>NC_137075.1:31036451-32236451 GCF_951640355.1 Cnephaeus nilssonii | reverse complement strand
CACACAGCTGCCTGAGGTAGAAATGTCCCAGTCATCCCGGACTCCTCCCTCCCCCTCCCACAAACACCTGGGCAAAACTGTTGCACCGCCTCCCCCTCATCTCCATTGCCAGCTGCTGCCTAACCAGACCATCCCCGCCCCACATGGGGTTTCTGAGACCGAGGAAACTTCACATGGAGACTTAGGGGCTCAACACAGTATTGCCAATACTTTCAGTTTTGCCAAGGAAGAAAGTGGAGGAAAATTATCTTCTGCCACAATCATCTTTCCAAAGAAGGAGCATTTTAATCCCCAAAACATTGTTATCTCAGAAAAAAAAGGGAAGTCTTTCCCAAGAACATACATGTTTTTGTGTATGTATGAGCATCTCTCTCTCTCTCTCTCTCTCTCTCTCTCTCTCTCTCTCTCACACACACACACACACACACACACACACACACACTACAGTGCTTTTATTTTCTCCCTTCTTAATGGATCTCTGAAAATCTATTCCCAGACCACACCTCTGAGAATTGGTTTCACCGGCCTTCTAACTGCCCTTCTTGCCTTTCATCTCATTTTTCCATTCTATTCTCTAACCACTCGAACTTGAACTGAACCCTTCAAGGGCTTGGCTTCCTTGGTGCTTAAGGAATGAGACTGCAGCTCCCTAACCCGACACACAGGCTCACTCTGACTCAGCCTGCCTGCCTGCACGACCTCATCATCCCCCACCATTCCTCCTGCCCACCAGCCTCCATGGGCTCCTTCCCTGCCCTGAACCCACCTCCTCTTTTGTGCTTTGCCTTGGCCTCCTCACCCCACCTCCTCAGTGAGGACTCCTTGAGGACCTCCTGCCCTCAGGACAATGAACCTGGCCCTTCTTTGAGCTTCTCCAGCAATCTGCATGTGTGCTTTATTTACTGAACGTGATTGTACTTATATCACACCTGCTCATGCCTGTTAGCATCTATCCTTTCCTCCTCTGCCTCAATCCTTACCTCTGCCCCCCCATTCAACTCAAGCCTGCCATGGGACCCTCCCTGGAGCCACACCTGGTGCAGACACCCCAGTCTTCCAACAGAATGAACCAACACCCCAACTTCAAGGATAAGCTCTCCTTGGGGCAAAACATTTAGCTTGAAGCCTGCTTGCTTGCAAGAGGTGTCCCTGGACCATTCTGTACTCCTTCTACCATTGCCAGCTGTGTGGTTTAGGACACGTTACTGAACTTCTCTGATCCCCACTTTCTGGTCTACAAAATGAAAGTGAATATAAAATAAGGGGTGGTATCAGATGGTCTTGAAGATGCTTCCAAGCTCCATGCAGGAGGAGAGCAGGGGGAGGCAGGGAGATATAGAAAGCCTAACTGTTAAATTATAGATCCGATTGCTAGACTTCCTATCATAGCAGGTAACTAGAAATGAAGTCTACAATTTAGTAGGTAGGTTATACTCTGGCTGATTACAAATTAGTGTTTTTAACTTGTGCCCAGTTTTCCATAGATACAAAGGTAAAAGTGTTTAGGCTCAGACCAGCCTGTAAAGGCCTACTTGCCCTGTACTATAATCAACCTGTAGTATTTCAGAACCTGGCCTTTATTTATCACATTATTTCCAAGAGAAATTGCTTTCTAGTTTCCAGCATGGGGATGTCAAGATTTCTCCCTGCCCTGGGCTTAGTGTCAGGTGAGACCTTTGCCACACCCCTGTTTGGGAGTTTAGGCTGAGCACATCAGCTGCTAAAGCTGGAATGTGCCTGTAACAATGAGTGCAGGCGATGAAACCAACTCCCTTAGACATCCAAAATCAGCACTGTCCTTCCATTAGGTACTAGTTCAGCCAGGTTGCCAGTGCTTGAAACACCTTTTAAAACTTCTCCTGGACTTTTCTTCAGAGTCATTGAAAATCACACACACATCACGAGCACCCACTCACACCCGTGTCCCCTGCCCCTCTTTACAGCCAAGCTTCATTTCTGATTGAAAAGGGCATTATTCCCACCCTGTTTGCCCACCTTGTTAAGTCGTCTTAGCTCTAGATGACTTCAGGCTGTTTCCCTAAAGTTAAATGCACCCCCAGGAAGACCACCCTAGGGATATTCTGGAGAATATGATTCAGACTCCGGGGAAATTCAGCCTCTGCTGGGGCCGGGTTTGGTGGTGACAACAGCCATCTGGAGGAGTAAGTTCTGGAATGTTTATTGAATGGCTCGTCACCACTCTGGGTGGCACACCTTATGCTATAATGGGGCTCCATACCACAGTCTTTGATGTGCAAACGGGAACAGAGTAACACCCATCTTGGAATCCAATGTATCTGAACCAGCAGCTCAGGGACTCCCCCTCCGGGTTCTCAATTGCCCCGGCGGCCCTGGCCGGGGACAGCCGCAGCCGAGGAGCCACGGACGTCCAGGGAGAAGCTGCCTTGAGAAACCACCTTCCAACCCTCTCATGGACTGGGGGGGGGGGGGGGGGGGGAGAGACTGGGACCTTTAATGGGAAGGGGGTCTTATACAAGCCCGCGGGGGAAGAGATGGGGCAGGTCTCCATGCTTAGCTCGGTGGCCCTCTCCTTCTTCCCGGGAGGAGGCAAGACTCAAAGGTCTGGCAGGGCTGCTGAGGGGCGTCCAGCTCTGGGGACCTCTCAGAACAGGGGACTCTCCTTCCATCTTTTGCAGGTGAGAGACGCCTGCAGGGAGGAGCTCTCTGGGAGCCCCAGTTCCACTCTCTAAGCTGCCAGAGACTCTCGTAGGGAGATAAAGGGAAAGCACTCCTTTGTGACATCTGACATCATCCACATCATCCAGGGTTCGGGCTGGGGCAAAGATCAGGAAAACAACCTTTTCAGCTTTGGCCTGTTGGCAAAAGTGGAGGCTACCACCACGCAGAGCCTGCTGTGACTGTGTGTGTGTGTGTGTGTGTGTGTGTGTGTGTTGGGGGAGGGATGTTAGGCAGGGTGGGCAGGGACCCTCTGCTTCCCACACCCAGCCCCTCACACAGGCCATCTCTTTCCCTCAGGCCCTCTTTGTCTAAAGAAGAAAACGCCAGAACACTGATCTTAAATGTCAGCCTCTGGCCTTCCCTGCTTTCCCTCGTGCTGTTCCCGGGGAGGGAGAGGGCAGTGGGGTGGGTCTGTGTCAGAGATGACAGCACAAGCCCAGGAACATAGCATGCGTGAGGCCCTCACACAGCCTCGCCTGGCTCCGGATCAGGTCCAGGAGGGCTGGTAAGGGCCTGGGGTGCAGGGCCCTCGCCTCTGGAACTGCTGCTCAGCCCTCATGACTCAAACCAAGCAACAGGCTTAAGAGTCTTAACGTGGCGTGCACCATGCAGAAGAGCAGAGTCTGGCCCTTATGAGCTATGGGGCCCTGTGAGACGTGGCCATTAGGTCCCCATACGCAAAGGGGGGGTGATGGTGGCAATAATCAAAATGAGCACTAACTTTGCTCCAAGCACTATGCTAAGTGTGTTACGTGCAGCATCCCATTTAATTCTCAGGTTGACCCTCAGGACCAGGTACTATTGTTTTCCCCACATGACATTGGTGAGAACAATGAGGCTCAGAGGAGTCACCTGCCCAAGGACTCACAGCCAGAGTGATGGAGGTGGGACTTGAACCTGCGTTGGGATCACAAAGCATTGCTTTTAATTATATGATGATCTCTAATGTACTTTAAAGGGTTTTTATGGCCTCCTGAATGAGAAAATGTTCCTGAAAGTGCTGGTCAACTGAGTGCTGGGCAATGTGAGTGGTGAGTTGCTAATGATTCCTATGTGAGTTTTAGCTCCCAGTGAGATGGTGAGGCGGACAGGGCACAGCACAGCACTGCACACGCAGCAGGTCTTAAACGCTGCTTGGACTGAATTGAGTCAGGTGGTATTGCTGGCTGGCCCCAAGCTGCTTTCTCGGACCCTGACAGATGGTACCATCCTGACCAAGAGAGGAAGCAATGTGGGGCCCAGGCTGCCCAGGAGGCAGACAAGGCGGCATCGGACTCACCCAACGTTGAGGATCTTGGGTCTCTGTAACCCGGAGCCCTCGAGCCGGAAGACTACGTTGGTGAGGGTGACAGGCACGGGGTTCTTGAAAACAATCTGTACTTCGCACTCCTGGCCAACCACAGCTGCTCCCAACAACTGAGAGAAAAAGAGACCCATCCCCACATCAGAGACCCCGGTCAAATATATGGGGTCCATACACCACATCAGGGAGGGATCAAAACCTCCTCAAGTCCCACACATCTGTCCCCGAGAGGAGGCTCTGCATCAGCCGAGAAGCCACCACAGAATCGGGGAGATGAGATCTCATTTTACAGAGGAGAAAACGGAGGTCTGAGAACCCAGAGCCAACCTCTGACCTTCTCCTCCTAGAACTGCTCGTCAGGCCGTCGTGTTCCTGACGTAGCACCCTGGCCCCTTCCGCTCCCGTGTCCCTCAGCCCCTGGCCACCCCTCAGGCTCTAGCCAGCTGCCCTCACCGTGAGGGAGAGGTCCGGGGTGCGCAGACGGAAGGTGTGCTGCTTGGCCAGCACCTGCCCGCTCTCCTTGACGTGGCCCGAGACATTGAGCAGCATGGCCCCCTGGTCCACAAGGTGGGGCTTGTATTCCTTGTAGGCCACCGGCATGGTCACACGGTCCGCTGGGGAGAGGAGGCATGGTGTCATGGAGGCCTGCTTCCCCAGACATGGCTCCCCAGGGTCTCCAGGGCCACAGCCCCAGGGCCTGGCCATCTAGGGGGCAGGGCTGGGGAAGGAGCACTTACAGGCCCCTGGAGCCAGCACCACTTCCTTCTTGCTCTCCTTGAAGACGGAACCGGTGACACCGGTGTAGAAGGTGACTGAGAGGTAGAGGTGTAGCTTCACAGTGCGGCTGCTGCTGCTGCTGCGATTGGTCAGCACCACGCTGACGGACAGATCCTGCCCCATCACCGCGTCCTGGGCCTCCACCTGTATGGCCACATCCTCAGCCGAGTCCCGGGTGGCGTACACATTGGGTTTGCTGCCGTGGGCGGTTGCTGTCTCCACTGCCTTACGCTCTGCTGCTGAGCCTGGGGGTTGAGGGTCAAGGGTGAGGTTACCGCTCCTGTGAGGGTGGGGGAGTGCTCAGCGGGAACATTCGGGCTGGGCCTGCGCTGGCCGGGTTGGGGGGATGGTACCTTCTGGGTGCTTATAAAGGTGGGTGACATCATCCTGCATGTTGGAGCCAATGGCCTTTGTGATGATGAGTGTGCCAATGGCCTTCTCCTCCACGTACACAATCTTGAAGCTGCCATCGTCCTGCCGCTGCCAGTAAACCTTGTCACTGTTCACCTATGGGGAGAGGGCAGGGGGGTGTGAGCTGCAGTGATTGAGCCACAGGGTCGGAGGCTGGACCTTCCCTGGGTCCTCCAAGAGCAGGGAGGGTTAGGTGTGACGGCTGGGAGCTCCCTGGCAGAGCCAACCAGGGAGGCTTTCCAAGCTGAGCCAGAGCAGGGAGGCTGGTCTGGGAGGCTCCTCGCAAAGCGCTTTGGCATTAATAACAGTAATCCCTTACGCTCGTTTGCTGACTTTATGACTTGTAAAGCCGTTTCACACCCATTATTTCTTTTGATCCTGAATACAGGAAGCACGACAGCCACTATTATTCCCTTAGTGGAGGAAACGAAGACTCTTAGAATGACTTGCCCAAGGACACACAGCTGATCGGTCAGCGGTGAAGTCAGGACCAGAGAACCCACAGCCACGCCGGGCCTCGGCCTGCAGCAGGCACGTGGAGCACAACCCTCACCTCGGCGAAAATGAAGGGTGTGTCGTACTTCATGTAGACCAGGCCATTCTTGACGGACTGCACGGAGCAAGGGCCACAGCAGAAGATGCCTAGGGGAGTCAGGGCAGGGTGGAGGTGAGAGATCCAAGGGTCCTGGGAGGAGCCCACCCATCCAGGCCCAGTGCCCACTGCCTTGTGGTCAGCTGCCACCCAGTCCACCCGAGGGAGGGCAAACAGAAGAGTGAAGCTCCATTTGGCCTCAGTCAGTGGGGGCAGGGGCGGGGCAGGGCCAACCCTGGGGACAAGCCTGCCTTGTTAACCAAATCATGGGCACACTCTTCTTCCATTGGCTGAAGTTGGCTATTGGCTGTCTGTGATCCCCAGAGGTCAGGACCCTCTACATCAAGACAATTCCAGAGCCCACGGTAACTCTGCTTGCTGTCTGAGAGACCAAGGACACCACAGACACCATTCCAGAAAAATCCAGAACAACCCCTCGGCTCTACAGCCCAATGCGCCCTCTCTGTGGGGAGCTGGTGGGAAATAGAGTCTGGCCTCATCATGCTCAGGAGGGTTTTGTAGAGGAGATGGGCTAACAGGGAGGATGCTTGTCAGGAGAGGACACCATGCAACAGGAAAGAATCTTAGAAAGTACCTAGCACTATAGTCTTCTTTTATAGCTGGGGAAACCGCGCCTCAGAAAAGCAAGGTAGATGCCCGGATCTCACAAGACAGCTGGGTACAAGAGAATGGAAGGAGCTAATATTTACTATGGTCTGGGGATGTTGCTAGTCTCTCTAATATACAACTGCTCATGTGATCCTCCCAACCACCCTGTATGGTATATATTACCCTCATATTACAAACAAGAACACCAAAGCCCAAAGCCCAGGAGGACATAGCTAAGAAGAAATCAAACTGGCATCAAGCCCAGGTCTGACTGGCCCCAGAGCCCCTGCCTGCCGCCCTCCCGACCACTTCCCAGAGCGGGGACGGAACTCAGGTCTCGCAGTGTCCTGGGCCAGGCGTTTCCAGCATCGCAGATGCCTCTGGGTTGCGTGACTCAGGGGGGCACTGTTCACAGAGATGACTGAGAGGGAGCGGTCTGGCCAGAGACCATAGGAGAAACGTAGGCTAGGCGAGGGCTACCTGACCCAGGGTGAAGAAGGGGAGGCAGAAGGAAGACAGCAGGAGGGCAGGCTGGCTGCCTGGGGCTGCAGTGTTACAGGTGAAAAGGGGAGGGCCTGTTTGAGAACAAAGTGTACGACAGGCCTAATTTTTTCAGTCTTTTTTTTTTTTTTTTAACTTTTGAGCCAGTTGAGTACATTAACCATTATAAAGAAATAAAACGTAAGCATATAGTTATGCAGAAAGGTAAAAATAAACTAAAGGCCGCATGGCTAATAAGTCTGTTTAAAGACCCATGGGTTAAAGGACCTGGCTCCAAGGCCCCGTCCAGCACTGACCCTGAAGTTTATTACCCAGGTTGGGGATATGGGGACAAAGCCAAAGTGGGGTACAGACAGGGTCCCCCCCTCACCACTGCTGGTCTCCTGGGGTGTGGCATCCACAACCTGCCAACCATCGAAGCCTGAGGGCAGATCCGGCCTCTTCATCCAGCAGTCATTCCACACGTGGAAGTTCCTGGGCAGACAAGGAGGGGGTGCTGGGTCTGAGCAGCCCACCCGGGCCGCCCCAGCACCCCTAAGCATCCAGGTCTCAGGTCACTGTTCTTTTTTTTTTCATTCCTTTTTAATCCTCACCCGAGGATATGTTTTATTGATTTTTAGAGAGAGGATAATTTTTAGAGAGAGAAAGAAACATCGATGGGCGCTGGCCAGTTGGCTGGGGGTTGTCCAACCACGCACTGAAAGGTTGCTGGTCAGGGCATATGCCCAGGTTGTGGGCTCCATCTCCAGTAGGGGATGTACAGGCGGCAGCAGATCCATGTTTCTCTCTATACCTCTCCCTTCCCCTCTCTCTAAAACCCGATAAAAAAAATCTTTCAAAAAAATAAAAGAAAAGAAACAGCCCTAGCTGGTTTGAGTGTTGGCCTGTGGATTGAAGAGTCCCAGGATCGATTCCGGTCAAGGGCACATGCCGGGATTGTGGGCTCGACCCCAGTAGTGGGTGTGCAGGAGGCAGCCAATCAATGATTCTCTCTCATCATTGATGTTTCTATCTCTCTCCCTCTCCCTTCCTCTCTGAAATCAATAAAAATAAAAAATAAAATACAAAAAAGAAACATCGGCCCTAGCTGGTTTGGCTCAGTGGATAGAGCGTCGGCCTGCGAACTGAAAAGTCCCAGGTTCGATTCCGGTCAAGGGCACATGCCTGGGTTGTGGGCTCGATTCCCAGTGGGGTACTTGCAGGAGGCAGCCAATCAATGATTCTCTCTCATCATTGATGTTTCTGTCTCTCTCTCTCCCTCTTCCTTCCTCTCTGAAATCAATAAAAATATTAAAAAAAAGAAAAAGAAAAAAAAAAGAAAGAAACATCGATGGGCTGTCCCTCATATGTGCCCCGACCGGGGATCGAACCCAAAACATAGGTATGTGCCCTGACCGGAAATTGGACCTGAAGCCTTTTTGGGGTACAGGAGAACACTCCAACCAACTGAGCCACCTGGCCAGGGCTCGGCTCACTGTTCTTGGCAGGGACGAGCCATCCAGCCCCAGCTCCAGCCCCAGCCTCACCAGACAGAATCGTGGTTCAGGTGCTCAAGCGGCTTCATGTTCTCGTCGAAGTAGATGTCCATGGTGAGGGACGTGTCTGTGTCATGCGCTGAGTTGAAGTTGGTGACGGTACGAGTGGCCAAGCCCAAGCAGCGCAAAACTGCAGAGGAGCCAGGGTTGGGGGTTCAGGGCCCAGGGCCCAGGGCCAGGGCAGTGGGGGGGGCAGGGCAGGCATCAGGCGAGGAATAGCAGGGGGAGAAGGGCAATTGGGTTGCCAAGCTGGGTCAGCGGTCATTGGGGTCAGGAGGCCTTTGGGTCAGGGTGTGTTGGGGATTAGGGGAAGCCAGGCCACCTGACTGGCTTTGTCCCTGCCTGCCTCCTCTCCCTCCCCTCCCCTAGGCTTCTCTCCGGTTGTTAACATTAATTAATGATAATTAAGGCCAGCCTACCATCCACCCCCACCTGCCCCTACACTGTAGCCCAGCTGGGCCTGGCTCATGAAGGTGTAGCCCGGCTGCCCACCCTCCTCCTTGTCGGGCCCAGGCCCCCCCTGTGCTAGTCCCTCCACTACCTGTGGTGGTCACACCGGCAAAGACCCAGCATTGGCCATAGGGGACAGAATAGCCGGTGCGCAGGTAGCTGAGTAGGATCTCCACGCTGCCCACCCACGCTGACGGGTTGGTGCCTCGGGAGTAATCGCCAGACCAGTTCCCAATCAGGACCCCATTGTCATCTAAGGAGTTCACCTGTCCAGGACAGAATGGGATGGGAGGAGTTGGAGGAGAGGCTCAGGACCTGCCATGTGGTCACTGGCCCAGCCCCTGGCACTACAAACACTCTCACCCCTAAATGCCTCAGGATCTAGCTGAGCCACGCCCACCCCTCCCAGAGTCAGTGCCCCCTCCCTCACCTCCACCTCGGGTCTGACACAAGAATGTGAATCCTGGGTGTGCCAAGTATTGGGTTTGGCCCTACATTCCATAGAGCTGGGACGGGAGCCAGGAAGGGTGGGGTAGGGGACAGGCAAAGGAGATAAAAGGAGTGAGACCCCTTCCCAGGATACCATTTGCAAGGGCAGGGCAGGGCTGGGGTCCTGGAGGAATCAGGAAGGCCAGACGAGGGAGGCAAGAGAGGCAGCAGGTAGACACACAGTAGGGCTCAGAGCCATGAGGGTGCTCACCATGGCAGAGATGACCCGGGACACACTGACTGGGTCCCCACGGCCTCCATATGGCATGCCCCGCCGGTCCAGGATGTACAGGCAGGCATCCAGCACCCCATGATCAAACTGGAAGGAGGGAGGGCAGAGGTGACCGCAGCCCGAGGTGGCCAAGCTTGACCCTAGGCCAGCATCTCCTCTCCCCCCCACCCCACCCCCACCTGCCTCTAGCTCCCCCCGAGCGCATGTGGCCCTGGCCCGCTGTACCTGGCCGTAGTTCCACGTCCGCTCGCCAATCTGTGCTTCAGTCCCGTAGTAAATTCTCCCAGACTCGTTAAGCACATACTCCTGCCGCCAGTCCTCATGGTCCACGTACACGATGTCCTCTGCATCCCCAAAACACACATGCCTGGTTCCCTCCATCCCTCTCCCTGCCCCGGGCCAGCTCTGCAGGACTCACGTCCACAGAGGAAGAACAGGGACCCCTCGAGCCTGAGAGCGCTCCTCCCAGGAAGGTCGGGGGGAGCATGTCAGAGATGGTGGGAGGAGGATTCTCACCAGGAGAATCGAGGCTGTGTGACCTTGAGGACCTAGATCGCCTCACCTGGAAAATGGGAGGCTGGCTTCTCCCAGGGCCAGGCACCCAGCTGGGTCCTAAGAAAGGAAGACCGACCTTCCTTCTGTCCTGTCTACCCCCTTGCCCCTGACCCCAGCAGGCTCACCTGGACACCAGGGATTGAAGAGGATGTAGATCTCATTGTGGGGGTCGAAGGGCAACAGGAACTCGCCAGCCTCTGAATGTGTGCGGACCGTGAACTGAAACTTGCCGATGATGGCGTTGGGGGAGGTGTGGACCCGTAGGTTCAGATTCTGCCCGCTGGACTTGGTCACCTGGGCCTTCCAGCCGCCACTGCCGCCCTTGCCCACTGGGATGATCACATGGGTGCCCTTGCCCACCTCGGGGTTGTTTCCTAGAGTGGGGAAAGCAGCAATTAGCGGGTGAGGCCTCCCGGCAGTAGGGGGGATGGAGCCTTAGACTTCTCCCAGCCCCACCCAGGATGTGTATGAGCCAGTGTGTGTGTCCCTGAGTTGGGCCATCGCCTTACAGTCTGAGAACAGCTCTGTCCCCGCCCGATGCTTGCCCACATGCCAGGACAGAAACCCAGTCCAACGTCCCAAACCTGTTCCCCTGACACTGAACGCAGAGGTGGGCAGGAGAGACCAGGCCACCGTCACCCTCTGCCCGCCTGTCCCCGCTCCTGCCCTGGCCGGCCCAGATGCCTCCGCCTCCTGAGAAGGGCAGTCCCGATCCTGAAGGCCAGCCCGGCCTGCTCCCTGGGTCTGCCCCTTCCAGAGCCCAGGGCACCCCTGGTGGAGGTGGTGGGTCCTTGGGAAATTAGAGGCGGGGTGGGCAAGGCCAGGGCCTAATCAAAGGGTACGAGGAGTCACCCGCCCCCGGCAGCATGGTAATCACCAGCCTGCGCAGTCAACGGCCACCAAGCAACGCGGTGAGCGAGGCACCTGCCCTGGGCCATGGAGACAGGAAACAGAGAGACAGAGTTGGGCAGGGAGGGCAGAGCAGGAAGGAGAGCAGAACCAGAAAGACACACAGAGGCAGCAACACCCAAGCAAACGTCCGAGGAGAAATAATATTGAGAAAGATGGAGGCTTGAAGGTGAGCTTAGGAAAATGGGAACACCAAGACTCCCCTCAGACACACCCCTAGGGACACGCACACTCGCACCCGCCTTATCCGGCAGAGAGTGAGGAGTGAGGTGGGGGAGGCGCCTGAAGACGCACCTCTGACCCTAATACCAGGACTGGGAGGCCCTGCTAGCCAGCCCCTCTGTCCAAGTCCCCCCTTCCCACTGCAGGCCCCGCTGACCAATGTGCAGCTCCAGGATGACGCGATCGGAGGACTCATAGGGCCGAGACAGGAAGAGCACCATGTGGAAAGGCTGCCCGCGGCGCAGGATCAGCTCGTCGTACTCGAACTCGTCCGTGTGGTGCTCTCGGCGGTTCTGGTCCGAGCGTGAACTCAGCAGATCCACACCCGTCACCACCAACATGCCCTCTGCAAAGTCACAGCTCCTGGTCAGCAAAGCCCCCTGGGGAGCCCAGGCCCCCAGCATTCGCCTCCCAGGCTCTCCAAGATGCTAGGATGGGTCTCAGGCCCCACGGAGGCCTTCTGGCTCTCCGCTCAGGTGGCCAGGCCAGCCTCACCTCGGATGGCACCATCTCCAGCCGCATTCACGCCGCTGCCCCGTGAGATCGGCCGGCGGGAGTCTGAGCCCCGGGAGCCGGGTCTCCGTCCCCCAGAGCTGGACCCTCGACCCCTGGAGTCTCTGTGGGGCTCAGGCCCCCAGTCGTCGTCCGCCCCACTCCGGCAGGAGCAGCAGCTGCAGCATCGAGCCCAGAAGGAGCGGCTTCCTCTGCGGGACCGTCTGTCGGGCTCCGGCTCCGGGGAGGGTGTGGTGGGGGGCTGCCAGGGGTTCCCGCCCCAGCGGCCCACATCGGAACGAGGACCGTCCATCATGTCTGCGTGGAAGAGGCAGGGCGGCTCGGGTCAGTCACCCTCTCCGGTTTCCTTTACCCAGGACACCCAGCCAGCCCAGCCAGAAACCTGCTATTCGGAGCGCTGCTCTGATTCCAGCCAGTGACCAAGATGGTCTTATTTTCTGATCCAGAGATTCCCCCAGACCCATCCAGAGACCCTCCCTGAAGACCCCTCTCAGGCTCACCTCGGAACCTCCCCCTGCAGGGGAGCGGCTTCCCCTCCCCAGACACCCACCAAACCAGATGCCCAGTGGAGAAACCTGCTCAGACCCAGCCCAGGAAATGTGTGAACACTTGTCACAGCCTCTCGACCCAGCAGGACCATCCCCTGTCCTGCTCCCTCCACATGCCGCTCCTCAGTCTGGATAGAGGTCGGTGGACCAGCTGACTGCCTTAGGACTCCCTTCCTTCCTTCCTTCCTTCCTTCCTTCCTTCCTTCCTTCCTTCCTTCCTTCCTTCCTTCCTTCCTTCCTTCCTTCCTCCCTCCCTCCCTCCCTCCCTCCCTCCCTCCCTCCCTCCCATTGATTTCAGAGAGGAAGGGAGAGGGAGATAGAAACATCAGCTGCCTCCTGCACGCTTTCCCACTGGGGACCAAACCCACAACCCGGGCATGTGCCCTTGACTGGAATCAAACCGGGGACCCTTCAGTCCGCAGGCTGACGCTCTATCCACTGAGCCAAACTGGCTAAGGCTCTTTCCTTTCCCTTCCTTCCTCCCTCCCTCCCTTCCTTCCTTCCTTCCTTAATTCTCACCAGAGGATATGTTTCCATTACTTTTTAGAAAGAGGGAGGGAGGGAGAGAGAGGGGAAAGGAGAGAGAGAGAGAGAGAGAGAGAGAGAGAGAGAGAGAGAGAGAGAGAGAGAGAGAGAGAGATTAGCTGCCTTCCAACCCAGAATCAAACCCACAACCTTTCTGTCTACTGGATGATGCCCCAGCCAACCAAGCCACCCAGCCAGCTAGGACCCTTTTCTTAGCAGAGATTCCCCACCCAACGCTCCTTGCAAAAGACAAGCGGGTGAGGAGTGAGACTTGGGGTCCTTGGCATTCCGCACGTCGGGTCAAACCCGGCGCGGGCACCCGGGAGCGGCGGCTCGTCGTGCCGGAGCCCGCGCTCTCCCGCACATCGGAGCAGCGCTGGGCCCGCACCCACCCTGCTGGGGTCGGATCTGGGCGCGCGGCCCCCCGACGGCGTGGTGGGGCTCAGCATCCCGGAGCCCGGCGGGGCCCTCACCTGGAGGCGGTGCTGGCGAGGGCAGCGCGGAGTCGCGCAGCCGGGGTGGAGCAGGTCGGGACTGACGGGACAGGACAGACGCGCCGGACGCCGCCGCACAAGTGGAAGGTGTGGGGCGGGCGGGCAAGTGGTTTATGTGGGGGGAGGGCGGGGCCGGCTGCTAATAAGGGGAAGCTTGGTTGCTCCACCGAGGCCCAGCCCCCTCCGGAGGTAGGGGTGAGAAGGCCCCGTCAAAACCTCGTTTCCCGTGGAAACGGGATGGTGCAGGCTAGGGCTGGGGCAAGGGAGGGTCGGGTCGGGGTCTGTCAGGGCTGAAGCTGGGGGCAAGTGGAAGGCGTTGGTGGGACCGTCACACCAGGCTGATTCCTGCCAGACCGCGTGCTTAAGGAGCCCCTCCGAGGGCAATGGGGCAGGGAGCCCTTTCACGCACACCCCTGCCCAGCTGCCCCCCCGTTGTCCAGCTCAGGCTGCCTGCCTGTGGTCTCATAGGCCCCCGTGAAACTGGCCTGGTCCCGGTATTCATCCTGCCCAGGGAGGTCCCCGAATCCCAAGGTGACATCAGCAACCAGGCCCTCAGACCGGCTCCACCAGCCAACCCATGGCCTGCAGGCTCCACCAGATCCTCTGACCCCCACCCTCCCCCTTCATGGCCCCTGGCACGAGTGGGCAGCTACCAGCTTCCTGTGTCTCTCCAAGTTTGGGATTGGAGGGTGGTCAGAGTAGTTTTCTCCCTGCGGCCTGGGGGTTCGGGGGAGGCTGAGGGCTTCCTCTGAGGCTTGGGTGAGAACTGGCTGCACAATACCTCCCTCTCTCACTGAGAGGAGTGTCTGGTCAGCTGGAGTCCTGGCTTCTCCAACCCTGAATTCTTCCTGGGAATCCTGACCAACCAGCTCTAGGAACCTGCCCTGTGTCCATCCCAACTCCACCCTGGCACAGGGGAGACACCCGTAGAGGAGGCCAGGTGTCTTCAGGGAGGCTTTCTTGGGGGTTCTGCAAAAGGTTGGGCCCCTTCCCTCCATCCCACCTGTGTCCCAGCTCTGCCCACTGGCCACTGAACCGAAGACAGTGAAAACAGCGTTGGCAAGAAGCCACAAGGAAGCCAATCGAGGAGAGACTGAGTTTGATGATGCATCAGGAAGGGAGGTGGCTCAGGGAGTGGGGACAGAGGCAGGGAGCTCTCCACACTCACGCTGACCTTTTTCAATCCATCTTCAAGCCCCAGCCCTGCAGGGAGTCTGTCCCTACCTTCAACACTTTCAGACAAACCACCAGTGGAATCAAAATCCCAGGCAGATGTGAGGCAGGTCAGCCAAAGGACTTTGCCGAGGGGCTATTTGTTCATTACTAGGTAAGGAAGGGGGCGGGACCCTGAGGATACGGGGGTGTGTGTGCAAATGTGGGCCCAGGTAGATTCCCAGGGAACCAGGAAAATGCCTTGTCACCCTCTCTCCCTCTTGTTTCAATCAATTTTTCTCTTTCCCCACCCAGCCAGTTTGACTCAGTGCCCTAACCCGAGCCACTCCTTTTTCCTCCCTCCAGGAAGCTCAAGTGTCTCAGGGATTTCAGTCAGGACAAGGTGTATGTGTGTGTGTGAGTGTAAATGCACGAGGGTACAGGTGTGCACGGGCCTGTGTATTGGGGGTCACCATGGGAGCGGACACTGGGCTCAGTACCTCAGGGAGAGAGGCCAGGCTCTGCCCAACCATTCCATATCCACAGAGAAGCAAGAACATGAGTCTGGAGTCCCAGGGCAAGGTGTACAGGCAGCTTTGGCTCTAGCACTGAGCTCAGCAATCGTGGGCACGTCTTAACAGCAGTTTCCTCGTCAGTCCAATGGGCCTAATCATCTCACCTCTGAGAGCGTATGAAGATCAAACAGGATCAAGTATTTTCAAGGACTCTTCAACCAAAGAATGGAGATGGGTACTATTGTTCTAAGAGGGTGGAGCAAGGCCGCTCTGACCCACTCCTCCGGGAAACAGCCTTCTCAGCTGTGGTGAATGAGAGCCAGAGCCCCTGGGCAGAGTGCATCTGGAAGGGGCACGGGTCGTGGAAGAAAGTTTTAGGAGTCCTTCCATTTGGAGACTTTGAGCTGACTTGTAGCCTAACATCAATCAGAACCTGATCCTAAACCTGATCCCAGCCTGGAACCCAGACCCAGCTCCAGCCCCAACCAGAACGTAAATTCAAGTCCAGCCCTCACCCTGATTTTGCCTAAACACGGAGGCTCTGATTCTCCATGACAGGGACCAGCAGGACTGAGCATAAAATAAACAGGCGAGTCAACACACCCTAACTCTCTCCCTTTCTTTTCCAGAAAGGTGGCAGTAATGGTGGTGGCAGCAGCAGCAGCTTAGCAGCGTGAGACGCCTCTCCATTCTTTATTCAGTCCTAATAAGTTAGAGGGCAAGGATGGGGGCAGGGTCTCTTAGGTGAGGATGCTGCTGACTGAAGGTAGCAGCTCGGCCAGGTGTTCCAAGGTGCCCACTGTTTGGCACAGTGGGTTGCCCTGCAGGTTGAGGAGCACCAGCTTGGGGCAGGAGGCAACGGGCTGAAGTGCCGCAGGCTGCTGGAGACCTTGGGCAGGAGAGTCAAGGAAAGGTTGGCAGGTTCCCCCAGATCTGGTCTGCTCCTGTGTACCCATCACTGTTTTCCCTCAAGAGCGGGGACTGCTGCCTGGCATCCTGGTTGGTGGGCATGTCGTACACTTCCCTAGAGGGAGTAAGGCTCTGGGAAGGGACTGCAAACACCTGCCCACAGGGACCAGGCAAGAAGCACAGAGGAGGGCTGGGTGTGGTACTAGAAGGAACGGTGGAGACTGTGGCCAAGGAGAAGGCTGGCCCTGGCTAGAGGCATCCATGTCTCAGCAGTGAACAAAGACTGCCGAGCGAAAGTGCAGTGAGGATGAAAAAAATGCTTTGTTAAACATCATTCTATAAATAAATACATAAATGGCACCCAGACGGAAGGATACGGTTGTTGCACAGTAAGAGCTCCTGCAGCCGGGGGCAGGTTAGTGACACCGTCAGGGACTCTATGGCATTGTCGCTGGCCTGCAGCACCTGAGGAGCAGGGAGGGTAGGGAAGACAAGGCGGGCGGGCAGGCAGCTACCAGCCTGAGACTGGTACAAGCAACTAGGAGCCCAGGGTGAACAGCTTACAGTGCATGAAGGCTCCTAGGGTCAGGCTGGGTGATGGAAGGGGGAAGGCAGGGGTCTTCTGCTGGGACTGGGAGGACTGGGCAGTCTTTGTAGGGAGGGCAGGCTTCTGAAGTAGAGGAAGGAAGGGAAAAAGGACCACCAGGACAGTGACGGAGGAGTGAATGCTTTACCTCAAGACAACGCAGGGCTGCCAGGCAGGGGGCAAGGCTCGGAGACGATTGTGCGACAGGTCAAGATGAGTGACCAACAGCAGCTGTTCCAGATGGCAGAGCACCGTCAGGTCCTGAGGAAACGGAGTGATATACCCAACGGAGAGGGACCTCAGCCATCATTTATGAGGCACTTGCCCTCTGTGCCCCACACAGACCCTTGGGGACCGCAACTGAGGGGAGGATGGGGCAGGTGGGAAGCTTACCTTACAACCCACCACAGCACATGCTACAAGTCAAGGACATGGAACAGACGTGAGTGCAGTGGGCGACGTGGCCAGTAGAGTGAATAGAGTCGGGGCAGGTACAGGGGACAGAGGAGGGCGCTGGGGGGAGACACAGACACTGGCAGGAGTGGGCCTGGCGAGTCTGGGGGGTGGGTTTGGTGCGAGCAGAGGTGGACTGCAGTGACGGGATAAATCTGATGTGTTGGGAAGATAGGCTGGGAAGGACTTCAAATAGAGGAAAACCAGTCTGGACCGCTTGTTAGGAATCTCTGGGAACTATTCAGGCTTTAGGAGCTGGCCTGCTCCAATGAGCAGAGAAGCAATATCCAGAAGGGCACCTGAGACTGGAGGCCGGACAGACAGGGCCTCAGCTGAAGCCCCGGGGACGAGCAGAAAAGCTGGCGAGGCCATGAGGAAGAAGGGATGAGGGCCCGGAGAAGGCACACGCACAGTCCATACCTTGTGACTCAGGTACAGCACGCGCACCTCTGCATACTCCATATTGAGCACGCTGTTCTCCAGCAAGAACTTGCTGCGCAGGTCGTCCAGGTACGCTGCCCGCATTGGGTCCACGGCCTGGCGGAGATGGGGCCGGCAAGGAATTTGTGTCAGCTGCCTTCCTCCTGCCCACCGGGCCTCCCCCTGGTCTGTACCCGCAGGCACGGCTTGCCTTGAGGGTCTGGAAGTACTGCAGTGTCTCCTTCTCATACAGGAGGGGGTCCAGCGCCCGCATCAGCAGGATGATGGTGAGCAGGCACCCTGAGGAGAGGGTGGGAAAAGGAGCATCTCTCGTGGACCCGCCTCTGCTCCCATACTGTTGAGACCCTTCCTGCTCCCTGTCCCCCCAACAGACACAGAAGGGGCTCCCTGAGAGGAGCAGGATCTCAGGAAACAGGGCCTCACATTTATTCTCAGGCTCCAGCTCCTGTAGCTCCTTACAGGATTTAAGCTCAGACTGTAGCACCGTGGACTTCTCCATCGACAGCTCACACCTGATGGGGGGCGGGGGCGGGGGCGGGGGGAGGGATGATGCCCATAGCACTGGGGTATGGGCCATCCCTCTCTCCAGGCCGAGACCATCTGCCCGAGCACCCTGCCTCCCATCCCAGTTGCCTGATGCCCAGAACCCTTTCTTGTAGGCGTGCTTCCCTGTCATCACCTTGAAGAGCTGCTCATCTGTGGCCGAGTCCCGGCACCAGCCCTCATGGTGTCCTGAAAGAAACAGTAGGTGGTAGGAGGGGAACACCCGCGAGAGGAAGAGGGGGCGAGGGGGGGGGGGGCTGCTGCAGGTTGCATCACCTTTTAAGAGCACACACTCCTTCTGGACATCGCCTGCTGTCCAAATGACACGAAATGTATGTTGGGGCAACTGGTCGTTGAGGGAGGCAGCGGGCAGGTCACAGAGCTGGGAGCACTGGGGTCAAGGAAACCCCCAGCCGTACCACTTTTCTGACTGTCCCACCCCAGCCCTGCCTCAGCCCCCACTATGTCCCACCAATCCTGGGATACCCAGACAGGGCTGGGCCGGTTCCTGCCATCTGGAGTCCTCCACTCCACAGCCAGGGGTGATTCATCAACTATGAGCAGCAAGGTCTCCATCCCGGAGTCCACCTGGTACAGGAGACAAAGAGAGACGCTGTCAGCCCAACAGCACGAAGCTCACAATCCACAATGTGTTCTCTGGCCAAAGCTGGAGGACTCACCAAGAGGGGCCGAGAGAAGGAGACCGTCAGACAGGCCTCATCCCGGCTCACGTGCAGGCAGCGCAGAGCATCCTGGGGGTCAGCTGGGGTGGAGAGAGAGCTTCGGGTCTCCTTTGATCCTCTCCCATTCCTTCCAGGCCCTAAACACCCAGCCTCCTCCCCCACCGCTCACCTCGTCCCAAGAGCCAGCGGTGGTAGAACCAGGCGCTCTGATCATTGGGGTCAGTGAAGAAGGCGTTCTGCACCAGCTCCAGCTCTGCAGAAGCCAAGGAGGCACAGGGCTGTGGTTAGGAGTCTGGTGGGATCCTGGCTGTCCCAACACCCCACTCTCCTTGGAGTACCTCCCGTCCTCAGTTTCACTATATGCTGGCTTTGTACAGCGGCTGTATGCATCAGCTTTATTTCCCCCACTGGACACTTAAGCTCCCTTCTGTCAGGGGCTGAATGGTATGCACCCCCAGAGCCAGGCATGAAGTAGGTGCTCAACAAACCCCAGCGCAGATTCAGGAACAGGACTAGGCTGGAAGGGCAGTGCTGCAGAGTTCCTCCCCAGCACCCCCGGCCCTGCTTACCTTTGAGCAACACATCCTCAGGGAGGCGCCCCTGTGGTCCAGAGTCTGGCTGGGGATGAAGCTGGGGCAACAGGCAGGAGCGGTAATGCCAGGAAGAGTAGTTGGAGAAGTTTCGAACAATGAGGCTGTCGGTGAAGGCAAGCTCCTCGGCAGGGGGCACAGCTGCCTGGGCAGCCACAAACCGCCGGTAGTCCCAGCAATGGACTGGGGGAAGGGGTTACAGCACATCTCAGAATCAGGGCAAGGGGAGCTCCCCGGCTGGTGCCTAGGTCCCAAGAAAGACCTCTATGCATCCCACGCTGTTTGGCTCCATCATTCCTTTGCCATCAGCTTAGTGGGCCCATCCTGGTCACCCCTCCCCACTCTGGGCCTTCCTGAGGCCCCAGTACCAGGATGTGGGGCAGGTGAGGGCTGCAGGGACAGAATCTGCAGGCACGTACAGTTCCGTTCATCAACCTCGAGGAAGCGGGCACACAACTCCAGCTCCCGCGCCCAGTTGGGCTCTGGCAGGCGGCTCAGCAGCCAGCAGCGATGGTGCCAGGTACCATAGGACTTGGGGTTCACTCTCAGGCAGCTCTCCAGAAAGCCCAGTTCTGCCTTCACCAGAGCAGCCAACTCCTCAGGGGACCTGCACCCAGAGAGGCATAGGGATCAGGGCCCTCCAACACCCAACTTCACCTCACCCCTGACTTTCTGCACCCATCCTCCACGGCCCTCTGCCTATGTCTCTGGCTACGCCATTCCTACTCTACCGCTGGACCCAGGCAGGGCAGGGGTAGGGCTAGTGTCATCTTCCTGGGGCCCTGAACCCCTACACACTTTTGGGCCTCCAGCCGCTGCAGCACCTCTCGTCGACAGTTCCAGAGGGTAGCAAAGTCAGGGTTGGCTCCCAGAATCTGGCTTGTCAGTTCCAGCACTGACTCATCCAGCTCGCCAGCCTGGCGCTGAGAAGATAGGTAGCAGGGTCAGAGATCGTATCATTCACCCACCACAGGGCTAAATAACATAAACAGAGCTACGTTCTATGAATCCCATGCCATACAACGGGTAGTATGTAAAGCACTCCCTGGGTTTACATGTATTCTCATTTAATTTTCACAAAAGCCTTATTGCAATTATTAGGCTTATTACAATTATGAGCCCCATTTTACAGATGAGCAAACCTGAGGCCCAAAGAGATTCGGTAATTTGCCCAAGGTCACACAGGATTAAGTGACAGAACCCAGATTTAGATCCAGACAGTCTGATTCTGAGGCCCAGCTCTTGGACTCTGCCCTACATATATATACTAAGAGTGGCCACGTGGAGAGAGGGCTACTTCTGCGGGCCCCACCTTCTGGAAGACAGTCTGGGTGGCCGACTGGTAGAGCTTCAGCTTCTGTTCCCGTTCTAGCCTTTTGGCCTCTGCCTGCTCTTCCGAAGTCTTCACCTTCAGGCGCCCGTGCTACAGGGATGGGCGGGTTGGAAGGGAGCAGGCTGACTTGCAGGGGCAGACCCACCGAAACCCCACTGCGGAGCCCCAGGTTTACACAGGGAAATGGAGAGGCAAGGCCACTAGGGGCAAAGGCATGGGCGTGCTGAGGTGAGCGGCTGGGCTCAGGGTTCTCACCATGGTGTCGGCTCAGGGTTCAAGACCGGAGGGGTCGAGAGGCAGCCTGTGAAACCTGGGGGAAGAAGTGTCCATCATGGGAGCCCCGCCCCCAGTTGTCTCCCGGAAGCCGCACGCGGGCCCGGACCGAGACCCCCCGGGGTGTAAAGTAAAGGGGTTCTGGACGGCCATTGCACGTCCAGGAGGAGTTGCCCACCGGACTGGGGACTTGCACCGATGCGGCCCTGCCTACAGCCCTGTCCGCCGGGGCTAGGTCCGAGCCCAGGCATTCAGGCGATCGGGACCACTCCGCGCCCGGAGGCTACGTCGCCTGCCCTCCCCGCAGCTCCCAGGCGCTCCCGCCCCCCGCGGGCGGACCCACCTGCGCCGGGAGGCCGCTTGGGGGACGTGGAGCAGCGGCACCCACCACCGAGCTGGGACGCTGGCTAGAGCGGCGCCCCGCCCCGGCTCTCCAAGGCGCAGCGCCCTCTGCAGGCCTGCGGAGGCCCGGGCTGAGTAGGTGGGCTCAGAAGGCGCGTGCGCGGGGTCCGGAAATGCCAAGTCTGTTAGCCCTCCGGGGAGTACGAGTGCGCATGCGCGGCTGTGGCCTGCGCAAGAAAGCAGCGGGTACTGACGTCCGTGTCAGCTACTCCAACAGCAATTCAGTCGAAGAGGTTTCTCTCCAGCAGAGAAACGTGTCCTCACAACTCCACTGACTATTCTGCCCACACCTCCTAGTCGCCAGATCTAATGGATGTAGTTTCCTGTCCTTATCTTCCATGACCTCTGCAGCATTTGACGCTACTGACTTCCTTCGACTTGACACTCTCTCCTGGTTCCTCCTCCAGCACCTTTGCCCCTCCCTTCTCCCCTAAAAGTTGGTGATCTTCAGGCCCTTTCCGCACCCCCTTTTCACTTTACATACTGTTACCAGGAGAACGTTCACAAATCAAGCCTTCACCTGCGAGGAGTTGGAGCTCCCCAGAGCTCTGTCCTGGGCCCAGCAGATCTTCTGACCCCCCTTTTCCTGGGTGACTTCATCCACACGCATGGCTTCAACTGCTACCCGTAAGCTGTTGTTATTCCAACTTATATCTCCAACCCACATATCTTGCAAGCTTTACATATTCAAAAGCCTACTAGATAGTACCTGGGTGTCCCAGAGACACCTTGAACCCCAAATGCCAAAAGGTATCATTGCCTCTCCTCCATCCAGGCTGAATTTTGGCTTTTATGTTTCCCTGTTATAGTGTGAATGGCACTATTCCCTCCACCACTTTCCTTAATGCAGTATCTCTTTTTTTTAAATTTATTTTTAATTTTAATTTTTTATTTTTAATGATTTTTTACAGAGAGGAAGGGAGAGGGACAGAGAGTCAGAAACATTGATGAGAGAGAAACATCAATCAGCTGCCTCGTGCACACCCTCTGCTGGAGATGTGCCTGCAACCAAGGTACATGCCCCTGACCGGAATTGAACTTGGGACCCCTCAGTCCACAGGCCGACGCTCTATCCACTGAGCCAAACAGGTCAGGGCAATACAGTATCTCTTAGATAGAGATGTCTACCAGTATTCCCAAGGCGCTAATAATTTAAGCTCATTTCTTCCCTGGATTGTTGAATGTCTTTTCAATGTTCCCCCATCTCCTCTATGATCAGTTCCCTCTATGATCAGTTCATCCTCTGTGTTGCTGGATTAGTCTTTCTAAAATGCAGATTTAATCATATCACATCTCCGCCTAAAAGACTTCCATGGCTCCTGACAAATTTTCAGGACCGACTTTGGATCTCTCAGGTTAGCACAATAGGTCTTTTGGCACTTGGGCCCTGCCCCCCCCCCCCCCCCCCCCTGGTCTCATGTCCTGCCTGTCCCTGTTAAAAACTCTTCATCACAGCCGGTTGCACTACTTGCAGTTTCCTAAACGTATTAACCTATTCTCTCTTCTTGACCCTCCTTCCTTTGCTAGGTAACTCCTGTTCATCTTATAAATTTACCTCAAATGTCACTCCCAGGAAGTTCTCCAAAATACCCCAGCCTGATTTAGAAGACCTTCGTATGTGTTGTTAAATATAGTGCTTACAGCCCAGCCGGTATGGCTCAGTCGTTGAGTGTTGACCCATGAATCAAGAAGTCGCCGGTTCAATTCTTGCTCAGGGCACATGCCCAGGTTGTAGGCTTGATCCCCTGTAGGGGGCATGCAGGAGGCAGCCAATTGATGTTTCTCTTTCATCAATGTTTCTATCGCTCTTTACCTCTCCCTTCCTTTTTCTCTCAAATCAATAGAAACATATATTTTTTTAAAGAAGATAGTTCTTATATACCATGTGCCTACTTTGTTTGTACATCAGCCTTTCCTATCAGATTCAGAGTTCCTGGAGTACATGAGCAACACGTTTGGTCTTGCCTCTCCGATATCTAGCCCTAGGAGTTATTGGATACTTATTTGAAAGAATGAACAAAACACCACAGAGGGTGAGGGCTGGCTTGACTGGGCCTAATAGTGAGTACTGTTGGCATTTAGGGATGGGAGAGTTTGTGTGGCCTGGACCAGTTCAGGAAGGTTTCCTGGTGGAGCCTTCATGGGGTTGAGGGTGACAATGTGTATGTGTGTGTGATGTATTTTTGAAAAGTGTATGTCCATGTGACATATATATGTTTATAAATCACATTTGGGTAAGAAAGTATGGCTTTAAATTCTTTATATTTCTTCCACATCATTTTTTAAAACAAAATATTTTTTATTGATTTCAGAGAGGAAGAGGGAGAGATGGAAACATCAATGATGAGAGATAATCATTGATCGGCTGCTTCCTGCATGCCCTCTATTGGGGATTGAGCCCACAATCTGGGCATGTGCCCTTGACCTGAATTAAACCCGGGACCCTTCAGTCTGCAGGCTGAAGCTCTATCCACTGAGCCAAACCAGCTAGGGTTTCCACACCTTTTAATAATACCTACCTACTAGGGTTAGAGTGAAGAGGAGATAAAATAATGTATGTAAAGTGTTTAGAACAGTGACTACACTGAATGAGGGCTCAGTAAATAGTAATAGTAGTAATTTTCCAATTTTTGTGACAAATATGCAAGGAAACTGAGACTCAGAAAGATTAAGTAACTTGTAAATGTCACCAACACAGTGACCAAATGGGACCTATGTCTGGTCTGGTCTAGCCTCCCATATCACCAACAGCCTTTTTTGGTCACCACATGCTTATGCTTCCCGCTCTATACACACCCATGTGTACAACCAGCTACCTGGGAAGACAGGTGCCAACAGGTGCAGATAGGCCAGGTATAGTCTTACATCATAGTCCTGAAGAGAAGAGGAAAGGGGTGGGTGAAGGCTGAAACAGGCATGAAATATTATTTAGTAATCAGCAATCTTAAAACTGGGAAAGTTGAGTCAACCAGGCTTAAGGGAGGAAGTGAGTGTTATGAACAAATCTGCTTCTGAGAAGGTAGGGCCTGTTTTTGGAAAGAGAGGGCAGGAAAGGCATTTCAGGCACGTACTACGACATGAAGGTGGGGAAGAGAAACCAAACAGACTTAGCTGGCTGGCAGACAGAAGGTGAGCCAAGTGCCTTTAAGATAAAAGCAGTGGGAGCAATGACAAGCCTCTTGCTTTAAGGCAAGATGAGCTGTCAGGAGTTATATTTAGCCTCCTGTGTAGGATAAGTGGGAAGCATGCAGGTGTCTCAGACAGAGCCATGATCTCAATGATGTTTGAGGAAGGAATTTTACTGTTTTGGTGCCTGGTGCAGTGTGGGGGTGTGTAGAGAAAGGTGTAAGCAATAGTGAGTTTCGATGGAGCCCCAGCCCTGTTAATGTACTCACTACACATGTGAAGTAGGTATTGTTATCCATACGTCACCTGAGGAAACAGCACATACAGTGGGTTCACAGAGGTTACGTTGCTTGCCCAAGGCCACACAGCTGGGAGGAAACACAACCAGAATTCAACCAAAGCCCGGATGCCTGCCCACTGCATAGGTGGGAGCAGCCATTGCCAGAGGCTCAAACTTGAACTTCTTATGGCCTGGAATCACCTCCTGCCCTACCAATCCTTTCTCTACTCCTACTCCCCAACACACACACACACACACACACACACACACACACACACACACACTTGCAATGCCTCTGAGACCCTGAGTCACAGACCAGAGATGGTTTGGAGGGAGGAAAGAGACCATGAGCCCTGGGTTAGGCCCTGGAGGCAGGCGAGTAAGGAAGAAGCAGGTACCAGAGCTGTTTTGGGGCCTGGTGCAGTGTGGAGGTGTGTGTGCATTAATTAATTCAATCAGCTGATAGGTATTTAGCATCAGAGCTGGGCCTGAGGGCCCAGGGAGGCATGCCAGGGATGCAGTGCCAGACCACAAAGACTCAGTCTCTGCCTTCCTGGAGCTCACAGTTTAGTGAAGTGTTGTGCTAGACTAGAACTTTCTGCGACGTGGAAATAGTATCCGCACCATCTCATACGGTCACCACTAGCCCCATGTGGTTGTTGAGCACTTGAAATGTGGCTAGTGCAATTGAGGAAATGAGTTTTTAATTTCATTTAAATTTATTATTTTATTTTATTTTTTTTAAATATGTTTTTATTGATATTTTAGAGAGAGAGGAAAGGAGAAGGATAGAGACATAGAAACATCAATGAGAGAGAAACATCGTCCATCGACTGTCTCTTCCACACCCCCCACAGGGAATCAAGCCTGCAACCCGGACATGTGCCCTGACTGGGAATCGAGCCTGTGGCCTCTTGGTTCCTGGGTTGATGCTCAACTGCTGAGCTACACTGTCTGGGCTAAATAGCTACATGGGGCTGGTGGCTAGTATTGGATAGGACAGGTCTCTTGGGTGAGACAGACATGTCAGCATATAAGCTAGAGCAGTGGTCGGCAAACTCATTAGTCAACAGAGCCAAATATCAACAGTACAACGATTGAAATTTCTTTTGAGAGCCAAATTTTTTAAACTTAAACTTCTTCTAATGCCACTTCTTCAAAATAGACTCGCCCAGGCCGTGGTATTTTGTGGAAGAGCCACACTCAAGGGGCCAAAGAACCGCATGTGGCTCGCGAGCCGCAGTTTGCCGACCACTGAGCTAGAGTAAGAGAGGGGCCCAGGGGCCCATGGAAGTGGCACCTGACCCAGACTGAGGTTAAGAGGAGCTTGTTCTAGATCTGGCGATGTGTAATGGTTTACAATTTTTCCTTAAACTCCTGATGCTCTTTCTCTTCCTGTAAAACTTGTCAATGAAGTACGCATAGATACTGAAAGTGCACAAATCGTAAGCGTACAGCTTTGATCCTCCTATTTTAAACTTTCCAGCCACAGGGCTGCGAAAGGGAGTTATACAGGGAGTGGAGGTGAATGTCAGAGGGGGTCAGAAAACCCCTCCTCAGGGGCATTTAGGCAGACCCTGAAATCCAGACCCAAGTCCCCACAACCTTGCTAGGAAGGAGCCCGGAGTTGAGGAGGGGGCTCGTGAGAGGAGGGGATGGTGAGAGGAGGATTACTTCTTTAAAATATATTTTTATTGATTTCAGAGAGGAAGGAAGAAGGAGAGAGAGAGAGAGAGAGAGAGAGAGAGAGAGAGAGAGAGAGATCAATGATGAGAGAGAATCATTGATCAGCTGCCTCTTGCACGCCCTGTACTGGGGAGCAAGTCTGCACCCAGGCATGTGCCCTGACCTGAATTAAACCATGACCTCCTGGTTCATAGGTCGATGCTCAACCACGGAGCCACGCCGGCCAGCCAGAGAGGAGGACTATTTTTGAGGAGCAGTAGGCAGGACTTGGTAGCCAATGGGACTGAAATGTAGGGGCAAAGGTGACTTTGAAGCAGATCTGCAGGTAGAAGAGCTTCTGGAACATGGGTGTGGGCAGGGAGTGTTTGGTGAGAAGAGAAAGGCTACTTCTCACATGCTTGGTTTGCTGTGGAGATGTCCTGAGGCAGCAAGAAATACTTGCCTGCAGAGGGGTGGGGGCAGAAGGTGTCAGCGTGGGGGCAGGTAGTATTTATACCCAGCAGGGAATGGGCACTGCAGAAGGGGGAGATGGGGGAACCCACAAACAAGCTGTGGTAGAGTCATGGCGAGGGCTGGACTAGGGTAGGGGTGCAGGGCGGAAAAGCCTCAATGGGGGAGCAAAGGAAGAAATGGACTTTGAAGAGAGGTTCTGTGACCTTTAAGCCAATCTCAATGAGAAATAATAATGACTGAATGCTTTATAGTCTTGACGAGAAGAAGCTGAGGTTCTGACCAAGATCATACAACTCATAAGCAACGGAGCCCGGTCTCATGTCCTGGCTGTCCGATGCCAGAAGACACACGCTCACTCGCTTTCCCTCCAGCCTCGCATTGCCCACCGGTGTCTGCTGTACCTGGCAAAGACCGTGTGGAGGAGGCTGAGAAGAGTGTGGAGATGCCTCAGACTGCTGGGATGCTGGGGTGGGTATGCTGGAGGGTCTGGTGGTGGTGGGAGCCAGCAAGGGGAACTTGGGCCCGATGGTTGATGGTCCAGATCTTCTTGGAGCCCTAGATCTGCAGGCTGTCACGTGACCAGTGTTTAGATGCCTGGATGTGGACAGCCAGGCGCTTGAGGGGAAATCAATGTTGGGCAAGTCTGAGGGTCAGCCTGAGTTGTGGTAAAAGAACTGTAAGGTGCAAGAGCCGCGGGAAGGGCGGAGCTGAAGCTTCCCCAAGGCCTCGGTGGAAGTGCCACTTCTTTCTTGCTTTGATTTTTGTTTTGTTTTCTTCTTTTTCTTTGAAGTGCACACCTCTTCTCTCTTGTAACAGAGGCCTGCTTCTGCCCCAGCTCCTGACTCTCTAACCCTGACCTCCAAAGAACAGGACATTAGAGCTGGCGAGGGCTTGACAGGTCATCTGGCCCCTGCTCATTGTCCAGTGGCCCTGCAGTGGAAAAACTGTTTCCCATCTTTGTAGGGAAAAACCCAGTTCTTCCTGGCTATGAGGCTTTCACCTCTGGGTCTCCTTTACTTAAGGTGACCAGATTTTAACATTGGTAAAGCGGGACACCATTGACCGGGGCGGGGTTCTTTTTTTTTTTTTTTAATATATTTTATTGATTTTTTACAGAGAGGAAGAGAGAGGGATAGAGAGTTAGAAACATCGATGGGAGAGAAACATCAATCAGCTGCCTCTTGCACACCCCCTACTGGGGATGTGCCCGCAACCAAGGTACATGCCCTTGACCAGAATCGAACCTGGGACCCTTGAGTCCTCAGGCCGACGCTCTATCCACTGAGCCAAACCGGTTTCAGCCTGGGGGGTGGGGGGGGGTGGTTCTTGATTAAAAATTTGGTCTATATTGTAATCACTTTTGGTTTTTTTAATAAAAGGAAATTCACTTCTTAGATCATCATTGAATTTGCATCCTCTTTTCTTACTCATTATGTTAAAAATCTAAAAAAAATAATTTAAAATTATATTATAAATTATTATATACATATTGCTTAAAAACACAGTAAGTAGGTACATAATTACATGAATATATTTTATTGTTAGTTTATAAATTAAATTAATTTGATTGTTATAAAGTAACTATATTTTAAAAATTATTTTAATCCTATATTTCTTTCTAAATAATAACAATACTAACTTGTATTATTTTTCCTCTGAATTTGCCATAACGTAAGTCGTAAGTGTCACTTTCAAGGCCGGCGCTAGACTTTTTGCCGCCACTATAAAATATAAATAATGCAAGTACTGTCTGCTAAATTCAAGAAAATTTATGTATTTATGAAATAAATAAATAAACTACTTACCTAAATTATCTGAATAACTGATTTGTAATGACATCACTTGTTTAACTAGCTTACTAGCACGCAGTACGATCATCTGAGAGACAGTTACAAAATGTTTTCGTCGTTGCCAATCCCCAAAAATGCCATTGTTCATTAATTCCAAACAATGGTGGTCGAATTCTAACAACTGATCAACAATGCGAACTTTGATAAGCAGTTCTCAATAATCAGTTCTCAACAATTATTTGTTATTATTAAAGTTTAACATTATAAAATTAACAAAAATAATATAAAACTCATATCCTGGCTAAATAGCCACATGGCCGCCGAAAACCGTATATTCCCTTCCCGTTCTCCCGCCGTTCCCTAGCTTGTTGTGCATTCTTTCCAAAAATCGGGACTTCTTTAAAACGCCGCGGGACGCGGGACAAATTGTTAAAAAGCGGGACTGTCCCGCCAAAAGCGGGACGTCTGGTCACCTTACCTTTACTACACACACAGAACACTTCCCTTCTGACACTTCTGGTCACCAAATGTGTGGAGGTTTTTCCCCACAATAAGCAGGTCTCTGTGACACCCGCTGGGTGTCCTACAATTAACTGACTACCTGGAGACAGCTCCAGAACCCACAGGTTAAGGGCTCAGTACTACAAGGTACTCCCCCTCCCCCCTCCTCCCCACTTACTTCAGGTGCCAATTAAAAGCCCAAGTTATCATCTTGCCTCTGACCAACCGGCTATAGATTGGAGGTTCCAAGGACCCTCCCTCCTTGAGCCCGATTAATTTGCTAGAGCGGCTCACAGAACTTAGGGAAACACTTGTGTTTACCAGTTTATTATAAAAGGATATGATAGGTCTGGCTGGTGTGGCTCAGTTGGTTGGGTGTCGCCACGTGCGCTGAAAGGTTGCCGGTTGGATTCCTGGTCAGGGTTTCCTGGTTAGGGCACATGCAGTCTCCATCTCCATCCTAGGTAGGGAGTGTGCAGAAGGCAGCTGGTCGATGTTGCCCTCTCATGTCAATGTTTCTCTCTCTCTAAAAGAATCAATAAAAAATATATTTTTAAAAAAGGATGCAGACGAACAGCCAGAGGAAGAGATACATAGGGTGAGGACTGGGAGGGTCCTGAGAACAGGAGCTTCTGTCTCCATAGAGTTGCGGTGTGTCACATTCCGGATGTGGATGTGTTTGCCAACCTGGGAGCTCCCCGAACCTCATGCTATTGGGATTTTATGGAGGCTTCATGCGTAGGCATGATCAATTATAACTCCATTTCCAGCCACTGTGCCCTCTCTGGGGGATGCAAGGTGGAGCTAAAAATGCCGAGCTTCTAATAATGGCGTGGTCCCCACCCCATTGGCAACAAGTCCCCATCCAGAAGCCCCCCAGGAGCTCCCCAGAATTGCCTCATTAAAACAAAAAAATGCTCCTAGTGCTTTTATCATTTAGGCAATTACAAGGTTTTTAGGGGCTCTGTGCCAGGAACTGGGTACAAAGACCAAATATATACTTCTTTTTTTTATTTTTATTGAGGTATTATATGTGTACATATCTTACCATTGCCCCCCCACCCCACACTCATACATGCCCTCACCCCCCAGAGTTTTGCGTTATACTTCTTATAAATCACAATATCACAGGCTCATGAAATCGATATACATGATGGCAGAGTCAGGGCTAGAAATTAGGTTCCCCAATGATCATCGCAGTACTTTTGCACCCATTGGCTCCATCTCAGGATAAGTTTAGGAACAAAATGGTGAACTGTGGGTGGGATGATAGGACAATAGGTATAGTTATAACTGATAGGGCATTCATCTCCAAATAAACTTGATTCATGTGCTTAGGAAAGTCCCTAGTGGTGGCAGTTTTTCGGTGATATGTTAGATGATCATATAAGTGCCATTCTCATATTTGAAAATAACTAACACATGGTTGGGAGAAATGCTGGGTGATGGAACCTGACCTAAACATAATTTGAGAGGCCAGATTTGCCCAGATGGTATTGAATATGGATAGAGGTAGAGTCTGGGGCTTTGGTCCCCAAATAATCATCTGCATAAGAGCAAGATTTGTTGGAGGTGGAATCACACCAGTGTGTGTAGACAGGGAGATTCTGATTGGCACTCGGCTGGTCAGACGCGATCCTGTGATTTGCTTGCCAGAAGCACTGACATGGCTTTGAGCTGCATGAAGAGAGCTTTAGGACCCAGAACGATGGGGCCCATAGGCCCCAGATCTGTGATGGGCAGACCCTGTTGGGAGGGTAAGGTCTATTTTAAGAGGATAGGGACAAACTGCAGGGTCCACAGGGAGAAATCAGGCTGGTGAGGAGAGCCCATGCCCAGAAGGAGGACTGAAGATGTTGAATTAGGGGACAGGACTCACGGGATAGGTGATAGTGGTCTTCACACTCCTGAAGGACTACTAGCTGGAACAGAAACTACATTGATGCTGTGTACCTGAGAGCAAAGAAAAAGACTAGTGTGCCGGGGTGTTTCCGCATCTACTAGGATTCAGGAATCTGGAGAAGGGCTGTAAGTAAATTAATAAAGAGACTAGACATGAAATATAAATTTGGAATACATGGGGGAGCCAGAGGAAGCTGAGTTCTAGTGACTAAGTTCTCTGAATCTCCACACACAGGGCTTTTTATTCACACATCTTGCCCTCTAGCAAAGCAGATATACATATCAAAGGTAAAGTTTGGCCCTGGCCGGTTTGGCTCAGTGGATAGAGCGTCGGCCTGCGGACTGAAAGGTCCCAGGTTCGATTCCGGTCAAGGGCATGTACCTTGGTTGTGGGCACATCCCCAGTAGGGGGTGTGCAAGAGGCAGCTGATCGATGTTTCTCTCTCATCGATGTTTCTAACTCTCTATCCCTCTCTCTTCCTCTCTGTAAAAAATCAATAAAATATATTATAAAAAAAAAGAGAATTCTGCTAAAAAAAAAAAAAGGCAAAGTTTGGTAAACAATAAAAAGATGATCAGGCTGGGGGAACTGCCCTCAGCTGTCTGGCAGCAGGCAATAATATATGCAAATCTTCAGCCCTGTCCATCAGCCTTCTGATGAACTTCTCGCATTTATTATGCTAACTACTAGAATTTGCTTCCAGCACCAGTGAGTGGATATAGACTCACGAGGGAAGACTTTCTAATAATTAAAGCTGTCCAAAGGTGGAATGGACCTCAATGAGTGGTGGTGAGCTCACCATCATGGGAGGTAATCAAGCATGTGTTGGTCAACCAATTTATGAGAATGTGGTAGAGGGCATTCAAGGATCAGAGTCTCCCTACCCCAAAGTTCTGCAAGGTTTTGATTTTTGGGATGGACCAAGGACCAGAATAACTCAAAGTGCAAGAAGATCCTTTACACTGCCTGTCCCCCAGGGTTCTGGGGTTTCCTTGGGAAGTTGGTCTGAGTGTTTAGATTTTTTTCTCTCCTCCCTGCTCCCCAGTTTCTTCTGCCAGGCTGGGGAAATTCCTCAATGGCCAGCGGTGCCACCATGTGCTCATAGCACACTTCTTGGCTGGGGAAGAGGAAGGAATAGGCTGGCTGGTGAGAGGGAAGGGCGGGGCCCCAAAGAAGGGCCACAGAGGGAAAGTCCCCACTATAGAGCATCCGATCTTACCCAGCGAGGTGGGTGCTGACTCAGGTTGGCATCTCTGAGGAAGGAGATGCTGGAAAAGCAACCAAGCAGTGAGGCTGAAAATCTGGTAAAACTTCTTGAGCCAAGCTGGAGCCTCTGTTACAGGCGTCAGGCACTGCACTGTGGGTTTTGAAGATGACAGCTGAGAGCACTGGTGGGCTGGGAACATGGCCAAAAAGCTTGAGTAGCAACCACTGCTACACAACTCCAGGGGGCACCTTGAGTTTAGGGAACACACAACGTGAGTGGTGCCAGCAGACAGCGGCCCTGAGGTTCTATGCCCAGGTGAGAAACAAAAGCCTTAGGACTAAGTGAGACTGTGGGGCCTGGGTAGGCAGGGGAGCTCTGGCAGGTAGATGAGCACAGGGGACAAAGGGCCAGTCCCAGGAAGGAAGAGCTCTCCGTTGGAGGAGGACCCAGCCTCTGCCCCTTCCCTGTTCCATTCATCCATTCAACAGCTGGGGACTGAGTGCCCCCTGTCCCGAGCACTGTGCTAGGCCTGGGGGCCATGGCAGTGAGCCAAGCACAGACACAAGCTCCTCATGGAGCTTATGGTTCAGAGCAGGGCTGTCCCATAGAACTTTCCGGATGATGGAAATAGTGCTGAGAGGTAGCCAAGCCTGCCTCTGGGGTGGCGGAGGTTTCCTAGGGAAGTGAGCTTAGAGCTGGGGCCTAAACGGAGGGGAGGAGCCCTGGCTTGTCCTCAGGGCCTCTCCGGCATTGAGGGCCTGCAGTGCCTGCGTTCTAGCTCATCCCATGGTGTGCAACATCCCCTTTCCTGCAGCCCCAGGGGGCTTGTCTGACTGCACATCCACTCCCCTGGCCTGGTGTCTGCACCAGGGTGGTTGCTCAACCAACATTTACATAATTCAGCCAGTCACCAAGCCATCCTCATTGAGCGCCAATAACAGCTCACTCTACAGCAGTGACCCAGACTGCCAAGGCCCCAGCTCTCACAGAGCTTCCACCCTTGAGTCAGGGATACAGACTCCGTAGAAGCAAGTGTACACGAAAGATGACTTCAGAGCGTCCTAAGGGCCCCGAGGAAATGAAACGGGGTATGGAGATAGTGTCATTCTTGTTATCGGTGGTGTTGGGGTGTCCTGGGAAAGAATGAATGAGTGAATGAATGAATGGTAAGAATGGAGGCCCAAGAAAGGTACACTGCACCCCTAGGCTGAGTGGGGATTAGGAGGGAAAGCTGGGGACTCTTAGATCCCAGGGTGGGGCGCTTGGGGTGAGGTGGAGAGGGAGTGGACAGGGGACGGGGTGGAACCTCCAAATTCATTGAAGAAGGAGAACACCTGGAATTGCTGACACTGTGTCCCCACGTACCCCTTTGCACCCGGTCATGACTCAGGCTTGAGTTCCGAGAGGAGGGGTGGGGCAGGGAGGACCCGGAGTTAAGGTTCAGGGAGCTTGCCTTAGTTTCCTCAGCTGTAAGAGAGTACTTACATTATATGGCAGATGAATAAGGATTAAGTAAGACCTAGAAAGAGTGTTTAGGTCATTGCTGGCGCTCAGCAAACACGAATTCTCTCAGTCTTGCAACATTGCGAGCCTCTGGCTGGCTCATTGTGTTCCAGTGACTAAACAGCCCACAGCCCAGTCACCTTTGCTTCCTCTTGCACAAGCCCCTCCGCGGATGGTGGGGGTATTGTCTGCTTGTGGAGTTTCAGCTTTGCTTGTTTCTTCTGGAACCACCTCTTCAAGGAAGGGGGAGCCAAGGGTAGGGGCATGTGTGTGCAGACACGCTAACGGAAATGAAATAAAGCGGATCCCACCTCCTTCCCCGGCCTCCATTTCCAAGGGTTTAAGGAAGGTTCCTTTTGTCTCCCAGACTCCCCGTTTTCAAGCTAAGCACAGGTGGCTTCCAGTTCCTCTCCTCTTCTGGCACACAAGTCCAGGCAGGCTGTGGCTTGCTGACCTTGCTGTGAGGGAGCCTGCTCGGGCCCTGGCTAGAGACAGGACAGACCGCGACGGGCAAGGATGCCCTTGGCTCCTGGAGACAGGAGCTGAGACAGAGGTGAGGTTTTGCAGAGAAAGGCAGGGATTAGAATGCTGTAACACTCCCAGGAAGGTGAAACCTGAAAGGAACAAGAGCTGTGCATGACCTGGCGAGCAGCCTGGCCGCACTGACCCACCCAGGGTCTCACCGTGGTTTGTGTCTAATTGTTTTGTGATGATGACTGAGCTGGACCCTTGTCTCATAAGGCTGGCCTGCGCCTGTCCGCCCTGCCACGCCTAGGGCACAGCAGGAGGCTGCAACAAAGGCCAGCTGATTAGGAGATGGAGGGGGAGGGAGGAGGAGGTGGGGTTAGAGGGCCGGTGACGGTGAGGGTGGGCACAGGGGCCAAGAGGGACAGTGGCAGGACGGGAGGCCTGAGAGGGCACAGGCAGAAAGGCCCGGGGAGGACAGGCTCGGTGGAGGAGTGGACCAACTTGGGGGTAAGGACCAGGGACAAGAGTGATGGGGGCAGGCTGTGGCAAAGTGACTTCTAAGATAGGGTGGGGGTCCTCCCCAGGGATGGGGCGGCCAAGAAGCTGGAGGGACATCATTCAGCACCTCAGAGACCGTGTCATGGGGGCCATGGTGGGATGAGGAAGGGAAAAGGAGGGGCCCAACCACCTCACCTTGGTCTGTCTGTTGGGCTGGGGCTCCTCATGCCTTGTGCCCAAATCCCCACCACTGTCGCTCACATCACCCAAAGGGGCCTTCAGGAGCCAAGGAGAGCTCCCCCTCAGGGACGCCCCAAAAGCTGGCATCTGAGACACCTCGGTCCAGCCCCGCTTCCACCACCTTCCTGCTTCTGTGGTGGCCAGTTGGTCAGAGCTCACATCCCTGGGGACACCCTGGGAACAAAGGCGCCACAGCCTGCCTCATTTTGGCACCCCTAACCACGGGGCAGTTGCTCTAGGAAGAGGAATCCACTTCAGGTGTGACATGCACCTCCCAGTTGCACTGTGGGCCCTCTTCTGTGAGGAGGCCAGGGCTGGGCTGGGCTCCTCGGCATTCACGCCCCTTCCCTGTGGCCACTCTTCTCCATTCCTTAGGCCATCAGTCACTCTCTTACCCTCCCTGCTGATTGGGTAGGGAAGCTTCTGGTGATGGAAATAGCTGCGTAAGGACCTGGAAAGGGGAGGGGCCTCTGGACCCAGGGCTGCCCCTAGCTTAGAAGTAAGCGTAGGACACAAGGGTTCGAACAGGCCTCCGAGACTGAAGATGCAACCCCACTTAGCTGGAGAAAGAGAGGCCCTGTTGTGCATGCAGTCAAATCTCTTCTCTGAATACCCTGAGCTATTTGCTTAGAGCTACTTGTCTGGGCTCTCTCTGGGGCTGCCTAAGAATTTGGTAGCACTAGTTGTTTTGCCTCTGAGTTGGACACTGGGCACTCAAGGGCAGGGATGGGAGGGGACTTTTCACTGTTTTTCACTGTACACTCTTTTATACCTTTTGGATTCTGAGACACATAAATATGTGACCTTTTAAAAATGTAAACAAAAAATGCAGCCCTAGCCGGTTTGACTCAGTGGATAGAGCATCGGCCTGCGTACTGAAAGGTGCCGGGTTTGATCCCGGTTAAGGGCACATGCCCAGGTTATGGGCTTGATCCCCAGTGGGGGGCGTGTAGGAGGCAGCCGATCAATGATTTTCTCATCATTGATGTTTCTCTCCCTCTCTCCCTCTCCCTTCCTCTCTGATTAAAAAAATAAATAAAATTTAAAAAAATGCAAATAAAGCCCTGGCTGGCCTTGCTCAGCGGTTAGAGCACCAGCTTGCTCACCAAAGGGCATGCACCTGGGTTGCAGTTTCAATCCCCAGCTCCTGCTGGGGAGCGTGCAGGAGGCAACCAATCGACGTTTCTCTCTCACTCTCTCCCCCTCCTTTCCACTTTCTCTGAAAAAATCAATGGAAAAAATATCCTCAAGTGAGGATTAAAAACATTTTTTTTTAAAGAGAGCAAATAAAAATTCTCTTCTCAATCCCTCCCTGGGATCCTTTGGGGGATTGACCATATTCTGGGGACTGGCCAAGCTGGTGAGGGTAGGGGCTGCATGCATCTCAGCCAGCTTCTCAGTGTCCCATCAGGGCTAACCGCAGGCAAGCTGGCATCTCCTTCACAGCTCAGGTACATTCCTTCTTCCTCTGTGCCTGCTGCTGGTTTCATGGTTTCCTATGCCCGTGGTAGCACCACAGTAGTCCGGCTATTATAGCCTCACTTCCCTCCCCACAGGCCCCCAGTCTGTTGACTCTGCCTCCTGCCATCTCTCCTTGGCCCACACCTCCACTACCATCACATCCTGGATAGGGTATGTGGACTCTTCTGATGGCTGCCTCTCCTTCTGGCTTATCCTCCCCATACCTCAGTCCCAGTGAGCTTCCTAAAATACAGATCTCACACTACTCTCCTGCTTACGCCCCCCCCCATAGCTGACAATGTTAGTGCTCTGCCCACACCCCCCTGGATGCCGCTCTCCATTTTTGTGCATGACACTCCCCTCAGTGCGCTTTTGAGGTTGACGCCTTCAGTCCTTGGAGGACTGCCCTTGGCCTCCCGGAGCTGCTCTAACCCTGGGCCACAGCACAACCGATGACTGCCCCAGGCTGGGCTGCCCTGAGGCCTTACACTCCGGAGCTGTTTGGGTGACTAGTTTGCTTGTCGGCCCACAGCCCCCACTCACCAACTGGGAGCACTTCCGTAATAGTATGTCACTCAGCATCTGAGATGAATCCCTCACCCTGGCTGGTTTGGCTCAGTGGATAGAGCGTCAGCCTGTGGACTGCAGGGTCCCAAGTTCGATTCCGATCAAGGGCACATTCATGGGTTGCGGGCTCAATCCCCAGTAGAGGGTGTGCAGGAGGCAGCCAATCAATGATTCTCTGTCATCATTGATGTTTCTCTCTCTCTCCCTTTCCATTCCTCTCTAAAATTAATAAAATATATTTTTTAAAAATGATGAATCCCTCAGTGGAAACCTATTGTCCACAACTTAAATTTCAAATCACCTGTCTTTACTCACCTTTCTCTCTGGAAATCTATTCCATATCACATCTAAATTTAACCCACACCAAAGTTCTAGCTGTTCTGCTCTGCCACATTTTTATATCTTAGTACCAGCCTTTTTTTAAAATAAAAAAGCAACAACACCTCTTTATTCCTCTCCCCCCATTCTTTACATCTCTGGTCAATATCATTTCCTTTAACTCTCTAATGGAGCTAGTTGCTTCCTCCTGTACTAGTATTCTCAGGGTACTGTGTGTAAACTTTATTATAGGACCCATCTTGCTAAATTTAACTAGTCTTCCCTGGTGCCTAGCACGGTGCTGGGCACAGAATAGGTGTTAAATGAATGTTTTTAAATGAATATCAATCCTCCAAATGTCCTAAGACTCTCCACTATTGGGCTTCTCAGTCTTGAATCTCTTTCATCTCCCATCAAAATTCACTGTCCCTGCTTCATTCTCGGAGCTCTGTACTCTATTGCTTATGTTGCTAAGATTAATTAAGTCTTGTTGGAGGAAAGCAGGGTGGTGGACTATAAAGAACACTGTTCTTTCTAGTATCTTGGGATATCAGAAACTCAAAGTCTAACTCTGTGTTGTGTGGACTCTTGGAGGCCCAGTTTGCTCACTTCTTTCACTAAGTGGAAGGTATATATGACTTCTAAGATCTTCCAGGGCTGAAATGAAAGTCCTTTGTAGGCTGCGACCTGGTCTGTTTTATTCTCCGCTCTCCCAACACCAAGAATGGTGCCTGATGCAGAGGATGCTCTTAAATATTTATTGAGAGAAGAAACTATTTCAGTAGCTATATATTGCTTGGTGCTTTAAAAATAGCCTACCTAATAATAGACAAATATGCAAATTGACCATACCTCTGACTCACCCACAAGCCATGCCCACAAGCCACGCCCACCATCCAATCAGAGCGAGTATGCAAATTAACCCAACCAAGATGGCTACAGCCACAGAGAGCAAGGTTTCCTAGGTAACAGAGGAAGCCAAGTTTTCCGCCTGCCCTTGCCAGGCCTAAGCCTCCACTCAAGCTACAAAGTTTCAATTATAGAAGGTAAACAAATTCAAACAGAAATGGCGGCAGAATGGAGTTTGAGAGAGCAGGCCAGGGTTGCCCCCGGCAACAGGGGAAGCAAAGCTTTCCGAACACCCTGGCCGGGCCCACCTGCTTAAGGCAACAAAGTGTCAATTATAACCCCAACAGAAATGGCTGCCGGCTGTGAAGGGAGCCCCAGGTTTGGCTCCGCTCCAGGCTACAGAGTTTCAATTGTAGAAGGAAAATAAATTCCAGATACCAGGGCCTCCGCTTGGGTTGCCAGGGGGTGTGGCTGGCCTGCAAACCACCACAGGCCCCTCGCTCAGGCCGCCCCATACCCCAAGGGAACCCCACCCTGATCAGGGACACCCTTCAGGGCAAACCAGCTGGCCCCCACCCCTGTACCAGGCCTCTATCCTATCTAATAAAAGAGTAATATGCAGATTGATCATCACTGCAACACACAATATAGCTGCCCCCATGTGGTCAAAGATCCTGCCCCGATGTGGACACAAGATGGCCGGCACAAGATGGCCAGCAGGAGAGGGCAGTTGAGAAGGACCAGGCCTGCAAGGGAGGGCAGTTGGAGGTGATCAACCCTGCAGGAGAGGGCAGTTAGGGGTGACCAGGCTGGCAGAGGAGGAAAGTTGGGGGCAAACAGGCTGGCAGAGGAGTGGTTAGGGGGTGATCAGGCTGGCAGGCAGAAGCGGTTAGGGGCAATCAGGAAGGCAGGCAGGCAAGCAGTTGGGAGCCAGCAGTCCTGGATTGTGAGAGGGATCCCAGATTGGAGAAGGTATAGGCTGGGCTGAGGGACAACCCGCCTCCGTGCACGAATTTCGTGCACCGGGCCTCTAGTGTATATATATATATATATATATATATATATATATATATATATATATACATACATATATATATACACACACACACACACACACACACATATATATATATTTGTATTGCTTTCAGAGAGGAAGGGAGAGAGATAGAAACATCAATGATGAGAGAGAATCCTCCTGCACCCCCCCCCCCCCCCACTGGGTATTGAGCCCGCAACCCGGGCATAGGCCCTGACTGGGAATTGAACTATGACCTCCTGGTTCATAGGTCGATGCTTAACCACTGAGCTATTCCAGCTAGGCTGCTTGGTGCTTTATATGTTATTTTATGTAATTCACAAGGTGGTAGAGTCAGGATTTATATGTAGATTTGGATGACTTTAAGATCATGTCCTTCCCAAAATACCTTGTGGCCTTTAGGAGACAAGGCCATCACACAAGGATTTGTTCCATTGATGGCTTCTTAAAAAATATATTTTTTTATTTATTTCAGAGAGGAAGGGAGATAGAAACATCAAAGATGAGAGAGAATCATTGATCGGCTACTTGTTGCACGCCCCCTGCTGGGGATTGAGTCTTCAACCCAGGCATGTACCCTGACCAGGAATTGAACCATGACCTCCTGGTTCATAGGTTGATGCTCAACCACTGAGCCATGCTTGCCAGGCCCATTAATGGCTTTAATGTTGGCTGTGGAAGGGTGGAGGAGATTCTGAGGTCCTTATTCTTCATATTATAGCATACTAGTGGCCCGGTGCATGAAATTTGTGCACATTAAAAGGGAATTAAATTAGAGGAAATATTTTAATATTGCTATTTGCCCTTTCTCTATAATAGAAGTGTCAGAGATGAAAGAAAATTAGTAAAATGTATATGAAAATCTCCCTCCTGTCAGAGTCTGGGGCATGCCGTGGGACCTAGAGTCAAGTCCTCGCCCACCACCCATACGCGCTTAGAAAACGCACGAGACCCAGACCCGACTGGCCTCACCCCCATTGGGTGAGACCCAGACCCGCTGGCCCCACCCCTGTCAAGCCCTTCCAGGCGGGGGGCACAGCCTTGGGTCCTCCAGCCTGGTGCCAGGTGGGGGGTGCAGTCTCAGGTCCCCTGTCAAGCCCCCTGGGTGGGGGGCACAGCCTCAGGTTCCCAGGCCTGGTGCCGGGGCAGTGGGCACAGCCTGAGGTTCCCATCAAGCCCCACCGGGCAGGGGGCACAGACTGAGGTCCCAGTCAAGCGCTGCTGGGGGGGCATGGCCTGAGGTCCCCTGTCAAGCCCTGCCAGGTGAGGGGCACAGCCTGGGGTCCCCCAGCCTGGCGCTGGGGTGGGGGCGCAGCATGAGGTCCCAATACAAACCCCACCAGGGCAGGGGGCAGAGCCTGAGGTCCCTCGCCCAGGCCAGGCACCATGCAGCCTCAGGTCCCTGCCTCGGTCATGACAGAGTGTCCTGGATAATTTGCATATTCCTCTATTATATAGATAGGCAACCACCTCTTCCCTCACAAACCTTGGGGGATAACAGGAATGTAAAGTGGTCAGTGGAAGGGGGTGAGAGTGCGGTGAGGAAATCTGATCACTGTCATCTAAATGGGGTGCCTGGGCAAATGGAGGGGTTTAGGTACACAGCTCTAGCCATGTGCTGATAAGCCAGCTCTCTCTCTCTCTCTAACAAAAAGGTGCTGATTAATAGCTTTTGTTGCTTTCTGTGGTATATATTCCCAATATGGCTGACTTCAAGCAACCACCGTAGTGTCAGTGACTGCAGACTTGGCAGAACTGGGCAGTCAGCTCTCACAAGCAGAGCTGCCGCGGCACACCAAATGAACAGTAAGCAGGACTGCAGCTGCTGGATTCCAAGGGAAGCCTCGGCTCTTACCCGGCCTTTTTGAAGACCAGTGGTCTCCGCCCCTCTGATTTACTAGTACAGCCGCTATCCCTTTACCTCAATGGCCATCTCAGCTGCTGGCTGGAGGGCTCCCTCAGGGGCCCTCGGCTCCTCTTTGGAATACACCCTGTTGCCTTGCCCCAAAGGGTTCTTGCAATTAGCTCTTCACTAAGTAATTCAGGTGGTGTCATCCTGAGAGGAAGGATGGGGGTGTGCTAGTTCCATCAGCTCTCCCTCTGGCCCTCACTTGAATTCAGGCAGTACTTTCTCCCAAATTCCAGAAAATCCTCAACACCGAGGAAAGTGCGCTCAGGGATCAGGCCCAGCTGGAAGCAGCAGGCATCTCTGAAGAGGGTGGAATGAAGGGGCGGGGAAGCAGTGAGACTGAGAAAGCCTGCTTCTGGTTGTGGAGGGGCCCCGCTCCCTAGCTGGGGCAGGAGAAACAGGCCTTCTGGCCAAGGGCAAGTGCCCCCGAGATGGACAGGTCTCCAGGGGAGAGCAAGAACTGCTTGGAGGAAGGGGCCTTGTCCCAGGGACGGGACTCCATTTTGGGTACCTTTGAGTCTTCCTCTCAGGTAGTTAACAACTGGCCCAGTACAGAATCAGCACACAAATGTGTTGGAGAAATGAGAACTTTATTAGTACCAAGAACATTTTTCAAAACTTAAGCAAAAAGCAAAACATAGGGACAAGGAAAACCAAGGCACCAAGAAGGACCTCTGGGGCCCCAGGACACACGCAGAGGCATTCCCTTTGTATCAGGCGCACGTGGTGGTGGGAAAGGCTGCCTTGTTCCGCTGAGATGGGCTCAGCCGCCAGTCCAAGTGAAAAGACAAGCAGAGTGGTGACCTCAGGACAGGAGGATCAGAACTTGCTTGTGTAGAGGGTCATAATCCACTTGGGCATACGGAGGAAGCCAGGCAAGTAGGAGGCCAGCCAGCCCAGGCTGGAGGCATGGGAGAGAACCGAACTCAAAGACAAATAGTCCTGGATGGGGCGGCCTGAGGACACAGGAAGAGAAGGGGTTAGACCTCATTTCCCACTCCTTGGCTGAAGAGACTGACTGAATGGGATGTGAGGGAGGAAGGAACAGGGAGAGTGAGGGAGGAGTGAGCAGGAAACAGAAGGAGAGAGGTCCAGGCTGGATGCTGGGCTAGAGCTTTTACCATCCACATCCCGAAGGCCGTAGCGTCGAGCAAGGTCACAAGATGGCAGCACCTTCCCGCTCAGGCTCAGGATATTGGGGTCTGTGGGCACACATACAGCTGATATGGCATGGCAGTGGTGCAGGGTGACAAGGTTTGGGCCCAATGGGACAGGGCACCACTGAGGCAGGCTTAGGAGGCCAGAACTGTTTCTCTCCGTTCCTGGGAAGGCTCCCAAGCCTCTGGCTTCTGGCCATACCTCCTAGGAGCTAGTTCCTGGAGCCCCCAATCCTCAAAAAATGGGAATCCTGACCCTCTGGGCCTCCAGAAGCCAGAGGAAAGAACGGCTTATTCCCCAACCACCTCCTGAGCCAGGCCCCAGAACTGGCTGCCACCACCCTGCAGATCCTCTAGGCCCTTCTTGTTACCAGCTGCCCCCAACCTCTTCACCTGTTGCCAAAGCCACCACGCATTTGCCACTCATTTCCGTGGTCTCCCCGGATGAGAAATTAGCTTTGAGCTGAAACACAGGAGCAGAGAAGTGAATGGTTAATTTCCCAGAGCACTGCCCACGTCTCTTCTCTGCTTTCAGCTTCTGTTCCAGAACAGAGGCCTCAGCCGCACCTGCAGGACTCAGCATCTTGGAAGGTGCTGGAGCCATTCCTCCCCACATCCCTGGGAGCCTTGTACCCCGGCACCGGGACCCACTGTCTTTCCTAAGTGGAAGGATCTGGGGAAGCCAACTATGTTGACCTTCTAGGTTAGTACAGTGTGGGGGTCAAGACCATGGGCTATGCAGGTGGGCAGTCTTTCCACTTAAGCCATCCGTGGCCTTAAGCAAGTTTCTTACTTCTCTGGGTTTTAGTTTCACTATCTATAAAAAGGAGATACTATCTCCCTTACAGGATTAGAGGACGTAACGTGTGTACAGTGCTCAGCCCCATAATTTACTGCCATGGTAAACACCCGGGTATTTGCTCCTTGCTGTTGCTACTGTCTTGACATTAAGGATAGAGAGCTGATTCCTCTGCATTCTCTGCCACCCTCGGCCTCCCCTTGCCAACCTGCTTAACCAGGGGGTCCTCGGCAATGTCACTCTTCTCCAAATGATCCCTAAGCAGTTCTGTCTGCACCAACCCTGGCCAGAGAGACACGTAGCTGACCCCGTGGCGCCGCAGCTCGTGGGCACAGTCTGCAGCCATCCTGTCACACTGTAGAGACAGAAGACAGGGTGAGAGCCAGGGCACTGGCCATGTCACCTTCCTCCCTGCCCTCCCTGCTTCAGCTGAGCATGTCCTGTCCCATGCCCTTCCTAGGCGCTCTGCCTCAGTGGGCCACCTCTCCCAGTGCACTACTTACTCTGGCCAGCAGAGGAGCCCAGGTGAAGGAACTGTCCATGCAGGGCCAGGGGGAACGCTGAAGTTGGCCTCCCACTCTGATCACTGGGGATTTGCCTCCCGAACTAACTGGGTACCGTCACTGTCCTATACAGTCCCAACCCCTGTGCCACTGGGTTCTTACCGCAGCTTTGCCCACGCCATAAGGAACATTGAAGAAATACTGCAGCCCCCCAATGGAGGAGATGACCACGATGAGCCCCCGGCCAGCTGGTACCATCAGCCGAGCCCCATACACCGAGCACAAGTAGTGGCCTCTAGAGGTGGGACAGGAAAGGAATGGACTGTGTTCAGTGCTGGCCAGGGCGCTGTAACCTTGGCAGCTCCCTCTGCCCTCTAGTGGCTGTGGTCAGCCAGGAGAAGGCAGCACCAGGGTGGCCACAGACCTGGAGAACCAAGGGCTTGAGAGGAATACTGGTAAAATTAACCACTGAAGGAGGGAAATGGCACTCTCTAGGAGATGTAACAGAAGAGCTCTGTCATAATAGCAATTACAAACCTAAAGTAGCTTGGGGGGAACATAGCTATATATAAGATCTATATGGAAAAACTATAAAGTGCTGTCTAATGTAAAAGAACAGGTACAGGCATAATTTATTTGGAAGAATCAACATGTAAAACATCAGTTCTACTTAAATTAATCCATAGATTCAGTCAATTTGAGTTATCTATATATATAAAAGCCTAAGTGACCCTTACGACCAAATGACTGGTTGCTATGATGTGCATTGACCACTAGGAGGCAGACACTCAACATAGGAACTGTCCCCTGTGGTCAGTGTGCTCCCACAGCCAACCACCCGTGGCCCCTTCCGGCCAACCTCCCGCTGTCCCTCCCTGGGCCAGCCAGCCAACCTCCTGTGGTCCCTCCCCGGGCCAGCCAGCCAACCTCCCTGTGGTCCCTTCCCTCAGCCAGCCAACCTCCTGTGGTCCCTCCCCCCGGCCAGCCAACATCCTGTGGTCCCTCCCCCCGGCCAGCCAACATCCTGTGGTCCCTCCCCGGGCCAGCCAGCCAACCTCCCTGTGGTCCCTTCCCTCAGCCAGCCAACCTCCTGTGGTCCCTCCCCCCGGCCAGCCAACATCCTGTGGTCCCTCCCCCTGGCCGATTGCCAGCCAGGCCGCGGGACCCCACTCGTGCACAAATTCGTGCACTGGGCCTCTAGTATCTCTATAAGACTTTTGGAGGAACTGACAAAATAATCTAAAGCTCCATTATAATAAACATGGAATAGCCAGGTAAATTCTGAAAAAGGAAGAGTAATATCTGTGGGTGGGGGATATGCTCCCCCATCTTACCACCCCTTATTAAAATGTCATACTAGAAACATATTTAATGGAGGAAGAAGATGGCTGCCAACGGGAAGGCAGACTGCAAGACAGTGTGTGAGTGAGAGAATGAAAGGAGAGTATGTGGACATATGTGGGTGAGGGCCAGCTATACGCCAAGGGACTGTTGGGGACTGCCGACCAGGATCCCCTGACCGGGCAGCCTCCACTGCTGCTGAAATCTCTCCCAGAGCAACCGGCTCTGCCGCAGAGGTCCCCCATCAGACTAGTGACTGATTTCTCAACAGAAACACATCAGGCCAGAAGGGAATGGAATGGAATATACAAAGTCATGCAAAGGAAGGGTCTGAATCCAAGAATACTGTACCCAGCAAGGCTATCAATCAAAATTGAGGGTGAAATCAGGAGCTTCCCAGACAAAAAAGGACTAAGGGAGTTTATTACACCAAACCAGCAATGCAAGAAATGCTAAAGGGTCTGCTGTAAAAAAAAAAAGAAATAGGAAGCGAAGAAGGAACACAGGCGTAAAGAATAAAAATGAAGACAAACAAGTACCTATCAATAACTTTAAATGTAAATGGATTAAATGCCCCGATCAAAAGACATAGGATAGCTAAGTGGATAAGAAAACATGATCCAGCCGAAACCGGTTTGGCTCAGTGGATAGAGCGTCGGCCTGCAGACTGAAAGGTCCCAGGTTCGATTCCGGTCAAGGGCATGTACCTTGGTTGCGGGCACATCCCCAGTAGGGGGTGTGCAGGAGGCAGCTGGTTGATGTTTCTCTCTCATGGATGTTTCTAGCTCTCTATCCCTCTCCCTTCCTCTCTGTAAAAAATCAATAAAATATATTAACAAAAGAAAAAAGGAAACATGATCCATATATCTGCTGTCTACAGGAAACCCACCTCAGAAAAAAAAAAAAGACGCACACAGACTGAGGGTGAAGGGATGGAAAAAGGTTTTTCAGGCGAATGGAAATGAAAAAAAAAAAAAAAAGCTGGGGTAGCAATACTTTTATCTGACAAATTAGGTCTCAAAGTGAAGGGCATAACAAGAGATAAGGAAGGCTACTTCATAATACTAAAGGGAGCAATCCAACAAGAAGAAATAACTCTGGTAAACATATATGCACCCAATACAGGAGTACCCAAATACATAAAAAAACTTCTAGAGGATATCAAGGGAGAGATTGACAGCAATACAGTCATAGTAGGGGACTTTAATACCCCATTATCACCATTAGACAAATCCTCTAAACAAAAAATCATCAAAGAAACATCAATCCTAAATGACTCACTAGATCAGATGGAATTAATTGACATCTTCAGAACATTTCACCCCAAAGCCATAGAATATACATTCTTCTCAGCCCTAACCGGTTTGGCTCAGTGGATGGAGCGTCGGCCTGCGGACTGAAGGGTCCCAGGTTCGATTCCAGTCAAGAGCATGTACCTTGGTTGCGGGCACATCCCCAGTGGGGGGTGTGCAGGAGGCAGCTGATCGATGTTTCTCTCTCATCGATGTTTCTAACTCTCTGTCCCTCTCCCTTCCTCTCTGTGAAAAATCAATAAAATATATTTAAAAAAAAAAGAATATACATTCTTCTCAAGTGCACATGGGTCATTTTCAAAGATAGACCATATATTGGGTCACAGGCAAAGTCTCTTCAAATTCAAGAAGACAGAAATCACATCAAGCAACTTCTCAGATCACAAATGACATAAAACTAGAAATCAACTACAATAAAAATAATAAAAAATCAAATACCTGGAGGCTAAATAGCATGCTATTAAGCAATGACTGGGTTACCATAGAGATCAAAGAAGAAATAAAAAGCATCATGACAACAAACGACAATGAAAATGCAACAATCCAAAATCTATGTGACACAGTGAAAGCAGTCTTGAGAGGGAAGTTCATAGCTCTACAAGCCTACTGCAAAAAACAAGAGACAATGGTAATAAATTACCTAACCCTATAACTCAGAGTTAGAAAGAGAGCAACAAGAAAAGCCCAGTGTAAGCAGAAGGAAGGAAATAATAAAGATCAGAGCAGAGATAAGTGAAATAGAGACCACCCCCCCCCAAAAAAAAACAACAACAACAATACAAAAGATCAACAAAACCAAGAGCTGGTTCTTTGAAAGGATAAACAAGATTGATGAACCTCTAGTCAGGCTCACCAAGAGGCAAAGAGAGAGGACCCAAATAAGCAAAATCAGAAATGAAAGAGGTGAAATAACAACAGATCCCACAAAAATACAAACAATTATGAAAAAATACTATGAACAACTCTATTCCCACAAAAAGGACAACCTAGATGAAATGGATATATTCTTAGAAAAATACAAGCTCCCAAAACACAACCAAGAAGAATAAAAAAACCTGAATAGGCTGATGACTTCCGAAGAAATTGAAACAGCGATCACAAATCTTCCAGTAAACAAAAGCCCTGGTCCAGACAGCTTTATAGGGGAGTTCTACCAAGCATTCAAAGAAGAACTAAAACCTATCCTCCTCAGACTATTCTAAAAAATTCAAGAGGAAGGCACACTTCCCAGCTCTTTCTATGAAGCCAGCATTACCCTAATCCCAAAACCGGATAAAGACAACAAAAAAAGAGCACTACAGGCCAATATCCTTGATGAACTAGATGTTAAAATCCTCAACAAAATTCTAGCAAATCGGATTCAGCAATACATTAGAAAGATCATACACCATGACCAAGTGGGATTTACTCCAGGGATGCAAGGATGGTACAATATCTGCCAATCAATAAATGTGATACATCACATAAACAAACTGAGAGACAAAAATCACATAATCATATCAATTGATGCAGAAAAAGCATTTGACAAAATCCAACATCCTTTCCTGATAAAAACTCTCAGCAAAGTTGGAATAGAGGGATCATACCTCAACATAATAAAAGCCCTATATGACAAACCTACAGCCAACATCATACTCAGTGGGCAAAAACTAAACCCATTTCCCCTATGAACAGAACAAGACAAGGATGCCCACTCTCACCACTCCTATTTGACACAGTACTAGAAGTACTAGCCATAGCGATCAGACAAGAAGAAGAAATAAAAGGCATCCAAATTGGAAAAGAAGTAAAACTGTCTTTATTTGCAGATGACATGATACTATACATAGAAAACCCCAAAGACTCCATCAAAAAACTACTAGATCTAATAAATGAATTTGGCAATGTAGCAGGATACAAAATTAACACCCAGAAATCTATGGCCTTTTTATACACCAATAATGAACTCACAGAAAGAGAAATGAAAAAAATCCCATTTACCACTGCACCAAAAAAAATTACGATACCTAGGAATAAACTTAACCAAGGACGTAAAAGACCTGTACTCGGAAAACTACAGGACACTGAAAAAAGAGATGGAGGAAGACATAAACAAATGGAAGAACATACCATGTTCATGGATTGGTAGAATCAACATCATTAAAATGTCCATACTACCTAAAGCAATCTATAGATTCAATGCAATACCTATTAAAATACCAATGGCATATTTCAAAGATCTAGAACAAATTCTCCAAAAATTCATCTGGAATAAAAAAAGACCCCAAATAGCCACAGCTGTCCTGAGAAAGAAGAACAAAGTTGGAGGGATCACAATACTAGACATCAAACTATATTACCAAGCCACAGTTCTCAAAACTGCCTGGTACTGGCACAACAGACATATAGACCAATGGAACAGAATAGAGGACCCAGAAATTGACCCAAGCCATTATACTCAATTAATATATGACAAAGGAGGCAAGAGCATACAATGGAGTCAAAACAGCCTTTTTAATAAATGGTGCTGGGAAATTTGGTCAGATACATGCAAAAAAATGAAACTAGATTACCATCTCACACCATAGATAAAAACAAACTCAAAATGGCTAAAGGAGTTGAATGTAAGACGGGAAACCATAAATATCCCCCAAGACTCCAGAGGAAGCAAAATTGCAGACATATGTCGTAGCAATATCTTTACAGACACTGATCTTAGGGCAAGAGAGACTAAGGAGAAAATAAACAAATGGGTCTATGTCAAAATAAAAAGCTTCTGCACAGCAAAAGAAACCATCAACAACAAAAAAACACAAGAAAGCCCACTGCATGCGAGAACATATTTGCCAATGTTATCTCCAATAAGGGTTTAATCTCCAACATTTACAGGGAACTCATACAACTTAACAAAAGGAAGATAAACAATCCAATAAAAAAATGGGCAAAGGACCTAAATAGACACTTTTCGAAAGAGGGCATTCAGAAAGCCAAGAGACACATGAAAACATGCTCAAAGTCACTAATCATCCAAGAGATGCAAATCAAAACAACAATGAGGTACCACCTCACACCTGTCAGATGGCTATCATCAACAAATCAACAAACGACAAGTGCTGGAGAGGATGCGGAGAAAAAGGAACCCTCCTTCGCTGCTGGTGGGAATGCAGACTGGTGCAGCCATTGTGGAAAACAGTATGGCGTTTCCTCAAAAATTTAAAAATGGAACTCCCATTTGACTCAGTAATGCCACTTCTAGGAATATATCCCAAGAAAACAAACACCAATCAGAAAGGATATATGCACCCCTATGTTCATAGCAGCACAATTTACAATAGCTAAGATTTGGAAACAGCCTAAATGCTCATCAGCAGATGAGTGGATTAGAAAACTATGGTACATCTACACAATGGAATACTATGCTGCTATAAAAAAGAAGGAATTCTTACCATTTGCAGCATCATAGATGGAACTGGTGAGCATTATGCTAAGTGAAATAAGCCAGGCAGTGAAAGAAAAATACCACATAATCTCATTCATTTATGGATAACAAAGAACATTATAACCTGATGAACAAAAAGATAGATACAGAGGCAGAGAAGCATCGAACAGACTGTCAAATTACAGCAGGAAGGCTGGGGAGTGTTGGGGGTAAGAGATCAACCGAAGGACTTGTATGCATGCATATAAGCATAACCAATGGACACAAGACACTGGGGGTGGGGTGGGGTGTCCATTGGTTATGTGCCAGGAGGTAGGGGATGTGCCAGGGGGTAGGGGTGAGGGCATGTGCCAGGGGGTAGGGGAGGCCGGGGAAAGGTCAATGGGGAATAAAAGGAGACATATGTACTACTATTTGTAATACTTTAAACAATAAAATAAAATAAACAACATTTAATAAAAAAAATGGCATACTAGTTAAAAGAATGTAGTACTAGTATAACAATACACAGATAACCAGTGAAACAAAATAGTCAATAACTAGATCCACGTGTAAATGAGAATTCAATGAATTATTAAGGGAACATTTCAAGTCTACAGGGAAAGAGGGGTCATTCAGTAAATGAATTTGGGACAACTAGCCACTTATTTGGTGGGTGGGATTGGCTGCCTACTTCATTTACGCTTTCAAAATGCATTCTAAAAGGATAAATTATTTGACTATAAAAAAATGAAGGCACAAAAGCACTAAAAGAAAGCATAACAATGTGTTCATAAACTTGGGGTGGGGAAGGCTTGTCTTAGCATCACAGCAAAATAAAAATATAAAAGATTGACTTCTTAAAATTAAGACATATCCTATATAATAAAAGGCTAATATGCAAATAGACCGAACGGCGGAACAACTGGTCACTATGATGTGCACTCACCACCAGGGGCCGTGTGCAAAACATGGCAGGCGTTGGCTGAGGTGGGTTGGTGGAGCAGATGAGCGGGGGTGCCAGACCAAGGTGGGCACTGGTTTCTGTCATGGGGGCAAGCCTCTGGTGGTTACTGAAAATTCTTTGCTCCCGTGTGCTGCAGTCCCGCCCAGCACTCACACCTGCTGCCAGTGCTGGCCCTGCTCACACCCGCTGCCGGTGATGGAGCCATCGCTTGCATCCACTGCCAGTGCCCGATGCTGGTCCTGATCACTCGGCACCATCAGCAGGTGCAAGCAGTGGCTGCCAGCCCTGATCACCCTTGAGGACTTCTCCACCTACCCCTGTTCCTGAGGGATGATCGGGGCAAGCATCTGCCACTCACGCCCACTGCTGGCACTGGCCCCAGTCGCTCTGTGCTGTCAGCAGGTTTGAGCTGAGTGGGGCTGGCGCGTGGGAGAGGCAGCAGTGGAAGCAGGACTGCCAGCAGATGGGACCTTGGCCGCAGTGGGAGGGTCCAGGTGGGGGAGTGAAGGATGGGCCGAGACCCGCCCCTGTGCCTATCGAAGCCTTGCAGCCCACAGTTCCTTTCAAGGTGCACGAATTTGTGCACTGGGCCTCTAGTTCTATATAATAAAAGCCTAATATGCAAATCGACGAACGGCGGAATGACTGGTTGCTATGACGTGCACTGACCACCAGAGGGCAGACACTCAACACAGGAGCTGCCCCCAGACTACAGGCCCCAGGCAGACATGGCAGGCTCCCTGATTGTTCAACAGAGGGAGGCGACCAACGGCGGCAGTGAGGCGACCAGCGGCGGCAGTGAGGCGATCAGGGGACAGGGCTGGCTAGCAGGTGGTGCCAGGCTGGCCAAGGCGGGTGCCAGTGGGGGCCCCTCAATTGCCCCACCAGTTGCCTCAGAGATTGGCCCTGATCACCAGCCAGGCCTAGGGGCCCTACCCGTGCACAAATTTTATGCACTGGGCCTCTAGTCTTACCTAATGAAAGAGAAACATGCAAATTAACCATCACTCCACTACACCCACAGCCAATCAGAGTATGCAAATTAACCCAACAAAGATGGAGGTTAATTTGCATATGCAGGTGCAGAGCGGAGTGAAGCCTGCTATGAGGGGACGCGGGGCGGTGGAGGGGGCTATTGGAGTGGTGCTCCAGACAGAAGTGAGGACGTGCCGGCTCCGGGTGGCCCGGGAGCGGGGACGTGCCAGCTGCCAGGCCCCAGGTGGCCAGGGAGCGGGGACTTGCTGGCTCCCGGGCGGCCGGGGAGCAGGGACGTGCCGGCTCCCGGGCGGCCAGGAAGCGGGGAATAGCCCCTGGGAGGCTGGGAGTGAAGCCAGGGGCTATTCTTGCACGAATATCGTGCAATGGGCCTCCAGTATATATATAAATGTACAAGTACATACATCTATATATGTTTATGTGTATAGAGAAAGCTGGGGAGAGCACGTATACAAAATGATGAGCAATAAATTGGGAAAAATATTATTTGTAAAATGTATTAAAGGAACCTATTCCACAAAGATCTTACATATTGATGTAAAGATAATATGTTAATAATACTAACAAGTCACAAATAAAGAGCTAGCTGAAATGAGTGGGTATAGCAGGTGTGCTCCTGGGGCCCGCCCCATCTCCATCCAGCCCATAGGCTCCAGACCCAAACGTCAGCCCTGGTGGCTCATCCTAGCAAGCAGTCACCATTGAGAGGAGACAGCATAAGGAATTCATCTCATTGCCAGTGGCACTTAAATATTTATGGAATTTAAAAAATTGTAACCGCAGTTCTGGTTCATGGATTGTCCAAGAAAGCAGAGAACATAGGATTTACACAAAAGGCAGGTTTGGGTAGATTTGAAGACTGATACTATAAAACAGGAGCTGGAAATAAAATGGCGGACAAAACAGTTGGTTCCTGCTCTCACAGAACTTAAAGTTTAGTGAGGGAGATAAAACCAAGAGAGCAAGTAACAAAGACCTGTTTGAAATATGGTGGTTTCAGCAAGGCCTCAGTTTCCCTCTTTCAGCCCTGGTAATTTGGGTGGCAGCTGCTTTCTCCAGGGTCAACTCTCCGCCATGTTGACACTACTTTGTCTTATATCAGGTACACCAGCTCCAGAAAAGTGCTTGTTTGGGAGAAATGTTAAATTTTGCCGCAGTTTTATGCATTGTTACCATTTATGTTCCTTAAGCAAGTTCATGCTCTGAATCCTGAAGGGAAATGCATCGCCAGATTAAACGAGGCTGGCTTTGTATTTGGATTGCTGAGTTGTTTAGGTCTTTCTGTTGTGGCAAACTTCCAGAAAACCACCGTTTTTATTGTACATGTATGTGGAGCTGTGCTCACCTTTTGTATGGGCTCATTGTGTATGTTTGTTCAGACCATCCTTTCCTACCAAATGCAGCCCAAAATTCATGCCAAACAAATCTTCTGGGTCAGTCTAGTTGGTTGTCTGGTGTGGAGTAAGTGCATGCTGATTTGTTCATCACTTTGTAGTGGTAGTTTTGGCACAGATGTAGTACAAAAACTCCACTGGAACCCCGAGGACAAAGGTTATGTGCTTCATATGATCACTGCTGCAGCATAATGGTCTATGTCATGCTCTTTCTTTTTTTTTTTTTTCCTGACTTATATACATGATTTTCAGAAAATTTCTTTAGGGGTAGAAGCTAATTTTCATGGATTAACACTCCATGACATTGCTCCTTGTCCCATTAACAATGAACGAACATGTCTACTTTTCAGAGATTTATGATGAAAGGATAAAATATTCCTGTGATGATTATGATTGGGAAAACATTCATAAGTTCCTTCTGCTCTGAAATTTTCCACCAATTAATCAAGGCTGACAGTGACATTGAAGGGTCCTGATAACCAAGAGACATGAATTAAGCCATTTTATAAATTATTTTAAAGGGTATCTTCAAGGCTCTCCCTCCCAGGAGCACGCCCGAGCCTGTGCCTTTTCCTTTCCCCTTCTCCCCCTGCCCCTGCATTCCTCCCCAGACATGTAACATGTTGAGCTGAAACATAGGAGAGGAGAAATGAAGGGCCCGTCCTTTACCTCCATAACTTGTTTCCTAAGCCCATTTCTTCTAGGAACTACTTTTGCTACCTCTGTAACTTACCCAATAAATATTCTTACAAAATAAAATAAAATAATAAAAACTAAATAGAGGCTATCTTCAAGAGGATCATGTAAAAACATTAATGCCTATACTTTTTTTTTTTAAATCCCAGAAAATAAACCAAAGGACTATAAAAAAAGAATAAAGAGCCAATAAATAAATGAATAAAAAGCTCAACTTGCTCTAGCCAGTTTGGCTCAGTGGATAGAGCGTCAACTTGTGGACTGAAGGGTCCTGGGTTTGATTCTGGTCAAGGGCACATGCTCGATTTTGGGCTCAATCCCCAGTAGGGGGCATGTAGGAGACAGCTGATTCTCTTTCATCATTGATGTTTCTCTCTCTCTCTCTCTCTCTCTCTCTCTCTTTCCATCCCACTCTGAAATCAATAAAAATAAAAATATTAAAGTTTTTTTAAAAAGCTCAACTTCACAAATAAAAAAAAAATGAATTAAAACCACCTTAGCACATGCCTGGTGTGGCTCAGTGGTTGAGCATTGACCTACGAACCAGGAGGTCAGGGTTCGACTCTTAGGGCACATGCCCAGGTTGCAGGCTCATCCCTAGTGTGGTGCGTGCAGGAGGCAGCCAATCAATGATTCTCTCTCATCATTGATGTTTCTATCTCTCTCCCTCTCTCTTCCTCTCTGAAATCAATAAAACAACAAAATATCCCACCTTATGATATCTTTGGCCTATTAGAGTGGCAAAGCTTGTATGACTGAGTGACCTGATTGCTTAGCATGGTTGAGGGCATAAAAAAGATACCCTCCTTCATTTTCCTGAGTTTATAAATTGGTGAGGTTTTTTTTTTCATTTTAATTTCTTTATTGATTAAGGTATTACATATGTGTCCTCATCTCCCCATTACCTTCCCAATTCCCCTCCCCCCACTCATTCCCTCCCCCCTCCCCCCCTCCCCCCGTTGTCTGTGTCCATTGGTTAGGCTTATATGCATGCATACAAGTCCTTTGGTTGATCTCTCACCCTTACCCCCACCCTCCCCTACCTTCCCTCTGAGGTTTGACAGTCTGATCGCTGCTTCCCTGTCTTTGGATCTGTTTTTGTTTATCAGTTTATGTTGTTCATTAGGTGAGTTTTTTTTTTTTTTTTTTTTTTTTTTAGGACAGTTTGATGTCTATTAAATCTTTAAGAAGTACATATTTTTTTCTAAGAATTCCACTACTGCAATAGATAAAGGGTTAGGTAAATAAATTATGATACCTACTCCCGAGTCAAATATTTAAAAGTATGGTAGAATACTAGATTATCAACAGTAGCTATAACTCAGTCAAGGGAGGAAGGTGGTGATGACAGAGTAAGATAATACTGATTTTCACATTTTTTTCAAAATTTTAAAAAAGAATATACACAAACTTGGTAACCAAAAAAAACAAAAAAAAAAAACAACAACCCAAAAAACCAAAAAACACAAAACAACAACAAAACTCTTTTGCACGGGAAACTTGAACTTCCAAATGAAAGCAAGTAGAGAGACCTGTGGTTTCGAAAGGAAGCCCAGCCTAAGGTAACGCAGAGGAAAGGCACAGTAAATACGTATGTGAATGCGTGTTGGGGAGGTGGGAGGAGATGGTGGCGGGCTTTCAAGAGGCTCACAAAGTGATCTTTATCTTGGAGAATTCATCAGGGCTGGCCTTTGCTTTGTAGGCTGAAAACCCTGATCAGCAAGAGATGAATGTGAAAGGCCTGTTTGGAGGACTAACTAAGGATGTGGGTGTTGCCTTTTACCAGCTGTCTGGATTTTCTTTTCTTGCCTCTTGGCTAACCATCCCTCTCTGTCCTCATAATCTTTCTTCTACTTTGGAAATCACGATTGGATTCTCATTCTGTTTCCTTGGGATTTTGCCACTAGAAACCATGGATGTTCTTAAACACTTTAGTCTCAGATTTTCAGATAATATCTTAAGTTATTCCCACAGGTCGTATTCAGGGAGTGTAGTTTATAAGAATACCACAGTTCCAAAAATAATAAACACAGACATGACTGGTATATATCGTGCCGAGCAAACTAAATGCTGTGTTTCATCTCACTCCTGTACCACATGTACATGTAACCCGTGACACTCCTGCCTTCCCAACTCTGACCTGGGAGTACCCTTGCCTATGGGTCTGGAGTGAGGATCTGGAGGCTACGGATGACTGACACTCACCCTTTCTTATTGACTTTCTTTTTATCTAAAACAAAACAATTTCTGCCCTAGCTGGTTTGGTTCATGGTTACAGCACCAGCCTGATGACTGAAGTGTCTCAGGTTCGATTCTGGTCAAGGGCAGGTGCTTTGGTTGCAGGCTTGATCCCCAGCCCCAGGCAGGGCGTGTGCGGGAGGCAACCAATTGAAGTGTCTCTCTCACATCGATACTTCTCTCTGTTTCCTCCTCCCTTCCACTCTTTCTAAAAATCAATGAAAAAGAATATCCTCAGGTGATAAAACAAAACAATTTCTTCCTCTAATTTTTTTGGTGTGCATTATTGAGGGAAGCAAGTTCCCTTCTGGGTCATGCATTTGGATGGGCAGAGAGTGAGGCAGGAAAGAAGCAAAGGGCACGGTCAGATGAAAATGGCTGACAAAAACAAGACAAAAGTTGACATTCCCAAGTACAGATTCACTTGGATGGAACTTCTCCAGAGGTGAGTGGGATAAATGGGACAAAAGGGAGAAGAAAGAGATGGGAGGTCAGAGGGAAAAAGGGCATATGGGGAAAGATCTGGGCTGTCAGCCTGGCTAAGTGGGTGAGGGGAGCCCAGGTCCTTGCAGTGGGATGGGGGAACACCTACCTGAGTCCAACATTGTTGATATCATCCCAAATGGAGGCAGGGCTTTCCCAGAATGCCTTCTTACGGTTGTCTAGGATTGGCTAGAAAGCACAGGGAGAGTGATGAATTGGATGGCCCGAAGGCAGGAAGGTCTGAGGGGCTGGATCATGGAAGGACAATTAGTGGGGATAAAAACTCAGGGGTCACAGTAGGAGGTTGGGAGTGTGGAGTTGGGATCAAAGTTTCAAGAGTACCTGAACCCCAGCATAGGCATTGTTGACCAGCACATCCAAACGTCCGTTCTGTTCTCGATCAACCTGCTCAAATAGGTTTCGCACTTCAGCCTCCTGGCTTGAATCACACACCACAGGCACACACTGGCCCCCTCGGGATTGCGCCTGGAGAGAGACAGAGAGGATAGGAGCTCACAGTCACACAGGAGGGTAGACATAATGCAGCTTCCCTCCACTCCCAGCTTGGGAGCTAGAAGGCCATCATAGGAATCAAAGCCAGCAGCTGAGGGAACATTGTTGGCAATATCGCCCTCTGATGTCTGTGTGAGGAATTTCAGGAGTGCTAGGTCCTCCCTTTTCAGAGCAAGGTGGATTGGAACCTCAGCTTTAAAAATACTAGTATACAAACATTTACTGAGGCCTACCATGTGCAAGGCATTGTACTCTGCATGTGGAGGGGGTGGGACAAATAAGACACGGAGGCTGCTCTTAAGAAATGAGTATCCATCTTTTTCCTTGCCCTTGGCTACTTCCATCTCACATGCCCTTAGCTCCCACCCTTTACCACTCATGTGGAACCCCTACTCAATCCCAGTCCTTTTACCCTCACTCCACCTGTGCTCCTTCCTGGTAACAAGGAAATAAAAGTTCTCAGGCATGACCTATTTCTACTTCCCGTTCCATCTCAGCTTCTACAAATGTGCCCCATCCTCTAACTTGAGAGGAAGAAGAGTACCTTAGTCAGGAACAGGCCTCCTATTTTCCAGGTCCAACCCTCTTACCTCCTTGCCTCTTATGTGCTCACATGGCTTCCAGTCTTTCTGCCTTAAATTAATTATTCATACCCCAGCCAGATAGTATGAACTATTTAAAACACAAATCTGTTTTAAATCCTCCAATAGGATCACCATCTCTTAGAGAATAAAGCCAAAGTTATCTACCAGGGTCTTCCAAGGCCCATTCTGTTTCCTTTCCACCCTCTCACCTCCGCTCCTGTTTTGCACCTGTATGTTTTGGAATTCTTTCTCACAGGATCCACACTCTTTCACCATTGCTTGTAAAGTTCCCTTTGCCAGTATGTCTTAGCTTCTTTGACCTAAGACTCAGTTCAAGAACCACTTCCCCTAGAACGCTTTCCCTAACTACTCTCATGTCATCTCAAAACCCACCCCTCAATCCCAGAGCATTCTGTGCACACACATTCACCTCTTGTCACTTACCATATCCACATTACATTGACAAGACCTATTTCTACCTCTGGCTAGATCTAGCTTTTAAGAGCAGTTATATCTTATTAATCTTGGTAACCCCACTGCTTCACCCTGTGCCTAGCAAATCAAGTGTACCCAAGTATTTAACTGAAAACCAGTAGAAAAGTCAAATAAAAATGTACAGTTCAATAAAATCTTGCCTAAAAACAAAAAAAAGGAAAGCATGGGCCCACAAATTTTTAGTTGCAATTCCAAAGTCCCTAAAGCTTTCGAACAGAACTTCTTCTTCTTCTTTTTTCCCCCATAAAACTCACTTGGTGGTAACTGTGACCTGATCTGGAGTTATTTGTGGGGTTCATTTATCCCACTTGGAGAAAATATTCACGTTTTATTGAGGAATATTATGGGTTCTGGTAAGGGACTGGGAGGAGTGGTTAAGAGGAAGGGATCCCGCAGTGGCTCCTGCCCGCGTGGTCCAGAGGACGCACTCACCTCCTCAGCAGCAGCCCGCAGTGTGTCCAGACGCCGGCCAGTGATGTAGACGGTGGCCCCTGCTTGGCAGAGCTGCAAGGCGATGCCGCGACCAATACCCCTGGAAGCACCAGTCACCACGCACACTTGGCCCTTCATGGGGGTGCCATGCATGACTCACCAGCAAAGGAGTAAAAGCTGTGGAAGCAAAGATTTGCTCTGAGGGAAGCCTGCAGATTGTTGAAGGGGGACCCCCGGATAGTGCTAGGAGGAGGAGCCATGGTGGGGATGCTTCAGAGGGAGACACCTGGGTGCAGGGCCAGGGCCAGGCTGTCCGTTTCGGGACGCCCAGAGTGCAGAAGGGGCTGTTCAGGGCAGGACACCTACTGGACCTCGGAGTGAGGCTGGCTGGGCCCTCAAGGCCCTCGCGGAGCGTCCACGCCGAGCCCTGGGCCATCTGGAGTTCTGGCCCCGGCCTGGCCCAGTCAGGCCAAGCCCCAAGCCGGGTGGCGCGGCTTCTGGGATGGGGGGTGAGCCAAGGACGGGGACCCTGAGCCCTACCTGGGAGGAGCTCGCGTCTCTTACCCGCCACCCGCGCCGCTTCCGGAGACCGGCCTCACCTGGCTCCCCAGGTTCTCCAAAGGCGAGCAGTGACTGCGGCCGCGGGGCGGAGTCCGAGCACGGGCCTGGGCGGCGCGGGGGGCGGGGCGACCTGGTGTACACACGGCCCGCGGCAGCGACGGGGGCGGGGCCGGGGGCGGGGCCGTCGCGGGCCTGTGACGTTGCGGCGCCCAGAGCGCCGCGTTCCCACACTCGCCGGGAGCCGGCCCACCTGGCCGAGCGCGCTCACGCCGCCGCCGAGGCAGCTTTCGCGGACTGGCCGGCACCGGAGCACCCATGGGGCTGGGGCCGCGCTCCCCCCACAAGGCCGGGCGCCGGTTCCCAGCTGGTGGCAAACGGGGGCGCGGGGCCAAGGGGTCGGGGCGCCCCTCAGGCCGCCAGCGAGAGCCCTGCCCGCCCCCGGACGGGCGCTCGTCGCCGGCTCTCGACGCGCACCCTCACCTGAGCCCCGAAGCGCTGGGGTACTTCCGCCGGGCGCTGTCGGCGCTGAAAGAGGCCCCGGAGGCCGGAGAAGAGCGAGGTGGGGAGGCTCTTCCGGGTGGGACCGAGAGAGGGGTTTGCTGGGCACAAAATTCAGTGCAGGCAAGGACATTGTGGTGGGTTCCCAGGGCGTGGGGACTGTTTCATCTCCCGTGTCCTCGTCCTCACTCCCAGCCCCTTGGTTAAGTGATGGAACATAACCTTCTCCTCCTCTCAGTCTCTTTAAAATATTTCTTTCTTTGTCTTTCCAGAGCTGATGGTGCACAATGTTTTGAAGGAAGCGGAGGCTCAGGCCCTCGCCTTGGCCACAAACAGGACTGGCAGTGAGATGCTGCAGGAACTGTTGGGGTTCAGCCCCCTGAAACCTCTGTGTCGAGTATTGGCTGCTCTGCGCTCCAACTGGCGCTGTGTGGCCTGTCATCGATGTGGGGTGCATGTATTGCAAAGTGCTTTGCTGCAGCTGCCTCGATTGTTGGGGAGCTGTGAGGAGGAGGAGGAGGAGGCTGAGGAGGAGAAGGAGCCTCCCTTGGACACCCTGGAGGAGCTGGTGCTGGGACTAGCCTCTGAGGTGTGTGATGATTTTCTCTTCTACTGTGGAGACACACATGGCAGCTTCGTGGTGAGAACTCTGCTGCAGGTGTTAGGAGGGACTCTTCTGGAGTCCGAGAGAGCCAGACACCGGGGCTCCCGGTCACCTGGTGAGTATTACAAGACAGGGAAGTGGGCCGAGAGGAAAGGCGAATTTAGGAAGTTCAGAGGAGATAGTGGCAGAAGAGTAATTAATTCTTCACGACCTCGAAGAACTAACAGAGAAATTAGGACAGGGCATAGCAGGCCAAAGATTAGTGTGCTATAGAGGCCAAGAGGTAGGGTGCGTTTAGGGAAAGCTAAACATGACTCAATGTACATTTGTATTTAGGCACATACTGGATGTAAGCAGAAGATCAGGAAATAATACCCTCACTACATGCAACCCACTCTAATGTTTTCTTTTTTCTGTTCTATTCCATTAAAATGGTGCTGGTTGAGACCCACGAAATTGATTTCGTGATTCATTCATAGGCAGTGACCTACATTTTAAAAAAAACTGGGAAATAAGGTTAGAGAATTTAGATAAGGCCTGATTTTGGAACATCTTGAATTTCTGGCTGAGGAGTTTGGACTATCTCCCATGATCCATGGGAAAGATGGTTGAAGTTTCTCAGACAAATTGAAACAGAAATGTGGTCTCAATCCAGTTATCTAGATGAGAAGAGAAATTCAGTTGTGCTCTGCATTTTTAAGCTAAATCCTTGTTCATCTGTGCCAGCGATTTTCAACTGGTTTGCTGTGACACAGTGCAAAAATATTTAAAACATGTGATACCTCTTATTTAGTCAGGGCACTGACCTCTTTTCCCTTAGATTGTCAAATAAAAAAAAAAAGGCAACACCTAACACAATAGTTGTCCAGTGTGACTGAATCAAAACTATACATATATTTTTGTCAGGTTGGGAAAAATATATTTTTTGGTGTGGTGCAGAATTTTAGTAATTCGTTTATGTGTGCCATGAGATGGAAAAGGTTGAAAATTCCTGACCTTGGAATTCTTCTCCCTCTGGCATGGTGGTTTGTGATCTCGCCACTTGATCTTCCTTCAGAAGCACAAAGGACTCCAACTCGGGAATGTAAACCAGCTGATTTCGAGGTTCCTGAATCCTTCTTGAATTGTCTTCAGGACCTGAGTTCCTGCTTTCTGAAGGACATTGCTGGTAAGGCGGGAAATAGGAGGAGGGGCTAGGATCTACTTTTCTGGAGGTGATTATCTTCAAACTAGTGACCCGGTGCACGAAATTCATGCACATTAAAAGGGGATTAATTAGAGGAAAATTTAATATTGCTATTTGCCCTTTCTCTATAATAGAAGTGTCAGAGATGAAAGAAAATTAGTAAAATGTATATAAAAACCTTCCTCCTGTCAGAGTCTGGGGCTCACCATGAGACCCAGAGTCAAGTCCCCGCCCACCCACATGCACCTCAAAATCGTGTGAGACCCAGACCCCCCCCCCCCCAATTGGGCTAGATCCAGACCAGGCCAGTCCCACCCTTGTCAAGCCCTGTCGGGCAGGGGGCATAGCTTCAGGTCCCCTGGCCTGGCGCCAGGATGGGGGACATGGCCTGAGATCCCGTCAAGCCCCACTGGGTGGGAGGCATGGCCTGAGGTCCCCCATCAAGCCCCGCCAGGTGGGGGGTGCGGCCTGAGGTCCCCCAGCCTGGCGCTGGGGCGGGGGGAGCAGCCTGAGGTCCCCCAGCCCAGCACCAGGACGGGAAGCGCACCTTGAGGTCCCCCATCAAGCCCCACCAGGTGGGGGGTGCAGCCTGAGGCTCCCTGTCAAGCCCTGCTGGGTGGAGGGCATGGCCTGAGGTCCCCTGGCCTGGTGCTGGGGTTTGGGGAGCAGCCTGAGGTCCCCCGTCAAGCACTGCTGGGTGGGGGGTGCGGCCTGAGGTCCCCTGTCAAGCCCTGCTGGGTGGGGGACATGGCCTGAGGTCTGTTAAGTCCCATGGGGGCGGGGTAGGGAGTAGCCTCAGGTCCCTGCTGATTGCTCGTTAAGGCTCCTTATGGGAACTTGGCCTCAGCTGTGGGTGCAGCCATCTTTGTGATGGAGTGATGGTCAATTTGCATATTCCCTCTTTATTATATAGGATAAGGCCCTTATTTAGATAGTCTTCTTTTCAAATCTGATCTGATTTGTGTTGCAAAGACTCTATAGACCCGTTGTCCATGGTTCCTTGTACCTTGTTGTTTGAGGTTGTCCAGGTCGTCTGGATTTTGGGAAAGCTGCCTTTATTGTTTCTGCTCTCTTACCACAGTGTTTATTACTGACAAGATCTCCAGCTTCTGCTTTCAAGTGGCCTTACAGATCTTACACCGCAAACTGCCCCAGTTGTGTGCCCACCTCTGTAATGCTGTGATTGACTATCTGAGTAATCGCAATTCCTCAGCAGATGGCAGGTAGGTCAGGCCTCAGGATTGATGGGGTGTGTATAATATTTTAGAGGTGTGTAGGTATTTTGGATGGAGTGGAGTTAAACTACCTTCTTGTCTCCAGCCCCCTACTGCTATTTCTGCGGGATCAGACGAGCTCCAGACTTCTGGAGCAGGTGCTGCTGGTGTTGGAGCCCCCGCGGCTCCAGAGCCTTTTTGAGGATCATTTCCAAGGGCAGCTGCAGACCATGGCTGCGCATCCCATTGCCAACTTCCCTTTGCAGCGTTTACTGGATGCTGTCACTACCCCTGAGCTCGTGAGTCGGGAACTTGGCTGGGTCTGTTTCTGTACGCTGTTGCTTCTACTAGTTCTTGTTCACTGGGCCTTATTTTATGGTGTGCCTATCTCTGACTGTGTGCTGGCTGTTCCCCTTAAGTTATTCCTGCCGAAACCGGTTTGGCTCAGTGGATAGAGCGTCGGCCTGCCGACTGAAGGGTCCCAGGTTCGATTCCGGTCAAGGGCATGTACCTTGGTTGCGGGCACATCCCCAGTAGGGGGTGTGCAAGAGGCAGCTGATCAATGTTTCTCTCTCATTGATGTTTCTAACTCTCTATCCCTCTCTCTTCCTCTCTGTAAAAAAATCAATAAAATATATTTTTAAAAAAAAGTTATTCCTGGGGGTTTCCCAGAGCATAGGGTGAAGGTGTCTTCTTCCCAGAAAGGATTTGCTTTGGCTTTTCTCAAACGCCAATACCAACAGGAGACTGGCTTAATCCAAGTTAGCAGCTTGAGGTTCCATGGCCTACCCAGACTGGGTACGTGGCTACAAATCCAAATGAGCACTGGAGCTGCCATAGCTTCTCTTTTCCTTGGCTGCTTAGTGCCAGGGCATGTTTCCTTGGGAACTCATGGGTTGGGAGTTAGAGTGGAAGGTTTGATTTTAATTCTCCTTTACCCTGACAGTATGGTAATTTAAAGTCCCCTCTCCATGTGAGGCAGCTCCTTTAAGACTACACCCTTGTTCTGGACCTTTCTTATCCAGCCCAACCAAAGTCCTGACATTGGCAATGCTTTTTTTGTCTTATCTAGCATTTTTAGTTGTTTTTGGCAGAGAGATTTTTCTGAATAACTTAGCCCACAGTTACCAGAATGCCAAAAATTCTTTACCCCAATGTCTCCCCTCAGCTGTCCCCCATATTTGAGGAGCTGAGTCCTGCCCTGGAAGCTGTGCTGGCACAGGGTCACCCAGGGGTAGTCATTGCCCTGGTGGGAGCCTGCCGCAGAGTTGGGACCCACCAAGCCCAGGTTCTGCAGCTGTTGTTAGAGGTGAGTGGGTGTTACTTGCAACCCATTTATGCCCTTGGTTCAAATTCTATCTCTTAAGACTTATCCAATCTTTAGTCATTGTATCTCTGGTCCCAAGATATTCAATGCTCAGGGAGTTCATAGATAACAAGGGGAAATGAGGCCAAATCCATTTCATAGCCCTAGAATGAAAATTGTCTCCCAGAACAAAGAGAGAAGTTTATTTAAGGAATAAATATTTATTGACCCCTGTTACATGTATAGAGGCTGGAGATACAGCAGGGCAGACGAGATCCTGTCCTCATGCAGCTTATATTCTTGTGAAGTTAGGCATTCTCACCACTCCTGAATGCTTTCCCTTGTCTAGAAATTCAGGGTTAAAATCAGTTCTCAGATTCATTATGTTTTGTCTTCTCATCTAGGCATTCCACTGTGCAGAGCCCTCTTCTCGGCAAGTGGCCTGTGTGCCTCTCTTTGCCACTTTGATGGCTTATGAGGTGTACTATGGACTGGTGGAGGAGGAGGGGGCAGTGCCCGCGGACCACCAGGTGAGGTAGGGCAAAGGCCAAGCCAGTGACTGATTGGGGACCAGGTCTCCCTGGGCTTAGGGAGCCTCTCACCACGGAGGTGAAGGTGGTGAGATCTCTGGCTTCATCCAAGTGGAGGTGGCATTTTGGTGGCTGCCTCCTGATTTCCTATCCCTGTTCTCAGGCTGAAATGGGCACAGCCAGGGCCCTGGGGGAAGTGACAGTCCTCGGATCTCTACTGCTCCAGCATCTGCTGCACTTCTCCACTCCTGGCCTTGTCCTTCGAAGTCTGAGTGCCTTGACGGGACCACAACTTCTGACTCTGGCCCAAAGTCCTGCTGGTTCCCATGTGCTTGATGCCGTCCTGACCAGCCCTTCTGTGACGCGCAAGCAGCGCCGTCGTGTGCTCAAGACCCTAAAGGTTAGACTCTGGCTTCTGCTTTGATTCCTCTGCCATTACCCATTTAGAGAACATGAGCTTCCCCCGGATGTCTTTCCTAGACTCTTTTGACTCAGTTTTTAAATGGAAACTCCACTCCCTCCTGCCCTCCCCAGCACATTTTCAAGAACTGCCCTAGAGGGACCTGCCTTGTCTGTCTCAATGCAGGGACAGTATGTGGCTCTGGCTTGCAGTCGCCATGGCAGCCGTGTGTTAGATGCCATCTGGAATGGAGCAGCCTTGGGGGCCCGGAAGGAAATTGCTGCTGAGCTGGGTGAGTACCAGCAGGTCTCTTGGACCTTCCCAAACTTCCCTTTCCTTACTCCAAATAGCTGGGTGGCTGGGGGATGGATTTAAATTCAGCAGAAACTTCAGTTCCAAAGGGTGATTTGGCCATGGTGCTTAGCAGTCTGCTCTCCCTTTCCCTCTGTTGATTGTGCAGTCCTATGTTCTTACCCTCCTCCCAGTTTGTTCTTTGGAGAGTGAGGGGTTAACTCTATCCCAAGGCAGACCCAGGGACCAGGTAGAATGGAGAGACCTTCACCCCAAGTAGAGTCTCTTCAAGCATAGGTGGTGACTGCATGCTGATACTGAACATGATGGTTCCCTTTGCAGGAGAGCGGAACCAAGAGCTGATAAAAGACCCTTTTGGCCACCATGTGGCTCGAAATGTGGCCCTGACTACCTTCCTGAAGCGTCGAGAAGCGTGGGAACAGCAACAGGGGGCAGTGGCCAAGCGGAGGCGGGTTTTGAACTCAATTCTTGAAGACTGAGGCCTTGAGATCTGGGACTGGGTGTTGATGGGGGAGGAGGAAAAGGAGTATCTATCCTGTTCCCTTACTAATTTAAATCAAAGTCATTGAAGTCAAAAAAGTGTTATTGGTAAACATTTTTATATTTGTATTGGAAATGTCTTTGTTATTCTTGTGGGGGAAGGGTATGAAGAAATAGAGATCTCAAGGTAAAGTCCAAGAGGGCCGTCTTCAGTGTGCTGGGGAGCTCAGGGAGAGGAGTTGTAGGAACTCTAGAGGCAGCAGCAACCAGAGCTATCAAGATGCCTGGGGCAAGGTTGGGCCTTTCAGGGTAGGTGGGAGGCTGAGAGGATGGCTAAGGAGGGACAGCATTCTTCAGGAGTGGGTATAGGCTAAGGGTGTAAGGCGCTATGCTGATGGGGTCAAAGGGCAGTGGGAAAACCAGGTGAGTTATCTAGTCTGCACTATCTGCAGGTCCCTAAACCGGATGTCGTCACAGTCCCTACAGCCAGCTCTAGAGCAGAAGCTCTGAGCCCTTCTCAGTGTGGATGAAGGTGACCCTGCTGCTGCCACTGTGTAGCCCCTTCCACTACATGGCGAAGGGTAGAGGAAATTCCCAGCAGCATATGGCCCAGGCCTTGCAGCAGTGTGGAGGTCCATCGGAGGAACTCCCTGAAGGACAGAGACAGGAAGCAGTCAGATGGCCAGGAGGACGCCATAGAGCTGGGGGTGGGGGCTGAGGGCTCTCCATAATTGAGAGCTAATGGGTTAGGTGGGTGCAGGAGAAGGAATTATGGAACTGAAACTATGGGGATGGGGAAGTAAAACATTTTGGTCTCTGACCTGAGTACTTTCTTTGGGCCGAGTCCTTGAATGTCACAACTCATGGAGTAGAGCCCATAGAATGTGGCTTTGATGTTCAGGCTCCCAAAGAGGTCTCGAGGGTTTTGCTTGTACACGTCAAAGGTGATGCGGGCGATGTCCTTGCTGTGCTTGGGCTTCTCCCGGCCCAGGCCATATGACAGCATCCCACTCTATAGAACACCCCCATGAGTGAAGTGGTCCCTCACATCCACCATCAATCCCCATCAGTAGAGGGACAGACCCACCCTTGCCTGGACTGTTAGTCCACCATAAGGTGTCCTTAAAAACTCCTTACCTCTCTCATCACTTCCGCCCTCAAGATGAGGGGTAGGCAGGAGGAGAGGCTTGGGAGAGATCTAAAGGATTGGTGGCCTAAAGCAGCCCACCCAGTACAGGCCTCACCCTGCTGGGACTCCAGCTCTGCCCAGACTCCAGCACCATCAGGCATGTGTCATCCTCCAACAGCTGGAAGAAGTCTTCGCTCTCCACGGCAGTCCCATCCTCCTCTAGCACCAGGGTTAGCACTCCGCTCAGCAGCAGGGTCTCCAGTGCCTGCCCAGTGGCAAGAAGCAGGAGGGAAATGGCAGAGCTTGTCTACTGGCTGGCCCAAGACACTGGTTGATATCCCAACTCTACTTCCTGATGCTTTGCCATCCCTTCAAACAGCTCCAGCTCTCAGTGTTCTTTCATTGGGGGACCCTCACTGGGAGCTGACCTTTCCCATTTGCTCCTGCTTTGCTCCTACCATATCGTTATTTACCCCTGCTTCCCTCCAAGTCACTCCTGATTAGGAATTGGAAAGCTAGCCAGGCTCTCTTGAAGTCCATCCTTTGGGAGTGGGCATAAGGCATTATGCTAATGGGGCCTGATGCAATGGAATCTTATCTCCCACCTCGCTCCCCTGCTCCCTACATAGAGTTCTCCAGAACTGTTTTCAGTAATAATGACAAGCTTTTTGTCTTTACTAGTGCCAGGTATCTATGTAGCACTTTACATACGTTATCCTCTTTTATTTTCTTCAACAATCCAAGGAGGTGTATTATTATTCCCTTTTTATAGATGAAGAAATTGACATTTTGACTTCTCCCCAACCAGAGGGTAAATAGCTTAAATCACCCTACTTAAGGAGACAGAAATTCAATTAGTGCCATTTGCCAACCACACCCAAGGACAGATGAAGTTAAGAGAATAAATCTCATTTTTGGTACATCAACATAAAGCTGATGAATATTCTATTGAGATCTCCCCAAAACACCCAGCCTTTTAAAACCCCTCAAAAATGAAGGCGCCAGTGGGTGCTCTCCCTTCCAGGAGTACTCAGGTGCCTCCACCCCCCTCCACTTCCCCAACAGTCATGCATCTCCTAAACTCTAAGGAGTTTAACAAATGTCCTCTAAAATTCAGAAAAGAAAGAATTTTTGACATCTTTATAGGTTAATAACTTCCTAAGGTTTGACAGAAGGAGGTGACAATCAGGATTTGAACTTGATTTGCCACACAAATTGCCAGTCCACACTATCTTCTAAATCCTAGCCCTCCAACCCTCCCTACTCCTTCGCCTATCCCCAAAGAAAAGCCAGCTCCTTGGGGTGTGTGTGTGTGGGGGGGGGGATAGATTGACCCAAATGCAGCAGAGATCATTGGGCTCACCCCCCCGCCCCCGCTTTAGTCTTAGTCTTCAGTGGGAGGGGTAGCTGCATAATCTTAGCCCTTTCTGTGGTCATTCCAAGTTCTCATTCTTTTTGAGCCCCTTGGATAGGAACCCAGGGACTTGGCTCACTCACCTTGTCTAGCAGTTCCTGGCGGGTGGCAGCTGTCAGACCTTTCCGAGCGGTCCGTTTGTGATCACAGACACGGAAAGGTCGCTGGGGTGGTGGAGCTGAGGTCCAGACCCTACGGCCAAACTCAGAGCTCATATTGGATACTGACCTGGTAGATGGGAAAAAAGGTCAAGGAGTGAGGGGTTTGCTGGGTGTAATGGGGATGTTGGGGGTGAGGTAGCTGGAGAGTTAGAGAAGGGGGGATTTAGGTTTTTGGATTAGAATAGCCTAGGGGGAGAGGGAGGGACCATGGAGTGGAGGTGGGTGGTAGAAGCTGGACAAGCCCACTGTGGAAAGGGGAGTGGGGAGGGGAAGGGGTACAGATTCATGAGTTTCCAAGGGGCCGAGTGGAGATTTGTTGCCCTGCCCCTATCCCCAGTTAGAGAGTGGAGAGGAAGATCAGTAATCACCTGAGCAGGCTGCTGGGGTTCATGGCAGAGAGGTACTCCATGGTGTAGGGAAAGAGCAGAAGAATTCTGGGCTGGGTTGTTCTCGGCTGTGCTGGGCTCAAGTGGTGATGTTTTCTGTTACAGAGCTGGGACCTCAGCCCCAGTGAGGTGGAGGATGAGTCAAGCGGACTCTGCCCCCCCGCCCCCCGCACCCCCCCTCAGGGCCTGGAAAAAGGGCAAAGTCCCAGGGGAGGGAGAAGAGGAGGGGCCTAGATGGGGTCCTGGAAGAAGGATTAAGGCCCGGAGTTGCCAGGCAGAAGCCAAGGAAGCTTTGTGTGGATGTTGTCTCTGGTGGCAGCTTGTGATGTGAGGGTTAATGGTAACTATGTAAGAGGATGGCGATTTTTTTTTGTATGGAGGGAATTTCTAGGTATAGAAGCTACATTATGTGATTTGTGCTGTACATACTGCCACCTACTGAAAAATCCATAAACTGCTGCATTAGGAAAAGGGAGGCGGGGCTGAGGGTGAGATCATGGGTAGGGCTTGGAGAAATGGGAGGTGAGGCAGTGTGTCTGGCGGAGTGGGGGGGTGGGGCGCAAGAAGAGGATGGGTCCTGACCCATGGACCCCCAGGATCCTGTGGGAAGGGCCTTCTTGCTTTCCTGCTCTTTCCTTCGTGGTCTAGGGGAGCAGCTGGCTCACTTCCCTGATTTAATTCTGCAGAACTGCCTGCTTCATTCAGCCACTCTGGATTTCTCACTTTTCTCCTTTGGCCACTTAGTAGGCATGAAGATGTGAAGGGGGAGTGTCCTCTGAGGGCATCAGGACTTTAGCTCCCGGTGCTCCATGTCCCATCCCTGGTTTCAGCTGCAGTTGTGCTGGACAAATTGCGTGGAAGCTCAGACTCTCACTGACAATGAATTCCTCAGTTGAGTGCGAGTCTCTGCTTTCCTGCCTAGAAGTCTCGTTTGAAGCTTTGGCAGTCTAGTCTGCCTCCTGACAAGTGCAGGCTACAAGTGTGCATAGGAGCGTCAACGCCTCCTCTTTCTCATTCTGTGCACTTAGACATTCCTGATGCCTACTGAGGGAGCTCAATAACACTCTTACTGGCTTTTCTCTTCCCTCTCTTCTCTCTCTCCTGCTTCCCAAGCTGTGTTGCTGTGTCTATGAGTTTGTTTGTTGCTTCCTGTTTTATATCCGACATATGAGTGAAATCATATGGGTCTTGTCCTTTTCCATCTGACTTTCTTCTACTCTTCTTCTGGAACTTTAGTTACACTTCTGTTTGATCTCTAATATTATCCCACAGGTCTCTGAAGTTCTGTTCAGTTATATTTAATGAGTACAGGATTACCTGTACTCATGCCCTTAACTCAGACTCTGCTTCGGAGGGAACCCCAATGGAGACAGTACTGGTGTTCTGGCTCCCAAGGAACCCCCAGTTCTGGCTGTTGACTGGCACCGGCCTTTCCCCTTTCCTCAACGTTATCAATGAACCAGGTCCCCTCAAATTTCTTTATTTCCAAGTTTTTCCTAACTTCTCCACCCAGAGAAGGCTTCTTTTCAGCATGTCTCTACCACTGCGACCTTTCCCTTTTTCTTTTCCCCCCCAATATATTTTATTGATTTTTTACAGAGAGGAAGGGAGAGAGAGAGTTAGAAATATCGATGAGAGAGAAACATTTATCAGCTGCCTCCTGCACACCTCCTACTGGGGATGTGCCTGCAACCCAGGTACATGCCTTTGACGAGAATCGAACCTGGGACCCTTGAGTCCGCAGGCCGACGCTCTATCCACTGAGCCAAACCAGTTAGGGCGACCTTTCCCTTTTTCTTGTATCCTGGTGCAGCCTAGTAATGTGGTCTCTTCATGGTTGTGTGCTGTAACTCCTCAGCCAGGTTATATGGCCCTTACACCTCCATGCATTCCCCCAGGCCCCACAGGACTTAGCACCATGCTTTACACTGAAAGCTGTCATTGACAGCCCAGTGAGAGCCCTGAGGGTGGAATGACTGGGGCAGGGCCCAAGGCAAGAGGCAAGAGGGGTAGGTAGGAAGCTGAGGAAAAAGGAGGCTCAGCAGGGTCAGGAGTCTAGAAACAGGCAAAGGAAAGAGCAGCAGGGAAAGTGAGTAGTTTGGGTCACCTTTTCTGCTGAGTGCAGACAAGGAGGCCAGAAAGCATAAGGCTGCAGAGTTAGGAGGGTTGGGACCAGAGCTGGGGGAGGATCCGCACAGACACAGGACCCAGGGTCAGGATTCAGCAGTGTCCCTACTCACCCACCTACACAACCAGGGAACCTTATCTGCACCCCTTCACTTATCCTGTTTCCTGGGAGGCAGGACCTCACATGCCTGGACGAGTTAGTGATGGGAAGGAATATGGTGAGGGAGGGGCCCCAGGAAAGGCCCCACCTTATCCCTCCCCATTCTCGCCTCACCCTCTGCAAATCTGACAGGCACCGGACAGGAGTAGGCACCAAGCCCATTGCTGCTTTGCCTTTCAGCCTCTCCAGGCCTCTTGCGGGTCCCCCACCCTGCTAGCTCGAAGCTGGGTAAGTAGATCTGCCCAAGTGCCCTTACCACCTCTCACTTTTGCCCTGAGGTATAGGGAAGGGGCTGGACAAAGAAGGGTAGAGGAGTGGAGGTGGAGGTGGTGACAGGCTGGAAGTCAGGACTGGGGAGCTCAGCTGACTGAGAGCAGGGGATTTGGGTTCCAAGAAGTAGTGTTTGAGTTGTGGCTGGGGTCCCAGAGGAAGCCAAGGCTCCCAGACCCAAGAGAGGCAGGCGTCAGGGAAGCGAGGGGAGGCACAGTTCCTTCTCACCTGGCATCAGGGGTTAGTAACGTTGGCTTTTGCCCCAGCCCCTGAATGAGCTCCATGGCCCTTTCCAGCCCCCTGTAGGTACAGAAGGATGACAGACTGCTACCGTCCCCCAGGGAACGAGACGCTGCTGAGCTCTCCTGCCTCACGGGCTACAGGCACGGCCTTCTTGCTGCTGGCGGCGCTGCTGGGGCTGCCCGGCAATGGTTTCGTGGTGTGGAGCTTGGCGGGCTGGCGGCCTGCGCGGGGGCGGCCGCTGGCGGCCACTCTGGTGCTGCACCTGGCGCTGGCCGACGGCGCGGTGCTGCTGCTCACGCCGCTCTTCGTGGCCTTCCTGGTGAGGCAGGCGTGGCCGCTGGGCCGGGTGGGCTGCAAGGCCGTGCACTACGTGTGCGCGCTCAGCATGTACGCCAGCGTCCTGTTCACCAGCCTGCTCAGCCTGCAGCGCTGCCTCGCCGTCACCCGCCCTTTCCTGGCGCCCCGGCTGCGCAGCCCGGCCCTGGCCCGCCGCCTGCTGCTGGCCGTCTGGCTGGCGGCTCTGTTGCTCGCCGTCCCGGCCGCCGTCTACCGCCACCTCTGGGGGGACAGCCTGTGCCAGCTGTGCCACCCGTCGCGGACCCACGCCGCCGTCCACCTGAGCCTGGAGACTCTGAGCGCTTTCGTGCTGCCCTTCGGGCTGGTGCTCGGCTGCTACAGCGTGACGCTGGCGCGGCTGCGGGGCGCCCGCTGGGGCTCCGGACGGCACGGCACGCGGGTGGGCCGGCTGGTGAGCGCCATCGTGCTGGCCTTCGGCTTGCTCTGGGCCCCCTACCACGCGGTCAACATTGTGCAGGCGGTGGCCGCGCTGGCGCCACCCGAGGGGGCCCTGGCGAAGCTGGGCGGTGCGAGCCAGGCAGCGAGAGCCGGAACCACGGCTCTGGCCTTCTTCAGCTCCAGCATCAACCCGGTGCTCTACCTCTTCACCGCCGGGGATCTGCTGCCCCGCGCAGGTCCCCGCTTCCTCACGCGGCTGTTTGAGGGCTCTGGGGAGGCCCGAGGGTGCGGCCGCTCCAGGGAGGGGACCATGGAACTCCGAGCTACCCCTCGGCTCAAAGTGGTGGGGCGGGGCCTGGGCAACGGAGACCCGGGGGGCGGGGCGGCGAAGGACAGTCAGGAATGGGACCCTTGACGCCAAGTCCTGCCCTCCCCTGTCCACTTCCATCACCGCTCAGAACGCAGAGACCACTCGGGAGCGCTTGGGAAGACTCTGACCAGTTTGGATCTGTCGGGGCAGAATTGTGTACCTGGGGCAGGCCCAGGTTCCTCCAAACGGAGGGATTGCCAGGGCTGATGGTTCATGCTAATGAATATTGTGCATGTGCCCATGTGCCAGAGCTGCTAATTTGTTGCCAACAGTTATTGTGAAAGACCCCGTGCAGCCATTACACCATGGCTTAAGTGTGCTCTCCCGAGGTTCGGCATGCCTGAGTTGCACTGAAGCCGCCTGGTTTGCCTGCGGGGTCCGGCCAAGGCTGGGCAGTGGCAGCCTTCTTGACCCATCCTCCCCAGCTCAGGTGGCCATACAACCACTCTGCAAATAAAGGGAGAAGGAGGAAATAAAGGTGTGGGTGCTTGGGTGTGGGGTGGGGACGGGACCCATTCTCTGGGGTCTATAAGAGCCAAGAAGAGGGTTGGGGGACTGACTGGCCCTGGAAGGTGAAAGTCGATCTGTGGGGTTTGAAAGGAGCGTTTTCCTGTCGGCCTTGTGGTGGGTGCAGTGGGGGAGGGGCCCTGGGAGTCAGAGACTTAGCCTCCTCTTTGAATCTAACTCTCCCCGCAAAGGTCACCTGACTCAAAAAGAGCCCAGGAGCAGGCCCTCAGTTATCCAGAGGACATTGGGGTGGAGATGAGGGAGTATGAGGAAGAATGTGGATATCTGGAGGACAGGAAGAATTTTTCAGGGAGGTACCACCTCTCCTTTCTCCTTTTTCTCTCTGCCGACTGCTAGCTGTTCCTCATCCGTCCTCCCCAATATTTCCCAGACCCAATCTTTTGGAATTTCTTTACCTCCAGGCCTCAAAACTGTTCTGGATCCTGATACTTTTGAGTTTGGGGTGCAGGATGGGATGCACACACAAGTGGTTACTAGGGTGACCAACTCGCGGTTTTAGCAGTGGAAGCCTTTTATCCCAGTCCCGTAAGTCCCTGGCCAACCAAGATGGTTGTTAAGTTCTGGTCAACCTGACTGTTACCCCCTGTTCTGCCTTAGTGACTGTTCACACCACCCAGGTAGATGCAGAGATAGCAAAGGAAACCCAGTCCTCAGGGTCACGCCTGGGCCACCAAAACGGGTTGGGGTTGGGGTTGGAGCTCTGGACTTGGGGGACAGGTATGCTTAGAGTGTCTAGTCTAGGGCGGAAGAAGAAAGGTCACTGACAGAAATGGAAATGGGGAGCAGCTTGGGAGAGGAGGCAAAGACAGTCCAGTTTGTGTCAGAAGGAACCTCAGATTGACCCCAGAGCTTCTGCAGAGGCTTCCTCTGTCCTCAAGCGCTGGGGAAGAGGGTTCCTAACTTCCTCTGTTACATATTTCCCGACTAACACATCCTCTGCGGTCAGCAAGCCCTTCCTCAACACCGTGGAGGAACCTGCTTGCTGTGGTTTCAGTCCATTTCTTTTCATCACATGCTCCGCCTGACAGCTACTGGGTGAACTCTGCTCTGGCTTTTCTCAAAGCAGACAAAGTGGGGGCACCGCAAAGGTAAGGAACGTCCATGACCACGATTACACTCCGCACGTTTCCTGAGAGTGACCAACCGGGTTGGAAGGGAAGCAGGGAGGCTCATGGTCAGATCGAAGGAAAGACTTTTCAGTTCTTAGCTCCTGCAGGAGAGTTCAAGAAGGGGAGACAAGGGAAGAGGGACCCTTTCATGGCCCTGGTTTCCCCTCTTGGCAGCGCAGGCATGAAGCACCATCTCCCTCACTCCCTCATGCCTGTCCCTCTGCTCAGCCTCTACTCCTGTATGGTGGGACCGGACAGTTGGCTGTGGGGAGGTAAGGAAAAAGGCAGTACTGACCTTGCCCAGTGCCCAGATTTTAAATCCAAACTCACGTGTTAGGGTAGCCACACGGGCAAGCGCAAGGCAAATGGTTGGGGAAGGGGAAGAAATTGGCATTCTGTGTGATGCTAAGGAGACCCTTTGGACTTTGGCTTCTACCAAGAGAAGGGAAAATTGATTACCCTAGAATGGAACCAACCCCTTTAAGTGAAGGGAGCGACTGAGGTGCTGGAAGAGGGACTTCTCCCTCCAACTCCACTCATGGCTTGAACACAAGCCAAGAACAAGGTGCTGACCTCTTTAAGTCATGAGGTGACAACCCAAACCTGGAACCTAACCACAGCTGTACCCTACATTTCCTATTACTCTAAAAATCTACTTGTTCATACAAATGACAAATATACTCAACATTCTGCCCTCCCAATCCGAGCCCACTTCCCCTCTCTGGCTTCCCTCCCTCTTCCTCCTATATGACACACTTTATTATTCTGTTCAATGATCCAGTCTAGACCTGCATATGAGGCCACACCCCAGCCTACTCACTCCTGCACCCCTCTTTCCTCTCTTCCTCCCCCTTTTTGGGCGCTTCTCATCTGGTCCCACCCCTGAGGGTCCTCCTTCCTGCTGGCCACTTCTGGAACACAAAGACTATCCTCCCTCCTAGTGAAGGGAGGGGGCAGGAGTTTCAGCCCCACCCTCAGGAAGATGTGTCTTCCCCCTGCTGTGTGGTACTTCCTCTCCGGCTGACTTAGCTGACAGCATCCAGACCTGGGTCCAGACCCCTGCCACTGAGACCGATCTGGGGATAGGCTACACCACTCTGCCCTGACCCTGGGATTGGCACCAGCTTCCAACCAGTACCCAGCAAAGCCAGTAAGTAAGGATCCTGGGAGTAGGGGATTTGGTGGAGGGGCGGGGTGCAGCCATGAGAGAAGGTACAGAGGAATTTCCAAAAGAGCCTGACCAGTGGTAAAAGGACTTGGGAGGATTTGTTCTTCTCTCCTCTCCATGAACTCCTTCCCATCCCTGTTATTCCTGGTGGGCCCTGGGCATCTCTGGGAGAGTGGGTAGGGGCTTGGAGGACATCAATGGGACTGAGGGGACTAAGGACTTGGCAAGGGACAGAGGAGTTAGCCTTTTAAGGGGTGCAGCACTGAGAAGGAAATCTCCCCAGTTTGGCTCTGAATCCGAGGGTCTCCTAAGGGAAAGAGGCAGAAAGGGTCCAGACATGTTACTGCTGCTGTTGCTTGGCATTTTGCAATTGGGTCTGTGGGCAGGAAGGAGCCCTGTGGCTCAGTTAGGCAATTCGTCTTTCTACTCAGCCAGATCCCTAAGACAGATTAGTTGACAGTGATATGGACAGTGTATTGTGAGGGTGCACCGATGCTGCTGATGTAGAGAAAGACTTGAATACTCAGGCTAGGTGTGTCCAGGGTTGTCAGAAAACCCTTGGATCCCGCCCTCATACACATGTCCACCTCACCCTCCAGATCCTTGCCATGGCCACGAACACTACCTCTCCTGCAGCACCCTCCTCGCTGGGTGTCATGGCTATCACCCTGCTGTCAGTGGCTCTGGCTGTGGGGCTCCCGGGGAACAGTTTTGTGGTGTGGAGCATCCTGGTAAAGATGCGAAAGCGCTCTGTCACTGCCCTGCTGGTGCTGAACTTGGCCCTGGCTGACCTGGCCGTCTTGCTCACGGCCCCCTTTTTCCTCCACTCCGTGGCCCGAGGCACCTGGATTTTTGGAGTGACTGGCTGCCGCTTGTTCCACTACATCTGCGGCGTCAGCATGTATGCCAGCGTCCTGCTGATCACGGCCATGAGCCTGGACCGCTCGCTGGCGGTGGCCCGCCCCTTTGTGTCCCAGAAGCTGCGCACCAAGGCGGTGGCCAGGTGGTTGCTGGCGATCATCTGGGCGGCGTCAGTCCTGCTGGCCACGCCCGTTATCGTCTACCGCACCGTGGTACCGCACCCGAACAACAGGAGCCTGGTCTGCTTCCCCAAGTACGACACGGAAAGACACAGGGCCTTCCACCTGCTCTTCGAGGCCCTCACCGGCTTCCTGCTGCCTTTCCTGGCCGTGGTGGCCAGCTACTCCGACATCGGGCGCAGGCTGCGGGCCCGGCGCTTCCGCCGCAGCCGCCGCACCGGCCGCCTGGTGGCGCTCATCATCCTGACCTTCGCGGCTTTCTGGCTGCCCTACCACTTGGTGAACCTGGCCGAGGCCGGCCGCGCGCTGGCGGGCCAGGCCGCGGGGACGGGGCCGGTGGGGCGGCGGCTGCGCCTGGCCCGCAACGTGCTGATCGCGCTGGCCTTCCTGAGCAGCAGCGTGAACCCCGTGCTGTACGCGTGCGCCGGAGGCGGCCTGCTGCGCTTGGCCGGCGTGGGCTTCGTCGCCAAGCTGTTGGAAGGCACCGGCTCCGAGACGTCCAGTACCCGACGCGGGGGCACCCTGGGCCAGACGGCGAGGGCCGCCCCCGCCCCCAGTGAGCCTGGCCCAGCCGAGAGCCTCACTGCCTCCACCAACCCTCTCGAGTGAAGCAGGCCCGGGGGCGGGGTGGTGCTGGAAGGACACCGGCTTTCCTCCTGGCGGAACGCCCCCACGCTGGCCTGACCCAATTCTGCACCCCGAGGAGAAGGCCTGTGGGCGTGGAGCGGAAGAAGAGGGAAGGGAGGGGCGGGGCAAGTAAGGGCAGAGTCAGCTCCTGGGCAGCTTTGCAATTAAAGCCGAAGTCTGAAATTGGGTTAACCCTGTGTGTGGGACATGTGTGTTATGGGGGATGGGTGTCTGTGTGGGGGTCGGTCTCGATAGTGGAGAGGCACGTCCTTTAGTTTCCCATGATTTTCAATTTTGAAAGGGACACGAAGGCAGATAGAGAAATTACCCCCCTCCACCACCACGTGCCCCATTCGGACGCAGGTGGCTTGCAGATCACACTTAGGACAACACAGGTTTGCAGACTCCTGAAAGAGCTGACCAGGGAAGACCACCCATGTGGACTCATCACTGCAGACTCCCATTCAGCCTACTTTCTGAGAAAAGTTAGCACTGCCTGTACCCTGACCATAGTGATAGTTATCTTTGTTAGCATGACTCCAGCTTCCTGCTACTAACCTTCATCCTCTCAGTGGTAGGTATTCAAGGGGATGGCCTTCCTTCCCTCCATCTCCCAAGAAGGCCTCAGTTGAGAGCCACGTCAGCAGATCTTATCCCCTAGAATTCACATCAGCATTTCACAGGGTGGGGCTGAGGGTGCTCTGGTCACCTTTGGGAAATGAAGATGCCCCAAAGGGAAAGGGATGAGCCATTCTTTTCTAGGGATGACTGTTGTCTTAGAGCCCCTATTCTGACAGCATTTTAGGAAGATGGTAGCAGCAGTGGTAGTGGTGTACTTCTTTAATCTTTCCCATAAAAAAACAAAAAAAGAAAGAGCAACTAGGAAAAAAAATGAAAAATCCGTGTGCAACATCTGCAACAAAGCCTCATGGACCCCAAAATCTGAGCAGTTGGGAATGAACCATAGATGTTTCAAGACCCACATAATATCAGCAGAAGGGAGCAAGGGGGCATCTAAGGCGCCTGAGAACAGGAGAACCCCAAACTGCCTACAAATCCTCACTGGAAAGCATCGTGGGTCAATTTTAGAACAGCAGCTGAAATTGGGAGAGACCTAATAGATTATTTCCAAGTCCTCTTACCCACGTTGCATAGTAAGCACAGAATAAAAAGTGTCTGTTTAGTGTTGAATGAATAAAGGTCAAATGACATCTTCCCTGGAGATCCCTTCCAATATTTGTGAGTGGAGAGCAGGAAGGGACAAATCCTTGTGTTGAGTTATGTGGCTAAAATTCTTCACACTTCCGAGGTTTACAAAACACTGGAATCAGGTTGGCAGGCAGGCAGGGAGGCCGAGGCAGTTCTCTTCCCGAACTTGTGAAAAGAAACACGCCCTCCATACATTCATGCTCATGCTTGCACACACACAAACACTCATTTCGACCTGGGAAACAGCAGTCCTGCTGAGAAGCAAGGAGGTGATCCCAGAAGCCATAGCAGCAGCTTCTGGCATAAATTGGCTCCAGACATACCAGTCTCTTTATCGAGGATTTTTGAGGTGCCGAGTAGGGAGTGGGGTCTCAGCCTAGGGTGGCTGAGGGAGGTCCAGCTCGTGTCAAATCCGTGTTGAGGAAGTAGGTACACAGCTGCCCTTTGCCTTTGACTTTGATGACACCCCTGCTGTAGCAGGTGTAGCCTAAGGACTGCAGGGCCCGGGCTGTCTCCTCAGTCACCTGCAAGTGGAGGAAGGTGAGGGAGGATGGGGATGGCCCCGCCTTAACCACTGCCCCCATGACTCCAATGTGGCTCCCTCACTTGGATCTTGCCCAGGACTCCTGTACTCTCCATGCGACTGGCCACATTCACCGTGTTGCCCCAGATGTCATATTGTGGTTTCTGGGCTCCTATCACTCCGGCCACTACCGGTCCATGGTTTAGCCCTGACAAGAGATAAAAAGGGGGGAGATATGAGGAGGGATAGGGGAAGAAAGAGCTTAAGGAACTAGGGAGAGGGGCTTTGGGGCCTTGGAAGGAGTGTGGGGCTGGAGGAGTGCTTAGGGAAGGGAGTGGGTGCGCCTCATAGCTCCTGGCCCAGCAGCTTCATGCTCCATCTCAAAAGGTGAGTCTGAAGGGAGGCCCGGGGCTGACCTGGAAAGCAGCTTACCAGGGACTTGGGGGAGGGAGAGCTTGGGAAGATGTGGAGGAGGTCTCAGACTGACCCAGCAAGGGAAGGCCCTTACCCACACGCAAGCGGAAGTTGTTGAATGAGTGCTTGTTGATAACGTCCAGCTTAGACCCAAGGGCCACTGCAAATTCCACCATGGTGCCTAGGTGGCTGCAGCTTCGCTCAGCATCCTGGCAATGGGATGGCCACCAGAATGGGCCAATGAGGGCCCAGGATTAAGGCCCATTCACGAACCCACCAATAAGAGCACAGGTGAGGGATGGTGGGTAAGGAAGGAATGCTGTACCTGCTGTGCATCCTGTCCAGAGGTGGCATTTAAGCCTGTAGCTGCCATGTAGGTGCTGCCGATGGTTTTGATCTTCTCCACCCCACTGAACTTGGGCTTAGAGAGCAGCTGTATAGAGAGGAGGCTGTGTCCCCATTCTCTCTTGCTTTCCCACTCCTCTCTCCCCAAAGCCCAGCCCCAGGCTAAAGGACTGATTATGGGATTAGGGAAGGTGGCAGGAGGGAGAGTTGGTAGTGAACACAGTTGCTGGAGAAGGCAGAGATGAGGCATCAGAGGAAGAGTGGAAAGGCTAGAGAGGGCAGAATGGGCTTATGGCCAGAAGAGCAAAGTAGAAGGATGGACTGGTAGGAAATTCTAGAACTCTGGACATAGGATCTGGGGAACCCTCAGAGTTGTCACCTCATCAAAATCAGCAATGATCTCATTGAGCAGCCGCAGACACTCTAGCCCCTCGTGGTTGATGTTGGATTCAGAGTAAAACTCCTTGAAGTCTGGGACTGAGGCGAAGAGGACACAGACACACTCATAGGACTGGTGGTAGAGGTCCTGGGAGGGTGAGAGGCCGGGGTGAGACTGTAGGCCACGTTCTTCCCCTTCCTGTTCCTAGTGTCCCCATGCCTTCCCCTCTGTGTAAGAAGGATTGGGGAGGAGGGGAAGGAGGAAAGCCAGGTTACCCTAAGGATGTGACTCAGGAGTCGAAGATTGGGTCTCATTTTCATTCCAGGAGAGACAGAGATTTGGGATCAAGATCACCTCACAGCAATATGAAGGGAGTCACTTCTAGAACTGGGATCATGCCAATGGGAATTATCTTTATATCCTTTCTATTGCTGAAAGTTGTTAAATCAGCTTATAAAGATCTACAATTTGCAAGATCAAATAAATAAATAAATAATAGGGAAAATAAGGCCAAGAGAAAATAAGGGTAAGATTGTACAGATGGAATCAGACCTGAGGTTGGTTCACTATATGGGTGCCATCTTAGTCCTAGATTCTGGCTTTGAGCTTTCTAGAGCCAATGTGAACACAGAAACAAGATACCCAGAGTCTATAACAGCAGACACCGGAAGTAGAGGTACTTCTGACCTTGAGAGTAGAGAGCAGGTTGTGGGGATATAAGGCTGTGAAATAGTCCCTGAACTGCTTTTTTCAACACCCCTTTATATAGGCCAAGAGCATCTCCATAGCACAGGATGGGGTGGTGGTGCTACAAAGAAGGTGGTACAAATATGTGGGTGACCTTCTGATGGTTTGACTGTAGCAAGATATTTGAGGATCTAGAGCAGTGTCATCCAATAGAAATTTCTGTGGTGGTGGAAATGTTCTGTGTATGTGTTGTCCAATATGGTGGCCATTAGCCACATGCAGCTGTTGAGCACATGAAATGAAGCCAGTGTGACTGAGGAACTGAATTTTCTCCCTCTCTTTCTCTTTCTCTCTCTTTTAAGATACAGGTTTACTTACAAGACCTGAAAATTATATAGCATGCCTGAGGCCACACAGCGAGGTCATGGGTAGAGAGAGACAGTGCCCATGGACCTGGGCCTGGGATTCTGCTTTCATTGGGGTTAGGAGTGAGAGCCTGGGGTTTCCCAGGCCCACTTTTTAAAAAATTTGTCAATTACAGTTGACATTCAATATTATTTTATACTAGAGGCCCGGTGCATGGATTCGATCCCTCCCAACTGCCAAACATCAGTTTGTTCTCTATATCTATGAGTCTGCTTCTGTTTTGCCATTTATTTTGTTCTTTTGATTCTACATATACGTGAAATCATATGGTATTTGTCTTTCTCTGTCTAACTTATTTCACTTAGCATAATATCCTCTAGGTCCATCCGATGTTGTCACATTAATTTTTCATTTAATTAATTTAAATTTAAATGATCACACATGGCTAATGGCTACCATACTGGATAGTGCAGGTGTAGAGAGATGGGTAGACTGTGTCCTCCACACAACTCTCATCAACACTTGACAAAGCTTCTGAAGGTATGGTGTGGTCATGAGTTGGAGAAGACAGTCTTTCTAAGAACTTGGAATGCAGAGACCCTTTGCTCACCAAGAACAGAGTCTAAGATCTTGTGAAAATGGGAGGTATCTGACAGGGATATGGAATGGCTTGGGCGGCTGCCTGACCCACTCTGGGAGTGTCCAGAGAGGCTGGGCTAAGGGCCAAGACTTTCATCCAAAATTAATCCCTATGGTGTCTGAGGCTCAGGAGTCAGGGGTAGGGAGTCACCTCATTGCGCCGGTTCTGACCAATAAACTGGGGGGCCACGTGTGCAGGCAGCACATTCTCCAAGAGTAGCCGAGTCAGATTCTCCATCGTCTCTGTTTCCTCCCGCTCCTGCCTCAGCTTCTTCTTCCACAGGAAATCCAGGCGGCAATAATATTCATTCTGGGGAGGGTCACCGGGGGCCATGGGGAGACACAGCGCAGGAGAAACCCCAGATTCGGAGTGTTCACCACACCCCTGACTCCATGATGCCTAAAACCACCCCACCCACAGTTTAAATATATTTTTTATTGATCTCAGAGAGGAAGGGAAGAGGGAGAGAGAGATAGAAACATCAATGATAAGAATCCCATTGATTGGCTGCCTCCTGCACACACCCCTGCTGGGGATTGAGCCTGCAACCCTGAGCATGTGTCCTGACTGGAATCCAACCGTGGTCTCCGGGTTCATAGGTCGATGCTCAACCACTGAACTATGCCAGCCAGGCCCACCTCACAGTTTAGAGATAAGGCTTAACGTGAAATTAGCCCTGGGGAGACTACCTTGAAACTAGATTCAAACTATAGTGGGGAGAATTGACAGCTAATTTTTTCTTAAGCATGGGCATTCCTAGATTGGTGGTGGAAGGGAGAAGGGAACAGGGAGAAGAGAATTTGAGGGCACTCTCCTTGGGGAGTGAAGAAGTGAAAAAGGGAACAAGAAATTTTACTTAGAAGCTTTCAGTGGGTACACCTCTGGGACTCAACCCTGAAGACACCAGATTAAGAAAAGGGTAGGAGATACTCTCTCTCTCCCATTTTTTTTTTGGAGGCAACCTAATTTTTGGAGGCCTTGTTTCGACAAGGCTGGGGGAAAAAAAAAAGAAAGAAAAAAGAAAAGGGTAGGAGAGACCAAGTCATAAATATGGGGACCCACACCACACCCTTCATAGGGAAGAACTGGGTAACTTACCTGCCGAGCCAAGACAAGGAGTGTGAAGAAGAAGATGAAGAAGGAGATAGCTCCCATCAGTTTGGGCTCCTTCAGCACCCCTGGCCTGAGGAGGCCATGAATCAGGGTTGTCTCTTGTCCTGCCCCTTCACGATAGCTCCCCCTGTCCCCAGTGCCCAAGGAGTCCCCAGCCTCCCTCCTGCTTTGCCCGGTGGGTGGTTCAGGTCAGTGAAGTGAGGACAGTTCTGCCCTGTTCTATCTCACCTAGTCCCAGAGCTCCTGGGCACCTCTCTCCAGATGCCACACTCACCTGGAGTCCAAGGAGCCCAGATAGAGGCGGGCGACGAGGCAGTCGGACAGCCAGGCGTGGGAGTGCAGGAAGAGACAGCAGGAGGCCACCAGCCATAGCAGGAGCAGCAGCAGCTTCAGTTCGAAGCTCATGTGCAGAAAGAGGGAGCAGGAGAGGAAACCCAGCACGCAGCAGTGCATGGAGTACTGTGGGGCCAGGCAGGCTGGTCAGGAGGTGGGACATGTTCCGTGGGCAGGAGTAGGGGGACACCTGAGAGCTTCTGTCCCGCCCCTTCTAGGTCCTATCTGGAGGCTGGGGGTTTCATACATGCAAACACACACCAAGTGTGACTTATGTCTGTCCCAATCATAGGATGGAGTGTTTTTCAATTAAGGAGGCAGGTGAGGAGCCAAGGAAAGTTCTGGGGGAAGGAGATTCAGGGCTGTTCAGGACACTCACTGGAATACTGATGAGAGGCAGGGACCCAGGGAGCTCCCAGGAGAGGTTGAAAGCCATGGAGGACACATTGGGAGCCCGAAAAGGGCAGTTTGATGCTGCCGGTAAGAAGAACTGCAGAAAGAGATGAGGAGCTGAGGTGATCAGGCGGCTCCTTGGGCACAATGGTGCTTGTGCTGGGTTTCAGCTGATCCAGGGATAAGTCAGGGACAGACTCCAAAGGAGCAGATTCCACTATTTCTGGTTGGTGAGGGCCCTCATTGGTGGGGGGAGCAGGGATTAGGGGAGTGGGTGTCACGAGCACTAGACTTCTAGGGATCCACTGTGTGATCTCTTGCCAGCCACTCAACCTCTCTGGGCATGAGCTTCCTCTTCTCGGCTGGGGGATGATTCTTAAGGTGCCTTTCAGGGATAGAATTCTAGGAATGATTCTAAGTTCTGAAAAATCAGCCAAACTCCACTACAAAATCATAGTGGGTGAGCTAAGTAATATATATGGAGGATGTCCATCTAAGAGTTAATAATGATTATGCCCAGATAGTAGACCATGAGTGATTGTCATTTTTTTTCATTACTTGTCCGACACTTTCAATATCCCCTGGCCTTAGTCTAGCTGTCCTCCCAAATTCAGGGGTTCCCTTTCAGATTTGGCATGCCCAACATGCCCTTATGGGGGTGTGTAGGGCCCCCTCTGCCCTCACCAGGCTGGTAATGGCCATGGTAAAGATGAGGAGGATGGTGGCAGTGCCCAGGACGACTCGTAGTCCAGGCCGTGTGGCCACCAGGCCAGACAATGCAGGCAGCCAGTGCAGCATCTTGGGGCCTTTCAAGACGCACCTCTGTGGAAGGAGCATGGGAGTCTTAGCCATGGGGTGGGAGCAGGTGTGGCCAGAGCCCCAGTTCTCCACTTCCACCCCACAGCCCACCTCACCGTCAGGTGCTCTGAGAAGCAGACGAAGAGGAGGAGGAGGAAGAGGAGGAAGGTGATGCTATAGGTGATGGCCAGAGCTGGGGGCCTAAAGGGAGACAAGAGTGAGGCCTTGAAGAACCACAATAGGTTCCCCGTGTGTGGAAAGGTCACTGTATCATCTGGTTGGAAGTGGGGAGAAGTGGTTCTGGGGATCTGAACTGGCTGCCAAGGGGGTCTGGGCTGATAACAGGCATTGCATGATGATATGAGAAAGCTGAGGGGTCTAGGGCAGTGTTTGGGTGGGACAGGAACTAATAAGATAGGAACAATATTGGAAGGGGGCAGGGTGCTCACAAAAGTGGCTGAGGCTGCATCAGACCGGTCTCCGACCTTCAGGCCAAAACTCTTTCACCTGGCTGAGTTTTGAACAAGTCCTCGCCCCTCCGAGCTGTGGACTGGGAGTGAGGACCTACTTTCTATGTTTGTTCACTGTGAGATTTGGGCTTCTAATGGGAAGAAAACCTCCTTCCTGGGAATGTTGTTAGAATCAAGAGACAGGCATGTGAAAATGCTTGGGTCCACAGGATATAGAAAATCCACAGGATGTCTGGTAGTAAGTTGGGCTGTGATTATCATGGTTCCCAGAACACATATTTCCATTTCCTCTGTAGGTTAGTGCCAACGGGAAGTAGGCAAAAGAAGAAAGTGGGTGTCGGGGATCAGAAAGACCAAGAGGGTCCATTTTTTGAGAATCAGGGCTACCTTTTCTGGGCTCTTTTTACCTGTTTGTCACCAGCATCTGGATGATGAAGTTGGAGAGAAAAACCAGGAATGTGCAGGCTGCATAGTATTTAAAGGCAGGGAGTGCAGAGAGTCGATACTGCAAGAGAGGGGGTCAGGGTGGAGACAGGGTCACCAGTGCTGCTCATGACCTTGAAGGTGTCAATCCCAGGCAAGGAGTGGGCCCCCCAGCCTCATGGCCCCACCCTTCAGTTCAGCCCCAAGTGTTTGCTATGTGTTCTCCAAGGAGTTGCCCTCCCCTCTCCCATCACCACTCAATAATTCAATCTACAGGGTGACTTTCCTTTCAGAGAGAGGCACATGCCCTCCATCACCCCCAGAATCACAAACTGAGCAGACCTGGGGAGGGGAGATGGGACCACATTCGCCCTCCCCCCACCTGCGCAGCCCACCTCTTTCTCCATTTCCTTCTCTCGGAAGTAAAGTGTCAGTGGGTTGAAGTCCTTTGATTGCTTCCACTGTCTGGTGGGAGGTGGGGGGCAGTAAGACCCAGAGAGAAAAGAGCAGGGCAGGAGGGAATGGTCAGGCGGGTCTTTCCTAAGGCTGGAGCAGGATAGATGCTCCCTTCCCTCCAGGTCATCAGGGGAACACCATCCCTACCCTACCACGCGAGCCCAAGACCTGCAGCACTCCCAGCCCTCTTTTCTTTTCCATACTTCTGAGAGTTGAGCTGTTCGATGACCTGGAAGAACTTGGCATCCCCAGTGTCCATTTCATCATCTAGTCCCCGGGGTGTACGGCTCCTGTACGGGGAAAGCCTGGCTTGTCACCATGGAGACCTTCAAAAGCATCTGGGCAAAGCAGGAGCCACCCCCACTCCACCCGAGGATGGAGGTAGATCACCCAGACAGTCCCACTGTCAAAATTGCTTGGGCATGTCCAGCCGGTGTGACTCAGTGGTGGAACATTGACCTATGAATCAGGAGGTCACAGTTCGATGCCCAGTCAGGCCACATGTCCGGGTTTCGGGCTCGAACCCTGGTAGGGGGCATGTAGGAGGCAGCCAGTGGATAATTCTCTCTCATCATTGATGTTTCTATCTCTCTCTTCCTCTCCCAATCTGAAAACAATAAAAAATAATTTTTAAAAAAATTGCTCAGGCCTCCTTACCGGTCCAGGCTCCACTGGGGGCTGAAGGAAGCCAGGGCCTTCTCCTGTTGAGAGAAGACAGGGAGGGGAGAAGATGGGAAGATGGTGAGCATCCTTGGAAGCTCTCTGGAGCGAGGCATTCATATCTACACACATTTTTGACCTTGAGCATTTGATCTGGCTGTTTCCCCTGCTTCTAATAGTCACTAGAAGAAGTTCAAGCCACATTTGCTCAATGATTCTTCCTGACTCTTTATTTTATTATTATTTTAGACTTTTTAAATAAGAGTTTATTTGAGCCAAAGGCCTCAGTTTCCCTCTTTCAGCCCTTGTAATTTGGGTGGCAGCTGCTTTCTCCAGGGCCAACTCTCCACCATATTGACCCTGCTTTGTCTTTTTTCAGGTACATCAGCTCCAGAAAAGTGCTTATTTGGGGCAATGTTAAATGTTGCCGAAGTTTTCAATCCCCCTCCTGACTCTTTTGACTCCCAGGGTCTTTATACTCTGATTTCCTCATAGTTAGTTTCTATCACTTACAAGGCAACCCTGTATTTCTACAGGCTTGAGTGTTGGTTCCCTTGTGCTGCATTTCCCCTAAGGACTACACAATGCCAAAGTCAGGGACTTTTCTATCACCCTGGGATGCCAAAAAATCCTTATTGGTGCTAATTGAAGTGACAATGCAGAACATTCTGACACCCCTCCGACCTTTTGTGACGGTCAGGCTGAGCTGGGAGGTAGTGGGGGTGGAAAACAAAAAAATGGAGAAGAAGGAAAGAGATAAAAAACAAGGTTAGAGTCATTTCCTTCTGTACCCTATGGACTGCATAGTGTGTGTAGAGATAAGAAAATGAACAGCAAATGAAAAGGTGAGGACAAGCACCAAGGAAGAGGGTAAAACGCTGCAGCCATGGCCCAGGGTAAGAAATGTGGTGATCTTCTTCCCTGTTCCCTTGCCTCATGTGAAGGAAGAGTGTCACAGGGGCTACATCATCCCCCTCAATCAAAAGCTTACGTGTATGAGAGGCAAGGGAGAGATTGAGACCAAGACAGAAAGATTGAGAGGTATGTTTTAGGTATGAGCCCATCTATGCATCTAAGCATGGGCCTAAGTTTTTTCCAAACTTCCTACCTGCCCGTCCTTCCCCCCCCCCCCCCCCCCAATGCCTGTAAGTTACTTGAAGGCAGGGAAAACATCTTATTCACTCCTGTCTTCTCAATAACTAGCCTAGAGCCTGCCACATAGTAGATGCTCAAAATTGTGGAAGGAGTGACTGGATAAATGGGATCTACCAGCACAAACCTAGCCCCACCACCCCAAAGTTCCACATTGTTTATGAGTAAGCCGGTTGTGATTCTCAGGATTTTTAACATGTGACTGGGATCCTGGAACTTTTGGGGCCGAGAAGTGAACTTCTGGGCTGGTGAGGTCCTGCCTATAAATCAAGGGACTCCTACTCCTCCACCTTAGTTGGGTTGTGAAGGTCTGACATGGGTCCTGGGGGGCATCCCCACAATGGGGACTGCACCCAATGTTGTCTCACTTCCCTGGGCTCCCAGCAACACCCCACCCCTGTTACTCCAGCCCCACCCTGGAGGCCTCATCCTGCAACAATCAGCTCAATCAACTAGGTCTTGGGTTCTTCCTTCCTCTCCCTCCTGCCAGCTTAACCCTTCTGACTCCTCCCCTACCCTAAGTTGAGGCTTGAAATTAAGTACTCAGCTGCCAATGTCCCCTCACTCCCCAGTGGTCGCTGAGCTCTTGCCTGCTTTCCTGATGAATTGGGAAAGGAGGGGAAGGAAACATGGAAAGGGCACTCTGGAGTCATCCCATAAATCCAACCAGCTGTACTAGCAGACAAGATTCTGGGAAGATCTGCAGAAAGGTGGCTGGAAATGCATACCAGGTTTGGGGAAGATCAGGGAAGGTGGAAGAGAGCCGGCAGAGGAACCTAATCCTGGGGTAAGCCTTGAGGAACATAGCCTGACTCCAAGAATGAGGGTTCTGGTCACTCATCATCAAGCACCGTCCTCAGAGCTAGAGGTAAGGAAGATCCAGGCTCCTCCACTAGGTGGGGGTCAGTGATTACCCGAAGGTGCTATGCACAGGATCAGCCAGTAATCGGCCCTGCCCTGGCTTCCCCTAGACAAGGCGCAGGTCTGCTCCCTGCTCTCCCTCCATCGCTCCTGCCTGCTCATGGTGACTTCCTTCTTCAAAGCCATGTGAGATTTTCACTGTCACCTCATTTTATCTGTGTACAAGTGCTAAAGAGTGGGGGTAACAACCAATTGCCCCACTTTCCCAGTCCTAGTGGGGATTGAAAAAAAAAAAAAAAGAGCAAGTAGTTGCAGGAATTGAGTTAAAAAGAGACATATCCTGGTAGGAATGGGTATGACCACTAGCTTCAGAGTCAGGAGGACGTGGGGTACCAGGGGAGAGGGCTTCCTGAGTGGGGGTTGGAGAGCCATGGACATGGTGTCTATGGGAATCTCACATCTTCTCTGTGGTGAGCTCAGAGGGCAGTCATCTTTGCCCTTTCTCTGGAAAGAGTGGCAAGGAAGGTCCAGAGTCAGCGACTGGGGTGACCAGAGAGTTCAGGACCTTGGGATATCATCAGGTGGCCGGAGGTGGGGGCAGGAGGCTAGGAATCGGCAGGGGGGGTGGGTTTATATAAGTGCTGGGGCTCATGGTGGAGGTGAACATACCGGGAGAGGAGTGGAGGTGGACGCAGGGCTCTCTACGTGGCTCAGGTGGGCAAAAGGCTTGGCTGCACCCCAGGATTCCAGGTAGCGGGTCATCAGCAGTGATGGACGCATCTTGGGGCCCTCCAGAGAGGACAGCAACCCTCCTGCAGTGCCCTTTTCATCCTCTTCCTCAGCCTGGGGTATATGAGCGCTGACAGTCAAGATTACAACCCCCTCCACCGCCCCCCCCTCCCCCGTTCTCCCCATACCCCTTAGAGGCTTGTGTCCCTTCCCCTGAGACATATACACACTAGCACCCAGGAACTCAGGTCTGGCAAAGAAGAGACCAAGCCTGTGGCTGTGGGTGGTTAGGGTGGGCCAGCCCCTGGGTTCCGGGTTAGGCTTTTACCCGGGGATCGATGACCAGGTACGTAGGCTCCCCTAGCTCCCGAAGGTATGGGTCCCGGTGTTCTATGGGTGCATCCTCCACAGCGTAAGCTCCTGCCAGCAGGGCCAGGGTAGCCCCTGTGATATGTACTCGTCTGGAAGGAGGGGACGATGGGAGTTAGGAGGGAGCACCTCCAACCTCTCATTTATTTCCAGGATCATTCCTGAGGTTCTAACTTCAAGCAAGGCCCTGTGCTACAGGAGGTGTCTTCCAGCTCCCCCTCCTGCACCCCAGGATCTCCCTGAGCCCCACATGGGACTGTGCTCATTTTAAGGAACTATGAAAAGGGAGGCAGCAAAGGGGAGACCTGGTTGGCCTCCTGCTGTAGCCTCCTGGAGCCCCAGGTCTCACCCTGGCACGCCACCTGCCTCCATGTGGTTGGCCAGTGTGACGTCATGGGACCAGACATCATACTGCCACTTCTGCAGCCCGATGACTCCACAGAGCACGCTGCCCGAGTGCACACCCACGCGCATGTTGATGTCCACACCGGTGGCTGCTCGTAGTTTCCTGAGCAGGGTGTGTGAGGGACAATCTGAGAGCTGTCTTCAGCCCGACCCATGCCCCACCCCTCCTTTTCTCCAGGAAGACATCCATTGCCCTGCCTGCTCCTCTCCCACATCCATCCCTCAGCACTCCTCCTGCCCGCCCGCCTGAGCTGACCTGATGGCCCGGCACATGTCCAGCCCCATGCGCACGCAGTTGATGGCGTGGTCTGGTAAGGAGAGGGGCAGCCCGGAGACACAGTAGTAACAGTCTCCCAGGATCTTGATCCGCATGCATTCATGCTCCTGGGAGTGTGTGTGTGCAGGGGGGAGAGGGGCACCCGGTTAGAGGCCAGAGGAGGCAGGAGGAAGTTGGAAAAAGTTAGAGTAAATATGGTGTTCCTGAAGAACTTCTGATGTTGGAAGTGTCTAGATAAGATCTAGGGACTCTCTTAACTTGATATGGGGCTGCCTGAGGTCTCCCAGGCAGGTGTCTTTCTCAGAAGGGTTTTTCAAGGGCTGGGATGTCTGTGGCTCTCCACCTTTGGCATGTGTAGGATGTATTCAGATTTGAGCCCATAAATGTAGCCTCAGCATTGAGATTTTTTGGGTGGGAGATCCAAGGTTAAGTTGCTTGGGCGCAGCCCGAAGGTCCAAGCAGGCGTCTGGGAAGGGCCTCCAAAGGTTAGAGCATCTGAATGCCTAGATTTGGTTATGGTATCCAGAGACAACTGTGTTGGGGTTCTGAGCATATTTGGGGTGCTGTGGTTGGGGCATCTGTGGAGCTATTGAGAGACCTTTCCAGATTTGAGGTATGTGGTAGATGGGATGCTTGCAAGGGTTTCCTACTTTCAGTGGTGTATCTGGGAGCCCACATGGGTTCTGATGTGGGACTGGGATTTTATAAGTTAGGAATTCCCTTGGAACGGGTTCTCCAGAGTGGGGTGTTTGAAGCTGGGGAGGCAGGCTCCCTTTTACCTTGGCGATCTGGTCAAACTTGCCAAAGAGCTCATTGAGCATGAGCACCAACTCCTTTGGGGAGCACTCACTGGCCAGCCGTGTGAAGCCCACTATGTCAGCATACAGCACGCTGGGCAGAGCAGACTACAGTTAGTGGGGCCATGGTCTCAGCCCGTGCCCCCTCCTCTCCAGCCATCCTTGCCCATACCTGACTCCCTGGTGCCTCTTGACATAGAGGCTGTGGAAGTTGTTGGTGCTCTCTGGTCTTGACCCCTGTCCAGCCTGCAGCCGTGCCATGATCTCTGCCTTCATCTCTCGGGCCAAGTAGGCAGGAAGGATGGACAAGAGAAGGTGTTCCTGGGAGAGATCACTATGAGAACCAACCCTCTTGCACCCTAGAATCAGGAGCCGGGCTTCCCAAAGCCTTAGGAGCCCCCACCCTTTCCCAGCCCCACTGGGGGTTCCCCAGGGCGCTGTCCCAGGTCCTCCCCACCACGCATACTAGCTATGCTCCAGCACCCCATTCTGCACTGATGACTTTAGGCACTGAACTCCCATCCATCACCAATGTCGGAATTGGAATTCGTTTAGTGTCATAGGGTTCGAAAGGGTTTTAACCAACTTCAGTGTGTTTGAGCCTCCCAGCAACCTTCCAAGCAGGCAACAGCCACTTTTGACAAAGGAAGAAATAGGTCAGGTGACCCGCCCAAAGTCACTCAGCTTGTGAAGGAGCCCAGTTGTGTGATATAAGTAACCTCTCTCTCAGAGCCCAGGCCCCACCCGGCCCCCATTACCAGCGGACCTGGTGCTTCTTCTCCGTGTCCAGCCGCCGGCGCGAGTGCAAGGAACTGAGCGCCTCTCGGAAGGTGGCGCGCAGTGCACGCTCCATCAGCGCCTTGTGGTACGCTCCCGCCACATTCCCGCACAGGAACAACACCGCGTTTGCTGCCAACTGTGGGTGAGGATCACCTCAGAGGGCGCTAGACCGGGCAGGGTTGGGGGTGCCTATGTGTGTAACTGGAGTTGGTCTCCAAAGGGGCTGGGGAGGACACTACCATTAGAGACCCAAGTATTTCTAGGCAATGCGTGCCACACAGTGGGATCCACAGGTGGCGCTCTCCCCCCCCCCCCCCCCCCCCCGCCCCCGCCAGTTCCCTCTGCTCCAGACTCCTGGCTGCTGTACCAACATGGCTTCTTAGGTCTAGAAACCTTTGCACATACTTCTCCTCTGTCTGGAATACCATTCCATCACCCCACCCCCACCCCCCCATCCCACACACACCATAGCACAAAACTACTCAAGCTCCAATTTTTGCATTCTCTGTGAGGGTTCTATCATCTACCTCTGTCCCCAGCACCCTGGTCGCCTGTCCAACTCCCTTCCCCGGGGGTGCAGAACCCTCTTCTGGTGTCTGCAGGCATGGCACTGCACTGGGTTCCAGCTCCACAGGGCACAGTGGGACCTATCTGTGTTTGTGTCCTGTGCCCAGCGTTGCATGCTGCCATGGAGTCACAGCTCGTCATAGGGTTGGTGAATGCCCTGATGAACCCAGCAGTGCCCAGCGGAGCCGGCCCTGGGCGCAGCCTGTTCTACATGCACGCTCACCTGGGGCAGCAGCGCAGGTCTTGAGTCTAGTTGAGGCCCAAGATACAGCCCTAGGACCAGCAGGTGTGAGAGGGAGGAGGTGAGGCCCGCAGCTGTGGCGTCCCGCATGCCCAAGGGCAACATGGCATACGTAGTGAAGATGACAAAGAGGAAAAAGGACACCTGGGGGAGGGAGGCGGGAGCTGCAGGCTGACACTGCTGCTCTGCTCTACAGGTGTCCTGGGTGCAAGTCCGAGGCCCAGCGTCCCTCTCCCCGCTGCTCCACCTGCCGCCCCTCTCACCTGGTCCCAGGCGCTCACCACGCCCCCAGTGAATAGGAAGCCGTGGCCTAACGCAAGCAGCGCTGCCCACACGAGGCCCGACAGCGGACGCGTCCAGCGCTGCAGTCGCTGCTCGCAGGAAGCCAGGCCCAGCAGCAGCGAGAAGCCGCCCAGCGCGCACAGCACTGTGGTCAGGAAGCCCGGGTCTGAGGCCAGCTCCTGTGGGGAGGGGCGCGTGTCGGGTTTGGGGGGCTCGTCCAGGAAGAGAAAGAATGGACAGGCCGCCAGGCCAGTTCTGAAAAGTGTCTCAAACCCAAGCACAAAATAAGGCAGGGCGCCTCCGCTTGCTATTTATATTAGGTCGAACCGTATGAATTGCCGATAATCTGTTTGTAATCCACACAGCCAGCAATTTTATATGGTTCAACCTAACATATCACTTGCAGGCTGCAGAGGCCGCTCAGTCATAAGCCATCTACTCAGAAATTCTGGCTTCGGTCCCATACAGGCCATCTGTGTATCCCTGATCATTCCGAGCCTCAGTTTTCTCATCTGTCAAATAGGAATCATGGCACCAGCCTGGGGTCGGGAAGCAAGTAAAAAAAAAAACCCTAGCGCACGGAAGGCACTTAGAAATGAATGCATCCAAGTTTGACCAATTTGCTCGGGAGAGTCCCCGCCCCGCACAAACCTCAGGGTTTCCGGCCCTGCAAGCTTAGTGCTTTGGCAGCAGGGGGCGCCAAGAACCTCCCTGGCTTCCAGAGGCTGTGCCTCGCCACCCCGCTCAGGGCGTAGAAGTCCCGCTAGTGTCTTCACTCTTTGTCCCTTCTGTCCCCTAGACTGTGAGGTGGTCTCCCCACCTTGCCTCCCAAGAGTGAGAAGAAAACTTGGAGCGGGATGTTTCCAGAAATGGAATGAAAACCCCCTTTTTTTCCCCCAAAAGAAACTGGAGATGGGCTTATTTTGGGACTAAATGAGAGTGGGATGGAGGTGCCTTCTGGGAGTCTGTGGGTACAACTGCCCACAGCCCCTAAGTGGGAAAGAAAACCAGGAAACAGACTCCCACAGGGCCCAGTGTAATTCTCCATCCTTCCCCTCTCCCTCAGCCTTCCCCCCCCCCCCCCCCGGCTCCCCCGCCCCCGGAAAAATCTCAAAATCTGGTGTTGGGTTTATTCTAGAACTAGTAGAGCACAGAGGCTGGTAAGGTCTGTCAGTACCCTGAGGGACATTGGAAGCCCCCAGGGCTCAGTTACCTCCCCGTGTAGACCCAGAGAGGTCAAGTGACTTGGCCAGGGCCACTATAGTTCCCGGTAAGGTCCAGCGCTTCTTTCCTGGGTCCCAGCAAAGAAAGCACAGGTAAAGGAGAGCCCGCAAGTCTCACCACCGAAAATGCCCCCTGGGCAGTGACCCTCCCGCGCCCGTGAGGCTTGGGCACCAGAGGCCCGGCTCACCCTGCCGCTGGCCCAGGCGACGGTCAGCAGCGCCAGGAGCGCGCAGAGCACGATCGCCAGCAGCAGGAGCAGGAGCGGGTACTGTTGGCTCAGGCTGTAGTAGGTCTCATAGAAGAGGTCTTCGCTGGGTGGCGGCCGGGGACTGAAGAGCCGGGCCATGGTCTCCCCTTGTCCCGCGCTGCACCGCCTGGACGCAGGCACGGGGCTGGGGAGGGTCGTGGTCCGGGTTACCGCCCGCGGCTCCAGCCAGCCCCAGCTGCGTCCCTCTCGCCGGGTACAAGCCGCTGCCATGCCCACCCCCGGCCTCAGGCAATCCCATCTCCTTCCAGGCACACCCTGTGGCTCCCAGGGCTCTCCCAGTTGGCGGCAAGGGCACTGCCCGATCCTTCGCTCCTGCTCCCTCAAACCCGGACTCCGGAGGTGCCCGAGCAATACCTCACGCCCAGGGGGACAGGATTTGGGGTTGAAGCAACGGGTTCCCTCTCTTCCCCAACTCACCGCCTGCGAGGCTGCTGCAGCGGAGTGTGCCAGGCCCAGGGAGGAAGCTCGGGGAGTTAGCGGCGGAGTCCCTCACTCCTCGCCGCTAAGTTAGTGGCTCTGAGCCCCGGGCGACAGGCGCTTCCCTCCCGGCGCCGGGGCCCCCTCCCACTTCCCCGATGAAACAGCCCGGCCCTTCCCGTGCCCGAGCGGGACTCCCCAGGCCTCCTCCCCCACTCCGATAGTCTCTCCTAACAGCACTGCCTTCCCCCTTCCCCCATCTAGGAGAGAAGGTGACTATGCGAGAAATTCGAGGGGGTGGGGTGGGCCTGCGGAGTGGCACGTGTTAAAACAGAGGTGGAATGCTTGGATGTGGGGAGGCTGAGAGAGGGCCGGAGAGACAAAGACGGGGGCTCATTTCCCCCTTCAACTCTCGGGCCTGGACAGCCACCGCTGTGGCCCTGTGGCTAAATAATTGTCTATTCTCCCGCCATCGCCAGCTCCGTGGTTGGGGGCAGGTCTGTGCATAGCTTTGAGAAGCCAGAGCTTTCCACTCCCAGACACAAGCGGAGACCCAAACGTGCATGTGAGTGTGTGTGGTGGAGGAAGGTGGTAGTGTGGGGGCTGACCCCGGAGAAACTGGAGGGATCTCTCCTGCTGTGCACAAGGTCTGCAAATTCCCATGGAGCTCCCCCCGCCCCCCTCCCCACCCCCCCGCCCCGCCAGGACCCACAGCCCAGTCTTTGTAGCCTAGAAGAAAAGGAGGGACAGCATCTAATCCCAGAGTTTGGTTTAGGGTCAGGTCTTGCCTGCTCTAGAGGAAGTGCCCTGCCCTGAGATTAGAGTGGGCCCCAGGAGCCAGGCCTCTGGGATTCCTTCCTGCCACGGCTGGGCCCTGACCTTGTGTGCCATGACATTGCCCACCCCCAGCTCTCAGCATTTTGCTTCCGGTCTCAGGGAGACTGCATTGCCTCACCCGCCCTCAATGCCAGCTCCCCAACTTCCCATCCATGTCCCTTCCCTCCTATGTCTGACACCTTAGCTTCCTGCCTGATACTTTGGTTAAAATACCACCACTTTCATAGGCAGCAAAATAGCAGACACATGTCGTAGCAATATCTTTACTGCTACAGCTTCCTAAGGCAATGGAGACTAAGGAGAAAATAAATCAATGGGACTACATCAAAATAAAAAGCTTCTGCACAGCAAAAGAAACAATTAACAAAACAACAAGAAAGCCCACTGCATGGGAGAACATATTTGCCAATGCTATTTCAGATAAGGGCTTAATCTCCAAAATTTACAGGGAACTCATACAACTTAACAAAAGGAAGATAAACAATCCAATCAAAAAATGGGCAAAGGACTTAAATAGACACTTTTCAAAAGTGGACCTACAGAAGGCCAAGAGACATATGAAAACATGCTCAAAGTCACTAACCATCCAAGAGATGCAAATCAAAACAGCAATGAGATACCATCTTACACCTGTCAGAACAAATCAACAAACAGACAAGTCCTAGCGAGGATGTGGAGAAAAAAGGAACCCTCTTGCACTGCTGGTGGGAATGCAGACTGGTGCAGCCACTGTGGAGAACAGTATGGAGTGTCCTCAAAAAATTAAAAGTGGAACTCCCATTTGACCCAGCCATCCCACTCTTAGGAATATATCCGAAGAAATCAGAAACACCACTCAGAAAGGACATATGCACCCCTATGTTCATAGCAGCACAATTTACAATAGCTAAGATTTGGAAACAGCCTAAGTGCCCATCAGCAGATGAATGGATTAGAAAACTGTGGTACATCTACACAATGGAATACTACGCTGTGGTAAAAAAAAAAAGAAAGAATTCTTATCATTCACAACAGCATGGATGGACCTGGAGAGCATTATGCTAAGCAAAATAAGCCAGTCAGAGAAAGATAAATATCACATGCTCTTACTCATTTTTTGAATATAATGAACAAAAATAGATCCAGAGACATAGAAGCATCAAACAGACCATCAAACTTTAGAGGGAAGGCAGGTTGGCGGGAGTAAGAGACCAACCAAAGGACTGGTATGCATGCATAAACACATAACCAATGGACACAGACACTAGGGGGTTGCGGGCCTGTGCTGGGGGGAGGGTGGCCAGGGAGAGGACAATGGGAGAAAAAGGAGACATATGTAATACTTTAAACAATAAAGAATTTTAAAAATACCACCACTTTATTGATTCCTGGGGGCACAAAGTCAGTTTGGGTGCAGGCCTGGTACCCGTCAAAGGAAATCTCAGCTAGTTGCCTCAAATCCAGGAGGCAGTTTAGATGCTTCCTCAACTTCTGTCATTATTATACTGGCCCTGTGGCCCAGTCCAGGCATCAGGTTCTTGGGGCACTTCTTTTGTAGCTGCTTGTGTGTGTGGGGTGCTCCCAGCTCCACCCAAGACACAAGGTATCACCATGTGGTTGTTGTTTCCGATCTGCACCGCTTGGCAGTTATGGATGGAAGGGTACCATGGCCCTTTAAAAGAAACAGAGGTGTTAGTGTGAGGGTTAAGTCTTCAGCAACTTCGGAGGAGCAGAGAGTGGAGGGGCGGCAGCACCTCGTGTTCACCCTGGGGAAAGGCAGAGACGGGGTCTCAGGGCCGCCCCTGGAAGGTGTCAGGGATGCCTTTGCCTTCCCCCTGCAGGCTGCCCCTTCAGAGCTGGGTGTGCAGAAGCTCAAGAGTGGTGGCAGCTGACGTTTCTGACGCGGGTATTTGGATCTTTTCTGCTTGGAGGCCCTCAGTACTGACAGAGCCACAATGGAATTTGGGGGTTCACAAAGTTGGTGCTGGGGAGCTAGAAGGCCTAGGACAAATGCAGGCTTTGCTGCAATCTCCGCAGGATCCAATCCCAAAGGGTATCAGTTTCTCCATTTATGAAATGAGAAGATTAGAGTAAGTGGCCTCTAGCCCTTTCTTTCCCCTTTTCTACCCCTCCTTGGCTAGGACTGGCAGCACCCCCCCACACACAAGGAGCTTCAAAAGAGGGCTTCTATATATGGTCTAGACCAGGGGTCCTCAAACTTTTTAAACAGGGGGCCAGTTCACTGTCCCTCAGACCGTTGGAGGGCCGGACTATAGTTTAAAAAAAACTATGAACAAATTCCTATGCTCACTACACATATCTTATTTTGAAGTAAAAAAACAAAACGGCAAAAACACCCGCATGTGGCCCGCGGGCCGTAGTTTGAGGACGCCTGGTCTAGACTCTAGAGGATGAAGCTGGTGGAGGAATTGAGGGGGTGGGGTGGGGGGGGGTAAGGAGTGGCTATGGTTACCTGGTATTGGCATTGGTCCTGGCTCCTTGGGAGGCCAGTTGGTGCCACATCTCTCAGTTCCCTGTGAACAACACAGAGCTCTCAGGCTCCCTGTCCCGAGGCCTGTTTCCAGAGCATACTTCCTCAGTTCCAAGTTTTCCCTGAAAAGGGGACAATATTTGCATCCCCTAGTCCTGCCAAAGTCTCACCTTATTTCCTGGGGGTCCAGGACCTGGGGTCCAAGCCGAGGTGGGGTTTCTGGATGGCGAGGTCTCTGAAGTTGGGGGAAGTTGGGTAGTTGAATCAGAAGGTGTCCCTGCTGTCCAGGCATGCGGAACACGCTTTTTCTGTGCCTCAATCTTCTCAGGAAGGTTTGTACATTTTTCAGAAACAGAGCTGGGGGGCCCTTTCAGATTCAGGTTTTTCAGCATGTCAGAGACCCCGGGATCAGGGCTTCCTGGGTGTGCCCCACGGCCATCCATTTCTGTCCCCCTTGAGCCTGGCTCAGGGGCAGACAACCTGTTGCCGTTCCTGTGCTCCGACAGGAACTTCTTCACCTGCCAGAAGAGAACTCGATGGGTGTGGAGGTGGGAGAGCCAGTGTAAACCCTAGGAAGACGTCTCCTGGTCCATAAACTGCTGTCAGGGAATCGGGAGTGGGGTGCGGGTTAAGGCACAAAGAGCAGTGGTCAGTGGGGAGCCACCGGGTGGCCCTGGGAGCCATGTGGTGCCATTCCTTCCCAGCTCTCAGATTGGGGCTGGTGTTGGGTACTCACTGTGGAGACTGCAGCATCCATTTTTGTACCAGCTTCATCTCGTACCAGCTGGAGGGCTTTCTCAGTGTACGGTCGACAGTCTGGAGAGAAGGCAGAGTGGGTGGCAGGTGAGCAAAACTTCTTTCTCTGGGAAAGCCCTCTGCTGAGAGATCGAGGCCCAACCCAGCTGCCAGTTAAGTGGCCAGCTCACCTTGGAAAGAAAGCCTGTCCTTGGGCTCATGGCTCCAGCAGAGCTGCATTAACTCCGACAGTCCCTCCAGGCCAGGAGTCTCAGGGCCGGGCTGGGGCAGCTTTGTCAGTGGGGGCCGGACCTGCTCCTCACACACAGCTTGCTGCACCAGTGATGTCCGGTTCACTACTGAGGTGAGGGTGGGGGACATGAAGAGAAAGCATTCAGAGTAGGAGGGCGATCTGCTCCATCATAGAACAGGGCAGGGAGTGTAGTCCAAGAGGAGGAGAGGAGGGGGTAGGACAGTCTGAGCAGGTAAGCAGGAAGTTGGAGGGCTTGGGGGCTTTCAGGAGGAGGGCGCCTGGCGTTAAGGACCCAATAGTCTGCTCAAAGTCTTACTCTCAGCTTCTCTTCCTGCAAGCACTGCCCACATTAGGATCCCGAAGCTGCAAGACACAAAAAGCTGAGGCCTCTCCCAACCTCTGGCAAAACTTCTCTTTCATACACCTTCCCCTAGAAGGGCCCAGAGAGGTGTCAACATTGAGGATGTGTGTTTGGCATGGGTGTCTTACCTGTAGACATCACTGGCCATAGAGGCTCTCTGGTTTACATCAGCCAATAGTTCTGGGGCCAAGTAGGCTGGGGTGCCCCCTGACTCCCCAGACCCTGCCCCTGACTGTGAGCCTCCCAGAAATGTGGACAGCCCAAAATCTGCCAGCTGCAAAGGAAGGAAAGGAGGAGGAAGTAAGGGATGGACAATGCCAGGCAGCTTCCAGAATCCTCTTCTCCTCCCCCACCCCCCGACCCAGAAGATACAGGTCCAGCCTTGTAAAGGGGGTGAGGAGGGTTAGGGAAACAGTAGGACCAATCGGGCCTTGTTTTGAAGGTCTGCATTCTCTCTGAGGGTGGGTCAAGGTCTGAGTCTCCTGGGCTGTCAGCCATGGGTCTTTGGAGAGCCTAGTGGGTGGGCATGTGGAAGTGGCTGTGTTGGTCAGGGCCTCTATCACTTGGTGTGGCAGGGCCTAAAGCTTCTGGATAGGCCTTGACACGTGGGCAGCCCCGTGTCCAGAGGGAGATGCTGAGGGTATTCGGTAGACAGAGCTGCCGCAGATGCTTTTTCAGTTGGTGGGGCTGGAGCGGCTCTGGGGCACGACCTACCTAGAGGCTGGGCTGGGATGTGGACAGGCTGACCTTGGCATGCAGGTCCGGGTCCAGCAGGACGTTGGAGGGCTTCAGGTCCCGGTGCAGAAGCACGGGGTCCTGGCTGTGCAGGTAACACATCCCGAGCACCAACTCCTGCAGCAGGCGGCAGATAAGTGGCCAGGGCCGAGGGCACTGGGGTTGCAGCAACCCTGCCAGGGAACCATTCTCCATGAATTGAGTCACCAGAGCCGGCCCCGACGCGTCGATCCACTCCAGCTTCTCGGTGATCCCCAGCAGGGGCAGCACGTTGGGGTGACGCAGACTTGCCATGGCCTTCACTTCCCTGGATATCATCTTCCTACACTCCAGGAGAGAGTTGGAGTCTTGCTCTGCTGGGCAGATCCCTCCCTTCCCCACTCAGGCGCCCCCCGCCTCCCCCCCCCCCCCCCCCCAGCCCCCAGCAGCCTGCCTCCTCAGCAAGACCATGGCTAGTCAACCAGCAGCTGGGACACTCACGAGTCAACGATCTTGACTGCCACATCGTAACCCCATGTCTGGTGTTGCACCTGGAATACTGTGCCGAACCCGCCTTGGCCGATGAACTTCGGGTTCTTCAAGTCCTTGATGGACACCAGGGGGGCTGGGGCACCTTTTTGCCTGGGAGAAGGGGCCTCTTCACCAGCTGGTATTGGTGTCAAGTCCCACAACCCCTCTGCCCTATGCGCCCCTGCCCCACCCCCCCGTGACTCAGAAGGATCAGTACAATCCACAGCCTCCCCCGTGAGCCCCACTGTCCCCTGGCCTTGGTACCAGCACTACGGCAGTCCCAGAGTGAGTCCAAGGGGCATCCTGTGTCTCATTCTCCACTCACCATAACTTGCTGCAAGACATCAAACTGGAAGGTGCCAGGGGCTTCTGGAAGTTTCGAGTTCACACGGATGGAGTGACTTCTGGGAATAGGGTTTGTGGTAGAGAGGGGTCTGGGGGTGGGGAGAAGAGTCAATCTCCAGGCCACCTAAGCCACTGCACCAATTCTACTTCCCTATCCAGAGTGACTGAAGAACTTCCTGTTACAAGAGCAGCTGACAGCCTTTAAGTTTCCTCCCGCCTCTGCAGTCCCGCCCCAAAGGGGCTGGGCAGAACGGAAGCTTAGTGCTTGTCTTTTCTAACTGATATTTCCTTGAGCAGCCTGGTACATGCCACAGCCTGGTTAGGTGTCACTTGCATTTAGGGTGCCACGAAGGAGTCCTCACGTTCCAGGAACCCACAATCAACCCATTCCTACAGCCAGTGTCTCTCCGTCTCCCACAGGCCTCCCAGCTCCACCACCTGCCAGGTCTGGGCTGGGGATGGGATGGAGCTGAGAAGGGTTTCGTGGTCCTAGGGCTCATCTCTCCCACAGCTACCCTAAGATCATAGCTAACCCTCCTGTAATGCTCACCATGTGCCAGGTACAAAGACGAGCTTATTTATTCTCACGTCAACCCTAAGGGCATAGGTACCACTTTCATTACTTCTTTATGGATAAGAAAACACAGGCACTGATAGTTTACCTCGCCCAAGCCAGTGTGGAACTTCAGAGCCTGCCTCCCAACCATCAGGCTTTCCTGTTTTCACACAGGCTTCAGGGCTGTCCACTCAGGTGGTGGTGAAGGTGGCTGAGGAAGGTGTGAAGCATCCAACCGAGTGCTGATGGGTCCCAGTCTGTATTCCTGCCCAGTCCCTGACAGCTGCTCTCACTGAGGCAAGCCCCTGGCATTGGTAGTGACTTGTCTGCTGTCAAGATCAAGACCCATTCCCAGGGCCTTGTGGGAAGCTAGATGAATGGCCCAGCCAGCGGCTGGTTGACACGGAGGTGTACGCTGCAGTGGAAACACCTCAGAGCATCCCTACCCTCTCCCCCGCATGCCAGCTCCTCCATGCTTATTCCCTGGTTCACACACCTCCCCCCACAAGCATATGCTCTGGACAAGGGCTTTTCAGAACTCAGGAGCTTGGGGAGCCTTAAGGATTTAGGATAGACAAAAAGTTATTTTACCCATGCAATGCCTGACCAGGGCTGGAGCTTGTGGGAACGAGATACAGCCAGCTCTGGGCACCCAGTCCTTCACAGGGAGACCGTAACTTCTAGGGCTTCCTTAAGAAACCGATCACCCCAGCTGGGGCTCCATACTCACTGGGAGGAAAGAGGAGGTGGGGCTTCTTTATGGTTTAGGGGCTGTCACCTGCACAGCTGACAGAATCAATCTGAAACAGACTTTATATAGAGATATGACGGTGTCTCACAGACTATAAAGGCAAGTGCATCAGGTCCTCAAAAAAGTGTAGTCAAAAGCAAAGAGCTGTCAGAGCGGGCAGCCATTCCCCTCATGATCCTCTTTAGGGAGAAGACCCTGGGCTCAACATCTGGGCTTCACTCAAGGGGAGCAGGCAGAAAGAAGGTAGAGGGGTGTTTAAAGACACGGCCCCCCTCCCCCCCAGAAAAAGGCCTTTCTATGGTAGAATTTCTTAGATTGGGACAAGACCCTGAGAATCACGGGTAAGCCACTATACAGTATAGGGCTGGGGATAGTTTCAGAGCCTGTACTGCTTTTTAAAAATATATATATATATTTTATTGATTTCAGAGAGGAAGGGAGAGGGAAAGAGAGAGAGAAACAGAAGCAATCAATGATGAGAGAGACTAATTGATCGGCTGCCTCATGCACGCCCCCTACCAGGGATAGAGCCTGCAACCAGGGCATGTGCCCTTGACCAAAATCGAACCAGGGACCCTTCAGTCCACAGGCTGACGCTCAATTCACTAAGTCAAACCGGCTAGGGCCCTGTACTGCTTTTAAAAAATATATATATTTTATTGATTTTTTACAGAGAGGAAGGGAGAGGGATAGAGAGTTAGAAACATTGATGAGAGAGAAACGTTGATCAGCTGCCTCCTGCACATTCCCTACTGGGTATGGGCCCCCAACCAAGGTACATGCCCTTGATCGGAATCGCACCTGGGACCCTTAAATCCTCAGGCCTACGCTCTATCCACTGAGCCAAACCGGTTAGGGCTCTACTGCTTTTTGACTCAAAATAAGCCAAACCCCTTTAAAAGAAGGAGGGCAGGGATGGGAGCCTGGAGGAGTGTCCGAGAAGACCCTCTGCTTCAGGCAGAAGGGAACAGGTGAGGAGAGATTTTTGAAGCTTCAGCCTTTCCTGAGGCCTGCTGCCTCTGGCCACAGTTGTCCCGGGCTTTTGGATTCCACTTGGCATCTGCCATCCCTTCAGCTCTCTGCTCCTGATAGTCCTTGGTTACTTTCAGTCCAGCCCTAGTACCTGCTCTGGCTCCCTATCCCTAGTTGTTGGGGTGAGGGGTGGAGAGCAGAGGGTGTGGTCTCTCTTCATATTCTAGCCCTAACTCCTTCTCATCTGTTGTTTGATTAAGAGATTCCAATTATAGACCAAATGGTATTAATTAATAAGGTGACAGCAAAAAAGATTGTGGATAATTTTTATTTTCCTTAGTGCTTGCATATATTATTTTTACAAATACTTAAAGAAAGAAGAAGATTGTGATTATGCAAAGATTTAGCTATAAGGATATTCACTGAAGTGTTGTTTAAAATAGTGGGAAAAAACTCCCAGAACCCTAAATATCCAATAATAACAAAAAGATTAAATAAGTTATGCAATAGAATACTATGTAGACCCTGGCCCGGTAGCTCAATTGGTTAGAGCTTAGTTCTCATACACCAAGGTGGCAGGTTCAATCCTGGGACAGGACACATAACAAGAATCAACCAATGAATCCATAAATAAGTGGAACAACAAATTGATGTTTTTTTTTTCTTTCTCCCTGTGTCTCTCTCTCAAATCAATCAATTAAAAAATGTAAAAGAGAAGACTATGTAACCATTAAGATGATGCTCTAGACCAGTGATGGCGAACCTATGACACGCATGTCAGCACTGACACGCGTAGCCATTTCTGATGACACGCGGCCGCATGCCGAGGATGAAACATTTGCTGCTCCTGAGGATGAAACATTTGCGACTAGAGTCTTGGAGTTAGTTTTTTCCTCAGAGTGACACACTATCCGAGTTATGCTCAGTTTTTTGGCGAAGTTTGACACACCAAGCTCAAAAGGTTGCCCATCACGGCTCTAGACCTATTATTTATTTATATTATAAGTGTTTTTCATATTTCAAGTGGGAAAAAAGCAGGTTAGAAAACAACATGTGCCATATAATCCCTTAGGAAAAAGCTCTTCCAGTACTATGAGTTCTCAAAAGCTTCCCATAGCAGAAAACTTAAATGCTATATAAAACACAAAAAATACATATTTTAAAAATCCCTTAGTGAGCTCCCCCAAATAAAGGTAATCTAGCAAGGGCATCCGCCTGAAACCAACAATACAAAACAAAAGGTAAATGGTAAATAAACGGAGAGGTCAACTTACTAGAAACCTAGAGCTTTAGGGACTGGGTAGAAGTATGGAAGGTTGGGGAGAACCAGACACTAAGCCCTAGGGTCGAGGAGGACAGAAGAGCTAAATGTGAGACACCGTCTTCTGCCCAAAGCTGGGACCTTTAACAAGGTTAGATTCTTAGTGGAAAGGATAAAGTCCACCTGCTACAGAGGGAACCTATAAGGAAAACTGTCTAGGCTGCAGCACTAGATGTTAAAGTTAATAAAGATGTTAGTTTCCATGTGAGACCTGCTCTCCCTTTGATTAAATAAACCATACACTGAAAAATGTAAGTGGCCCAGATTATTAATGCCCCCGAGAGTCCAGCAGGTGCAAACTGAATCCTCCTTAGAGGAAAGCATCCTCAATCCAGGCTTCTGGTTTAAATTTAGCCAAATTTAAATTTAAAAAACATTACTAAATATATAAGGATTCAACTCATCATGAGGAAGAATCAGCAGGAACAATAATGAACAGGTTTAGATTTTTAAGGACTTCAGCTTTGGAATAATCAGACAATCTAAAAAAGTTATTGCAAAATGTTTAAGGAATAAAAGATAGAGCAGAAAAACTGAATAAGGAATACGAGATTATAAAAAATGCCCAGACAGATTTAGGAAAAAAATAGAATATAAAAAAATAAAAAATGTATGTAACCATTGAAATTAAAATTGCAATCCTTGATTAAACAGAAGATACAGCTGAAGAGAGAAAAGGTGCCAAGTTCGCAGTGTGAACTTTGGGACTGGCCAAATGGGTTCCCCCCTCCCCCTCTTAATGGGTCATTATTACCATCATATCATCAACAATGCTAAAAGCTAGTCTGTTTACAGTTCACAGTCCACAAAGCACTTTCACAGTATGTCATCACAAGCCTGTGAGGTGGGACCAATCGTCAAGTTTTGCAGATGAAGAAATAAAAAGATCTCCCTTTTTGTCTGGATGTGAAAGACAAACTTAAAGTGATAAGACCTTTTTTTACTGTGACGGTGCAGAACCCTCCCCCTGGCACAAGTCTGCTCTACTCATCAGGGAAACCCTTATCTCTGCTCCCAGCTGCGGAAAAACAAACCTTGACCAGAGAAGGATGGGTGCAACGATGAGCAAATGAACTGAGACTGGGCTGCACTGAACTTGGAAAAGTCAAAAAACAAACCCCAGGGTTTGAGCAGAGGAGTTATGAAGAGACTGTTCCACCTCGAAAGGGGTCTGTGATATTTCGATTTATAATAAGAAATATATATTTGTTCTTTGACAACAGAACCTCCTAAAACCCTTGGAATTTCCTCTGAAGAAAGTGGGAAAAGGTGCCTTTTTTAAGTCAATGAAGTGACTTTTGGGAAAACCCTTAGGTAAACTAAGAACCGGGCTGGTTGCCAGGGGAAACAACCCGGTGTTTGGAGAGTTGGAACTTTCAGTCTCACCTGCTCCAAGGAGGGCAGAGGAGCTGCAGTTTGAATCAACTGCCAAAGCCACTGATTCGGTCACGCCCCTGTATGAAGCCTCCATTAAACCCCAGAAGGACGGACTCGGAGAGCTTCCAGGTTGATGAACAAGTGGAGGTCCTGGGAGGCTGGTGCCTGAAGAGAGCATGGGAGCTCCGAGCCCTCTCCCACATACCTTGCCCTATGCATCTCTCCACCTGGCTACTCCGGAGTTGTTAACGTGCTCTCCCAGCCCCTGTCCTCCAGGCCACTGCTTCAGATTGCTTCCCTAGCTGGACGACTAATGGTCAAAACACATGCTCTTCGGTCAGGCTGCCTGGGATTGAATTCTGGCTCTACAAGTTACTAGCTGTTTGACATTCAGCGCTTTACTCAATCTCTCTGAGCTTCAGTTTATTATAATACCTATTGGATTGGGTTGCTGTGAGGATGAAATGAAATAAGGCATGAAAGAAAACAGCACATTTCCAGGTGCATATTACATGCTTGATAAGCGATAGGCATTAATACAATAACCATAATGGTGTTTCCAATCTGAGGAACATTTCTAAGTCTCAATTTATTTGTACAGCAGAGACAAATGATTTAGCGGCTGCTCAGTGAAATAGCTAGCATTTCCTTCTCTCGGTCAATTCCCAGCCCCACCCTTCCTCCCCTTTAATGACTAACCCCCTCAGGTATTCTCTCTCCTCTCTCCCAGACGCCTGTTCTGAGGGAACAGTTGAGGAAGTCAATCACATCCCTGCCCTGGTCTTGAGGAGAGAGGGCTTTCATCCTGGGTCTCTAGGTTCTCCCACTGAAAGGCACTCCAGGTTGTCTGTCTGGCACAGAGTTGCTCACCAGGATTGAGAAGATTACTTTGTTAACCCAAGCGTGGGTTTTGGGCCGGAGGCAGCTGCTTTTGGTGCCCCAAGCCACATGTCCTCAGGCCACCTTTGACTTGAACTGCAGGTGGAGTGGATGGTGCCCACAGCCCTGCCATGCCCCAGGCGGAGGCCTTGTCTCTGTTTTTCTCCCTCAGTTGACAGAGGTGTGGTCAAAAGAGAGGAGAGTTAAAGCTCTGAGTGTAATCCTCACCAGGTTGGACACGGACACAGGTCAGCGCCCCAGCCTCCGGATCTTCAGAGGGTCGATTCTAAGGTGGATTCTACAGCTCTTCAGAGAGGCTCTGGCTGGGCTGAGCTCCACATCAGTGGCTAGCTCTGGTACCTTTTTATTGGCATTTTCTCCTTCCCTGATTTACGTTTTCTTTTCTTTTTAAAAAATATATTTTTATTGATTTTAGAGAGAGGGGAAGGGAGAGGAACAAAGAGATAGAAACCCTGACTGGAATTGAACCGGTAACCTCTTGGTTCATGGATGGAAGCTTGATCCCTGAGCCACACCAGCAGGGCCCCTGAGTTACATTTTCTGTCCCCTCCCTCCTGATCCCTGGGGCCACCTTCCAGGAAGTCTCAAGTTCTGGTCTCAGGCACTGTGTTCAGGGGAACACAATCCAAGCCCTCTGCCCTGTTTCCTCCTCATTGTTTCTCTTCTGAATATCTTTGTGACTAGGACCCTCCCTATCTGGAAGGAAAGAGGAAAGGAGGGGAAGGGAGGGAATAGAAAGGAATCTGACTACCTCAGAGATAGGGCATAAGGTATTCTGCCATCTAGGCAGGATGGGCTAGGCACTCTCTCATCTGGCATCTCACTCAAATTTTAACAACAAACTGGCAGATTATTATTAGCCCCATTTTAGGGCTGAAGGAACTGAAGAGGTTGTGAGAGGTTAAGTAACCAGCCCTGGCCAAGCTCATAAACAACTTTGTGGCAGAACAGGGTTTTAAACCCAGATTTATGCTCTTTCAGCCACTTCCCTTTATGGGTGGGGTTCTTTAAAAGAATCTGAAAGCAAGACTTTTTTTTTTTTTTAACCATACTTGAATTTATTGGCATTGTCTATGTATGAATAGGACAGGTATGTTCCCCCCTCATGAAATGAGATCATTATCTCCCTCTTCCTTCTTTCCTCCCTCCCTCCCTCCCTTCCTTCCTTCCTTCCTTCCTTCCTTCCTTCCTTCCTTCCTTCCTTCCTTCCTTCCTTCCTTCCTTCCTTCCTTCCTTCCTTCCTTCCTTCCTTCCTTCCTTCTTCCATTCTTTCTTATTAAATAAGCAGAACTCTGTTGGGGCTTTTGGAGAGTTTGCAATTTTCTCCCATTTTTTGAATGTATTGGGGTGATACTGGTTAACAAAATAGTATAGGTTTCAGGTGCACAATTCCACAACACTTCATCTGTACACAGTATTGTGTATTCACCACCTCAAGTCTCAAGTCAAGTCTCCTTCCACCACCATTTATGCCCCCTATATCCTCCTCCACCTCCCTCTACATCCCCACCCCCACAATCACCACGCTGTTGTCCATTTCCTTGAGTTTTTTTTCCTCTTCTTTTTGTTCAACCTCTCTACCACCCCCATCCAGCCCACTCCCCACCTCCATCCAGCTATCAGCCTCCTCTCTGAGTCTGTCACTATTTTGCTATTTTCTTGTTAGTTCATTTTGCGCATTAGATCCCACATATGAATGAAATCATATAGTACTTGTCTTTCTTTGACTGGCTTATTTCACTTAGCATAATGCTCTCCAGGACCATCCATGCTGTCACAAAGGGTAAGATTTCCTGCTTTTTCACAGCCCAGTAGTATTTCATTATGTAAATGTACCACAGCTTTTTTATCCATTCACCCACTGATGGGCACTTGGGTCATTTTCAATCTGCCATAATATGTGTTCACACATCTTAACCTTGAAAATGTAGCATTTCAAACTTTGGTCAGGGTAGATTATTCCTTTTTCACTTTCACAACTTTTATGCTGCTGCCAGAAGTCTTCTTGGCATTTGCTTTGAATTCTGTTTTCCGTGCGTCTTTCACTGCTTTTGCACAGATCTGGGAGTATGGGATGCAGCTGAGTCCAGCTTGTTGCCAATAGCCACCCTGATGTTGGGCCCAATCACGAGGATGCATCAAAGTCAGCTCAGTGGTGACCCAGGAAGCAGGATTTTGAATCATGTAAGATTATTTGTATTTTTTTTTAAAAATATATTTTATTGATTTTTTACAGAGAGGAAGAGAGAGGGATAGAGAGTTAGAAACATCGATGAAAGAGAAACATCGATCAGCTGCTTCTTGCACACCCCCTACTAGGGATGTGCCCGCAACCAAGGTATATGCCCTTGACCGGAATCGAACCTGGGACCCTTGAGTCCGAAGGCCGACGCTCTATCCACTGAGCCAAACCGGTTTCGGCTATTTGTATTTTTAATTAAATATTTTAATAACGTTATTGAAGTAGAGTTGAGATCAATGGTTTTGCTCATTGGTTACAGCGTCAGCCCACGAACTGAAGGGTCACAGGTTTGATTCCAGTCAAAGGCAGGTACCTCGGTTGCAGATTTGATCTCTGGTCCAGGTTGGAGCACGTGCAGGAGCCATCCAATCGATGTGTCTCTCTCACATCAATATTTCTTTCTCCCCCTCCCTTTCACTCTCTCTAAAAAAATCAATGTTTACTTTCAATAAACTGCACATATTTAAGGTGAGCAATGTGATGAGTTTTGACATGTGTTTATGCCCATGAAACCATCACCGCAATTAAGATAGTGAACATATTTATTACACCCAAAAGTTTCCTTGGGCCCCTTTCCAATTCATCCCTTCTGCCTTTCTATGCCATCCCCCCTGTCTTGGCAACTACTAGTTTGCTTAGTATAACTTTAGATTGGTTGTCTTTTCTATTTTATATAAATGAAATCACATAGTATGCGTTTTTATTGTCTGATCTCTTTCACTCAATGTAATTTTTTTTGAGGCTCACTTACATTGTTGTGTGTATCAATAGTTCATTCCTTTTTATTGTGTGATGGCAGGGTAGCATTTCATTGTACCACAATTTCTTCATCCATTTACCTGTTCATGGACAATAATTTTTGGCTATTACAAACAAAACCCTGATGAATATTAATGTACAAGTCTTTGTATGAGCATATGCTTTCAATTCGATTGGAAAAATATCTAAGAGTAGAATGGCTCAATCATATGGTAGATATACACTGAGTGGCCAGATTATTATGATCTCTGGACACATAATAATCTGGCCACTCAGTGTATATCCTATATAATAAAATGCTAATATGCAAATTATCCCCTTGACCAGGAGTTCGACCAGAAGGCAGGCTGGCCAACCACCCATGTCCCCTCCCCCTGGCCATGCTGGCCGGATCCCACCCATGCATGAATTCATGCACCGGGCCTCTAATATATATATAATATATAATAATCTGAATGGCCAGATTATTATGCGTTCAGAGATCATAATAATCTGGCCACTCAGTGTAAATCTAACTTATGAAGAAACTGTTAAAATGATTTTCCAGAGTGGTTGCACCATCTTATATTCCCACCAGCAATGTGAGAGTTCCAGCTCTTCTCTATCCTTTCCAGTGCCTGGTATGCCCAATACTAGCTGTTCTGACAGGCATTACATTGTGGTTTTAATTTCCATTTCCATGATGACTAATGATATTGAGCCTCTTTTCATGTGCTTACTTGCCATCCACATATCTTCTTAGATAAGTGTCTGTTCAAAATTTGTCCATATTTTATTGAGTCATTTGTTTTCTTATTATTGAGTTTTAAAATTTCTTATATATTTGTTTTTCTCTTTGGTGGACTGTGCTTTTGGTGTCATCTATACGAGATCTTTGCAAATCTAAGGTCACAATTTTTTTTCTTGTTTTCTTCTAAAAGTTTTAGATAAATGTTTTTACATTCATATCTGTTCATTTTATTTTAAAACAGATCTACTCAATTTAAAGGTTCAGATATCTCTGATTAAGGAGTATGTGTGTGTGTACCTCTTGGATCTTCTTTGACCTTTTTCTCTTTTTTTAAAAAATATTTTTTTTTATTGATTTCAGAAAGGAAGGGAGAGGGAGAGAGAGATAGAAACATCAATGATGAGAGAGAATCATGGATCAGCTGCCTCCTGCACAGCCCTACTGGGGATCAAGCCCACAACCTGGCCATGTGCCCTTGATCAGAATCAAACCCAGGACCCTTCAGTCCACAGGCCAACAACTCTATCCATTGAGCCAAATCGGCTAAGGCTCTCTTGGTTTTTACAGAAATTTGTTTTGAAAGTGTTAGATTGACTCACATTTAATAAAGGAACTACAGATGGGGAATTTGTGTAGCTTAGGCCAGTTTCTGGGTGGGAAAGGGAGCCTTCCACACCTGAAGCTTTGGTGTGGAGGTAGACAAGTAGCTCAAAGCATCAAGGATGTTTAAGTGACCACTATTCTCACCTAAAGATGTGCCTCCTCTGGCAAAGGTTTAAAGGGTGTTGCTTTGTTTTAATATTGGAAGCTGTGGAGAGGTTCTGATCTGTGTTGCAGCATGATCAGATTTGTGATTTAGGAAGACCAAGCCAGTGACTGCTTGGAGCATGGATTGAGTTGGGGAGATCTGGAGGCAGAGAAAACAGGAGACCACAGAGCAATTTAAGAAAGATGGTGAAGCCCTGAACAGAGCTAATGACAGTGGGGATGGAGGGGATGGAGATATTTCTGAGGCATTAATGGAAGGATGTGGGGGATGAGAGATAAGGAATATTAGAAGTTTCTATTCTGGGACATTGAGAGAATAATACCATGAATGGAAATGTGGAACATAGAAAGGACACATATGTTGTGTGGGAATGGACTCTGTTAGGATGTGGGCACATTTGTGTGAGAGCCCAGTGCAGCAGCCTCAAGGGATCCCCAGAAGGCAGGAGGAAGCATGAGACTAGAGCAAGAAGAGTGGCAAGCACTGGGCTGAAATTAGTGGCATCAACCAGGAGAGTCTATGGAGGGAGAAAGGAAGAAGGTAGAGAACAAAGAACCCCACATTATGAAGGTCAGGCCAACAGAAGAGAAACTACTGAGAGAAACAGAGGTCAGGGAGGCAAGGGAAGAATCAGGAGAGAATCATCAGAGTCAGCTGCTACTGAGAAGGCATTAACTTTGAGTTTCCCCAAAAGAAGAGCCAGAGCATGGATTTAGGTACAGGTAGGTTTTTTTTGGGAGGGATCCCAGGAAGCAGGAGTGAAGAATCCCAGAAAATGAGGTAGAGAAGAAGGAAAAGTCAATAAAAGAGTGTTTTATTGAGATTTCAGTTGTAGGCAATGCAGGCTTCATTCCAGTAGAACTTCCAAACTTAGAGAATGCCTCCCAGAATTGTCCACATGAAAGATGGGAGTCTGGAATATCCATCTGCCAATGTCTGTACTCATTAATTGAGGATTGCAGCTGGATACTAACTGCCTGCACTTCCTGGCTATGATTGCATCAGAGTGCGCTAGGGGAGGGGTGATGTGCAAGTCCCATTGCATGGGAGAAGGACCTCATAATGGTTAATTTTATTTATCCACTGGGAGGGTATTTTTGGATGAGATTAACATTTAAGTTGGTGAACTTTGAGTAAAGCAGCCTTCATAATGTAGGTGGGCCTTATCTAGTTAGTTGAAGGAATTATCCAGCAGACTGCCTTCAGACTTCATCTGGACCATCAGTTCTCTTGGTTCTCCTGTCTGCTGGCCTTTGGACTGAAACCGCACCATTGGCTCTCCTCAGTCTTGAGCCTGCAGGCCCACAATGAAGATTATAGACTTGGCAGCCTCCATAGTTGTGTGGTCCAATTCTTTATAATAAATCTCTCTCTCTCTATACACACACACACACACACTAGAGGCCCGGTGCACAAAATTTGTGCACAGGGGTGTGTGTCCCTCAGCCCAGCCTGCACCCTCTCCAATCTGGGACCCCTCAAAGGATGTCTGACTGCCCGTTTAGGCCTGATCCTACCGGGATCGCACCTAAACGGGCAGTTGGACATCTCTCTCACAATCCAGGACTGCTGGTTCCCAACTGCTTGCCTGCCTGCCTTCCTGATTGCCCCTAACCACTTCTGCCTGCCAGCCTGATCACCCCTAACCACTCCCCTGCCAGCCTGATTGATGCCTAACTGCTCCCCTGCCAGCCTGTTTGCCCCTAACGGCCCTCCCCTGCAGGCCTGGGTTCCCCCCAACTGCCCTTCCCTGCAGGCCCGGTCACCCCCAACTTCCCTCCTCTGCCGGCCTGGTCACCCCTAACTGCCCTCCCCTGCAGGCTTGATCGCCCCCAACTGTCCTCCCTTGCAGGCCTGGTCCCTCCCAACTGCACCCCCCCCCCCCCGCTGGCCATCTTGTGGCAGCCATCTTGTGTCCACATGGGGGCAGCCATCTTGTGTGTTGGAGTGATGGTCAATTTGCATATTACTCTTTTATTAGATAGGATAGAGGCCTGGTGCACGGGTGGGGGCCAGCTGGTTTGCCCTGAAGGGTGTCCTGGATCAGGGTGGGGGTTCCCCTGGGGCGTGGGGCAGCCTGGGTGAGGGGCCTGTGGTGGTTTGCAGGCTGGCCATGCCCCCCAGCAACCCAAGCAGAGGCCCTGGTATCTGGGATTTATTTTTCTTCTATAATTGAAACTTTGTAGCCTTGAGCAGAGCCAAGCCTCCTGCTTGCTCTGTGGCCACAGCCATTTTTGTTGGGATTTATTTATCTTCTATAATTGAAACTTTGTAGCCTTCAGCAGAGGCCAAGGCAGGCCAGGGCTGTGGAAGCTTAGCTTCCTCCATCGCCAGGGCAACCCAAGCCTCCTGCTCTCTCCAGCTCCCTGGCTGCTGCCAGTTTTGTTGGGATTTATTTATCTTCTATAATTGAAACTTTGTAGCCTTGAGTGGAGGCCTGGGCCTGCCAGGGTGTGCGGAAAGCTTGGCTTTCTCCATTGCCGAGGAAACCCAAGCCTCCTGCTCGCTCCGTGGCCACAGCCATCTTGGTTGGGCTAATTTGCATACTTGCTCCGGATTGGCTGGTGGGCATGGCTTGTGGGTATAGTGGAGTGGTGTTTAATTTGCATATTACTCCTTTATTAGATAGGATATATATATATGTGTATATATATATATATATATATATATATATATATCCTATCTAATAAAGGAGTAATATGCAAATTAAACAAATTATATACACACATAAATCCTATTGGTTTTGTTTCTCTGGAGAACCGTGACTGATACAGACCTGAAGCAGAATGTGAAGTTCAAGGTGCAGACCTGAAGTAGGATCTTGGCAGTGCAATGTGTGTATGAGCTCACACAGAACTGTTCACTACAGCTGTGGCTGAACTCAGGATGTGACCATAGTTATCTGCTAAAGATAGTAAACAGGGGAGGACTCACACAGCTTGTAGGGTTTGAAAGTATAAAAGAGACTATGGTGACTGTTGAGAGAGGAGTTTTATGTTTCAGTTTGAGTGAGTTAATGAGTGTGTGTGATCTGCAGAAATTACCATTGAGAAGTCTGGTAGTGAAGGGAAGGAAAGAGAAATGAATGTTAGGTTAAACAAGGAAAAGGATCAAGGGATTTTAAAAAATCTTTTTCTCTTTTTTTAGGATGGAGACTTGAGACTGTGGAGAAGAGGGAGTAGCAGTAGGGAGGGAAAAGTTATAGGCCTAAGAGAGGAGTGAGGACTCTGAATAGTGAGTAAGCACAGATTCAGAAGGTAGAAGAATTAGCCTTGCTCAGAATTAAGAATGCCCTTTTATGAAAAGAAAACAAGAAATAGGAAATAAGTTAAGATACTGAGTTACACTGAAGAGATAGGAAGGAAATAGTTTCTATATGCTCAGACAAGTAGGGAAGAGAGAGGTAATGTGTAGTTTAGTGGCAAGAATGCAGGTTTGGAGTCAGATTAATAGACCTCGGCTGGGATTTCAGCTTCAACATTTCAGCTGTTTGTTTTGGGAAAATTCATTAATCTCTGTGTCAATTTCCATATACTGTATATATAATGGGGCACTAATTAATATCTACTTAACAAGGTTAGTGGGTGGAGAGAACTATATGATATATGTATTACAGTGCCTGTCACATAATAGACACTTAAAAGATAATAACTATTATCAAGTAAAGCAATTTTCTGAGTGGAAAAAATTAAGTGGGACTTGGGTATGGATGAACTCTTATGAAAAGTGGAAAATAGAGACAAATATATTATTTATAGGATTTTTTCAGTTGTAGATTTTACATTTAATTATTTTTATAGATTTCATTTCTCTGCTGAAATTCTCCATCTTACCATCCACTTTCTCAAACTTATTAATTGTGGTTATTTAAAAATTCATGTCTTATAAGTCCAATATTTGGATCAGCTGTGGGTCTGTTACTATTGAGTATTTTTCTCTCTCTTGGTTTTCAGTAATTTGATGATATCTCCTGAGGCATCTGATAATTTCTGACTGAATGACAGTTATTGTGTCTAAAAAAATTGTAGAGATAGTTGTGTCTGCATAATATTATATTTCTTCACAGATAATTCACTTTAATTTCTGGCAGGCAATTAAAAGAGGGGAAAATCACTTTAACCCAATGTGGGGTTGAGTTGATTTGAAGCTGCGTTTCAGTCTTAGTGTAGGCTGATCTATTTCCAGATTGTCCTTTGTGCCAATTATCAATTAACCCTAGCCCTAGCCCCACCCTTCACTTCCTGCTTTACAATACAGGAGCTGGATTCTGTAAATATTTTTCTTTTGCCAGCTGGCACAATGTTAAGCATTGTCAGTAGAGGGTGCTGGAGAAACACTGGAGGAGGAAGAGGTCTCCCCAGTTCTGACGTTCCTTTGGCCCGGCTCCAGTGGCATGAACCACTTCTTTAGTGCATGGCAGTCAACAGTGCTCAGCAGCCAACAGCTTCACCTGTCACCTCCTTAGGTGGCTTCTCAGCGAACTGCAAATGATGAGGCACCTCCCCATGAATGACTTCCCCTGGCACCTTCTTGGGCATCTCAGCAACTCCCCACACCAGCTAGTGAGCCAGGTTCTCTTAAACTAAGCCTGGATCTCAGCCCTGCGAGAAAGTTTGGGGCAGGATGGGTGGTCTTTCTTGGATATTTTATTTCAGTTCTAGGAGGCGTAGCTCTTTTTCATATCTGCTATTCCCCCTTTCTTCATAATTATCTTTTCTTCTTACGAGCCAATCTCTCAGTAATTCAGTGCCCTTTTATAGTTAATACTTCTTTATATTAAACTTTACCAGTTCAGATTCCTGTGTGATATCTGCCTCTTGATTAAGCCCTGACTGATACAGCTGTAATCTTAGGATATAGTTCTTCAGGGGCTCTGACTGAAATCCTGGGGGAATTTATCAGGGCCCTCCTTCTTGACAGGTCTTTAACTCCAATTTTTGTTTCCTCAGTACCACAAGACTGCTGAAAGTTCTCTGCAGGCTCCTACCTAATAATTGGGGACCATTATTCTTTCTACCGCATCTTGTTTCTCAGAACTATGGATTCTGGTAATAGATAAACAATACCATTTATTAGTCACTAGGTCAAAGTATAAAGAGACCTTAACCTCAATATGTATCTCCTTGATGGAGAATTAAATGATTGTTCAATAAGCCATTCCACTAATCGATAGGTAGGATTGTATGTAGCAAAACCTTAGAGAATATGTGGGGCACTTGCAATTGGATATGAGTAAAGAAAACGAGACTCCTTCCACATTCTAGCAAGGCAAATTATGTGAGTTTCTGAGGCACCAGGTGGCAGTTCCTATAGAACAAGTTAAAGATAATAAGCAGTATGGAATTTTAGGGTTGGAAGTTTGCTTCCAATGCCATTGGACAGTTAAAGATAGGAGAACAAAGAACTTAGAATATCCACCGTGAAGCCCAGAAGAAAATACAGCACTGTTTCATGCAACTTTCTCTCGTAGATGTCAGATATAAACTAAACTCTGAAACTGATCTTGCACATCATTGAACTGCAGATGAGTTTACAACCTCACCAGGATTCTGCAGTGAAAGTAAGAATAATGATTTGGAAAAATATCAGGGACTTGGCAATCCAAATATGGACATAAGAAAAGAACTAGAAGTCTTGGGAAAATCCAATCGAATTGTCTCCTTTGAAGCAATTCACTGTTTCCTCCTTGCAAAGGGGAGAGTGAGACTCTGCTTTGCTATGCCCCACCCCCTCTACACTCACCTTCTTACACTCATCCTCTGACCAGGATGAATGAGAGAATGAGAAGCAACAACGTGTCAAAGTAAATAGGAATGCTACCCAGAAGGAGCTGTAGGAAATTTCTAAGGCAAAATCTAGGGAATTATACTAGTATGTGATTATGAAATTGAATGTACCTGGCTGGGTGCTCAGTTAGAGTATCATCCAATATGGCAAGGTTTTGGGTTCAGGACACATATAAGAATCAACCAATGAATGCATAAATAAGTGGAACAACAAATTTCTCTCTCTCTCTCTCTTTCTCTCTCATAAAAAAATTGAATGTATATGATCATGAATTTAATTAGATCATGAATTCATCAAAAAAGACAGGACCTAATTTCACCTGGAACCAAATTGATTGCATTAAAGGTCTACAACATATATTGCAAATGTTTAGCCTGCAAAAAAGCCTCAGTATCTGCCATTTTAAATGTCTTTTTGGTTTTGCCCTTTGCCCAATGATTCAGGAGAAGCATAGTTCTTCCTGGGAGCTGAGAGAAAAGTGTCTCTGGTTACAGTGAAGACTCCGAATAGTTGCTGTAGACAACATCCTTAAAATAGGATAACCATAAAGCTCATAAATCAACTTCTTAACTATGTAAAGAACTTGATTTTACTCTGTAATACATAGTGAGAATAATTACATGGTAAGTCAAGAGTATTCTATATTAGAGGAAAGGACAATATGAGTAATTAGATTTATGGATAATCTCCAAATCCCATTTCTCTAGTTGGCAGAGGCTGCTAATTGACCCCCCAGTGACCTTTCTTCCCATCTTCCTTAGTAATAAAACCTGACATTTTTAGCTTCACATATGTGCACTTGGAAGAAATTCACTTCCCAGCCTCCCTTACAGCCATATATGGCCATATGACTAAATTTTGGCCACTGGGAAGTAAATATAAATGGTGGGGGGAGAGGGAGGGTGTGTGTTCTTCTGCTCTTATTTTGTTGTTCTTGGTTTAAATATGGGTTTGATGGCTGGACCTTGAGCAGCCATTTTCCATGAAATGGAATGCTAAGGATGGTGGACCAGCGAGCTAGAAGGAGCTTGGGAGCCTGTGGGACTGCCATACCAGACCTTGGGTGCCTACCTGCAGAGCCTTTACATGAGAGAGAAGTAAACTTCTATTTCACTTAAACTATAGATTTAAGGTTTTATGTCATACACAGCCAAGCCTAATTCTAATGGGTGCTCCTAGTTATTTAAACACCATCTCCTACCAACTGTTCAATTAGTCAACCACCGTCTTCTAGCAATCTTTTTATCCCAGAACTTAGCATGGTGTGCGGCACATAATAGATTTTTGTTAAATGTGAGAGATTGAATAGACAATGGACAATGGTCAGGCCATATATAACAATAGAACTCTGACCCACAATCTGCAGCAACTAGCCTGAGAAACCAACTCATTGTTTATACCAATCAGCCCAGGAAGCCAGTCTACTGTCTGTAAGACAGACTTGTAGGAAGTCAGACCACTGCCTTCAGCAACCAGCCTAGGAAGCCATATAGTAAGCCCTGTAACAATCTTCCCAAAGCCAGCTCTCGATTAATATCTGACAACTTTCCTAATTTTTGTCCCCACTTTCAACTTAGGACCGATTGGAGAAAGCCAAATAGTGCACCCTGCTTCCGGTCAGCCCACCTACAGCTTCCCTAGCCAGTCAACATACCCAAGGCTTTCCTTTTTTTCACTATAAAGCTTTCCCATTCTTTTACCTGACTTTGAGTCTCTGCCAAAATGCAAGTGATGGTGACTAACTCTATTGCTGTAACAAGCTCTGAATAAATAGCTTTTGCCTGTCTCATTTAATTGGTCTTCATTTATTTCCACAAATGTTTGTTAAATGGATAAAACTTAGAAAGTAAGAGACTTTTGTAGGAAAAAAAAGGACAAAGCCCCTCTCAGAGAACTGTACACTTTAGTGAGGCACACAGACATTAAATAAATACATACATAATGCATTATGTATGTATTCACAGTGTTATGAATGCTATGAGAATGCTATGGGATTGTAGCTGAGATCTAGAGATGAATAAAAGTTAGTCAGGCAAGGAGGGTTGTGTGTAAAGAGAGAAGAAACAGCATCTGTGGAGTCCTAGAAACAGGAAGGACTTGGTACAGACCGAGAACTGAAAACATCCAGCACCATGAAGAGACTGTGCCTCAGGTTCTGAGGACTCACTGGTTTGCATCCTTCCTGAAGCCTCATTCTCTTTTTCTGTTAGTTCTGTGATCTCATCTTTCAATATGTCCCTCTTTTGCTTAAGTTATATGGAGTCAGTTTCTGTTGCTTCCAACCAAACATCTCTTACTGATAGAATTGTTTTGTTATATCTCCAGAATTACTGGTTTTTGTTAAACTCTTTTATCAGTATATAACCTTTCATATATTTATGTCTTATCTCCCAATCATAAAATATGTACCTGGAAGGAGCCACTAACTTTGGGGGTGATTTGTTACACAGCATTTGCTCAGGCTTGAGGTTCAGGATCTAGGTGACAAGATCTGGTCCCTTGTGCCTGAGCTTGGTGCCATGATACTTGAGGGTCTATGGGGAGAGGATAAATGTGGGAGGGGTGTGAATTGTTGTGATCATCTAAAGATGGCCACATGACCCTACCTGGTTTTAGTCAGTGGATAGAGCATCAGCCTGCAGATTGAAAGGTCCCAGGTTCGATTCTGGTCAAGGACACATGCCCGAGTTGCAGGCTTGATCCCCAATAGCGGGTGTGCAGGAGGCAGCCGATCAATGATTCTCTCTTATCATTGATGTTTCTATCTCTCTCTTCCTCTCCCTTCCTCTCTGAAATCAATAAAAATATATTTAAAAAAATATGGCCACATGTATGTGTTCATACTGTTCTACATGCTCATTTTACAGTGTAACTGCTACTCTTTCCATCTGGAGGTGAGGTCTATGTTCCCACCTCATGATTCTGGCCAGGGGCTTGTGACTGCCTTCACCAATGAAATACACATCATAAAAAGGATGTAACTCCTACCTGGAGTGCTCTCTCTCACGCTTGCCATGTTGTAAGGAAGCCCAAGCCACGTGGAGCAGTCACATGTAGGTGGTACAGCCAATTGCTCTAGCTAAAATCTTAGCCGAAAGTCAACATCAACTGCTAGATGTATGGTGATTCTAGCTCCCAGCCTTCAAGTCCCCCACCAGATACTGGGGAGCAGATAAGAGCCTTCCTCACTGTACCCTGCCTGAATTTCTTACTCATAGAAACCATGAAAGATGGTAAATGATCATTGTGCTTTGAAACCACAAAGTTTTGGGAGTGATTTGTTATGCAGTAAGCAAAACTAAAACATTATATAAAAAACTCATAGTGTTTATTTGAGTTTAAATTTTTTTCAACAAAGGAGACAATGGAAAGCTATTAGCTTCAATCCTGAAGAAACTAAGATAATTGCAATTTTTGGAATTTATTATGAAATGGGATTTTTATGAATCTTGCCAATCTTATCTATAGGTTTAATATTTTTTCTAACTATTTATATATATATCTGTTGTTTTATGTGAAGAAAATGTTCAAAATTAAAGTTAATATTTAGCCATAAAAAGGAATGAAATAATGATACATACTACAACAAGAATAAAGATTGAGAACATTATGCTAGCCCTAGCTGGTTTGGTTCTGTGGATAGAGTGTTGACCTGCAGACTGGAGTCCCAGGTTCAATTCCTGTCAAGGGCACATGCCCAGGTTGCAGGCTCAATCGAGATCCCTAGTGTGGGGCATGCAGGAGGCAGCCAATCAATGATTCTCTCTCATTGATCTTTCTATCTCTCTCTCCCTCTCCTTTCCTCTCTGAAATCAATAAAAATATAGCAAACAAACAAAAAACATTATGCTAAGTGGAAAGAGCTAGACACAAAAGGTGACATATTATGTAATTCCATTTATATGAAATGTCCAGGATAGGCAAATATATGGCAACAGAAAATAGATTGGTGGTTTCCAGGTGTAAGGGAATGGGGACAATGGGAAGTGATTACTAATAGGTATAGGATTTCTTTTTGGGGGTGATGAAAATGTCCCAGAATTAGATATGATGATGGTTGTACAACTTTTGAATACACTAAAACCCACTAAGCTATACATTTTGAAAGAGTGGATTATATGGTATGTGGACTATATCACAATAAAAAATTAAAATTACTAAAAAGTTTTCTTTAATTAACTATATGTTAGATAGAGCAACATATCTGGTAATGCTGTCTATATGTGAAGATCAATTTTGACAAAATCATTGACAAATTTGCAAAAATTAAGAACTAGAACAGAAGTTATAATGTTATAATTTATTAGAGGCCTGGTGCATGAAATTCGCACACTAGGGGTGTGTGTGGTTGCGGGGGACGACAGGTCCCTCAGCCAGGCCTGTGCAGTGCCTTGGAGGCAGGAGAGGCTCCCAGGAGGCAGAAGAGGCTCCCGCCGCTGTGCTGACCAGCCATGAGCCAGCTTCTGGCTGAGCGGAGTTCCCCCTGGGGGAGCGCACTGACCACCAGGGGGCAGATCCTGCATTGAGCGTCTGCCTGCCCCCGCCCTGTCAGTGCACGTCATAGTGACCGGTCATTCCACTGTTAGGTCGATTTGCATATTAGCCTTTTATTATATAGGATTCCTATGACAGACCAATATGTAAGTATGTTTTTACTTTCTATTTAAAATAAAAAGTATATGAGCCCTAGCCGGTTTGGCTCAGTGGATAGAACGTTGCTGGCTCAATCCCCAGTGGGGAACATGCAGGAGGCAGCCAATCAATGATTCTCTCTCATCATTGCTGTTTCTATCTCTCTCTACCTCTTCCTTCCTCTCTAAAATCAATAAAAATATATTTAAAAATATATGAATATAATTATAATTATTAATCCATTGCTGTTTTTCCTTTCTTATACTGTCACACATATATACAGTCATATATATGTGTGTGTGTGTGTGTGTATATATGTACATACACACACACACACACACACACACACACATATATATATATGACCAACTGCCCTGGTCACCCCTAACTGCACTCCTCCTCCCCCTCTATATATATACTAGAGGCCTGGTGCACGAAATTTGTGCACGGGGGGGGGGGATGGTGGGGGGGGGGCGGGATGTCCCTCAGCCCAGCCTGCACCTTCTCCAATCTGGGACCCCTTGAGGGATGTCCAACCACCCGTTTAGGCCCGATCCCACCCCGGGATCGGGCCTAAACGGGTGGTCAGACATCCCTCTCACAATCCAGGACTGCTGGCTCCCAACCGCTTGCCTGCCTCTGCCTGATTGCCCCTAACAGCTTCTGCCTGCCAGCCTGATCACCCCCTAACCACTTCCCTGCCAGCCTGATCAACACCTAACTGCTCTCCGGCTGGCCCAATTGCCCCTAACAGCCCTCCCCTGCCAGTCTGGTCGCCCCTAATTGTCCTCTCCTGCAGGCCTGGTCACCACTAACTGCCCTCCCCTGCAGGCCTGCCCTCCCCCAACTGCCCTCCCCTGTAGGCCTGGTCACCCCCATCTGTCCTCCCCTGCAGGCCTGGTCCCCCCCAACTGCCCTCCCCTGCTGGCCTGGTCTCCTCTAGCTGCCTTCCTCTGCCGGCTTGGTCACCCCTAACTGCCCTCCCTGCTGGCCTGATCACCCACAACTGCCCTCCCCTACAGGCCTGGTCCCCTCCAACTGTCCTCTCCTGCAGGCCTGGTCCCCCACAACTGCCCTCCCCTGCTGGCCTGGTCCCCCACAACTGCCCTCCCCTGTTGGCCTGGTCCCCTCCAACTGCCCTTCTCTGCCGGCCTGGGTTCCCCCCCCCCCAACTGTCTTCCCCTGCAGGCCTGGTACCCCCCAACTCCCCTTCCCTACAGGCCTGGTCACCCCTAACTGCCCTCCCTGCTGTCCTGGTCACCCCGAACTGCCCTCCCCTGCAGGCCTGATCACCCACAACTGCTCTCCCCTACAGGCCTGGTCCCCTCCAACTTCCCTCTCCTGCAGGCCTGGTTCCCCACAACTGCCCTCCCCTGCTGGCCTGGTCCTCCCCCCCGCAACTGCCCTCCTCTGCCGGCCTGGGTCCTCCCCAACTGTCCTCCCCTGCAGGCCAGGTACCCCCCAACTCCCCTCCCCTAGAGGCCTGGTCCCCCCAACTGCCCTCCCCTGCAGACCTACCCCCCACAACTGCCCTCCCCTACAGGCCTGGGTCCCCCCCAAATGCCCTCCACTGCAGGCCTGGTTCCCCCCCCCCCCCACAACTGCCATCCCTTGCAGATCTGGTCCCCCTTAACTGCTCTCCCCTGCAGGCCTGGGTCCCCCCCAACTGCCCTCCCCTGTTGGCCTGGTCTCCCCCAATTGCCCTCCTCTGCCAGCCTGGTCACCCCCAACTGCCCTCCTCTGCTGGCCTGGTCACCACTAACTGCTCACAACTGCCTTCCCCTGGAGGCCATCTTGTGGTGGCCATCTTGTATCCACATGGGGGCAGCCATTTTTGACCACATGGGGGCGACCATCTTGTGTCTTTGAGTGATGGTCAATTTGCATATTACTCTTTTATTAGGTAGGATATATCTATTTAACCAGTGTGATTGAGCATATGAGTTCAATAAAACGATTTTTACTCTTTGCATTTCTTGTTTCATAGCATATTGTTTCATATTATTATTAGTACTGAAAATAACTTTTTGTTATAGAGTAGAAGGGCTTTAAAAATGATGTTTCAGTTGTCAAATATGTAAGGTATGCCATTGACATTAGAAACTGTTGTTGAGAGTCCAAATCAGAAAAAAAATCAAGGCCTACACTGGAATGGTAGTGGAAGGAATAGAAAGGAAGGATAGATAGGTAGATCGATACTGAATGAATAACATGAATACACTGATAGTTGTCTACCGTTATGGGGGCAGGGAAGAGGGAGATGTCGAGTATGAAATATATTTTCATCCTGATAATAACTGGAAATTCTTGGGGGCTTGGTTTATAACTATAGATATCCAATGCCTAGAACTGCCTCTGAACATACAGGTTCCTCAATAAATATTTTTTTGTTTGAATGAGTGAATGATCTTATCGATGAGTGAATGAGTGACCGATCACATCTTACCTGCCTCACATACTCTCCATCCATCTTTTTAATTCAGCTATTACTGTGGAACCGACAGCTTGCAAGTGTTACCTGACAGTACCTGCTCCCAGATACAGCTTCTATCTTTTGCCTTTTGCCTAGGGCCTTTTTTGATGCAACCTTGTAGGACATCTACCATTTTCCGACACTTGTGTAAACCTGGAAGAGTAAGGGAATTAACACTTAAGGGGCAACTTTTGACCAGAGAGAGTGGATAAATATTCTCTTTTCTGTTTTTTTGAATCACACTGTATATGGCTCCACACAAGGTCCCAAGTGGAACAATGTTCCATCTCTCAAAGTGGCTCAATACTACATCCTTGGCCAAGCTTTCCCTCTTTCCATTTCACTCTTCATGGTCCCACACTTTTTAATTTTTATTTTTTAAAAGTGTTTTTTTAAAATTTATTTTAGAGAGAGAGAAACATCCTTGTGAGAAATATCCATCAGCTGCCTCCTGCACATCCCCTATTGGGTATCGAGCCTGCAACCTGGGCATGTGCCCTGGCTGGGAATTGAATGGTGCATAGGACGATGTTCAACCAACTGAGCCACACGTTTGTCCCTTGGGATTGCTTTCCACAATAAACTATATGTATATAGTTCTTTTCTCAGGCTCTGGTTTTTGGGGGAGCCCAGCCTAAGACAGACTTTTATGTAAAATAGAATTATCTCTGAAAGTCTGGGTTCCAGACAGAGGTCTATCACTAACCTCAAATAGAGATGGGCACTTTTACCACAATTTTCAGACACACATGTGTTGACAGGCAAAGTTCTCCAAGTCATTTGTTAACTGAGGAGGGGGTGGGGGAAGCTAGGCAAAAAAATAAAAAAATAAATAAAAATAAAAAAATGCTTGTAGTATGGTCTCATATGGATCTTGTGTGTGTACATATATGTTAGTAAATGTATGCAAAATGGTGGACTCTCATGGTTTTCTATAGATATTTTTAATATATTTTTATTATCCCACTTCTAGGAATATATCCCAAGAAACTAGAAACACCAATCAGAAAGGATATATGCACCCCTATGTTCATAGCAACACAATTCACCACAGCTAAGATTTGGAAACAGCCTAAGTGCCCATCAGCAGATGAGTGGATTAAAAAACTGTGGTACATCTATACAATGGAATACTACACTGCGGTAAAAAAAGAAGGAATTCTTACCATTTGCAACAGCATGGATGGAACTGGAGAGCATTATGCTAAGTGAAATAAGCCAGTCAGAGAAAGATAAATATCACCTGATCTCACTCATTTGTGGAATATAATGAACAACATAAACTGATGAACAAAAACAGAGCCAGAGACAGAGAAGCATTGATCAGACCATCAAACCTCAGAGGGAAGGTAGGGGAGGATGCGGGTGAGGGGGAGAGATCAACCAAAGGACTTGTATGCATGCATATAAGCCTAACCAATGGACACAGACACCAAGGAGGTGAGAGTATGAATGGGAGCAGGGTGGGGTGGGGGCAATGAGGGGATAAGGACATATATGTAATACCTTAATTAATAAAGAAAAACAAAAAATATATTTTTATTGATTTCAGAGAGGAAGGGAGAGGGAGCTAGAGATAGAAACATCAATGATGAGAGAGAATCATTGATCGGCTGCCTCCTGCACGCCCCCCACCGGGGATCGAGCAACCCGGGCATGTGCCTTTGACCGGAATCGAACCCCAGAACCTTCAGTCCGCAGACCGTCGCTCTATCCACTGAGCCAAACCGGCCAGGGCTCTATATATTTTTGAATGCCTTGAATAATTTACAAGAAGCATGTATCTTGTGTAATTTTTTTTTTTAAACCGACCACCTCCAAGGCCGTGCAATTATGTTTGTGAAAGTGCAGAGCCTGAGGCAAACTGCTTCACACTCGCCAGGGGAGAGAGCCGGGCTGTGCTCCGGTGTGCGCGCTAGGGGGCAGCGCAACCGGGACTGAGACTAGGCCGGCGAGGAACCCGGAGCTGCTGGAGGGAGGGCCGCTGGGTCTTTGTGGTCGCCAGGGGGTAGAAGTGTAGGGCGACCTAAATTTACCGCTAGCCGCTCTTCTCCAGGCAGGACATGGCAGAAGTCATAAATCCCACCCCTCTGCTGCAGCCCAGGCAGACCGGAGTGGGGACCCTCCCTCCTCTGAGAGCAGCTTGGGCCCTGAGCAGTCTTCAGGCTCGTTGGTACCACGTTTGCGCTTCACAACTCTCTCCTCTGCTCCCCACCCTCCCCCAACACCCGCAGAGGGGAAATTGAGTCACTGGGAGGCGAGGCCAGAGTCCCCAGGGGAATGTGCGCCGTCGCCAGCCCTCAGGGCCTTCCAGATGCTGGGAGGAGGGGCAGGTTCTCCAGGAAAATATACAAAGCGGGCGAGAGGGGGGAGGCTGCTGGCTGGGCAGGAGCTGAGCCAGACACATGGAGAAATGCTGCCCAGGATCAAAGGAAATAATGACATTTGAAAAGAATGTGCGCGTCTGCCTGCGGTGCGGAGGGGGGCTCGGGGACGGCGCGGCGGGGAGGGGCTCGGGGCGGCGGGGTGGGCCCGGGTCGGGTGTGCACCCCGCCCCTCTCGCCTCCGCTCCCACCTCCCCTGGCCCCTCCTCTCCCTTAGGTGGACGGACGCTGGTCGCAGGTCTCGGGTGTTCCTCGCTCTCCCTCCTTGTGTGTCTCTCCTTTATTTCCGAGTGGGAGCTGGAAGGGAAGTGTAACCTGAGGAGACCAACCGAAGGGGGAAAATCAAACCCGGCCGCCTCCCGCTCGGCCTCGGAACATTCTTCTCTCCCCGCCGGCCGGCCTCTTCTCCCCGCCCCGCCCGCGTCGTGGCCTGGGCTCGGAGCCGGGGCAGCTCCGCACGTCATTGGGGTCCCCGGGGGCTGGGGGGTCCCCAGGGCGGGCCGGAGGGAGGATGGGAGGGGAGGGAGAGGAGGGGGAGGGAGGGAGGGGAGCTCGGGCCGCCCGGCCAGCCCTCCCCTCGTCCCCGCCCCGCAGCGCCTGTTTCTCATTAGAGTAGCGGGCGCGGTCCCGCCCGGCTCGCGAGTGTTTGTAAACGTCTGACCCGAGGGCCGTCGCGTAACCCTTTAGGTGCGGGGCTGGGGGGGGGGGTTGCCACGGGGGAAGCAGCCCTGAGCCGGAGGGATTTAGATGAAAGATCGCGTGTTAGAAAAGTCTGAAGTACACAATCCGCGCGGGGCGGCGGGGGTGACACCCCACCCCTTCCGCAGTCTGAGCCAGGAGTTTCGGATCTAATTCCCTCTCACACACCAGGGCCCTTCCTTGCCGGCCCTTCCTAGAAAATCCAGCCCAAGTTTTCCTTCCTCCTCCCGCCCAGGTGACAGGTGTCCTACTAGGGGCCCTAGGAGTCGCAGGGCTCCGGGCCCCTAGTAAACCTGGCCAGGATTTTCAGGAGAGCCGGAGCGGGATGCCAAAGAGTCAGAGATTCATTCCAGACTTCAGTTCTCGGGAGGGGGGAAGCCGACTTCCCTAGGAGGCTAATTAATGGCCCCTCTGGGTGCCTGGGACAGGGGCAGCGGTAAAGCCCGGCCTGGATCCTCGCCCATCTGGGGCCGTGGACCTATGAACAGTTCTTCAGGACAGCTGAATGTTTCTTCACTTTTGGGGTGGGGTGGCGGGTAGGGGGAGAGACAGCCGGTGGAGGGGCTGCTTTGACTGAGCCAAGGCTTCTCGAAGGCCCAGGCAGGGCGGGCTCAGGCGAGGGACTTCGAAGGAAGGGCCTTTCGCTCTTCAGAACAGCCTGGGACCACTCTGCACCCCACAGTCCGCTTGGCCTGAGGCTTGGAGGGAAAGAGGAGGAGAGGGGGTCCTTTCTAGCTAGTCGATGGCTGCAGAACTCCTTCATAACTTCAGGAAGGGTCTTCCGTGTACCCTCCGCACGGTGAGCCCAAAATGTGGCCTCTTTAAGGCGCTCAGACCCGGAGCCCCTGAACTTAAACTAAGTTGGGGGTTGGTGGTGGTAGTGCTCCAGGCATCGGGCAGTGATTGTCACAACTGCGAGCCAATCGGCACCATTGTGGTCATCCCACGCTTGAGGGACCGTTTTCCAATTCAGTTTTGTTCTCTCTTTTTTTTTTGAGGGGGAGGGACTGGAGGGAGGACAGAGGGAGAGAGGGAGGGTGGGGAAGGACGAGGGGCGCGTGGTTTTCCCATCTCATCCCCGGAGGAGGGGCCGGAGCATCCCGGGCAGCCAATCAGGGACAGGCTGGGGGGGCCGCTTTGAAGAAGTTTGGGGAAAAAAGTTTGGAAAAGTTTCTATAATAACTAGGGGGCGTCCGGAGGGAGGCGGCAGCGGCGGAGGAGGGGGCGTCTCGGAGAAGGGGCGGGAGGGAGCCGCGGGTGCAGCGACCGCAGCCTCCTGAGCGCCCCCTCCCACCCGGACCGGGACTGGGGGCTCTGGCCGGATCCATGGGGGCAGCGAGCTGCGAGGATGAGGAGCTGGAATTTAAGCTGGTGTTCGGGGAGGAAAAGGAGGCCCCCCCGCTGAGCGCGGGGGGGCCGGGGGAAGGTTAGTGCGGGGCTGGGAAGGGGGTCTTTGGGTCAGTGAGGGAAGGGCGCGGGGATTCTGAGTCTGGGGACCTTAGGGCAGCGAGCCCGGGGTGGGAGAGGAGGGGGTCAGAGGTTGAGGGGAGTCGCGGGGCTGGGGGGTCTGTGGAGGTCTTCGGGGGGCCGGGCACCACTTTCTCCTTTTTAGGTCGTGACTGGGGTGGGGGTGGGGGTGGGGGTGCCGCTGGCTGCGCGCCGCCTCTCGGCTGGGCCGACTGTCACTGGGATAGGGGGCGAACCGGAGCGGCGGTCCGGAGAGCCCCCGGCGCCGCCAGGGGAAAGAAAGGCTGGGCTCTGGAGTGTGCCCCTTGCAGACCGAGCCCCGGGTCGGCGGACCCGACGCCGGGGCCGGGACCCGGGGCACTCTCGGGGCCCGCCGGGGCGCCCCTCCCCCTCCCCCTCCCGGTCTGGCCGCAACTAGAGGCAGATGGCTGGGACCGTGCCGGGGGCGGCGGCCGCCGTTCGCACGGAATCCGTGCGGCGCGCGGCCCCCCCTCCCCACGGGCCTGGCAAGCAGCACCCCCGCCCCCAAATTGGGGGGGGGGAGCGAGGGAGGAGCCACCTCTCCTCGTCACCACTGCCCTGGCGCCCCCCCGCCCCCTTCTTCCCTGGCCACTGTTGCGATAGCAACTGGGGCTCTTGCCAGCGCCGTTTGGGGGTTTGGGAACCGCTACTAATTGGGTTCATGTGTGAGTCGCCCCCAGCCCAGCCGGGCGCCTCTCTAAACGCGCCTCCAGGCCCCACTCCAGCCCCTCTTGACGTACATCCCTCACCTTAAGACCCACCGGGTCTGGTGCCCGAGGTCCCGGGGCAGGGGGCTCAGAGTGTGAACTTTTCCGTGTGGGTATAGGCTTGGCGCTTCTAACTCTATCTCTTCCACCTTCCGAGGTTCAACTTGCTTCTGTCTTTGTGGCTCTGAAGGGCACCGTAGAGACCCCTCTTTGCTGAGGAGGGGGTGGCATACAAGACTAAGGGGCTGATCTCTCAAGGAACCCAGACATCTCACCTGCTTCTCTCTCTTCCCATCTCCTGTGGTATCCCTCTCTCTGTCCCCCTCCCTTCCCATTTTGACAGAACTGGACTCAGAGGACACTCCGACATGCTGCCGCCTGGCCCTGGGGGAGCCCCCTCCCTATGGCGCTGCCCCTATTGGCATTCCCCGGCCACCACCCCCACGGCCTGGCATGCACTCGCCTCCACCCCGCCCAGCCCCCTCCCCTGGCACTTGGGAGAGCCAGCCTGCTCGCTCGGTGAGGCTGGGGGGGCCAGGAGGGGGCTCGGGTGGGGCTGGGGGAGGCCGTGTCCTTGAGTGCCCAAGCATCCGCATCACTTCCATCTCTCCCACGCCCGACCCGCCAGCCACCCTGGAGGACAACCCTGATGCCTGGGGGGACGGCTCTCCCAGGGATTACCCCCCACCAGAAGGCTTTGGAGGCTACCGAGAGGCAGGGGGCCAGGGCGGGGGCCCCTTCTTCAGCCCCAGCCCTGGCAGCAGCAGCCTGTCCTCCTGGAGCTTCTTCTCAGACGCCTCTGATGAGGCTGCCCTGTATGCCGCTTGCGATGAGGTGGAGTCTGAGCTAAATGAAGCGGCCTCCCGCTTCGGCCTGGGCTCCCCACTGCCCTCGCCCCGGGCATCCCCTAGGCCCTGGACCCCTGATGATCCCTGGAGCCTGTATGGTCCAAGCCCTGGAGGCCGGGGACCAGAAGATAGCTGGCTACTTCTCAGCGCTCCTGGGCCCACCCCAGCCTCCCCACGGCCAGCTTCTCCCTGTGGCAAACGGCGCTATTCAAGCTCCGGAACCCCATCTTCAGCCTCTCCAGCTCTGTCCCGCCGGGGCAGCCTGGGAGAAGAGGGGCCCGAGCCACCTCCACCACCCCCATTGCCTCTGGCCCGGGATGCTGGCTCCCCTGGCCCCTTTGACTATGTGGGGGCCCCACCAGCCGAGAGCATCCCCCAGAAAACCCGGAGGACTTCCAGTGAGCAGGCGGTGACCCTGCCTCGGTCTGAGGAGCCTGCTCCGTGCAACGGGAAGCTGCCTTCGGGAGCAGAGGAGACTGCAGCTCCTCCAGGAGGTCCTCGGAAGGAGGGAGCTGGCATGGACTACCTGGCAGTGCCCTCCCCTCTGGCTTGGTCCAAGGCCCGGATTGGGGGACACAGCCCCATCTTCAGGTGAGGGTGGTGCCGGCACCACTGCCATTCCACTTTGGAGCAGGTCAGGGGATCAGTTTGAAGAAAGGTCCGAGTTCTGTGCCCTTGGCATTTCAAAAGAGAATCTGTAACCAGCTTGGCTGCTACCATTTACCCAGTTTTAGGGAGGATTAAATCAACAGCAACATACCCCTTCTACAAACCGATGATTTATTTGCAAAAGGATAATCATTCCCTGTGGATCAATAAGGAAAAGCCCCGCCCCCACCCCTTAGGCAAAGGGGGAGTTCCTTTAGGGTTCCTCCACACCTGGTTTTGGGCTGGCACTGTCTGGACATGGCTGTGGACTGGATGTCATACTTACACGGGGTAGCAGGAAGCCCCCCTTCTCTAACTTTTAATTTCTAGGGCCCAACTTGTGCCTTAAAAGCATAGCTGCTCATCTGAATTAAAATAGCATATATTTGCAAGACAAAAATTCATATTAAAACAAGCAGTTCTTGCATTCTTTTATCCATTTTACCCTCAAAGAATCCTGCCCATTTCAATAATCCTGAATCTTGGGATGTCAGATTGAGCTGGCTCCATCCAGGAAAGTTTCCTGGGAAAAGAAATCTTAACACCTGTTCTCCTTGGTTCCCCTAGGGCAGGGTTTCTCACCCTCAGCACTATTGATATTTTTTTAAAATATATTTTATTGATATTTTACAGAGAGGAAGGGAGAAGGAGAGGGAGAGGGATAGAGAGTTAGAAACATCAATGAGAGAGAAACATCGATCAGTTGCCTCCTGCACACCCCCTACTGGGGATGCAACCAAGATACATGCCCTTGACCGGAATCGAACCTGGGACCCTTCAGTCCACAGGCCAACGCTAAATCCACTGAGCCAAATCGGTTAGGGCAGCACTATTGATATTTTGAACAGGATAATTCTTTGTTGTGGAGGTTGTGCTGGGCATTGTAGGATGGTTTAGCAGCATCCCTGACCTCTACCCACTAGATGCTAGTAGTACCCCCTCCTCTAGTGTGACAACCAAAAACGTCTCTAGACATTGCCAAATATCACCTGGGGACAATCAGCAGTTGAGGTGCCCCCTGGCCTAGGGTATCTGGGAGCTCAATAGAGGAAAGTTGCACATTTGTAACCCCTAGTTTCTGGACTGGACCTGCCCAGCCCCAACTAGTGGAATGGGCACTGACCTGGGAACAGGGCGTGCGCTCAGTCCTGGCTTCTGTTAGTCCCTGGCTTGCTTGGCTCACCATGTTCTAGCATCTGGGTCTCAGTTTCTTTATTTGAAAAACAAAGGGGTTTATCTCCGAGGCCATGTTCAGTCTGAAATAGTGCTTCTTTGCTCGACTCTTTTCCCATCCAGGGCTAAGGATTAGGATGGGCTTTGGGTTCCTCTGTATCCAGGTGAACCACTGCCACCTCAGACCCTGTGCTCAGAGCTGGAAAGGAGGGAGTCTCAGGCCTGGTGCCATCTCCCACACCCTCACCTTGAGGGGTTCTGAAGGGCCTTTCCCCTCTCACCTTGCTTCTGGGCTTTTGGACTACTTTATTCCTGTTGTGATTTCTCCCACACCCAAATCCCCTCCTCCCTCACATGCCAGGGAGCTGAGACTCGGGGCTGCCCTGACCAGGGTCTGAGGCCATAGATGATCAATGCTCTTTTCTTCTGTCTAGGACCTCTGCCCTACCCCCACTGGACTGGCCTCTGCCCAGCCAGTACGAGCAGCTGGAGCTGAGGATTGAGGTGCAGCCTCGAGCCCACCATCGGGCCCACTATGAGACAGAGGGCAGCCGAGGTGCTGTCAAAGCTGCTCCTGGTGGTCACCCTGTAGTCAAGGTAAGGGGCAGAGGCCTGATAGCCTTTCTCGTCTCCAGTCCCAGATCCCTGCCGATGGGTTCCAGCTGTGCAGACCCGTGGCACTGCCCTTTCCCACACTCCCTTCTCAGCAGTGACCCTGTAGGCAGACTGGGGTTGGGGGAGGAAGGGTGCCTTTCAAGGACCCGGATGTACTTTCTACTCTATCCCTCCACCCCCACTCCCTTCATCCCATGGGACACCAGCCTCATGTCTACTGTGGAAAATGATGGCCTGCCAGATGTGGGGGAGGGCTTAGGCTGAGGCCAAAGTTCACTGGGAGTTAGGTTGTCTTCATTGAGTTGGGCCAGTCTCTCTCTTGGGAGATTTTCCCCTTTGCCCAGCTCAGTTGGAGCCTTATTCCAAGAATAACACTGTGAACTCCAGGCCACATTTTCTCCACAACTGATGCCCAATCCCCCCTGGGAATCCCTTCCAGGATATCCTTTGTCTTTCACCATCCTTACCCCTTGGTGGACTGAAAACCCTGGGATGGATGAAAGATCAGACAGTGGAGATTTCAGTTGTGTTGCCTGTGTCTCCCTCTGCCAGCTCCTAGGCTACAGTGAGAAGCCACTGACCCTACAAATGTTCATCGGCACTGCAGATGAAAGGAACCTACGGCCCCATGCCTTCTATCAGGTGCACCGCATCACCGGCAAGATGGTGGCCACGGCCAGCTATGAAGCTGTAGTCAGTGGCACCAAGGTGTTGGAGATGACCCTGCTTCCTGAGAACAACATGGCAGCCAAGTAGGTTCCCACGCTACTCCCCCTCCGTCCTCAGGCTTTAGGACCAGTCTTTTCCATGCTTCCTCTTCCCGGGAGAGCTAGACATCATCCAGAGGAGCAGTTTCAGGCTTTCTCACCACCTAGAAGAGGACTTTTGGGGCTCGGGGTTAACATAGCCCTTCTAGGCTCCCAGAGCAGGTCTTCAGGGCTTTGGATAGAGGGCGGGGCTTCCCTCCTGAGGTGTGGGTTTTACCATTCTTTGCCTTCAGCATTGACTGCGCTGGAATCCTGAAGCTTCGGAATTCAGACATTGAGCTGCGGAAGGGTGAGACGGATATCGGGCGAAAGAACACACGTGTGCGGCTGGTATTCCGGGTACACGTGCCCCAGGGCAGCGGGAAGGTCGTCTCTGTGCAGACAGCATCAGTGCCCATCGAGTGCTGTGAGCAAAGAGACCCTATGCCATCTCTCTGTTTCTTGTGACCCTCTTGTCTGTGTGTCTGTCTGTCCACCTTATCTCCTCTGCATAGTGTCCTGTGTCCCATCTTTCCTGGGTAGCCCTGCAAAGGAGCTAGCCCGCATTTCTATCCTGGAGGGGTGGGAGGAGTGTTCTGAATTGCCCCTGCTGCTGACTCTGTCTCTGGGATGGACAAGAGTGCCCCTGTCCTCCCTCTGCGGTCGGTGGCTCTGTGCACTTGTTTGGATAACTCTCTGGCCTGCCCTGCTGCTCACTGACTGCCTGGGTGGCTCTTTACATGGTGTGTGCGCCACCCCAGGGACTCCGTGGGTTTACTTGTGTGTCTGCCACGGAGGAGGGCTCCCCCAGGGCCCTGTGGCAGTTATTCCAAGGGCATGGGGGCAGAGGAGGCTGTCGTCTCCATATGCAGTCCAGCCAGGCCTTCCCTGCACTGCTCTGCAGCCCAGCGCTCGGCCCAGGAGCTGCCCCAGGTGGAGGCCTACAGCCCCAGCGCCTGCTCTGTGAGAGGAGGAGAGGAGCTAGTGCTAACTGGCTCCAACTTCCTGCCGGATTCCAAGGTGGTGTTCATCGAGAGGGGCCCCGGTGAGTGCTCACTGGGGAGGGAAGGGCAGGCAGGAAGAGCTGGGACAGGCAGGTGAAAGAACTCTGGCACTGTCACTAAGCTAACTTCTCTGTAAAACGGGCAGATAGACTATCCTTCCTCTTGGACCTTCTGCTTCATGGGCAGGACAGCAGTCTGTAATGCTCAGGATGGTGAACAAGTGTAAGAAATACACATTCTATTTTTTAGGGAGAAGTCGGTTTTGAGATAATTGACCCCATGTGGATAGGGTCATTGAGGAGAAGGGAAGAGGTAACCCCTCATAGCCCCATGCTCGGCCCCTCCTGAGGTATGAGCCTGGTAGCACAGCTATGATTATGAAAGCCTGTGACATACCCCAAGATGGAGCTTCAGAGGGAGAAGGGGAGACCGAGGGGCCCAGGTGCACCCACCAGCTTGAGGCCTTTGTCTTCTCCCAACCCTGACCACCAAGATCCCTAGTACCGACACTCAAATTTAACAGATTTTGAGGTGCTGGATCATGAGACTTGAGGTCTCATTGCCCTCCTTCAAGCTAGGACCCTTTCCTATCCTTGAACTTCCTCCCAACACTATCATGGGAGGGGATGTTTGGAACAGGATGGGAGGGTTCAAGAGTTGCGTTTGTCACCCACTCCCTTTGGCTCCTAGGCTGGTCCTGCTATCTCTGTTGGTCTGAGTTTGCTGCTCTAGATCTTGTGCACAGTTTAAAACCCTGCCTTTTCCATTCAATTGAGTAAACATGCAGTGGGCTTCTTTGTGAGTGAAGCCTTGTAGAGGCCGCCTGAGTCTGGCCTCAGCTCTAGCGGGAGGGGAAGTGGCAGAGGACTGGGTATAGGGTGGGGGCCCTGGAGCTGGGCTGGAGTAGTCTGTTCCCTCTGCACAGATGGAAAGCTGCAATGGGAGGAGGAGGCCACTGTGAACCGGTTGCAGAGCAATGAGGTACAAGTGTCACTTGGGGTGCCCCCCTTCTGGGTGGGGCGGGGCGGGGAAGAAGGCAGGGAATTCCCAGGAATGGCCCTTGACCATGGGAAAGGACTCCAGGAGTGACCTGTTCTTTTCTAGAGGACACATTCTGGCCAATCGAAGCAGGTTCTACTCTAGGGGATGAACTTTGCTCCTTAGCAAATGGAAACATCCAGGAGGTGGAGTTCCGGTCCTTGGAAGGGCTGGGCTGAGCCTAGGTTCCTGAGGGCTCCCTGCCTCATCCTCTGCTTTTTCCAGGTGACACTGACCCTGACTGTCCCCGAGTACAGCAACAAGCGGGTGTCCCGGCCTGTCCAGGTCTACTTTTATGTCTCCAATGGCCGCAGGAAGCGCAGCCCTACCCAGAGTTTCAAGTTCCTGCCTGGTGCGCTCTAGGACAGCCCCTGGTGGGGTGTGGGGGTATGGGGAGCTGTGGCAGGGCAGGGGGAATGCCATGCCTTCATCATGAAGGATCTTGGGATGGGAAGGTAGATGGAGGGTGTGCAGTGGGGGGGGGGGGGGGCTGCCAGTCTTCTCACCAGTGTGTCCTCCTGCTTCCTATCCACCCAGTGATCTTCAAGGAGGAGCCCCTACCAGACTCATCTCTCCGGGGCTTCCCTTCAGCCTCAGGCCCCTCCTTTGGCACTGACATGGACTTCTCACCCCCCAGGCCCCCCTACTCCTCCTATTCCCATGAAGACCCTGCTTATGAACCTCCTTACCTGTCAGAAGGTTTCAGCTATGGCACACCCCCTCTGTACCCCCAAACGGGGCCCCCACCATCATACAGACCTGGCCTTCGGATGTTCCCTGAGACTGGGGGTACCACAGGTTGTGCCCGTCCACCAGTCTCCTTCCTCCCCCGGCCCTTTCCCAGTGACCCCTATGGGGGACGGGCCTCCCCTTTTCCCCTGGGGCTGCCATTCCCTCCTCCAGCCCCTTTCCAGCCTCCCCTGCCTTCCTCCCCACCGCTGGAAGGCCCCTTCCCTACCCAGAGTGGTGTTCACCCCCCACCTCCTGAGGGGTACAATGAGGTAGGGCCAAGCTATGGCCCTGGGGAGGGGACTCCGGAGCAGGAGAAATCCAGGGGTGGCTATGGCAACGGCAGCAGCTTCCGAGACAGTGTCCCTATCCAGGGTATCACGCTGGAGGAAGGTGAGTGTGGAACTGGCTGCTGCAAGTGTGAGTGTGTATAAGAGATGGCTCTGCATGTTTGCTGAGGGCAGGAGCTTGATCCATTGAGACCAGTCAGGGGGTCTCGGGAGGCAAGTTCGTGGTGCATGTAGCCACATGAACCCAGTTAACTTAATTCTGAAGGGTGCGTGGTGTTCCTGCCTCTGCCCCACGTCACAAAATCACGGGTTACAAGTGCTTTCAAGATCATTTAATATACCTCCCCCTTTGCAGACGGAGGCACTGAATTTCAGAGAGGAGCCGTGGCTTGCTGAGGTCTTAGTCAAGCATGCTTTCCCTTGCCTCAGCTTCCCCCTAAACATGCTGACTGTGGTCAGGATCGGTGATGAAGAACCTTGATATTTTGCCTCTTCCTCCCACTGACTACACCCGCCACTGGCCCTGCTGACAGCGATTGTCCTGACACTGCAGGCTGCTGAGCCAGCAGGAGAGGGCTAGGATGGGGGCCTGGGAGCCCACGTGGATGGAGCTGAGCAGATTTGATTGGGAGCAGGTGTTAAGATACATTGGGGAAAGTGAGGCCCAGTGGAGGAGGAGCCTAGAGGCTTCCTAGACGGAGGCCTATCTTGAATGGGTTGGGGGGGGGGGAGGGGTCTCTGGAAAAGTAAGGGAGCTGCTCCTAGCCCAATCTCTCCATTGTCCCTCCATTGCAGTGAGTGAAATCATTGGCCGAGACCTGAGTGGCTTCCCAGCACCTCCTGGAGATGAGCCTCCTGCCTGAACCATCACCTGGCAACTCCAGCCTCCTGGCCCCTCCAGCCCTGCCCACTTTCCCTTCATCCTGGGGTGGTGGTTCCAGAAACTTGGGGGGCAATCTGGTTCTTCTTTCCCCAGCTTTTGCCTCTTTCCTCCTGCCCTCCCTCTCCTCCCCTAGCTGAGGTGTGGCCCCCTGGGCCTGGTGCTGCCAGGGAAGGCTCAGTGAGGGGACAGCATGGAGGACTGAGGCTGGGTGCGAGGGCTGACTGGAGTGAAGGCTGTGTCTAGATTGTGTATGGGCCTTGGTGCTGGGAGTCTGGGATGGGTGGATGGATAATAAACTGCTCACTGATGGGTGCTTCAGGCTCTGGAACTCTTTGGCAAGAGAGGAGGGGCAGCTTACTTTGGCCTGAGGCGGCTTAGAGGTTGGAAAGAGATGGGATGTGGCTGGGATCATTGTAACCTAAAGAGCTTCTCAGAGTAGGGGGCTGGGGATAATTTAAGGGGCCCAGAGGCTCCCTAAGTGGGTTGGGGCCAGAGCTTTAGGAGGCCTATCCTCCCTGGGATTCAAATTCCTGTAGGCTCTTTGGGATGGGACCCAGGAATCTGTATTTTCAAGTTTCTTTTTCTTTCTACCACCAAGATGATTCTGATTCCCAGGCAAGGTCAGGAAACACCAATCTAGCCCTTCTCCCTTATTTACAAAGGAGGCATCTGAGTAAGAGGGAAGGGGCTTGCCCAAGGTCACACAGCTCATCAGTAGCAGGTTAAATGCTGTACTCCTGGGCTCCTGCCTCCAGCCCATCCTCAGACACCCTGAGTCATCAGGTTCAGGCCCCTGAAGCTTATCTCCCTGGAATAGGGTTGAGGGTGAGGGACAGGCTGGCATGGGTCTATCCACAGTCTGGATTCTTAGGGACAGTGAAAATGTTCTGGAAAGATCTGTGCTTTGGAAGTAGACTGCAGGAAGCCAAGCAACCTCTCTAGCGGCTCTGAGTGCTACTCGCCATGGGGCCCAGTGCATTGTTTGGCTCCTGGCCTGTCCTGCAGGTATGCCCGTATATCACCAATGACAGGCCCATGCTCAAAGCCTGGTTTGTCCCGTCTTGACAGCCAATGTGGCCAAGTCCCCAGTGGACTGGGAAAAGTCAGACCTTGTCAGCTCTGCTCACATGGAGCCTGGCATTTAGTACCGTTAGCCTGCGATGGCTAGGCTTGGCTGCTGGAGGCTACACCCCAAATACATTCAGGGAGTTGGTACTCAGGAAACAGGCATCACCTCCAAGCTGGTGGGGCCTCTCTATATCCAATGGGTTCAGACAGGTCTGGCAAGAACCCGTGTGTTCAGGGGTGGGTGTGAGAGAAGCCGGCTCTGAAGTGGAGACCAAGAGAACCAGGACAACCTCAATAACAAGGAATTTCCTGTATCTTCCTGAATACCAACTGCTGTGCACCAGACTGACATCAAGTGATCAGCTCATTGGGCTGTGGCCTTGGCTGCTTTTCAAAGATACCCTCCAGCGGGGGCCAGAGTCATTACCCTATAATTTCCATGTCAGGGGGGACCTTGGGATACATGTGTTATAACCAGCATTCTTCAACACCCCCACCCACCTCATACCCCAAGATCTCTAACAAGGGGTGTCAGCTTCTGTGAATGAAAAGCTATAGGGGACTCATTACCGCCCAGACAGATGATTTCATTTTCTGCCAGAGTACTGCCATTCATTCATTGCCAGACGTTTATCAGGCAGCTCAGTGCCAGCCAATGGGTCCTGGAGGACCTCACGAGGCCACAGTAAGTCAACATCTCATTATAACTCAACAGTTCAACTCAGTAAATATTTCTCCTAGAAGGTAAGGTTTGCGGGGTGGGCAGTGAACAATTTTATTACAGGGTGCAGAAGGAGCAGAGAGCAGGGCACTCCGTCCAGCTGTAGGAGCTAGAGGGAACTTCAGGGGTGACTTCCAGATTGAGACCTGAAGCATGACTGAGCTGACCAGCCCCGGAGCAGGAAAAGGCAGGCGGGGCAGAGCCCCCAGAATGGGCCAGGTCCTAGAGGAGAGGTGAACAAGGAAGGCTGGCAGATGGAGGGCTTGCTACACTCAAAGGGCCAAGGGAGGTTCTGTGTGATGGGGAGGGGGAAAGGTTAAGTTCTGGAAGTGGAGGGCCCTGAGGAGGGACTGGAGAGGAAAGCACAGGCTGGATCCTGGGGGTCTCGTAGTCATGCCAGGGAATTTAGAGTTATCCAAGGATGATGGGTGCTTCCCCACTAGATGGGGGTCCTCCTGGGGTGAGCTGAAATCTGCTTTCCTGTGACTGCCCTGCAAGGCACTGTGCTAGGCCCTCACTTTATAGAATCCTCCCATTAGAATCCTGAGGAGAGTCAGCCTCCCAGGGTCATTGTCTCTTCCCAGGCTCCCTACAGACATCTCACTCCCTGAGGCTGGGGTTGGGAGAGGAGAAGGATGCTGATCTACAGCTGGTGTCAGAAAAGCCTTTCTTGGCCAGGGCTTCTCCGAGTGCAGTCTGAGGATTACTTGCACTTGAATCACTAGGTGGTGGCGGGGGTGTGGTTTGCTTTGTTTTGTTTTGGTTTTTAATGTAGATTCCTAGGCAACCCCTGACCTTCTCAATTATATTCTCAGAGGGGGAGGAGGAGGAGACTGCATTTTATTTATTTTTATTTTTTGTGACTTAAAAATTTATTTATTGTTGAAAGTATTACATATGTCTCCTTTTCCCTCATTGACCTCTCCCTGCCTGCTCCCGCGCCCCCTCCTCCCCCGCCCCCAGCACAGGTCCTCATCGCCATGCTGTCTGTGTCCATTGGTTATGCTTATATCCACGCATACAAGTCCTTTGGTTGATCTCTTACCCTCCCCCTCCTCCCCCCCTGCATTTTAAAGAGCACTCTGGGTGATTCTTCAGCACATGAAAGTTTGAGAACTAGTGTCATTTGTCAAATAAGTGTCAGTTCTTCCCACTCCAGACTCTATAATAGCTCCCTACCCCGTCACAGATCTTGTCTGGGCTGCTGTGGGTGGAGGATCACCTGGAAAGTGTACTTAGGGGAGGAGTAGGGCACACACATTCCTGACATTGCAACTCATCTCTTCTCTCACCTGGCTCTGTCTTGTGGCTTAGGTAATGTAAGATGGTGTCAGGGACAGCCTGGCAGCCGGGTGCAGTAGTTTCCCCTGGTGCTTACCGAGTCTCCTTCTCTGGCTGGAACTCTGAGCCTCCAGGATGTCTGGAGAGGGCTCAGTGAGGAGCTTTCAGCTGGGTTTCAGGCTGTGCTTGGAGCGGGAGCCATGGTACCTTGGAGCCTGCCGCCAGACCCTTGCAGAGAAGCAGCATCTTTCTCACTTCCTGGAAACTCCAGATGTGGGAAGTGCATAGGGGTTTGGCCGTTCTTTTAGGAGCTGGTTTTAGTAGCCTCAGTGTCTGATTGCTCACTTAGCCAACTCCCCACCAAGCCCTCCCAGGGCCCTGGGTCTGTACCAAACCCTGTGCTGGGCGTGAGGGACACGGGCATCACACTGGGGCCTTGCCCTGGAGGAACAGACAACGCAATCAGTAGTGGGAGAGACCTTCCTGCCTGGAGATTGGGGTGGGGTGTTGGTCTGAGCTGAATGAGAGGCAGAAATGATAGGTTGCTATGGAAACACTGGGACTAAGCCCAAGTGGGTAAAAAACGTTTTACAAAAGCAGGTGATTTTGAGCAGGGTCTTTAAGGGAGAATGGGAGTTTTCTGTGTAAACAAGATAGGGGTCATGACTAGGGGTTAAAATGTATGAGGCCAAGACCAAACAGGTGTGTAGAAATCAAACTTGGGATGCTTGAACAGGCCATGCCAAGGAGTATGAATAACAGGGAGTCATTCACTCAGTTGGTCAAAGGGTCTACAGGAGTGTGTGTGTGTGTGTGTGTGTGTGTGTGTGTGTGTGTGTGTGTGATTTAAGATTTAGAAGCTGTGTGGAGAGATAGTGGCAGGGAGGCCAGAAAGAAGGGTTTTGAAGTAGTTCAGGCAAGAGAAGTCTGGGCTCTGCCTACTACTTAGCTCAGCTACGTAGGATGAGCTATTCCTAACAGGGAACAGCAAAGGTCTTGGGCTAGTCCTAGCTCCGCGAACTAGCTGTGTGATCTCTAGCACCCCCTCATGTAAGTGGGCCCTCGCTGCCTAGCCGTAAATGTATTTAGCTCCCACTACGTGCCAGCCTCTGTGCTAGCTACAGGGGCTAGGACACCGAATGAAACAAACATGGCTCATTCCCTCGTGGAACTCGAGAATTAGCAGGCAATTGCAGAGCACTGTGTAATGGTGGGAAATATTGGAGGCTTTGGGACCGCGTAGGGAGGTCACTGAGCCTGTTCTCTCCTGCTGCTTGTGTATCTCTCGTAGCAATGGTGGACGACTGTATTTTGATATAGTTTGGATCCATCCCTTTTTGGGGAATGGGGAGGGGGTGGACAAGACATTCTCTGGAAGGAAGGGAGATTTCCAGTGTCAATGTTATCCTGGATGAAAAGCATCCAAGGTCTGGAAATGTGGGTTTGTCACTGAGGCTCTGGGTAGAGTTAGAAGGAGCATCTCTCTATGCTTCTCTCTCTTGGGCCTGAACCTGAGCAATCTAGTTAGGTCTGTGTCCAAGCAGCCTCTCCTGCACTGAGGCAGGATCCTGGTAGGGCAGGAAGCCAGGGGCCAAAGTTGGGGAAGGGGGCAGCTCCAGGACCAGGTGGCATTCCACTTTTACTAGTATGTTCCGCTAATTCCTTTTAGCCCCTTTTGATACCTTAGTTTCCTAGGGCTGTCATTGCAAAGCATCACAAACTGGTGGCTTAAAACAATAGGATCCCATCCTCCCATAGTTCAGGAGTCCGGAAGTCTGAAGTGGAGCTGTTGGCAGCGTTGCTTCCTTCTGGAGGCTCTGAGGGAGAATATGTCCCAGTCCTCTCTCCTGGCTTCTGCTGGTTGCTGGGTCCTTGGTGCTCCTTGACTTGTAGAAGCATCGCTCCAATCTCTGCCTCTGTCATCACATGAAATTCTTTCCCTGTGTTTCCTCCATGTCTCTGGGTCCAAATTTCCCTTAATAAGACACCAGTCATTGGATTGGGGGCCCATCATAATCCTAAAGAAGAGACACCCCCTTCCTTCCCAGTGGGACCCGCTGAGCTTCAAGTCTTGCTTGGCTGTGCCCTGGGGTAGGTGACAGTCCCTCCCCACCGAACTGCCCAGGGTAGACAGTGCTGAGGTTATCACCCAGGAATGCTAGGAAGGTGAGCAACACCAGGGGGCAGCAGTAACAAGGTGGAGGGTTGGGGGTGGGGGGAGGCGGAGAAGGTTAGAAAATGCCCCTGTTCCCCTGCAAACTTCACATCCAGACCCTCTTCTGCATTTGCTCAGATCACACCTTAAAGACTGGTTCTCCTTCTCAGGATCAGCAGTCATTTGGCCCTTAGTAATCATAGATTTGCCTTGTTCATTATCTATATATATAAAAGGCTAAGCGACCATTGCATTGAAACAACCGAACGGACGACCAAACAGGCTGTGTGGGGCAATCAGGCTGGCAGGGTGGTTAATGAGGGGCGACCAAACGACTGAGCAGCAGGCTGTGTGGGGTGACCAGGCCTGCAGGGGGGGGGGCAGTTGGGGGAGACCAGACTGCCAGGGAGGGGGGGCAATGAGGGGCAACCAGGCCAGCAGGGGGGGGCAGTTAGGGGCGATCAGACAGGCAGGCAGGTGAGCAGTTAGGAGCCAGTGGTCCCAGATTGTGAGAGGGTTGTCTGACTGCCGGTTTAGGGTCCTGGAGAGGGTGCAGGCTGGGCTGAGGGGATCCCCCTCCCCCCCCCCCCCCGTACACAAATTTCGTGCACCGGGCCTCTAGTATATATATATTTTAAATATATTTCTTTATTGATTTCAGAGAGGAAGGGAGAGGGAGAGAGAGATAGAAACAGCAATGATGAGAGAGAATCATTGATTGGCTGATTCCTGCATGCCCCCTACTGGGGATCGAGCCCTTGGCCAGAATCGAACCTGGGACCCTTCAGTCCGCAGGCTGACTCTCTATCCACTGAGCAAAACTGGCCAGGGCATCACTATATTTTTATGGAAGGCTCCTTCCCTGTCTCCCCTACTAGATTGTAAGGTCCTAAAGAGCAGAGACAGTGTTTATGACTCTGTAGCTTCTTGAACAGATACAAAGAGTTATAATATATATCTATATGTATAAAAGCCTAAGTTATATATATCTATATATATAAAAGCCTAAGTGACCATCTGACCATTTGACTGTCTGACCGGTAGCTATGATGCACAATGACCACGAGGGGGCAGATGCTCAATGCAAGAGCTGCTGAGCTGCAGTGACTTGGCAGCTGCAGTTCTTGGGTGATGCACTTGAACCAGAGAGGAGGGAGCCTGATTCCAGGGTGCATCACCTGAGAACCGCCCTCTCGCAATCCAGGACCCCTTGGGAGATGTTGGAGAGCTGTTTTCGGCCCAATCCCCGCAGGCCAGGCTGAGGGACCCCACTGGTGCACGAATCTGTGCACTGGGCCTCTAGTGAATAATAAAAGCTGCCATTTTTGTGATGCATGTTAGGAGAGTGCTTTGTATGTTTTACTTCAAGTTTGCTGCAATCCCAAACCAAAGATCAGAGATGTTTGTTAAGAGCCACAGCAGTGGGAGGGGGTGCTCACCTCCTGGCGCATCATCATACCCTTTACATAGCTCACCTCAGTTAAGCCTCTCCCAACAATCCTGAGATGCTGCTCCTATTACTGTCCTCATTTTATAGCGAGGAAGCTGAGGCAGAGAGGCCTTAAGTAATGTTATATAGTCACACAGCTTCTTAAGGACAGAGCTGGCATTTGAAGGCTATCTTCTAATGCCAGGCCCAACAATATTTTCTACAATACTGCATCCAGTTCCTTATCGCATGGGTAAAATTAGGTTAAAAGTAAACATCTAGTAAAGTACAGCATAGGGAATGAAGTCAATAATATAATAACTATGGATGTTGCCAGGTGAGTACTAGACTTATCGAGGTGATCACTTCATCAGGTATATAAAATGTCTAATTGCTATGTTGTACACCTGAAACTAATACAATATTCTATGTCAACTGTGATTGAAAAATAAACTTTAAAAAACGAGGAAAGTAAACATCCAGGGCTGCCTTCAAATAAGGCAGCCAGACAACCCAGAGATTGAACTTCAGACTTTTAATCAAAGGCTCTGGGCTTCGTGCTCCCGTTGGGAAATTGTGCACTTCTTATGGAGCAAAATGCAGGGTTGGACTGGTCCAAACAGTGCCTGAGATCCCTCCCAGTTCTAACACTCCAGGAGTTCATGTCACAAGTAGCAGTGTACAGAGGAGCCTGTAGAAGTGGCCCTCCACTCAGGCTGGCTAGATAAAATACAGGATGGCCAAGTCCCACCTCCCCAGTCTCTGGCTGAAAGGGTGGGGTGGGGAAAGGGTAGAAGGGCTGATTGGGGGCAGAACTGAGCCCCTTTCCTCTCCATTCTTTAGGCTCTTTAAGGATGTTGCTCAGGCTCAGAGAGAGGTCTTCTTCATTCCTCGTCCCCCTGGTGGCAGAAGGCAGAGGAAGAAATTAGGCCAAAGCATTGACCTGCCTGGTACCTGGCCAGCCCCCACACCCTGGCTGTGCAGACAAAGCTATGGTACATAGATTCAATCAGGTGCTGAAACACTTGCTTGCCTCTAATGTTGAGTGATTGTATAGAGCACAAAAAGTTTTTACAAGGCAGGGAAGATTACATTTCTATTCCATTTTGGGTTTTTTTTTGTATTATTTTCTCTAGCCTGGAAATTCTAACATTTCCTGACTGAGCACCCCACTGGCTACTGACCACAGTCTCGCCTGGTTTTGGAGTTTCCCAGTTTTGGGTGGATGGCCTTACACAGTTTCCTGCCTCCATCAAGACTCCCCACTGTTGTTTCTTTGAGGTTGTTGTTGGTCAGAGTGACCTTCTCTTTATTATTTTTTAAATTATTCAGTAGCCATCCAAAATTCCATTTTATTATGCAGTTTGCAGTACTAATTCATTATTTATCAAACATTCTTTTATATCTCTACCTCTACCTCTACCTCTACCTCTACCTCTACCTCTACCTCTACCTCTACCTCTACCTCTATCTCTATAGCTTCATCTACATCTACATCTACATCTACATCTACATCTACATCTACATCTACATCTACATCTATAGATGTACCGGTTAATAATGGCGGATTTTGTAATCAAGGAAAACACAATAATTTCAAGAGAAACATCAAAAGTGCTTTATTCAAAGTAATGTACATTGCTAGCTACACATTTCCCCCATCTTTCAGGTAATTTGTGGATACTGTCCCAATAGAACTTTTCTTGTTTTGAGGCAAACCATTCAGAGACCCAATTTTCCACTTCTTTGTATGTTTTGAAGTGCTGCTCAGAAAGTGCATGTGCCATTGACCGGAACAAGTCGTAATCTGAAGGAGCAAGTTCTGGTGAATACAGCGGGTGGGTTAATACTTCCCAGGCAAGATCTTTTAACGTGTCTTTAACTGGTTTTGAAGTGTGTGATGGTGCGTTATTATGAAGCAAAATTACTTTGCTTTGTCTTTTGGCCCATTCTGGTTGTTTCATGATCAAAGTGTGGTTCAAATTGATTATTTATTGTCAGTAGCGATCAGTATTAATGGTTTCACCTGGTTTTAGAAGCTCATAATACACCACACCTTCCTGATCCCACCAAACGCAGAGCAGTGTCTTTCCGAAGCGATTTGGCCTTGCAGTCGATGTTGATGGTTGATCTGGATCAACCCATAATTTTGTGCATTTGGGATTCTCAAAATAAATCCACTTTTCATCGCCAGTCACAATTGATGCAAAAAAGACTTTCTTTCATGCTGTTGAAGCAACATTTTACTGATGACTTTTCGGTTTTCCATTTGTCTTTCCTTCAGTTGATGTGGCATCCATTTTCCTTCCTTTAAAATCTTTCCCATTGCTTATAAATGATCGGAAATTGTTTGCTGAGCAACATTTAATCTTTCTGCATGTTGTTTTTGAGTTTGACATGCATCTTCATCCAATAATGCTTGTAATTGTTGGTCTTCAAACTTTTTCGGTTGACCTGGACGTTCTTTGTCTTTCACATCGAAATCATCACTTTTAAAGCGTTTAAACCAGTGTTCACAAGTATCTTGAGATGGAGCATGTTCACCATAAGCTTCTGGAAGTATACGATAACTTTTTCTTCAAAATAAAGTAATGAATTAAAACTTCCTGCAAATGCTCTTTTTTTGGCATAAAATTCGACATTTTTAAGCGTAAAAATATCTATGATGTTAACACCTTCAGCAAATTTGACATATGAAGTTTTGAAGCTTGTTGTCAATACAACAAAATAGCATACATATCAAATCGCATATATATCAACATATGTGTAGCTCCATCTATTGAAAAACATCCGCATTATTAACTGGTACACCTAGTATATCTATATCCTATATAATAAAAGCATAGTATACAAATTGTCCCCTTGACCGGAGTTCTGGGAGTTTGACCAGGGGGCAGGCCGGCTGGGGGAAGGGAGGGAGGCAATGGCCAGTGGTGGTGGCAGCAGCAGGGGGAAGGGAGGGAGTACCGGGCTGGCATCTGGCAGCTGTGAGGGACCCTACCAGTGCACGAATTTCATGCACTGGGCCTCTAGTGTGTGTGTGTGTGTGTATAACTTGTGAGACTACTGTTGGTCTCTGCTGGCATGAAAAAGGCATGTGTGACAAAGACCTGTCTTCAAGGGGGCTGAAGCTGGGCAGGAGTTTGTCACAGAGCCACATTTACTTATTCACAAAGATTTACTAAGTAGTAAGTACCATGAAATGGTAAGGCACTGCAGATACCAAGATCAATAAGACACAGTTCCTGTCCTCTAGGGCTTCACAGTTAAGAGATCACTAGTTAGTGACTTGAAGTGTTTGGTGGGCATGGTGCTTTAAAAATTTCTTCCTGCTATCTATTGCTATGTAACAAACACCCAAATTTAGTGGCTTATAACAACAATGATTTACATTTGCCCACGATTCTGTGGTTTGCTCCGGCGGTTCTTCTGCTGGTCTCACCTGGGTACGTGTAGGTGGCTGCATTCAGTGGGCAGTTTAGCTAGTTGGTCCTAGATGGCCTCACTCCCATGTCTGAGACTCCAGCTGAGACAGCTGAAATGGTTGGGATGACTTGCTTTCCCTCTGACCACATGGCTACTCTCCACGTGGGACCTCACCCTCCTTCAGGTGATCTTGGGCTCTTCTACATGATGGCAGAGAATTCTAAGAGGGTGAAAACCAAACTCTGAGGTTGTGGCTCAAAGTTGCAAATGTCACCCACACTCCATCCTATTGGCCAACACAAGACACAAGACAGGGCCAGACTCCAACCTCTGATGGGAGGAATGGCAAGGTCCCATTGCAAAGGGAGAGGAATTTGAGGCTATGTTTTGCAGTCTTCCACAACTGCCAACATAAAAACAAAATTCTATTTCATGCAAAGATCAGGTTTACTATTTTTTTCTTAAAAAATGGGGAGATTTGGCAACAAACTGCTAGAGCTGAGTAACTTCTGGCCCATTGAGACTGGACATCCCATCTCCAGCTCATCAGAGTCCCTATCACTGTCTACTGCTTATCTCAGGCCCTGCTGACCAGGCAGGTGTCCTGCCTGACTACTGTTTGTGACCACTGTCTTTTAGCATTTCTGGCAATAACTATGGAGGACAGTATGTGATGAGATCAAGTACGTCCTACAGATCACACAACCATTTGCGCCTGTGGAGTGATGTGAGTGGCATATAAGTAATTTTTTACTAAATATAGTTCAAATGTTGAAGCTAATTGTATTAGTTGCCCTGGTCTGCCATAAAAATTACCACAAATTGGGTGACTTAAAACAACAGAAATTTATTTATTAACAGTCTGGAGATCGGAAGTCCAAAATCAAGGTGTCAACAGGGCCAAGCTCTTACATGCTCTGGGGAAGGATCCTTCCTCACCCCTTCCAGCTTCTGATGGCTCCTAGCCATCCGTGGCTTGTTCCTTTCCTGCATCACTCCAGTCTCAGTCTCTGTCTCCATCTCCAGATGGTCTTCTCCTCTGTGTCTCTGTCTCTTCTCTTCTTACAAGGACACTGGTCATTATTGGAATCAGAGACCACTCTAATCCAGTATGATCTCATCTTAATTACATTAGCAAAGACTCTATTTCCAAATAATGCCACATTCAGAGGTTCCAGGTGGACACTATTCAACCCACTATACTAGTGAATGATTCTTCTAGATGAAATAGAGCATCTTGAAATTTATGCCTATAGAAATGTCACTCACACGCACCTGTGATCTAATATACTTTATTCCAGGACAGAGGCAAGGCAGAAATCACCGTATCTGGTATGATGTCAGGGACAGAGGCTCTCTTTGCCAGCTCAAGCCAAGATAAACAGTAATCCTAAATCTCAGGAATGGTCTTTTAGAATGAGCTCAGGAGAGGTGGGCGTAGCCGCTTCATGTCAGTTGGAACAGAAGGAAGAATTCCCTCTTGTAGGTATTGATATATTTTATAAGAACAGGCCTATCTTCCTCCCATTAATTTTAAAAAATTATAAAGGCAGAACCTGCTTATTAAAATATTTTAAAATATTAAAAGACTGCAAAGCACTAAGAAGCAGAAAGTGGAAGAGGCAGTCTCATCCCGCATTCCCTTCCCACTTCTACCCATCCTCATTTTAAAACCACGCCAGGTGTCTTGTTTTGCAGCCTGCGTGCCACCCCCTCTCCCCCGCAGTTTAAAGAATTGATAAATCATCTACTTCATTATTTTTATTGGCCACATAAATTTTAAGAGTGTGCGTGCACCATAATTCTGGAGAACAATCTAAGCATGCAGAGCCCTTAATGCATCAGTTCTATGGAAATCTGTCCTATGGAAATGCCAGCACCAGTGTGAAAGACTGTATCACCCCAGTATTTGCCAACAGTGAAACAACTGAGTCAGTCTGTTAATTTGTAATATAATTGAAAAGAGACAGAGAGCAAACCACTTAGGTATGAGAGAAACTCTGGCTTTGGGGACGCTGTAGGGGAAACAAAGGGCCATTATGAAATAGAGTACATGTGTTTCCTACTAATAAGTTTCCCTTTTGGGGCTACAAACTGGGTAGTTAGTGTCAGGCTACCTGGACTCCTGAGGTCTAAGCCAATTGGGGAGCATATAAGAGGCAACCAATGAATGCTCAAATAAATGGAGCAATGGGCAGATCTCTCTCTTTCTCTCTCTCAAATCAATAAATAAAATAAAATAAAAAACCCCACACACATCCAAATGCTGACATTGTCCAGAAAAATTTAACAGGTTTATTTATATTATTATAAAGTTGAACTGCTGAAACGTGTTCACTAAAACGTTTTGACTTGCATTAATGCTTTCTATCCCCACATTTATATTTAACAAATTTACACACATATGAAAATGGAAAAACTGCCAATATTTGATTTCTGGCTACTATCTTCCACTTGCAATCATATACTTAGGTACCTTTTGACCCCATGGGAAAAAATATCTAATGTTCAGAATATATGCACGCACCCCTATGTTTCAGCATTATTTACAATAACTAAGATCTGGAACAGCCCAAGTGCCCATCAGTAGATGAGTGCATAAAAAAGCTGTGGTACAATGAAACAGTATGCAGCTGTAAAAAGAAGGCGCTCTTACCCTTGAAGATAGCATGGAGGGACCTGGAGAATATTTTGCTAAGCCAGTCAGAGAAAGACAAATACCACATGATCTCACTTATATGTGGAATCTAAGGAACAAAATAAATTGACGGACAAGATAGGACCACAGACATGGAAGCATGAAACAGATGGACAGATCTTAGAGAGAAGGCAAGAAGGAGAGCGGGAAGAAATTAACCAAAGAACTTATAAGCATATATGCATAACCCATGGGCACAGACAATAAACAGGTGAAGGCCTGGAGTTGAGGTGGGAGAGGGAAGGAGGAAGGCAAAAGGGGGAAATGGGGGGCATCTGTAATACTCAACAATAAAATAAATTTAAAGAAGAAACAAAAGATATCTACTGTTCAGAACTACCAATAACAGGAAGAAGATAATTTTTTTTAAAAGAATGAAATGTTTCCCATCATAGTGGACTCTTAAGCACATTCACCCCATATGCAGGATGTTAGCTGGACGTCTTTTGGCATAATTGTTACACGTTTGGTATGGATAGCACACGGATTGGTGTGTTTAAAAAGGCCAATCAGATAGGCCTCACTTGCCTCCTGCAAAACACCAATAGTTGCATTATGGAAGTGCAGTTCTGTTTTGAAGTCCTGAGCAACTTTTCATGCCAGACGCTGCAAGAGAAGTTTTCCAATCAGAAGTTCAGTGGACTTCTGATAACATCTAATTTCATGAAGAGCCAGGGTACCAGGCCTGTAACATGAGGTATATTTTAGTAGGGATTGCATTGAATCTATAGATTGCTTTGGGTAGTATGGACATTTTAATGATGTTAATTCGACCAATCCATGAAGACAGTATATTCTTCCATTTGTTTATGTCTTCCTCTTTCTCTTTTTTCAACATCCCGTAGCTTTCCAAGGAGGCTTTTACCTCCTTGGTTAAGTTTATTCCTAAGTATCTTAATTTTTTTTTGTTGCAAAGGTAAATGGGATTGTTCGTTTGGTTTCTTTTTAAAAATATTCATTATTGGTGTATAAAAATTCCATTGATTTCTGGGTGTTAATTTTGTATCCTGCTACATTGCCAAATTAATTTATTACATCTAGTAGTTTTTTGGTGGAGTCTTTAGGGTTTTCTATGTAGGATATCCTGTCATCTGCAAATAATGAGAGTTTTACTTCCTCCTTTCCAATTTGGATGCCTTTATGTTTTCTTCTTGTCTGATCACTGTGGCTAGGACTTCCAGTACTATGTTGAATAAGAGTGGTGAAAAGCAGCCATCCCTGTCTTGTTCCTGTTCTTAGGGGAAATGGTTTTAGTTTTTGCCCATTGATTATGATGTTCACTGCAGGATTGTCATATATGGCCTTTATTATATTGAGCTATGATCCCTCTATTCCCACGTTGCTGAGAGTTTTTATCAAAAATAGGTGTTGTATTTTGTTGAATGCTTTTTCTGCATCTATTGATATGATCATGTGATTTTTGTCTTTCAATTTGTTTATGTGATATATCACACTAGAGGCCCAGTGCACGAAATTCGTGCACGGAGGGGGGTTGTCCCTCAGCCCAGCCTGTACCCTCTCCAATCTGGGACCCCTCGAGGGCAGTCGGACATCCCTCTCACAATCCAGGACTGCTGGCTCCCAACTGCTTGCCTGCCTGCCTTCCTGATTGCCCCTAACCGCTTCTGCCTGCCAGCCTGATCACTCCCTAACAACTCTGCTGCCAGCCTGTTTGCCCCCAACTTCCCTCCTCTGCCGGCCTGGTTACCCCTAACTGCCCTCTCCTGCAGGGTTGATCACCTCCAACTGCCCTCCCTTGCAGGCCTGGTCCTTCTCAACTGCCCTCCCTTGCAGGCCGGGTGCCTCCCAACTGCCCTCTCCTGCTGGCCATCTTGTGGTGGCCATCTTGTGTCCACATGGGGGCAGGATCTTTGACCACATGGGGGCAGCCATCTTGTGTGTTGGAGTGATGGTCAATCTGCATATTACTCTTTTATTAGATGGGATAGAGGCCTGGTACAGGGGTGGGGGCCAGCTGGTTTTCCCTGAAGGGCATCCTGGATCAGGTGGGGGTTCCCTTGGGGTGTGGGGCGGCCTGAGCGAGGGGCCTGTGGTGGTTTGCAGGCGGGCCACGCCCCCTGGCAATGCAAGCGGAGGCCCTGGTATCTGGAATTTATTTTCCTTCTACAATTGAAACTTTGTAGCCTGGAGCGGAGCCAAGCCTGGGGCTCCCTCCATGGCAGGAAGCCATTTGTGTTGGGGTTATAATTGAAACTTTGTTGCCTTAAGCGGGTGGGCCCGGCCAGGGTGTGCAGAAAGCTTTGCTTCCCCTGTTGCCGGCGGCAACCCTGGCCTGCTCTCTCAAGCTCCATTCTGCCGCCATTTGTTTGAATTTGTTTACCTTCTATAATTGAAACTTTGTAGCTTGAGTGGAGGCTTAGGCCTGGCAAGGGCAGGTGGAAAGCTTGGCTTCCTCTGTTACCTAGGAAACCTTGCTCTCTGTGGCTGTAGCCATCTTGGTTTGGGTTGATTTGCATACCCGCTCTGATTGGATGGTGGGCGTGGCTTGTGGGTGTGGCTTGTGGTGTATCGGAGGTATGGTCAATTTGCATATTTGTCTATTATTAGATAGGCTTTATTGATTTGTGAACATTGTACCAGCCTTGCATTCCTGAAATAAATCCCACTTGGTCATGGTGTATGATCTTTTTAGTATATTGCCGGATTCGATTTGCTAATATTTTGTTGAGGATTTTAGCATCTGTGTTCATCAGGGATATTGGCCTGTAATTCTCTTTGTAGTGTCTTTATCTGGCTTTGGAATTAGGAAAATGCTGGCCTCATAAAAAGAGCTTGGAAGTATTCCTTTCTCTTGAATTTTTTGGAATAGTTTGAGGAGTGTAGGTGTTAGTTATTCTTTGAATGTTTGGTAAAACTCCTCTGTGAAGCTATCCGGACCAGGCCTTTTGTTTGCGGGAAGTTTTTTGATTACTGCTTCTATTTCATCAGTTGCTATTGGCCTATTTAGGTTTTCTGATTCTTTCTGATTCAATTTTGGGAGATTGTATTTTTCTAGGAATTTGTCCATTTCATCCCCATTATTCAGTTTGTTGGCATATAGTTGTTCATAGTATTTTCTTACAATCCTTTGTATTTCTGTGGTGTCAGTTGTTACTTCACCTCTTTCATTTCTGATTTTATTTATTTTGGTCCTCTCTGTTTCTTGATGAGTCTGGCTAAGGGTTCATCAATCTTGTTTACTAGTATCTCTTCAAAGAACCAGATCTTGGTTTCATTAATTTTTGTTTCGTTTCGTTTTTTTAGTTTCTGTGTTATTTATTTATCCTCTAATCTTTATTATTTCCTTCCTTCTACTTACTCTGGGCTTTTCTTGTTGTCCTCTTTCTAGTTCTTTAAGTTGTAGGGTTAAATAGTATATTATTAATTTTTCTTGTTTTTTTGAGCTAGGCCTGTGGGGCTATGAACTTTCAGGACTGCTTTTGCTGTGTCCCATAGATTTTAGATTGTTGTATGTTCATTTTCATTTGTTTCCAGGATGTTTTTTTTATTTCTTCCTTGATTTCATTGATAACCCATTTATTGTTTAATAACATGCTATTTAGCCTCCAGGTGTTTGAATGTTTTTGAGTGTTTTTACTGTAGTTGATTTCTAATTTCATTCCATTGTGATCTGAGGAGATGCATGATATGATTTCAATATTTTTGAATTTGTAGAGACTTGTTTTGTGTCCTAACATGTGGTCTATCTTTGAGAATGTTTCATGTGTACTTTAGAAGAATGTATATTCTGCAGCTTTAGGGTGAAATGTTCTGTAACTATCAATTAAATCCATCTGATCCAGTGTGTCATATAGAGCCACTGTTTCCTTGTTCATTTTCCTTAACCCTGCTCACATCCCCATATAAGATCTATTCTTTAGCCTTGACCAGTTGCTCAGTGGTTAGAGCGTCATCTCTCGGACCTAAGGGTCGTGGGCTCAATTCGTCATCAAGGGCACATACCTCAGTTGCAGTTTCATCCCCGGCCCTGCTTGGGGTATGTGCAGGAGGCAACCAATCTATGTGTCTCTCACATTGATGTTTCTCTCTTTCTCCTCCTCCTCCTCCCTCCCTTCCACTCCCTCTAAAAAGCAATGGAAAAAATACCCTTGGGTGAGGATTAAAAACAACAACAATCTATTCTTTAAAATACCGTCAGCCATCCCTTTGAGAGGATCATGTGTTTTCTACCCAGATCCTGACAATAGGGGGTGTCACCATCTCCCCTCCTCCCCCAACCCCCAGAGTAACTCTAGTTTCCTTGGCTGTTGCCTCCACCTGCTCTTTGGAACCACATTAAGTCTTGACCATTTTATGTGCCTCTGGGAAACCACTTCTGCTCTGATGAGAGCTCTCCAGGAAGGCAAGCTGCTCAGTAACTCTGGCAAAGTCAGGGAGAAGCCTGTCTTCCCTCTAGGTTACACCACACAAAGATTCTAAACTGGCTGCTGGGTCCTAGGGCTCCCCACCCCCATCCCCAGGAACTGGGCTAGGCATGGTCTGGGCTAGGTGGGGAGGTCTAGTGACAGAACTGCCTGTCTCTCTGGAGCCTGGGAGGGATAAGATCTATTACTGTCAGGATCACAGAGCAGGCCCCTCCTTTAATCACAATGAGCTTTCTCCCAGAAGCTTCTCATTCCTTATGCAAGTAGACTCCTGGCAAGGTGTGCTGCCCTGTTGACAGACATGCCTAGACATATCTAATTCTATTTGGATTTGATCTGGGATCTTTCCATACAAGGTTGGGAAGGTAGATTTGGGTCAGGGAGAGGAAGGCCTCCAACATAATCAAACAAGTTTTAACCTAATATTCTAGTCAAGGAATGGCTAAATGTATTCAAGCTGGGGAGAAACCTGGATCAACAACTATTAAGAGCTTAGGGCAGGGGTCCTCAAACTTTTTAAACAGGGGGCCAGTTCACTGTCCCTCAGACCGTTGAAGGGCCGGACTATAGTTTTAAAAAAACTATGAACAAATTCCTATGCACACTGCACATATCTTATTTTGAAGTAAAAAAACAAAACGGCAAAAACACCCGCATGTGGCCCGCGGGTCATAATTTGAGGACGCCTGGCTTAGGGTGTTCCATCTCAGAGCCCATGTTCTTGCTCTCCCTCTAGCGAAGTACCACTTCAACCAGAGAGGCTCCATCAAGGCACTCTCCATCACCACACCTCGTTTTATTTCCAGCAGAATATGTATCTTTCTCTGAAATCAGTTGTTTTCTTCTTTTTTTCACCTGTTCCAAGAAGGTAGGAGATACCTGTCTTAGTCAATGCTACATTCCCAGGGCCTGGCTCATGGTAGGCACTCAATAAATAGGAGTTGAATTTGTTGAATGAGGGAATGAATTTGGTCCAATGAATGAATTTAGATGAGAAAGCCTGGAGAGGTCAAGGGATTTAGCTATCTGCTTTAGCGTACACAACTCATCACTGGCAAAGCTGGGACTAGAAACAGGATATCTAATGAAGCCCACCACATGCAGGTGGAGAGGCAGGAGGGGACCCTGACCTAGGAGCCAGACCAGTGGCATCTCCCAGACATTGAGGTTCAAAAGGGTAGGAAGGAGGGGCATCTCTGGGGAAGTATGGTGACGTAGTGGCCAGAGAAGAGACACAAGATCTGGGAAGAAAAAATTGAAATGTATTGGATGTTTACTCCTTGCCAGGCAATGTGCCAGGTGTAGTAGCTGTACCTGTGTGGTATGATTTACCAACCTGTGCTGTAGGTATTATTGTCCCCATTTTTATGAGCCAAGGAAATGGAGGCACAAGAGTTTAAACAAATTATCCTCTTTTTCCCATTTATCAAGTACCTGACTCCAAGCTTGATCTCTTTCCACCCTCCACATGCCTCTTTGAACACAGGATTAAAGCCGAGAGTTTTCCTTTCAGATGCTTGAGGTCCACAGTTAATTGGAAGAGAGCAGCAAGAGTTAAGTATTTATTAGCAGGGAGCAGGGGTACTTGGTTGTCACCTTGCTTCAGAGGAGAAGCATCATAATAAGGCAGGGGCTTCTCTTGGTAAAGGGAGAGCAGGTAGAGGTGAGAAGAGTGGAGAGATGCACGTTCACCCTGAGGGTGTGCTTCAAGGTGCTGTAGACGTGCAGGTTAGGGACGTGCAGGACTTGGAGCCACCACAGGTTCTACAGATCACCTTTCTCCTTGTCTGGATTCCAATCTAGGGAGACGCCGAAGTGGGAGTGGGACTGGTTGGGCCGAGTTCCGTCCAGACTAGAAGTGGTGTCAGCCCATCTCCCCTCCTCCAGCTGGGCCCCTTCCTTCCAGTGGGCACTCTTGGCCCTTGCCTGTAGGCAGACCAACATAGATGTTCCAGATGTTCCAGGGCAGCTCTTATTTAAACTCCACTGCCCTTTGTCTCCGTAGGTACACGTGTGCCTGTCAGACTGCAGCTCTGGGTTCTGGTATGGAAAATAAAGGTCGCTGAGGCCCAGACGCGCAGATGGTGCCCTCCACAGAGCCAGGTTCTGTTCAGGCCGCTGGGCTGCATAAGGTGTCCTTTGTCCTGGGGATGCCTCCAGGGCCTGTGTTGGAGGCGGCCCCAGCCCAGGGCTAGTCCCTGACCACTGATGCCAAGCAGCTGGCTGTGGGTCAAGGTCAACCCTTTCTCCACGGGAATCCTCAGAGGCTGTGTTACCCACCGGAGCCTCGCTCCCATCCTAAAGCCTCAGGGTATAACTCAAACTTGCTAAAAAGGCCTTTCATAAACAACGCAAGTCTGAACGCTCGGGCTCGGGCTGGGAGGCCCCTCCAGCCTTGGGGGCTTCAGGAGGGTCTGGGCTGCCTGCCAGCTCCAGGCTGTCCCCAGACTTGGGGGGCGGGGGTGGGGGGCGCGGGGAGAAGTGGGGGGAGGCGGTGCCGTTACGGTCTCCAGCCCGCCCGCCCGCCCCGTTTCCAGCCCCGAGTTTCCTGGGGCCCTGGCCTCCTGGGCTCCCCACTCTGCCCTCGCTTAACCCTTTCCTGGAGAGAGGGAGCGGCACAGGTCCTGGCTCTCCGGGGAGGCCTGGGGGGCGGCGGGGCGGGCGGGAGGGAGGAACGGAGAGAAAGGCCGGGTCCCTGAAAGCAAGCCACCTCTCCCCCGCCGGAATGCCCCTCCTTCCCCTTCCTCTCCCTTCCACTGGGGAAAGGGGAACGTGGAAGGAAATTAACTTTGACCCCCGGATTCTGGCTCAGGGCCCGAAACTTGGGTGGAAGGCAGAGGCTTCCAGGACCCTCCCCGCCCCCTCCCGCCCGCCCCGCTCTCCCTCCCGCGTCCTTCCCCGCCCCGTGAGCGGCCGGGCGGACGGAGGAGTTCGTCCCGGAGGGGCTGGCGGAGTGGTGGAGGGGGAAGGCTGGGGGCGGAGGGAAGGGCGGCGGGAGCCCGACCGGTCCCACCCCCGGCTGCAGCCCCGGGCAGGAAGAGATCGTCGCGGAAGCCGCCGCCGGAGGGACGAGCTGGGGAGGACGGGCGCCGGAGCGGCGGCGGGTGGGTCGGCGAGCCCGCGGGACCCGGCCGAGGCGGGGGGCGCGCCGCAGGGAGCAGGGGGCGTGGCCTGGGCTCCCGGGACCGGGGCTGGGGAGCCTCCCGCGCCGGGACCCGGGTGACACTTCGGGCTCCCTCCTTCCCGGGGCAGGGGGGCAGCCATGCTCCTGGCCGGGGGCGACCCCCCGGCGCAGGAATGGGTCATGGTGCAAACCACATCGAAGCCCCGCGTGCAGCGGCAGCGCCTGCAAGTGCAGCGCATCTTCAGAATCAAGCTGAACGCTTTCCAGAGCCGCCCAGACAGCCCCAATTTCTGGCTGCAGCTCGAGGGGCCCCGGGAGAACATGGGCAAAGCCAAGGTAAACAGCGTCTCCCCGCCCCCACCCGTCCCTTCCTGCCAGACCCCTCTCCCGCCCCGCTGCCAGCCGCGGAGACGGGGGTCCCCAAGGTCCCCGACCTGGCTTCGGCAGTGTGAAGGGCAGGTACTGGACACCCCCTCCCCCCTCCAGATCCGCAGCCTTGGTTCCTTCTCTCTGGCTCCTTCTTTCTTTCTGCCCCACCCCTCTCGAGTGTCACTTCTATCCCTCGAGTGTCCTGAGAGAGGCTCCGCGGGTGTGTACCCCAGGAGCCTTCCTTGGCCTGGGCCCCAGCACCCACGGCTCCCCTCCTCCATCGGGGTACACAGCTTAAGCTCCTGCATTTCTGTGGCCTGTGCAACACACCTCTTTGTTCTCCACCAAGACGATCCTTCCGTCTCTTTTTAAGTCTCCTTAAATCTTTGGAACCTCCCAGAGTGCTGGGACTCGAGGGGCCCTTAGAGATGCTGCTAAAGCAGTGCCGGCATTTTACCGACTAGTTGTCGGGGCCTGGAGAGGGTAAGGGGCCTGTGTGAGTGCTCAGGTCAGCTAGGTGGAGGCGGAGGGGGCTGGGGCAGGAACCTAGAGCTCTGGGCTCCCTGCTCCACACTCTTGCAGGGGCTCAGGGTCGGGGTGCAGCTGCTCTGGAAGGCACCAGCCCTTAGGGATGGGTTGAAATCTGGGAAGTGGGCCGTGGGCTTTCAGATTAAATGACTTCTGGATAGGCAGGTCATAGTGCTCCTCTCGGTATTCTCCCCTGGCTTCTCTCTCAAGCTTCTCCTCCACTCTGGTCTCTCAAGTTCCCTTTGCCCCCCCAGTCATGGCCAAGGTCTCCTTCTTCCCCAGGATTCCTTTATCTTATCTTTTCCCGGTAGGAATGCTACAGCCTCCCTCTCCCCCAGACCGCACCAACGCACACGTCTTCCCCAGCTGCGTCTACACCAACATCCTAATTGGCCAAGGCCCTGGGTGGGGGAGGCCCTAACGCACTGGCCAGCAGGCAGGCAGGCGGGCGGGCGGGCGGGCAGACAGGCTGGAAAGTTCCTCCCTCAGCCCCTCTGCTGAGCTGCTGTATCAGCAGTTTTTCCAATTCTGACAGAGGTGCTGGGGGAGGGGAGGGGTGCCTGCCCAGAGAACAGATGTAGGAGCCCCTGAGATGAAGACTCTCAGGGTGGGTTAACGAGAGGAACCTTTTGGGTGGGTTGTCTTGGGTTCTTAATCTTTTTGTTGCTTTGAACTACAACAGCTCACCCTTGTGTGTTACTAGCGCTTTCTGAGGTGCCCAGCTCCCCCTGTTCCCTGCTTAGATCCTGGATCACGTTCTCCAGGCCTGTCTGCTCCTGCTCCCACTGCCTCCTCAGGGATCCCTCCCTCACACCCCAGGCCCTGCTAATGTGGCTCCCTCAGCTCCCCCACCCTGTTACCTCCTTCCCCTTTGTCTTCCCCTGGGGAGAGGCACTGTTTAAGATGGAATCCGAACATGAGGGGGTTCTACGTAACTCCCTCCCTGATTTCACAGAATGAGCAGAAGGGCAGGGAGTATAAGGCGTTGTCCCAGGAGTTATGAGATCTGGGCTCAACTTGCTGTCACCAAGTCACACTGGGACAGAGGGGTATGTATGGTGGGGAGCGTTCGAGATTGGGGTTTGCTACCTGCTAACTGGGCCAAATCATTTCCCTTCCCTTGAGCCTATTTTCTCATCTATAAAATAACACAACACCCACTTCACGGAAGGGTTGTAAGAATCAGCGGAAATAATGCATGCTTACGCACTTTTGCAAAACGTGGAAAGCTATAGAGCACACATGTCAGTTATTGTTGGTAAGTAGCTGTGTAACTTTGAGCAAGTCCTTTTCTCTCCCTCAGTCTCAGTCTCCTTGTTTGTAAAGTGAGAAGCTTGGATTAAATGCTCTCTAAGGTCGAGCGATCTGTTACAGGAGAATTTCCCAAGTGTAAGGATGTATCGTGGTTTCCGTTTGGAGGTGCTGTGGCCGACCCCAATTCCAGCTGTAGGGACACAATCATGCACTTTGTTAATGGGAGGCTGTATACAGGCCAACCAACTGGCAGTGAGGTCTCAGTGAGATTGGAGGTTGCAGGATGTGGAAGGGTTGAGGATGAGGATGGCATGTTGGTGAGGGGAAAAAGGGTTAAGAAGGATATAGGCCTATCTGGAGAAGGGCTGGGTTGTGTTTCTATATCATATGTGGCTGATTTTCCAGGAAAATCTCTGTAGAACTCAAGAGTGCCTTTACATTGTTTTGTCGTGGTGGGATTTAAAAAATAAGGACATTGCCCTAGCTGGTTTGGCTCAGTGGATAGAGTGTTGGCCTGAGGACTGAAGGGTCCCGGGTTAGATTCCAGTCAAGGGCACATACCTGAGCTGTGTGGGCTTGATCCCTAGTAGGGGGTGTGCAGGAGGCAGCTAATCAATGATTATCTCTCATCATTGATGTTTCTATCTCTCTCTCCCTCTCCCTTCCTCTCTGAAATCAATAAAAATATATTTTTAAAAAAATAAGGACATTGCTGGAATTCATTCCCAGGCAGCAAAAATAAATACTAGGGATGACTGACCTCTGGGGTGAAATCAGCAAGTGGAAAGGAAGGTTTTAATAATGATCCGAGTTGCCCAGGGACCAGCCCTCTGTCCTCCTGGGCAATGATGTGAGGAAGGATTGGACTCACAGAGGAGAGATGACATGCTCGCATCTCCCCTTCTTGGAGACTCTTTTTGAAGATGGGGGAGGGAGGTGATGGGGAGCCAGAGACCGGGTTCAGGGAGCTGGGGAACAAGGTGTGGTTTGCTGTCTTTTGGCTTGGCTGTCAGTTGGAAGTTCACCTATTCCTACTCCGCACTAACAGTTGAGCACAGAGCCATGGAAGCTGGTAGTGGCCAGGGGTGTGCTGGAGCAGGCCCTATTAAAATTTCAGGAAGTTTGCAAACTGGTAACATTCCACTGGTAGTTTGAAATCAGCCATGGGGGAGTCTTTACACCACAGAAATTGACAAATGCTACATATCAGAGCTACCCCCCAATTGTGTTGTGGGCATCTCCCCCTTCCCCTTTATTTTAAACTTTTTTTCTTTTATCCAAGTAATTAACAACTTAAAAGTCCAACACTTTTGAAAAAGTTCACAATAGAACACAGTGAATCCCTGCCTGTCTTTCCCAACTCTCTCTTCAGTGCCCTTTCTTGTAGACAAGGTTTACTCTGACATTTACACATCTCTACATTCCTAAAACAAAATTGTAGATACTGTTATCTTTTGATCAATCCATTTTAGATATTTTTTTACTTCCTATTATTGAAGGTGAAGATTTGATTATTCCCAATATAATTATTTTTTAATTTTCTGTTCAATTTATATTTAGTATTTGCATCATTATGCCTTATGCAAATATTAACATCTAAGTGTACTATGATTACATTTTCTTTCTTTTTTATTTCACTGAGGTTTAGAGCTTATTGTTTTTTTTTTTAATATGCTTGTTTTTCTTTGTATCTATTGCCAATTTCTACAACTTTCAGTGGACATCCTTCCTTCTGTCTTGTCTGGTCTGTCATCCTGAGACTTCCGTTTGCTGTCATTCTTGGCATCCCTTTGCCTTTTGTTGTTGTTGTTGTTAAATGTCTTGTTTCCTGGGCTGAATATCTTTATTTTCTTGGGTTGCTAGAGCACATCCATCAATAGCTTCATCAAACCCTAGCTGGCTTGGCTCAATGGACAGAGCTCTGGCCTGCGGACTGACGGGTCCTGGGTTTGATTGCGGTCAAGGGCACATGCCTGGGTTGCGGGCTCTATCGCCGGGAGAGGGAGTGCAGGAGGCAGCCGATCAATGACTCTTTCTCATCATTGATGTTTCTATCTCTCTCTCCCCTCTCCCTTCCTCTCTGAAATCAATAAAAATATGTTTTAAAAAATAGCTTCATCAAGATGAAAGATGGAGCCGTGGTAAAGAGTATACGGATGACTGCTCTCAATGTGGTTGTCTCTTGAGTCCTCTCCTCCAATCTGAACTAGTTGTCCTCTATGCCTGCTGATAGTTGACATCCTAGAACAGTTCCTGACACATAGGTGCTCAATAATGATTTGTTGAAAGGATAAATAAATTCTGAAAATTCTCTTCATTATCATCCTGGAGATTGCCTTTGTTTTGTTTTTTCCAATGTTGGTCTCCTTTCTTGTTTGCCGGGAACTACTCTCCTGTAGCTTCCTGAGAAAGATTAGGAAGTGAAATGTTGGAGTTGTGTATCTGAAGGTCACTTGATTGATAGTTTGGCTGGCATAGAATTATAAATGGGAAATTATTTTCCTTCAGAAGTGTAAAGGCATTACTCCAAAGACTTCTTGCTTTTTAGATGTCTGAAGCTATTCTGGGTCCCTGGTCCTTTGCATGAGAAGTTTTTCCTCTCTGAAAGTTTGTAGTTTTCCCCACTGTTCTGAGGTTTCCCAGCGAGACCCCTTTGCGTAGATCTGTCTTCATCCATTGTTAGTTACTGTTGTATTCCATGGGCCCTTCCATCTGGATACTCATGTTCTTCAGATCGAGGGCATTTTCTGAAAATACTTCATGGATGATTTCCCCCTGTGTTTTCTATATTCTCTCTCTTCCTGGAACTCCTAATCAGACACTGGACTTTCTGGACTGACTGGTCCACTTTTCTTATTTTTTCCAACTTTGACTTTTTGCTTTGCTTTCTGGAGATTTCCTAAACTTTATCTTCCAATCCTTTTCTTGGGTCTTTAATTTCTGCCGTCATATTTTTAATGTCTAAACGTCATTTATGTTCTCTCTGAATTCTCTTTTAAAAAATAGTATCCTATTCTTGTTCAGTGTGTACAATATTCTCAATTATTATCTCTCTAAGGAGAATGATAGTAAACTTTCTGAAGTTTTCTTCTCCCTCCCTACTTTCTTTTTCTTCAAGTTGCTCCCCACCTCTTCCTACATATATTTTGCATATTTATCTCACATTAGTTTTCTTCATATGTTTGGTAATCTTTGCATGGTTAAGAGTAAAACCCAAAAAGCTAACTGGGAACTGAGACTGAGGCTTACTGATTTGGAGCTTGGCTGTACGGATATCTGGGGGCACTGTCTGTTAGGGAACCTGTTTGATGGTCTTTGCTCTTGAGCTGGCTGGATTTCTAGAATGCATTTCTCTATTCTCTGTCCTGGAGCATCAGGGTCTGGCTGCTGAATCTCTGAAAGAGAAGAATGAGTTTCTCTACACTCGGCCTTCATTGTAGACATCATATTTGGCCCTCCTCTCTTCCCCCATGTTTATTTTTTATGGTACTTGCACTCTCAAGTATGCTGATAAACCTCTAATCCTAGGACCCGTTTTCAACTCTGTAGAGAACAAGCCTCCAGTGGGTAGGGAGGTACTTGCCAAGCCTGTGTTATTCAAACAATTTTACCTCAGTTTGCCTTTAAAAATTTTTTTTAATGTTCCCCTTCAATTCCAATTCCAGAGTTTCTTGGTGTTGCCGTTTTCTGAGCCTTCTGTGTACTCTGCAGTGTAATTTTGGGTGGTTCTGGAAAGTAGACGATGAATGATAATTGACTTATGAGAAAGGAGAATCCTAAGTCAGGTGTTAAATAATAAAACAACTTGATCAAGTATAGAGCAGTATTAAATGATTTAGTGGTGTTTTTATTTAATTTACAATTTGACAAAGGACCTGTGGGACATTGGGCGTTATGTTTTCATAAACACACCATTCTTTTTCTGTGCTTATTTTTTTCCTGCCTCCTCTCTACTTCTCTTCCCCTTGGAGGAAAAAGGTCTGGGTAGGCTTTATGCAGAAAAAGTGCTCCAGGTATTTTCTGGATATAAATGCCTGCTGTATACCTTTTCTCCCCCTCCCCCTCCTTCTCTTCCTCCTCCTCCTTCTTCTTCTTTGCTTGAAACTATAGACAGCATCATGGTTATACTTTGGAGTCAGAGTGGCTGCGTGTCCCAGCCTACTATCTGTGTAACCTTGGGCCCATCCTTGCTCCTCTAAAATGGGGATGATAGTAATTTCCTTATAGAGCTGAGAGAGGAATAAATGAGATAATGTGTGGCACATAGTATGTGTTCAATAAATATTCAGATTTATTCTTTTGAAAATTATTTCAATTCCTATATATCTTTTAGTTAAAAATATTGAACAGTTAATGGCACAATAAATATTTTAAGCTCTTTACAAAAAGAGAAAGAAACCACCCACCATCTTCTTACCCAGTATACATATTTGTGTTTACATATTGCGTTCACGTGGTAAGAGTGTGAGGTGTATGGGATGGAGAGCTTGTTAAGGAGAGAGATCCCATACTGGTCAGATTCACCCTTGCCTGGCAGTGGGTCCAGCTGAGGTCCTGGGTGGGATGATGTTTTGAGATGGTTTTGGACTGATTAGAAAGGGGTTAGACCTGGGCCTAACTGCTGGGGTGCATTTCGGTCCCTTTGGGGGAAGGGTTGGCAGTTTAGGGCCTGAGTCAGATGGAAGAGGCAAACATAGGCCATCGCAGGGAAGAATGGACTAGGCACTGAGCAGAGGACCTGGAGCCGATTTCAGGGTAGCTGGTGGGGACCCAAAATGGAGCATTTATTTCTAATGGAACTGCCAGGGGAGAGCAAGAAGATGACGGTTATCAACATGGTGATCTGAAGTGACATGAGGGCGAACGTGGTCAACATGAGTTGGCTGATTAAGAGGGAATGCTCACGCTCCCTTGGAGCTCATGGGATTGTCCTGGTGGAACTCAGCCATCTAGTGGAGGAGCCCAACCTCTCCCATCCCAGCAACTACTAAAGACCGAGTGTGTGCACCCTGTAAACAGGAGGACTTGGTCTGCCCAGAAAGCCAGAGGCCTTTCTTCTGATTCAGCCATCGTGTGTATCTGTGTGGTTCTCCTGGATGCTGGCCCAGTGACTTATCTCCTCCTCTCCTTCTCTGTCTGTTCTGGGTAACAGAGTTACCATGGTTACGGGTACTGATTGTGCCACAGACCTTCTGAAGGGGGATTAAGCCAGAATCCCACAAGATTACCCTGTTGTCACTGTGTAGTCAGCCTGAGGAAGTGGAAAGAACACCTGGTTTCAGGGTCAGACAGATGTGGCTTGTGGTCCTGGCCCAGTCACTCTTTAGCTGTGTGTCCTTGGACAAGTTGCATAGCCCTTCTGAGCCTGCAAAATGGGAATAGGCTGTGCCAAGCACTATTGGTGTTGCCATTTTCTGAGCTTGGCCATTGATTTTTGAATCAATTAAAAAACTATTATCCCCATTTTAATTCTGAGGGAATATAGGTACAGGGGGGATTAATAACTTGCCCCAGGTCACCTAAGTTCCTGGCACCTGGAGGATGCAATACGCCTCCCGCTAGGTATTTCACAATTCTTGAATGCTTGGACTTAAGGTGTACCTTGTTTAACTTGTCATACAGGTGAAGAGGCTGAGACCATGCTCCTATCATTGCCTGGAAAGATGACAAATTTCCCACAATTAACCTGACCTACTGAGGTCACATTGAAAGTAGAACCAGGTCCTTGACTCCAAACCCAGGTGCTCCCTTCTCTCCAGGCCTTCCCCATTCTGTCAGAGTTTCCTGGAAAGAAATGAGTGTGTGAGGGGGCAAGACCAGGGAGAGCGGGGCTGGCCCTGGGAAGTCGTTGGCTTCTGGTAGGCCGGGGAAGGGCACCTGCTTGGTGAGGGATGGCCCTTCTGGGTTGGGCAGTGTGAGCCAGTGGCCGCCCCCTAAAGGAATGACTTCCTTTGTGTTCTCCCCACTGCGGCTTCAGGAGTATCTGAAGGGCCTGTGCAACCCCGAGCTGTGGAAGGAGGTTCGCTACCCACCAGCCCTGCACTGCGCCTTCCTTGGGGCCCAGGGCCTTTTCCTCGACTGCCTCTGCTGGAGTACCCAGGCTTACCTGGTGCCTGGCCCCACTGGCTCCCTAATGGTGGGCGGGCTGACCGAGTCTTTCATCATGACCCAGAACTGGCTGGAGGAGCTGGTGGGGCGACTGCGCTGGGGCCCTGCCCCTGTTTTCACCCCCCGGGGTATCTGGGAGGCTGAGGTGACCCGGGCCTTTGGGGCTTTGATCTGGATCCGTGGTGACCAGTATGCAGGGGACCTGCTGCAGCTGCCCCCAGCAGTCCAGGAGCTGCTGCTGAGCCTGGTGCGGGATGCTGCGGGCAAGGAGGACATCATCGAGTGGCTCGGCCGCCTTGGCACCTCCAACGCCCGCTCCGACCCGGAGGTCCTGATCTGCCCTTCACAGCAGCAGAAGGAAGGCTCGGATATGACATCTGTGGGTGATGGTCCTGGGCCTCTGCTGGAGATGAGGACCCTCCAGAATGGGAACACAGAAAATTCAAAGAGATTAACCAGCCTGGGAGCCAACCCAGGCCAGAAGGCACAGCAGGAGACAGCAAACCAGCTGGTACGGTAAGTTTTGGAGAATCAGTCTGTCTTCTCTGCCCCTTCCCCTCCTCCCCCACCCCAAGGAAATAATTTTGCACCTAGCTGGCCTCCCCACCTTTCCAACAAACTCTGGCTTCCTCCAGGGTCGGTTCCAACAATCAAGGTGATATGGACAGTGCTCACAAGGAAGGGCCAGTGCCAGCCGCCGGCAGCCAGGATCCTGCAAACCACTCACAAGCATTGTCACAGCAGCGGCAGCTCCAGAGGGTGGAAGACAAACTCTCCTTCCAGCCTCCCGTGACAGCCCTGGGTGTGTGCCCATCTTGGAAGGCCTGGGCTCCGGGGCCAGCCTTTGGGCCCCTGTGGCCAGGGACTATTGCTACGACCTTCTGGAGGATCAATGAACTGCATTCTCTCCACCTGGCCTGGCTCCTGTCCCAGGCGTGCTTCAGCTTCCCCTTCTGGCAGAGGCCTCTGGGCCCCATTCAGTTCAAGCTCCCGGGGCAGAGTCCTTTGCCCTTAAACCTGGAGTGGAAGCAGAAGGAGCTGGTTCCTTTGCCCAGTGTGGAAAGCCCAGATGGGGGACCGGGAGGAGAGGCAGACCTACAGAATTGCCCAAGGCCAGAGACCCCCCCAAAAGTCATGAGTGTTTTGGTGGTCTCAGGGGGCTCTGGTATCAAGGGCAAAGCTAGCCCAGGACTTCCACAGGTAGGGCCACCTTTGACCTCTACACCCCAACTCCAAGCTGGAAGTGAGCTGGGGGATCCAGGAAGTGGACAGTGGGATTGTAAGGGGCCAGAAGAGGGGCCCTTACCAGCACCACCCACAGGGCAAGGGGTGCCTACAGCTCAAGAGAGGCCCGTGGGTCAAGGGGAGCCGACGGCTGAGTCAGTGCCTGACACTCAAAGAGTGCCTGATGCTCTCGAAGTGCCCATGGCTGCAGCAGTGCCTAGGGCTCAAACCCCACCCCCAAATCAAGTGCTATCTGCAGCCCCCAAAGTGCCTACAGCCCAGATGATGCCCGCAGTCCACACAGAGCCTGCAGCCCCCCAAGTGCCTTCGGCTCCAACAAAGCCAGCCACTCACGGGGGGCCCACAGCTCAAAAGGCAGCCGTGGGTCAACCGGCACCAGCAGCTCAAATGGTCCCTGCGACTCCGAAAACCCCCACAGCTCAGAGAATCCCTGCAGCCAAAACATCACCTGCAGGTCCCCAAACGCCCAAAGCTCAAACTGGGCCTGTGGCTAAAACGGGGTCTGCAGCTCCCAAAGCGCCTGCGGCCCCCAAAGCGCCTGCGGCCCCCAAAGTGCCTGCGGCCCCCAAAGCATCTACGGCCCCCAAAGCCTCCAAAGCTCCGAAAACACCCGCGGCCCAGAAGGCGCTCACAGGTCCAGGGCCAGCGTTGGATGCAGCCAAACTACTGAGAGAGGTCCAGCCTTCGTCCAGGGGCGGTGCTTCCTCCCCAAAGGGCCAGGGGGAGGCCAGGAGGCAGGGTCTCCAGTCCTGCAGCACCTTGGCTCCCAGTCGTAAGCACCAGCCTCCGGTGGGTGGACTCCTGGGGGCTGGGGAGGGGACCCCGAGGCAGCCGCCTCGACAACCGCAGGCGAACAGCACAGTGACCAGCTTTCAGAGGTACCATGAGGCCCTGAATACGCCCTTCGAGCTGAACCTGTCGGGAGAACCTGGGAACCAGGGGTTGCGGCGAGTGGTCATTGATGGCAGCAGCGTGGCCATGGTGTGAGTAGCATGAGGGTAGGCTGGGCATGCTGGGGAGCTGGGACAGGGCATCCCTGGGGCGACTGTGGGCACCCCTTTTTGACCTCTGTGTAAGGGTGACATGGTTCAGATGGGGAAAAGCTGGGAGTGGCCCATGTTGAGTGGCTACTGCCTGCTAGGCAGTGTGCGAAATTGTCACAGCCACTCTCAGCCCTGCAAATGTAGGTTCCTGTTCTCCCTCTTTGGCAAAAGCAGAAAAGAGAGGTGATGAATCTTGCCCAAGGTCCCGGAGCCAGTAAGCGTTCCAGCTGGTCTTTGGGTTCAGACTGTCCACTGCCGGGGTGCCCACTCTTTCCACTGCAGCCTGCCTCCCATAACACGGCATCAGCCGACCCCCAGCCAGGTATCAGATGTTTAGCCCGAACCGTATGGCCCAGCACAGACCTCCTCTATGAAGTTTTTCCTGATCAAGCCTTACAGGCCCTCTCTGCACAGCACTTACTGTGTGTCTGTGCTAGCATGAATATATGTAAGACCACTTAATGTGCCAACATGGTAGAGTGTTATCTGTGCTGAGCACACTCCCAGCACAGTTGGTGGTCAGCAAATGTTTGTTTGCTTCCAGTTCTCACCTGAGCCCTTTGGGTGTAGAGGTTGCCTTCTTCCTCTTCGTGCCCTGCAGGCCCCTATACACCTGTGCACGTGCACACGCACGTAAAACACACAGGAGGTGAGCGCACCCAGTAGGTGCTCACAGAATGTTTAATGATGGAGGGAAGGGAGAGGGCATTGCCGGTGTCTGTGGTGCTGATGCTGGTGCCCTGGCATTGCCCACTGGGCTGCCCAGGCTCTGAGGGAGGGGTGGAGGCAGGGCCGATCCTGGGCAAAAAGTTGCTCCCTCACTCCTCACCCCCCCACAGACACGGCCTCCAGCACTTCTTCTCCTGCCGGGGCATTGCCATGGCAGTGCAGTATTTCTGGAACCGGGGACACCGAGAGGTCACTGTGTTTGTACCCACCTGGCAACTGAAGAAGAACCGGAGGGTGAGAGGTGAGCTGTCCACTCCTCCCCGCCCCCACCCAGCCCCTCCAGCAGCACCCAGCTTTTCCTTTCCCTGCCTCTCTGTCTGCACCATGGCCGTTTCCACTTAGCCCTTCCTCTGACGATCTCTACCTTCTGCCTCTCACCTCCAGAGAGCCACTTTCTGACGAAGCTACATTCCCTCAAGATGCTTTCAATCACCCCCTCCCAGCTTGAGAACGGCAAGAAGATCACCACCTACGATTACAGGTGTGCCAGTCCCCAGGCCTTCTCTCGGTGGGGCTCTGCGGTTGGGCTGGTGTGTCGGGTGGAGTCCTGCTCATCCGCTCTGTGTCCGAGGGGGCCACTTCAGAGAGGCTGGCTCATGGCCTCTGCGCAGAGGGACACGGTGAGGAGAGGGCTCCCAGGTCGGCTCTACCTGAGGCCAGGGGCACTCCTGGCTTTGGGACTCCGCAGCTCCCTTTGCCTAGTTAACAGACTGTCTCCCCCCGTGACCTGCGGACTGAGACCCCCCGCTGTGGGTGGGTTAGCCCAGGTGACTCCTGGCGCCTCGAGTGCGTTGCTCCCCCAAGCAGCTGGTTGAAGTTCATGTCTCAAGGAACTGCTCCAATTTCCCCTTCCCCAGCCCTGGCACTGGGAGGAGGTATGTGCGTGGCTGTATGTGGTTGGAGCTCTGGCTGGCCTCTGAAAATGGTTACACTGGCTCCATTTCCTAGCCAAAGCCCGAATGCCTCCCTACTTGTCAGCCGTAACTCCCAGCCCCCCACCTGGCTGCACACACTGTGCACAGGGGTCTGCGATGCTGCCGCTGCGGGGGCGGGAGGCCCTGCGGCAGTCACTGGGCCTGGTCTGGAGCCCAGGTCCGGCAGACACGGGTCTTGGCGTCACTCAGGCTCCTCCCATGCCGGGCAGGGAGAGATTCTGTCCCTCCTCACTTTTCCCAACACTGACACCCTTCAGGCCTGGGAAGGGCTGGGCAGGGCAGCTCAGGCATCTCGCCTTCAAGAGCAAGCCCCTGGGTGAGGTGTTTAAGTGCCTCTAGATGCAGGCGTGGGTTCGAGGGAAGACGGCTTTTCTGCAGGAGGCCCCTCTGCTGGGCACTGGTGGAATAGCATGCTTTCAGCGATTGAAAAGGGATCCCTGGGAAATAGGTTTGTTCAGGTGTGTTTTTATATGTGTGTGCACACACACACACATATGTGCCTTGGCATGTACATGACTGTTATGTGTTGGTGAAGAATAATAATGGAAAATGTGTGTGTATGCTGTGTGGCAGATGCTGAGCTAGAGGCTTCAATGTGTCGTCATTCAGTTCAATCCTCACAGCAGTAGAGGGGAGGCATTTATGTTTTACAGATGCAGAAACCGAAGCAGTAAAATGCATGTGTGGATGGGAATGAGTGTGCGGGTTTATGTGGGTGTCTCTGCATGTGTATGTGAATTCCTACGTGTAAAATGGGGGTCTGTGTTTGAATAAACAGTTGGGAGGTGTACGTTCCCAGTTCACCCTTCCAGGGCCTAATGGGGACCCCAAATAGCTGCATAGATGAGGGGAAGGGCTCCTGAGCCCTGGCTTCCCAACGACCAGGGGCAGCCTTTGTCCAACACAAAGTGAAGCTGCAAGTTCTTTTCCCGGAGGCCCAGGGAAGGGAGGTCTGGTTACGGGGTCTCAGTGGCTTTCGCTCTCCCTGCAGGTTCATGGTAAAGCTGGCAGAGGAGACAGACGGCATCATCGTCACCAACGAGCAGCTCCACATCCTGATGAATATTTCCAAGAAGCTGATGGTCAAAGATCGGTGAGGTGGCTGAGAGGGGGTTGGGCTGTTCCTTCCCCTCGGGTGTCAGGCAGCCTGTGGCAGTGGGGTCCTGGGGCAGTGAGAGAGAGGGTCCTTGGGCCCGTGCCCACCAGCACCTGCCGGGAGGAGAGGTGGGTCTGGGCCCCTGTGGAGACGCCCAGGCAGCAGTGGGGTGTGGGCGGGTCACGGGCTCCTCTGTGACTGTGCCTTCTCGCTTCTGAGTCCAGCCTGCTGCCCTTCACCTTTGCGGGGAATCTGTTCATGGTGCCCGATGACCCCCTGGGCCGGGATGGCCCCACCCTGGATGAGTTTCTGAGGAAGCCAAACAGGTAATGGTCCTCCCCTGCATCCCAGCCCCTCCTGGGACTGATTAGAAACTTGCCCTAAGTGCTGGCCAGCATTTGTTCAGTGTTCAACAGTGAGCAGAGTGATTTGACTCCTTCAGGTTTTCACACTTCTCCCACTTATTTGCACATCCACAAACCACTGCCAGTATGGTTTTGCACACGCACGTTAATACTATATGTATCCTTCAACAACAGGCATTTGTAGTCAAATTTATTGTTTGTTTTTTTTTCCAGATGTTAATCCACGTGGCTCACTTTAAAGGCCGTGTGGTATTCCATTACAGGAGTACCCAACAGTTATCGGGTCTCTGTGGAGGGCCATTGGCGGTTTTCTTGTCGTGCCATTGGAACCAGTGCGGCAGTGAGCAGCCTCGCTCTTGTCCCATTGTGAACAAGGGCAGGCAGCTGTGTCTAGAGTCTATGCCAAGTAGCATTTATTCCATGTTTATTATCCCCTTCGGTCCTCACAACCTGAGTTATACATACAGGACCACTATCCTCATTTCACAGATGAGAAATCTGAGACTCTAGTACTTTCCTAAGGTCCCTTTGCTGGTGGCAGCAGCACTGGTTTGCGGTGACTCCGATCCTGTGGCCTTCGCCCCTCCCAGTCACCTTGCTGCCCATCTCCCAGTTCCCTGAGCCCAGCAGGGGACTGTGGTGGACCTTCTGGGCATGGCACCGCTTCCTGGGCCAGGTCCTCCCAGTCCCATTTTCCCTGTTTGGAAAAAAAGTGATTTGGTCGAGGTTTGTCTTCTGGCTTCTCCAAAAAACGTTGTCAGACCTCCTTCCCTCTCCCCAGCCCCGCCTCTCTCTCCTTTTTAATGCACATCTCGCTGTGTCACCATGTGAAATGTGTTTGAGTTGGGGCCAAAGTTTCAAAGCTTCCACCCTCCCACCCTTTTTTCTCTGAGATCAATGGGGCCCCTTTCCACCCTTTTTTGTTTCTCTCTTTTAAAAATTAAAAAAAAATGTCTTTATTGTTGAAAGTATTACATATGTCCCCCTTTTTCCCCAATGACCCCCTCCAGCCACCCCCCCCCACCCCCCCCCCCCCCCCCGCCACCCGCCGCCCCAGGCCCTCACTGCCCCATTGTCTGTATCCATAGGCTATGCATATATGCATACAAGGTCCTTGGTTGATTACCCCTCGCCCACCTTCCCTCTGAGTTTCCACATTCTGTTCCATGCTTCCATGTCTCTGGATCCAATCCGTTCATCCATTTATTTTGTTACTTAGATTCCACATGTGAGTGAGATCATGTGATACTTGTCTTTCTCTGGCTGACTTATTTCACTTAGCATGATAAAATATTTTTATTGAGTATTACAGATGTCCCCTCCCCCCCATTGACCCCCTTTCCCTGCCTCTCCTCCCAGACCTTCACCACACTATTGTCTGTGTCCATGGGTTATGCATATATGGTTATTCTCTCCCCACCCACCCACCCCCACCTTCCCTCTGAGATTCATCAGTCTGTTCCATGCTTCCATGCTTCTATGTCTCTGGATCTATTTTGTTCATCTTTTTACTTTGTTCATTAGATTCCACATATAAGTGAGATCATGTGATACTTATCTTTCTCTGCCTGGATTATTTCACTTAGCGTATTACTCTCCAGGTCCCTCCATGCTGTCTCAAAGGGTAAGAGATCCTTCTTTTTTACTGCTGCGTAGTATTCCATTGTGTAAATGTATCACAGCTTTTTTATCCACTCATCTACTGATGGGCACTTGGGCTTTTTCCAGATCTTAGCTATTGTAAATTGTGCTGCTGTGAACATAAGTGTACATATATTCTTTCTGATTGGTATTTTGGGTTTCTTAGACTATATTCCTAGAAGTGGGATCACTGGGTCAAATGGCAGCTCATATTTAATTTTTGAGGAAACTTCATACATTCTGCATTCCCACCAGCAGTGTACTAGGGTTTTCTTTTCTCCACATCCTCTCCAGCACTTGTCATTTGTTGATTTGTTGATGATAGCCATTCTGACAGGTGTGAAGTGATACCTCATTGTTATTTTAATTTACATCTCTCTGATGATCAGTGACTTTGAGCATTTTTTCATATGTCTCTCGGCCATCTGTATGTCCACTTTGGAGAAGTGTCTATTTAGGTCCTTTGCCCATTTTTAAATTGGATTGTTTGTCTTCCTTTTGTTAATTTGTATGAGTTCCTTATATACTTTGGCTATTAACCCTTTATCAGATGTATCATTGGCAAATATGTTCTCCCATACAGCAGGCTCCCTTTTCATTTTGTTGATTGTTTCTTTTGCTGTGCAGAAGATTTTCATTTTGATGTAGTCCCATTTTATTTTCTCCTGTGTTTCCCTTGCCCTAGGAGACGTATCAGCAAACATACTGATATCAGAGATGTCTGAGATTTTGTAGCCTATGGTTTCTTATAGGATTTTAAGGGTTTCACTACTTACATTTAAGTATTTTATCCATTTTTAGTTTATTCTTGATTGCATTAAATCTCTAGACTGCTTTGGGTAGTATTTTATTTATTTTTCTTTTTAATTATTTTTTAAAAATATAAATTTTTATTGATTTCAGAGAGGAAGTGAGAGAGAGAGGGAGAGATAGAAACATCTCTGGGGATCAAACCCGCAAGCCAGGCATGTGCGCTGACTGGGAATTGAACCGTGACCTCTGGTTCATAGGTTGATGCTCAACCACTGAGCCATGTCAGCTGGGCAGGCCATTTTGCTGATGTTAATTCTACCAACCCATGAACATGGAATATTCTTTTGCTTGTTTATATCCTTTTCTATCTTTTTTCATCGTCCTATAGTTTTCTGAGTATAGGTCTTTTACCTCCTTGGTTAAGTTGATTCCTAAGAATCCTTTTTTTAGTTTCTCTTTCTGAGAGATCATTATTGGTGTATAAAAATGCCATTGATTTATGGGTGTTAATTTTGTATCATGCTACATTGCCAAGTTCATTTATTAAATCTAGTAGTTTTCTGGTGGAGTCTTTAGGGTTTTCTATTTACATTATCATGCATGTCATATGTGAATAATAATAGTTTTACTTTCTCCTTTCCAATTTGGATGCCTTTTATGTTTTCTTCTTGTCTGATCACCGAGGCTAGGACTTCCAGTACTATGTTGAATAAGAGTGGTGAAAGCAGACATCCCTGTCCTTGTTCCTGTTCTTAGGTGAAATGATTTTAGTATTTTTTTTCTTTTCTAAATTTTTATTGATTTCAGAGAGGAAAGGAGAGGGAGAGAGAGATAGAAACATCAATGATGAGCTCATTGATTGGCTGCCTCCTGCACACCCCTACTGGGGATTGAACCCCCAACCCAGGCATGTGCCCTTGACTGAAATTGAACCTGGGACCCTTCAGTCCGTAAGCTGATGCTTTATCTACTGAGTCAAACGAGGTAGGGCTGGTTTCAGTTTTTGCCCATTGAGTGTGATGTTGGCTGTAGGTTTGTCATATATGGCCTTTATTATGTTGAACTATAATCCCTCTATTCCCACTTTCCTGAGAGTTTATATAAAAAATGGGTATTGTATTTTGTCAAATGCTTTTTGTGCATCTATTGATATGATCATGTAATTTTTGTCTTCCAATTGGTTTATGTGATGTATCACATTTAGTGATTTGCAAATACTGTACCAGCTTTGCATCCCTGGAATAAATCCCACTTGGTCGTGGTGTATGATCTTTTTAATATATTGCTGGATTCGATTTGCTAATATTTTGTTGAGGAATTTAGCATCTGTGTTCACCAGGGATATTGGCCTATAATTCTCTTTTTAAAAAAAATATTTTTATTGGTTTCATAGAGGAAGAGAGAGGGAGAGAGAGATAGAAACATTAATGATGAGAGAGAACCATTGATCGACTGCCTCCTGCATGCCCCCTACTGGGAATTGAGCCCACAACCCAGGCATGTGCCCTTGATTGGAATCGAACCTGGGACCCTTCAGTCTGCAGGCTGATGCTCTACCCACTGAGCCAAACCAGCTAGGGCTGGCCTGTAATTCTCTTTCTTTGTAGTGTCTTTATCTGGTTTTGGAATTAGGATAATGCTGGCATCATAAAAAGAGCTTGGAAGTGTTCCTTCCTCTTGGATTTTTTGGAATAGTTTGAGGAGGATAGATGTTAATTTTTTTGAATGTTTGGTAAATGTTCCCGGTGAAGCCATCCAGACCAGGGCTTTTGTTTGCTGGGAGTGTTTTGATTACTGCTTCAATTTCATCAGTTGTTATTGTTCTATTTATGCTTGCTGATTCTTCCTGATTCAGTTTTGGAAGGTTGTATTTTCCTGGGAATTTGTCCATTTCATCCCCATTGTTCAGTTTGTTGGCATATAGTTGTTCATAGTATTTTCTTATAATCTTTTGTATTGCTGTGGTGTCAGTTGTTACTTCACTTCTTTCATTTCTGATTTCATTTATTTTGGTCCTCTCTCTTTGTTTCTTGATGAGTCTGGCTAATGGTTTATCAATCTTGTTTATCTTTTTAAACCACCAGCTCTTGGTTTTCTTGACCTTTTGCATTATTTTTTTAGTCTCTATATCATTTATTTCTGCTCTAATCTTTATTATTTCCTTCCTTCTACTTACTCTGGGCTTTTTAGTTGTTCTCTTTCTAATTGTTTAAGTTGTAGGGTTAGATAATTTATTAAAAGTTTTTCTTGTTATTTATTTATTTTTTAAAAATATATATTTTATTGATTTTTTACAGAGAGGGAGAGAGAGGGATAGAGAGTTAGAAACATCGATCAGCTGCCTCCTGCACACCCCCTACTGGGTATGTGCCCGCAACCAAGGTACATGCCCTTGACCGGAATCAAACCTGGGACCCTTGAGTCCGCAGGCCTACGCTCTATCCACTGAGCCAAACCGGTTTCGGCTTATTTTTTTTTTTTAAAGGCAGGCCTGTAGTGCTACGAACTTCCCCCTAAGGACTGCTTTCGCTGTGTCCCATAGATTTTGTGTTGTTGTGTGTTCATTTGTTTCCAGGAAGTTTTTTATTTCTTCCTTGATCTCATTGGTAACCCATTCATTGTTTAATAGCATGCTATTTAGCCTCCATGTGTTTGAATGTTTTTGAGTGTTTTTACTGTTGTTGATTTCTAATTTCATTCCATTGTGATCTGAGAAGGTGCTTGATATTATTTCCGTCTTCTTGAACTTGTAGAGACTTGAGTTGTGTCCTAACATGTGGTCTATCTTTGAGAATGTTCCATGTGCACTTGAGAAGAATGTATATTCTGCAGCTTTGGGGTGAAATGTTCTGTAAATGTTAATTAAATATATCTGACCTAGTGTGTCATTTAGAGTCACTCTTTCCTTGTTGATTTTTGTCTGGAAGATCTATCCAGTGAAGTTGGTGGGGTGTTAAAGTCCCCTACTAAGAATATATTGCTGTCCATTTCTTTATTAAAGTCCTCCAGAAGTTTTTGTTTCTTTAATATATATTTAGCTGCTCCTATAGAGGGTGCATGTATGTTTGCCAGGGTTATATCCTCTTGTATCAGTCCCTTTAGTATTATGTAGAGACCTTAATTGTCCTTTGTCATGGCCTTCATTTTGAAGTCTCTTTTATCAGATATGATGAGTATTGCTGCCACAGCTTTTTCTTCATTTCCATTTGCATGGAAAAAAATTTTCCATCCCTTCATTCTCATCCTGTGTGAGTCTTTTGTTCTGAGGTGGGTCTCTTGTGGACAGCATATATTTGGGGCATATTTTTATATTCATTCAGCTACTCTATGTATTTAATCCATTTATATTTAATGTTATTATTAATAGGTATTCATTTATTGCTATTTTAATTTTGTATGCCTATGTTTCTCTCTCTCTCTATTTCTTATTATTACAGCAGTCCCTTTAACATTTCTTGCAATGCTGATTTGGTGGTGATAAACTACTTTGGCTTTTCTTTGTCCAGGGTGCTCTTTATTTCACCATCTATTTTGAATGATATATAACTTTGGTAGATAGAGTAGTTTTGGTTTCAGATCCTTGCTTTTCATTACCTTGAATACTTCATGCCATTCCCTTCTGGCCTGTAGAGTTTCTGATGAGAAAGCAGATGACAGGCTAATGGAGCTCCTTCCTAGGTCACAAATTGCTTTTCTCTTGCTGCCTTTAAGATTCTCTTGTTGTCTTTAATTTTTGGCATTTTGATTATAATGTGTCTGGGTGTGGGCCATTTTAGGTTCTTTTTGCTTGGGACTATCTGTGCCTCCTGAACTTGTGTGACTTTTTCCTTCACCAGATTAGGGATGTTTTCTGCCATTATTTCTTCAAACAGATTCTCTATCCCTTGCTCACTTTCTTCTCCTTCTGGTACTCCTGTAATGCAAATATTGTTACATTTTATGTTGTCCCACAGCTCCCTTAAGCTGTCCTCCTGTTTTTTAATTGGTTTTGCTTTTTGGCTCTCTGAGTGATTTTTTTTCTACCCTGTCTTCTAATTCTCTGACATGATCCTTGGCTTCCTCTAATGTTCTGTTTATGCCTTCCAATGTATTCTTATTTATTTATTTATCCTCACATGAGGATATTTTTCCCATTGATTTCTAGAGAGAGTGAAAGGGAAGGGTAGAGACAGAGAGAGAGTTACATCGATGTGAAAGAGACACATTGGTTGCCTCTTGCATGTGCCCTGGGCCAGGGCTGGGTATCGAGCCTGCAACCAAGGTACACGCCCTTGTACTGGAATCAAACCCGAGACCCCTCAGTCTGAAGGCTGACATTTTATACACTGAGTCAAAGTGGCCAGGGCCCAATGTCCTTTCATTTGGGGCTTTTTTTGTCTTCCCATTTTGGCTGCCTGTTTGGGTTTGTTTCTATATATTAGGTACATCTGCTATGACTCCCAGCCTCTTCGGAGGGTCTCTGTGCAGGACAATGTCAGATGCTGTTTGTGACTAGCCCTGAGTACCCTGTTTGGAGGTATAAGCAACCCACCACTGTGACTCCCTCTGCCAGGGCTGGATGAGTTTGGAAAAGACCAAGCTTGGCTTTTCCTCGCCCTGGATCCAGAAGCAGATCAGGCAAAAACTCAAAGCACCCAGAGATCCACCTCTGCCAGCAGGCTGATTGCTATTCTCAGTCTCTTAATTAGCCTCAGGCTGTAGACCATTAAAAGATGTAAACTCAGCAGGTTTTCCTAACAGGGTGGAGCAATTGCTTCCTCCCCGAGGCAAAAGCTGCCTGGATGGTTAAGGTCTGCCTGAGAAAGGTGTCCTCTGCAGTATGAGGGAATGACTCAGCACAGGAATCCAGGTGGCTGCCCTCGAGCTCTAGCCCCAGAGACCTGAACCCTGGATTCTCCTCACACAGCTCTAGTTCCCTCTGCCCTCCCTCTGCTGAAGCCTAAGGTGACTGGCTACACAGGAAATTTTGTGCATTGGCCATTTAAGAGGGTGCCTGCATTTCCAGCTGTCTCTCTCTGGCAGACAGCAACCCTGCAGCTTTTCGCAGCCAGATGTTACGTGGGCACCTTTCTTGGTTTTGGTCCTCTGGGCTGGGGAGCCCAGCTTGAGGTTTAGCCTCCAGAGTTCTCAGTGGGAACCCCTCACAGCTGAGTTATCCCTCTGGAACTTCAGCTTCTGTCTGTGGGAGCCCGGCTAGCCCTTCTGTGCCTCCACACTTCCTGCCAGTCTCTATGCGGTCTCCACTTTCCATCCTTGGTTATCAGGGTTCTCTCCAGCTAGTCTTCAGTTGATTATTCAGGATGGTTTATCTATATTTTAGTTGTATACCCAGTTTGGTCCTGGGAGAGTGTCAGTGCAGCTTCTACTTAATCTGCCACCATCTTGGAATCCTCTCCTTCCCTCTCTTGACCTTTCCTTGGCTTGCTCATCCTGGGGTCAGGTTGGAAGCACCAGTCATCTAATTCTTATCAACCACTGACTTAAAACTGATTGAAAATGTCACTTGGTCAATGAAGTTTTGACTGTATAAGCCTTCAAAGCAAGGCAGAATCTCATATTGAGGCCTGGTACATGGGGGAGGTAGGGGAAGTACTTGCAGGCATGGTCCTGACTGAGGCTCTACTATGTCGGAGGCTGGCATTCTGCCCAGCTTCAGGGATACTGAGAAATGGGGGGATGCTCCAAAGTGTTTCCACACGTGTGGTTTTCCCTTTGGATGACCTCTGGGGGCGGGCTTTCTCTCTCCCTATTGCATCAGTCCCGCCACTCTGCTGTTTCGGTGCAGGTTGGACACTGACATTGGCAACTTCCTGAAGGTGTGGAAGGCTCTTCCTCCCAGCTCAGCCAGGATCTCTGAGCTGAGTGATACCACCAATTCAGAGCCCCTGGAGAGTCCTCAGAAAGTGGAAGAAGTTAGGGAGGAGAAGGAAGAGAGGCAGGACGAAGAGCCAGAGCTGAGGGAGAGACAGGACGAGGAGCAGAAGGAGGGGCAGGACACACAGAGGCCAGCCGAGGAAGAGGACCAGGACTCCTCGCTGACATCGATGTTCAAGTCTGAGTGCCCCTCCCTTTCAGAGGAAATCCTCCGGTGCCTCAGCCTCCACGATCCCCTCGATGAAGCCCTTGACATCGATCTCCTTCCAGTGGTGCCTTCTCCGTCCCTAGGTATCCCCTGGGATGGGAAGGCTCCCTGCCAGCAGGTTCTTGCCCACCTGGCCCAGATGACCATCCCCAGGAACTTCACCGCACTCTCCTTCTTCATGGGATTTATGGACTCCCACCGGGAAGTCATCCCCGACTACGAAGCCCTTGTGGGCCCACTACACAGCCTCCTCAAGCAGAAGCCGGACTGGCAATGGCACCAGGAGCATGAGAAGGCCTTCCTGGCCCTGAAGCGAGCCCTGGTGTCTGCCCTCTGCCTGAAGGCCCCTGACTCTCAGCTGCCCTTTTACCTGGAGGTGATGGTGAGCCAGGTGGCCCTGACGGCCACTGTCTATCAGGAGAACTCAGGGAAAAAGCACCTCATTGCCTATACCTCGAAACCCCTCCTCCCCGACGAGGAGAGTGAGGGCCCCCAGTCGGGGGGAGACAGCCCCTACGCTGTGGCCTGGGCCCTCAAACACTTTTCCCGCTGCATTGGAGACATCCCAGTGGTCCTGGACCTTTCCTACGCTGCTCGGACCACTGTGGACCCTGAGGCCTGGGAGGGCCACAGGCTTTCCGAAGCATGGCTGATCCGATGGGCCCTCTTGGTACAGGACAAAGGCAAGAGGGCGCTGGAATTGACCCTTCTCCAGGGCCTGCTGGGGGAAAACCGACTGCTGACACCCTCATCCTCCATGCCTCGTTTCTTCCAGATTCTGCCTCCTTTCTCTGACCTGTCCACTTTTGTCTGCATCCACATGTCGGGCTATTGCTTTTACCGTGAGGATGAGTGGTGTGCTGGCTTTGGTCTCTATGTCCTGTCTCCCACCAGCCCACCCGTCTCCCTTTCCTTCTCTTGTTCGCCTTACACACCCACCTATGCCCACCTGGCTGCTGTGGCCTGCGGCCTGGAGCGCTTCAGCCAGTCCCACTTCCCCGTGGTTTTCCTCACGCACTGCCACTGGGTCTTCAGTGTCCTCTGGGAGCTCCTGCCCCTGTGGAGGGCCCGGGGCTTCCTGTCCTCTGATGGGTCCCCGCTACCTCACCCAAGCCTGCTCTCCTACATCATATCCCTCACCTCTGGCCTCCCATCCCTTCCATTTATCTACCGAACCTCCTACCGTGGCTCCCTGTTTGCTGTGACAGTGGACAACCTGGCCAAGGAGGGTGCGCAGGGGGGCGGGGAGTTTTGGAATTTGCCAACGGATGTGCCAGTCCCCATAGTGTCTCCCCATACCATGGGCAAGAGGCCCAACTTGCTGGCATTACAGCTGAGTGACAGCACCCTGGCAGATGTCATTGCCAAACTGCGGGCTGGGCAGAAATTGTCCAACTCCTCTCCCTTCAGTTCTGCCTCTAACTCACTCAGCCTGGATCAGGAGAGCGGCCTCCTTCTGTTCAAGGGAGATAAGAAGCCCAAGGTCTGGGTCGTCCCGAGGCAGCTCCGGAGGGATCTGATTTTCTCTGTGCATGACCTCCCCGTGGGGGCTCACCAGAGGCCTGAGGAGACCTACAAGAAGTTGCGGTTGCTGGGGTGGTGGCCCGGGATGCAGGAGCATGTCAGAAATTATTGCAGGAGCTGCTTGTTCTGCATCCCCCGAAATCTCCTAGGCAATGAGCTGAAGGTTATCGAGTCCCTGTGGCCCCTCAGGTCGACTGCCCCCTGGTCAAACCTGCAGATTGAGGTGGTGGGCCCGGTCACTGTAAGTGAGGAGGGCCACAAGCATGTTCTGATTGTGGCTGACCCCAACACCAGGTGGGTGGAAGCATTCCCGCTGAAACCCTACACACACATGGCGGTGGCCCAAGTGCTGCTGCAGCATGTATTTGCAAGGTGGGGTGTTCCCGTGAGGCTGGAGGCCACCCAAGGCCCCCAGTTTGCCCGGCATGTTCTGGTGAGCTGTGGGCTGGCCCTGGGAGCCCAGGCTACCTCCCTGAGTAGGGACCTCCAGTTTCCCTGTCTGACGAGCTCAGGGGCCTACTGGGAATTCAAGAGGGCCCTCAAGGAGTTTATCTTCTTGCACGGCAAGAAGTGGGCAGCTTCCCTGCCCTTGCTGCACCTGGCCTTCAGGGCCTCCTCCTCCCAGGCCACACCATTCCAGATCCTGACCGGGGGCCAGGAGAGGCTGATGGGACCCTTGTGGTGGGAGATGAGCAGTGCCAATATAGAAGGGCTCAAGATGGATGTCTTCCTGCTACAGCTGATGGGGGAGCTGCTGGAGCTCCACTGGAGGATGGCTGACAAGGTCAGTGAAAAGGTGGAGAACAGGCGTTTCAAGCGGGAGAGCCAGGAGAAAGAGTGGAACGTGGGCGACCAGGTCCTCTTGCTGTCCCTCCCCAGGAATGGCAGCAGTGCCAAATGGGTGGGTCCCTTCTATATCGGGGACCGGCTGAGCCTGTCTCTCTACAGGGTCTGGGGCTTCCCAACCCCAGAGAAGCTCGGGTGCATCTATCCGAGCAGTCTGATGAAGTCCTTTGCCAAGAGCGGCACCCCCCTGTCCTTCAAGTTCTTGGAGCAGTGAGCTGAAGCAGTGGGGGAGGTCCCACTCCCAGGGTCCTGGGCTGCTGCTGCTAGGCCTCCCCCTACCCCCATCAGTGCTCTCAAAGCCCCCCGGGGGCCCCCTTTGTGCCTTTTGTGGAGAAGTGACTTCATAAAGCCTTGCTGAATTGCCTTGAACTGGGGACCAGCGTCCCTATGGAAATGTCCCCAGTGTGGGGTATTGCGAGAATCTGCTGTCAGATATGGGCCTCTGGCAGTTTCCCTTTACTAAGGTAGGCCAGGCTCAATGTCTTTCCCCAAGTGTCCCTTCACCCTGTCACACACGTGCAGGTGTACACACACACACACACACACACAGAATTTGACTCCTGGCTACCTAACCATAAAACAGTGTGGCTCGGGACCTCAGAACCAGAACCACATTGCACTCTCAAACAGAAACCTCGAATGTAGACTCCTCTCCCCCGACCCTCATTTGGGGACCCTTTGCCCTTGTAGGTGTCACAGTTGACACAAATCCACACGGGCTGCGGAGAGGCAGCCTGTTCCCATTCTCAGGGCCAGCTTCTTGGCCAGGCTAGGCCTGCCCCCTGTCCAGGAAGGGCTGGCAGTCCTGGGCCCTGAGGCTTGGAGCTGGGGTGGGAGGGCAGGCTTGTCAGCACAGAAAGGCAAGGGGGAGACTGAGTCAGCCTACCTCATTTGACTCCAGCTAATGGAGATAACGCTGACCCCTGCTGTGATGGTATTAACCCCACAGGAATCAAGGATCTTGATGCCAAGTGTGGCATCCTCTACCTGAAGAGCTGCTTCAACTAGACCAAGGGGCCCAGGCCTCTCTTTCAAGGGGGAGTGTGTCTGAAATGAGCAGTGTGGCAGAGGGTGAGGTGCTGATGTGGCTCTACCTCCCAACCCCACCCCAAAGCCCACAGCCCTCTCCTCCTCCTGCCTCCACTGTGCCCTGCATCCCCAGCCCCCACATAGTGTGTGACTGCTGTGGTTGGATCACCCCCATCCCCTGGACCTGCTTTCTGTGTAGAGCAAAACCTGGGCTCTGTCCGAGCACTCTGCAATGATTGCTCTTATAGCAAGAGTGAGTTCTCATAGGTGTGTGTGCTTACACTCACCCCCTGACTTGCTGCCACCACTGACAAAATGAACTCCAGGGAAGGCCAGCACCATAGCCCTCTGCCTGGGCCTCTGAGGAGTTTTATTTCTCCAAAGCTGAGCCAGTCTCCTGGCCTAGCTCAGGTTGCCAACACACGTGGCATTGCAAGAGCCAGAGTAGAACCTGCCATAGAGTAGAATTTGCTTGTTTTACAGCCAAAGAAATGCCCAGAGAGGGAAAGTGACTTGTCCCAAGTCACATCATAGTTTGTGGCTAAGCCGGGACTAGGATTGAACTTCCTGACTCTCAGTTCACCATAGACGGGAAGGGTTCTGGTGACAGGTTCAAGTCAGAGAATCCCTCAAAATCCTATACTTATATCCCCTCCAACTCCCCATTTCCCATATCTTGTTGACAAACTACTAAATGTTGCCCCTCTAACCATTTCCAGATGTTAATTCTGTTCAGGAAAGAATGCTTGGATGACATGAGAAATTGAAAGGTGAGCTGTGGGAGTTTTAGCAGATACCCTCTTTCCTTTCCCTCTCCTCCCACTTCTCTTCCCTCTCCCTCTGATGGTATGGCCAACCTCATTTCCTTCTCCAGTGCTATACCCATTCCTCCTGTAAACCACATTTATGATCCAATACCCTTTTATTTTTCATTTGATTTATCAATAAACAGATCAATATGGAGCCAGTGTCCAGTTCTTTTTTTTTTTTTTTTAAATACATTTTTACTAATTTCAGAGATGAAGGGGAGGGAGAGAGAGGTAGAAACATCAATGATGAGAATCATTGATCGGCTGCCTCCTGCACACCCCCTACTGGGGATTGAGCCCACAACCCAGGCCTGTGCCCTTGACCAGAATCAAACTTGGGACCCTTCAGTCTGCAGACCAATGCTCTATCCACTGAGCCAAACTGGCTAGGGCCCAGTTCTTTTTTTAGCTTCATTTCAATTATGGGAGTGAGTGGGTTGGGAGGCAGCCGTGAGGTATGGCTGCTGCATGTTACCAGGCCAGCTTGCAGATTTGAAGACCTGGATAGCACCTTTTCAAGTTCATCTGACCCAAGCTCTTACAGACCAGACCAGACCAGCACCCAGGTAAGTGATTTGAAGGCCCATGGCTGGTTCATGGCAGGGCCAGGAGGAAAGCCCAGGCTGTGCTTTCCCAGCTGGTGCTCTTTCCCGTTTAGGTCTTGAAAATGGACAGGATGAGATTTCTCTTCTTCACTGTTGAACAATTTACACTGAGATTGAAGATTCCTCCTATTTTAAAAGGAGTGAATGAAAAAAATTTGTCCACAGCTGAGCCCTGGACACTAGTCACTGCTTCTCTTGTTTATACCCATCACCTTTTCCCCTTCTCTCTGGTGGCACTGGTAGGTGGGTTCCCCAAGTCTCTAACAGAGAAATTACAAAGTCACCAGTAAGCAGACAGTTCAATGACATAAGCAGACTATACAGAACGTCCCACACTGTATCCCGTTCCCACGCTAAAACACACATAAATTATCTGGTGAGATTAGAACGTCCCCTCAGTTTTGCTATACCGTATTTCCCTAGCAAATATTTACTAAGTCTGTGTTCATGGGTAAAGGTGAACATACCTAAAAGAAAGAAACATTGTAACTGGTAAATGGCCATAATAAAACAAAATAAAAATCCGACCTGTTTTTTAAAGATTGTCCAAAAATCCTTGGGACATGTATAAGTTTTAACTTGTCTATTAATTCATATGGTAACAGTAACTTACATACATTGAGTACATTCTCTGAGCCAGGCACTGTTCTAAGTGCTTTCCAATCCTGTGAGGTACACACTGGTATAATTATTCTCTCCATTTTATAGATGGAGAAAATGAGGCACGGAGAAAAGAATTGAATTGCTCAAGGTCCTGTGCAGCTACTAAGTAAGAGATTCCTGTGTTCACCATCTTAACCACTATGCTCACTGACTCTCATGCAAGTATATTAACTTTGTTCCTCGAGCTTCTTCCCACCAACCCATCTATGGTCTTTCCATTTTTCATTAATGTTATATAGTGTCAGCTAAGATTTCTCCATTTCAGTTTGGCCCAGATTAATGTGATTTATAAACTAAAACAGGTCCTGATTTACCTCAGTTGTGTCTAGAAATGATTCCTTTGTCCCTGGTAATGTTTTTCCCTTTATTTACTGATTTTGGAGAGAGAGGGAGAGAGAGAGAGAGAGAGAGAGAGAGAGAGAGAGAGAGAGAGAGAGAGAGAGAGATTTGTTGCTCCACTTACCTATGCATTCATTGGTTGACTCTTTCTTGTATGTGCCCTGACAAGGATCAAACCCACAGCCTTGGTGTATTGGGATGATGCTCTAACCAACTAAGCTACTTGGCCAGCGCTGGCCCTGGTAAGTTTTGACTTGAATGTCATACTCTCTTTTTCCAAGAGGTGCCATTTTCCCTCAGCTAATAAATGGTGTCATTTCATAGGTTTCCACATTCTTGTAGATGGTGAAAAATGAAGCAGGGATATTGCAGCAACTGGATTACAAAGGACCTTAAAATATCAATGTTAAGAAATATGGACTTTATTCTGAAACCCACTCCCCTCCTGGGGTTCCTCTGAAGAGCTTTAGCCAGTGAAGTTCATTTAGATAGATCATTATGGCAACCCCAGTGCAGAGAATGGGCTAGGGGAGGCAAAACTGGAGGTCAAGGGGCCAGTTAGGAAGCTTTTGTAGAATTCTGAGAGATTGGTGGTTTGAGCCAGGGTGGATGGAAAACAATGGTGGAACCCATGGATGTGAGTAATTGGATAAAGGGTTATGGGAGAGGCAAGAATTGAAGATAAGAGCTGGTGTTTGGTTGAGGTAACAGGGAGGTTCCATATGTAGACACAGGGAACAAGGAGGGAAAACAAATTTAAGGAGGAAAAACTATAATTTTAGCAGGTTGACTTTAAGGTGGGACATACAATGTATAAGTCTGAGATTTAGGAGGGTGATTCTGGATAGAGATAAAAAAATGCAGAAGTTGTCAGTACACGGGGGAAAAATCCCTGCTTTTGAGACAGAAGGAATCCTAGAGCAGAACCTTGAGGAAAATCAACATTTAAGGGATGGATAGAGAAAGAGGAGCCTGAAACAAACAAACAAACAAACAAACAAACAAACAAAAAACCGGGACTTGGGCAAAGAGGTGGAGGGAAAGCCCAGAGAGTACACAGTCGGGGAATCAGGCGAGAGAGTGCTTCTAGAAGGAGGGTGTGGTCAACAGGATCAAATGTTAGGCAGAGACCCAGTAACAGAAGGACTAGGAAGTGTCCATTGACTTTAGTGACACGGAAGTAGTGAGTGACTAGCTGAGCGCAATTTAGGTGGAGCTATGGAGGCCATAGTTGATGTAGAGGCAAGCAACTGGTGAGCATAGATATTTGGCTCTAAAGAGGAGGAGAATTATGCCAGTCAATTCTGGGGGCATATAGAGCCGAGAATAACTAAACATCTACAACCATTTCCACACCCATTTTTTTCTCTTTTAGGTTGAACAGACTTGAGTCTATTTAACTGAAGGGGAGAAATAAATAGAGAGGGAGAAGTTGAACATATAGGAGAGGTGAGAGGAAAGGAAGAGAGTATGTTTGGAAGAAATGGCATCCATGGCTTGAGGATGAAGATTGCCGCATTGACAAGAGAAGGGACACGTCTTCTACTGAACCAGCTAGGAGGAAGCCAAGATGAGGAGGACGGTGAGTTTCTCGATGTGGTGGTGGGAGGGGTTCCTGCCTGGAGTTTCTGCTTTTTTTCACTGTAAAAGGTAAGGCCATCTACTGCTAACAGTGGGGGCAAAGTTGGGTGGGGGGTAAGGGATTTAAGGAGAAAACAGAAGGCTTCAATTGGATTCTGGGGAGGGTGAGGAAAGAGACTGGCAAAGGAAACCATAGAAGAATTGCTTGGCGGTTTGAGGATGGGGTGGCTGGAGACCATGGATTTGGATCCACAGTGAATCCTATAGTGGTGGGACTTTTCTCTGTGGTAAGCAGCTGCCAGGGCGTGGGTGTAGGGAAAGCAGGGCAGTTGGATCCTATTTTTAGAATATTTAAAGTCTGAGGAGCTTTTTGTACCTGGAGGGGAACACGAACCACCATCTGTGCTTTATTTTTTGCTTAATCTATTTACTTCATAAATCCATTTAAGCAAACATTGTCTAAATATTTAAACATGATTTATATAACCAGCAAATCAAAGTCAACACATTTTACAAATCAAGCTATTTAAACATCGACTGTAAACTTAAATCCTCCTCCATATTTTGATAGAATCACCAGTATAGGATGCCAGCTTCTCTAAAAGCATCACACATATCCTACAAAGTTTACCATACTGACCTTTAGTCCCGTTATAGAAATTGGTTTGTAGACCCAAGAGGTGGATATTATCTCAGCTGAGACCAAAGTTTGAATTTAGATATCCCAAAGAATATTATATATAAAGAAAACTGCAAAACTGTCTGCAGCATTTGAGATCTTGCTTTCCAGCATGTCGTCAATTGGGCTCAAATGAACTCATATGAAAATTAAAAAAAAAAAAATTTGATGAAGTCTTGATTGGGGCCTGGGAACTGGTTTAACCTTTTAAGATGATTAAAACTTGCCGAAACCGGTTTGGCTCAGTGGATAGAGCGTCAGCCTGCGGACTGAAAGGTCCCAGGTTCGATTCCGGTCAAGGGCATGTACCTTGGTTGCGGGCATATCCCCAGTGGGGGGTGTGCAAGAGGCAGCTGATTGGTGTTTCTCTCTCATCGATGTTTCTAACTCTCTCTCCCTCTCCCTTCCTCTCTGTAAAAAATCAATAAAATATATTAAAAAAAAAGATGATTAAAACCTGAGCTTATCTTTTTTATCATAGGACCCTTTCAAGCCTACACCTTTTCCTTGCATTTAGTGTATTGTAACTAGATGCCTTTTCTTTAACTGATGTCAACTTTACACAGACGTCCATGCCCACAACTCTGGAACCTCTGAATATGTTCTATTACATGGCAAAAGGAACTTCTAATATGTAGTTCAGGTTATGAACCTTAAAAGATTATCTGGGTGGGGCCAATCTAATCACATGAGTCCTTAAAATCAGAGAACTTTCTCCACTGAAGTCAGACATGGGGCAGAAGTGTAGGTCAGAGAGATTAAAATGTGAGAAGGACTTGGCCTGACATTGTTGGCTCAAAGATGGAGGGGGCCAGAGCCCCAGTCCTACAACCATGTTGGGAAGGAAAAATTATCCTTTACCCTAATGTATCCTTGACCTTAATGGTGACTACACTAATAATCAAATTAATGAGACAGGTTAGTAGGAGAAAATAAAGTTTAATAACATGCAGACCTCCTGTATACATAGGGGAGACCTAGGATCACTGAGTTAATTCACCAAAATGGTGGAGGCCATCCCTTGTAACACCACCATCAGCCAAAGACAAAGATGTTGGCCCTGGAGAGTCAGTTATGGGAGGCCACCAGAAAAAGCACAGTGAACAACGATAAGGTTGTCATGCAGATTTCAGTCCAGGGCCTTCTCCATTGAGAGTGAAGGTAGGCCTGGAACAGAGAGACAAAATCCTTAAAGACCAGAGATGCCCCTTACACTTATTTATGCATTCATTGGTTGATTCTTGTATGTGCCCTGACCGGGGATAGAACCCCGTAAACTTGTTATATCAGAACAATACTCTAACCAACTGAGCTACTTGGCCAGCTAGGGCTCTTGAGTCTTTTTTTTTTATTTTATTTTATTGATTTTTTACAGAGAGGAAGGGAGAGGGATAGAGAGTTAGAAACATCGATGGGATAGAAACATCGATCAGTTGCCTCCTGCACACCTCCTACTGGGGATGTGCCCGCAACCAAGGCATGCCCTTGACCGGAATCGAACCTGGGACCTTTCAGTCCGCAGGCCGACGCTCTGTCCACTGAGCCAAACCAGTTAGGGCTCTTGAGTCTTTTTATAATAAGCAGGTGATTTAGTAAGTAAGTAACATGTTTCTCTGAGTTAAGTGAGCCTCTCTAGCAAATTAATCGGAGGTCACTGGTGACAAGAGAAAAAATTCTGGGATGTTGTAAGTTAAAACTCCAGCACCAGAGAGTGAAAGAGACAAAACAGTTAGCCTGTTAATTGCTATATGACAAAAGACTGCTCACATTCTTGGGTATCTGTTAGAATTTAGGATTAATTTCCAGGAAGCTATCTCTGTGATCATCCAAGAGAGGATTAATTTTGGGGCGCCATCGAATCCCAGGAGCCTCCGCTTCTTATTGCCCATGAACTTTGTGGACTCTGTTGTGCCCATCCCAGAACTAGCCCTTCCCCCATCCCCTTTATCTACAGCTAATGTAAAATCTTTCAGAATGGCTTACAGCTTTCTCCATTTTTGATGTATAAAAACCCTGGCAAAACTCCTGGACATTGGATATGTTATCTTTTCTACCTACCCAATCACTGGTTTAGACTCCATGCCCCACGACCAGTCTTCTTTTTTTGCTAGAAATGGCCTAATAAACCCTTTCTTTTAAAAAACTCAGCTGTGAAAGTTAAAAGTTTTTAAAAACTATTTTTTATTGATTTTTAGAGAGAGAGGAAGTGAGAGGGAGAGAAACATTGATGTGAGAAGGAAACATCAATGGATTGACTGCCTCCTACACGTCTCCTACCAGGGATCGAGCCTAAAACCGAGCCCAAAACTGGGGCATGTGCCCTGTCTGGGAATTGAACCAGCAACCTTGCATGGGGATGACACCCAACCAACTGAGCCACACCAGCCAGGGTGGAAATTAAAAGTTTGTTGTTTAACCCTGGAACCTAATCAGAGGCACAGGTAACAACCTGGAAGTTGTCAAGGAAGAGGTCATTGGAACCTCCAATCTATAGCAGTTGGTTAGAAGTACAGTTAACAGTCTGGGCTTTCGGCTGGGGTCTGAAGTAAAGAGTGGTGGTGGTGTAGGACTGAATCCTTAACCTGTGGAATCTGATGCAAAATCCAGGTAGGCTGTCTCAGAATTGTGTTGAATTGAGCCCAATTCTTGGCTAACCTGCTGGTGTCTGAGAATTGCTTGGTGTTTTGTGGGAAGCACCCCCCCACCCCCCGCCACACACACACACACACACACACACAATTGGAATTGGATCCAGGAACCCAAAAGAACTGCCATTCATCCCTGGACTCTCATCTGCAGATTCTTCTATGTGAGACAGAAATAATCTACTTTGCTTAAGCCATTTTTATTTTGGGCTTTACTGTTGATGTAATATCATTATAATTAGTATGGTAATACAGAGGCTCCCTTTCCCGAGAGATGAAAGATCAAGTTTGAGCAGTGAGCAGTTATCTTTTGGACACTTGACTAATTCATTATCTTGTAACACACTATTGGGCTTTCTTTCTTTCTAGTTGTAATGTATGACCAGATTGTGCCAATCAGTCTCTTTCATTCTTGGTACAGTTCCAACCTTTTTCTGGAATTACTCACAGCTCTCTATATCCACCCCTCCTTTATACAGATAAAGAAAAGTAAATGTATCTTATGAATAGTTAAAATATATATTGCATTTATACTCTTCTATTTATCAAAACAAACTAAAAATATCCTATTCATTCATCACATCATAGTGACTTTTTTCCTTTAGGAATATCACTATGGAAAGTCATGAATTAAAAAAAAATTCACCTTGTTCTAATTAACTATGTTATTTTTATTTTGATTATCAAATTGTCACAGAATGCCAGGTGAGTTTTTAAAAATTGGTTCCTTTGCCTTCTCAGCTTTATTCTATACATCCTTGCTTATTGTCTTCAACAGATATGGAGCTATTCTCCAAGTAACCCTGAGTCCTTTTAAAGGTGAATAATATTTGAGGCAAAGATCCAGGTGCTAAGAATGCATATCAGATTTTTTTCCTAATGTTGTTTCTATGCTACCTTAGTAATAAAATTGGAAAAAATTATTTCTTTTGAAAACCACAAATTCACATTGGTATTTCCTATTTAACTCAAGCATTACTAAATCTTTTTTTTTTACTCTAACATACAGTTTTTATTTTTAAAAATTTATTTCTTTATTGATTTCAGAGAGGAAGTGAGAAGGAGAGAGAGATGGAAACATCAATGATGAGAGAGAATCATTGATCAGCTGCCTCCTGCATACCCCCTACTGGGGATCGAGCCCGCAACCCAGGCATGTGCCCTTGGCCAGAATCAAACCTGGGACCCTTCAGTCCTCAGGCCGACACTCTATCCACTCAGCCAAGCTGGCTAGGGCCAGTTTTTATTTTTTAAAAAGAATATGTTTTTATTGATTTGAGAGAGAGAGGAAGGGAGAGGATGAGAGAGAAACATTGATGAGAGAGAAACATCAATTGGCTGCCTCCTGCAAGCCCCCCACCAGGGACCAAGCCCGCAACTCTGGCATGTGCCATGACTGGAAATAGAACAGGCAACTTCTTGGTGCATGGGCTGATGCTCAACCAACTGAGCCATGCTGGCCAGGGCACAGTTTTATATTTATTTTCTCTGCAACATACCCGCTTGTATCCTGGAGTCTCTAATCCAAACTGTAATGGCATCTTTTATCTTTAGTGATGTTATAGTGTCTCATCAACTATCATTCTCTAGTTACTTTATTGATAGAGTCATCCATGCTGGGCCAATTGGACAGCCAGGTAAGAGAGTGTATAATAATGGCAGGAGAGTGGTTGAAGGAATGCATCATTGAAACCAAGGAAATAGGAAGTTTAAAATGGAGGCTAAGACAGCACAGATCAGGGGAAAGAAGAGAGGTTGTGGGATAGTCCAGAACAAGTTTGGTGAAGGTAATTGATAGAGCTGGGAGGAAGGTGGTGGTGGCCAGAACATAAAGTGATTGAACTTCAGACTACAAAGGTTGAGCACTTTTAAAAGGTTGCTGTGGTCATTGATGTGTTCCATGCCAGGAGCTCTACACTTGTCCACATGTGACCTTCTACCCCCACCAACAGCTGCCCAAGGAAGCACTGTATACCTGCTCTCAGCCAGAGCAAACACACACACACACACCCCATGACTCAGGGGGGAGGTGAGGGCCAGAGTCCATTTGGGACCTGTACAGATGAACACCCGGGTTCACTGCCTGCTGGCTGCCCCAGTGTGCATGAAAAATGTGTACCTTGTTCAGGATGGTCACGTGTCCCATTCCTGTCCTACCAGCCATAGGCTCTGGGCTCCTCAGTGGCCCTCCCCACAATTATCCTGGTGGCTGAGCCTCCTGCCCTAGTCCATATGGTACTGGCCCAGCTCCTGACTGTGTTGGCAGAAATCCGTGATGCTGGCACGCCTCACAGGAAGGAGCCTGTAGGGTATGATGAGGCCGGTCCATCTGGGCCCTTGTGGGGGCCTGTCAGGCTCACCTGTGCCACCTGTTTCCAAGTAGCACTGAGCTAGAAGCTGGGGGAGGGGTGGGGGAAGGAGCAGCAAAGTCTGCAAAGTATCGCAGGACTTTTTACGTGCCAAATCCTGCCCTGATCCTAAGGTTGCGGACAGAGAGATGCAGTGAGAGGTTGTGAGGGCATGTGAAAAGGGGGAGGGAGGTTAGAGGGGCCAGTCCCTAGATAAAGCTCTACTCATCACCTTGGGTGTTTGGCACAAGGTCCCATGCAAGAAGGTGGAATTCAGGCAGCCAGAGGGAGCCTTTCTCCTGCCCCAAAGATGTTGCTTCTGGGGTAGGGGAGGGCAGAGGATAGAGGTCAGGGGCTAGATTCCCATTCTTGAAAGGCTTGAGCCCTCAGAGTGGGAAGATGAGGAAGCCAGAGAAGCTTGAGTATTTCCAGCCACCCAGCAGGTTCCCCCGACGAAGGCGCAGAGACACCCGGTCCCCGGGGTCCAGGGGCAGTAGCACGGAGCTGGTGGCTGCCTCCCGGGTCACATCAGGGTCATTGGCAAAGGCTGAGATGACAGGCCATGTGTTCAGCATCAGGCTCACCTGGGAAGGGAGACCAGTTAGCGTCTCTACCCAGCCCTTGTCCTAGGACCCCACTTTTCTGAGGGCTATTCCTCTTCTCCCAGCCCCAGAGGGACACTCTGGAACCTGGGAACCTGAGGCTCAGTGCCATCTCCTGGGAGAGCTGAGGGGTAGCCAGTGTTACCCTCCGCAGTTCCCCCTCTCTCTGCTAGGCAGGCCCTTTCCTCCCTCGCTCCTGGCCCCCCAGGCCACAGGCCAATGGAGGGTCTGCCCAGGAGGCAGCTGGGCTCCACTTATTCCTCCCCCCACCCGAGTCTGGACAATGACAGGGCCCAATGCTCAGGTCACCTGGACAGTTTGGCGGTTGTACACCTTCACCACGTGGAACCTGAAGCTGTAGACACCTCGGACAGGGGCCACGAAGGAACCCGAGGCGCGATCAAAGCCACCGCCCTCATTCACCAAGACCTGGGGGAAGCAGACCCTGCTGAGTGGGCTGGGGATGCCTGGGGCCCAGGGAAACCACGGGGTTGAGGGACGGGGCAGTGAATAAGGAAAATAAGGGGCTGTAAGTAGCTGCCCACAGGAGAAATGCACAGGTTAAAAAAACAATAGTGAGAAAGGGCAAGGAGGAATAGGGGTAAGAGTGAAGGGAAAGGAGGTGGGCAGCGGGGTAGAGGGGCAATTGGCCATAGCAGGGCTGTCCTTTTACCAGCAGAGTGGGCTTGTATTGACTCCAGGTCCTCGCAGGGTAGGGGGTTACCTGGTCAAAATAGATGGCCCCACTGGTGCCGTTGCCCGTCTCCCCTGCTGGCTCATGGTGGTGGCTTCGAACTGCAGCAAATGCCACTCTTCCGGGGGGCGCTTCTCCCAGAGCTGCTCCTCCAGGCCCCCCTGCCGCAGCCCTGCCGGGCTCACAGACCACCAGGCACTCGCCCTCCAGGAGAACAGGCTCTGACCCTTCCTGGGCCCATGTGGTCCCCAGGGCCAGAAGCGTCAGGGCCAAGGGCAACCAGGGGTTGGGTGCAAGAGCTGGTAGCCAGAGTCGCTTTGCTCCCAGCATGGCTGAGTGGCTGTGACCCACAAGTCCTGTCTTCTTGCTCCTCCTTTTCGTTTCCACTCTCCTCCAGACTCTCAACAGCCCTCACCCTACTCCTTAGCCCTCTCTCTGGGTCTCACGGTCACCTGGTCTCAGCATCTCCCTCTTCGTGCCCCACAACTCTGTCCTGCCTCTCACGCCTGCTGTCACTGCAGTTCCCTCCTCCTTGGCAGGGCACAGGATGACAGCAGTTGGGCTCTGGGAGGGAGAGGAGAGATGAAGCAGCCAGACGGCTACATCCAGAACCCCAGGACAGCCTCTCCAGAGAGCACTGAAGGCTGGAATTGGGACGACAGAGAAGTGTGTGTGTGTGTGTGTGTGTGTGTGTGTGTGTATTTGCAAGAGTGCAAGAGTGCAAGAGACAGCTCCTACGGTCCGTCCTCCTCCTCATGCCTCCCCTCTTCAAAACCCCTCACAGCCCTCTCAGTGGCACCTTTTTCATTGTTAGAAAGGAAAGCCCTGGTCTTTTCCCCACAATTGTTTTGGTGGAAATGTACTTGGGCCAACAGTGTCACTCGGCCAGTCACTTTTCCTCCTTGGCCTTCCACTAACTTCACCCGAAGGGCCTGAATTCGTCCCTTTAAAACTCTCTTCACCTCTGACTCTCAACGAGCGGTTCCTCTTTCCTGAGAACTACGGAGAACCGCAGGAACCCAGAGGGATCGGGAGAGACTGCGGGGAGACCCGGAGAACGGCGGGCCAGTGGGCGGGGCCGAGGCCGGGGGCGGGGCGGGGCCTGGTGGGCGGGGCGGGCGCTGTGCTGGCCGCGTCCCCCGAGGGGCCCGGCTGACTCCTCCCCCGGCCAGGAAGTGACTCAAAAAAAAAAAAAAAAACCCCACAAAAAAACACACTTCGAGATGTGAAGAGAGGTCCCAGTTGGGTGAGAAATCCGGGAAGGCCCGCCCCGATTGGAGCCCCCCGCCTTTCTCCCCTGGGCTGGGGCTGGGGCTGGGGCCCGGGGCGCGGGCGAAGTTGGGGCCACGGGCACCTAGAGGCGCCGGCGGGAGCGGACGCAGCGGGTGGCCGAGGCGGGTAGGGGCGCCCGGGCCGCGGGAGCGGAGGCCTCGGTGCGGAGCGCGGTCGGGGGCGGCAGCCGCGGGAGGCTGTGGGAGGGGCTCGCCTCGGCCCCTGGGCCCCGGGTGGGGTGCGTGGCGCCATCTAGGGGGGTGGTTGCGGGCGGCCGGGGGAGGGGTGGGGTGAGAGTGGCTAAAACCTTGGAAATGGAAGACGAGGGACGCCAGAGGACAGCCGGGTTCAAGCCCTGGCGAGGACCCATTTTAAGAGGACGCCTTCGACCCAGGGATTGCAGAGTCCCCGGAAAGAGGGACCCTTTCCTCACCGTCCACTCCTTCTGGCCCCAAGCGGAGCTGGAGCCCCTCCTCCCCCGCCCCAGGTCCCCGTCCCTGCTCAGGGCTGTGGTCACCCTTTTACAAAGGCCAGACGCCCATCCCGGACAGACAGCCTTGTTTACCCAGGACGTCCTCTGTGGAGAGAAGGCCCGCGCTCCTTTAACCTGACGTTCTCTTCCTAACTCCAACATGGCCCGAGATCTCCTGGGTTGTTGACTCTGTTTGTAACTAGGTGCGACCTGTTGGTGGCTGACGTAGCCCAGGAGACTTAAGATTTGGGCTTGAGGGGACGGCGAGGCTCTGAGCTGCCTTTCCTACTTCCAGGTCTGGGCCGCCCAGCAAGCAGCCATGCCTACCTGGGGGGCTGGCTCCCCGTCCCCGGACCGCTTTGCCGTGTCTGCGGAGGCGGAGGACAAGGTGTGGGAGCAACAACCCCACGTGGAGCGCATCTTCCGCGTGAGGATGAGCGTCCTCCGGAAGGACTGCCCTGAGAACCCTCACATCTGGCTGCAGCTGGAGGGCCCCAAGGAGAACGTCAGCAGAGCCAAGGTGAACGCTCCTCCCTGACCCCGTCGGGGAACATTCACTCCCTCCCCCACTCAGAGGCTGGGGAGAGGACAGGCTGGAAATGGTCTCCACTACTGTTTGTCTCTCTGGCAACCTCAGTGGCCCTGAACTGTAAGAGGCTTCCCAACCTGGTATTTGTTTGGAGTTTTGATTTCATTTCTGATATGATGACCTAACTTCTGCCAGGGCTTGGAGACAAGTGATTCAATTCAAATCAGTGTGTGTTCTTTGGGAAAGTAGAGAAAAATCCGGTTGGGCAAGCAGGCCCCACCAAGGAATTCACTGTAGGAGGCCAGGCCTGGGTTCCAGTACAGCTCTACTACCTACCAGCCCCGTGACCTGAGTCTCAGTTTCTATATCTATAAAATGTGAATAACGGCAGTACCCAGTTCATTGGGCTTATCATGAATGAAATAAATCAGGAGTTCAGTAAAGTTAGCAATGGCAATCATTATGATAGAAATAGACAACACACATACACACATAAATAGACAGTCTTGTAATCAATTAGTTATAATTGTATCTTAAAGCCAGTCAAGTTCTAAATGGAAATACTAGCGGTAGCTGTCAGCTGGAAAGGAAAGGAAGTGAGATTCTTGACCCCTTTTTAACCCCTACCTTTGTCAGGATCTGTGGGGCATCATTGCTCTGCCCAGGCATCCTGGAGCTCAGGGGAGAGCAGTGAGCCTGAAGCGGCTACTGGGCCACTTAGGATCCCAGCAGTCTCCTTTTCCCCTCCTTTCCCTCTTTCCCCAGGAATACCTGAAGGGTCTCTGTAGCCCAGAGCTGCAGGATGAAATCCACTATCCACCCAAACTGCACTGCATCTTCCTAGGGGCCCAGGGCTTCTTCCTTGATTGCCTGGCCTGGAGCACATCAGCCCACCTGGTGCCTGGGGCGCCTGGATCCCTGATGGTCAGTGGCCTCACGGAGGCCTTCGTCATGGCTCAGAGCCGAGTGGAGGAGCTGGTGGAGCGGCTGAGCTGGGACTACCGGCCAGGGCTGTCTCCTGGAGCCTCTCAGTGTGCTGGAGTGCTGAAGGACTTCCGTGCCCTGCTGCAGCCCCAGGGGGATGCCCACAGAGAGGCCCTGCTGCAGCTGCCCCTGGCTGTCCAGGAGGAATTGCTGAGCCTGGTGCAGGAGGCATCCAGGGGACAAGGACCCCAAGCGCGTTTCTCCTGGGACGGGGGGAGCCCAGGCCTGCTGGGTGCTCAGCATCAAGGAGTCAGAGCTCCCCTGAATGAAGGCAGGGGGTCCCTGGACACTGGGCCTACAGGGTGGCCAGAGTCCAGGGGAGAGGGGCATGCCATAGAGAAGGAGGGAAGAAAGCAGGGTGGCCCCAGGGAGATGGATTTGGGATTGAAGGAGCCGCCTGGGGAAGAGGCCTGGGAGAAAGAAGTGACCCACAGGTCACAGACAGGGGGCGGAGAGGTAGGGCAGGAAGGGTTCCCAAAGAAGAAGGCCCTGGGGAAGGAGGGGGGGCCTCAGGAAAGAGGAAGGCTTGGTATCCAGGGTGAGCCTCCTGGTGCCCAGGGCTGTCAGAGGGCAGCTCAGCTCCGGGGAGCCTCTCTCCTCCAACGGCTCCACAATGGGGAAGCCTCACCTCCCAGAGTGCCTAGCCCCCCAACTGCACCTGAACCCCCATGGCATTGTGGAGACCGAGGAGACAGGGGAGACAAGCAGCAGGTTGTGGCTCGAGGTCGGGGGTCTCCATGGAAACGAGGCACCCGGGGGGGCAACTTGGTGACTGGCACACAGCGTTTCCAGGAGGCCCTACAGGACCCTTTTACCCTGTGCCTTGCCAATGTACCTGGCCAGCCAGACCTCCGCCATATTGTCATTGATGGCAGCAACGTGGCCATGGTGTGAGTACCAGGTGGGACTGGGGGTTCTGGGGAGGGGGAGGAGATGGGCAGTTTTCCCCTGGGCGAAATATGCCGAGGGGAGAGCACTCCAGCCAGGCTGCTAGGCCCTCGTCTGGGGCCCCAGAGTGCCGACCCCTTCCCACTGCAGGCATGGCCTCCAGCACAACTTCTCCAGCCGGGGCATTGCCATTGCTGTGCAGTATTTCTGGGACCGTGGCCACCGGGACATAACTGTCTTTGTGCCTCAGTGGCGCTTCAATAGGGATGCCAGGGTCAAAGGTGAGTTGGGCCTGGTCTTTTGTGTCCTGGGATAGACCCTGCTTCTACCTTAAAGATAACTGCATTGTCTCCTATGTTTCTAGAGGGTCACTACCTGCAAAAGCTCTACTCCCTCAGTCTGCTCTCCCTCACTCCTTCCCGAGTCATGGATGGCAAGAGGATCTCTTCCTATGATGACAGGTACTTGCTTCTCCCCTGGCCCCAGGCTTGACATTCAAGGAGCCCAGTGGGAGATCAAGGGAGAGTCAGAAGCTCCTGACCCTTCGCACTGTTTCTCAGCCTGGGTATTGGGTTCAGGGCCAGTTATTCCTTCATGTGTTTCTATGAATGGGCAGGTAAATTTGTCCCACAGGTGTGATGAAATGGATGGTAGACAACTGTGTTTGCTCATTCATCATTCATTTTTCATTCATCAAACTAAACAATGCTTTGTATCTATATAGTGCCTACTGCCTAGAAAATACTGGTTTAATGGAAAGATGGGAAAGTTTATGACATGAATAGCTAACAGATATGTTCTTACAGCCTAAATTTCCAAACACTTAGAGAAATTCCCCCAACATTCTGGAAAAACCAGAGTAAATGTTCAAAATAACAAGTCAAATGAAACACAATTCATGCATACTAACATAAAACAAAACATAAATAAAACATGGCATAATAGAAAGATCACTGGACCTAGAATTGGATGATCTGACTTGGAGCCCCAAGGTGTACTAGTCATTGACTCTGACTGTGGACCAGTCTCTTTGTGAATTAACCTCTTGTCTCAGGGTCCTCTTCCATTCATTCATGCTCCTTGCGACTGTCAAAGCTAAGTTATGTGCTTTTCTCACTCAAGGTGCTAGGCAAGAATACAGCGATATTCCTAGTTCATGAACACAATCAAGTGTGGCAGAAGGTCTTATCTCTACAGTACCGAAATGCAGCAGAGGATAAGAGTGGTTAACTCTCTTGGCAAAACCTACTAAGTGGCAAAGGAAAAATGAGAATTGAAAGCTGCCATATGATTTAAATGAAAAACACAGGACACATTTCATCCTCAGTGTACATAACACCGTGTGGGAAATGGGCAGATTTTAAAAGCTAATTAATCCAATTAAGAATGTTTACAACTACAGTTCTTGATTCTCCAGGATTTTCAGTTTTAAATGAAAAAAACAAAACCAAAAAACAAACAACTAGTTTCCAAACCATAGTGATTACACATTTTATCTTTTCAAGTACTTAACTTTTTCTTCCTGACAAGTTAATGGTATTCTACAAAAAGGCAATTCACTGTCTCCTGATACTTTTTTTTTTTAATGTCTAGATTTCACAGATTATCTAAGATATGGAACCTTCTTTTCATACCAGCACTGACACAGAACTGAAACTGAAAGTCAAGCCAGTTGTGAATTTTAAAGGCACATGTCTGAACAGTTGCGTAGGTCTTGACAAGCTGACAGCACAGTAGGAATTTGGAGTTTTGCCTAGTTATAGTGACTTAACAGTGGTGCATAGTATAGGCCAACTGGGTGAATACTGCTGAACAACATGTGATGTAACATGATAATGGTAAATAAGCTTAGCCTGAAAATACCTTTTGTGTATTATATGACATCGTATACAATTGCATGCCATCTCCTTAATTTGTTTCCCAGACAGAAACTCAGAACCAGACATCTGTCACACCTTATCCTGATTAGGAGTCCCTCTGTACCACAGTCTTTCAAATACTGACTGCCCACTTACTACTAGGTGTGTGGCTTGCAGAAGGAGGTGGGAGTGCTGGGAATTTGATTTTGAAGAGCCAAAAGAAACTATAAATCAAACACTTCAGGAACCTGGAGGAAAGAGAGCCCACTTCTGGCTGGGGTTTTGTGAGAAGGGAGAGATTTGTATTTTTCGATGATAGAGAAGAATATGGGATGAGCTGGATCTCTTGTTTTCTAAATCTGTTAAAAAAGATCCCAACCTACGCCTTTGTGAGTTTCCCCATACTGCCCAGTTCTATGGAATCAGGATTACTCAGGTGGGGCCCAGGAATCTCTTTTTATTTATTATTTTTAAAATTATTATTTTTTGTTAATACTCACCCGAGGATATTTTTCCATGAGTTTTAGGGAGACTAGAAGAGAGAGGGAAAGACAGAAACATTGATGTGAGAGAAACACATTGATTGGTTGCTTCCTGCACAAGCCCTTGACCAGGGCCAGGGAGGAGCCTGCAACCAAGGTATGAGCCCTTGACTGGAATCGAACCTAAGACCCTTTGGTCTGCAGGCCAACGCTCTATCCACTGAGCCAAACTGGCTAGGGCAGGCATCTCTTTTTAAAAGTTATTCTGGGGATTCTGTTCATCCATGAGGTTTGGGATCACCTTCCTGAATGGAGGGAATAATTTGAGAAATGTAGAAGTCGGCGAGTATGTTTGAAGAAGAGATGTAATCCAATCATTGATTTTGGCTCAAGTTGAGAGTACCTTTGGGAATACCGGGAGAGAGAAGGCCACAAAAGTGGCTGGATCTGGGTTCTACAGGGGTTTAGCTGCCAGGCCTGGGCTTGTGGACTTTGTCCAGTAGATAATGGGCAGGTATGGAAGAGTTTTGTGTAGCTGAAGAACATGTTCTCTTGGGGAAGGGCAGGAGAGACTGCAAGGTGGTAAGTGTCAGGGGACCCCTTATCAGTATCTCAGTTGCAGTGGCGGAATAGCTAAGGTTGTAATGGTGGGACTGGAAAGGAAGGAGACAGAATGGTAGGCTTTCCAGAGGAAAAACAGGATGGATTTGTGACTGATTGTTGATAGATTTGTGACTGATTGTAGGGTGGAAGAAAGGACCAGGGCTAGATCTTACTGTCTTATTAATGAAGCACAAAGTATTGGGTAGAGGGTTGTGGTGAGTGGAGGGGACGTTCTTGGGATTCCACGTTGGATTCGTCTTTGTTTTCTCTCTAATCCATGTATCCCGTCAGTTTCTTGGTGGCTGGGTCAAGGTGGGGGTGGTGGTGGGGGCAGATCTCCATCACCAGAAGTGGGCCATGGGAGTTGATAATACTCTTTGGGGTTGAGGCTTTAGAGAAGTCCAGAATGCTGCTGTGGTTTTTGAGACAGGTTCATGGTGAAGCTGGCTGAAGAGACCGACGGGATCATTGTCTCTAATGACCAATTCCGGGACCTGGCGGAGGAGTCTGAGAAGTGGATGGCAATCATCAGAGAGCGGTGAGGGGGCATCCCCTGAGAAAAGGGCTCCGACTCAGACCTTTCTCTAAAACCAGTTCTTCTCTGCCACCGGGTGAGGACTCTGCGAAGGGGCTTGACATGGGCTTGGAGGATAATAGCTGACAGCTTCTGGTGGAGTTGGTCTCAGCTGTTTGGGAAGTGAGCAGGGGTCCCTCTGTGATCATTACATTTCTGTTCCCATCCAGCCTGCTGCCCTTCACCTTCGTGGGAAACCTCTTCATGGTCCCTGATGACCCATTGGGGCGAAATGGCCCCATGCTGGATGAATTCCTGAAGAAGCCAGTCAGGTAATGCTCCAGACTCTCTTAGGCAGCCTGGCCTGGCCCCCTTTCTGCAGGGGCCTTGCAGGCCTGGAGACTTGGAGGAAGTGTGACCTCAGTGTGGACCAGCTTAATTCTGCAGTGGTTTAGGCTGCCTTTAACTGCTTCCCTGGAAGTCCTGACATAGACTCTGCAGGCTGGGAGGGAAGCTGCTGCTTCCTGTTTTCTCTAGTTAGTGTTTGCTGGAGTTATTTGGATCATGGTTGATTTTACTTATGACCACTTGTATTCAGCATGCCCTCTGCTGGACCATTAAGCAAGTGATTAATTTATTAGGCTAGAACTAGATTGTAGTAATGGCAAGTTCCTGGTTTCAAAGGAACTTTCTGTCTCCCCTTCAGAAGTGGGTTGATACTGCCACTCAGTGGTCAGCTTAGGGAACTTCAGAACCAGGAATAAGCAGGGCAGTTAACAGCAGTGGAGTGCTGGAAGGCCCACTGAGCCTCTTAACTTCTCTCCAGGATGCACATCAGCTCTTCTATTCCCTCTGCTTCTTCCTAGGGCACAGGAATCTTCTAAGGCTCAGCATCCTTCCAGGGGCTTCACAGAACATGGTAATCAGCAGCAGGGGAGAGAAGAGGAGGAAAAAGGCAGTGGTGGCATTCGGAAGACCCGGGAGACTGAGAGGCTCCGGCGCCAGCTGCTGGAGGTGTTTTGGGGCCAGGATCACAAGGTGGACTTCATCCTGCAGCGGGAGCCTTACTGCCGTGACATCAACCAGCTCTCTGAGGCCCTGCTCAGTCTCAACTTTTGAGCCTCACCTGCCCTAGTGGCTGCCATCACATCAGCTCCAGCCTTGCCTAGCTTAGTCCCTTCTGTGATGCTCAGATCCTTCCCCAGACCCACTCTGAGTTGGTGCGTTGGGTGAGGGAAGCACTGAGGAAGAGCCTTCGTGAGTGGGGAATGCTCTTGCCTGGGGCACTTTGGGGACATAACGAGACCTGATCTCCTCCTGAGTCAGGACCTCAACCAGCTCTCAAGGGGTTCTGGTCAGCCTTAACTCCCCAACCTTGCCTTAGCACGGGGTTTCTGGAGGGAGTGCAGGCTGCTGGAAAGGCTAGGTCCTGGAGATTGGGACTGCCAGTTCCTCCTCAAAGCTGAGTTGGGGATGGAGGCTGGGGTGGGTGGGAGGGGAATGAAGACAGGTGGCAAGGAAGCAAGCCTTTCCTACCCCTGGCTGCTGCTCTGGATAGCCAGAGGACAGGATGCTCCCCAGGCCGGGCAGAACTGGGAACCTTGAAAAGGGAGTGCGGGGCCCTGGAACGGCTGGGGTCGGGGTCAGAGTGGGGCAGCAGGGAGCTGGTGGGGAAAGTAGAGGAAGACTTGGCTTCTGGTCTCCGCTGTGCCTGTCTGTGACCTTGACTGAGCTACTTGCCCTTGACTTCTGCCTATTAATCGGATGTAAAAATGCCTGTTGGGAGAAATGAGAACATGGAGCAGGGCTATTTGGAGGAAAAGTACATGGACCAAGTCTCAGGTGTGTCTGTCTGTGGCTGCACAGGCTTCCAAACCAAAACCTCACGTTCAGAGAACCGAGTGTCCTCTGTCCCCAGGGCCTGTGCCCTAGATTTTAACACTGCACCCTCATTTTGTGCCCTATAATGGCTGCGTCCCTTTGGGCAACCCCCAAATCCACATTTACAAAACAGTTAGTTAGGGGTGACTGTTTGCATTACCAGAATACTCTCAGGGTTCCTCTAAATGGCAGCTCTCCTGTTGCATTCAAGTGTTTGTTTACAGATTAACTAACGAATGTGTCAGAAAGTCCCCTGTTCAATGCACTTGCTGTGGTGTTGCGCATTCACCAAACCAATGGAAGCCATGCTCTGCTATGACAATGTTAATGTGATCTGCCCTAGCATTTTCTCTACAGAACACATATGTTCCATAAAGCGAGGCCCACTTCTGCTTTTTATGTGTGTGTGTGTGGGGGGGGTGGGGTGGAAGGGTTATAGAGGTTGTAACTAGATGAACTAATCTGGAAAATGAAAACCGAAGAATTAAAATAGGGAGAATCAGATCAACTGCTGTCCCATCAAAACATCCTCTCTGCTTGAAGTCCTTCAGTGCCAAAAAACTACCTCCAAGGTAGCACATTACCTCGTGGCCAGTTTAGTCTTTTATTGCAGCCCCCAATATACTCTTCTGCACTTCTGCCTTGGAGGCTGGTCATTCCCTCAGGAATAATAGAGAGCCAGCTACCTTCCTAAAGAGTCTGAGACCAGATAAAGAAGAGGGACAGGCGCCACAGGGTTCTGTGTTTGGGCCCTGCAGCAAGTCCCTGGACATGATCCTTTTCAGGCTCTGGCTTCTGTTCCCTGAGCAGCATGGGGAGTTGAGGACTGTCACCCAGTTCTTCATTCTAGTGAGAGCTGAGTGATGATGGAGAGGGTCCCTGGGTCCTAGTGTCTTTGCCCTTCCCCCCTGTTGGTGATGTATATCACTAGACCTTATTGACTTGGGTTGGGGACAGGTGTGTAGGAGAAAGGCTAGCCAGGGAGCTGACAGTGACTCAAAGTCTCCTTGGAAGAAAGGAGATTGGTTAACATGGCACAGCTAGGTGGCCCGAGGAACCACTGGTCATGTAGATATCAGGGTAGTTAAAAAGGGAGAGGGTCCTAAATAAACATTTGGGATTCCTCCCGCCCCCCCACAGGGTTGTTTGCAGTTTTTGGCACATTCCTTGCCCCTTTCACTTTCAGTGATGGTGGGTGTACAGTAGGCCAAAGGTATCTCCTGTCCTGCCTGGGACTCTGATGTTAGGTCTGTCCTAAGCTTCTTAGAGGGGTGCTAGCTTACTCCTACAGCTTGATGAACTTTGACCAGTATGTGATTGGTTTGTTAATTCACTGCCACTCAGTGACAGATTTAAGGCTGTCCTAGACTTGGGGCTCCATTTCTTTGCTGGCATCCTAATGGTACCATGTGAATAAGCAAGCAGGATGACCACAGAACCCATTGGAAATGGATCACTTGTCTTATAGTCTCTACTTTTATCATAATCTCATGCTCCCAATTTGTTACCAACTCTTTTGGCAATGGAGGAAACAAAAAGAGATGTTGCTCATTGTCCCTTTCAAAACCCCACATAGAGGAAAGAGTAATCTAGGGTGACGTTCCTTGAAATACATTCAAGCAGAACCTAGGCCAAAGAGATGAGCCGAAGCTAATGAGATAATTTATCTTTATTGCCTAAATTGTAGAGCATTCATTACATAGCAAAAGAAATGGGGCAGGAATGGGACATACAGGGAAACCAAACTTGGAAGTTCTTTTACAAGGAGTTGAAGAGGTTAAGGTCCCAATTAGATAAAATTGCAACCTCGAAACAGTGGGCAGTCAGTTAAAGTGCAGCAACAGAAGAATGAGAAAGAAAAAGGAAGAGGTTGTAGGTCTCAGAGGAGTACCTGACCTATTCACAGTCTCTAACGGGGAAGCCTCTATTGAGGCCTTAGGCCCTACCATGAACGTCCCCACTTAGGCTATGATTTCCTTCAAGGCAGCCCCCAGCTCTGGGAAGCAATACTGGTAGCCAGTGGCCAGTGTCCGCCGTGGGATCACCTTCTGGCCCTCCAGCAGCATGATGGCACGTTCTTGCCCAAAGACAGCTTGCACAACGGTGCTAGGGAGAGGGATGAAGGCTGGGCGGCCTAGGGCTGTGCCTAAGGCCTGTGCAAACTCAGCGTTTGTAGTGGTAGAGGCTGGAGCCACTCCATTCAGGACGCCCTGCACGTGGCTTGCTTCAAGGGCATGGGCCAGGATTCCTGCCAGGTCCCCAATGTGAATCCAGGGGAAGAACTGTTGGCCAGAGCCGATGGGGCCCCCCAGGCCAAGGCGGAAGGGCAACAGCATGTGACCGATGGCACCGCCCCCACGGCCCAGCACAACCCCTAGAGTAGGCAAGAAGGATGGTACAGGGAGGCCCCTCAGCCTCCAGGAAGCCCACTGTTTCTCCCCATTTCCCTTTTCTCACTCTTGTCCCATGCTGGCTGAGCTCTGTAGTAGTCCAACAGTATGGCTCTCTTTGGGACTTCCCATCCTCCCATCTGCAAGTGGGCCAGAAGTGGCATCCTCACTCAGTAAGCTCAGCTCCCCTTATCCCCCAACCCCCCAGCCTAGAGGACATGGCAACCCTGCCTGACACGCAGGCCCCTTGTTCTCACCAGAGCGTACCACCACCTGGCGTGTAGAATCTCCAGGAAGTCTGGCTGCAGCTTCCCACTTGGTTACGAGGTTGGAGAAAAAGTCAAAATCCCCTCCTGGACTGTCCTCATCATACTCAGCAGTCAGGCTGGGCTGGTAGTAAGCTGCCGATAGAACAGCGCTGGTTTGCTCCAGCTGTCCTTGGTCCTGCCTGGTCCTTTGCCATGAAGGTCCCCCCTTGGCTGTTGGATATCCCATGGGACAGAGCCGTGGCTATTTTCCTCTTGAGCTTCTTCATTAGCTGACTTGTTACTGCCTGGATTAACTGACCTTTAGCTGCACAGCTAAGCTGAGAGGCTGCTAGAGTGTAGTGGTTAAGAATAAAGACGTGGGCGCCAGGCTGAGTTTTAACCTCAGCTCCACCATTTATTAACTATGACTTTAGGCAAATTACATAACCGCTCTGTGCAGAATATCTGCATCTTTAAAATGGAATAATAGGCATAGCCAGTTTAGCTCAGTGGATAGAGTGTCGGCCTCCGAACTAAAGAGTCCCGGGTTCGATTCCGGACAAGGGCATATGCCCAGGTTTCTGGCTCAATCCCCCTTAGGGGGCGTGCAGGAGGCAGTCGATCAATGATTCTCTCTCATCATTGATGTTTCTATCTCTCCCTCTCTGAAATCAATAAAAATATATTAAAAAATAATAAAATAAAATGGAATAATAGTACCTACCTCATAGAGTTCTTGTGCGGATTAAATGCTGTAATATGTGTAAAACACTCAGTGGCTGGTGTATATTTATTTGCAATTATTTTGGTCCCAAAGGTGAAACACAAGAATCAGAAATGCTGCTCCTACAGATCTGTGCTGTGAGAAGCAAGGGACTTGGGAGCAGTACAACTCCACTCTCTTTCTGAGCGTCTGTCGCTCAGAGAAAGTACACAAAGGCCAGGAGAAACATGCATGGAACAAGGGCCTAGGAAGAAGACCTCCGGGCATGTATAGCTAGAAGGGCCTGAGCTACCCCCTCACTGTGGGCTCTCTTTCCCTGGCTCATGTAAGGGGTTGGTGATTTGGGGCATACCTACACCTGTGACTAAGATCCAGGCTTGGGGGGGTTGTGCGGCCTTGGTGATGGCTCTAGCCAGCAGGTCAGTGGTCTCCAAGCGGCTGCTGAGAACCTCTTTTTGGAAAGCTTCATTCCACCTGCAGAAGAAACAAGGGAAATAAGCCACCGAATGCATACATGCACATATCCCTTTCTCTCTCTTTCCCTGAGGCTTGTCCGAACCCGTATCTAGTAAAATCCTGCAGAGTGGCTAAGAGGAATTGTCTGTCTTTCCTGAGTTGTAAGTGAGGACTAAAGTCAACTGGCTGAGCGGGTAGAAGTGAGGGCGGGTTTGGAGGAGTGGGGCAGGATGAGTAATCCGGGATCAGGCAGCTCCATTCTTCACATCTCAGAGGGTCTCAGAGTCGTCCCTCTCCACCTCCTGCTCTGAAGGATGTCAGTCTCAGGGCCCAGCACTGCCTCACCTTCGGAGAGGGTTGAGGATGTTCTCTCCAGCCAGGTTGACTGCGGCATCGCAGCGGGGCAGCCCCGACGAAGCGAGCTCATCCTGTCAGAGAAAGCGCACAGTGCCCGCCTCGCCCAGCACCGTCAAACGGGGCCACCCCTCCTCCCCGCCCCCCAGGTTCCCGAGGGAGGACATACCCACGTGATCCGACCCGGGCCGGGCCGTCGGGAGACGAGTGTCACTTCGTGACCTCTGGCTTTCAGCAGTTGGCTTAGGGCTGTCCCAATGAAGCCCGTCCCGCCGCCTGATCAGAAAATACGAGGTGTTTATTCTCAGGGGGTGCCTTCCGCTCCCGCATGTGGCCCCCTCTTCTGGTGCCATGCCATTCGACCCCCGCCTTCTCCCCTCTTCCTCGGCCCCGTCCCCGCGACACACAGGTGACCCAGGTCACAGGGATTAGGGAGATTCGGCTTCTCCGGTTCGGAGGCCAAGGCCACGTTGCCGGTGCACGAGTCAGTGCCCTCCCTCGGGGTCCACCTCGCTCTCCAACTCTGGCTCAATCTTCCTTCCATAAACCCGGCCCCCACTTTCCCTCTGCCCTCCCTCACCCACGAGCACCCGCATAGCAACCAGGACCTAAGGCGCCTGCGCAACATCTAGAAGGCGGGAGGGGGCGGGGTAGCGAGGGGAGGGCATGCGCAAGCGTCCTTCGGGAAGTGCGCTCCTATTGGGGCGTGGGCATGGGACTGGGCGTGGCCCTGCCCCGTGACCCGGAAGAATTCCTACCAAAGGCGGTACTACACGCGTTTCATTGCGAGGCGGGGCCGGATTGAGTGTGTGTGACGGTGTGGGCCGCGGTGGTGGGGACGGGGAGTCGGGGAAGGGGTTGGAGGAGTAGTGGCGGAATTGACCCCGGGGCCGGGGGAGAAGGGGAGGAGGCGGAAAAACACGCCTGACCCAAAACCCGCAGCTGCTCGAACCCCTAGATTCTGGAGGGACATTCGGTTTGGTGGGTCATTACTCCAAAAGAATCCATCCACTTTTACAGTGGATTTCTTTTTTCGCGGCCTTTTAGTTTCCCTTTGTTCCAGCCGCTTCCGATCGGCATTGAAGCATTCTAAAGTTTCCCCCGTCTTTAAAGAACCCCTCTCCAGCCCGCTTTTCCCTCTGCTAATGTCCTCTGTCTTCGCCTTCATTGCCAGACGTTTCCAATGAGTAGTGTCCATTTTGTGCTTCCCAGTTCGCGGCCGTCTGGCTCTGACTTTATCACTCATCGCCTCTCTCGCCAAGACTGCCAGTTTCTCCTGTGTCACTAAAACGAATGCCTAGTTTTCCAGTCATTTTTCTTGATTTCTGTATCACTGGACACTTGCTGACTCCTCCCTCCCTTTGGAAATGTTCATCTCTTGGTCTGAGTGAAAGCCACACTCTCTCCTGGGGTTTTTCTCCTGGCTCTTTTCAGTCTCAGTTGCTTGTTTCGCCTCCTCTAAGTTTTTAAAATGTTGGTATTCCTCAAAGCTAGGTCCTAGGATCCTTCTCTTCCCACTGTGCCCTTTTCCCCAAACATCTGTGTGGGTGAATTCAATTACCAGTTTTTCAAAGACTTGCCAAATGTTCTATGCAGTCGAATCTCTCCTCTGAGTTCCTGTTTCCTATAAAAACTCCCCACTAGACAATCTGTTCTTGATTGTCTGAAACCCTGTTGATTTTACTTACTGAATACTGCCCGTCTGTTTCTCTTTGCCACCACCACTCTCCTTCAAGTTATCATCTAAACCTTTGTCTAAATTTCTGCAATAGTTTCCTAATAGGTTTCCCTGCTTCTGCTTGTTTCTCCTTTCAAACTGGCCCATACATTGCAAGCTGAATTATCTTTTAAGACCATGTGGGAGGAACGCTAAGGTTATATATATCCTAAACAAACAAACAAACAAACAAAAAAAACTTAAATTGCAAAGTTCCTGGATATGCTGAATAAAAGTTGACATGTCCCCATTTAAATAGATTGCTGAGATAACTAGAAAATAAAGGAAATCCTCAGAGACCCAAAACAAAGTGTGCCTTGGTACTGACGCTACTTTGTGGTTGTCAGTTTCAGTAACTCAGAGGCTTGGGTGACAGGAGATGATGATTGGGAACAAAGCAAGATTAGGACTGAGACCCCTGTATAAAGTTCTTGGTGGGCTATGTTCTCAGGGAAAGAGTTAACTTAAAAAGCCCACTTAGTATAAAAGAACATGATAAACTTGTTTCTGTAGGCCTGGCTCTTGGGTAGGATTGGTTGTAAAAAGATTTTCTCAGACTCATAGATAGCAGGCAGACTAGCTCTGGCCTTGGTGGTGGAGGTATAATGGGGGTGGAGGGATTGAGCAAAAGAGAAAAAAACAAAAACTCATGGACATGGACAAGGGATAAATGGTAATGGAAAAAGTTAAATTAAATTTAAAAAATTGGTCTTTTTTGAGAAGTTGTATCTATTGTCCTGCCCTCATACGGTTTTGGAGTTTGAACTCATTGTTACTTGCTTGGTATAGGAAGCCCTAAGCCAAGAATAGGTTTCACAGGTTCCTAATAGATAAAATCTTACCAAGCATGAGCACACAATACAAAATTACAAAACAAAGGGAAAGAAATCACTCTGAGGAAGAGTCAGCAGAAACAACACAGCAGAGTTAGCCCAAAAAGGATTTTAGATATTAGAATATCTAAAATATTTAATGGAGGAGACATTAAAAACATGTGAAAGAGACAAGATGCTATAAAAAAATTCCAGCAGAATTGATAACCAATTTAAATTCCTAAAATATTAAAAACATAATGATTGAAATGTAAAAAATCATTGAATGAGTTTAAGCAGCAGGAAATAGATTTATTATTGGCTAAGGGAAAATTAATTAGGTATGAAAAAATTACACATAATGCAGCACAGAGAGACAAAGAGGTAGAAAATATGAAAAAAGGTAAGACACAAGATAAAGTGAGCGATTCTGACTCTCTCTCTCTTTTTTTTTTTGGCATTCCAGAAGAAAGGAGACAGAGAAGGGGATAGACAAAATCTTTGAAGAGATAATAGCTGATTAAATACCCAAAGTAATGAAATATAGGAATACTCAGATTCAGTAAACAAAATAAATCTCAAGTTGGATAAATAAAAAAATTCATGCCTAGTCATCCTTAATAATAAAAGCATAATAGGCTAATTAGACTGGATGTCCTTCCAGACGTCCTTCCATCCTTCCAAAGTAAGCCAGGGCTGCGAAGGAAGCCCGGGTCCCGGGTGCCAGAGGGAAGCCGATGCCAGCACCCAGGGGAAGGAAGGCCTACTCTTGCATGAATTTCGTGCATCAGGCCTCTAGTCTAGATATATAAAAGGCTAATATGCTAAGTGTCCCTCTGCTGGTCTGACCAGTCGCTATGATGTGCACTGACCACCAGGGGGCAGACACTCAATGCAGGAGCTGCCATGACGTGCACTGGCCATTTACAGAGAAATGGCAGTGTGGACCTGGTGCCGACAAAGGAACACTTGGCTTCCTGAAAGTGGGACACAGGCCCTGCCACCACCCCAGAGCGACAGCCCACCAAATTGCAGCCAATACTGCCATGGTGCAAAACGTGGCTCGCAGCCCAGCCCAGCCTGGAAAAAGTCACTGTGGGTGCTGGGTAATGATGTCATGTAGCAACACCTGGCTTCCTCTCCCTAGCGATGACTAGCCTCCTTGTAGTTTCTTCAGCCCAGGAACACGACTTGCTTTATAACCATGTGGAAACATTTCACACTTTAACCAAATGTCTGTGAAGTGTTTTCCCGTGCTTTATCTTATTTGATCCTCACAGATGTCCTGGAGTAGGTAGATGGGAGACTCGGAATCTTATTTTCTTTTCATTAGCCGGAAAATGGAGATTTAGAAAGCTTAGAAATTTGACCCAACTGAAGAGAAGTAAGAAATGGTGGACCTTGAAAATGACTTCAGGTTTTCTCAATGCGCAGAATATAGTCAAACACTGCTGCAGTTAAATATTTTACCCTTTGTTCTCCCTGCATGATCTATAATAATAATCTGCTTTGTGTTGATATTTACTACTGTGTTGCTGACAAGAGAAGTTGGGGTGCTTCACTGGGCTGGAAAAAGTTTAACTAAATCAGAAAGCAGGTCTAATTAATCAAGTTTATTCTATACTAGTATATATAAAAGGCTAAGTTAACTTGTGCATGTGCGATACATAAAAAGCTCTCACTGGTGCCAATCGCATGCATATGTTTCCGTCATGAATTTGGTTGACACTTTTATTATAGAGAAAGGGCAAATAGGGATATTAAAATATTTCTTCTAATTAATTTCCTTTCAATGTGCATGAATTTGTGCACCAGGCCACTAGTTTCATAATAAAAAACAATATATAGTGGATTTAAAATGTATAGTTGTGTCTCAGACATGCATAAATATAACTTTATTTTTTAAAATTGAACATAAGTTACTCATGAACATTTCTCCTTAGTAGTGGAATAAACTTAAACTCACCCAACCCAAGTAACGTTATCATTTCTAGTTTAAAATTTCTCAGTTAACTCAGTTTCTCTGGGTAAATTGTTAGTCTTTTAGAGTGCTATATCCCTCTTTCCCTTTCCTTCTCTCAGCTAGTTACCTGGGTGTAGGAGGCCCTTTGGTCCAGGCACTGTTGTCTAGTCCTCAATGCCTGCTCAGAAGAATCTCATCTCACTGGGCCTTTAGATGTTGCCTGCTGACATCTAAGGCACAGCTGGTTAGGTTAGGTCTTTGGGAATGCTTTGATACCGATACATATGCTTCTGGGTATCATACCTTCTGCTTTTGATGTTCATGTTCCTTGTCTTGATCTCAGTGTTCCAGAGTTTTCTGTAGAGCACTGAGGAACACTTGGCTTGTCTTCTGGTTAATAGCATGGAATGTATGGGCCTTGGTTAGTCTCCCCTCAGACTCATCTCTTAATTAACTGCCACAGGCATGACGGCCCAGGCACCTTGCTGCAGTCTGACACTATTAGTTATATATCACTGCTAACAAATCTAGAAGCAGCTTAGCTAGGTAGTTATGACTCATGGTTTCTCATGAAGTTATGGTCAAGATAGCAGTTAGAGCTGCAATGATCTGAAGACTTGGAGGATCCTTTTCTAAGATGGCTCACTCAAATGGCTGTTGGCAGGGGGTCGTGTTTCTAGTTGGTTGTTGGTAGAAAATCTCAATTTCTTGCTACATGGACCTCTTCCTAGGGCTGCTTGCTGTCTTTACAACATGGCAGCTGGCTTCCCTGGAGTGAGTGATCTAAGAAAGTAAGAATGAGGAAGAAGCCTCAAAGCCCTTAATAGCCAAGTCTCAGAAGTTACATACAGTTATGCTGGGGCTGACCAGCAGACCCTGAGCAATGGATGAATATATTACTCTGACATGTTTCTGTGAAAGAGAGACTAAGGGGCTGTTTTGCTTTATGAACAAAGTAGCCTCGATTGCCTGCCTCCTTAGGCTTTTATTGTAACAACAGCTTGAACTAAAATTAACCTCTAGATACAATCAGCAGGGTAAGTATCCTTGAGAAAGCACATGCTTCTACAAGGTCGGGTTTGAAGACTAAACATAGAGATTCCAGTAGAACACCTGGGAGCTCAGACTTGTTTGGAAAAGTCAAGGTAGGGGATGCCGCCTTCAGCAAGGTCCCTCCAGAGGCCCCTGACCTTTCGGAGAATCCTCCTTACAGACTTTTCAACCAAGTCCAGTGCTTCCCAACACAGTCACTGTTACTATACTCTGTTAGAAGTGAGTCACTAAATACATCGGGAGGGGAATTTGGCTCTAACTCAAAACAATTTTTTTTAATCCTCACCTGATGATATTTTTTCCTTTGATTTCTAGAGACAGTGGAAGGGAGGGATATAGGGAGAGAGGGGAGAGAGAGAGAGAGAGAGAGAGAGAGAGAGAGAGAGAGAGAGAGAGAGAGAAAGAGAGAGAAACATCCTCATGAGAGAGACACAGCAGCTGGTTGCCTCCTGTAGTAGGGGTGGAGCTGGGGAACTTGCAACGGAGGTATGTGCCCTTGCCTGGAAATCGAACCTGGGACCCAATGGTCCACAGGTTGATGCTCTAACCACCGAGCAACCGGCCAGGACAGGCTCTAACTTTTGAAGAGAGGAGTGTCAAATAAAAAGCACCACAAGCTCTGTGGGGGCAATTGGGACTTCTCTGAGAGGCTTGTAGTCTCTAGGCAGTGCCTGGAAATTGTGGCACAATCCTGTGAGCTTCTGGGGTGGGGGTGGGGGGAGAGGGAGCGGAGTTTCTATTAAATTAGGTGCTTTTAGATCACAGATTCAGGAGGGTGGAGGTCCATTGATATCCTCACGGAGGTGAGATGGGTATCCCTTCCAGAGCTTTGTGCCCTTGTGAGACAGTGCTCTGCTCCCAGCAACAAACTCCTTCCTCTCCAGGGAGGCTGGTGGAGAGCAGGCTCTGTCAGAGTGTACTCAGCTCCCCTCAAAGGCCTTGAAGTCTTCTTTTCTTCTGGGTTCTGGGGATGGGTGGACCAACTTACTCTTCTTCAGCCTCTCCTTTAACAACAACTAATGTAACTATTTTCAGTTCTCATAGCTCATCTGACAATTTGGCAATTAAAACATTCAAATATGTGATGGACCACAAGATATGAGAAATTTCTGTCTCATACATATCCTGATGTAGGGAGCAAATGCATTGGGTTTGCCCTTGAAGAAGTCAAGGGTCCCTCCTAAGTCTGCAAAACTTGCAAGGACTTCATTCATCAAAATGGGACTGTTTCCCCCACAGTTGTTTCCTGAAACAGTAAAAGGAGTTGAGCACAGTCCCTCTGGGTGGTCAGGCCATCACTACTGGGCGGGACAGGAAGCAAGGATCCTGGCTGCTTCTGTCAGCATGGCAGGGCAAGACGGGAAGTGGGGTTGCTGGTGACAGCTGCCTCTGCTCTTCCCCCATCCACCCCTAACTATGTGAATGCCCTCTGCTTCACTTTGTTTGGACAGATTTTTGCAACTTCTCTTAGGTTCTGGAACGTTACTTGCTAAATGCTATTCAAATAATCATTTCACATGGTTTCCGATTAAAATATGGTAGAACCAACAAATCCACCAAAATCCTAATATGAAGATACAACAGATTTGGAACCCCCTGCCTCTCCTCTTTAAGATATTCTCTTCTGACCCTGGGGTTTATGGTAATAAAAGCAGGTTTCCCTAAGCCTTTCCCTCTGTGGAGAGGCCAGCTTTGTCCCAGAGCTACACCTTCTCTTCTCTCCCCTCCATGAAGACTTCTAGAGGCTACCCTCTCTAGTCAGACCCCTACGCAGACATCTATTCACAGTAGAGCTTTACTCAGGAGTTGATACCTTCTCACCTCTAGTATCAGCCCCATCTTCTGCTCTTGGTCTGTACCTGCTGTGAAGACAAGAATGCTCCTGATATCTCTCTGCTTTTACCCTATTTTTAAAAAATTTATATTTTTATTGATTTCAGAGAGGAAGGAAGAGGGAGAAAGAGATAGAAACATCAACAATGAGTGAGAATCATTGATTAGCTGCCTCCTGCATGCCCCCTACTGGGGATCAAGCCTGCAACCTGGGCATGGGCCCTTAACCGGACCCGAACCTGGGACCCTTCAGTCCGCAGGCTGACGTTCTATCCACTGAGCCAAACCAGCTAGGGCCTGGTATCTCTCTGCTTTTAGTTCCCAGAACAGTACGTGAGAAATGAGCTAAGGGTTACCCTCCTAAGTGCTCTGTCAGTGCTGGTGTGTGTGTGTGTGTGTGTGTGTGTGTGTGTGTGTGTGTGTGTGTGTGTGTGTATGTGTGTGTGTGTTAAGAGAGAGAAATAAAAGAGGGAGGAGAGACAGAGATATGAAAGAGATTTTAGCCTTTGGTCAGGCTGAAAGGAGGTATTAAGCATGAGCAGCTCTTACACCACCAGAGGCCTCACTAGCCCAGAAATTCCATTTCCTACCCACTCAAAGGGAGGGCTGCAGGCTGTTGCCAGTGTCCAGAGTAAAAAGTGAGGTTCGAGAAGCTGTTAATTGAACATAAACTGTATTACTTTAGGAAACAAAGGGTGGAAAATGCCTCCTTAGGGTGGAAATTAGAGGTGATGTTTTTACTTAAGATTTCGGGATGTGCAAATAGATAGCAACATAAACAAAGCCAGGTATTAACTGTAATTCCTTTAGTAATAGTGTTTACACCCAATTAAACCCAACATCCTTGTGGAAGAGGGAGATAACTGAAATAAATTAGGGAAATTAGTTAATTAAAATGGAAAGATAGAATATTAAAAGGCAATAAACCCATAAGAACCCCCTAAATTAAGAACTAAAATTCCTGGATTAGTGTTTTCAGGCACTTAAAATCCTCCTCCTTAGTGACTAACCAGCATAGTCCAGGAGGCTGGCTGCTGTAAGTAAAAACACACCTTTAAATAAAATATAGTAAAATTGGCTGGATGAGAAAAAAAGAGAAGTCACTGAATATCAAGATTTAGATGTTAACTAGAAATGAGGTAACCAAAAAACTTAGGGGTACTAAAAACCGACTTAACAAAATCCCCAAACTTTGAAGTGCAGTATAACATTATTGTAACTCAGTGCATTATCAGAATAAACATACGCATGTAAGCACGACCCCAGTCAAGGGCAGAAACAGTACCAGTCCTCCAGAGGCCTGCCATTCCCCAAGCTATGCGCCTCCTCTTAGTTCCTGCCTTTTCCATCCTCACCAAAGGCAACTGCTATCTTGACTTTTAACACCATAGGTTAGTTTTGTCTGCCTCTGAACTCTTTATAAATGGACTGACACAATAGATGTTCTTTTTAGTCTGGCATTTTTCTCTTCTCTCAACATTGTGCTTGTGAGATTTGTACATGTTATTATACTTTTATTGAGGTTAATTTTTATAGAGGTTAGTATCCCATGTGGTGTTACTAAACTGAGAAGGTCTTTTTTTCTTCATTCTACTCTTGATGGACTTTCTGGTTGTTTTTGAATATCAGGTTGCTCTGAGCATTCTTGTTCATGCTTTATTATGCAGATATCTTTTGGGTGTATTCCTAGGAGTGGAATTGATAGATCATAGGATATGTGCATTTTCAGTTTCTCAAAGTGGTTGAGTCAATTTACTCTCCCTCCTGCCATGTATGAGAGCTCCTATCACTTTCCTGGCCAATATTTGATATTAACAAACTTTTTTATTAGCCATTTTGGTGAGCATGTAGTGGTCTTGTATTGTGGTTTTAATTTGAATTATCCTTATTACTAACAATGTTGGGTAGCTTTAATATATTTATTGGCCAATTTAATATTTTATTTTGTGAATTTCTTGTTCAAGTATTTTTATTGTGTTGTCTCATTTTTTCTTATTGATTGATAGACATTATTTTAAACTAGAGGCCCGGTGCACAAAATTCATGCATGGGGGCGGGGAGGATGTCCCTCAGCCCAGCCTGCACCCTCTCCAATCTGGGACCCCTCGAGGGATGTCCGACTGCCCGTTTAGGCCTGATCCCACCGGGATCAGGCCTAAACGGGCAGTCGGACATCCCTCTCACAATCCAGGACTGCTGGCTCCCAACTGCTCGCCTGCCTGCCTTCCTGATTGCCCCTAACTGCTTCTGCCTGCCAGCCTGATCACCCCCTAACCACTCCCATGCCAGCCCGATTGATGTCTAACTGCTCCAATGCCAGCCTGTTTGCCCCCAACTTCCCTCCTCTGCCGGCCTGGTCACCCCTAACTGCCCTCTCCTGCAGGGTTGATCACCTTTACTGCCCTCCCTTGCAGGCCTGGTGCCTCCCAACTGCCCTCCCCTCCTGGCCATCCTGTGGTGGCCATCTTGTGTCCACATAGGGGCAGGATCTTTGACCACATGGGGGCAGCCATATTGTGTGTTGGAGTGATGGTCAATCTGCATATTACTCTTTTATTAGATAGGATAGAGGCCTGGTGCACGGGTGGGGGCCAGCTGGTTTGCCCTTAAGTGTGTCCTGGATCAGGGTGGGGGTTCCCTTGGGGCGTGGGGCAGCCTGAGTGAGGGGCCTGTGATGGTTTGCAGGCCAGCCACGCCCTCTGGCGACCCAAGCGGAGGCCCTGATATCTGGAATTTATTTACCTTCTACAATTGAAACTTAGTAGCCTGAAGCGGAGCCAAGCCTCCTGCTCGCTCTGTGGCCAGCAGCCATTTCTTTAGGCATTTATGTACCTTCTATAATTGAAACTTTGTAGCCTTAAGGGGAGGCCTGGGCCGGCCAGGGTATGCGGAAAGCTTTGCTTCCTCCATTGCCAGGGGCAACCCTAGCCTCCTGCTCTTTCCAGCTCTATGGCTGCCGCCATTTCTGTTTGGATTTGTTTACCTTCTATAATTGAAACTTTGTAGCCTTGAGTGGAGGCCTAGGCCGGCAAGGGCAGGCAGAAAGCTTGGCTTCCTCCATTGCCTGGGAAACTCAAGCCTCCCTCCTGCTCTCTGTGGCTGTAGCCATCTTGGTTGGGTTTATTTGCATACTCGCTCTGATTGGCTGGTGGGCGTGGCTTGTGGGTGTAGCAGAGTGATGGTTGATTTGCATATTACTCTTTTATTAGGTAGGATTCTTCATATGAGCCCTTTGTTGGTATATGTGATACAAGGAACTTTCTCTACTCTGTGGCTTGCCTTTTCACTCTCTTAAAGATGTGTTTTGATGACTAGAAGTCTTTATAGTTCAGTTTATCAAGTCATTTTTCCTTTAAGACAGTAGTTCTCAACTGGGGTGATTTTGCTCCCTAGATAAGGTTATAAGATAAAATATGTGACATCTAGTTAACCTTTTGCACTCGGATGTCGAGTGTGACTCAACACGGTTAGCATTAGAATAAAGGAATCAAGAAAAAAGCAAGCGAGTGCAAAGGGTTAAGTGTGAATACCAGATACACAATGAAAAAATTTAATGTATTTTTCAGGTAATATTTGGGACATACTTAGACTATTTTTTGTTGTTGTTATCTTAGATTTAAAGTTTGTGCCCCCCCCCCCCCCCCCAGTTTTGGTAATTGGACCCCCAGGAGACACTTGGCAATGTCTTGGAGACAATTTTGCTCGTTATAACTGGGGTAGTGGTGGCTATTGACATCTAGTGGGTAGGCCAGGGATGCTGTTAAATATCTTATAATGCCCAGGACAATCCTCCACAACAAAAGTTTATCTGTTTCAAAATGTCAATAGTGCAAGGTTGAGAAACTTCCTTTAAGGTTAGTGATTTTTATGTGCTTGAGGAAATCTTTCTAAACCCCAAGTTAATAAAGCTACTCCTCGGTCACATCATCTAGAAGTTTTATTTTACCTTTCATGTGTGGGTCAACTGGAATTGATTTTTGTGGTTTTGTAAGATAGGGGTCAAATTTCATCTTTCCCTATGGATATTCACTTGGCTCTTGTACAAAAATGACTTCTGTAGTTCCTCCATAAACTGAGTGCCCATGGATGAATATGTCTATTTCTAGACTTTATTCTGTTTTATTGCTCCAATTGATTGCCTTTGCATCAATATCATATTGTACTAATTATAGTAGTTTAATTTTTGGATTTAATAAAGTTTTACTTTTCAAAATGTACAGCTGATGGGACCTGTTCATTCATCTTGTCCAGCAGCTGTGGCATCCCCACCTTTGGTGTTGCTGGTGTAAATTTCTTGAGCTCTGTGCTTTGAAACTAGTTTAATAAACTAGTTTACTAAGGCGCTCCTAAGGGCTGCATTGGCCAAGGAACGCAGATCTTCTGGCTCTCAGAGACTACAGCTGGGGTTATAAGCTTATAGCTGGGAACTTCCTGAGAGAGTTTGTCATATGTTGCTTTGCCAAACAAGGCTAAGTTATTGAGCTTGTCCCAAACTTTGCCTTAAGACCATGTCTTCTTTTTGCCCCCAGATTTGTTTACTGGGTGTTTGTCTTTCTTGGCCAACTTTCCAACATCTTTTTTCTTGTCATCTTGGGCGGCATAGTGAAACTCTAAGAGCAGCTGCCACCACTGTAGCCTTAATAAGTTGTTGGACACAAAAGCCAGCAGTATTAAATAAATCCTGATGTCTAGATTAGGGTCCCTGAGAAACAGATCCTGATACAATGATTTGAGTGCAGGCCGTATAATTGTGATGTAGTTCCTGGAAGCATCAACAGAAAAGTAAAGTGAAACAGAGAAGGAAAGGAGAGAATACAGGGTGTGTTAATGAGCAGATTGCCACTGTTAACAACTTCATCTTGCATGGGACTATTGGGAGATGGTGATAGACATTCCTCAGAGTTGTCCCACCAGGACAATATTATCAACCAGGTCTAAACCATCCATCATGGTTTGAGGCCGCTGTAGGGGCCATTTCTGGTTTGGTGTGTGCACTGGCTGAGCATGCTCCTACAACCAGAGAAAGCTCGTAGGGAGAGGGTTATGGGTGATTGGAGTAAGAAGCCATCTGGAGAGGCTCACCTCAGTGAGCAGTGATGGAATATGGATAGCACACTAACAGTATCAGCACCCTCCTTCCTCTGAAATGATCTGGTCCACTCCTGCCCTACAGTCAGTTTGTTTCATCTGGATGCTGATTCTTCAAGGTAGTGATCTTTTCAAGTCATAACAACAGCAACAAAATATCTATGATAATAAAAGCGTAATATGCTAATTAGACCGGACGTCCTTCTGGATGTCCTTCTGAATGACTTCTGGATGAAGCTGCGAGGGAAGCCCGGGTCCCAAGTGCCTGCTGGCAGCTGGAGGGAAGCCTGGGTCCCAGGTGCCAGAGGGAAGCTGGTGCCGGCAGTCATGGGAAGGAAGGCCTACTCTTGCACAAATTTCATGCATCGGCCTCTAGTGTACGTATAAATAGAGATAGATATATAGAGAGTCAGGCAGGCTGGAAATTCAGGTATGAGTGATGTTGCAGTCTTTTTTTTTTGGTGTATTTTGAAGCATTTTTATTACATAATGTAGAATGATGATGATGTTGCAGTCTTGAATTTGAATTTCATAGGGCAGCAGGATGGAAGCTCAGGCAAGATTTCTATATTGCAGTCTTGAAGAATTTCTTTTACTTCAGGAAACCTCAGTCTTTGCTCTTAAGGCCTTCAACTGATTGGATGAGGCCTCCCTCACCCTCTGAATAATGGAGGTTTATTAAAAGTCTACCAATTTAAATGTAATCATATTAAACATGCCTTTATAGCCCGACCAGTGTGGCTCAGTAGTTAAGTGTCAACCTATGTGCCTGGGCTGACCAGCAGACCCTGAGTGACGGATGAATGGATTACCTTGCACAACATTTGCTGTGAAAGAGAGGCTAAGGGATGGTCTGGTCAAAGGGACCAGGCAGCCTCGATTGCCTGCCTCGTTAGCCTTTTATTGTAGCAGCAGTTGGAGATTAAAGTTTATATTTTAGATACAATCAATCAGTAGGGTAAATAATATTGGGAGGACACATGTGTTTGTAGAGTCCTTTAAGCAAGGACACCCAAAGATTTAAGCATAGGATTCCAGTAAACACACAGGGGTCTGCACATGCACAGACTTGTTTGGAAAGGTCAGGGAATAATTAGGGGCACCGCCTTCAGCACTCCCCTGAGTTGGAATTCCGATAAACAGGGCAGGTGGCCTTCCACACACTTCCCTTTTCTCAGAATATCCTCCTTACAAACTTTCTGACCAAGCCTCATATGCTCCCCAATGCCTATGAACCAGGAGGTCATGGTTCGATTCCCCGTCAAGGCATATGCCTGGGTTGTGGGCTCGATCTTTAGTGTGGGGCATGCAGGAGGCGGCCGATTAATGATTCTCTCTCATCATTGATGTTTCTATCTCTCCCTCTGCCTTCCTCTCTGAAATCAATTAAAAAATGCCTTTATAAGGACAGCTATAGCCCCTATTGTTGCCATTGGTCCTGAGGTCATTATTAATAATTGTTATCTTTCTCCTCCAGCACCTTCCTACTCCCAGATTCCCACTCCCCACTCCACCCCTTGGTAAGCATGTCTGCTGGTTTGAGTTGCTGCCCTATTAGGTTGCAAAGGTATGACATGCAGAACAGCAGTGGCAATTGGGGCTATAGTTGGTGAAGCTTATGGTAGATTGTTATCTTCCATGGTAGATCTTGCTTTCCAGGGCATCATCCCCTGCATGCTTTACATCTTTGAGGGTGCCACTAAACTAAGCCATTTCACCTAGGATGTTGCATTGTTCCTGAGTTCCCACTTTGGCCAGAAGTAGGGAGGCAGCTACACAGGTTTTCCTACCAAAATGGACCTTACTTCATAAATCAGAGACTATATGAGAATCTGTCAGTGTTTAAATACTGTATGTACATTCCAAGTATGTACTTAAGAGTCAAGGAATTGACCACAGGCTGAGGGTCAAGGACCCAAATGACCCACTCTTGGATGGATGTAGGTGAGAATTCCATTTATCAGTTGGCATTTGCTAAGTCCTAACTCTAACAGATGGGCCATGATTGCATTTTGGACCCCCAAGCATTAGTATCAACATAGATCCTGTACACAAGAGCCCTCAAAGGTGCTGTATATTTTGTAGGTCCCTTTGGAAAAGGGCTGAAAAAAATATTTCCTGAAGGTCAGATCAAGTGTAGTGGGAGGCCCTGATGTAAGCAGTTCTCTCAGATGCAAACGGGCAGTGAGAGACTAGAGAAACTGTTTATAAAATACTGAACAAAAAGGGAAAGACAAAAGGCAGAAGAGATGTTTTCTGAAGCTGTAAGCTGAACTTTGATTACCTCACATTCCCTGGCATAGGAGTGCATTCCCTCTGTGTGATGGAATGGTGGGAGTGAGTTGTTACTGAGTGATCAAAAAATATTGCCCTGGCTCCTACAATGGCTCTAGACACCCCCCACCCCACCCCCCTTGATCAGCTAGGACCAGATGTCTCCCTCTTGAGAGGTTTGCCTTAAAAAAGTAGCCCTTCATGCCTCCCAAATAGAAGTAAATCCCAACAGTAGCCTTCCTGGGCCTGTTACCACTCCTGCACCAAAAGCTACTTTAGTACAGGCTTAAGAATCTAAGCCTCAATGATGTGACCTTTTCCTTTGTCTCCTGTCCTTGAAAAGGAAGAGTTGAGGAGCCTGCTGTGTATAGAATGGCATGTGGCTTTAGAACTTTCAACCAAAGATATAGGAGAGAGAAGAGGCCAAAGGACTCTATGGAAGGTTCTTTGAAGGATTGGGCATAGGCTGGAAAAGGCCCTACCCCTCCTGATCCACTCTTCATCCTGCTCTGTGGCCCACCTTCTGGGCTGCTTCAAAAACCCCTCCCCCACCTTCTGGTTTTCAGTGGGGATTGGCCAAAGGAACACTGTCAGGAGCTAGGGGGAGGGGCAGGAAAAGAGTGGATGGTGGAATTTATTCACATACTCTCTGTGCCAGACCACTGGCTGCCTGTGGGTCCTTCCTTTACCATGGCCCACAGCTCCTGTCCTGCAGTCATAACTAGAGCTAGTAGAGGCTAGTAGAACCCCTTTTCTGGGTTCTAGTTACCACTCCTTCTCCAGGCCGTTTCATGCCCAAGAGACTATGGTGGCTTCTCACTCTTGCATCACTATTCCCTGTTGGTTTCCTGTAACTCTGCCCCCTTTGCAAACACATCCTGCATTGGACTTGTCTCCTATGTGATTATGCCATCAGTCACTGCTGGGACCTGACAGACAGACTCTTTGAGGATAAAAGCCCAAAAGACAGCCCTAACTGGTTTGGCTCAGTGGATAGAGCGTTGGACTGTGGACTGAAGGGTCCCAGGTTTGATTCCGGTCAAGGGCATGTACCTGGGTTGTGGGCACATCCCCAGTAGGAGGTGTGCAGGAGGCAGCTGATCGATGTTTCTCTCTCAACGATGTTTCTAACTCTCTCTCCCTCTCCCTTCCTCTCTGTAAAAAAAAATCAATAAAATATATTTTTTTAAAAAAGCCCAAAAGACAGGTTGATATGATTGCTTCACAGTCCAGAAGTGGGACAATGGGAAACTTGCAGTTAGTCGTGATGCACTTTACAGAACCAGCAGGCCCAGCAAAGATAAGTTCAATGTGGGAGGTGAAAATCAGAGAAGATTTTAATCAGGAAAAGCATAATGAAAACTAACTAAGATCTTAGCTTCCTGGCTACCCCTGCTCAGTGATGCAACTATTGATGAGGAAACCAACCCAAAGTAATGCAGCCAACTCCTCTTCTGGGAGCCATGATGTTTGATAGCCCTAAAGCCATGTTACAAAACCAAAACAAAAAAACTTCAAACACTCCAACTATCCAAATAAGTTGAAAGTACTGAAAGGTTGAGTAAGGACAGAAGCCTTTCATCATTTAATAAAAAACATGGACTCAGTAAATAGTGGTCTTAACCACAAATCACATAATCTGGGCAGAGATCTGTCAGTTTCTACCTAATCTCTCTCTGGCTTGGGGCACTGATATGGGGTGTGCAGTCATGAGATCTTTTACAGTGAGAAGAGGAAATGTCCAGGGTCTTCCCAGGAAAAACAAGCCCCCATACTGACACAGATCCCTCCCCTTTTGTTACATGCACAGCACTGCATCTTGGCATATAGTCAGTACTCAGACAATGTGTTTTGACTTGAGCGTTGTTAGCTTCTTTCTTTTTCCCTTAGCTTAGGCTGAATCAGGGCATTGGGCCCTGGGTGGCAGGCCTCAGCAGTGTCTAATTTGGGGTTCCCTTACAGCTGCTACTGTGAGTGGTTCCCTCAGCTCTGGGTCTAGAGGGTCATGGGTCTCTCCTATACTTTCTGTCCTGGGGATCTGGATCCTCTGTGCTCTGGTTTCATAGTCTTCTGGGAAGGTCTTTCTGTTTTATAAGCTCTCCAATTTTTTTTTTCTATGCATACATAAAACATACACTGAGTGGCCAGATTATTATGATCTCTGAACGCATAATAATCTGGCCACTCAGTGTGTGTGTGTGTGTGTGTGTGTGTGTGTGTGTGTGTGTGTGTATATATATATTAGAGGCCTGGTGCATGAATTTGTGCATGGGTGGGGTCCGGCCAGCCTGGCCAGGGGGAGGGGACATGGGCGGTTGGCCGGCCTGCCTGCTGGTCGAACTCCTGGTTGAGGGGACAATTTACATATTAGCCTTTTATTATATAGGATATACACTGGGTGGCCAGATTATTATGCATTCAGAGATCATAATAAACTGGCCACTCAGTGTACATTTACAAAACTGAGATTCTGCTATAGAGAGATTTTTATATTGCTTTTAAAAAGCATTACAGGATGGTGGCATAAGTAAATGCCACTATTTGCCGCCTCTCACAACCACATCAAGACTACAACTAAAATACAGAATAACCATCATTCGGAACTGCCTGAAATCTGGGTGAGTGGAAGTCCTACAACTAGAGAAGTAAAGAAGAAAGCACATAGAGACTTGTAGAAGGGGCCAAGGCACGGAACAGGCTGGTGTTTTTAACTAGGAGGGATATCTCAGCAGTGGAGGCACCCCTTGAGGAGCAAGTGGTCCCAGCCCTACACCAGACCCCCAGCCCAGGGTTCCAGAGCTGGGAAGAGAAGTCCCCATAACCAGTGGGGATTGTAGCTGAGTGACACAAAGGTTGCTGGAGACCCAGGAAGTTCCTCTTAACCTTTTGCACTCGGATGTCGAGTGTGACTCAACACAGTTAGCATTAGAATAAAGGAATCGAGAAAAAAACAAGCGAGTGCAAAGGGTTAAAGGCTGGGCACAAGGACTTACTTGGACTCCATCCCTCTAGGCTCCAGTGCATTTGGGGAGGAACTGGATTGTTTGATATCAGGGAAAGAGCTCAGGGCGGCTTTCTCCCAGACTGGGGTGCTCACAGGCATCATTGTTCCTGTGCTGGAATATCTCCCATTGCAGAGCTGACTGGCAGCCATATCTGAGTTTCCATCAGCTTGGCTCACAATGTTCACTCCGCCTTGGTGTTTGCAATGGCTTTTCCATATGAATAGCCTCTCCTGGCTCAGGCTTCATAGTTTCCTAAAATCTCTTAAGAAAGTAGCAACTGGCTTCAGTGTGTCCCATACCTATCAATAAGAGGCCCAAGATCCGGCACTAGCACCAGCCTGCCTTGCTTCACAGGTTGGCCTCTCCTGGGCACTTCCAAGCCCAATACAAGCAACAGCCATCTGCAGATCACTCAGTAGCTCCTGTCTGGGGATCCCAGGCAGTAGCTGACTTTGCATCTCCTGGGTGCCTCAGAGCCAGCACACCTGGTGGACACCTTCAGACCATACCAGATTACAACTCTACACATTCACAAGTGACACACTCAAGGATCAGACTCAGTGAGCACCAAAGCCCCACTAAAGAAAATCATGCTCCATTGGGGTGTCTCCTGCACAGCAGCTCTTCCACTGTAGTTGGAGCAGGTTCTCATAGCCAATTGGCCTGGACATAAACTCCTTCCAGTGACACCAACAGCATCAAGGTTCAACTACAATATGACTACACACAGCCCACACAGGGGCGCACCTAGAGTGCCCAGTTTAGGTGACTGGGGAAGCTAAGCCACAGGGCCTTATAGGACACCTACTATACAAGGCCACTCTACCAATTCCAGGAGATATAGCAGCTCTACCTAATACATAGAAACAAACACAGGGAAGCAGTCAAAATGCAGAGACAAAGAAACATGTCACAAATGAAAGAACAGAGGAAATATCAAGAAAAAAAGTGAAGTGAAATGGAAGCAAGCAAACTACTAGATATAGACTTTAAAACAATGGTTTTAAGGTTGCTTAAGAATCTTTAAAAAAATAAATATTTTGATTTCAGAGAGGAAGGGAGAGGGAGAGAGATACATCAATGGTGAGAGAGAATCATTGATCCGCTGCCTCCTGCATGCCCCCCCACTAGGGACTGAACCCACAACCCAGACATGTGCCCTTTACTAGAATTGAACCCAGGACCCTCAGTCCACAGGCCAATGCTCTATCCACTGAGCCAAACCAGTGAGGGCTCAAGGATCTTAATAAGAGCTTCAAGGGACTAAAAAAGAGCCTCAAGGGACTTAATGCGACTTTTAAGGATCTTAAGAAGACTTTCTTTTTTTCCCCCCCTCTCTTTATTGATTAAGGTATAACATATGTGTCCTTAACCTCCCATTGTCCTCCCAACACCTCCCCCCCAACTCATGCCCTCCCCTGCCTGGTGTCTGTGTCCATTGATTAGGCTTATAAAGATCTTAGGGAGACTTTCAAAGACATGAAAAAGGACTAGTCAGAAATTAAGCGTACACTAACTGAAATAAAGAATAACTTAGCCCTAGCCAGTTTGGCTCAGTGGATAGTGTTGGCCTGTGGACTAAATATCTCAGGTTCTATTCCAGTCAAGGGCATGTACCTCAGTTGCAGGCTCCTCCTGGCCTGGTCCCTTGTCGAGGCTCATGCATGAGGCAACCAATCAATGTGTTCCTCTCACATCGATATTTCTCTCTGTCTTTTTCTCTCTCTTTCACTCTCTCTAAAAATCAATGGAAAAATATCTTCAGGTGAGGATAAAAAAAGAATAATTTACAGTGATTCAACAGTAGAGGATTCCAAGAACCAAATCAATGATTTAGAGTATGAGGAAGCAAAAAAACACCCAATCAGAAGAGCAGAAAGATAAAAAGAATAGCCCTAGCCAGTTTGGCTCAGTGGATAGAGTGTTGGCCTGAGGACTGAAGAGTCCCGGGTTTGATTCTGGTCAAGGGCACATACCCTGGTTGTGGGCTCCAGCCCCAGTAGGTGGTGTGCAGGAGGCAGCCAATCAATGATTCTCTCTCATCATTGATGTTTCTATCTTTCTCTCCCTCTCTCAAATCAATAAAAATATATTAAAAAAGATAAAAGAATACAAAAATATGAAGATAGTATAAGGAGTCTCTGGTACCACTTCAAGCCTACCAACATTTGCATTATGGGGGTGCCAGAAGGTGAAGAGAGAGAGCAAGATATTGAAAACCTATTTGAAGAAATGGCAGAAAACTTGCCCTACCTGGTGACAGAAATAGACTTACAAGTCCAGGAAGCACAGAGAGTCCTAAATAAGATGAACCCAAAGAGGCCCACACCAAGACACATCGTAATTAAAATGCCAAGGATTAAAGACAAAGAGAGACTCTTTTTTTTTGTTTTGTTTTTGTTTAAATTTCTTTATTGATTAAGGTATAACATATTTGTCCTCATCCCCCCATTCCCATCCCACACCCCTCCCCACGCATACCCCCACCCCCCTGTTGTCCTTAACCACTGGTTAGGCTCATATGCATGCACACAAGTCCTTTGGTTGATCTCTTCCCTTTATCCCCACCCTCTCCTACCCTCCCTCTGAGGCCCGACAGTCTGATCCATGCCTCCTTGTTTCTGGGTCTGTTCTTGTTCATCAGTCTATGTTGTTCATCATTTGCCCTAGATGAGTGAGATCATGTGCTGTTAGAAATACACTTATAAGAACTGAAAATGAGACAAGCAATAATGGTAATGCTGAAAGGCAAATGAATCAGTCTGTAGTGAGTTTCTTTCTGGGCCAACAGTTCTTTTGAGACCCAATTTCAATGTCAAACAGTTCCTTATGTGTACATGTCAGCCATGACATTTCAGTTCTGGATGGTGGACAAATGGTGGTAATGCAGGTCCGACCCTCTCTGGTTTGGTCCTGGGCAACCTGCAGTGATGCACAGCTGCTGACTGCTAGTATGGCAAGGCAATGTCAGTGTCTTCCATCTCTGGACTGATTCTCTTCTGTCTTCATGGCTGGAGTAGTCCTGTCGATTCCTCTCTGTTGCCGGAATCCACATGGTCTCGGAGTTGTACAAAGAGAGAATCTTAAAATAAGCAAGAGAAAAGCAGTGTTACCCACAAGGGAGTGCCCATATGATTGTCAACTGATTTGTCAATAGAAACTTTGCAGGTATTCAAAGTGATGAATAAGCAAGGACCTACAACCAAGATTACCCAGCAAAGCTCTCATTTAGAATTATTCAGATAAAGAACTTCACAGACAAGAAAAAGCTAAAGGAGTTCATCATCAAACCAGTATTACATGAAATGTTGAAGGGTCATGAAGAAGAAGAAGAAGAAGAAGAAGAAGAAGAAGAAGAAGAAGAAGAAGAAGAAGAAGAAGAAGGGAAAATATGAACAATATACTGGCAATAAATACATATCTATCAACAATTAAATCTAAAAATCAAAATAAGTGAACAAGGAATCTAATGAACAAAATAAACTGATGAATAAAATAGAACCAGAGGCATGGAAACATGGAACAGACTGATGAATCTCAGAGGGAATGGGAGGGGTGGGAAAGAGAATAACTAAGGATCTTATATGCATGCTAGAGGCCCGGTGCACAAATTCTTCTCTGAAATCAATAACATATATTTAAAAAAAATGCTGAGGTTAAATTCTTTATTCATGACTCTTTTTGTATATCTCTGATTATTTCTTAAAGATGAATTTCCAGAAAGAGTTCACTTCATGGAAAGGATTCATCATACCCTCAGTGAGGACTGCTATCAGCTGCAGGATCTTGTGTATCTGTCCCTGCCCTGCCCTGTTTTCTCTCCTCCAGCCAGTCCATCAGCTGACAAGAGTTTGTGCTGTGCAGGCTCCAGGCTTTTGACTTCCTGCTGGTTTGGGTGTAGCCTTTTGTGGCAGGGTGTTGCATGTGCAGAACTTGTGATGCTGTCCCTCCTCTTATCAGCTCCAGGAATATGTATTGAAGCAATGAGTGAGAAGTAATCTACATCTCAGATTAAAGCTCCACAGATGGTAGATCTTTTCTTATCAAGGTGGACCCTATATAGTACTAACTGCCTTTTCTACATAATGTATCTAAACCAGTGGTTCTCAACTGAAGGTGATTCCTGTCCCATCCAACGCCTATCCCTCTGAGGGACATCTAACAATGCCTGAAGACATTTTTGGTTGTCACAGCTTAGAGGTGGAGGGGGTTGCTATTGGCATTAAGTGGAGAGAGGTCAGGGATGTTGTAAACATCATACATCTTGCTTGCAATTCAAAATGTTCTTAGTGATTCTGAATATTACTAAAATAAATCTTGATATAAGGTTGATAATTAAGGCAAGGAAGGCTCTGGTGTAATTTTATTTTTATAGCGAAGGTGGAGATTTATTGAAGAACAAGTACAGACTCCCACGTGGGGAGAGGGAAGCATCCCACAGAATGGACTCCCAAGTAGGGAGGGGGAAAAGTCCCATTGGATTCCCTTTCTCTATGGCTTGTGTAGGCTGCAGATCCTGGTGCCTTGATATCCCCTCTGATTGGTCACTATTCCCTTAGACTGGTTACTATAGTAACTCATGGGCTCAAAGGTCAAACCTTACTTGGCACTTGTGAGGTTCTTCCTCCTCCTTCCTTATTGTTTTCCTATACCCTTTGGGCTTTCTTCTTCTCCTTCTGAATGAAGGGCTTCCTTCTCTTTATTCTGTAAATATAGACCTTTCTTGGCTACTTCCAGTTCCCTTGTCTTATGTAAATGCAACTGTTGCTGCTCCCTTGTCTTATGGAGATGTAACTGCACCTGGCTTCCTTGTGTTATGAAAATGTACTTTCTCCCAGTCTGCAGCCCCATGTTTTTCCATGGACCCCCATTTCTAAAAAAATCCCTTAGCCTGCCTATGTTCCTCCAAAATTCCTGCTTCAGTCCCCCCTCTGATTAGGAAACCCCAACTGCCGTTGGGGACAGGGGATGCCGCATCTTTCTGGCTGCTTCCTGCTGGCAAAGGGTTCATAGTTTGGGGTGGCAGTCAGGGTCCCATCTGAAGTGGGTGATCTAAGGGCCCGCCGAAGATGGATGTAGTGGCCTCCATTTGCTGTTGCAGGTGGAGGACCAATTACAGCTTTAGGGCTTCTAAATGGAGAATATGAAACACAACAAGCAATGACTAAAGATGAGCAATAATGAAACAGTATAAACCAAGGCCTGAGGGAGTGGTTTTGGTTGGTGGTAGCGGTAGCATAGGTTGTCCTATAGACCAAGATTTAGCACATTTTACTCTGAATTGGGCTGCTTATAATATAATTAGTAGTTAGGGATTTGGGGAGCCAGCATGGTTTGATAAATGTACTGTACCAGGGTTACAGAGAAGGGATATAAGTAGGAGTATCTTGTGGTGTTTCTGGGTCCCAGTAAGGACAGAGAAGGTCTCCAGGTACCAGCCTAGGGTTTAGATGACACTTATAAAAAGGCAGAATAAGAGTTGTTAAAAAGATTAAAATACTGATTATTTAGAAATACCAGAGTATGTTACTTATCTGGCACTCATTGTCTCCCCAGGATCCCTTTGAAAGAGAAGTTTCAGGTCCTTTAGAGGCTCACATGAGAAGAAATCTGGTGATTTAGCTGATGGCAATGCAGCTACATCCTCCTCCTGTGCTGGCATTGAAGGCTCACTGGAGACAGACGAATTTAGGGGTTGATGCTGCTGACCTGCAGGGAGACTTAAAGATGGGGCCTGTAAAAGAGCCTTTTGGGCTGTTTAAAGGCCTGCCTAAATACATTTTCCAATGGACGCACAATCCACAGACACTCCGCAAGGCACTCCATTAAAAGCAATGTCTCTAACTTAACAGCTATGTCTGGCTCTAATGCCGAATTCTCTGAAAGGCTAAAAAATTCTACAGGGGTGGAAAACAGTTAGCTGGCTCTTCCTTTCTTAACTCTTGCCTAGAAATTTTCCCCAGGACCCTTACTATAAAGGCCTGCACCAATGGAAGCTTAGGATTGTAAGCTTAGTGGGTCCTGGACTGTGGAGGCAGTGGTCTTGGCTGGATACTATTTGACCTGACTGAGATAGAAAGCAGAAGAAAAGGCAGATGATTCTCCAATTAAAACCTACTTGGGATCTGGGCCAGGGGAGTGGACGTATGTAGTGGGTCAGAAATGTGCTGTTCTTGGAACCGTGTCTCAGTTTCTCTCCCAGCTATCTAAGACAGCTGCAAGGACTTAGGATGCTGGGTGACCAGTCCTTGTATGCATCCCCTGGATGGGTCAGAATTTAATTACATGTGTTGTTAAAACCCTAATGAGGCGGTCTGCACGCCATAGAGAGATTCTTTCCCAGCACCTCCGCTGTGGATCTTACTCACATAAGAACATCCAAGAATCCCGGACTGGAGGGAGAATTGCCTCTTTGATCTTTGGAGCACTCATTTAGTCGATGGCCGGGCTTTGACTTGTGACTGGCGGAAGCCTAACGCTCTAACCTGACCTGGCACCAGTATTTCCTTCCATGGGAGACTTTTTTCTTCTAACGGCAGTCACCCTAGTGGCCTTTAATTGACTGAACCATACCTGCTTTGGTTTTGGCCCTGGAGAATACATCCAGAAAAAAGTAGTGAAAGAGAGAGAGATGCCCGCTTTTGAGATGGCAGCCAAGTTTAAGTGTCTGGCAGGCATCCGTCAGCCTCCAAAATCATACAAGAGACAGAAAAGAGACAGAATCTGTGGTTACTCACCATTCGACGTGAAGGGGGTTGACTAATTTACAGAGAATTTTCTCGGCCAACGCACCATCTGATACCGAATTTTTGGACTGGAACCCGGATTCTTTGTCCACCGGAATTGAAGAATGAATCCACAAACAGAAAGTGGTATAACAAAGGTGGAGATTTATTGAAGAACAAGTACAGACTCCCACGTGGGGAGATGAAAGAGTCCTACAGAATGGATTCCCAAGTAGGGAGGGGGGAAAGTCCCCTGGTGTAATTTCTTGATTAAGTTGAAAATATGGATCCTGTCTCTCAGTGAATTCCTTTCTCTTCTTTCTTTCCCTATTTTTTCTTCATTATTTTCTTTGTTTCTCTCTTACACACCTATACACCCACCTCTTTCAAAGCTTATAGGCTGCCTGAGCTGAGCATCAGGTTGCTGTATGTAGGGAGAAGAGAATAGTAGAGGGAGGAGACACATACACATGTCTGGCACTTGAGTCTTTATTGAGGTTGATTGAGAGTTTAGGGACCTAGAGGAACCTTCTTGAGGATTATGGGTGTGCCAGGACTTTAGCAGGAACCAGAGTATGTGATACAGAGAATCACATTGCTCAGATTTGGTTCAGATTTCCTCTTGGGCTGGCCCAGACTCCAGGGTTAATTCTTCTTCAGGATCTTATTGATCCAGGGCCAGTAATGGGAGATCCGGGTGAAGACAGAAGGGGGCTTTGCCTTTCCATAGGAGACAATGCCATGGGCCACCCCAGCACACAGAAGAGGCCCCCCTGAGTCTCCCTGTGGGAGGACGGAGGAGAGAGAGAGAGAGAGAGAGGAGAGAAAGCAGAAGGTTAACAAGAAAAGTCATCTACTCATGCCCATGGGTTTCAACTCTGAGTCACAGTCAGACCTAGGGTTAGACCCAGGAGCCCTGGATAGAGTTATGTATCTTGGTCTGATGCCCCTTCTTCTTTTCCTTCTTGTTATCCCATGTGTCCTGTTTAGCAGGCTGAGAGGGATGGTTAGAGACTGCACAGGGCCATGGGAGAATGGATTCACAGAGGGACAATTCCAGATTCCTCAGCCCTTTGATCTCAAACCCTGTCATTTGTTGACAACCTTCTGACCCCATCTTATTCCAGGAGACATCTGGACCCTGAATAGTGATTTGTGGGGAAGAACCCTAATCTAAAGATTACCTTAAATGCAGATTTTGCCTTTTTGGGATTGCCCACACATAGCTGGAGATTGTGGTCAAAAGTTCTGAAGTGTCTGCAGGCTTGGGGATCCACGAGTCTCAGCTTTACCTCTTGCAGAGTGTTGGAGCCTGATTTCTCCACTTCTGTTATTCCCCAGCCAGCCACCCGGCACATTCTCCCAGGTGGGATGAAGTTGAACTGGGATGGGAGGGGGAGTGTTCCCACAGCCAGGGTCAGGTTGGCTTTCTCATTCAACTGTGAAGGGAATGAGAGGCTGTCAGTGCTAGAGATTTGTTAGGGTGCAGTTGGAAGCAATCAGGGAGGGAGAGTGTACATTGCTTCACAATAGAGCCACGTCCAGAGAGTTGAGTTGAGGGGAGGTGTAGTCTAGAGGCAGGTTGGGAAAATTTCAGGGCAATGGGGACCTGAAGGAGAAGCATGAGAGAACAGGAAGTGAAGAAGGGGAAGAAAGATGTTGTCACCTTTAGTAACATGATGTCATGATGAGCAAGAATATAATCAAATTTTGGATGAGGGAATTGTTTTGTGACCTTAAGCTTCTGCTGTGTGTCTTCTTTCTTTGTTATGTTATGGGCCCCAAGGGTGACCATTATAGACCTGTTGTGAAGGAGAAGGAAGGTCAAAGAGAATCAGTGGCGGTTTGGAGTTTCTCCTGAGATGTACCCTTTCTGAGATAAGTGGACTGGAGTCTCTCAGTAGGTCACAGGACTCTACCCACTCTCCTTTTCCTGGGTTACTGTGGCATTTGGGGGGGGGGGGCGCAGGTTTTACTCAGGGAAAGCTTTTCTGAGGGAATAGAGACAATTTCCAAGACTCTGAGGAAATGCTAGGGACTGAGCAGGCCATGGAGGACCCAGGGGGCAGGGTTAGCACTTCCTAATTCAGGGAGTCCTATATGAGGGCCAGCCCTTTGGAGAAAGAGATGTCAGAAAAAAAGAGGAAGAGGTGGGTTCTCAGGTGGACTCTGTTTCCTGCCTCCCATGGAAAGGATGGGTTTAGGTCCCTGAGAACTAAGGGCCAGTGTTCTTGGAAAGAGCAGAGAGGAAGTGGCCCAGGGAACTGGGTGGAGCCCTGAGAAGTGAGTTGGGCATCTTATGTGTTGGGGTTGGGGAGAGGGGGAACTACTTTTAGAGGAGGAATGCTTGGATGGGGTCCCCTATTCCTTTTTAGGGGAGCTGAGTGCACAATGACTGAGGGTGAGGGCATCCATTCAATTGTGAGAATAATTTCCTTAGCCCAATTCTTACCTCTCTTTAAAGTGACCCAGGCTCAGGAGTCCCTCCCTAGGCCCCCCTGTGGGGATGTTCCTGGTTGCTACCCTGGATGTTTATCTCTCATCTGGAGATAAACAAGACCCTGTTTCTTACCTCCCTGCACAGTGAGCAGCTGTCAGCACAAAGTTCCGTCTTATCAGAAAACCACCACAATGCATTACTGAATTCTGGGGAGTGACAATTTCCAGGTGGGCCATGTAGGGGCGGGAGTGAGGCTTGCACTCTGTGTCCCTGATGATCTCCCCTGGAACAGAGAGCCACAGGCCTGAACAGATTTGAAAGGTGAGAGAGGCTTCTCTTGAATCTCCTCCTCACCCTGCATTCTGCTCATCTTCCCTCTCAGGTGTCTTTGATATCGGCTTTCCCCAGGCACAGCCTTCTACATGAATTCTCATTCCTTCCTTCAGGCACAATAGCCAAGCAGCCTCAGATGCCACTCAGGCATTTTTTCACCTCAGATTTCCCCCACCCCCATTCTGCCCCAGCCTCAACCCTCTTCTGTCACCTTGCAGGATAAGCTCTCCAGGCTTCTGTCCTTGACCTGTGACACAAGAGGGCCAAATTATAAGGTAATGTGTAGCCCCAAAGTTCAGAAGGTGAAGAGAACATAGGACTTTATCCACATGATCACACATGTTAGAGAAGATACCCCCTTTCCTCCCAATTGCTCTGGAATTTTCCCCAATCAACGTGGGGTTCCTTGTTCCTGGGAACTACCATAGGCTGCAGAGAATGGGTGGGCGCATCCCAAGTGGAAATGTCACTCTGGACTCTTGAAGAGATAGCCTGCCCCTCTCTTGTTTAAGAGTCGGCTATATTCAGACACAATTTTGTTTTAGGAACTGGTCCTGAAGCTTCTAGAGGGAAGGGCCCTGAGACTCACCGGCTTCAGATCTGGAGCAGAGGAGGAAGATCAGCAGGGGAAGAGGAAGATGACCCATCTTCTCAGAGAGGCTGCCCATGGCAGGTTCCGCTTCTGTTTTCCAGTCTTGGGCTTTATAACTCCCAGCAAGAGAGGAAAGGGCAGTGCTGGTAACCACAGGAACTGGTAGTCATGTTTTTTTCTCTCATTCTAAGCTGGCTGTCTTTTTGATCTGAAGTTTCCCCAGAGCTGCCCTTTGTTTTGCTAGAGGTGAAGTCCTGTTTTCCAGGATGAATTCTCCACCATGGTGCCGTATCTGGAGTGGGGTCATGGGGGAATCATGCCCTTCCCAGTTAGGGCAGTTTGTTAGAGGCCCATAAGAAACATGGGTGGGGGAGATTTGTTACACTGAGCATTCAGGAGCATATGCACTTTTATGGCTATATAGCTCATAGTAAGAAATGCATTTTGCAAAATGACTCAATGCCATACACATTATATGTGAGTACATGAACACAAACACACACACACATACAAATGAATCAAAAGTTTCAGCAAACAATATTTATCTTTACCACGTACAGTGCTCTCTGTTAGTTTCGATTCGATTTGATTCAATTTCGTTGCATTGCATTGCATTGCATTTCTCTTTGTTGGTAAAGCAGAAAAGGGCCTTAATTTATAATCAGGAAAGTCTCATTCTGAACCATAAGCCTGGATACATAAAATTGAAAAACATCTATGTGAGAGAGACACTTGATCAGTTGCTTCCTGCATGTGCCCTGACCAGGGCCTGGGATTGACCTGCAACTCAGGTATGTGCCATTGACTGGTAATTGAACCTATGACCCTTTGGTTTGTGGGCCAATGCTCTACCATTGAGCCATACTGGCCAGGGCCCCTCTAATGTATTCTTCATTTTAGTTATTGTATTCTTCATTTCTAATTGGTTCTTTTTTATGTTTTCTATCTCAATTTTTATATTCTCTATCTCCTTGTTGAAATTCTGACTGAGATCACTGAGCATCCTTATAAATAGTATTTTGAACTCTGTATATGATAGATTACTTGTCTCCATTTTGTTTAGTTCTTTTTCTGGAGTTTTGTCCTTTTCTTCTTCTTCTTCTTTTTTTTTTTTATCACTTTGGCTGCCTCCCTGTATTTGTTTCTATGTATTAGGTAGAGCTGATATGTCTCCTGGTCTTGGTATAGTGGTCTTATATAGTAGGTGTTCCCTGGGGCCCAGTGATGCAGTCTCCCTGGTCACCTGAGCTGGGTGCTCCAGGTATGTCCCTTGTGTAGATTGTGTGTGTCCTTCTGTTGTAGTTTAGCCTTGATCATTGTTGACACATCAATGGGAGGGATTGACCCTCAGGTTGATTGGTTGTAATAACTGGCTGTGACTATAGTGGAGGAGCTGTTGTGCAGGGGCTAACCTTATAGAGCAGAATTCACTTGAGCAGGGCCCTGGTGCCTGCCAAGTCTGTCCTTTTATTGCATCGTTTGTGGCACTGGAACCCAGGGGTGGGGAGTCCAATGTGGGGCTGGGACTCCTGGCTCCTGGGGGGGGGGGGGAACCTCTGCAGTCCAGATATCCTTCCTGATATTTAACCAAATCAGCCCATTCAGTGTCTCCACCCCTCCTACCAGTCTCTACGTGGCTTCTTCTTAGTTATAAGAGTTCTGTTCAGTTAGCCTACAGGCAGTTCTCCATGATGGTTTTTCTGTAGTTTAGTTGTAATTTTGATGTGGTCATGGGAGGAGGGAATACAGCATTTACCTACTGTGCCATCTTGACCGGAAGCCCCCTTATATTTCTAGTTTCCATTTACCATTCCAACAATAGGCTAGTATTTGAGGAGGGAAAGTCCTAGAATGCTCCCTCTCATTAGTTTGGCAAAGTACAGCTCTTCCTGTAGACTCTGTGATGCTACCACTCCCCTTACCACTCTCAACATCAATCAATTGAGCCCCGTCCTTGGGTCATCATCTTGTGTACCTCAGAATTAATATCATATCCATGATGATCTTTGCTGGGTGGGCTACCAGAGAGACAACAACTATTATTTACATTTCAGGGGTTCACAAGATGCATGTGTAGTGTGTGGTTTCTGCCAATGGTGAAGTCAGTGCTTGTAGGCTCAGCCTTTCTCCTCACAGTCTCCATTCCTGCTTCTGTCAGGGTATAGTTCTTAGATTGGGAGTGACTTTTCTTTTTTCTTTTTATTTTTTTAAAATATATTTTATTGATTTTTTACAGAGAGGAAGGGAGAGGGACAGAGAGTTAGAAACATTGATGAGAGAGAAACATCAATCAGCTGCCTCCTGCACACCCCCCACCGGGGATGTGCCCGCAACCAAGGTACATGCCTTTGACTGAAATCGAATCTGGGACCCTTCTGATGGCAGGTCGACACTCTATCCACTGAGCCAAACCGGTCAGGGCATGGGAGTAACTTTTCTTCTAGTAGCTCTAGAATAGCCTAATATTCTTCTACTGGGATTGCTTATTATGTGGAGGCCTTATAAAGGTGTCTCATCTGTCTAGGCTTTTCTCCATATCCTACATCCTTGGTTGCAAGAGGATTCCTTTGTTTACTAGTATTGAATGGAAAATGCTGCCCAGCTGCAGATATGATTTTGGTAAGACTGTTAGGGGAGAATGAAGGGGCCAATTATGTGAGACTAATGAGACAGGAAGTATAGTGTTTCAACAGTACAGGGTAGGGCTAACCCTCCAGGTGTCATTTGTGGAGTTTTCAGTAGTGCTTTTGTCTAACTGTATTTGGGAGAAAGATGGAGGGAGAAAATAAGTACCACAAACTAGGTGGCTTAAAACAACAGAAATTTATTCTTTGTGAGTTTGGAGACTGGAAGTTTGAGATCAACGTGTCGGCAGAGTTGTATTTTTCCTGCGAGCTGTGAGGAAGAATCTGTCCCATGCCTCTCTAGCTCTGGTGACAGTGGAAGTCCATGGTGGTTCTTGGCCTATAGATGCAGCACTCAATCTCTGCCTCTGTCATCACATGGCCTTTTCCCTGTGTGTGACTTTCTCCTCTTCTTATCAGGACACCAGCCATACTGGATTAAGGGCCCACCCGACTCCAGTTTAACCTCATCTAAATCAATTCTTCAAAGACCCTATTTCTAAATAAGGTCACATTCTGAGGCACTGGGAGTTAGGACTTCAATATGTTTTTTTGAGGGACACAATACAATCCATAACAACTCCTTCAGTACGTACACGTGCCAAGCCACTGCACACTGCATGACTATGTGAGGGTAATAGTTGCCAGGGAAACTGTGGGTACAGGAGAACAGTCCCTAGGTTCCCAGGGGAGGGCCTGGCATTGGGGTAGGGTGGGTGGAGGAAATATTTTCTTGTTGGGCTTTTGGACCTGGGCCCCAACAACCCTGACCCTGGGAACTGGCTGTTTAGCATTTATTTCCCTGTGTGCCGCCCTCAGCTGTCCTGAGGCCCTCTTCCCATGGGTTTGGGCAAAGCCCTCTTATCTGGACAGTTTCTCCTGCTGACCCTGTGATGCGAAGACTTTATCACTCTTGATGTTGGTCAGGGGGACGCACACTGTGGGCCTATCCTCTTCATGGCAGAACGAACACTGTGGCAATGTTGATGCGCTTATCTTCTCTGGGTGACAGCCACCAACTGCCTTTTTCCATGTCAGGGGACCATGTGATGCTCATTTGGTCTTCTGCAGTGGCTGTACTGGAGTCAGTGCCTGTCAATCTGTTGGAGTCCAATATAGCCTGTGGGCTCAGTCAAGCTCCCTGCAGTCTCCATTGGCCCTGCTACTTCTTGGGGCTGGCAGGACAGGCTGACTACTCTCCTCACATCTCCATTGTCCAGCTTCGAGGGAACAAGGGCCGCCTTGTGGATGTGCTGTCCTTAGGGGTTGGGGGTCAAGAATGGATGGGGTTTTAGCTGCAACTCAGTATGTGCTCTGATTTCCTAAGCAAATATTACACAGTGTCTCTGCCTCTTGTATCTCACATTTAAAAATTCTTATTTAGTTATACAAATGTAAAACATGAGTCAGGATAAAAAGAAAAAACATCTTTATATTATCATTTCAGCATATGTTCTCTTATTTTTGAGATCTTCCAAGTTTTGTTGTTGTTGGACATATGCTTGTGTGTTTTTTTTTTGTTTTTTTTGGCGTAGAGTCAGTCTATAATCAGTCTTGAACATATTATTCTCTTTTTATTTTACACGTATTGGTCATTGACAAAGGTGGAAGCTCAGATCTGTGGGCTGGTGGGCAGTGGGGAACGTGGAGGAGCTCTGGGGTTCCTGATCTGGGACCAACAGTAGCAGCTCTTTCTTGCATGGGGCCAGGCCTATCTTCTTAGGCCTCTTAGGGATCAAGGGCCTGTAAGAGGTCTTTTAACTGCAGGCTCCTGAGAGGTAGCTGGAGGTCACACCCTGTTCCTCTTGTATTTGATGTGTATAGCTGTGAGTGTACTCACCCAGCTCAGATGCTGGTGGGTATGGGATTCAGAGCATTCAAGGCCGTATGGAAAGAAATTTTGGAGGACTTCGCCTAACTCATGTATTCTTTTTCTGGAGACCTGGAGACACCATATCATATCTGAAGGAAGATGACAGTTGAATTTGGGTGGCTCTGATGTAATTCAGGGATGTGGCTCACTCTGATGCTCTTGGGGATCCCGCTCCTGAGCTAGAATGGCCTTGACCCTTATACAGCCCATTGTGACTGTTGCAGTAGACAGACACATCCTGAGGACTTCCAAGGGTCATCTCTCCCTCACCCTACTATCCTGAGCTCTCATGCTTGGGAAATTTTCTTTTTTCTCCACTTGGCAGATGCTTCTGTGGCTGTAGATACACTATAGAGATGACGATCATGAGGCAGAGGTGGGTGTAAAGACATAAACCCAGGCCTTGGCCCATCTTCAGAAATAGTCATGGAGAATTTGCTATGGCTCATCTGTGTCCTGTAGTGCAGTGGCCAAGGCATGGGTTTGAGGGAAGAAGAGAAGTGAGAGGAGAAGGGGAGTAGGAAGAGGAAGTGGAAGAGGGGACAGAGGAGAAAGAAGGTCGCTCAGTGCCAATATTACTCTGGATATTGAATGGTATTATGCAGATTAAAATATTTTCTTTAATAATCCATAGCACCACACAATGTTTATGGAAATTGGTGGGCTTGGTTATTAATCTGGCAAGAAAGGAGCCCAGCAAAATTCTTCATTCCCACTAGAGAAGAGGACCTGAACTCCTCCCTGTGGAGAAGTCCGTCTCTGGGGGAGCTCTGGGGAAGAAACAGTCTCACACACATGTGCCAGAGGCTGCATCTTTATTGAATTTTGTGGAGGATACAATCAGCAGGGGTTTTGGGTACTTCTGGGAGCCTCCCTGGTCTTGGGCTGTGTCCAGGCTCCTGTGGAACCTGGGGGCTACCCAGGGAGAGCTCTGGCTTTGGGATTTTTCCTGCGGCTGGCCAGGCTTCTGTGGCTACTTGCGCTTTAAAATTTTATTAATCCAGTGCACATATGAGGAGATTCGAGTGAAGACACCAGGAGGCTTTGCATCTGCACGTCCATATGACACAATACCCTGGGCCACCCCAGCACACAGAAGGGGGCCCCCAGAGTCACCCTGTGGGTTAAAAAAAGCAGATCATGAGCAGAGATTACTTCCTACTATTACTTCATCCTGGTTCTATCAGCACCCAGGCTGTCCCCAAGATACCCCAGAGTCAGGCCAGGAATCTTGACACCCGATGGAGTCATAAATCAGGAGTCATAATTTAAATGTCTTCTTTCTCTTTCTAGCATAGAACATAGATCCTGCCCCCCAACATCTTATTTTTTCTCTCCTGGAGCCCAGTATGCAGACTAGATGGGAAGATTAGAGGCAGGACTTGAGTATGAAAGGATAGAACCCAGAAGGAGGATTCCAGTTCCCATAGTTCTAGAAACCCATGAATGCAGACACCGGTAACTGAACCAGGGGACTTCCTGATCCACTCCCTCTCAACAGGACCCTGTCTCCCAGGAACTGATTATGAGGAGGAAGTGTAAGTTTGTGGTACCTTATATGGTGATCTTTTCTTCCTGGGGTTGCCCACACAGATTTGCAAGTTATGATTGTAAAACATATAGTGATTGCAGGCCTTGGCCTTCATGAGTCTCAACTTCACCTCTCTCAGAGTATCTGACCCTGGCTTTTCCACGCCTATTCTCCCCCAGCCAGTTGTTCGGCATACTTTTCCAGGTTGAATAAAGGTAGACTTGGTGGGCAGGGGGACTGTCCCCACAGCATGGTTCAGCTTGGCCTTCTTTTGTAGCTGTGAGGGAGGAAGAGTAGATGGTTGCCAGTCACAGGGAATGTGGGTGGTGTGGTATGGTAGAGGTTCCCTGGGCAGGGCCTAGAGTTTTTCCCGAATGGGGCGGTGATGACATGGAGTGGGGGTGGTACCTGAGGAAGTGGGTTGGAAGAGAATGAGAAAGGTACAAGTCAGGAGAAGGGTTAAGAAGGGGGAATTGAGAAGTCCAAGAAAGAGAATGGCACCTTCAGTAACATGATGTCATTGACATTAGTAAAATAGTTGTATTTCGGATGAACAAATTGTTCTTTGACTTCTAGCTCCTGCCATGTGGATTCTTCTTGTTTTATGTCATGAGCTCCAAGAATGACAGTAATTTTTCTGTTGAGAGGGAAGAGAGAGTCAGGAAAGGTGCTGGTCTCCTGAGAAGGGCCCATTTTGAGCAGAGTGACAACAGGCCCTCTTCATCAGTGTAGAGCCAACTGAGGAACTCAGTTCTTACTGAGGAAAGACGTTCCTCCCAGGGACCACAGCTGTTTTAGGAAGGGCCAGGCCCTGGCAGACTGAGAGAGCTCTCTGGCACCAGGACAAGAGGGGCAGTATTGGCCTGTCTTGATCTGGGTTGCCCGTTAGTAAAGCCCTGACCTCTGGGGACGGAGATGACTAATCAATCACAATGGCCCAGCTCCTCCGAATATACATCACTGACCATCTTGAGATTTGTTAGGCACAAAAATCTCTCCTGAGGCCACTTGAAAATTGTGTTAACTCTGGTTCCTACAAATCCTCACATGAAAAGAGAACAAATCAAAGTTTTCTTACCTTCCTTTACAATGAGCAGCTGTCACCACAAATTCTTGACTTATGAGAAATCCACCACAGTTGAAAACATAGCTCTGGTCAGAGATGATTTTCAGATAGGCCATGTAGGGACGGGAGTGTGGCTTGGACTCAATGCCACTGATAATCTTCCCTGAAATAGAAAATCCCAGGTTCCCAAACACAGGGTAACTAAGCCTTCAGACAGAGCACTAGGTAAGGAAAATGAGTTGAAAGCTGAGGCATCCCCCCATCCCCAGCCTCACCCTTACCTGTAATGTAACTCAGCCCCTCCATGTATCCTTTTTATTGGCTTTCCTTATCCCAGTCCACCCTGTCAATCCCACTTTTCAGAACACAATGGCTAGTCTTGATTCTGAGTTGTCATTTAAACATTTCTTCATGTCCTGATCCTGACCTTTTCCACATGAGAGCAAAGACAGAGGAGAAAAGGACCAGGAATCAGAATTATGGATATTTTGAGGAGAGCAGCTTAAGAAGTACTTCCAAAGCCAGTTTTCTATCTCCACCCAAGATTTTTTCCCCCCTAGGAAACTGTTACTAACAGCTGGGAAAGAATATGACTCTTCCAGGTAGAGATTTCCCCTGGAACACTTGCAATGGGATCTTGCATTCTCATTTTAGGGTCTTCTTTGACTCAGGTCAGTAAATTTGGAATAGAAGTTAAGGACCCAGAGGACAGGGAGTTATATCCTAGACTCACCAGCTCCAGCTTCAGGAGGCAAGAGGAAGACCAAGCAAAGGAGTAGAGCCTGCATTTTCCCAGCGATGCTGCCCATGGCAAGGTTCTGTCACTCCCCACTCTTGTCCCTGCTTTTATAACCCCAGTAATAGAAGAGTGTGTGTGTGCGGGGGTGGGGTGGTGAAGGGGGTGAGGGGGGTTCTGGAAACCACATTTTTGTTGTTCACTCTGGCCTGGCTTATCTTCCTAATCAGAGATTCTCATAGCTCTCCTCTCTGCTTGGCTGGTATGGAAACTGTGGTCAGAGCCCCAGAGTCCTGGCTTCTAGGGTGAGGAACGCACCTTTCTCATCTAATGCAGCTCTCTAGAGGCATACTCTTATCACAAATTGGAGGGGGTGCGTGTTTTAGATGTTGTAGGAATCTAGAACAGGGATCAGCAAACTTTTCCTATAAATAGCAAGATGGTAAATATTTTCAGCGTTGTGAGTCATACTGTCTCTGTCTCAGCTATTCAGCTCTGCCATCATAGCACAAAAGCAGACATAGGCAAGATGTAAACAAGTGGGAAGATGGTGTTGAGCAGTGGGCCAAAAAGTTGGACTTCTGCCACAAGTGGGGCAAAGATGAATATGAGAAGCTTGCTGAGAAGAGGCTCATAGAAGAGAGAGAAAAGAAGTATGGAAAACCAGTGCAGCCAGTCAAGGAGGAACTTCTCCAGCATAGGGACTACAAGGTGGACCTAGAATCCAAGCTTGGGAAGACAACTGTCATTACCAAGACCACCCCGCAATCTGCGATGGGAGGATATTGCTGCAATGTCTGTGACTGTGTTGTGAAGGACTCCATCAACTTCCTGGATCACATTAATGGAAAGAAACATCAGCGAAACCTGGGCATGTCTATGGGTGTGCAACTTTCCACCTTGGATTAGGTGAAAAAATGTTTTGAAGTCAACAAGAAGATGGAAGAGAAACAAAAGGATTATGATTTTGAGGAAAGAGCTTAGAGCAGAAGAGGAAAAGGCCAAAGCCTACAAGAAAGAGAAATGGAAAGAGGAGGAAAGGAGGGCTGACGTTTGAGGGGGGTGGTGAGATGCAGCTGTGATGGGCTTCTCTGGCTTTGGTTCCACCAAGATTAGTTACTGAGGCTTTCTGTGCTTGGCCCTTTGCTGGGCTTAACTTTGAATGTGGGCAAGGTCATTTTTTTTGAGGAGTTCTTGGGAAGTCCTTGAGTGGCAATGGGGAGGACTAGAGAGTGGGTGTTTGCAGTTTCCCTCCACCTTGAGAGAGAGCACAGGAGGCAGCGGTAATGCTGCAGCATATTCCTTTATCCTCAGTGTATCACTCAAGTAACAGGACCTCTGCTCATCTGCATTCCCAATAAAAAACCCTCTTCTGAGGCTGCTTTCCCAATACTTCCCCTGCATTTTTCCCTCTTCATCTATCCAGTCTTCTCTGAGCATCCTACATTTATCCTGTGTTCTGCCTTTAAAAAAAAGATATTTTTATTGATTTCAGAGAGGAAGGAAGAGGGAGAGAGTGATAGAAACATCAATGATGAGAATCATTGATCGGCTGCCTCCTGCATGCCCCCACAACCCTGGGGCATGTGCCCTTGACTGGAATCGAACCCGGGATCCTTCAGTCTGCAGGCTGACGTTCTATCCACTGAGCCAAACTGTCTAGGGCATGTGTTCTGCCTTTGTTTTAATGTTGACTCTTGCTGCAGCAGAAAGGTTCTCGCAGTCCCTAGTGTCCAGTTGATGTTATGTCCTTGACCAGCCACCAGTCCCCCCTTTCCTCATTCCTCACTGTGGTTCTTTGGCCACCTGGGCATGCATGTGTATGGGTCAGTAGTATGTGTGAATGTGTGTGCATGAATCTGTCACATAGAAGGAGCCTAAACTAGAACCTCAGAGCATTACTGCCTTGGGGCCTGATGTTCTTGGTTTCCTCAGTGCATGTAACAGGAAATTAAATGGGATGAGTGTTTGGTGTGGTTTTTGTCTGTTGAGTTTTTTAACCTTTGTTTTTCATATGTAGACTGTTCAGCTATTCCTGTTTGTTTTATTTTATTGAGGTTTACTCTGTTTTTGTCTTTCCTGTGAGCAAACTCTTGGAAGAAACTGTTTGATGCCAAAAAACAAAACAAAACCAAAACAAAACAGGAAAAAAACAACAACCCTCATATGGGAGCCTTTGGATCTTAGAGGCTATTCAACATGTATAATAAATGGCATTGACTGGGCCTAAAAAAAGAGTTGTAAACCAGTGGGTGTGACTGTATTCCAAGAAAACCTTATTTACAAAAACAGGAAGTGGGTGTATTTGCCCTACTTCCCAATCTAGAAGATCAGCCCTTCCTTCAAGGCAAATAATCAGCAGAAGATTAGATATTGAACACCCACAATATGTTTGGCACTGATAGAGCTTTACAGGTATCATCTCATTTAATCTTTTAAACATCCTTTTGGGTAAGTATTATTATACACAATTATGGAGCACTCAACTTATGCTCAGAATGTCACATAGCAGTTAAGACTGAAAATGTAATATGTTAGATTCTAAAACTCATACTTTTTCATTCCACTAAACTGAATAATAAGGGGTGTGGAATGAAGGGTTAATACAATGAATGGAGAAAGGAAGGAATGTGTAAAGGAGAACTCTTGTGTTCTCTAAGGAGTGTTGAGGTTTCCTACTGATACACTGAGAGTCAAGTTTTGTTTGATAATGAAATGATGTCTGCACTTGTCATTATTATTTTCTTTTTGTTAATCCTCACCCGATACTTTTTTCATTGGTTTTTAGAGAAAATGGAAGGGAGGGGGATCGACAGAGAGAATTGATTAGTTGCCTCCCACACGTGGCCTGACTGGTGCTGGGGATTGAGCCTGCAACTGAATTCTGGTACCCTTGACCAGAATTGAATCCAGGACTCTTCAACCCTCAGGCTGATACTCTAACTAAGCACTGAGTCAAACTAACTAGGGCTGCACTTGTAATTACTTGAGATATTACTCTGAGCTCTTATTATTTTACTAGAGGCCCAGTACATGAAATTCGTGCATGGGAGGGGGGGTCCCTCAGCCCGGCCCTGCACCCGTCAGGGGATCGAGCCTAAACCAGCAGTCGTACATCCCTCTCGCAATCTGGGACTGCTGGCTCCTAACTGCTCACCTGCCTGCCTGCCTGATCGCCCCTAACTGCCCTCCCCTGCCAGCCTGATCACCCCAACTGCCCTCCCCTGCTGGACTGATTGCCCCCTAACTTGCTTGCTCCCGCACGCCAGCTTTATCTTGGTCTGATCACGCCCCTAACTGCTTGTTCCCCCTCACTGGCCTGATCTCACTCCTAACTGCTTGCTCCCCTGCAGGCCTGATTGCCCCCAACTGCCTCTGCCTCAGCCCCCGCCACTGTGGCTTTGTCTGGAAGGAAGTTGGGCATCCTGAAGATGTCCAGTCGACCTGGTCTATTAGCATATTACCCTTTTATTAGTATAGATGTGCACCAAGAAAAGAAAATGTGTTCTCAATTAGATAGGAACATGCCATTGATTACAGGATTCATTCTTGAAAAGAGGTTAAAATGTGAAATATTGTGCACCTTAGAATCAATGAAATATTACAAACTATAGCATTATACAGGTACGTACTTTATCTTATTCACCCTCACATCAACTCTGAGAAGTACTGTTGTTTCCATTTTACCAATGAGGAATGGAGGCTCAGGGAATCTGAGTCACTTGAGAAGATTTCATAACCAATGAATATCAGAACTAGGTGTCAAGTACATGTCCTTCATGACTTCCCAAAGCTACCTGTGGCCATCTCCCAGAGTGACTGAATTAGAGAAAAAAAAAGCAACCCCTGAGAAATAACTATGTCTTTTTGTTTAGTTACTATGCACTGGCTCTGATATTAATTTCTAAAGACCCACAAGGCCTCTGTGCACCGCTAGTCAGAGGAGGGGCTTATGAAGTTATTAACAAGCTTTTGGCCTGGATCCACCTCATAATGTGTATGCGAGCTTGCGTGTGTACATGCACATGTAATATTTAGTTCTATGTAATTTTATCACTTGTGGGTTCATCTATCCACCACAATAGTCAAGTTATAGAACAGTTCTATTATTACAAGGATCTCATTTTATAACCACACTCACCTCTCCCCCACTGTGGTCACTTACCCCTTCCCTAGTGCCTTGCAACCATTAATCTCTTGTCTATAATGTTGTTATTTCAATAATGTTATATAGCCCAGCTGGAGTTGCTCAGTTAGTTGAGCAATGTCCTGTGCACTAAAAGGTTGCCAGTTAGATTCCTGGTCAGGGAACATACCGGGGTTGCGGGTTTGATCCCTGGTCGGGGCACATACTATGGAAGGCAACCAATTAATATTTCTCTCTCTCTTCCTCTCCCTTTCTCTATCTCTAAAATCAATAAAAACATATCCTTGGATGAGGATTAAAAAAATTAAAAAAGAATTCTATCTAATAAAGAGGGAATATGCTAATTGACCCTCACACAGTCGCAAAGATGGTGGCGCCTACAGCCATTAAGGAGGGAATATGCTGATTGACTGCCCCACCCTCAAAGATGGCAGCACCCACAGCCAATAAGGAGGGAATATGCTGATTGACTGCCCCACCCTCAATGATGGTGGTCCCCACAGCCAATAAGGAGGGAATATGCTAATTGACTGTCATGCCCTCAAAGATGGCAGTGCCCACAGCCACAAGATGATGACGTCCAGTCCCCTCAGCCCTGCTGGGGAGCCTGCCTCTGGAGTCCCCCAGGCCCCTCAGCCCCCAAGCTGCCCATGGAAGGCGCAAGGTGCAGGAAAGCCTCAGATGGTGGCTGCCCAGACACCCAGGACTGCCTGAGGCTCAGGTAACCAGGGCTGGCCGAGGCTTGCTTTTCTGGCAGTGACAGCAGCAGAAGTGTGATAGGGCGTCACCTTCTCCTGATTGCTGGGTCACCTCCCACCCCTGAGGGCTCCTGGACTATGAGAGGGGGCAGGCCAGGCTGAGGGAACCCCCTCCAGTGCATTAATTTTCATGCACCAGGCCTCTAGTGTTATATAAATGGACACATATTTGTCCTATGTAATAAAAGAGTAATATTCAAATTGACCATACCTCTGCTACACCCAAAAGCCATGCTCTCCAGCCAATCAGGAGCGAGTATGCAAATTAACCAAACCAAGATGGCTGCGGCCACAGAGCAAGCAAGAGACTTGGGCTTCCTTGGCAATGGAGGAAGCCAAGCTTCCCGCACACCCTGGCCAGCCCTGGACTCCTCTCAAGGCTACAAAGTTTCAATTATAGAAGATAAATAAATCCCAACAAAAATGGCAGCCACGGAGCAAGCAGGAGGCTTGGGTTTCCCTGGCAATGGAGGAACCCAAGCTTCCTGGCCTGCCTTGGCCTCCACTCAAGGCTACAATGTTTCAATTATAGAAGATAAATAAATCCCAGATACCAGGGCCTCTGCTTGGGTTGCCGGGGGCGTGGCCGGCCTGCAAACCACCACAGGGCCCTTGCCCAGGCCACCCCATGCCTTAAGGGAACCCCCCACGCTGATCCAGGACACCCTTCAGGGCAAACCAGCCGGCCCCCACCCGTGTACCAGGCCTCTATCCTATATAATAAAAGAGTAATATGCAAGTTGACTGTCACTCCAACACACAAGATGGCTGGCCCCATGTGGACACAGCATGGCCACCACAAGATGGCCAGCAAGGGAGGGCAGTTGGGAGGGACCAGGCCTGCAGGGGAGGGCAGTTAGGGGTGACCAGGCTGGCAGGGGAGCAGTTAGGTATCAATCAGGCTGGCAGGGGAGTGGTTAGGGGGTGATCAGGCTGGCAGGTAGAAGCGATTAAGGGCAATCAGGAAGGCAGGCAGGCGAGGAGTTGGGAGCCAGCAGTCCTGGATTGTGAGAGGGATGTCCAACAGCCCGTTTAGGCCTGATCCCGGGCAGTCGGACATCCCTTGAGTGGTTCCAGATTGGAGAGGGTGCAGGCTGGGCTGAGGGACAGCCCCTTGTGCACAAATTTCGTGCATCGGGCCTCTAATTTGTATATAAAATAGAATTTTATATGTTGATCTAATGTGTAAACCTGCTAAACTCATATTACTTTTAGTAGCTTTTTGTAGATTCCTTAAGATTTTCTGTAGATGAGCATGTCACCTGCAAATAAAGACAGTTTTCCCCCTGGCTGGTGTTACTAAGTGATTAGAGTGTCAGCCTTTGAACCAAAGGGTCTTGGGTTCAATTCCAGTCAAGGGCACGTACCTGGTCAACAGCATGTAGCTGGGTTGCAGGTTCCCCGCCCTGGTTGGAGCATGTGCGGAGGCAACCAATTAATGTGGTTCTCTCACATCGACATTTTTCTCTCTCTCCTTTCTTCCCTTCCCCCTCCTTTTCCTCTCTCTAAAATCAATGAAAAAAAAAATCTTCTAGTGGGGATTAACTAAACAAAACAACAACAACAAAAAGACAGTTTTCTTTTTAAATTATATACTGTTCATTTCTTCTTTTTGTCTTATTGTTCTTGCTAGGTCCTGCAGTGCAGTGCTTTGTTAAGAGTGGTGAGAATGACATTGTTTCTTCATTTAAGGGAAAAGCATTCAGTCTTTTACCATTATGTATGAAGTTAGACCTAGGTATTTGTAGATGCTGTTTATCAGGTTGAAGAAGTTCCCTTCTATTCCTTGTTTGCTGAATTAAAAAAAATCATGAATGAATGTTGGATTTTATTTAAAAACTTTTTTTGCATGGTTTGAGATGATCATAAGGTTTCCCATTTTTAGTCTGTTAATATGGTGAATTACAGGAATTGATTTTTTAATATTTAACTTTACAATTTTAGAATAAACTCTACCAGATCATGATACATCATTCCTTTCTATGTTGTTATATTTGATTTTCTAAACTATATAAGATAATATTTGAATCTTTTATTGCCTCTAAGATGGTCCTCTGTGATCCTGTCTCCTGGTACCTACTGTTGTGTAATATCCTTCACCCGAGTGTGGATTAGACTGACTGATTCACTTCTATTTAATAATATATTGTAGAAGTGACAGAAAGCCACTTTCATGATTATCTTTTTAAAATATATATTTTTATTGATTTCAGAGAGGAAGGGAGAGGGAGAGGGAGAGAGAGGTAGAAACATCAATAATGAGAAAGAATCATTGATTGGCTGCCTCCTGCATGCCCCACATGGGATCGAGCCCACAACCTGGGCATATGCCCTGACCAGGAATTGACCTGTGATCTCCTGGTTCATAGGTCGATGCTCAACCACTGAGCCAGGCTGGATGGGCTCATGATTATCTTGCTAAAACAATATGACTTCTATTTGGGCATCTTTCTTTCATCCCTCCTTCCTTTTTAAAAAATATTTTTATTGGTTTCTAGAGGGAGAGGAAAGGTGAGAGAGAGAGAGAGAGAGAGAGAGAGAGAGAGAGAGAGAGAGAGATGAGAGCACAACATCAATTGGCTACCTACTGCATGCTCCCCATCCGGGATCAAGCCCACAACCTGGGCATGTGCCCTGATCTAACTGGAAACTTGTCAGTGCACTGGATGATGCTCAACCAACTGACCCACATGGACCAGACCTTTTTCTTTCTTTCTTTCTTTCTTTCTTTCTTTCTTTCTTTCTTTCTTTCTTTCTTTCTTTCTTTCTTTCTTTCTTTCTTTCTTTTAATCTTAAAGTTCTTTTCTTTTGCATTAGGAGAAGCAAACTGGCATATTGTACATAACTCTATGGAGTGACTCTAATGGGTGTGTGATGAACTGAGGCCCTTAGTTCCTTAGTCTGTGTGAAACTGAAACCTATCAACAACCACCTGAGTGAGCTTCAAAGTGGATCCCATAGCCCCAATCAAGGCTTCAGATGAGACCACAGCCTCAGTCAACAGCTTGATTAAGCCTCATGGGTGAAATTGAACCAGGAGCTCTTAGCTAAATTACACTTGGATTCCTGATTCACAGAAATTGTGGTTTTAAGTCATCAGGTTTTGGGGTAGTTTGTTTTGCAGAAATAATTAACACAATGTTCATGAAGGATATTTATCTGTTTCCTCTTGTTGTAATATTTTTGTCTGTTTTTGGTATAAGGGTAATAATGACCTCAAAGAATGTGTTGGGAAATGAGCTCTCCTTTTCTATTTTTTTAAAAAAAATATTTTTATTGATTTCAGAGAGGAAGGGAGAGAGATAGAAACATCAATGATGAGGGAGAATCATTGATCGGCTGCCTTCTGCACGCCCCCTACTGAAGATCAAGCCCACAACCTGAGCACATGCCCTACCGGGAATTGAACCAGGACCTTCTGGTTCATAGGTTGATGCTCAACCACAGAGCCACACTGGCCAGGCCTCTTCTATTTTAAAAGAAGGTTTGGAAGAATTGATATTACTTTTTTCCTCTAATGTTCGGTACAATTCACTAGTGAAGCTTTCTGGGTCTGAAGCTTATTTGAAGGAAGACGAGTAACTACATGATGTGATACTCTAGAGAACACATTTATTATTGAGTGAGTTTGATAATTGTGTCTTTTAAGGAATTTTTTCATTTTACCTAATTTGTCAAATTTACAGCATAAAGTTATTCATAATATTACCATATTATTCCTTTTAATAGCTGTAGAATCTGTATATATATTAATAAATCTTTATTGTTCAGATTATTATAATTGTTCCTCTTTTTTCCCCCCATAGCTCCCCTACACCTGGTTCCCACCCCACCCTCTGCCTTTAACCCCCGCACTGTCCTCATCCATAAGTGTATGATTTTTGTCCAGTCTCTTCCCGCACCCCCACAGCCCTCCCCCACCCCGAGAATTGTCAGTCCACTCCCTTTCTTTCTTTCTTTTTTTTAAAAATTTCTTTATTGATTAAGGTGTCACATATTTGTCCTCATCCCCCCATTCCCATCCCACACCCCTCCCCACGGATGCCCCAACCCCATGTTGAACTTAACCATTGGTTAGGCTCATATGCATGCACACAAGTCCTTTGATTTATCTCTCCCCCCTCCCCCCACCCTTCCCTATCCTCCCTCTGAGGCCCGATAGTCCGATCGATGCCTCCTTGTTTCTGGTTCTGTTGTTGTTCATCAGTCTATGTTGTTCATCATTTCCCCTAGATGAGCGAGATCATGTGTCACTAGAGATATACATATATGAACTGAATGTGAGATGAGCAATAATAGTTATGATGTCAGGCAAATGAATCAGTCTGTAGTGAGTTTCTTTCTGGACCAACAGTTCTTTTGAGACCCAATATCAATGTCCACCAGTTCCTTATGTGTACATGTCGGCACTGACCCCTCAGCTCTGGATGGTGGACAAATGGTGGTAATGCAGGTTTGATTCCCTCTGGTTGGGTCTCGGCCGGACCCAGGGGCACGGCTTCATCCGGACCCAGGGGCATGTGGCCTCACCCGGACCCAGGGGGTGCGTGGCCTCACCTGGACCCAGGTGCGCGCGGCTTCCCCCTGACCCGGGATTCAGCCTCACCCGGATCCAGGGGCACATGGCCTCACCTGGACCCGGGATCCAGCTTCACCCGGACCCAGGGGCGCATGGCCTCACCTGGACCCAGGGGCGCGTGGCCTCACCCGGACCCAGGGGCGCGTGGCCTCACCCGGACCCAGGGGCGTGTGGCCTCTCCCAGACCCAGGGGCGCGTGGCCTCACCCGGATCCAGGGGCACATGGCCTCACCCGGACCCGGGATCTAGCTTCACCCGGACCCAGGGGTGCGTGGCCTCACCCGGACCCAGGGGCGCGTGGCCTCTCCCAGACCCAGGGGCGTGTGGCCTCACCCGGACCTAGGTGTGTGCGGCCTCACCCGGACCCGGGACCCAGCCTCACCCGGATCCAGGGGCATAAGGCCTCACCCGAGTCCACTCCCTTTCTATGCCCCTGATTCTATTATATTCACCAGTTTATTCTGTTAATCAGATTTTTTATTCACTTGATTTTTAGATTCACTTGTTGATAGATATGTATTTGTTGTTCATAATTTTTTTCTTTACCTTTTTCTTCTTCTTCCTCTTCTTAAAGAATACCTTTCAGCATTTCATATAATACTGGTTTGGTGGTGATGAACTCCTTTAGCTTTTTCTTATCTGTGAAGCTCTTTATCTGACCTTCAATTCTGAATGATAGCTTTGCTGGGTAGAGTATTCTTGGTTGTAGGTTCTTGCTATTCATCACTTTGAATATTTTTTGCCACTTCCATCTGGCCTGCATAGTTTCTGTTGTGAACCTGGGCCAGGGATATGTGGGTGATTTTCTATGGAAAGGGTCATGGTGGAATGAGTGGTTTCTTGGACCCTTAGGTATCTCTTAGCCCAGCTCACCACCCCTGTTCAGGTGTCTTCCTCACTCTGCTCACCTGGCTTTTCAGGTGCATTCCTCTCAGAGCTAGATTTTCTTTGGATCTGAGACTCACACATGTCATAATAATCTTCTGAGATGCCACTAGGACTTTTTTTGTTACCTCTGAGTTACCTATCCCTTGCAACAGCCTTTTTCTCTTTTGGTTTTCCCACATGTAACATCCCATGCACAACTGGTCAGAGCCTTAGTAGTAATGATGCTCTGTGTACCTCCATTTCCACTTCCTAGAATGTGTCTGAATAGTTGCCATCATCTACATATTCCCAGCCCACCTATCTGCACTTCATCCGCTCAATTCCCTAGTTCTAGCTCTTGTGCAAGAAGAAGGACCTCAAAGTGGAAGTCTTTTGGCCTGTGTACAGATGGCTGGGAAGAGGCAAGAGATGGAAAATGATCTGTTGCTCTGTGTTGGGCCTTAGAGCCAGGGAGGAGCTATGTTTCCTGAGCCTTCTTGAGTGACCTGGGACCCAGTAGATGAGTCAGGCTGGAGGAGAGGGTGGAGATGGGGCCTGATCAGCTGCTGAGCCAGGAATGCAGGCATGGGGCACTTAAGTTGTATCCAGTCCCTGTTTCTTGTCTCCATCAGGATTTGGGATGGCTCTGCCCACAGAGATGTGCTTCTGGGTGGCTACCCCTTTGGTGATGTGGGCACCATGAGTAACACCTGTTTGTGTAGAAAAGATGAAAAGGGTGCAGTTTATCTTGACATTCCCTAGTCATTCTGGTCTCCCTTGCACTGGGAATTTGGGGTCTCAGTGATGATTGTCTGCCAACAAAGTCTTCACTCTCCAGTGTGAATACCAGGAGGTGTGTGTGGGGAAGAGGGGGTCATTCAGGGCCATATTAGAGGCTGGCTACCTCTGAAACCCATTCTAATTGTCAAAGTTGTAACAGCAGCTACTAAAATAAACATTGTAAAATTTCTGTTTTAATAATTTGCTATATAGTGGATCATATTGTAGCATTGGAAAATTGTACTTTGGAAAATCCATTAGAAACTTGAAAAATCAATCTTGGCAGGGTATCAGGCTAACAGAGTTCTTAATTGTTCTGGGGGATCATGCTGTCTAAAATCTTGAAATCATTTATAATTTATTTTTCAGATTTCATGCACTTCTGATGGTTTTTTCCACATTTCTATTTTCCCTGAGCGATTGGGACTGACCTGTGCTGCCCTCTGTTGTCCTACATAAGGTTCAGATGGCTTTCTCCAGGGGCACCCACTTTTCCCCCAAACTCAGGCACCATTATCAATGTCATCACCAGTCACTTCTGCAATTCTGCTACAGTTGTGATGAGTAGCCAGTGTCCAGTTTCTCCTGACCTTGATCCTCTGTGCAGGGCCAGGGGCAGCAGCCTTTGTAGACGGGAAGTCTGCCTTGGCTATTCGGTTGGGAGAGAGGTTCCTCATGAGGTTACTGCACAAGGGCTTGTTTTGGTTTTATGATTTTCCAGTTTAGTCAGTAGGGTCCCTAATGCACAGAGTCCGTACTTGGAAAAAGAAAGTGGGAGGAATTGTCATCCTTTTGCATTAGCTTCAATGTGCCTTGAAAATAGGTTCTTGCCAAAGCTCTGCGGCTGAGGTTTATTTAGTGGGGAAGCGTGCAGAGCTTTGGGAAGTGGTGCGCCTGAGTCTGGGATGGTCAGGAAAGAAATTATATTTTGGAAGTGAGTACCGTGAGGTCTATAGAAACATTTCTAGAAGAGCAGCTGGAGGCAGAGAGCTGCCTTAGAAGTGCTGAGTGTCAGAGAAAAGATGGGGAAGTGAGATGGGTTTGCCCTGGGTGTTTCCTGGGGACTGAATCCTGAGACTGGGTGGGGCTCTGGGAATCTCAGTACCGGTCACAGACAGTAAGGGCTGGGTGAGGGCTCTTCCACCCTTTCTCCTTCCAAGCTCTATCATCAAGTATTCTTTCCATTTGGCAATGCAAACATTTGAAAAATGAGACTGTTATCCCCCAGAACATGCAGTGATGGAATTCCTATGGTTAGGTTGTAGCACTTATAGAGAGAATGACTGTATTGTCAAAGATGCATTGTTGATTAAAATTTTGTTGCTAAATAGCTTATACTGAATATTAGACAAATGACTTTCTAATAAGAACTTTGGAATTTACCAAAGTATTTATGTATATAGCCAATTGGATTTGCTATGTGTTCAATGTAATTCCACTTAGAGGATGGAAACTGCTAAGTTCAGATGGTAAATGTCAGACTACAGGGAATAATTGACATTTTGATGGACATAGAAGAACCTCCCAACTGATTCTGTACAGTCACATTAAGAGTGTGTTTAAAGTGTGATTTTAAGTCATGTGACTTCAGTAACCTTTTATTTTGAATATAATATTAATGCAAACAGTCCTGGGATAATCTTTAGGGTAGAAGTCATGTTATTTTAGTCAACATATGGGTTGAGTTTGGTAAAATTTTAGAGTATTGAAAACAGGAATCAGGCCCCTGTCATATTGAAAATGAGGACATTGGTCTACATTGGTTGGCATGGATTTGAGAGAAGGACTCTGGCTATCAATGGACACTTGGGTTGCTTCCATCTCTTGGCCATGTGAGTAAGTGCTAGTGTGAACATGGGTGTTCACTGGATATTTTTTAAAAATATGTTTTTATTGACTTCAGAGAGAGGAAGGGAGAGGAAGAGAGAAATAGAAACATAAGTGATGAGAGATAATCATTGATCAGCTGTCTCCTGCATGCCCCTACTGGGGATCAAGCCCACAACCTAGGCATGTGCCCTGACAGGGAATCGAACCATGATCTCCTGGTTCATAGGTTGACACTCAACCATGAGCCACAGTGGCCAGGTTCATTGGCTATTTTTAAGCAAGCAGATCCCTTTCTTTCTTCTAGGCCTTGTATGATTATTTTTTTTTATATTTAGATCTCTGGTCCATTTGAGAATTACTTTGGATTATGGTGTGAAGAGTGGATCCAATTTTATTGCCCCTAGCCAACCAAACTATCTAGTTGTTTTGATGCCATGTATTAAAAGTTCCTTTTTTCCCAGTGATTTGAGATGCCACCTTTGCCATATATTAAATTGAACATTGTATGGAATTTTAATTCTTTCCTTTGGTCAGCCTGTGCTACACACACCAGTGGCACAGAGTTCTAGAGTATACTTTAATGTCTGGTAGGAGAGTTTTTGGTAGGGTGGAGAGTAGAGACCCTTGCCCTGCTAAGACATCTGGCTTTCCGTCACTCCCCAAAGCTATGTGGGGAGGGAAGATGGGGAATGGTTGGCTCGGAGGAGGTTCATTTGCCCTGAGGAAAAGACCCAATTTTCTTGCAGGAGGTCAGTCTCAGTCCTGGATACATTTGCTTTATACAGAATAGATGTTTAATAACACGAGAAATCTGTTATTTCCACTGTAGACATGGCCATTTATTAAGGCTCTGGCAACCCCACTGGAGCTGGCTTCCATCCCAGAGAAGTCAGTTACAGAGGGAAGAAAGATCTCAGTGTGCTCTCTTTTGGTTAAGTTGGCTCATTGTTCTATTTATCCAGGGTAGGAAACGAGCAATCCTGGTGAAGACTGTTGGAGGAGCCCCGAATCTTCTTCCATAGGAGACAATGCCCTGGGCCACATTGTTACACACAAGGGGGCCTCCAGTGTCCCCCTGTGGGTGTGGAGAGGAAGGGACACTAAGCCAGCCCTCACTCCCCCCCACTCCATATCTCCCATGCTTGGTCCCTAAGGTCTGGCCCTCAGAGGAGGGAGGCTGGTGCAGGTGAAGAAGTCAAGCTCCTGTGTCTTTCATTACCTAGGCTATAACCCTGGCTGTGGTGACTGTCTCTAGCTCAATTCAAGTCAAGGTATCTTGCCCTTTCCCATGAAAACGCTGCACTGACCTTAAGTTTTGCATGTGTATCCATTGTGTGTCCCATGCTCCTCCCCTTCCCTCAGAGACTGGGTTGATGGGAAACCCCCCACTTTATGTTGGTCTGGCCCCCAGACAGGCTGTGGGGATGTAGTCTATTCCCACTGCCTTGTTCTGCACAGCCCTCCTGTCTCAGGTAGTGTTGCAGATGCCAGTGGCCTTACCAGGAAGGTGGTCTTCTCTTCGATCTGGTCTCCTACACAAATCTGCCTTTGGCCGTTGAAGGTATCAAAGTAGTTGCTGCATTCCTGATCCCTCTGCACTCTCAGCTGCACATCCCGAAGTGTGTCTGTTCTCCTGTGCTGGCTGACCAGGCCCCAGCCAGCCACAGTGCACAAGGACCCAGGACTCAGTCTGATCTGGGACTGAGGCAGAGCCACTGGCCTCACAAATCGATTCCGTCTGGCTCTATTTTCCAGCTGGCAGGAAGAGTGCAGGCACTCAGGGAAGGTCTATGCAGCCCTCACCCACCACCCCTGGGACTCTGCCCCTGCTTCCTCCTCCCTGAAGCCCCCATGCTGGGAAGGAGCCAGCTCAGGCAGGTGGTACCTGCAGTAACATGATGTCATTCAGGTGGTTCTGCTGATTATATCTAGGGTGGCGGATGGCTCTGAGCACCAATATACTCTGCTGGGTCCTTTCCCGTCTCCTGATGTTGTGGGCCCCCAAGATGACGCGCATACGGCTGCAAAGGAGTAGTGGCTTAGGGGTAGGTATGAGCCGCATGTGTTAAAGTCCACCAGCTGTGCTGAGCAGGTGAGAGCTCAGGGCAGCAGAACTGCAGCTGAGGGAAATGAGGAGCCAGAGAGGCCCTGGGGTTGAGATCTCTGTGTCTGCTGCTTCTCCAAAGCCTTGCACTGGGGATGGTGGGGGACACACTGACCTTAAGTTTTGCCTCCCCTAGAATAACTTGAGAAATAGCTTGCATTCATATTTTGAGGCCTAATGCATGCCTTCCACCTCTTCCTCTTGACCTCAATTACACTAGACTATTCCCTGCCTCCCAGGGTTTACTTAGTCTCTCTTCACCCCTTCATTACTAGAACCCTGCTTTTGGCTGCATGGTCTTCTGAACTCTTCTGAACCTGCTCTACTGGCCACCTGGAAGATCCTTAATTCCTCACCTTCCCCAGCAGCGAGCTGATGTCATCACAAAGTCTTCTCGCACCAGGAATCCTCCACAAGTGCTCAGACCCCTTGGTGTTCGGGTTAGAAGATAGGCCATGTAGGGGTGGGAATGGGGCCGGGCCTCTTGGCCTCCGATGATCTCCCCTGGAAGGAAGTATTCAGCACTTATCTCTGTGCTCGCTGAACTCACAGCTTGGTTGATCTTGAAAGGCTAGAAGATGGGGAAGCTACAGAGATGATGCAGGGAAAGGAGGATTTGGTGGTAAGAATTGGGGTTTGCAGGGTACCACATTATGGGAGAGGGCTCCAGGATTCTTCAGGAAACACTGCCGGCTCCCACCCCATACCTCAGCTTCCTCCCACCTCCCCAAAAGGAGAACAGCCAGGCAAGGCACCTAAGCCTCTCACAATGTGGAGAGATCTCCACTGTCGGCATCCAGAGTCCACGGGAGTAGCTTCTCCCTGAAATTCCCAGGGACTTTCTCGTTCAAGGACCTTCCTGTTCCTTCTGAGTCCAGCTCATGACTAGCTTACAGACTGTTTTTCAAGAATCTAGATATGACCTGAGGGGACTGTTATTGTGTATCCTTGTCTCCTTGGCTTTGGCATATGGGCTGCAGAAAAATTGATAGAGCAGAGTTACAGAGCACATTCTACATGCCAGGGGCAATTCCAAGAGTTCCATGTACACTAACTAACGTAACCATCTTACAACTCCATGAGGTGGCATTGCTGTTATTTCTATTTATAGATGAAATACCTGGGAACTGTGAATGCAGACACTGTGCCCAATGACACACAGTGAGGAAGTGCTGAGGGAGTGTGGGCCCAGAGTCTACGGGATGGGATTGGGCCTCTGGGGTTTGGACGGTCACTCACCTGCCCCAGCCCCTGCGGGTAGGAGAAAGGCCACCAGGAGCAGGAGTTGCTGCATCTTCCCAGGAAGGCTGACCAGTCAGTTGCTGCTAGTGCTTCCTCCTGCAGACTTTTAATCCCCAAGAGAGGAAGGAAGGGTAGGGTGGGGACTCAAGGGCTCCCATTCCAATTTTTCTGTTGGTGTAATAGGTTTCATCACCCTTGGCTGGCCACGAGGTTGGTTTACAAACCACCAGTGACCTGGGGGAAGGCAACACTGGATCTCCCACAGCCGCTGAGTCATGTTCAGCAGAAATGGGAACCAGGGCACAAGGAGAGAAGCTTTGGGCATGGCGCCCCAGGACCTAAACCCATCTAATTCAATAATATCCCAAGAAGGCACAGAAGCTGCTAGCTGCCTACTACCTCATTTCCTATCCCTCTGGGATGGAAGCCTGCCTGAACTCACCCTTTGAGCCCTGGCCACCTGCTGAAACCCTGGCTGCTCCCACCTCTTTCTAGAAGCTGTCAAGGCAGATTGAGTAGCTCTCTCTGCTGGGTGGGTGGAGGGTGCTGACAGGGAAGGAAAATGGCAGAACAAGGCTGTGCCCCTGATGGCAACTTTCTTAGGTCACTTGAGCCTGAAGGAACTCTCAGTAAAAGTTAAGACAGTTGAGGTCTTCTGTTTGCCACTTCCTCCTCAAGGTGAGAGAACCTTTGTGTCTCAGAGGGTTCTCTGTTTGCAGGCAAGGCCTGGTGGGTGCATTCTGTGGAGAATTGTCAGAACCTGGTTTGAAACTTACAAGATCCTATTTCATCCAGGATATGAGACCCATCATCCAAATCCCCATTCTCTATCTAGGGATGGGGATGATTTAGAAGGTACATCCTTGCTGTGCTCCCTATAATAACATAAATCCAAAGAACTGAAGCTACTCATTCAACACTAAGACTAAGACCCAGCTGAGTATTGCAGAATAATACAGTGGGTTGTGAGACACTCTTAAAACTGTGTAGGAGATTCTGTATATGTTCAACAAAACAGTATAATCCAGTATAATTTTTGCAAAAAGTACATCAGAATTGAAAAGTAGTACAATTCTTAAACTTTAAAGTTTGTGATAAGTCCACTTGAAAATCTTATACAAGTTAAGTGTCCTTTCCTTATATATAAATACTAGAGGCCTGGTGCATGAAAATTTGTGCACTCAGGGTGGGGAGAGTTGTCCCTCAGCCCAGCCTGCACCCTCTCACCATCCAGGACTCCTCAAGGGATGTCCACCTGCCGGCTTAGGCCCACTCCCCATGGATTGGGTCTAAGCCGTTAGTCGAACATCCTTAGCACTGCCACAGAGGTGGGAGAGGCTCCTGCCACTGCTGCTGTGCTGGCCATCTATGAGCCGGCTTCTGGCTAAATGGCGCTCCCTCTGTGGAAGTGCACTGACCACCAGGGGGCAGTTCCTGCATCTACCTCCTGGTGGTCAGTGCAGGTTATAGCAAACAGTCATTCCTGGTTATTCTGCCTTTAGGGTCAATTTGCATATTACCTTTTTATTACATAGAATACACAGATTTTCACTTAATTTTCAAAGCTGTAAGGAATTTAATACCTCTTCTAATACATCTCCATGACTGCAACATCATGATTTTTTTTATACATCTGAAAACAATATGTAGAACAAAGGGAAAAAAGAGAAATAGTATAATAGTATAATAGTTCATTAGTCTCTTAGCATTGGGCCTATTTTAATTTATTCTTACTTAAATTATTTTTCACAACTTAATTTTGTTTTAGAAACATTAAATTAAAAACAGAAGGATAAAGTATAGCTTGCACATAGGGTTAAAAGGGAGTAACATACATGCATCCAATGATTTGAATAAAGATGTGGTGGGGTAATTTCAATTATAATGACAAGCATATTGTCAAATGTAAACAAGATAAACAAAGAAATATGACATCATGACTAGGCAACCATGGGATAATATTATAGGAATAATCTGATACAGATTACAAAACAAGTGTGTTGATATAAAAACAAGCTTTAAATGGAATTGCAGGGAATATGGAATTTAAAAAAGAGACATGCCATTTGAAAAACTAAATAGGACTTCTAAAAAAAATGTTATAAGCAAAATTAACGTCAGAGTGGGTAAAGTTAACAGATTAGACAAAGATTAAAAGAAAATTTGTAATGTGTAGTAGCTCAGAAAAAGTTGTCAAGAATAAAGAACAGAGAGTCACAAAGACAAAAATATATTAAATAGCCCAATTAGAAGGTTGAATATATGTATAATTGGAGTTCTAGAAGAAAAACAAAAGAATCAGAAAAGGAATAATGAAATAGTGGCTGAGATTTGTTTTTTCAAAAGTGATTAAAAACATCCAATTACAGGTTTAAGAGGATAAATAAAATTTAAGCACAATAATAACAAAAAATGCATACCTAGAAATCAATGCCATAGACACATGGCAGAAATCTTAAGAAAGAGAGATAATGAGAAAGAAAGAGGACTTTCAACTGAATGGTGATTAAAGGCTGAATTCTAAATAGCAATAACGAGGAAAGGCCAGGAAGAAACAACTTCATAGTCCTTTAGGTTTTTTCAGACACATTTTATAAATTGATTAGTAAAGATATAGAAGTTACGGATAGCTGATGAAGTGAAATGACACCTTGCCAACAAATGAAGATTATATACTTTATAAGCACATGTACAATATTTACAAAATATTAACCATAGATTAGGCCACAGGTTAGGTCTTAACAAGTGTTTAAAGGATTAAAATCACACATCATTTATTGTAGGCTGCAATGAATTTAAGCTAGAAATGCAGAACAAAATATGTTCAGAAAATCTACATATATATGAGAAGCAGGAGCAATTCCTGCAGGTAGAGGTGGTGGGTGGTGCTGGCAGAGCTGGTGGTGGTGGGGAGGGCCCTCCGCTTGCCTGTGGATGTGGTGGAGGATGGCCTGGATTTATGAACAACAAGCAAGGCCTTGCTTGCTGGTTTGATGTTGCTGGAATTCTGATCCAAGGTTTTTGAATTTTCATTCCTGCTTTTGCAGTTGATCTGAGCCTATGGTTGGTTTCTGAATTCTTCATTTTTTCCTGCAATAATCATCACTAACAGAAATGTGAGATTAGTATCTGATCTTCATCTATGTTTGAACTCTGGGTCCACCCCACTGCAGTGCCACATGAGCTCTGGATCATGCCGTTTGACTTTCTTATAAAACACTGTCCTGGCTGAGGCCACACCAGAGGGCAAGACCCAGTCCGCTGCCCTCTATTTTTAAAACTAAAGAAATAGAATGTTAAATAAATCATGAGTCAAAGTCTAAATTATAATGGAAATCAAAAGTGAGTTCAAAATGATTAATAATGGTAAAAATAATTTATAGCAAAATGTGTTGGTTATGTATAAAGATGAAGCCCGATTATTTAACACTAGAGGCCCAGTGCACAAATTTGTGCATGGGTGGGGTCACTTGGCCTGGCCGGCAATCAAGGCCTATGGGGGGCCAGCAGCCAGGGGGAGGGACCCTGGGAGGTTGAACGCCAGGGGGAGGGACTACAGGAGGTTGGCCGGCCAGCTGGGGGGAGGGGCCGTGGGAAGTAGGCTGGCTGGGTGGGTGGGGAGTGGCTGCAGGAGGTTGGCTGGCTGGGGGGAGGGGCAGTGGAGGGTTGGCCTGCTTGGGTTGTGGGGAGGGGCTGTGGGAGGTTGGCTGGCTGGCTGGGGGGGAGGACGGGTGGAGGGGCCACAGGAGGTTGGCTGTGGGAGCACACTGACCACCAGGGGGCAGCTCCTGCATTGAGTGTCTGCCCTCTGGTGGTCAGTGTGCATCATAGCTACCAATCGTCCCAGTCGTTTGGGTCATTCAGTCATAAAGGGTGCTTAGGCTTTTATATATATATAGATTATACCTCAAATTATTAATTTAAAGGTAAAAATGTTAAAATATACGATAGGAGAATTTCTTTATAAACATAAGGTAGGAAAAAAATTTTAAACAAGACCTACAAAACACTAACCATTTAAAATTGTGAAGGAAAAGTGGATAAATTGATCTATGTAAAAATTCAGAAATCCTTATTTTCAAAGGCACTATTAAGATAGTGAAAAGTAAAGCCAGAATGGGCAAAAATATTTGCAATAACTGGGAAGGGGTTTGTACCTGGAACATGTATTTTTTATAAACTTTATATATAAATCTTATCTATGTTGTCTTATAAGTATTAGAAAGCGAATAATTTTGAAAATTGACAAATCCCTAGAAAACATACTCAAGAAGTTTGAATTTTTTTTCATAAAGATGAAATCAGGTAATTCAGTTATCAAAAACATTTCATCAAGGACAACCAGAAGCTCATATGGCTGCACTGAAAATCTATACAGAATATGCAAAGAATGCTATAGAATTTCTTTTGGAGAGTAGATGCTATCCATTTCCTTTATGAGACTAGCAAAACCTCAATGCCAAAGCCAATGAAGACAATATGGGAAAGAAACATTATAGGCCACTTGAATATTGATGTAAACCAAATCAATTAATTAGCAAGAGATATTATATCATGACTAATGTGGGTTCACACTAGGTATGGGTGATCTTTCATTCTACTCTCAATTGCTATAACACATCACATCGATTGATGAAAGAAGAAACACCATGTGGTTATTTAATGGAAGCAAAACAAAAAAGCATTTGCTAAAACTTATCCTCATTCATTTAAAAATAATATAGAAAAATGTTTTTAATATGGTAAAAATTATCCACAAAAGTGCCACAACAATGATTATACCTAATGGTGAAATGTTTAATGTTTGAGAGTGAAACGATTCAATGACACCTGGGTAGCCGTAATCATCATTTCTCTTCAATATTATGCTATAGATTTTAGTGAGTACATTTAGGCAGGAAATAGAAGTGAAAGGTATAAGGACAGGAATTGATAGATGATATATACATAGAGAATCTACAGATAAATTATTATAATTAAAAATATAGTTTAACAAAATTGCTAGAGAAATTTATGTATATATAGATTAACCATCCTATCTAATAAAAGGGTAATATGCAAATTAACTGTCACTCTGTCACAAAGATGGTGGCACCCAGTCCCCTCAGCCCCACTGGAGTCCCCCAGTCCTGGAGGGGCGGCTGCTGAGAGTGGGCAGTGTGAGCAGCCTGACAGAATGCTTGCTTTGTCGCCATGGCAAAGAGGCAACTGTTCCGCCCCGGCCCTGCAGAGGGCCTCTGGGCAGCTGGCATGGAGCAGCTGGGGCCTCTGGGGGACAGGGGAGCTGGCCCGCAGCCTCCGTGGCTGAGCACAGGCTGGGAGAGGAGACGTGGGCCCATCTTCCACGGAAGCGGCGTGGCTCCCTCCCGGCTCCCGTGGGCATGGGCAGCTGGCTTCTGCCTCCTGCAGAAGCAGCACGGCTCCTGGCTGCATGCAGTTCCCACTGGCTTCCACGGAAGCAGCGGGTGGCCTACTGTGCCTGATATTGCACAATGGGCTGCTAGTATTCCTATAGATACATAAGTACTGCTAGAAACTTAAACTTTGAAAAAAATAATATAAATGGCATGAAAATGATCAAATAACAAAAAATGAATTTAAGGAGATATGCAGGGCTTTTTAAAAATCCTCTATTTATTTTTAGACCGAGCAGAAGGGAGGAGAGAGACAGAAAGAGAGAGAGGAATATTGATGTGAGAGAGACACATTGATTGGTTGCCTCCCGCATGAGCCTGTAACTGAGGTATGAGCCTTTGACCAGATTTGAACCCTGGACCCTTCCGTTGTGGGCCGATGCTCTTAACCACGGAGCAAAACTGCCTAGGGTGTGCTGTATTTCTTTGAAAAAACTCAGACTTTATTAAGAGACACTTAAAAAGACCTAAATATAAAGATATTCCATGTTTGTGGATTGCAAGACAAAATATTTTTAAAATGTCAATTCTCCAAAAAGTGATTTATAGATTCATTGCACTAAAGAGAGATTTTATAGAACTTAAATGATTTCTGGTATATGCGGGGAAAAAAAAAAGGCCAATAATAGACAAGACACTTTTGAGGAATGAGAATAAGATGGGAGGACTTGCTTTAGCAAATAAAGCCATAGTGATGAAGCTAGCGTGGGATTGATGGGGGCATAGAGACATAGACTAATGGACCAGAAATAGAGATTCCACACCCATTTGGACAGATACAGACATATATAGACACTTGAATTATGATGGAGGTCATGACAGATAGAGGGGAAAGGATGTTTTTTCCTCCCCAATTAATGATGCTAGGACAATAGGTATCTTCATGGTGTCCTGTAGGGACACATTTTCTATGTGGAAAAGAAAAACTTGTCCTTTACTCATACCATATCCAATAATCCATTTTAGGTATGAATAAATATTTGAAAATATCCTATGTAATAAAACCCTAATGTGCAAATCAACTGAACAGTGGAACAACTGGTTGCTATGACGCACTCTGACCACCAGGGGGCAGATGCTCAATGTAGGAGCTGCCCCCTGGTGGTCAGTGTGCTCCCACAGGGAGAGCACTGCTCAGCCAGAAGCCAGGCTCATGGCTGGTAGGGGCAGCGGTGGTGGTGGGAGCCTCTCCCGACTTCACTGCAGGTGGACAGTAAAGAGCAAGGAGTCCCATACTGCGAGAGGGCTGTCTGACTGCTGGCTTAGGCCCGATCCCTGAGGGGATCGACCTGGGCCAGCAGGCGGACATCCCCTGAGGGGTCCTGGACTGGGAGAGGCTGCAGGCTGGGCTGAGGAACCCCCCTCCCCCCACAGTGCACGAATATCATGCACCAGGCCTCTAGTGATGTAATAACGTCTTTATGATAGGTAAAAATGTTAAATGCTATATATAAGGGTGGGCAAAGTAGATTTACAGTTGTAATACAAATAAATAATACAATAATTAATAAATAATAATACAAGGATAAACAATGTATTTTGCATACTCACAATTGTAAACCTACTTTTGTCTACCCCTGTACATAAAAGTACTAATCATAAAAAGGACTGTTAATTTGATCTATTTAAATCAAGAGCAATAAAAGATACTTTGTAGAGAGGGCAAAAATGCTTATAACACACATATGAAAAAGATATTTAAGTCAGTAGAATAATGGGCAAAAGACTGGAACAGCTGCATCTCCAAAGAGGAAATACAAGTGGCCAATAAACATGTGAAAAGGTGTTACTCTCAGCAGTTAGAACCTCCCCCTTAACCCTTTGCACTCGCTTGCTTTTTTCTCGATTCCTTTATTCTACTCGGGATTTAATTTTTTAAATACCCCAGATTTTACAAAGTGCGGCAATAGAATAAAAAACTGGAGTTTCTTTTCATACAAACTTATTTATTTGGATTTTTTTATATTTCAAATTATTGATACATTCAAAGAGTATAAAAAGAGCTGCTACCGATGCTAACCGTGTTGAGTCACACTTGACATCCGAGTGCAAAAGGTTAAATCACAGTGAGATACCAGTTACAGTCACCAGGTTGGTTATGTTCCCTCTCCTGGGTGTATACCCTAGAAACACGTGCAAATTTCCATCAAATACATGTCCCAAAAGGTCATGCATTATTCATGATAGCCCCAAACTGGAAGCACTTGGAAGGTCCATCACCAGCTGCACAGATAATCAAATTGTGGCATCCTAATAAAGAGGGAATATGCTAATTGACCCTCACACCATTGCAAAGATGGCAGCGCCCACAGCCAATAAGGAGAGAATATGCTAATTGACTGCCCCACCCTCAAAGATGGCTGCGCCCAGTCCCCTCAGCCCTGCTAGGGCTGCAGGTGTGCGGTAAGGCCAGGCCCACCCTCAGGTGGGCCTGGCTGCTCCACATGCCTGCCTCCAGAGTCCCCCAGTCCCCTCAGCCCCCCAGCCGCCCAGGGCTGGCCCGAGGTGCAGGCAAGCCTTGGATAGTGGCTGCACAGCTGCCCAGGGCTGCCCAATGCTCAGGTAACCAGGGACAGCCGAGGCTTGTGCTGCCGGCAGTGGCAGCAGCAGAGGTGTGATGGGGCATCGCCTTCCCCTGATCGCCAGGTCGCTTCCCACCCCTGAGGGCTCCTGGACTGTGAGAGGGGGCAGGCAGGGCTGAGGGACCCCCTCCTCCAGTGCATGAATTTTCATGCACCGGGCCTCTAGTATTTATATAATGGGATATTGTATAGCAATGAAAAGGAATGACTATTGCACAGGCAGCTCACAATTGAAACTCACAAACATGATGTTGAGCAAAAGAACCCAAGAAGACTGCATTCAGTATGATTCTCTTTATATAAAGCTGAATGCTAGCAATAATGGAACATCATTGGATAGAAATGTATACATAGGTGGAAAATTATGATGAAAAGCAAGGAAGGAGTTATCACAAAAGTCACAATAGTAGTTATGTCTGGGGTTGGAGAGCAGAGAGGGCCTTTTGATCAGGAGGAGACATATGGGTGATTTCTGGAATGTTTCATGGTCTAGTTGACATAATTTATAGTGCTTGCCTTATAATTATTCTATAAACTGTACCTTTATGTTTTGTGCACTCCTCATGTCTGTATATATATATATATTTAAAATATATTTTATTGATTTTTTTATAGAGAGGAAGGGAGAGGGATAGAGAGCTAGAAACATCGATCAGCTGCCTCCTGCACACCTCTCACTGGGGATGTGCCCACAACCAAGGTACCTGCCCTTGACTGGAATCGAACCTGGGACCTCTCAGTCCGCAGGCCGACGCTCTATCCACTGAGCCAAACGGGCTTTGGCTCATGTCTGTATATTTTACAATAAGACAATGTAAAAGCCTATTTGCCAGAGAGTGGGGATTAGAGAGAGCATTTTGAGAAAGAGGGGACCATCTGAGAGTAGATGGGGCAAGCAAGTTTTTATTTTTTATCTTAATAAAAATTGTAATATTTGTATTAATAACAGCACTTTGCTTCACAATACCCATAGCTGGTTACATCTACTTTGGACTGCTTTATTCCATTTCCGTCAGTTGCAACGGTTTTCTCCTCTGGGATGTTGGGACATTAACGTAGGCTGTTTCCCAGCTCCCGCTGGGGCCCCCATGCCCAGCTCTTCTGGGAAAGCAGTTGCCAGCTGATGTTGGGTCACTTCCCCTTTGAGGCTGCTCTAGTCAGTCACCGTGAGACTGTTCGTGGCTCTGTGGGAGGCGTGAACTTCTGAGGGATCCTGGACATCCTCAGAGCTGCCTTAATATCACCCTTTGAAGGGTGTTTTGGAAACTCTTTGGGAAGTCTCTACTGACAAGCTTGTGATTATTTCATGGAGTGTCTGTACTGGGAGAAGACTGTGCCAGCGTCACTGAGGCACTTCCTTGTAGGGAAGAGCAGGTGGCAAAGGAAATCTAATGGGATCTGCACAAAACCTTCCCATCAGCGTAGTTAGCGGGAAAGAGGGGACTGCAAAGCCTGAGTGTGGCAGAGAAAGATTTGACAAAAGGTTCAAGGCTCTCAGTGTTCCTGGCAGAAGAGTTTACTTATGAGCTTGAGCCGCTGACCCTGGGGCCCTGGATAAATGCGAGAAAGAGCTGGAGGTGGACATATTCCCTGAGACCCTCTTCCAAAACTGCTCAGACTATCCAAGTATTCAACAATAGGAGATGGTAGTATGATATATTACAAAATATAAATCGTGGGATAAATCATGATATATTCATGGGATGAAATGCTATCCAGCTATTAAAGCTTCCAGGTTTAGAAGAATGCTTCATGGCCTGGAGCAGTTTGCTTCATCTAATATTAAGAGGAAAAAGTAGAATGTAAAATGATGTAAAGTTGATACTAATCCTGTTAAAAAAGGGCAACTACCAGAACAACTATTTTATGGGACTCTTTTTCACCTTTATATGACTAATTTTTTCTATAATGGAAATGTTAGTTTTATGAGCAGAATAATATTTAGGGCTCTTAATCTTTATAGACAGCACACACTGTTAAACACTGTAGTAGAGAAGAGGTAACAGTTTGGCAAAAACAATTTCCTTTCCTTCTAGGGGACATAGGTGAACTACATTACCCAGCGTCACTTAAAGCCAAGTGTGGCTGTGTGACTGTCATAGCAAATGGGATGTGAGTGGATAGGATGTGGACACCTTCTAGTTCTGGCCCATAACATGCTCTCGTGCCTGATTATCCCCTTCCAGTTTTTGATGCAGATGAACCTGGGGAACTTGGAAGCTATTTTAGGGTCCGTTTGCATGGGTTGACCATGTAATTTATTGTCCAACCTGGGACACTTGAAGTAAATAGGGGAACTGCTCATTTTGGACTATGTGTGAATAAGAAACAGACTTTTATTGTGTTAGTCAAGGAAATGCTAAGTTTATGTGTTAGAATCGTTAGGGCTAGCTTAACTATTATATGTACCAACTTATTTAAGTCTGCCTTTTTTGACATAGAATATTTTAATAAATAAAATTATTTTAATAATGATAAAATTTAGAGTATTTAATAAATTAAAATGTGGAAGAAAATGTCAGCTTTAATCCCACTACCCCAACTGACAGTTGTATTTCCAGGTTAGGATTTTTTTTCCATGTATATTTTTTACATACATGTGTTTACAATATATTTAGTTTTGAATCCTGTACTTTAAATCATTCAACATAAACCTTTGCCTCATTTTATTAAAATCTATTTGTGAATATCATTTTAGAATCTCATTCATATTTTACAAATAGGCATTTAAATTATCTAAATAATACATAAAAGTTGTAGAAAAATTAGGAAAATGAATATTCAGGAAAAAGAAAAAAGATTAAAAGGAAAATATGTGTATAATAAAAATTTGATTGATGATTACAATCATGAGACCCATAATGTTTTGGTCAACAACAGACTACGTATACAATGGTGGTCCTGTAAGACTATAATGGAGCTGAAAAATTCCTGTTGCCTAGTGATGTCATAGCCACACTTGCTCAAGGCATTACTCACATGTTTGTAGTGATGCCAGTGTAAACAAACCTACTGGCTGCCAGTCGTGTAAAAGTATAATACATACAATTCCCAGCACATAATCGTTGATAATGATAATAAACAAGTGTTACTGGTTTGTATATTTACTATTCTGTACTTGCTATTTTTATTTTAGTGTGTACTATTTATACTGCAAAACAGTATGCGTATTATGCAGGCAGCAACCTCATAGATCTTCTGTTTACCAAGTCTCTTGATTGCAACATTTTATCTTGTGCTTGACTTAACTTGTGTTGTTTTGTACAGTAACTTGCTATACAGGTTTGCAGTCTAGGAGCAATAGACTATGACATATGGCTTAGGTGTGTAGTAGGCTATACCATCTAGGTGTGTGTAAGTACATTCCCTGATGTTCACACAACCAATACTGATACTAATGTCCTAATGACACATTTCTCAGAATGTATCCCCATCATTAAGCTGTGCATGACTGTATATGCTCTCCAATATGCTTTTGACTTAATCATACCTGGTGAACATTCTTCTATGTGGCAAATTGTACTTCTATGTCTTAACTTTAAAAGGTTCCATAGTGTTCAATCATATGTAACATTTTAAAAGCTAATCCCCAAATTTGTGCTAGACATAGTATTGTTTCTAACTTATGTAACAGATGTATAAAAAATAATCTTGTCCAAATTTCTTGGTGTGGTTAATGGCTAGGTAAAAGACTGCCTTTTTATTTTTAGGACCTTTGTGTACAAGGTGTGAAAATGTTATTTTCTCAATGGCCATACTGAAGCTAAGTATGATTATTATTTGTAAATTCTTCTTAACCAGATAAACAAAAAATTATTGCTATTTGAAATCACATTAATTAGTAAACTTTGACTTATCCCCAAATCTTTAGTTTTTCTTATAATTTGTCTATTAATGTTCTAAGCTTAGCTTCCTTCCTTCCTTTCTTCCTCTCGCAATTTGGGACCCTTTAGGGGATGCCAGAGAGCCAGTTTCAGCCTGATCCCACAGGCCGCTCCCCTCAGGAGGGTGCCAGACACAGGGCTCATGGCTGGTGAGTGCTGCTGCGGCAGCACGAGCCTCTCCCAATTGGGACTGATTGGGTGCGAGCCTGCGGCAGGCGCAGTGGGGCTGGGATAAGTGGGAGCAGCAGGTAGGAGCTGCAGGCGGCATTGGACTGTGGGTTTTGGCCCGATCCCTGTAGGCCACCCAGAGGGGCCCCGCCCATGCATGAATTTGTGCACTGGGCTTCTAGTTATTAAATAACAGTGTGATGAATATTGTTGTGAGTAACCCTCCCACCCCACCACACACTTTAGACCTTCCATAGAATAAGGGTTCTAGAAATAAAAAATCACTACATCAAAAGAGGGAGAAATAAATGTAAACATACTTAGAAATCATTTTAAGGAAACGTGTACTGTCAAGAGCAGCCTTGTCCTCATGATGCTCAGTCATCCTGTGTCAAGTGCAGAGGAAGACACCCACCAGGCACTGTCCTTCAAGGCACACACCTTGCCCTTGGGGTTGGGTACTGGTGGACTCTCTGCTGCTGGCTCTGCCTTACACCTGGGGCCCCAGGGAGCTCCTCATGGCTGACTGTCTGGGGGCTCCATTTCTTTTGTGTGATGGTTCCTCCTGGGGGTCGTGTTTGACTGAAGTGGCCCTTTAGCTCCTGCACCATCTACCCTTCACCTGCTCATCTCACATGTGCACTCAGGTCTTCTCTCACCCGTGCTTCTACCAGGGCTGGGAGCCCCAGAGAACACTTGGCACATGGATGTAGGGAGGGTCTAGTGAAAATGAGCTTTTATTTGCTTTCCAGCTATGTTTAAACGTGCTGGGTTTTGTTCCTCATATCCTTGTGGTTCATTTGCTATTCTTTTTAAGGAAATTGTTTTTCCTTTCGATGTGGGTCCCACTTGACTCCTTGTTTGTGCAGCTGTTGTGAATTCATTGTGTTCTGTCACACCAGCCACGGGTGGTGCTGTTTGGAGGATACAGGACTCTGAAATAGGGTCGTCTGGGTCACAATGAACTGCCTTGCACTTGAAATGTGGCATTTTGTGAGTTTGCGGTCTGAGTCTAATGTCCCCTACATGTTCTGTAAGTAAAGATAAGGCTCCCCTTTGCTTGCTTTTTTCTCGATTCCTTTATTCTAATGCAGTGATGGCGAACCTATGACACGCGTGTCAGCCATTTCTGATGACACGCGGCCGCATGCCGAGGATGAAACATTTGCGACTAGAGTCTTGGAGTTAGTTTTTTCCTCAAAGTGACACACTACCCGAGTTATGCTCAGTTTTTTGGCGAAGTTTGACACACCAAGCTCAAAAGGTTGCCCATCACTGTTCTAATGCTAACCGTGTCAAGTCACACTCGACATCCGAGTGCAAAAGGTTAAGTTTTCCCCCCATAATTTCAAAATTATTATTTCTTGTCTTGTGTTTCAATTTGCACGTCAACTTTTTCTCCGAGCCTTTGAACCCGAAAGCCACGCTGGCTGTGGCTTTTCACACTCAGGTCACTCCTGTCCTCCATCCCAAAGTAATCTGGTGCCTCAGTGAAGACTGTAATGTATTCAGAGATTCTGTCCCCGAGGCTCCTTGTCCCTGGTGAGGAACTGGGCCTTGTTGCTCACACAGTTTTCCTCACAGAGCTACTTGAGGGCTTTTGGAGGGCAAAGTTTCAAGGACTGATTCTACTTTTAATACAAGCAGTCAGCCTAAGAGTTTGGATGACTTCTCTTTGTTCTTTTATAAAATGGATAGAAGAAGACTTCTGAAATCTTATCTCCGACTGGACAAAATGCTTCTGCTGCTTCGGCATCTTTCGGACAGTCTTCCCCAGAGGTGGAACACGTGAAGTGTCTTCTCATTTTCTTTCTCTATACCATGCATGACAGTTCCTTTGAGGGTCTGTCATTGCTCTCTTACCTTTGATTATTTATGCCCCCTCCCCACCTTCAATTTGGAAACCACAAGTATGTTCTGCAATGTTGTAGTGATTTATTAAATAAGTGTGGGATATCAAGTACCTATTAAATAATATTTGTGAAGTTCTGGAAGCATAGAATATCAAAGATGAGAGGATGTACCTTTGGCCCAAAGCAAATGTTTATTTGAGTGAATCTTGTCACATAGAACGATGAGTTCTAGCAATTTCCGTAGCTAATTTCTTGTACATTTGCCTATGATATCACATTTTTCTGATAGATTATTTCCTCTGAGCTATTGGGATGCTCCTTTGGGCTATACTTCCCCGTCCCCGGACATGGCTCAGGCCCCCATTCTCCCAGGTTTCCCCACGGATCCAGTTAATATTGGCAGACAGTTGTCTCTATCTGGTCTCCCTCCTCCCCACTTTACCTCTATCTCACCTGACCTCACACCTGCTGATCACAATTCTGTTTCTGTGACCAAGGGCAGAAGGCATCGGTGCCTCAGCTTAGCCATGTGTTGGGACAGAAGCTTGGCTGCTTTTGTGAGGTTGTTATGAATGAGTTTGTGATTTGTTATTGCTTTTAGTGTCATGCTCACAGGAGGAAAATGCTGGGATGGAGCTACTTCTGGGGTCTGTGATGTTAGCTAGATGTGGGGCCTCTTCTTCTTGACTCAGACACCCGAGAACTCAGAAGGGAAAAGTAGCTCCAGCATTGCTGGTCATGGCAGAGGAGGTTGCTGCCCACTTCTTCCAAACAAGTCTACTATCATTAGAGATTTGTCCCTTTTGTATCACAATTTACTTTTTAAATTGTGGTAAAGTATACATAACATCAAAATTTACCTATTAACCATTTTTTAGGTGTACAGTTCAGTGGCATTAAATACATTCCCATTGTTTTGCAACCATCACCAATGCCCTTATATTTCCACTGCACCGACCATTCTTCTCAGGACAGTGAGTGAAAGGTTTGCGAAGCAGGAAACAAGACACAGAGTCCAGGCCATGAAAAGGGGGGGAGGTTTCAATCTTGCGCTCCCGGGCGAAAGGTCCGAGAGTGGGCCAGGGGAGTTCGCGCCAAAACGGGGCTTAGGTACTTCCTTTATACAGCTGTTTAGTGAGGGGAGGGTGGAGGGCATGAGAGGTGTGGAATTCCTGCCTCAGGCAGGGGTCTGGGAAGGCTGGCAAGGGTCTGGGAAGGCGCCAGTTATCTTTGTCACCATCTACCTTGTGGGTGCTTGCATGGCTGTGGTCTTTCCCCCCTGCCTCGACCTAACAGTGAGTTTTGTAGAAAAGGCAGAGGAGGAAATGTCCAGGCCTCTCTGTTCCATTTGAACACATCCCCCAAAGCTGTGTGGGGAGGAGAGATGGGGAATGGGTGGCTGGGAAGTAGCTCATCCTGTCCGCCAGGATGGATTGTGGGAGGTTCCTTTGCCCTGAGGAAAAGACCCCATTTTCCTGAAGGAGCTCAGACCCAGTCCTGGATACATTTGTTTTGTACAGAATGATGCAAAGTCAGTTATTTTGACTCTAGATATGGTCATTTATTAAGTTATGCCAACCCCGGCTGTCCCAGAGAAGAAAGTCAGTCATAGGGGGTCTCAGTTTGATTCCCCTGCTGTGTGAAGCGTCTCATAGTTCTATTTATCCAGGACAGGAAGCTGGAAACCCTGGTGAAGACTCCTGGAGGAGTCCCATTATTACTTCCATAGGAGACAATGCCCTGGGCCACATTGTTGCACACCATCGGGCCTCCGGAGTCCCCCTGTGGGTGATAAGAGGGAGGGTCACTAAGCCAGGCCCCTGAACTTCATACCTCCCATGCTTGGGGCCCTAAGGTCTGGCCCTCAGAGGAGGGGGGCTGGTGCAGGTGCAGAAGTCAAGCTCCTGGGTCTCTCATTGGTTAGGCTTCAACCTGACTGTGGTGAGTGTCTCTAGCTCAACCCAAGTTAAGGTACCTTGCCCTTTCCCATGAAAACGCTGCATGTGTATCCATTGTGTGTCCCTTGCTCCTCCCCTCCCCTCAGAGACTGGGTTGATGGGAACCTCTCCACCCACACTTTACTCTGGTCTGGCCCCCAGACAGGCTGTGGGGATATAGTCTGTTCCCACTGCCCTGTTCTGCCCAGCCCCCCTGTCTCAGGTAGTGTTGCAGATGCCAGTGGCCTTACCAGGAAGGCAGACTTCTGCTCCCTCCGGTTGCCTACACAAATTTGTGTTTGGCCGTTGAAGGGCTCAAAGCGACGGCTGCATTCCTGATCCCTCTGCACTCTCAGCTGCACATCCTGAAGTGTGTCTGTTCTCCTGTGCTGGCTGACCAGGCCCCAGCCAGCCACAGTGCACAAGGACCCAGGACTCAGTCTGATCTGGGACTGAGGCAGAGCCACTGGCCTCACAAATCGATTTCGTCTGGCTCTATTTTCCAGCTGGCAGGAAGAGGGCAGGCACTCAGGGAAGGTCTATGCAGCCCTCACCCACCACCCCTGGGACTCTGCCCCTGCTTCCTCCTCCACGAAACCCCCATGCTGGGGAAGGAGCCAGCTCAGGTGGAGGACCAGAGGGTCAGGCAGGTGGTACCTGCAGTAACATGATGTCATTCAGGAGTCTCTGCTCACTATATCCAGGGTGGCGGATAGCTCTGAGCACAGACAAGCGCTGTTGGGTCCTTTCCTGTCTCCTGATGTTGTGGGCCCCCAGGATGACATTTATAGTTCTGCAAAGAAATGGTGGCTTAGGGGTAGGTATGAGCTGCATGTGCTAAAGTCCACCAGCTGTGCAGGGCAGGTGAGAGCCCAGGGCAGCAAAACTGCAGCTGAAGGAAGTGAGGGGACAGGAAGTCTCTGGGGTTGAGATCTCTGTGTCCTCTGCTTCTCCAAAGCCTTAAACTGGGGGTAGTAGGGGACACAGGAAACTCAAGGATAACTTGATAAATAAGATAAATTAAGAAATAGCTTGAAGTCATATTTTGAGTTTTAATGCATGCTTTTTGTGTCATTTTCTCCTCCAGAATTTATACTAGCCTGTTACCCATCCCCCAGGACTTCCCCAACCTCTTCTCACCCTCCCCCGCCCCCCCCCCCCCCCCCCCCCCCCCCGCCATTGCTAGAACCTTGCTTTCAGCCTTATGTTCTCATGAACACTAATTCCTGAGCCTGCCTAATGGCCGCTGGAGAGCTCCTTAGTTAGTTGCTCACCTTCCCCAGCAGTGAGCTGCTGTCATCACAAAGTCTTCTCGTACCAGGAACCCCCCACAAGTGCTCACTCTCCCTGGAGATTGTATCACGAGGAATGCCATGTAGGGGCGGGAATGGGGCCGGGCCTCTTGGCCTCCGATGATCTCCCCTGGAAGGAAGTATTCAGCACTTATCTCTGTGCTCGCTGAACCAGGGGTGAGGGCACTAGTGTGGTGACTTCAGAAAGGCTAGATTTGAGGAGGCTACAGAGATGATGCAGGGAAAGGAAGATTAGGATTATATATTGAGAATTGGGGGGTTTGCAGGGTACCACATTATGGGAGAGGCTTCAGGGTTTTACAGGAAACATTGCTGGGTCCCCATCCCAGAACTTAGCTCCCCTCCTTTCCAAAATAAGAACAACCCTTGCTCCAGGAAAGGCCAGTTGAGCCTCTCAGGTGGGGGAGAGCTTGCTGTCTGCAACCAGAGCCCTCTGGAGTGGCTTCTCCCTGAGGTTCCCTGGTATTTTCTCTTCTTGGTCCTTCTAAGTCCAGCTCATGACCAGCTCAGACTGCTTTTTAGGAATCTAGATATGACCTGAGGGGACTGTTATTGTGTATCCTTCTCTCCTTGGCTTTGGCATATGGGCTGCAGAAAAATTGATAGAGCAGAGTTACAGAGCACATTCTACATGCCAGGGGCAATTCCAAGAGTTCCATGTACACTAACTAACGTAACCATCTTACAACTCCATGAGGTGGCATTGCTGTTATTTCTATTTATAGATGAAATACCTGGGAACTGTGAATGCAGACACTGTGCCCAATGACACACAGTGAGGAAGTGCTGAGGCAGTGTGGGCCCAGAGTCTACGGGATGGGATTGGGCCTCTGGGGTTTGGACGGTCACTCACCTGCCCCAGCCCCTGCGGGTAGGAGAAAGGCCACCAGGAGCAGGAGTTGCTGCATCTTCCCAGGAAGGCTGACCAGTCAGTTGCTGCTGGTGCTTCCTCCTGCCAGGCTTTAAATCCCCAAGAGAGGAAGGAAGGGTAGGGTGGGGACTTAAGGGTTCCCATTCCAATTTTTCTGTTGGTGTAATAGATTTCATCACCCTTGGCTGGCCACGAGGTTGGTCTACAAACCATCAGTGACCTGGGGGAAGGCAACACTGGATCTCCCACAGCCGCTGAGTCATGTTCAGCAGAAATGGGAACCAGGGCACAAGGAGAGAAGCTTTGGGCATGGCGCCCCAGGACCCTAAACCCATCTAATTCAATAATATCCCAATATGCTAGCTGCCTACTACCTCATTTCCTATCCCTCTGGGATGAAGCCTGCCTGAACTCACCCTTCGGGCCCTGGCCACCTGCTGAAACCCTGGCTGCTCCCACCTCTTTTTAGAAGCTGTCAAGGCAGATTGAGTAGCTCTCTCTGCTGGGTGGGTGGAGGGTGCTGGCAGGGAAGGAAAATGGCAGAACAAGGCTGTGCCCCTGATGGCAACTTTCTTAGGTCACTTGAGCCTGAAGGAACTCTCAGTAAGAGTTAGGACAGTTGAGGTCTTCTGTTTGCCGCTTCCTCCTCAAGGTGAGAGAACCTTTGTGTCTCAGAGGGTTCTCTGTATGCAGGCAAGGCCTGGTGGGTGGATTCTGTTGAGAACTGTCAGAAGCTGGCTTGAAACTTATAAGATCCTATTTCATCCAGGATATGAGACCCATCATCCAAATCCCCATTCTCTATCCAGGGATGGGGATGATTTAGAAGGTACATCCTTGCTGTGCTCCCTATAATAACATAAATCCAAAGAACTGAAGTCACTCATTCAACACTGAGAATGAGACCCGGTAGAGTATTGCAGAATAATATAGTGGGTTAAGTCGGGTTGGAGAGCAGAGAGGGCATTTTGACTAGGGGGAGACATATGAGCGATTTCTGGAATGTTACATCATCTATTTGACATTAATTGTAGTGATTGCCTTATAATTATTCTTTAAACTGTACCTTTATGTTTTGTGCACTTTCATATCTGTATATTTTGCAATGAATTTTTTTAAAATAAAAAGTCTGTTTGTCCAAGAATGGAGATAGAGAAAATATTGGATGGGAGGAGCAGTATGAGAGCAGATGGGGCAAGCAAGTTTTTAATGTTTCTATTTTTATTTTAATAAAATTGTAATATTTGTACTAGTAAGACTGTGATATGCTTCACAATACCCATAGCTGGTCACACCTACTTTGGACTAATTCATTACATTTCTGTCAGTTACAATTTTTTTCTCCTCTGGGATGTTGGGACATTAACATAGGCCGTTTCCCACCTCCTCCCTGGGGCCCCCATGCCACCAACAATGCAGCTCTTCTGGGAAAGCAGTTGCCAGCTGATGCTGGGTCACTTCCCCTTTGATGCTGCTCTAGTCAGTCACCATGTAGCTGCCCTTGGCTCAGTGGGATGCCGTGTACTTCTGAGGGATCCTGGACATCCTCAGAGCTGCCTTAATGTCACTCTTTGAAGGACATTTTGGAAGCTCTGGATAGTCATATTTTTTGAGTGTGCTCTTTCTACCTTAAAAAAAAGTTTGCTATAAAACAGTATGCATGTTAGGCCCACAGCCTTATACATCTCACATGTACCATGTCTCTTGACTGCATCCTTTTTTCTGGTGCTTTATTCAGTCTTGTGTTTTGTGAGGTGTGTGGTGGGCAAGGTTTGTGTAAGTGCACCTATGATCACAAAATCTCAGAATGTATCCCTGTCATTGAGTGACATATGACTGTATACTGATGTCTAACCTGCTTTTGCCTTAAATATACCATTCTTCCCTATGACAAAATGTAATTTATGTCATAACTTTATAGGTCCCATAGTGCTTGATCATATGTAATTTAAAAAAAGGTTTTAATTGATTTTCAGAGAGAGGAAGGGAGAGGGATAGAGAGATAGAAACATCAATGATGAAAGAGAATCATCCATCGGCTGCCTCCTGCACACCCCCTACTGGGGACCGAGCCAGCAACCTGGGCATGTGCTCTGACTGGGAATTGAACTGTGGCCTCCTGGTTCATGGGTTGACACTCAACCACTGAGCAACACTGACTGGGTTCATATGTAACTTTTTAAGCGAATCCCCAAATTAGTGCTAGACATTGGCATTATTTCTAAGATTTGATTTTTAAACAAATCTATAAGAAATAATCTAAATTTCTTGGTGTGGTTGATAGCTAGGTAAAAGACTCCTTTATATTTTTTTTAAAAAGGAGATTTATGTACAAGGTATGGAAATGCCATTTTCTCAATGTCCAACTGAATTTGAGTGTAATTACTTTTGTAAATTCTTCCTAATCAGAAAAGTAAAAATTTATTACTATCTTAATTTGCTTTGATTAGTTGGTGTGCTTTGTCTTTTCCAATGTTTATTTAGTTTTTCTTTAGTTAATATTCTTAGCCTGGTTTTATTTCTTTTTAAAATTCCCTTAGCCTAGTTCTCTAGAGCAGTGGATAATACAGCTGTGAATGGCTTGCATAATCCTATCTAATAAAGAAGGAATATGCTAATTGATTGCCCTGGCCTCAAAGATGGCGGTGCCCATAGCCACAAGATGGCGGCGCCCTGTCCCCTCAGCCGCTCTGGGCGCCTGCCTCCGGAGTCCCCAGTCCCCTCAGCTTCCCAGCTGCCCATGGCCGGCCTGAGGCACGGGCAAGCCTTGGATGGCCACTGCCCAGCTGACACCCAAGGCTCAGGCAAGCCTTGGTTGGCAGCTGCCCAGCTGCTCAGGGCCAGCCCGAGACTCAGATAACCAGGGCTGGCTGAGGCTTGTGCTGCTGGCAGTGGCAGCAGCAGAAGTGTGATGGGGCATTCCCTCCCCTGATCACCGGATTGCCTCCCACCCCTGAGGGCTCCAGGACTGTGAGAGGGGGCAGGCCGGCTGAGGGACGCCCCCCTCCAGTGCATGCATTTTCATGCACCGGGCCTCTAGTACATACATAATATGATGTGCCTCATTTTACCAATTCCCTATATTGATTCCAATTTGGAGTCTATTATTAAATAACTAGAGGCCCAGTGCACGAAATTCATGCATGGGTGGGGCCTGAGGTGGGTGGGGGAGGCTGGGACACAATCGGCCCTCTGGGCAGGTGGTGGGATGCCCTTGCAGGCCTGGGATCCGGATCCATCCTGTTGACATTCGCCCTGGTTGTTGGGAGCCACCTGGCAGCCACTTTTATATCCTTTCTTCCTTGGGAGCATCTAAGGAGGGGAAGTGGCTGTGGTGCCCGAGGCCGACTTCCAGGAGGCTGGCGGCACTGCTGTTGGGATTGTGCTGGTGGCGCCGGTCCGTAGGTGCCTGGCCTGTTCTTCAGAGATTGGACCTGCAGGATTACTGAGGGAATGGCTGCTACCAGGCCTGTGGGCTGCTGGGATGGGTCTGTCAGCTGAGCGGCACTCCTGCTGTGGGAGCGCAGTGACCACCAGGGGGCAGCTCCTGCATTGAGCGTCTGCCCCCTGGGAGTCAGTGTGCATCACAGTGACCTGTCATTCCGGTGGTTCTGGTTGTTCCGGTTGTTTGGTTGCTTAGGCTTTTATATATATAGATCATGTGATAAGTACCTTTATGAATAACTCCCTCCATATGCATGTGCACACACACACACACACACACACACACACACACACACACACACTTTAGATCTTCCATAGAATAAGGGTTCTAGAAATAAAAATCATTACATCAAACAAGGAGGAATAAATTCAAACATACTTAGAAATCATTTTAAGGAAACATGTACTGTCAAGAGCAGCCCTGTCCTCATGCTCAGTCATAATAGTTTTTCTTCCAAATGTACATCATCCTGTGTCAAGTACTCTCATCAGGTGTCAGGGGAAGGCAGACCCACCAGGTGCTGTCCTTCAAGGCACATACCTTGCCCTTGGGGTTGGATACCCGTGGACTCTCTGCTGCTGGCTCTGCCTTACACCTGGGGCCCCAGGGAGCTCCTCATGGCTGACTGTCTGGGGGCTCCATTTCTTTTGTGTGATGGTTCCTCCTGGGGATCTTGTTTGACTGAAGTGGCCCCTTAACTCCTGCACCATCTACCCTTCACCTGCTCATCTCACATGTGCATTCAGCTCTTCTCTCACCTGTGCTTCTGCCAGGGCTGGGAGCCCCAGAGAACACTTGGCACATGGATGTAGGGACGGTCTAGTGTGAAAAATGAGCTTTTATTTGCTTTCCAGCTACGTTTAAACGTGCTGGGTTTTGTTCCTCATATCCTTGAGATTTATTTATTATTCTTTTTAAAGAAGTTGTTTTTCCTTTCGATGTGGGTCCCACTTGACTCCTTGTTTGTGCAGCTGTTTGGAGGATACAGGACTCTGAAATAGGGTCATCTGGGTCACAATGAACTGCGTTGCACTTGAAATGTGGCATTTTGTGGGTTTGCGGGCTGAGTCTAATGCCCCCTACATGTTCTGTAAGTAAAGATAAGGCTGCCCTGGCTGCCTCCTCCCTCACCTCTGGACATGGACTCCACTGAGTGGACTGGAAAACTCAGGACAGGTAGGTGTCCATTTCACACTGTCATTCTGGAATCAAACACGATCAGGCATGTGAAATTGTGTGTGCAATAAAGAAAAAAACACTGAGAGTTTAACTCCTTTTAAGACAAAATTTCCTGTGGATTCCAAGTACAGACCTATCTGTGTTAAACCGATCTGCCTGGTGGAGGAGAGGAACCAGGAAAATTTAGAGGAAATTTCTCATCACGGCAACTGCCCCAACGGCAGGGACAGAGCCTGTTTGTTCCTGCCACAAAGATAGAAGGACATTTGATCTATTGTTGGATGGCAAAGTGGTACTTTGCAACCATGCAGCTTGGAGTCCTCTGGCTCACAAAGGTGCCATAACCCAGGTTGCCAGCAGGGGGAAGCAGGACCTGTGGCCAGGCCAGGCTGAAAGGGCTGAGCTCTTGGGGGATGCTGGGCTGGAAGGCGCTGAGCTGGTCCTGACCAGATGGGAAGTAGATTCTGTCTCTTCTGATAGGTATCAGGTGGGCTGGCAGTTCAGGTCTGGTGAGGAAGCAATAGAGGAGAATTCACGCTGGATATTCAGAACTGTGGTAGGTAGGTGTGAGAGAGGCTTGCTCAAAATAGGTGGTCTGGGTGGGGGGTGGTGGTGGGAGAAGAATCTGGTGTCCGGGCACTCGGATGGAAAACAGGGCTGGGAAGGTCAGCCAGGGAGGAAGGAGGCTGACTGAGCTCAGTGCTGTCCCAGGGCAGGGCAGGGAAATGGGACCTGAGTATGCTGAAGGCCATCATAGGAGCATCTGAGCCTCCTGAGAATCCTGCTCCCACTGGAGAGAGAGGCCCTGGAAACAGGAAACAGTGCCCATGGCATGGCCCTTTGGCCTCTAGGTCCTGAAGTTATTCTCCTTCAGCCAACTTGCATGGGGTTTAGGGAGGATGGGGGCTGCAGGGAGAAAGGAGGAAGCAAGTCCAGAATTGCCAGCAGAGGGCGCGTGGAGCAGTGTTGTTGCCTATTGAAAGGGGTTCACTGAGTAAGACTTCTGTGGCATTGGCTCTAGAGATGTGTTTATTTTGGCCCTGTACTCCACACTGCCCACCCCATGGGATTCTTGCCTCTGCCCCCAGATGGATGGTCAAGCCAAGAGGAAGGCCAGTCTCACGCCTGCTGTTAGGAGGCCCTTCATTGTTCTCTGTATCCAGGGGAGGAAATCTGAGATGTTCATGAAGACTCCTGGAGGTTTCTTTTCTCCACAGGAGAAAATACCCTGGGCCTGTTGTTACACGTGAGAGGGCCCTGGAGTCTCCCTGTGAGCCAAAAGAGTCTCCCTCTGGACTCCTCGGGGTCCTGCCCTTCCAAACGCACAGGGGCGGGTGGTCTGTGTTTGGGGCTGTGGGGGGATCTGGGCCAGGGCCGGCATTGTTGCCTCCTTTGGTCCCCGGGCTCCAGCTTGACGTTGACTGTTCTTTCCAGCTTGACCCATGCCAAGATTTTCTCTCCAATACCCAGGGACACTCTGGGGATAACACTGCTGTGGGGTGACTGATTCTTCCTCACCTCCACCCCTGATCCAACCAGGTGAAAACATCAAAGACTGGGCTGTCCAAACTCTCAGGATGAGGCATGAAGAGATGGCTACTCCTCAAGTTCCATCTCCTGGGACCTGTCAAGGTAAATGTTGGAAACCTGATCCCAAAGCCAGTCTTTCTCTTCTCTGGATGTCCTTCCCAAATCTGGTGACCCTGCTGTAGTATCTGGGGAAGCATGACATTCATTGCCCATCACTGTGTATGGTCACTTCCACCTCCTGCAGAGTGGTTGGTAGAGTGCCATCTCCATGGGCCCTCAGCTGGCCACAGTGCCCTTCTGTCCTGGCTTCACCGATCCTCGCCCCTGAGCAGGCTGAAGGGCTTCACAGACAGTGGCATCTGGGCCGGGGCACCGAGGGATACCTGAATCACTGGGACTGGTTTGTGGCCAGGATGGAAAGGAAGGAAGGGAAATGCTTCATTCAGTTGAGGGGAAACAATATGGACTCATAAGAGTAAGAGCAGCAGGAGTTTTTGTCCCCTGTAGTAACATGATGTCATTGGAGAAGTTCTTAGGATTATAGTGAGGGTGGAGGATGGCTCTTTTCGCCAGGATGACCTGCTGGGTCTTCCCCTGCTCCTTGATGGTGTGGGCCCCTAGGGAGACACTGACTGACCTGCACAGAGAGCATAGTGATGAGTGGGCAGGAGGGAGAGTCATAGGAGATATAGCCCTGGAGTCATGAAGGCAGGTGACAGCTGAGGGAGGGCTGCGGCTGGGGGAAATGGAGGCCGCAGGAAGACAGTGGCTGAGCGTCTCAGCTTCTCAACGACACTGAGGTTAGGGAGCTGGGAGCTCACTCTCATGCACTTAGGAAATATCACAAAATTGCTTGAATTTGCATTTTGACCCGAATGCATGCATCCCTGGTTCACCGTTGCTTCATTTGCCCAGTGTGGTCCCTCCCTCTCTTCTTAACTATGTCACTTTGCTGTCACCTCTGAGCCCAAATCTTACCTGTCTATTTCCCAGCCTCTCATTGCCCCAGTCATGATATCAGAGGGCTTCTCTGATGAGCTCTCATTGGCTTGAGTTACCAGGAGCTTGGGGAGCTGCCTTGGGCTGCAGCCTGTGAGGAAAGGATAGGGTCCCTGTAGTGGTCTCAGGAGTGACGAGCTGTCAGGACCAAGTTCACTCACCCAAGGACACACCACATCTGGTCTCCTTCTCATCTTGAATGTGAATGAAGGCCATGTAGGAATGGGGCTTGGCTTCTTGTCCCCCAGTGATCTCCCCTGAAGATTAAGGCTTGAAGGTGGGTGACTGGCAGTGTCTGTGGTCAGGAGGGAAGGCTTAGAAAGGAGATGATTGAAGTGGGTGGACTAGGTGCCCTAAAGACAATGGAGGGAGGGTCTCTTAGATCCTCCTTTACCCCAGGAACTTTCTCTGAACCTCGGGCCTCAGACTCTCCCCGCCCCCCCCCCTAAAAATGAGGGTACAGTGCCTTTCTCCAAGTCCTCCTAAGACACAAGGCCTATCTTGCAGATGGTGGAGCCCCAAGGGGTGAAACAGGACGCAGTCTCCCTGATGCTATGAGCCTGTGTTGACACCTGATTTGTGCTGTTTCTAATGATCTACCCATGAGCTCATGGAGTTGGATTTTCTAAAATCCTCTTGTCCTAGTGCTTAATACATCCTAGGTTCTCAGAAAACATTTGTTGGCTGCATGAATGATGGACTCCAATTAGCTTTTGCCTGATGTCTGGTGGGATTCAAGGCCACAGGGATGGGGAGAGGACACAGCCAGAGAGAGTGGAGCAGCCGAGGGCCTGGGAAGCAGGGGAGGTGGGGCTGGACATGGGCGGCTCAGGCTGAGCAGAGCCAAGGCAGCCAGGGAGCTTCTGTGCAGTCATCCCGCCACATCTCAGGTCAGTCACACCTGGCTTCTCTCCTGGGCATGGCGTGAATTCACTTTCAAGATGAGCAGGAGACCAGGTGTGGTGAGGAATTTTAATAACTTGTCTTTTGTATTCTCTATCGGCTAGCCGGTTTGGCTCAGTGGATAGATAGAGTGTCAACCCATGGTCTGAAGGGTCCCGGATTTAATTCTGGTCAAGTGCACTTATCTCGGTTGCAGGCTCCATCCCTGGCCCTGGTTGGGCACATGCAGGAGGCAACCAATTGATGTGTCTCTCTAACATCAATGTTTTTCTCTCTCTGCCTCTCCCTCTCCCTTCCACTCTTTCTAAAAAAATCAATGGAAAAATAACCTCAGGTGAGGATTAACAAAAAAAATCCTCAAAACAAAACAAAAACAAAAAAGGAAAACTTGTCTTTTGTAGCTTCACATCTTTTGCCAAATGCCTTTCTCTGGAAAACTCATTTTCTAGGTGATAAGAGAGCGGCTAACAACTGCTAGACCTTTTAGTGCACACCTTCCTCACAGCCATCCTTGTTGTGTGTCTATCCAGCATCAAACTTGTTAATCTGTGGGATGGGACCAGGCATTCAGGAAGTTCCTGGGTGCAAATGGAGGAAAAGTCCCTGCCAATGCAGGGCAGAAGGGACAGGAGTACAGGGGGTTTGATGGGGGTGGGCTCAGGCCTCTGGAATGGGGATGGTCACTTACCAGTCGTACCTAGGAGGCGGGAGGGGGGCAGAAGAAAGACCAACAAGAGAAGGAGTGGCTGCATCTTCCCCAGAGGCCTGCCCAGGTCAGAGCTGCTGGTGTTTCTTGTGTTTAGACACAAACCCCTGAGAGGAGCAGGGGAGTGTGGCTCAGTGACTTCTCGCACCTCCTGGACCGCGCCCCTCTAGTTTTGCTGGGTGTCATCACACCAGGTGTTTGTGGAAGTTCTCAGGCTTGGTTCGGTGACAATGGCACTGCCACCACATTTGCACTCCCACTGCTAAGCCACAAGGTGCAACAAGGAGTAAGAACGTGAGGGCCTTGGCTGCAGCCAGCAGGGGGCTGGAACCTCAGAAGTCCCTCAGTGACTGAACCAAGCCTGTTTCCATGTCTGGGCTCCTGGCTCTTTCCATGCTGATGAAATCGTGAATAATCATTTAACAGTCCAGTTCCAGGCATATGGGAGATGTGGCTCCTGCCCTTGAGAAGCTGACATCGGCTGCAGTCTACTGAGAATCTGTGGCTGGGGTACGAGAAGGGAAGGGCTTTGGGGAGGGGCTTGCTCAGTGGTGTGAGGTAGAGGGTGAACGCGCCTGAGGACCAGGTGGCCTGCACACACCCAAATACCCCAAACGGTAGTTCCCATTCCTCTTTTACCACCACTCCAAACTCTTATTTTTGGAATATTTAGCATCTCCTTTGTAAATGTAAATATTGTATGACACACCGGGCTTTTATTACCGCACAATTTTGAACAGAAGTCCTGGACTCTTGTTCATTGGCTCCAGTGTCCAGAGAACCCTGTCTCTGATGTCCCTGGCCTAGCAGTTACATACATTTGCAAACACATTATCCCAACACTCTCACCAGTGTGACCACAGAAGGAAGAGCAATGGGAAGGGAGGCACCAGGAGTTCTCAACAGCCCAACCCCAGTTCTGTGCAAGGAGCAGCACCTAATGAGCACATAGAGGAACTTGCTGAAGGATCACTGATGATGATTTCTGCGTGGTGGAGGTCTCGGTAGTTTTCATTTTCTTATCTACATGTTCCACATTTAACTATTTTCTGTGATGAATATGTACTACTTTTTTATACCCAAAAGACATTTTCCCATAGTCAAAGCACCCCTATCAATGGCAGATGTTTAGCAAAGTACTTCCTTTTAGCCTGCCCTTCTGAAGTTGTATGTTTTAATATGAGATTCCTGTTCTTAATTTAGTCATAAAATAAAGATTTGGGTTTTCGTTCCATACAGAGAGACAGACAGACAGACACACACACACAATGGGAGGTGGAGAGAGGCTGGCTGAGACCGAGATGAAAGGGCACCTTCAAGGTCGGTGTTGGCTGCCAATGGATGGGCTGCCAGGACACCAGGGGCTGCACTGGGCTCTGGGCTCAAGACAGGGCTGTGGACGGCACTTGAGCTGGGCCTGGGAGTAATGAAAGGCCTCCTGACAGTCTCAATCTGCTCTGATTAGTGGGGGGAGTGCTGCATGGGGTGAGCTATACCTTTCCATAACGTTCCCACCCATTGCTCTTTGGGTGGAGAAGTGGCCCCTTACCCAAGAGCTTCTTACAGGACCCTCCATCTAATTTCCGGATTATTTTATGCTGCATATTGGCATTGGGGCTTCGTGGGGAAGGGTGTAAGTGCGGCTTGAAGTAGGAGGGCAATGTGGATGAGATAAGAGGGTCCTCTAGAAGAGGGTCACTTTTGGGGGGGCAGATGTCTCCCCTTTCCCGATGGAGCTTACCTTAGGCCTGGCAGGGAGCTGGCACTGGGAGGAGTATGGGGAAGGAGCTAGGTAGCGGGGCAGCAGGAATTTTATTCTAGAGGTGGAAGGTGCGGTTCCATGAAGGAGGAAGCTCTAACAGATGGGAAATGTGAACAGATGGTTGCCGCACACACAGCAGGTAACTAACACATGTTTTGGTGAGTACAGGAGGAATCAGTGACTTCCACTCTAGAGATGCAAGTTTATTACGTGTCTGGCAGCCTCCCCTCAACCCCTCTGCATAGTGCAGTTCTAGCCTGCGCCCCAGAGGAGACGGATAGATCAGTTCCGGGGCGCCTCAGTCTGGTCTCTGCAGTTGGAAACGTCTCATTGTTCTTTCTATCCAAGGCAGAAAGCTGGAAATCTTAGTTTCAACACGAGGAGGTTTCCCCCCTTTTTTCCCAAAGGCGACAATGCCCTGGGCCATGTTGTCACACACGAGGGGGCCCCCAGAGTCGCCCTGTGGGCAGAGAGAAGAAACACTGAGCTGGGCCTTCTCCTGGCCCTGTCCTCCTTGCTGCCCTGGGGGTGTCTGGTCCCTGTTAGGAGCTGCATGGGAGATCAGGGTCAGGGCAGGCCTTGTCCCCTCCCTAGGTCTGGTGTTTTCCATTTGATTCTGAATGTCTCTTTTCCCCCCTCTAGGAAGCCTTTGCCCAACCGTGGCTGCGCGACAGCCTCTCTGCTCCCCGGAGAGACAGGACCAGAGATTGGACGGTGGAAAGGCAGAGGTCATAGGGCTATGGCTAGTTCCCACTGCCTCAGGTTACCTGCAAGCTTGGTTGTGCCCAGGGCTGGGCCTGGACAATGTTGGAGATCTCACCTTAAAAGTAGACTGACTCTTTCCTGGGTCCCCCACACAGATCTCTGTGGCTCTGTTGTAACGGCGTCTGTAGCAAGAGACACACTGCTTGTCCTCCTGGATTTCCAGCTCTACCTCGTGCAGTGTGGCTGTGGAGGTGTTCAGGTCGAGTCGCCCCCAGCCGGCCACTCTGCACACCATCCCTGGCTTCACCTGCTCTCCCCTCCTGGGCAGCCTGAGGAGGCTCACAGCGGCAGTCAGGGTGGCCTTCCTCTGCAGCTGAAGGCAGAGGACAGGAATTCTCATTGAGCTGGGGCCCAGGACTCCAGGACAGTCATAGTCCTGGGACAAGGAAAGGGCTCACACTGGGAGGGACGACAGGAAGGAGGTCACAGGAGATGAGAAACCCCAGGCTGAAGGTGTGCAAGAGCCAGTGGAAGGATGAGCCCTACCTGCAGCAACATGATGTCATTGACTTTGGGATGATAGTTTGGGTGGCGGATGGCTGTTTTCACCGGGATGACCTGCTGGGTTCTTTCACGCTTCTTGATGTTGTGGGCGCCCAGGATGACTGTGATGGACCTGCACAGAGACAGCCAGGGACATGGAGGCACAGCAGATACAGCCCAGGGGCCAGGAAGAGAAAAGGGCAGCTGGGGGCAGTGCAGGATTGGAGTGGAGAGGAATTCTAGGGGGTGGGGTGGGGGACTGAGCATGCCTGTGCCCTGTGCATGTTGGCAGCTCAGACTAGGTGTCATTTCCTGGAGCAGAGCTTGGGTGCTCAGTCGCACCCTGAGCTTGTCTGTCTCTAAGCAAAACCGTGAATTTCTCACATTTGTACCCTGGTCTTCAGGGCACAACCTTGGCCTCCTTCCTAAGTCCCTTTGATCAGTCCCTCCAGTCTTCAACAGGCCACTTGCATTGACCTGTCCCTCTCCCCAAAGCTGACCTGTCCTCTGAAGTTCCCCTCAGTGACCCTAGGTCTGCAGCCCCTGAGAGGTGGGTTCCCTGTGAGGTGTCTGCAGAAGGGTGGGCCCCAGGCTGCGCTCCTCACCTTCCCCAGCAGTGAGCTGCTGTCAGCACAAAGTCCTCACGCACAAGGAAACCCCCACATCGTTTTCTGTCTGAAATCCTGATCCGAAGAAATGCCATGTAGGGACGAGAGTGAGGCTTGACCTCATGACCCCCGATGATTTTCACTGCAAGAAAAATTCTACTCTGCCTGCTGTGCCCATGGAGCCAGAGGCTGGAGAGGGGGAGACTGGGATAGACAGGGGCGGGCGGGGAGAACTTGGGTGGCAGATAGTGATGTCTGTAGTCATCAGCCATAACCAGGAAGACGTCCTGCAGGTTTCTTGGGCAACATTCCTGGCTTGCTATGTGACCTGACCCACAACTGAGATACTCCCTCTGACAAAGAGAAGAGCAATCCTTCCTTCATTCCTGTTGCAGCTGTGCACACGGGCAATGGGATTTGTGTCTGGAACAAGAAATTTCGTGCCTGTAGATCCTGGAAAATCCTTCCTGCCACGCTCCTTGGGCCTCTCTCCCTTCTTTTTCCCAAATTCAGAGCCATTGCTGGTTTGTACTATTCTGAATATTGGGACTGAAAAATTACCAGAGAGAATTTGAGATCAAACCAGACTCAGGGGACCAGGATGCCACCAACTCTGGGATCAACTTGATCCCCAGGTTCTTTACAAAGCTTGGGGAAGGGGGTGGAGATTGAGGGAGATTTTAAGACACTGAGTTAGAACGTTAGTGGGCCTTGCTTTGATTATGGAAGCCTGCCCCCTTCACCTAGCTGCGATTTACTGTGGAATTATTTCTCATTTCAAGCGTCCAACCTTCTTTCAAATGCCTTTGAAAAAAAGCCCAGTTTCCAGATGGCAAGGGACGGGGAGAGCACCCATGTGTCCTCCTCAGGAGCAGCCGTCTGCCCTGCTATTCCTGTTGAGTTTTCCTTCAGCATCAGTCTTGCTGGTCTTTGAGAGAGGTGGGATCTAGAGTTGAGAAAGCACCTGGGGATGGACCAGGGCCAGGATGTGTCTGAGTGTAGCATGTGAGCTGGGCTGTGCCAGTGCCGCGTGGCATTGGGCTTCTGGTGGGGGTCAGTCACTCACCTGCCTGCGCCTTGGGGGCCAGAAGAAAGGCCATCAGGAGCAGAAGTGGCTGCATCTCCTCAGGAAGCTGCCAGGTCAGAACTGCTGGTGCTTCGTCCTGGTCTTCTGAGCCCAGGGTTCTCTAGTGTTGTGGCCTTTATCACACACAGCTCTCTCAGTAACCACATAAGCACTGGCAGCCATTGACTCAGTGGTGACTATGCCAGCTGAAAACAGGAACCACAGGCTACAGATAGGGCGGTTCATGATGCTGCATCAGCCAGTAGGAGGTGCCTGAGCCCCCAGAAACCCGAATGTCATAACACATGCAAGGACCCCTCGTTTCCTTGGCTCTCTCTTGACAGTTGGGGTGATTGTTTATTGAGGTCCCCTTTTTGTGAGGGTCAGCAGTATTGGAGATGAGATTTCTTGCTTCTGCTGGAGGAGACAAAAGCATCAGTGATCAGATAATGATGGTGAGGGCTGTGGGTGGAGGGATGGACAAATGGTGTGGCAGTGATGCCGAAGAGGACTTGTTCTAGTGACAGAAGAGCTGATGGCTTAACAAAACCAACAAAAACATTTATTTTACTCAGGAATCTGCATTTGGGATGGGTTTAGTGTGGATATCTCCCCTCAGCTCCCCTTGATGGCAGAGGAGGCTTGAAGCCTGGAGCCTGCCCAGTGGTTGGTGCCAGATGTCTGTGGGCATGCCCGTTCCTCTCTGTGAGGGCCTGTCATGTAGTCTCTGCATAGGATTGTTCAGTCTTCTTTGCAGCATGATGGTGGCTTCCACAGAGTGAGCCTCTCTTCCAAATTGACCCTGGCAGACATATCCTTTTTCTTTCCTAGGCTTTGTAGCCATATGGTAACCTTTCTACCTTATTCTACTCCTTGGGGGCAATCAAAAGCCCTCACCCACATTAAAAAAGGAAAGAGCATTGCAGTCATGTAATAGAGCCTGTGGGATGGGAGATACATGGTGGCAGTCAAAGCAGCGCACAATCTGCCCCCTGCTGAGGCACATGTAGAGTCAGTGAGAGGAGCTGAAACCACGGACCCCTGTAAGCCGCGGTCACAGCCTTTGGAGAGATTGGGGTCTGCTCTGTCCAAACCACGTGTATGAGGATGGAAGAGGGTTGACTCTCCCAACAGTTACTCTTTTCTTAAGTGGGAATGAATACCAGGAAGCCAAATAGTATTTTCCCAGCACTGTCCAGAGGACTATTACATTTCAGATATCTTTATACCAAGCTAATATATGCATTTAATTTGATTCCAATAAAAATATCATTTTTTTCTTCCAGTGTTACACAGTAAGGGAGAGGGTAAGCCTTATTAGATATTAAAAACATTATATAAAACCTCTTTCCTTAATCCTATATAATAAAAGGCTAATATGCAAATTGTCCCCTTGGGTGGGAGTTTGACTGACCGGGAGTTTGACCAGGGGGTAGGGCTGGACAGCCACCCTCCCATGTCCCCTCCCCGTGGCTGGCCCGGCCCAATCGTCCCAATCAGGGTAGGCCGGCTGGACCCCACCCATGCACAAATTCATGCACCAGGCCTCTAGTACTATAATAACTATGTGCAGTGACAGATGGGTATTAGACTTGTGGCGATCACTTCATAAGGTATACAAATGTTGAATCACTATATTGTGTACCTGAAACTAATATAATATTGCAGTATTTCAATATGTCAACTATAGTTAAAAAATAAATTTAAAAAACAAAAGATAAAGGAGAAAAAAAGAACACATTGTAAAGGCCATAATACATGTGTGAAATAAATTTAAATGGTAAATGACAAAACCCCCCCCCCCCCAAAACGAACAAATAAACAAAAAAACACACCTCTTTCCTGATTCATGAGTAGACAAAGGCCCATTAAATAGAATAGAAAACCTAGAAACATTCCCAAGTACATAAAGGTATGTAATTTATAATAAGGTGGCATTTCAAATCATTGGGAAAAAGATAGACTTTCTAATAAATGATATTGGAACAATTAGAAAATATTTTTTTCTTTGTTTTATTTTCCAATCAGAGTTGACAAAGTCACTTTTAAAAGATATTAAGTTGGAGTCATATTTCATATAAACCACCAGAATGAAATGCAAATAGATAAAGACACTTATATATCCTATATAATAAAGAGTTAATATTCTATTTAGACTGAACAGCAAAACTACCATCCAGAGGACATTCTGGATGAAGCTGGGGCTGCGAGGGCCGAGTCCCTTGCATGAATTTTGTGCTTTGGGCTTCTAGTACAAAATAAAACCATACATGCACAATGAATAAACATGGATGAATTTCTTTATAAACTTAGAAGGAGTAAAGCCTTTCTAGCAATGACTCTAAATACAAAAACTTTAGAAGAAGTGATTGATAAATACATTTTGATATGCAAAAATTAATTTGTACAAGTTTCCACTTTCCTGACCACGTGAGCCTCCCTAATTTGAATTGGATTGTGCACAGGCAGGAGCTTTTGGTAATGATAGGGACCATGTGATCGTCTGTCCAATTGGATGGGTGTTCAGAGGCAGATTCTAACTGCCATTAGCAAATACATTGTAGGATTGTCCTACCATTTGATTATGTACAACTGAATTGGTGAAAATGGGGTGCCCAATGGCGGAAGTGGGGGATGCCTTTCCCAACTGGGTGCTGGGGGTAGGGTTCTTATGATAGCTTTAGAAAAGGAATTTTCTAAAGCTATCATAAGTGAATGGGTGAATTTTATTTGCATGGAGTTATATCCCTCAGTTGCAAAGTTCTCATTTCCTTTAAACTGGACCTGGAAAAGGTGCAGCTGGGGATTCAGCAGAGCTAGAAGCAAAGCCAGTGCCCGAGGTTGCATTCCACGGTGGAGTTAAGTCCCGCAGAGCATCAGGCTAGTTGTAACCCATTAGTTCACTGTGTGTGGGCCGTGTGGGCCATGCAGGGGAGCAGGCCCTCTGCCACAAGAGAGCCAGGAGCGCAAGAGGGCGAGGGAGGGAACTCTGTTTTTCCGGGAGCTTATGTAGCTCAGATTTGGTGCCATCGCATGGGCCACGTCTATTCTGGCCAATGACCTGCTCCCAGGTGTGACTGACAAGTAACCACCTTTCCTGTGGCATTCAGACCTTACTGGGCATGCTTCTATTCATTCTTTGTCCAGTCCCTTCCCCCAGGATCTGTGGGGAACAGACCTGGAGAGTGTGAAACTGCAGCTTTCTGGCACACGTGGCATGCCTATATTATCAGGCCTTCCCTTTGCTCCATCCCTGTCAATTAATTAACAACTGGGATAATTATAACAGTATCACAATAACATTCATGCCTGCTACTTTTACTGTACTTTAAATTTTATTTTCCAATTACAGTCCACTTTCAATATTATTTTGCATTAGTTTCAGGTATACAGCATAGTGATTAGATAAATTATATACTGTACAAAGGGTTCCTTCCAATATTTCCAGTACCCACCTGGCACCATACATAGTTATGACAATATTATTGGCTGTATTCCCTATGCTGTACTTTGCATCCTAGTCACTATTTTCTAACTACCAATTTGTACTTCTTAATCTTTTCACTTTTTTTCCCCAGTCCCCTAAGCCCCTTCTCCTCTGGCAACCATCAGTCTGTTCTTTTTATTTATGAGTCTGTTCCAATTTTGTTTGCTCATTAACTTGTTCTTTAGATTCTACATATGAGTGAGATCATATGGTTTGGTCTTTCTCAGTCTGACTTATTTCCCTGAGCATAATACCCCTAGGCCCACCCATGCTGTCACCAATTATATCTGCTATTTCATGGCTCATGGAAATGAGGCTGCCGTCCTGCCTGCTCCCCACCTGCTGCTCTCTCCCCGAGGTGAACAGGAGGCGCCAGTGAACAGTTTGGGGGCTGCACGTCTAGAAACGAAAGATATAAAGTCATTTCCAAACCCCATATGCTGCTTGCTGTTCTAGAGACCCAACTGATTAAAACAATTAAAACAGAGTGTAATGAGCAATAAAAATAAAACACAAATACTCCTGTGGGATCCGGGCCTTGTGGGTTCATGTGAGGGAGGGAGAGGAAATTCCATTCAGATCAAAGTCAACACTGTCAGTTTCACTTGTGTTCAGGTGTCAGAACCTGTATTATGTTCACTGTACATTCCCAATGCCTGGCACTTAGTAGGTGCACAATCAGCATCTGTTCACTGATTGCTGGAAAAACTGTGCTTTCCAGTCCTACTGCAGAGAGCAGCCCTTTCTAACTCAAAAGGCAGGTAGAGCCCATGTGGCGTCCCTCCCCACAGCCTGAGCCTTGAGGCCAGCAGTGAGGAACAGGCTGCAGGGACAAAGGCTCCTGAGTGACCAGCAGTCAGTGGACTCTGAGCACATGGTGGGGACACTGGGCTGCATGTGAGTGTGGAGCTGGCTCTGCCCAGTGAGAGATGGGGCCAGGTGTTCTGCAGACACCCTGCCGCCCTGTCCTTCAGGGCCCTACAGGGGGCCAGCACAGGCCTGGTCCCCCGGTCACCCTGTGCCAGGCATAAGCTGGGTGGCAACTCAGTGAGTAGGCCCTGCTGGAACCTGGGCACTCTGGGTGTCCTAGGTGGGAGGGATATGGGGGAGCAATGAGCTCAGATCAATGTGGTCTGTGGGGCGCAGGGGTTGGTGGACTCTGAGGAGGCTCAGTGGTCAGCAGGGATGAGAAGAAGGGGCAGCCAGGAGACTGGAGGCCAAGCTAGGCCCTGAGCTCAGAGGAGGGCAGAAAAGGGGAGGGAGAGAAATTCAGTCCAGGAGGGAATGAGGAGCTTCTCAGGACTTCCCTCACTCCTCCACCCCCGTCTCTCCTCACCAGCCCCCAGGACCCCAAAACCTGCCACTCCCTGGTTGTGGTAGAACAATGTCCTGCTCAGGAAGGCCCTCCTCTTCCCAGTGTGGTGGGGCCTCCTGAGCTGCAGCCCAGGCTGTGCCTGCTTGGTGCCCAGCACCCACGGTGCTAGACCTTCACACTGAGCCCAGCACCTGAGAGATTCGTTTTCTCCTAATGGTGCTCCTCTCTGCCCTGGCAGAAGGGCAGGCCCTGCAGGTGCAGGTTTGGCCAAGAAGGAGCTGGTAACAGCTCAGCATGAGGTTTGGGGGTTGGAGGGGGGAGGGGAAGAGGAGGAAGTAGAACAGAAAAGAATTGTGCTATTGGCCTTCTGAGCACAGAGCTGGTGCCTGTGAATGAGGGTCAAAGAATAAACAAAAACCCAGCTCTTCCCATCAGCTGAGAGATGTTTATTCAGTTGTTGGCACCACCTCCCTCCCCGCAGTGTGATCCTGGATTAGCTCCAGAGAAGATAGTCTGGGTCCTGCAGTTGGAGGCTTTTCATGGTTTCTCTTATCCAGGGAAGGAAACTGGCGACCTTGGTATAGACTCGTGGTGGTTTCCCATCATTGCTTCCATAGGAGACAATGCCCTGGATCTCATTTTTACACAGGAACGGTCCCCCGGAGTCCCCCTGTGGACAGAGAGAGGGAAGAACTGAGCCAGTTCTTCTGGCCCTGCCCTTGACCCCTCACCCCCAAGCCCCTCTCAGAGAAGGCTGCCTTGCATGGATTCCACCTTGGAGATAAGCGGACAGGCAGGTCCCTGTGGTCCCCTCAGCTTGGACATTGTCACTGCTTCACTTCACCCCAGGTGGCGGCTCCCTCTGCTCTCCCAGGTCCCAGATCCTCTGGCTACGAAGGGGCTGTGACTGCTGTCTACTGTGTAAGGACCCGAGAGCCGGCAGGTGGGGCTGACACCATTAACCAGCTCTGAGGAGCCACCAGGTATAAATTCTGCACACCCAGGGAATAGTTATCTAACTGCATTGCCCCAGCTTTGCCAGAGTGTTGTTTGCACTCCCGCCCCCCGCCCCCTCCCACCCCTTGGGGGAGAATCGTGTTTGGAGTGACCAGAGGCCTTTGTATGCTCTTGGAGACCCTATTTCTCTCTGCTCTGGTGGCTCCCCTCTTTTCTTTCCAGGGAGAAAGATCACAACCTAGAGGGTGAAGGATTTCACTGCCCTGCCTGGGTCCCCAGGTCCTACTCTCTACCCAAACACCCTTCTCCCCAGAACCAAGCTAGGCAGATGTTCAGTGTCACCTTAAAGGAAGCCTTAGGTTCTCTTGGGTTCCCCACACACAGTTGAATGTTCTTGTTGTAATGGTTAAAGCGCCTTTTACACTTCAAATCGTCCTGCAGGGTCAGCTCTACCTCCTGCAGAGTGTCTGAGCAAGGGCCCTTCCTTGTGACCCGCCCCCAGCCGGCCACAGTGCAGTTATCTCCTGGACTTGGCAGGTCCTTGCCCCTGGGCAGTCGGAGGGGCTTCACAGCACCAGTTTGCTTGATGTTTCTCTCCAGCTGATGGGGAAGAGGCAAGGGAGTCCAGGTCAGCTAGTGGTCTCTGAATCTGGACACTGAGCGACCCTTGAGTCACTAGGACTGGTCAGGTGGCCAGAATGGGAGGAAAGGAAGGGACAGTTCACAGTGAGAGGAGATACAATGAGATCCCAGAACTGCAAGAGCAGCAGGAGGTTTCCTCACCTGCAGTAACATGATGTCATTGGAGATTTTCCTCTTATTATAGTCTGGGTGCGGGATGGCTCTTTTCACCAGGATGACCTGTTGGGTCTTCTCCTGCTTTTGGATGTTGTGGGCCCCCAGGGTGACACTGATTGACCTGTAAAGAGAGCAGAGTGGATGAGTATGTGTGTGTGTGTGTGTGTGTGGGGGGGGGGGGTGCGGGATAGGTGGAGTCACAGCAGGTACATCCCAGCAGCCATGAAGGGCAAGTGACAGCTGGGGCAGAGCAGGGCTACAGACTAAGGATATCAGTTCATAGGGTCCAGGGGCTGAGTGACTCTGGTTCCCACTGACACGGAGTGTAGGGCTTGTGGGAGCTCTCTCTTGCCCTCAGGAAATATCATGAAATTGCTTGCGTTTCCATGTTGACCCTAATGCATGTGTTCATGATCCACCGCTGCTTTATTTGCCGAGTGTGGTACTTCTCTTTTCCACGGTGTTACTTGCTGTCACTTCTGACTCTCAGGGCCCAAAGCTTACCTGTCCTATTTCTCAGGCTCTCATTGCTCCATCATGATCTCTGATGGCTCCTCTGATGAGTTCTCATGGGCTTGAGTTACCAGGAAACTGGGGAGCTGCCCTGGGTCTCAGGAGGTGTAGCCTGGCTGCAGCCTCTCACCTTCCATGGCAGTGAGCAGCTGTCAGAACAAAGTTTTCTCCCACAAGGACACCGCCACACCTGGATGACTCCTCATCTTTAATGTGAAGGTAGGCCATATAGGGTCGGGAGTGAGGCCTGGCTTCATGTCCCCCGATGATCACCCCTGAAGGAAAATTCTGTTGTGCTTGTGTGCTCCCCCGAGTCCATCAGGCAAGCATCGGCTTGATGCTCATGCGCTGGGCACTTGGGAGCCTAGGGTGGCATAGAGCTGGGAGGGAGTTCGGGGATGGGGGAACTCAACTTTCTCTTCTGGAAAAGGGAAGAGTAACAGGCTGGGTCTGTGACTTGGCCTGCCACATAGTTGCAGGTGAGAATATGGTCTTAGTGATAGAGAAGACCTGGAGGCTCCTGAAAATTCCTCTCCTGACTTCGCTTGGTGTTGGGTGAGCTTCTGAATCCCCTGAGGTGCTGTGATGTCCAGGGCAGTGCGCTTTGCAGTGTCCAAGACAGGTTTAGGAATCTAGATGTTGCAGAGCTGTCCTAGGGCCTGACAGGTGGGGAGTTCCCGGTGTTTGTTAACTGCCTGAGGGGTTGGCCCCCAATGAGCCTCTGGAGGAGGGTTGGTAAGGCCAGTGCTGTGGGATTCTGGAAAACAGAGAAATTTGGGGCTGCCAACCTCACTGGCTAATCCTTTAAGGAGTGGACCTGCTAAAGGCCTGGGAAGCAAAGCAGAGTTTGAGAAAGGGACTGAGGGGCCTTGAGATGGAGAAGAGGAAGCAGTCTTCTGGGGATGGTGACCCCACCAACTGTGGGGTGCTGAGCTCTGGGCTTCTCTCCTACGCAGACCCTGAGGACAGCACCTATGTCATCACAGGCATGGAAGCCAGGACTGTCTGCCCTCTGCAGTTTCCCAGCCTCTGCCATGCACTTCTAGGAAGTTCCACTCTCCAAATGGCACAGGTAGGGCCTGGGGAGGGCATCGTGCCCACTGGATTTTCTTGAGAATAGGCTTCTGCCCTGTCATTTATTTCTGCCTGTGGCTCATCCAGCATCATGTGTGGGGGTCTGAGATGGGATGGGAGCTGGGGTTCAGAGCATTCCTGGTGGAGAGCTGGATCAGGGATGTGCAGAAGGGCCAGCAGGTCTGTGCCCACTGTGGGATGGGTTGGGCCTGTGAGGGTGGGGAGGGTCACTCACCTGCCTCCGCCCCGGGGAGTAGGAAAAAGGCCAGCAGGAGCACGAGCAGGGGTGGCTGCATCTTCCCAGGAAGGCTGCTCAGGTCGGAGCTGCTGGTGTTTCTCTGTGCTCTCCGTTAGCGCCCAGAAGAGGAAGGAGGTGTGGGTGGGCTCTGTGACCTGAGTCCCCCTCTGGTTTTATAGTGCTTCATCCCGGAAGGCTTTTTATGAAGCATCCCCAACACCACGCCTCCTGCCTGATGATGGTCTCTGGGTGGTTGTGTGAGAAGTATGCAGCAACCACATCAGTACCCACAGCTGATGATTCAGAGCAGATATTAGAGCCGACTCCAGCCCTGAGCAGGAACCCAAGGGTACAAGGTGGGGCCTGTGGCATGTGGTATTGATCAGTGGAGGTACTGGAGCCCAGAAACCTGAGTCCTCAGTGAGAGAACCCCCAGTGCCTCATCTCCATGCAACTAAGTCCATCAGGGTAATTTCTTTTGCTTGTGTCTGTTTAGGTCCTTCTCTTTCCTATGGACAAACATAGTGGAGATGTGTCTCCTGTTTTTAGAGCAGTGTTTTTCAAGCTTTTTCTTCTCATGGCACATAAACTACTAAAATCCTGTGGCACACTAAAAAATATATATTTTGTATATGTTACAAAAAATAGGTATTCTTTTGGTTGTTTTGCAAAAAAAAAAAAAAGTGTTTAGCTACCCTTTTTGCTCCAAAGTGACTTAAAAAAATATTAGGTGCCTATACTTGTATATAAGTACTTCTGGTACCAAGAATTAAACAATCAGACACAACTATATTACACACTGTGACCAATAAACTGCAATTCTATTATATGACCTATATATTTATGGTTCCACAAAGGGCATTCACACCAGATGTGTATTGTTGTGTTGGCTGTTGTAATTTTTTAAAATATAATTTTTATTGATTTCAGAGAGGAAAGAAGATAGAGAAATGAAACAGTAATGATGAGAAAGAATTCTTGATTGGCTGTCTCCTGCATGTTCAACACTGGGGATCAAGCCTGATACCTAGGTATGTGCCCTGACCGGGAATTGAACTGTGGCCTCTTGGTTCATAGGTCTATGCTCAGTCACTGAGCCACACCAGCTGGGTTGTTGTCATTTTTTTTATTTGCTGACCTAAGGGAAAATAGGTTAGTGCTCCTGACTAAATAGTCTGGTATTGATGTTTTAAAAGTTCTTGTGGGGCACTGGTTGAAAACCGCTGCTTTAGAAAGAGCTGACCATCTGATGGGGGAGACAGAAACATCAGGGAGCAGAGTACTGAGTGGGAAGGGCCATGGTAGAGTGATGCACAGGGGAGGTACAGAGCATCATCACCATCCACTAAACCGACATAGCAACCCATTCATCATCACAGTGTCCTCCCGAGGGGTTTTATTTACAAACTAGAGGCGCGGTGCATGAAATTCATGCTTGCGGGGGGGGGGGGGGGGAAGGGAAGTTCCCTCAGCCCAGCCTGCACCCTCTCACAATCCTGGACAGCTGGCTCCTAATCACTCTTTCTGCAGGCCTGGTCATTACTAATTGCCTCCCCCCACAGGTCTGGTCACCCCAAACTACCCCCCTCTGCAGGCCTGATCACCCCTAACTGTCCCCACCTGCTGGCCTGATTGCCCCCAACTGCCCCCCGGCCTAGTTGCCCCTCACTGCCACCCCTGCCAGCCTAATTGCCCCAACTGCCTCCCCTGCTGGCCTGGTTGCCCCCAACTGCCCCCCCCCCCCCCCTTGCTGGCCTGGTTGCCCCATGCAGCCTGAGTTCAGTTGTTTGGTTGTCCCTCACTAACCCCCCTGCCAGTCTGGTTGCCCCATGCAGCCTGCTTGTTCAGTCATTTGGTCGTCCCTCACTAACCCCCCTGCTGGCCTGGTTACCCCCAACTGCCCTCCTCTGCTGGCCTGGTCACCCCCAACTGTCCTCTCCTGCTGCCTGGTTGCCCCCAACTGCTCTCCCATGCTGGCCTGATTGCCCACAACTACCCTCCCCTGCCAGCCATCTTGTGGTGGCCATCTTTGACGGCATAGGGGTGGCCATCTTGTGCAAGGGTGTGAGGGTCAATTTGCATATTACATCTTTATTACACAGTACTAGAGGCCCGATGCATGAAATTTGTGCAAGGGGCTCGGCCCTTGCAGCTGTGGTGGCTGCCTTGGCCCTTGCAGCCCTGGCTTCATCCAGAAGGTCCTCCAGGTCATTGGGCTGTCTGGTCTAATTAGCATATCATGCTTTTATTATTATAGATTGATGTTCATATAATATAAAATGACTAATTTTATAAAGCAGTACTTTGATTTGAAAAACAAGGAAACTTTGGAAAGTAAAAAAGAAAAATGTCACTCATTTGCCCAACCCCATCTCCCTCATAGAGTGTTACCATAAGAAGTGCATTTTAAGTACTTGAGATCATGTTATATATAAACTGTTATATTTATATTATATATACAATACCACTTTCTTTTATCTTAACCCTATGATGTAAGAATTTTCCCCATGTTTTAAAAAATCTATTATTCAATTCCACTGTAGCTTCTGCTTCCTAGTTATTAAAAATTTTAACATGCAGTTAACTTTTGAAGTTATTGGAAAATTTTAAAAACAATTTAATCATAGAGAAAACAATCAAAATGACCTGATTTCAGATTCTTCATTGATAATCATCTTTACTGTATTGAGTTATGAACTAACATACTAGTACTTTTCTCTCATGTATATCTGCATTTTTAAAAACTAAGAGGATTATGTCAAACATATTATGTTTATTAAATATTGAGGTGAACTTCACATAACATAAAATTAACTATTTGAAAGTGTACAATTCAGTGGCATTTAAATGTGCAACCACCACCTCTCTCTAGTGTCAAAGCTTTCTCATCACCCAAGCAGAACATTTTATTTATACCCATTAAGTTGTGTGTACCCACAAATTAATTGGTACTTAATCACTTTCCATTCTCCCTCTACCAGCAACACCCCACCCTGACCTCTGGCAACTACTAGTCTCATTCCTGTCTCTGATGGATTTGCTTATTCTGGATATTTCATATGAAAGGGATCATGTAATATGTGAGGTGTTGTGTTTGGCTTCTTTCACTTAGCATCATGGTTTTGAGGTTCATCCAAGTTGTAGCACTTATCAGTATTATTTTATGGCTAAATAATATTCCTTGTGTTTGTGTGTATATATCCCAATTTATCTCTTTATCTTCAACAGATATTTGGTTGTTACCACCTTTTGGCTGTAGTGACTAATGCTGCTATACATATTTGTGTAAAAACTTCAGTGTTGAGGAAATGTTTTCATTTCTCTTGGCTATATACCTAGGCGTAGAATTGCTGAGTCAGATGGTAATCCTAGGTTTAAGTATTCGAGGAATCACTAAACTGTTTATTGCAATGGTTGCACCATTTTACATTCCCACCAGCAACATATAAATACTTTCATTTCTTTACTTCCTGCCAACACTGGTTATTATTATTTATTATAGCCGTCTTAGTGGGTATGGAATGGTATTTCATTATAGTTTCGGTTTACATATTTTTAATAACTAATGAGGTTTAGCATCTTCCCTGTGTTTGCTAAGCATCTATGTATCTCCTTTGGACCTTTCTCACCATTCTCATTCCTGCCTCCCTAACTATTTGGGTTTGTTTTTCAAGAGTTGGTCTGGGATCTTGAACATAGCCACCTTGACATGCTATGCTGATTAGGCTGAAAATGAAAGGGCAGCCTTTTCTTTTAACTCCAATGGCTAGCACATGGCCAGGGCCATGTAGGAAAGTTCTCTCAAGTCCAGAAGTAGAAATATGAATTAAAGGAGGGGAAAGCTTGCTGAGGTGGCAGACATGTGGAAAAGAGTGTGAAACAGGTACCTTCCTAAGAAAGAACCCCACCTGGGGAAAGCCTCACTGGAGAGACTAAACTTCTTTCTAGATATGATCAAAGTTGAATCAAACTAAGAGACAGTGAAATTCATTTGGGACTTGTAATTTTAAAGAATCTGTGTCTAAGTATAAATTATTAATAAACATATCTGGAAAATAAGATATGATTAGTCAGATAAAATGATGTGATTACTGTAAATGAGAAGATAATATCTAACATCTTAATGCTGGCTAATATTTATTGATCTCTGACCATAGATCCTAACTTCACTCCTTGAGTTAGCTATTGATATTTCTTACATTTCACAAATGAGCAATTTAAGGCCCTGAGGAAGTAGGGGGCCTGCTCTATATCACCCAGCTTATAAGAGGGGAAGAGGGGGGACAGTGCAGAGATGTGGTTTCATAGTCTGTGGTCTTATCCACAGCTCTACAAACATCATCATTTATGATATTGTCCCAAGAATCTGGGGAAAAATTAAAGAGGTGTTGAAGAATAAAAGTTTCTGTCTATATGTTTAATCTGGGATTCTTGTTCTCTTAGAAGAGGAAGGTATCTCAGTGGCTACCATATTGTGATGGAAAAGTTCCTTTGGATCATGTATTCCCTTTGATCTTATCCTTTATTCCCTGACGTTCTTCCCCAACATGCAGCAGAATGTCATGCCTGGCCCATGATGGGCAATCAATCCCCTTGGGCCTTAGCCTCTCACCAAATTACATCTAGTGCTCATTGCAAGTGGGCAGGGCCATTCCTTGTAGGAAATGACAATGTCACAATGACATGACATTCCCACACTCACACATGGCATTTGAGACTCCTGTTATAAACCAATTTCTCTGAGCCTGGTCATTCTCAAGTTATGCCACCATTAGAACCTACAGGTATAATGGGCCAGAACTTGGCTGATCTGATCTGTCCATGAGACTCCTCTGTGTTGTTGAAAAGAGATTCCTCCCTCAGTTAGGAGTTACCTCTACATCACTATTAGGAGAGTGGAATGTCATTCAGAATTTCTGGAGTGTTTACATGACATCAAAAACAGTTTTGAGGGAGAGACCAGTCAGAGAAGGAGAACCTGGGTTATATGTTGGTGTGGGGAAGATTGTGCTCCCATCTGGCCTCTGTAGTAGTAAGGATGGGGAGAGAGGGCAGGGATGGGGAGAGAAAAATGTCTACAGGACAGATGCACATCTATGAGATTTCCAGACTTTTGGCATCCACTAGAACACTCTAATTTTTCCTATGGCCAGCCAGCAACAAAGAGCAAGGCTTGGATGTTGGGTTGGGGATAATTCAGTAAAACTCTGGAGTGAGCAAATGTCTGGGGTGATGAGTAGAGAGGACTACAAAGAAAAGGGAAGGAGAAGTGAGCTTGGGTGAAGACAGTGTGCTCATCCTCACCAAACTGGAGTGAGTATAACAATAGAGAGCCCTCCCCGCTAATCAATTGGTGCTGACTGTTTTTCTGGGCGGGAGAGAGTTGGAATGGAGCCATGTTCTGAGTTGTGATGTTGCCTTTGATGTGACCTTGGATAGCAACACCTACCCCCTCCAACCTCTTTGCCCCACCTGAGGACCTTTATCTCCCCAGGAACTTTGCCCACCAAGGCCATTTCGTTTCCCGAAAGCATTTAGTTCCCTCAAGGCTTGAAGGTCATACCTCACCCTTCTGGAGTGAATGGGTTCTTTGTCTTCCCATCTCACTCAGGGTGTGCACTTTCTTGCCATGTCTATGTGTGATGTGACCAAAAGTTTGGTTTGGGATAGGGAAGAGGGATGCTACTGAGTCATTTACCAGAACCTCTAATATATGACTGAAAACCTGGTGGGTCTTTCTTTCTGTCTATTTCTCAGTTCCGGGCAGATGTAGCAAAGTGTCCTGTTTGGAAAATCTAATTCACACCTACAGATGCTTGTGTCACAGCCCCATCTGTCCCCGAGTTTTGGTATGACATCTCCTAGGTGTAGATATTCCCCTGCTGGTAAGTTCCTCTGTTTCTGACCAAATACCAGGAAGCAACACTGGAGCCATATGTGAACAAAGCAGAAGATCTGGAGCATCCCAGCCAGCCCTTCAGAGTCCTCCCAGAACTCAGGTATTGCAGTGAACCTCTCTCTCTCTGCAGGTGAGGCAGATCCCTGCCCGCCGGCCCCCTGCTCCGACCCGAGCCCCACTGGGCCTCTGAGAGCCTTTTACCAGTGGAACTGTGGCAGGAAGATATACTATGCTAGTAGAGAAGTCAGTGGAAGATAGAATAAGAGGTAGAAGAAGTTAATGAAGTAAGTAAACATACAACAGAGAGTTTTAATAAAGCAAAGATTATTTGAAAAGGCTAATAAAATGGACAAACGTCTGGAGGATATAATAAAAAAAGAGAGAAGGTGCAAATATTTATTATGAGGAACTAATAAGGGAATATTTTTTATAAATACTATAGGCCATTAAAAGCTAAGCCAAGAATATTATAAAAACTTATACTAATACATTTAAAATTTAGTCAAAAACAGAAACATCACTGACTAACACCTACACAGGAAAAATTTGCAAACTTAGGTAACACTAGAACCATCAATGAAATTGCATCAGCAATCCATAATTTTCCACATAGAGAACAGACCTTGATGGCTTTACTGTAATTTCTACTGAAATTCAAGAAAGGAAAACTTTTCAGCTACAACATTTTGCAGAAAAGAGAAAAAGAAGGAACACTATCTCATTTTATAAGGATAGTGTAACCTTGATACAAGCAACAGAATAAGAAAGGAAATTTACAGCCCAATCTCATCACAATTTATAATCACAAACAGCCTACAAGAGTATCAACTGTCAAAATTAGCCCATCAATATATAAAAAGTTAATACAATATGAGCAAGTTAGGTTTATACTAAGGATGTAGATATCATTTGACATTAGAAAGGTCAAGTACCATAATTTGCTACACAAATTGGAGAAAAATCTTATTATCTCAATAAGGGAAATATAAGAGAGAAAACTTATCTCAATAAACATTTGAGATGTTTATTCAACATTCACTGGGGGGATAAGGACACATATGTAATACTTTAATCAATAAAGAAAAAAAATTCAACATTCACACATGATAACGAACATAACCTTTTGGCAGATCAAAAGGAGAAGTAATTTCCTTAATATAATAAACATTTTCTATATAACCCTGGCAGGGTTGCACAGTTGGTTAGAGCGTCGACTCATACATCAAAGGGTGGTGGGTTCCATTCCTGGTCAGGACCCAAACCTAGTTTGGGGGTTCCATCTTCCCGACACATCACAGAGGCAACTGATACGTGTTTTTCTCTCTCTCTCCCCTCACCCCATTCATCTCTCTCTAAAACCATTAACATACTAATGGCCTGGTGCACGAAATTCATGCACAGAGGGGGCGTGTCCCTCAGCCTGGTCTACACCCTCTCCAATCTGGGACCCCTCGGTGGATGTCCGACTGCCTGTTTAGGCCCGATCCTTGGGATCGGGCCTAAACAGGCAGTCAGACATCCCTCTCACAATCCGGGACCGCTGGCTCCTAACCGCTTGCCTGCCTGCCTGATTGCCCCCTAACTGCTCCCTTGCCAGCCTGATTGACACCTAACTTCTCCTCTGCCAGCCTGATTGCCCCCAACTACCCTCCCCTGCTGGCCTGATCACCCCCAAGGCTTTTATTAGTATAGATATGACTCCTCACAGAAAATTTCACTAACCCTGCTTTACAATAAGGGCTTGAAGATGGAATCATTGGGGCCAGACACCAAGATTTCCTTTCTTTGAATAATGGGGGGAATAATTATCTTGTCTTTAAGTTGCCTGAATTTCAAATGAGATAATGACTTAGAAAAGTATAAAAGCAGCATATAAAGACAACTGTCTTTTTCATGTACTGAAAAGACAATACAGTGGTAAAATGAAAAACACTATTTTTATTTTCCCCCACCCTTCCTTTACAGCCTGTATTTAAACTTTGAAGTTTATAAAAATTTCACTCCTATTTTCATTTCTTTACATTCAATATTATTTTGTATTAAGTTCAGGTTTTATATTAGTTACAGAATAGTGGTTAGACAATCATATACTTTACAAAGTGTTCCCTGATATTTCCAGTACCCACCTGGCATCATACCATCATTACAACACTATTGACTATATTCCTTATTTAAGTGACAATGGGTTTACAGGTTCCTTCCAGTCTTTCTTCTGTTGTTCGCCTTTTCTTTCTCACTTCTTCCCTCATTTTCTTTATATAGTATCTCAATTGGCCATCAAAGCTCAGTGAAGGCACTGAGACATGCTTAATCTATTTTATAGACCAGGAAACTGAGGCCAATTCAAGTTGGGAGCCCTCAGAGCCATGCTCTCTGCCCTTCCTAAGGGGCAGCCATCGGGCAAACAGAACAAACCTTCCAGTCAGGCATCCGAGCCTCTTTCTCAAGCACCTCTTCATCTTGGACGCTCCACATTCTTTCCTCTCCCTGGTCCCCCACCCCCATTCTTTGCTGCCCCCCCTTCTCCGGAGCAGGTGGTAGGCGTGCACTTGCTTTTCGGCCAAGGTGGGAGCAGGAGTCACCATCTCTGTAGTGTGAAGGCCGCCTGGGCGAGGCTCGGTTAGCGGGTTAGCGCCTGGAGCTTCTCTGAATCATGTCAGTCAGTCAGTTACCCTGCAGTGCGGCACCCCTCCACTGAGGTGGCGCCACCCCTCAACCCCCGCCTCAGGGCTGCGGGTCCTTGCCCCTCTGCCTGGGTGTTCTTCCATGCCCCTTGATTCCCCGCCAAGCCCACCCGCATCTTGGGGCCACTGCAGAACCTCTCTCTCTCTGCAGGTGAGGCAGATCCCTGCCCGCCGGCCCCCTGCTCCGGCCCGAGCCCCATCCGTTGCACCCTGCCTTGCCAGGGTTTTGCCTGTGATCTATGGCATTGGTGACAGCACACTCCTAGCAAGCCTGGTACCCAGAGGGGCACAGGGTCAGTTCTTTGCCCAGAATGTTAGAGGTTGCAGTAGCATTTGCAGATGTCGCCCAGAGCCTGCTGGCGAAGGCAGCGCCTGTGTGGGGTGTACTCATAGAGGGATGGTGTGGCGCTGCTCTGCGCCCCTTGGAACACCCGCCTCCTCGCCAAAGCCTTGGTGTTTGTCCTGGAGCCGCCCCTCAGGTGGCCCCGCAGTCGGGCTTCGTGCCTCTGCTAGTTCTCCACCCTCACCTGGGTCATCCACATCCCATTCTTTGGATTTCCTCCCGCACCTCCTCTCTGTGTCACATCTTGAACAAGCACCCTGCGGCCCAGCCACATGGCCTCCTGGCGGCCTGGTAGAGTCCGTCTCCATGAAGCTGTGGATCTGGGGCCAGAGGCCCGGCCTGGGTCTCAGCAACCCCATGCCTGCAATGGTCCCAGGACCCTGTGGGTGGGGCTTGGCACCTCCGTCTTCGCCTCCCCAGGCAGCGATGGTCCTTGGAGGCTGCGGGCTTGGCGCCCATCCCCCAGCCGCTTGGTGCCTGCATATGCAAATTAACCTGCCACCTTTGTTGGGTTAATTTGCATACTCACTCCTGATTGGCTGGTGGACATGGCAGAGGTATGGTCAATTTGCATCTTTCTCCTTTATTAGTGTAGATTCTTAGGTGAGGATTAAAAAAAAAAGACTGCATTAGCTACAAAAATGATTTAACGAAGCCCTCATCTAGAAAGAAAACCAAGGTTTCCATTTTTTCCAGGAGTTATAAATCCCTTCTCTCCAGGTGCCTTACACACGAAGTGTGTGATACAGATAGTCTTCTCCCAGCTCTGCTCCTGGGGAGGCTTGTGTTTGGAAATGATCCAAAATGGGATCCTTTCAGGGACGTCTACACAGATGAAAGGGGGAGGTGATGAGGAGTAGATCCGAGGGGAACCCAGGGCTGGGCAGAGATGGAGAGGGTGTGCAGGTCTATGGGCACTTTTCTACCTTTAATCCCAGGTCCCTGGACAAGGTCCTCTAACTCTGATGTCTGCCCTGTGTTTGGGGCCCTAGGGTTCCCTTGTCCAGGGGAGATCATCAGGGCACAGAGGCCAAGCTGCAGTTTTGCTCTGATAGGCTCTCCTGCCAATTGCTGTTCTGTGGGGGGTCCAGGTGTGAGACAAGTTGTTGTGATGACCCCTCAGTGAGCTGGATGGTGAAAAAGCTTTGGTTTCTTCCCCATGTTTTAGACAACCAGAATCAGAAATTTATGAGGACAGCATGGGGGTAACTGTTTGGGCTCAAGGGATCTATTTATTTTTTAAGCAAAACTGAAAAGGAAGATGCTATTCTGGGATGTTACCTGTTGATAATTTCTTCTTGGTCCTCTCACTAGGAAGAGTTTGTGCTGTATCCTTACTGTGCAGAGCCAGGCTCTCCAGGTCACCCCTCCAACCCTTCCCACACTTTTTTTTTGGTTAATCCTCATCCAAGGATATTTTTCATTGATTTTCAGAGAGAGTGGAAGGGAAGGAGGGAGGGAGGAGAGAGAGAGAGAGAGAGAGAGAGAGAGAGAGAGAGAGAGAGAGAGAGAAGCAAGGAGAGAAACATTGATGTGAGAGAGATACATTGATTGGTTGCCTCCTGCACCCATGCTGACAAGAAATGGGGATCAAACCTGCAACTCAAATACTGTCCTTACCTGCTCTTGACTGGGAATTGAACCCATGACCCTTTGGTGCAGTGTGGACTCACTAACCACTCAGCACATAGGTCAGAACTACATGTCCCTTTTGAAAGTCCTGAAGGATATATTTAGTGATTTGAGAGAGAAAGAGGAATAAGGAGGGAAGAAGGGAAGGAAGAAGACACACACACACACACACACACACACAGAGAGAGAGAGAGAGAGAGAGAGAGAGAGAGAGAGAGAGAGAGAGAGAGATATGGATGTGAAAGAAAAACATCAATCGATTGCCTCCCTTACATGCTCCTACTGAGGACTGAACTAGCAACTTACATGTCCCCTGACCAGGAATCCAACCCACAAACATTTTGGTGTATCAGGCGACACTTCAACCAACTGAGCCACCTGCCGGGGCTCCAAATCCCTTTTTTATGATTAAACAAGTTGGGCTACTTCTCTCTCTCTCTCTCTCTCTCTCTCTCTCTCTCTCTCTCCCTCTCTCCCAGCTATTCTAGTTGCCCCTTCATTGGGAGGTAAGAAGACAGCAGCCAAACAGCTATGATTTCCCATAATCCCACAGCTAAAATTCAGCCAATCCCTAAACATTCCTATTTCTGAATGTCCATGAAATTCTGGATTTCCCAATTCCCAGAACCTATATACGTTTAGATCTTGCTGGGTTCAGAGACACTCTTCTTCACAAGTACTACTCTCTCCTACTTAGCAAGCAATACATTCAGATTTTTGTCTCAGACACCAAATGCTCTCTCCTTCCTGTGACACTCCTCACAATGGCTCTGGAGAAGTCCCATAGGCTGAGTGACCAAGCTTGCTGAGCCACTTACCTTGTTTCTTAGCAACTTGCTGTGAAGTAGTGGCCAGCTGGGGTAATATCACTATCTTAGGCACTGCATCTGACCTTGACCCTTTCTCTGTCCTCCCTGTCACTGCCTGGGCTTGCACCTCCTAAATAAATCATTGCCACTGCAATCCCTGCTTGAGGCTCTGTTTCTATAGGGGAAAGAACAGGTCAGAGCAGGCAAGTAGGATTTTGGATATTTTTCTTCTTGTATCTCAGGCTAGAAGTTATGCTCAGAGAGTCTTCTTAGAAATTACAAACAAGATAACCTTCCTGGATATCTGTCCATTGAAATATTTTCTTCTCATAGTATTCCCTCCTGGCCACCTTTAGATATTTCTCCCTCGGTTTAATTAGGGTTTATGATGCCTTTCCTTCTTTCTCTTTACAATGAGTTTCTGGGGGAATGACCAGAAATTTCACTTAAATACTTTCTGTTGGTAAAGCCGGCATGGCAGCCTTATAAAGAGCAATCTGAGATTCTCAGCCCCCCTGAGGGTAGGAGGCTTACCTGTGCTTCTGAAGGCAAAGCACCTCATGGGGAAAATGAGATGTGCACATGGCAAACACTTTAGTAACAAAGGAAGAGCTGGGCTCAGTTCTACAAAGTCCCCGGGAAAAACTGCTGGCCTCAGCAGAGGTGGTCTTTTCCTTCACTCTTCCACATACGCCATTCTTCCTGTTTTACAGTTGCGTGGTGATCTAACCAGACAGTGACACGGCCAAAGAAGAATTGAATGTGCGCTATTGTGTGCTCAATGACAGCCTTGGGGACAATGCACACACATACCTTCATTTAACACTGTCAGGGAATGATGGGGATGATAAGACATGGTGCAAAATAGAGAAAGTGTGACCTTTAGGGCAAGAATGAACATGGAGGTATAAGGAGAGACATATTGAGATATTATCCTCTCTAATAAAATGGTAATATGCAAATTAACCATCACTCCGCTACATAAGCCACGCCCACCAGCCAAGCCACACCCACCAGCCAATCAGGGCGAGTATGCAAATTAACCCCAATCCAAGATGGCTACAGCCACAGAGAGCAAGGTTTCCCAGGTAACAGAGTAAGCCAAGCTTTCCATAGCCGTTGCAGGCCTAAGCCTCCACTCAAGCTACAAAGTTTCAATTATAGAAGGTAAACAAATTCAAACAAATGGCGGCAGAATGGAGCTTGAGAGAGCAGGCCAGGGTTGCAAAGCTTCAGGGGAAGCAAAGGGGAAGCAAAGCTTCTCGCACACCCTGGCTGGGCTCACCCGCTTAAGGCTACAAAGTTTCAATTGTAGAAGGTGAATTAACTGCCACAGAAATGGCTGCCGGAGCCCCAGGCTTGGCTCCGCTCCAGGCTACAAAGTTTCAATTGTAGAAGGAAAATAAATTCCAGATACCAGGGCCTCCCCTTGGGTTGCCAGGGGGCGTGGCCAGCCTGCAAACCACCACAGGCCCCTCGCTCAGGCCGCCCCACACCCCAAGGGAACCCCCACCTGATCCGGGACACCCTTCAGGGCAAACCAGCTGGCCCCTAACCGTGCACCAGGCCTCTATCCTATCTAATAAAAGAATACTATACAGATTGATCATCACTGCAACACACAATATAGCTGCCCTCATGTGGTCAAAGATCCTGCCCCCATGTGGACACAAGATGGCCACCACAAGATGGCCAGCAGGAGAGGGCAGTTGTGAGGCACCCGGCCTGCAAGGGAGGGCAGTTGTGAGGGACCAGGCCTGCAAGGAAGGGCAGTTGAGAGGGACCAGGCTTGCAAGGGAGGGCAGTTGTAGGTAATCAACCCTGCAGGAGAGGGCAGTTAGGGGTGACCAGGCTGGCAGAGGAGGGAAGTTGGGGGCAAACAGGCTGGCAGGGGAGCAGTTAAGCATCAACTAGGCTGGCAGCAGAGTGGTTAGGGGGTGATCAGGCTGGCAGGCAGAAGCAGTTAGGGGCAATCAGGAAGTCAGGCAGGCAAGCAGTTGGGAGCCAGCAGTCCTGGATTGTGAGAGGGATGTCCGACTGCCCGTTTAGGCCCGATCCTGAATCGGGCCTAAATGGGCAGTCGGACATCCCTCCAGGAGTCCCAGATTGGAGAGGGTACAGGCTGGGCTGAGGGACAACCCCCCGCCATGCATGAATTTCATGCACTGGGCTTCTAGTAACTCATAAATTCCTTAGTAGATAGGAGACTGTTGAAGAATCAAGGATAGAAAAGAGAATGGCTGTTCAGTAGCTTTTTGGGATCCCCAGGGAATGGGGCTTGGAGGAATTTTTTAGCACTGATCAGTTGTCACCAAGTACATTTTTGTCAATCCAATGAAAAGCTTTATCTCCCTTTTTCTGTCTCTGTATTTCATTTCTGGCCTTTGATCTCATCCCCTTTGCCATTTAAAAATTACTTTTAAGTGCTGTTACGTGCAGCCCCCTTCCTGAATATCACTACCTTCCCCCCATTAAGTAACCTTTCTAGGAATATGATATTCTAAAAGTGGACAATAAATGAGTAGTTACATTGTTGCCTTTTAATATGAAGAATGAATTTCACCTTTAGGAATCTCATTAGACTCTCTCTAGGATTTGCATTTAGTTTTCTGTCATTGTATAAAACTAGTGGCCCAGTGCATGAAATTCGCACACGGGGGTGTCTTCAGCCCAGCCTGCATCCTCTCCAATCTGGAACCCCTTGGGATATGTCCAACTGCTGGTTTAGGCCCGATCCAACAGGGATCAGGCCTAAACCGGTAGTCGGACATTCCTCTTGCAATCCGGGACTGCTGGCTCCTAACAGCTCACCTGCCTGCTTGTCTGATCACCCCTAACCACTCTACCTGGCAGCCTGCTTGCCCCCAACTGTCCCCCACTGGTCTTCTCACCCCCAACTGCTCTTCTTGCTGACCTGATTGCCCACAAATGCCCCCCGCCAGCCTGATCACCCCCAACTGCCCCCCCCACTGGCCTGATAACCCCTACCTGCACCCTCCTGCTGACCTGCTCACCCCCTATTGCCCCCTGCCAGTCTGATCGCTCTCTACTGCCCCCCCCACCAGCCTATTCAGCCCCAACTGCTCCCCCTACCGACCTGCTCTCCCCCAATTGCCCCTCCTGCAGGTCTGCTCACCTTCTACTGCGCACCCCCCCTTCAGCCTGCTTGGCCCTAACTGACACCCCCTTGCTGGCCTGCTCACCCCCAACTGCCCCCCCCCTTGCTGGCCTGATTGCCCCTAACTGCCCCCCCCTCTGCTCACCCCCAACTTCTCCCACCACCAGCCTGATCACCCCCAACTGTCCTCCCCTCCTGGCCTGATTGCCCCTAACCGCCTCTGCCTTGTCCCTGCTACTATGGCTTTGTCTGGGTGGCGGCCACGGAGCCCACTGGGGCGACCAAGGAAGCCAAGCCTCCCACCCGCTCTGGCTGGCTCCATGGCTCCAGCCGGCACAGCCATCTTTGTCATGTCCATTTGCATATTCTCTCCTTTTTGGCTGTGGGCACCACCATCTTTATTGTGAAGTGACAGTTAATTTGCATATTACTCTTTTATTAGATAGGATGATAGTGAACCACATACCTGATGCTCCACACCAATATTATCATCTCACATCTCACCTCCAACTTAAACAGCAGTCAGACTGAGAGGAGGAGGGTACCCATGATGTACTCAGGGAAACCTGGGACAGGCAAACAATGGGAGTACTAGGGGTGGATCCAATGTGATAACCCTGTGCCATGGCTTCCTGATGGGAAGTAGACATTCCAACTTGACTTTGTCATAGTATAACCTTGACAGTCCTTTCATTGCCTTAAATTGAATAAAAATGAAATAGTCTGTCATAGAAAAAAGAAGCAAAATGCTTGGGGGATGAGTTAAGGCTGAGAACTCATTTTGATGAGTCAATAACCGCAGCCTTGCAATTAACTGCTCTCACCACAAACCAACTTTCCATGGTTCACTGTTTCTCAAGAGCAGTTGACTCCTTAGTCATTTTAGCCACGTAAGAACCTCATTGAGAGATGACTGTGCACCTGAGATCAAAGTCAGAAATGTTATTTTCTGCAAATTCTGAGACTCTTCATTGTTTGAACTGACATGAGGGAGCCAAATCATAGGAACACTAGAGAAAGAGTCCCCAAGGGAAGGATTTTTACATGATACAGATGTAAGAGACGGAGATGGAATGTCCATGCCTGGGCAATTGCTTCATTCAGAAAGGATGATTAAGTACTTTCTCTGTGTGTGACATTCTACCAAATAAATAGTAGCAATAACAGATTTAGTTTCTAATCTTGAGGCGTGAGACATACATTAGCCAAATAAACACATGTACATGATTATGAATGGTATCACGTTTTACTGTAGGAGAAAAATTATGAGAGGATGTGACCAGTTAACCTGACCTTTTATAGGGTTTGGGGAAGACTTTTCTGAGGAGGCAACACTTGCCAGTCTTGCAAACCTACAGGTGAAGATGGAAATGTTCCCTGATATGTTCCCAAGGTAATCACATACCTGGAGGTTCTGGAGTTCCTAAGCATTATGAGAAATAGTGAGAAATTTTGCCAATAATTAGTTTCTTCTACTTTTCAGAAAATATGTAGAATTCCAAGACAATAGGCAGAAATGAGTAATTTGGAGTTTTTAAAAATTTAAAGCTTCTATTTAACCAAAGGCCTCATAACAGTAATGCAAAAAACGTGGATTGGTAGATGCTATTTACAATAACCTGCTGAAAAACTGGCATCTGAAATATATAAAGAAGTCTTTGAAAATCTTAAGGAAAATAAATCAATTGTAAATGTACAAGGAATGTGGCAGATTTTCTCAGAAGAGCAATCTCAAATGGCTAATAAATATCTGAAAAGATAAAGGACCTCTCCAGTAGTTAGGGAAATGGTAATAAAAAGCACTATGATTTACCACTTCACACCAAGTAGACTGACCAAAATTATTAAGCTTTGCAATACTAAGTATTGTTGGGAGTATTAATTGGAACAATAACTTTCTGAAAAATTAGACAATATCAAAGACAACTGAAGGCACATATATTCTATAACCTGGCCATTCCACTTTAAGGATATACCCAAGCAACATTCCTGTACAAGTAAACATGGAAGCATGATAAAGAATGCTCACTAAAATTGTTTTTTATTATAAAAAATGGGAACAACCTAAATTTCCTGCGAATGGATAAACTGTATTACTTGCATACATTGGGATATTGTGTATCCATTAAAATGAATGAACTACCACTGTACTTACATGTATTAACATAGATAAATTTCAAAAATATATCATTGACTTGTTTCTTCTAGGAAGGGAAACAGGATGATTAGGAGTTAGAATCGAGAGGAGTATTTTTTTTTTAATGCTTTTGGAACCTAAATTTTGCATCAAGTAAACATATTAAAAAACACAATTTTTAAAATGTTGAATAATAAATGGTGAATAATAAAAATGTTGCAGAGGGCTGGTATAGAATTCTTTATAAGTTTTAATGCAGACCAGATAAAAAGCTTCCACATCACTACTGCTCCCCTCATCGTTTATACCACCAAACTCTCCTAGTTTAACTCAGATAGAATCCAGACTCCTCCCATGGCTTCTCAGCCTGGCCACTGCACTGCCTGGGAAACAAAGCTCTTGGTTTCATCCATTATTTGCTTCTGACAACAAAGACAACAGGGAAGAATAATACAGCAAGGAGCAGTGGGTATTAAGACCTATATAGCTGGGGGAGCTGTGGGCACTGAAGTCTCACTCTCCTTCCACCTCTGGGGATAAACCCGCATGTGCAGAGCAGCTCCTGCCCTGGGCAGCCTTCTTGGGGAGCCCAGCTCCTATCTCTGATCCTGTCAGCTGTTCTTCCTTCATCAAAATAGTTTTCTTCCTTCTGTCAGAAAATTATCACACTGTGTGAGTTAAGTTAGATCAAGGTGCTTTGCTGAGATCTGTTGTGTACATTGTCAGAATAAATACAAACCTGGCTGATGTCTACAATGTGAGCCGCTCAGATCTCTAAGTCCTGGTGACTCTGAGTGCAGCTCTCTGATGAGGGAGAGCTGACCCTTCCCTTGTTCCCCTTCAGCTGGATGCTAAGGACTAAGCTTTAATGCTCAGTTGACATTGTGTCAGATCACAAGCTCAACCTCTTCTCTTTATTAAGTCCTCATATTTTGCCTCCTACTAGCATAGATTTTCCCTTACTTTGGATGCAATTTTCAAACTTCTTAGAGAAGCTGATGGAGAAGAAAATTGTTCTTTTTTTTAAAAATTTATTTTATTGTTTAAAGTATTACACACAGTAGTACATATATCTCATTTTCCCCCGATTGACCTTCCCCCAGCCTTCCCTAACCCCTGTGACATGCCCTCATCCCACTCACCCCCCCTCCGCCCCCGCCAGTGTCTGTGTCCATTGGTTGTGCTTATATGCATGCATACAAGTCCTTCGGTTGATGTCTTTCCCCCTCTCCCCAACACTCCGCATCCTTCCTGCTGTAATTTGACAGTCTGTTCGATGCTTTACTGCCTCTGTATCTATCTTTTTGTTCATCTTACCTTATAATAGAGAAACATGCAAATTGACCGCACCTCCGCTATGCCCACGATTGGGCCAGCAGAAGGCTGGGGGCGGGACTCCGGGTGGCATATCCGCCGTTGAGAAGATCAAGATGGCGGTGCCCAGTGGCCGGGCCCATGCCGCCACTCCCGGGGGTGCCTGGGGCCATCGGTACCCCGGGGGGGCGTGGCCGGGCCCATGCCGCCACTCCCCAGGGTGCCTGGGGCGATCGGCACCCCGGGGGGCATGGCCGGGCCCATGCCACTGCTCCCAGGGGTGCCTGGGGCGATCGGCACCCCGGGGGGTGTGGCCGGGCCCATCGGCTCCCCGGGGGGGCCTAGCCGGGCCCATTCAGCCGCTCCCTGGGGTGCCTGGGGCGATCAGAACCCCGGGTGGGCGTGGCCGGCCCCTCCCGCCCCTCCCGGAGGCGATCGGCCACCAGGGGGGGCGTGGCCCGGCCCCTCCCGCCCCTCCCGGGGGTCCGGGGGTCGATCGGCCACCTGGGGGGGCGTGGCCCGGCCCCTCCCGCCGCTCCCGGGGGTCCCAGGGGCCGAGGCTTTCCGGGCCTAGGGCACTTGCGGGGAGCCTGCACCGATCGCAGGAAACCACTGGGGGTCGGCTCCTGTGATAGGTAGCAGGGACGCTGGGTGCGGCGAGCCCAAGGCCAGGAAAGCCTGGGGCGGAGGCTTTCCCGGCCTTGGGCACCAGTGGGCAGCCTGCATGGATCGCAGGAAACCACTGGGGGTCGGCTCCTGCGATCCTTAGCAAGGATGTTGGGTGCCGCTGAGCCCAAGGCCACCGCCCGGGGCCAAGCCCCAACCCTGAAAAAGGCAGAAGGCGGTGGCCACAGCCAAGGCCTGGGTCCCTGGTGCCGGCAGAAAACTGGTGCAGGCAGCCAGGTGAATGAAGGTCTATTGCACGAATCTTCGTGCAAACAGGCTACTAGTCAGGTTATAATGATCTTTATTGTCCATAAATGAGTGAGATCATGTGGTATTTTTCTTTCATTGCCTGGCTTATTTCACTTAGCATAATGCTCTCCAGTTCCATCCATGCTGCTGCAACTGGTAGGAATTCCTTCTTTTTTATAGCAGCGTAGTACTCCATTGTGTAGATGTACCATAGTTTTCTAATCCACTCACCTGCTGATGGACATTTAGGATGTTTCCAAATCTTAGTTATGGTGAATTGTGCAGCTGTGAACATAGGGGTGCATATATCCTTTCTGATTGGTGTTTCTAGTTTCTTGGGATATATTCCTAGAAGTGGGATTATTGGGTCAAATGGGAGTCCTATTTTTAGTTTTTTGAGGAAACAACATACTGTTCTCCACAGTGGCTGCACCAGTCTGCATTCCCACCAGCAGGAGGGTTCCTTTTTCTCCGCATCCTCGCCAGCACTTGTCATTTGTTGATGATAGGCATTCTGACAGGTGTGAGATGGTACTGCATTGTCGTTTTGATTTGCATATTTCGTATAATTAGTGACTTTGAGCATGTTTTCATATGTCTCTTGGCCTTCCTTCTGTCTTCTTTTGAAAAAGTTCTATTTAGGTCTGTTGCCCAATTTTTATTGGATCATTTATCTTCCTTTTATTAAGTTGTATGAGTTCCCTGTAAATGTTGGAGAGTAAATCTTTATCAGTGATAACATTTGAAAATATGTTCTCCCATACAGTGGGCTTTCTTGTTGTTTTGTTGATGGTTTCTTTTGCTGTGCAAAAGCTTTTGATTTTGATGTAGTCCCATTTGTTTATTTTCCCTTTAGTTTCCACTGCCCTAGGAGCAGTATTGGTGAAGAAATTGCTTCGGCATATGTCTGAGATTTCGCCTCCTGTGGATTCCTCTAGTATTTTTATGGTTTCCTGTCTTATGTTTAAGCCCTTTATCCATTTTTGAGTTTATTTTTGTGTATGGTGTAAGTTGGTGGTCTAGTTTCAATTTTTTGCATGTGTCTGTCCAATTTTCCCAAGACCATTTATTGAAGAGACTGTCTTGACTCCATTGTATGTTCATGCCTCCTTTGTCAAATATTAATTGAGCATAGTGGTTTGGGTCGATATCTGGGTTCTCTATTCTATTCCATTAGTCTATATGTCTATTCTTATGCCAGTACCAGGTTGTTTTGAGAACAGTGGCTTTGTAATACAGCTTGAAATCTGGTATTGAGATTCCACCTACTTTGTTCTTCTTTCTCAGGATTGCTGTGGCTATTCAGGGTCTTTTAAAAAATTTATTCCAGATGAATTTTTGGAGAATTCTTTCTAGATCTGTGAAATATGCTGTTGGTATTTTAATGGGGAGTGCATTGAATCTATAGATTGCTTTGGGTAGTATGGACATTTTAATGATGTTGATTCTACCAATCCATGAACATGGTATGTTCTTCCATTTGTTTACATCTTCCTCTATCTCTTTTTTCAGTGTCCTATAGTTTTCCACGTATAGGTCTTTTACTTCCTTAGTTAAGTTTATTCCTAGGTATCTTAATTTTTTTTGGTGCAATAGTAAATGGGATTGCTTTTTCAGTCTCTCTTTCTGTAAGTTCACTATTGGTGTATAGAAATGCCATAGATTTCTTGGCATTAATTTTGTATACTGCTACATTGCTGAATTCATTTATTAAGTCTAATATTTTTTTGATGGAGTCTTTAGGGTTTTTTATGTACTATAATCATGTCATCTGCAAATAAGGACAGTTTTACTTCTTCTTTTCCAATTTGGATGCCTTTTTTCCCTTTTTCTTGTCTAATAGCAATGGCTAATGCTTCCAGCACTATGTCGAACAGGAGTGGTGAGAGTGGGCATCCCCGTCTTGTTCCTGTTTTTTTGGGAAATGGTTTTAGTTTTTGCCCATTGAGTATGATGTTGGCTGTGGGTTTGTCACATATGGCTTTTATTATGTTGAGGTATGATCCTTCTGTTCCCACCTTGCTGAGAGTTTTTATCAAAAATGGGTGTTGGATTTTGTCAAATGCTTTTTCTGCATCAATTTATATGACTATGTGGTTTTTATCTCTCAATTGGTTTATGTGATGTATCATGTTTATTGATTTGCAGATATTGTACCATCCTTACATCCCTGGGATAAATCTTACTTGGTCATGGTGTATGATCTTTCTGATGTACTGTTGGATCTGATTTGTTAGAATTTTGTTGAGGATTTTGGCATCTATGTTCATGAGGGATATTGGCCTGTAATTCTCTTTCATTGTGTTGTCTTTATCTGGTTTTGGTATTAGTGTGATGCTGGCTTCATAGAAGGAGCTTGGAAGTGTTCCTTCCTCTTGATTTTTTTGAAATAGTCTAAAGAGGATAGGTTTTAGTTCTTCCTTGAATGTTTGGGAAAACTCCCCTGTGAAGGTGTCTGGCCCCAGGCTTTTGTTTGCTGGAGGCTTTTTGATGACTGCTTCAATTTCTTTCATAGTTATTAGCCTATTGAGATTTTTAGATTCTTCCAGATTGAGTTTTGGAAGGTTGTATTTTTCTAGGAATATGTCCATTTCCTCCATGTGTCCAGTTTGTTGGAATAGAGTTGTTCATAGTATTTTTCAACAATCCTTTGTATTTTGGTGGAGTTTGTTGTTATTTCTCCTGTTTCATTTCTGATTTTGTTTATTTGGGTCCTCTCTCTTTGCTTCTTGGTGAGTCTGGCTAGAGGTTCATCAATCTTGTTTATCCTTTCAAAGAACCAGCTCTTAGTTTTGTTAATATTTTGTATTGTTTGTGTTTTTTTTTTTTTTGTCTCTATGGCATTTATCTCTGCTCTGATCTTTATTACTTCCTTCCTTCTGCTTACATCGGGCTTTTCTTGTTGCTCTCTTTCTAACTCTTTGAGTTGTAGGGTTAGGTAATTTATTACCATTGTTTCTTGTTTTTTTTTGCAGTAGGCTTGTATAGCTATGAACTTCCCTCTCAAGACTGCTTTTACTGTGTCCCATAGATTTTGGATTGTTTTGTTTTCATTGTTGTTTGTTGCCATGATGTTTTTTTTATTTCTTCCTTTCTCTCTCTGGTAACTTAGTCATTGTTTAATAGCATTCTATTTAATCTCCATGTGTTTGATTTTTTTGGATTGTTTTTCATTGTAGTTGATTTCCAGTTTTATGCCATTGTGATCTGAGAAGATGCGTGATATTTCTATCTTCTTGAATTTGAAGAGACCCAATATATGGTCTATCTTAGAAAATGACCCATGTGCACTTGAGACGAATGTATATTCTGTGGCTTTGGGGTGAAATGTTCTGAAGATGTCAATTAATTCCATCTGGTCTAGTGAGTCATTTAGGATTGATTTTTCTTTGCTGATTTTTTGTTTAGAGCATTTTTCCATTGGTGATAGTGGGGTATTAAAGTCCCCTGCTATGATTGTATTACTGGCAATCTTTCCCTTGATATCCTCCAGAAGTTTTTTTATGTTTTTGGGTGTTCCTGTATTGAGTGTATATATATTTACCAGAGTTATTTCTTCTTGTTGGATTGCTGCCTTTAGTATTATGAAGTGGCCTTCTTTATCTCTTGTTATGTCCTTCACTTTGAGATCTAATTTGTCAGATATAAGTATTGCTACCCCAGCTTTTTTCATTTCCATTTGCCTGAAAAACCTTTTTCCATCCCTTCACCCTCAGACGGTGTGTGTCTCTTTTTCTGAGGTGGGTTTCTTGTAGACAGCAAATATATGGGTCATTTTTTTTTTTTTATCTACTCAGTTACCCTATGTCTTTTGAATGGGACATTTAATCCATTTACATTTAAAGTTATTATTGATATGTACTTGTTTGTTGCAATTTTTATTCTTTACCCTTGTGTTCGTTCTTCACTTCCTATTTCTTCTTCTTTTTTTTTTTTTTACAGCAGACCCTTTAGCATTTATTGCATTGCTGGTTTTGGGTAATAAACTCCCTTAGTCCTTTTTTTTTTCTGTGATGCTCCTGATTTCACCTTCAATTTTGATTGATAGCCTTGCTGGGTACAGTGTTCATGGATTCAGACCCTTCCTTTGCATGACTTTGTATATTTCATTCCATTCCCGTCTGGCCTGATGAGTTTCTATTGAGAAATCAGTCGCTAGTCTGATGGGTTTCCTTTGTAGGTAACCTTCTGTCTCTCTCTGGCCGCTTTTAAGATTCTTACTTTGTCATTGGTGTTTGACAATTTAATTATAATGTGCCTTGGCATCGGTCTTTTGAGGTTCATTTTGTTTGGGACTCTGTGAGCTTTTTGGATTTGTGTGAGTTTTTTCTTCCCTATATCAGGGAAGTTTTCTGTCATTATTTCTTCAAACAGGTTTTCTATTCCTTGCACAGTTTCCTCTCATTCTGGCACCCCTATTATGCAGATGTTGTTTTGTTTCATGTTGTCCCAAAGTTCCCTTAGGCTCTCCTTCTGCTTTTTAATTATTTTTTCTAGAAGCTGCTCTGCTTGGGTAGTTTTTCCTACCTTGTCTTCTAGCTCACTGATGTAGTCCTCTGCTTCTTCTAGTTTACTGTTGATGCTTTCTATTGAGGTTTTTTTTAAAAGTAGGTATGTAATTTTTCATTTCTTCTTGGTTCTTCTTCATTTCCTCTTGGTTCATATACATATTGTTGAATTTGTTTCCCATTCTTTTCATCCACCTTATGACCATTTCTCTGAATTCTTTCTCTGACAGGTTACTTGCCTCCTTTTTGTTTACTTCTTTTTCTGATGATGCCTGCTTTTCTTTCATATGTGGGCTGTTTCTTTTTCTCCCAATGATCTCTCCTCGCCGATGTCTGGTTATGTAGTTCTCTCTCTCCTGCATTGATATAAAGGCACAACATACAACACAACAAGGCATAACGCACAAGACACTGAACACAAATGTATTCATGATACTAATAACCCCAAATAAAGGTGACCACCAGAGAAAAGAGAATTAGGGGATAAGAAAGAAAGAATAAGAAAAGAAGGGAAAAAAAATAGTGCAAAAAGGAAATTGGGAAAAGGATAAAAATGTAAGGGAGAAAAAAAGAAGAGGGGAAAGAACTATTTATAAGGGAGAAAACTCCAATAAAACAGCCACTTATCCCAACAAATGCCAGAAACAAATACCTAGAAATTAATGCAAACTACAAACAACAACTAATATCAAGCGAGGTGAGGGAAAACAGAAGCAAGAAACAAACAAAAACAAAACAAAAACAAAAAGAAAAAGCGAAACAATCTACAAACAAGCATAAAAAATCAATATAATGAACAATAAAGCAAACAACAAAAGGACAGAGAGAAAAAAAATTTGGATAGTGAAGAAAGAGAAGAGAGAGGTGTATATGGACTTAGCGCAGGGGGGTTGGAAATTAGATATATAAGTAGGGTAAAATTTTAACAGGGGGTAAAAAGGAGGAATAGGGAAAATCTAAAGCAGGACAACAAAAGGGGAAAAGTGAGGAAGAGAGTGTTGGCATAAAGGTAAAGTTGAGATAGAGTAAAATGATGCTTAAGGAAAGATGAAAATAGAATGTAGAACACTAATCCCAAAATAAAATAAAGAGAAAATAAAATGACACTCTTTAAAAAAAGGTAAAATAGTAGTAGTAGTAGTAATACTGATTAAAAAATAGAAATGTAATAGTTAAAAAGGTAAAATCAGGTGAGGAGAAAAGAAAAAAATAGTTTTTTAAGAAAAGGTGAAATAAAAATAAATATAAACATGTTCAGTAGTGAAGGTCATTCACTTCCTCTACTGTTCTTTTTGGCTCGCCAGTTTCCTAGTCAGGACAATATTGAAGGTCCCTGCGTTCCACTGCTCCTCAGTATTGTAGGCCACAATCCTGATTTTCAAGCAGTCAGTACTTTGTTTCTTGTACTCCTTTACTTGTGTTTACACAAGAGCCAATTTGTGCTTCAACCCCTGGGTGGCAGTGTTTCTGGACTGACCTCTGGGTCTATAGGTCCTCTTTAGCTAGTGTTTAGATTTTGTGTTCCCTGTGGCGCTTAATACCGGTTTAGGGGAATGGGCTGCCCTAGAGTTGGTTCTCTGATCTTCATTCCCCTCTCTGATCCCCAGGTTCCATGAAAACAACTATCCCCTGCAGTCTCTTAGAGTGTCCCCAATAGGGTTATCCTAAGCATTGGGCCAAGTAATCAAAAACAAGGATTTAAAGAGGAAAAAAAAGAAAAAAAGGAACAAGAGCCAGAGTAAGTGTGTGAACTCGATGTTGTGGCGCAAGTCTTTGCAGTCTTTTTACCCCTTGGGTCTAAGCAGCTGGCAGACTGTTAAAATTTTTAGGCTGGTCTTTTGCCCCCAGTTCAGCTATGGGTTGCTTTTTAGAGTTCCCTTCTGTTAGCAGCCTTGCAGATCCCCTTCCACATTCGCAGATCACGCCAGCCCCAACAGCAGTGGACTTTTCTGGGTGGAGACTTCCCCGGATCCTGCAGCTCCAGCCTGCGTATTTCCTTCTCCTGTCCTGACCACAGACCTCTCCTTATCCCAGGCAAAATCTGTCCTTTTTGTGAGGGGGTGTAGAGCTCCTCTGAATCCGCATGCTCACAACACTTGGGACCAGTGTTCCCGGGTTCGCAGCTATTCGGTGGGTGCAGTTGTTGTATATTCCCAGGCATTTCAGGCTTCCCACAACATCCACTTTCCCCTTCAAGATGGCGTGTCTTCGCGTCAGAGCCGGTTACTCCAGGAGGGATCCCAGCAGCAGTGGAGGCTGCCTGGTCAGGGGAACCCTGTCCAGTGAACCGCACAGTCCCCTGGAGTATAGCTGTCCCTCAACTCACAAACAAACACTCCCCTGGGTCCACACACTGTCCCTTCGTTCTCTCACTCACACACCATCTTGCAGTCTGCCTCCCCGTCGGCAGCCATCTTCCTTCCCCAGAAAATTGTTCTTTTCTTAACTCACTGAAAGCCTGTTGGATGTCTTGACCTTCTGCTGATATCTGGTGATTCCTAAGGCCTGGGGCCACACTATCCTGACCTCCCAGGTCAGACAGGTGAGCATTGTTCTTAGGTTCCCCTTGGCCTACTCATAGTTCTTCCTGCTCAGGATCTTGTTTTTCCTTCTATCAAGGTCTATGTTTCTTCTAATTGGGCTGATGTTTATGTTATCTGAGATTCTGATTGATTTTGAACCCAATACAGATAAGGACAAATGTCTGAGGAGGGAGATATCCCAAACTCAACTCTTCTGGTGACCTTCTAACTCTAAAGGCAGGTAGATCCCATGTGTCCTCTCTCCCCGCAGCCTGAGCCTTGAGGCCAGCAGTGAGCAACAGGCTGCAGGGGACTAAGGCTCCTGAGTGACCAGCAGTCAGTGGATTCTGAGCACATGGTGGGGACACTGGGCTGCATGTGAGGGTGGAGCTGGCTCTGCCCAGTGGGAGATGGGGCCAGGTGTTCTGCAGACACCCTGCCGCCCTGTCCTCCAGGGCCCTGCATGGGGCCAGCACAGGCCTGGTCCCCCAGTCACCCTGTGCCAGGGCATAAGCTGGGTGGCAACTCAGTGATGAGGCCCTCCTGGAACCTGGGCACTCTGGGTGTCCTAGGTGGGAGGGATATGGGGGAGCAAGGAGCTCAGATCAATGTGGTCTGTGGGGCGCAGGTGTTGGTGGACTCTGAGGATGCTCAGTGGTCAGCAGGGATGAGAAGAAGGGGCAGCCAGGAGACTGGAGGCCAAGCTAGGCCCTGAGCTCAGAGGAGGGCAGAAAAGGGAGGGAGAGAATTTCAGCCCAGGAGGGAATGAGGAGCTTCTCAGGACTTCCCTCACTCCTCCAACCCCCATCTCTCCTCACCAGCCCCCAGGACCCCAAAACCTGCCACTCCCTGGTTGTGGGAGGACAATGTCCTGCTCAGGAAGGCCCTCCTCTCCCCAGTGTTGTGGGGCCTCCTGAGCTGCAGCCCAGGCTGTGCGTGCTTGGTGCCCAGTACCCAATGTGCTAGTCCTTTCCTCTCAGCATGTAACAGAGGAAGAACTAAGACCTTTACACTGAGCCCTGGAACAGAGAGATTCATGTTTTCTCCTAATGGTGCTCCTCTCTCCTTGGCAGAAGGGTGGGCCCTGCAGGTGCAGGTGTGGCTAAGAAGGAGATGGTAACAGCTTTACATGGGATTTGGTGGTGGTGGTGGTGGGGTGGGTGACAGGGAAGCGGAGGAAGTAGAACAGAAAAGAATTGTGCTATTGGCCTTCTGAGCACAGAGCTGGTGCCTGTGAATGAGGGTCAAAGAATAAACAACAAACTCGCTCTTCTCATCAGCTAAGAGACATTTATTCAGTTGCTGGCACCACCTCCCTCCCCGCAGTGTATTCTGGATTAGCTCCAGAGAAGATAGTCTGGGTTCTACAGTTGGAGTTTTTTCATGGTTTTCTTTATCCAGAAAAGGAAACTGGCGACTTTGGTGTAGACCTTTGGAGGTTCCCAACAACAACCATTTCCATAGGAGACAATGCCCTGGATCTCATTTTTACACAGGAAAGGTCCCCCGGAGTCCCCCTGTGGACAGAGAGAGGGAAGAACTGAGTCACTTCTCCTGGCCCTGCCCTCGACCCCTCACCCCCAAGCCCCTCTCAGAGAAGGCTGCCTTGCATGGTTTCCACCTTGGATATAAGCGGACAGGCAGGTCACTGTGGTCCCCTCAGCCTGGACATTGTCACTGATTCACTTCACCTCAGGTGGCGGCTCCCTCTGCTCCCCCAGATCTCTGATTTTCTGGGTATGAAGGTGCTGCGGGGCTGTGACTGCAATCAACTGTGTAAGGACCCGAGAGCAGGCAGGTGGGGCTGACACTTAGCATGGAGAAGGAGCCACCAGGTATAACTACTGCACACCCAGAGAATAGTTATCTAACTGATGTGTCCCAGTGTGGGCCAGTATTGCAAATTCACCGTCTGGAGAAGCACCATGTTTAGAGTGACCATAGGCCCTTGTAGCCTCTCAGAGGGCCTATTCCTCCCAGCTCTGGCAGCTCCTCACTTTTCCTCTTGGGGAGAAAGATCATAGCCTAGAGGGTGAAGGATTCCCCTCCTTTCTCACATCCCAGTGTATATCCAAACATCCCTCTTCCCATAGCCAAGCTAGGCAGATGTTCAGTATCACCTTAAAGGAAGCCTTAGGTTCTCTTGGGTTCCCCACACACAGTTGAATGGTCCTGTTGTAATCCTTAAAGCGCCTTTCACACTCCGAATCCTTCTGCAGGGTCAGCTCTACCTCCTGCAGAGTGTCTGATGAAGAGCAATTCATTGAGAACCGTCCCCAGCCGGCCACAGTGCAGTTATCTCCTGGACTTGGCAGGTCATTGCCCCTGGGCAGTCGGAGGGGCTTCACAGCATCAGTTTGCTTGATGTTTCTCTCCAGCTGATGGGGAAGAGACAAGGGAGCCCAGGTCAGCCAGTGCATCTAGGCCTGGAGACCATGATGGGACACCTGAGTTACTGGGACTAGTCAGGTGACCAGAGTGGGAGGAATGGAAAGGACAGGTCAGAGTCAGAAGAGAAACAATAAGATCTCAGAACTGCAAGAGCAGCAGGAGGTTTCCTACCTGCAGTAACATGATGTCATTGGTGAGTTTATTCTCATTATAGTCTGGGTGTGGGATGGCTCTTTTCACTGGGATGATCTGCCGGGTTTTCTCCTGCTTTTTGATATTGTGGGCCCCCAGGATGACATTGATTGACCTTCACAGAGAAAAGAGGGGGTGAGTTTGGGGGGGGAGGTAGAGTCACAGGAGATACATGCCAGGGATTATGAATGGCAGGTGACAGCTGGTGCAGGGCATAGGAGCCAGGGACTCGGTGATTCTGCTTCACACTGAGGTCAGAGATAGGGAGCTCTCTATTGCCCTCAGGAAATGTCATGAAATTACTTGCATTTGCATTTTGACCCTAATGCATGTGTTCATTGTCCACAGCAGCTTTTTTTGGCCAGTGTGGTTGTTCTCTTCTCAATTGTGTTCCTTGCTTTCACCTCTGACTCTCTGAGCCCAAATCTTAGCTGTCCTATTTCTCAGGCTCTCCTTGCTCTGTCATGATCTCAGAGGGCTCCTCTGATGATGTCTCATGGACTTGAGTTTCCAGGAGCCTCAGGATCTGCCCTGAGCTGTAGCTCCTGGGATGAAGGTCAGGGTCCCTGTAGGGGTCTCAGGAGGTGTAGCCTGGCTGCAGCCTCTCACCTTCCATTGCAGTGAGCAGCTGTCAGAACAATGTTGTCTCCCACAAGGACACCGCCACACATGGATTCCCCCTTCTCCCTTTTAACGTGAAGGTAGGCCATGTAGGGTCGGGAGTGGGGCTTGGCTTCATGTCCCCCGATGATCTCACCTGTAGAAAAAATCCTGTTGTACTTTTGTGCCCCCCCCTACCCCTCACCACCCCACGAGTGTACCAGGCTGGCATTGGATTGATGACTCATGTGGCTGGGCACTTGGTAGCCTAGGGTGGTGTAGAGCTGGGAGTAGGTAGTGACAGGCCTCAACTTTCTCTTCTGGAAAAGGGAACAGCAACAGGCTGGGTCTGTGAATTTGCCTGCCACATTGTTGCAGGTAAGAATAGGAGTCTTAGTAACAGGGAAGGCCTGGAGGCTCCTGATAATTCCTTTCCTGACTTTGCTTGGTGTTGGGTGAGCTTCTGAGGCCCCTGTGGTGCTGTGATGTCCAGGGCAGTGTGCGTTACAGTGTCCAGGACTTAAGTTTAGGGATCTAGATGCTGACACGTGGGGAGGTGCCATGTAAGTGTTTGTTGGCTGCTTGGAGGGATGGCTCCCAATGGGCCTCTGGAGGAGGGTGGGTAAGGCCAGTGCTGTGGGATTCTGGAAAACAGAGAAGTTTGGGGTTTCCAATCTCAGTGGCTCATCCTTTAAGGAGTGGACCTGCTAAGGCCTGGGAATAAAAGCCGAGCTGGAGAAAGGGACTGAGATGGAGCAGAGGAAGCAGCAGTCTTCTGGGGACGGTGACTCCACCAACTGTGGGGTCTGCTGAGCTCTAGGCTTCTCTCCTACGCAGACCCTGAGGACAGCACCTGTCTCATCAGAGACATGGAAGCCAGGACTGCTCTGCCCTCTGCAGTTTCCCAGCCTCTGCCATACACTTCTAGGAAGTTCCACTCTCCACATGGCATAGGTAGGGTCTGGGGAGGGCATTGTGCCCACTGGCTTTTCTTGAGAATAGGCTTCTTCCCTGTCTTTTCTGCCTGTGGCTCATCCAGCATCATGTGTGTGGGTCTGAGATGGGATGGGAGCTGGGGTTCAGAGCATTCCTGGTGGAGAGCTGGATCAGGGATGTGCAGAAGGGCCAGCAGGTCTGTGCCCACTGTGGGATGAGTTGGGCCTGTGAGGGTGGGGATGGTCACTCACCTGCCTCCTCCCCGGGGAGTAGGAAAAAGGCCAGTAGGAGCACGAGCAGGGGTGGCTGCATCTTCCCAGGAAGGCTGCTCAGGTCGGAGCTGCTGGTGTTTCTCTGTGCTCTCCGTTAGCGCCCAGAAGAGGAAGGAGGTATGGGTGGGCTCTGTGACCTGAGTCCCTCTCTGGTTTTATAGTGCTTCATCCCAGAATGCTTTTTATGAAGCATCTCTGCCCCCACATCTCCTTCCTGATGATGGTCTCTGTCTGGGTGGTTGTGTAAGAAATATGCAGTGACCATATCAGTACCCACAGCTGATAACTCAGAGCAGATATTACAGCAGACTCCAGCCCTGAGCAGGAACCCAAGGGTACAAGTTGGGGCCTGTGGCATGTGGTACTGGAGCCCAGAAATCTGAGTCCCCAGTGAGGGAACCCCCATTGCCTCATCTTCATGCAACTAAGTCCATCAGGGTAATTTCTTTTGCTTGTGTCTGTTTAGGTCCTTCTCTGTTCAATGGCCAAACCTAGTAGAGATGTGTCTCTTTCCTCTATAGCAGCAATTTTCAACTTTTTAATCTCATAGCACATGAACTAATTACTAAAATCCTGTGGCACACTAAATATATATTTTTTACAGATTTCACAATAAATAGTTATACTTTTGATTGATTTATTAAAAGTAATTAAGTACCCTTTTTGCTGCAAAGTGACTTAAAAAAATATCAGGTGCCTATCCTTGTGTATAAGAATTTCTGGTACCAAACATTAACTAATCACACACAACCATATTATGCAATGTGACCAACAGAATGCAACTCTATTATATGACCCATATGTTTATAGGGCAAGACCTTGCATTCATACCAGATAACTTTTGTGTTGGTTGTTGTCATTTTTTAAAATATCTATTTTTTATTGATTTCCGAGAGGAAGGAAAAGGGAGAGAGAAATGAAACATCAACGAAGAGAGAGAATCATTGATCAGTTGCCTCTTGCAGGCCCCACACTAGGGATTGAGTTTGCAACCTGGGCATGTGCCCTGACCAGTAATTGAGCCATGACCTTCTGGTTCATAGGTCGGCACTCACCACTGAGTCACGCCAGCAAGGTTGTTGGTATCTTTGTATTTGCTGACCTAAGGGAAAATAGGTTAGTGGCCCTGACTAAATAGTCTGTTATTGATGTTTTAAAAGTTCTTGTGGTGCACTGGTTGAAAATTGCTGCTTTAGGAAGAGCTGACCACCTGATGGGGGAGACAGAAACATCAGGGAGCAGAGTACTGAGTGGGAAGGGCCACGGTAGAGTGATGCACAGGGGAGGCACAGAGCATCACCACCATCTACTAAACCGACATAGCAACCCATTCATCATCACAGTGTCCTCCCGAGGGGTTTTATTTACAAACTAGAGGCCCGGTGCACGAAATTCGTGCACGGCGGGGGGTTGTCCCTCAGCTCAGCCTGTACCCTCTCCACTCTGGGACTCCTGGAGGGATTTCCGACTGCCCATTTAGGCCCGATCCTGGTGACATCCCTCTCACAATCCAGGACTGCTGGCTCCCAACTGCTTGCCTGCCTGACTTCCTGATTGCCCCTAACCGCTTCTGCCTGCCAGCCTGATCACCCCCTAACCACTCTGCTGCCAGCCTGGTTGATGCTTAACTGCTCCCCTGCCAGCCTGTTTGCCCCCAACTTCCCTCCTCTGCCAGCCTGGTCACCCCTAACTGCCCTCTCCTGCAGGGTTGATCACCTCCAACTGCCCTCACTTACAAGCCTGGTCCCTCTCAACTGCCCTCCCTTGCAGGCCTGGTCCCTCACAACTGCCCTCCCTTGCAGGCCGGGTGCCTCCCAACTGTCCTCTCCTGCTGGCCATCTTGTGGTGGTCATCTTGTGTCCACATGGGGGCAGGATCTTTGACCACATGGGGGCAACTATATTGTGTGTTGCAGTGATGATCAATCTGTATATTACTCTTTTATTAGATAGGATAGAGGCCTGGTGCACGGGTGGGGGCCAGCTGTTTGCCCTGAAGGGTGTCCCTGATCAGGGTGGGGGTTCCCTTGGGGTGTGGGGCGGCCTGAACGAGAGGCCTGTGGTGGTTTGCAGGCCGGCCACGCCCCCTGGCAACCCAAGGGGAGGCCCTGGTATCTGGAATTTATTTTCCTACAATGGAAACTTTGTAGCCTGGAGCGGAGCCAAGCCTGGGGCTCCGGCAGCCATTTCTGTGGCAGTTAATTCACCTTCTACAATTGAAACTTTGTTGCCTTAAGCGGGTGTGCCCGGCCAGGGTGTGCGAGAAGCTTTGCTTCCCCTGTTGCCGCCGGCAACCCTGGCCTGCTCTCTCAAGCTCCATTCTGCTGCCATTTGTTTGAATTTGTTTACCTTCTATAATTGAAACTTTGTAGCTTGAGTGGAGGCTTAGGCCAGCAATGGCTATGGAAAGCTTGGCTTCCTCTGTTACCTGGGAAACCTTGCTCTCTGTGGCTGTAGCCATCTTGGATTGGGGTTAATTTGCATACTCGCCCTGATTGGCTGGTGGGCATGGCTTGGCTGGTGGGCATGGCTTATGTAGCGGAGTGATGGTTAATTTGCATATTACCATTTTATTAGAGAGGATGCTCAGTGATAGAATCCATCTGTCTTATCAACATTTTTAACCAAAGTCTGTCCTTGACATGCATTGGCCTAGAGTAAGGAATCACTGTAGCCTTTGTAGATGAACCCACTGATTGGCTTAGCCTAGGTCATCTTTACTTTGGGTTGGCTGGGTTCAGTCCCACCCCAACCACATGAACCAGGACTGGAAAGAGCAGTTTCCCCGAAGGAAGTTCAGGTACTAAATTGTTGATATCGAGTGAAGTGAGAAAGCGTGCTTGTCAACCAAAGACCAATAATTGTCCTTTCAGTGTCTTCTGTGCTCTGTGCAGAGCCACACTTCTGCTAGAGCAGGCTTGGCACATAATAGGCTCACACCTGCTAAGCCAATTGTGCTGATGAGCTCACTACACTGTGAAGGATCGTTGCTTCTAAATGGCCTTTGCCCAATTCTGTCCAAAGATTGACTAAGCTTCTCTGAGTGGTTAGAGTCTGGTAATTAAAATGTCCACCTTTATGTTTTCTGTTTTTTACAATTTTTCTATGAGGAGTATTATGTATCAAAATACATAACTTCAGTGTAAACATCTTCCTTGTCATACCACCTTGTCATACCACCCCAAACCTCTCCCTGTTTAACTCAGCCTGCCTCGTAGTAGACCTTTATGAAACAAAGAACCTTTCTGATGACAGTGGTAAATAAGCTCATTAAGAAAGTTGGCCTTTCGTCCTGCAGAGAGCGCAGGTGTCTATTAAGGCAGCTTTGGCAGCAGCCTCTGGTCATGTCCTTGTTTCTTCTTTTGTCCAGCTCCTGTTTTGGCATTTTCCTGCTGAGACTGAATCGTCTGCTTCTACTGTCTCAGACCTTAGGTGAAAACCTGAAGCTGCTTTTCTAAAAAACTGTTAATCAGCAAAAATACAGGGGCAAAAGGATCACTCATTTCATGCTGATACTTTTTGGGCTTCATGCAAAGACAGTTCTTTGTAAATGTACAGTTGACTCTAATTTGGAAATATGAAAATCATATCATTTTTGTTATAAATTTTTTTGTAATTATAATTATATTGATGCTCATATTGTATTAAATGACTCATTTAATAATGAAATACCCGTACTTTGGTTTAAAAAAGAAATAAAATTTGGAAAGTAGAAAGGAAAAAAGTCACTCATTTGCTCACCCCCCACAGACAGTGTTACCATAAGAAGTTCATTTTAAATACTTAGGATCACATTACACAGACAATACAATATTCTTTTATCTTCTTTTAACCCTACAACATGAGAATTTCCCCCAGGTTCTTAAAAAATCTATTATTCAATACCACTGTAACCTTTATTTCCTAGTTATTAAAATTTTAGCATGCAACTAATTTTTGTAATTATTGGAAAATTTTAAAAGCAATTTAAGAGGAACAACAAAAATGACCTGATTTCAGATTGTTCATTGATAATCATCTTTACTGTATTGAGGTATGAAATAACATATTTTACTCTCATGTATATCTGCATTTTTAAAACTGAGGATTATGTTAAACATAAGATTATATTATAACCTTTATTAAATATTGAGATGAAATTCACATAACATAAAATTATTTTAAAGTGTACAATTTAGTGATATTTAGTGTATTCAAAATGTTGTGCAACCACCAGCTCTCTCTAGTTTCCAAGCTTTCTCATGCCAGAAGAACATTTCATCCATACCAATAAAGTTGTTAACCATTAAGTTGTGTGTATCCACAAATTAATGGGTACTTAATCACTTTCCATTCTCCCTCTTCTAGCAACACCCCTTCCTAGCCATTGGCAGCCACTAATCTTATTCCTGTCTCTATGAATTTGCGTATTCTGTATATTTCATATTAAAGGAATCATGAAATATGTGAGCTGTTGTGTTTGGCTCCTATCACTTAGGGTAATGATTTTGAGGTTCATCCAAGTTGTAGCATATATCAGTATTTTTATGGCTAATAATTTTCCGTGTGTGTGTGTGTGTGTGTGTGTGTGTGTGTGTGTGTGTGTGTGTTTGTCCCAATTTACCCCTTTATCTGTCAATTGAAATTTGGGTTATTTCCACCTTTTGGCTATTATGACAAATGCTGCTATAAATATTTGCGTAAAAACTTCCGTTTGGCCCTGGCTAGTTTTCTCAGTGGTTAAAGCATTGATACTTGGATCAAGGGGTCTCAGGTTCGATTCCCAGTCAGGTGCATGTACCTCAGCTGCGGTTCAATCGGCAGCACAAGTCAGGGTGTGTGTTGGAGGCAACCAATCCATGTGTCTCTCATGTCAATGTTTCTATCTTTCTCTTCCCCCTCCTTCTTCCTTTTCTATTTGTGTGAAAATCAATGGAAAAAATATTCTCAGGTGAGGACTTAAAAAATAAACACCCTCCCCTTCCTGCAAAGAAACCAAAACACTTCAGTGTGGACAATATGTTTTCATTTCTCTTGGCTATATGCTTAGGAGTGGAATTGCTGGGTCATATGGTAATCCTAGGTTTAAGTTTTTAAGGAATCGCTAAACTCTTCATTGCAGTGGTTGCATCGTTTTACATTCCCACCAGCAACATACAAATACTTAAGAACCATTTTTTCACATCCCACCAGCACTGGTTATTATTATCATCATTGTTTTTATTATAGCCACCTTAATAGGTATGGAATGGCATCTCATTGTGGTTTTGGTTTACATATTATTAATAACTAATGAGGTTTGGCATCTTTCCCAGGGTGGCTGGTCATTTGTGTATCTTCTTTGGATAAATGTTGACCTTTCTCACCATCCCCATTCCTGTGTCCCTCACTATTTGGGTTGGTTTTTCAAGAGTTGCTCTGGAATCTTGAACATAGCCACTTTGACATGGTATGCCTATTAGTCTGAAAAGGAAAGGGTGGGGAGTTCAGCAAAACTTTTCTTTTAACCTCAATGGATAGTCAAATGGCCAAGACCATGTAGGAAAGTTCTCCCAAATTTAGAAGTAGAGATACCAAGTTAGGGGAGGGGAAAGCTTACTGAGGTGGCAGACACGTGGAAAAGGGTGTGAAACAGGTACCTTCTTAAGAAAGAACCCCACCTGGGAAAAGCCTCACTGCAGCGACTAAGTTTCTTTCTAGATGTGTCCAAAGTTGAGTCAAAGTAAAAGATGGTGAAATTTATCTGTGATTTGTAATCTTAAGAACCCGAGTCTAAGTATAATTAATCAGATATCTGGAAAAGAAGATATGAAAATAGTATCTAACAACTTAATGGTGGCTAATATTGATTGATCTCTGACCATAGATCCTCACTTCGCCCTTTGAGTGAGCTACTTATATTTCTTTCATTTTAGAAATGAGAATTCTAAGACCCCTAGAAAGTAGGGGGCATGCTCTATATCACTCAGATCATAAGAGTGAAGGGGAACAGTGATTAGAATGCAGGGATGAGGTTCCATAGTCTGAGATCTTATCCACAACTCTATAAACATCATCATTTTTTATATTGTTCCAGGAATCTGGGGGAAAATAAAGGGTATGAAGAATAAAAGTTTCTGTCTATATGTCTATTGTGGGACTCTTGTTCTCTTAGAAGAGGAAGCTATCTCAGTGGCTACCATATTGTGATGGAAAAGTTCATTTAGATCCCGTATTTCCTTTGTTCTTATCCTTTCCAAGCATGTCAAACTTGCTGGTGGCAGGCCACATGCCTTGTTTAGGCTGTGAGTTTGACATGCTTGTGTCCGTAATCTTCCTCAACATGCAGGAGAGTGTCATGTCCAGCCCATGATGGGCAATCAATCCCCTTGGGCCTTAGCCACTCACCAAATCACATCTAGTTCCTATTGCAAGTGCGCAGGGTCTTTCCTTATAAGCAATGACAATGGCACACTGACATGACATTCCCACACTCACACATGGCATTTGAGGCTGCTGCTATAAACCAATTTCCCTGAGCCTGATCATTCTCACGTTATGCCTACAATTAGAACCTACAGGCATAAGGGACCAGAACTTGGCTGATTTGATCTGTCCATGAGACTCCACTGTGTTGTTGAGAAGAGATTCTTCCCACAGTTAGGGGTTATCTATACATTCCTATTAGGAAGGTGTACATGACATTAAAAACAGTTTTGAGGGAGAGACCTGTCAGTAAAGGAGAACCTGGGTCATGTGTTGGTCTGGGGAAGATTGTGCTTCCATCTGGCTCCTTTAGTATTAAGGATGCGGGAGAGAGGGCAGGGATGGGGAGGGGAAAATATATATAAGACAGATGGATATCTATGAAATTTCCAGAGTTTTGGCATCCACTAGAACACTCTTTAATTTTTCCTATGGCAACAAAGAGCAATGTTAGAATGTTGGGTTGGGGACAATTCAATGAAACTCTGGAGTGAGCAAATGTCTGGGGTGATGAGTAAAGAGGGAACTACAGAGAAAAGGGGAAGTGAGCTTGAGTGAACATGCCTACTCCTACCAAAATAAGGTAAGTATAACAATAGAGACCCCTCCAATCAATTGGTGTTGATTGTACTTCTGGGTTAGAGAGAATTGGAATGGAGCCATGTTCTGGGTTGTGCTGTTGCCTATGATGTGACCTTGGATCAACTTCCCCCCAGTCCCCGTTCTTCACATGAGGATCTTTACCTATCCAGGAACTTTGCCCACCAAGGCCATTCCCCCCCAAAAAACATTTACAGTAGTTCCCTTAAGGCTGAAAGGTCACACCACACCCTTCTGGATTGAATGGGTTCTTTCTCTTCCCATCTCACACAGGTGTACTGTTCCTTACCACATCTGTATGGGATGTGACCAATAGTTTGGTTTGGCCTAGGTAAGAGGGATGCTATTGAATCATTTACCAGAACCTCTAATATATGACTGAAAAACCCGTGGGTCTTTCCTTCTCTCTATTTCACAGTTCAGGGCATATGTAACAAAGTGTCGTGTTTGGAAAATCTAATTCACACCTACGGATGCATGTGTCACAGACCTCATCTGTCCCCTAGTCTTGGTATGATATCTCCTACTTGTAGATATTCCCCTGCTATTAAGTTCCTCTGTTTCTGACCAAATACCAGGAAGCCACACTGGAGCCATATGTGAACAAAGCAGAAGAACTGGAGCATCCCAGCCAGCCCTTCAGAGTCTGCCCAGAACTCAGGTATTACAGTGACCTGCTGGGCCTCTGAGAGCCGTTTACCAGTGGAGCTGTGGCAGGAGGATTGACTGTGATATCAATGACTATACTATTCTCTCTGTATTCTCCATGCACAATCCTTTGTCAGCACCTCTAGTGTGTGTTTGCAAAACTAGACATTTTTTATGTTCCTTTGTCTCAGGTTCCTAAGCCTGGAAGACTGAACCTGTTACTGGAGTATGGTTAATTCACTAAGTCTTTAGGAGTTTGTTTTCTGGCCCCCTTTGGCATCCTATGCTAGTACTTAGGCTGTACAGCTACAAGCATTTCAAATGCCTACACGTAAGTGCTGACTCATAAGCGGTACTTTTAGTCCTGAGGAGATAATTGTGACCAGAATCAGTGAGATTAGCATTGGTTTGTGTCTATGACTTGGCCCCTTTCTCCCAGAAATTTCATCTTTGTCACAGTTTCACAGGAGCAGAGGTCAAGCTTTTTTCTTGACTTCATAGAGAATATAATAGATAAAGGGAGAAAAGTCTTGTCTCAAGAGAATCCACCCTGGGCTCTGCTGAGTGTCCCAGAGGAGAGGGTTTCCACTGACAAATTAGCTTCCCGCTGACTCATGTAGGGAGAAGACCTAGCTGTATTTAGGTAATTTGGGTCTCTCACTTGGGAGCTGTTCTCTGTGTGTGGGTTTGTGTGCATGCGTGTGTGTGTGTCTGTGAGTGTGTGTGTGTTAACATAAGTAGAGTGTGGGGGAAAGAGGGAATTCGAAAGGCATGAATATGAATCTATACCTTACTATGTTTCAGAACATATGTAATTTATATGCTATCTCATTGAATTCTCCACCTTCTGCATGGGCATCATCATTAGTCATATTTTCAAATGAAACAGACTCAGAGATATTGTCATGTGCTCAAGGTCACATGGTTACAGAAACTGCACACACACGCGCGCGCGCACACACACACACACACACACACACACACCAAACCGTGAACAGTCCTTCATGCCACTCTAAGAAGTGGTGGAGCCGCAGCTGGCAGGTTTTAGCTCAGCAAAAAGTGTGTTTGTTGGAATGTCTGCTGAGGTAGCCCAGGTGCTTTCTCTCCAGACACCTGTTGCAACAGAGGCTGGAAAACCTCTTAGGGGCCCTGAAACTTTCTCATGGGTGTGGGCATAAAATGACTTTTAAGGCCCCTTGCATTCTGAGCCTGTTAGAAGAGACCTGACCTGGGCATTAGGAGCCCAGGGCTCCAGTTCCGTTAGGTGGCTCGATTGCTAATTTTTGGGCCTCATTGTCCTCTTCTAACAGGAAGATATTGGGCCATGCAGAGGCTTTCAAAACATTGCTGAGCATAGAAACCTTTCCTTGACTGGATTATATTTGTGTCAATGTAGCTTTATAAGATCATATATCTATATTTATACCTCTATCTATAGTCATGTACATGGGCACAGGCAGACATTTATATATTTATATATGTGCACATTTTATATTAATACCTGCACTCATATGTATATTTGTGTGTGCTTGGGTGCATGGTTGCATATTTTTGTTTGCTTTGATCCCTTCATTTTCCTTTTCTGAGCATGATCTTGGTACATCTTTGTTTCAGGACTTTCAGCACCCAGACAGAAGCTGCGTGAAGTCATCAGTTCTCTCCTCATTACAAAAGTGGCGAAGATCATTAAGGTATTCTGCTACAGTGGTCTTTGTGGGCAACAGGATGTGAGAAGACATACCCTCGAGGGTGATGCAAACCCAGAAAGAGATATTTCTCACGTATGAAAATGAGTTTGGTATCAGTGTGTGTGTTTTTGATTGGGGAGTATTCATCTATAACTGTCATTGAACTTAACTCCAAAGCAGCACCCAGATCGGCATCAAGACCTGGGAAGGGTTGGCTGCTGTCATGCCTGGCTAGACTGACCCAGCCACAGGGGGACCAGTGTCAAGAAAGCATCTCATGCCACACGTGTGGCCTTCCAGCTAAGAGCTGGATGACTGTGAGGATCACCGGGGGCTTGGAATCTAAGGATGTAGCTGTACCACGATAGCCTGCGGTAGGAGGTTTTTTTCATTTTTTCTGGCAGCACGTGAGCCGGCCTGACCTGATGTGATGATGAGGAAATGTGTCATCTCTTCCATGCCAGAGTTTAGAGTGAAGTTTATCCCCATAGGCCACCTTTATGTGAACCATGAAGAAATGGCTGCCCTGGTTGTGTTTTAATTCCCTGCATCTCCCCTTCATCCAGAGGTGGGGCTCCACTGACCACAGAACTGGAAAGTGATTTTCAGTCCCAAACATTGCTGTTCCGAAGGTAAATGTGACAACGCACAGGGAAACTGGAAGGCGTAACGCAGAAGAATAGCATCCACTAACAGGATGATTTTTATTGTGTGGATTTCCACCCAGATTTGGGCCATCTGACCAACCCGTATGAAAATGAGTTTGGTGTCACTGACTTGGGGAAATTCTGATGAAAGTCCTTTAGGGTGTGAGTTTCATGAGGGCCAGGACAGTGCCGGCCATGTTCACTTCTGAGCCTTCGGTGCCTGGCACATAGTGGGTGCTCAATATCTAGTTGTTTGCTAACTGATGGCAAAGTAGTGCCATCCAGTCCTGCTACAAAGACTCCTTTCCTTACTGTGTTGGTAGCTGTAGCCCAGGTGGGCAGCACGGGTCTCAGACTAGAAGCCAGGTTACCATGGATGACCAAGGGACTGGCTGAAAGGGGCTGGGCTGGGAGTGAAAGGCCTATCAGGGGACTCTGAGGCCCTGGGGGACATGGAGCTGGATGTGAGGGGCTCAGTCACAGGAGGTGTGGAGAAGGGTCAAGCTGGGTCATAACACAGTAAGGGTTTGTGAGGAGAGGGTAGGAGGTGGGGGTGAGCAGAAAATAGAAAATGGGAGTAATGAGAGCAGAGAGAACAGAGGCAGGCCTGGCCCACAGCTGGTACCCAGTGACTGCTGTTTAATAAATAAAGGAGAGAAGTCAATGGTTTCTATTTAGAAATGGATGTTTATTACGGCCACGGCAGCCTCCACACAGGGCAGTCTACACGCTTCCCTAAAGGAAAATGGTCAGCCACAGAGGGTGCAGCGGAGTCACTGCTCTCATTGATCTCTTTCTCCAGGACAGGAAGCTCAGGTCTTGGTGAAGACCTGGAGCTGTTCCACTTTTCATCCGAAGAAGACCACTCCTGGGCCATGTTGCTAGAAGCAAGGGGCCTCGGAGCCTCCTGTAGGCAGGGAGAGGCAAGACTGAGCTGGCCTGTTCGAGGTCCTGCTCTCCCTGACTCCCCAGGTGGGTGCCTCTTTTAGGGGGCTGTGTGGGGATCAGGGATAGTCCTGGGGTCCTGGCCTTGAGTGTTCTCCCAGCTCCACGTGGCCGAGGCCCTGCCCACAGAGCTTGTGTGTGGCGGTATCTGTGTGGGCTTGAACTTGGCTCTCCCTGGGAATCCAGGCTTGGAACTGCAAAGCCCTGAGGGATGGCCCAGTTTTCTTCACACCAAAGCTTAGTTCAATAACCAGTAGCCACAGTAGTGGTAGAGGGTGCCTATCTCTATTCAGTCCTCTCAGAGGATGTGGCTTTTTCTGAGGCAGCTACCCCAGGGGACTCAATGTAACTTCCAGATAAGGTGGTGTATCAGTTTCCTGTGGCCACTGTAACAAGACATCATCAACTTGATGGCTTAATAAAACAGAAATGTGTTCTCTCACAGTTCCAGAGGCCAGAAGTCTGACCCCAGTTTCATGGGACTAAAATCAAGGTGTCAGCCAGTCATCTCACCTCTGGATGTTCTAAGGTGGAATCAGTTTCTTGCCTCTTCCAGCTTCAGGAACTACATTTCTTGGCTCATGGCCTCTTCCTCCATCTTCAAAATATAAAAGAAGAAAATGAAAAAAAACCCCAGATAATCCAAGATACAGGCAAAAATTAATATCACCTGATATTCACCACTTAGTTACAACCAATGATTTGGTATATATATATATGTTTTGCTAATCCTCACCCAAAAACACTTTTTCATTGATTTTTAGAGAGAGTGGAAGGGAAGGGGAGAGACAGAGAGAAGAACATGGATGTAAGAGAGATGCATTGATTGGTTGCCTCCATCATTAGGCCCTGGGATTGAGCCTGCAAACGAGGTACATCCTCTTAACCCGAAATTGAACCAAGGACCCTTCAGTCCACAGGCTGATGCTCTATCCACTGTGCCACACAGGCTTGGGCTAGTGTGTATTTTAATAGGAACTTTTTCCTATGTAAATGCATATACTTAGCAAAATAAAAATGGGAGCATACCACATATAGGATCACTCCCTAGTATTTTTTGAGATATAAATAACACTGTACGTTTAAGGTGTACAGTGTAATGACTCGACTTGCATATATTGTGAAGTGATTACTGCAATAGGTTTAATTAGCAGCTGTCATCCCTCTACAGTGGGTTGTCTTGCTCTCTGTGGTTCAGGGATGCTTCAACCTCACCCCTGTGTTTGAGGATTTTTTGTGTGGCGTCTTGTTAATGAACAGTCATTAGTTGTTCTTCTTGTGATAGGGAGCAAAGTGGGGATGACTTGTGTGGCCATCTTGGAGACGTCACTCCTCTACACATAAGGTTGTGTAACGTGCTTTTGTTACTTAGTCATATACGACTATCAGGAAATAGTAATCATTATGTTAACGGCCACTGCTATTTTGGAATTTGTAGGTAACATGTGAACTACAACAGTTTCCTTAATGACTCTCCTTTTGCTTTATATCAAGATTGTTCCCATTTTTTTTTTTGCTTGTATATATAGCACTGTAGTGAATAACCTTTATGTACTTATGTCATTTTTCTGAGGATAAATACTTAAAGTGGGTTTACTAATTCAAATCATACTTAGATTTTTAACAACTTACCAGACACATTAGCAATTGCTAGCTGAAAAGGTTTTACCAGTTTTATATTAAATTTCAGAAAATCTGTCTGGCAGTTTCTTCACACCTATGCGTATACTGAATATTGTTATTCTTTTAAATCATTGCCAGTGCAAAAGGCTAAAGTGTTACTTGATGTTTTAATGATTTTCTATTTTGGCAATGAGAGGATGCAAATAGCCAGTTAATATTTTTAGCCTGGTTTTCTATAGGGTTCCAATAATCATATTTTATTATACTCCGATCTGGATATACCATATTTAATAATTCCTGTGTTGTTATTTAAACTGTTTCTAATTTTGGTGATTTTAAATAATGTTGAGATGAACATCTTTAAGCTCACAGTTTATTGTTTATTGCATGCTGTGTGTGTGTGTGTGTGTGTGTGTGTGTGTGCTGTTTGCTTTGAGTTCTGTTTTTGGAATATCCTCCAAGTAATAGAGATATGTGTCATTTAACTGTTTCTTCTTGCTGCTGAGAAACTAATGAAGGAAAGAAGACATCTAAGATCCTGGCCCATCAAACACTCTCTTTTCTTATCTGTCATTACTACAGTGCAATACCGTTTCGCCATTGCATTTCTTATCTTTAGGATCTTATCTTTACATGGGTAGACAGGGCCAGAGTTCCTATAAGGTGCTAGCAATTTATGAGGAGAAAGAAGAGGTTTAACCTATCCTTGTGAGGTTCAAAGTGTTGGTGAGGGGTTTTTTATCTCTCCTTTTACTCAAGCTTAGGTCCCACTAGATATATTTAGTACATTGCACCCATCCAGTGCAGAATACATATTTTTATAAATGAATTGATCATTTATGTAAATCTTTGGAATGCTTTCTGGCCAAAAAATAACATGAGAAATCAATAAAATGGTAATTAAAATATATAAATAACTCACAAGTAAAAACAAAATTTAAAAAGAAATATTTTGAATTGAATAATACCAATAACGGTGCTTTAAAATTGTGGGATGCAGCTAAAGCAGGTAGAGAAAAATTTAGTCTTAAAACTTATTCATGACAAAAACTGGAAGTATTGAGATGATCATATAGCCCTAGAAGTTAGAAATTAGTAAGTGAAATAAACTCAGTGACGTGCAAGGAAGAAATAATAAAAGATAACAGAAGTTAATAAAAGGCAAACATACAACAGAGAGGTTTAATAAAGCAAAGATTAATTATTTGAAAAGGCTAATAAAATTGACAAACCTCTGGAGAATCTAATCCAGATAAAAAAGAGAGAAGGTGCAAATATTTATTATTAGGAACTAAAAAGTGAAAATTTTTTAAATGTTGCAGACCATTAAAAGCTAAGCCAATATATTATTTAAAAAAAACATACATTAATACATTTAAAATTTAGACAAAATAGAAACATCACTGCCTAACACTTACTTGAGGAAAAAAATTGTAAACTTAGGTAATACTAGAACTATCAAAGACATTGCATCGGCAATCAATTTTCCACATAGAGCGCTGACCTAAATTGTTTTACTTCTCAGCTACAAAATATTGCAAAAAAGAGAAAAAGAAGAGACACTATTTCATTTTATAAGGCTGGCATAACCTTGAAATTCTCATCACAGTTACAGTCACAAACACCCTGTACAATGTATCAACTGTCAAAATTAACCCATCAATATATAAAAAAGTTAATACAATATGAGTAAGATGGGTTTATACTATGAATGCAGATCTCATTTAACTTTAGAAAGATCAAGTAATGTAATTTGTTACACAAACTGGAGAAAAATCTTATCATCTCAGAAAGAGAAACATAAGACAGAAATATCTCAATAAACATTTGGTAAAATTCAATATTCATACATGAAAACAAACATAACCTTTTAGCAGTTCAAAAGGAAAAGACATTTCCTTAAAGTAAGAAACAATACCTATATAAGCATGAAAATGATTTAATGAAGCCCTCATGTAGAGAGAAAACAAGATTTCTATGTTTTCCAGGAGAAAGTTAGAAATCCCTTCTCTCCAGGTACCGTACTCACAAAGTGTGTGATACAGATAGTCTTTTCCCAGCTCTTCTCCTGGGGAGGCTTGTGCTTGGAAATGATCTGAAATGGGATCCTTTCAGGTATGTCTACACAGATGAATGGGAGAGGTGATGAGGAGTAGATCCGAGGGGAACCCAGGGCTGGGCAGAGATGGAGAGGGTGGGGAGGTCTATGGGCACTTTTCTACCTTTAATCGCAGGTCCCTGGACAAGGTCCTCTACCTCTGATGTCTGCCCTGTGTTTGGGGCCCTAGGGTTCCCTTGTCCAGGGGAGATCATCAGGGCACAGAGGCCAAGCTGCAGTTTTGCTCTGATAGGCGCTCCTGCAATTTGCTGTTCTGTGGGGGGTCCAGGTGCCAGAGAGGTTGTTGTGATGACCCCTCACTGAGCTGGATGGTGAAAAAGCTTTGGTTTCTTCCCCATGTTTTGGACAACCAGAATCGGAAATTTATGGGGCCAGCATGGGGGTAGCTGTTTGGGCTCAAGGGATCTATTTAATTTTGAAGAAAAACTGAAAAAGAAGTTGTTATTCTGGGATGTTATTACCTTATTGTCCAGAGCCAGGCTCTCTAAGTCACCCTCCAAGTCTCTTGTTTTAATCCTCAACCAAGGATGAATTTATTGATTTGAGAGAGAGAAATAGAGACACACGCTCTCGCTCGCGCGCACACACACACCACAGAGAAAAATATGGTAGTGAGAGGTAAACATCAATCTATTACCTCCCATTTGCACTTCGATGGGGGATTGAACTTTCAATCTAGGTTTGTACCCTGATCTGGAATTGAACACCCAATGTTTTTTGTATACCAGAGGTCGTGCAAACCAACTGAGCAACCTGGCAGGGGCTACAAATTCTTTTTTTCTTTTTTTAATGATTAACAAAGTGTGCTATTTCTCTCTCTCTCTCTCTCTCTCTCTCTCTCTCTCTCTCTCTCTCTCTCTCTCTCTCTCTTTCTCTCTCTCCCATCGATTTACTATCCCTTCCAGTTTTGACTCAGAGGAACAGTGTACTATGAAGCATGGAACTTGGCTTCCTGAGAGGTCAGATGACAGCAACCAAACACCTATGATCTCCCTTAATCCCACAGCTAAAATTCAGCCCACCTCCAAACATTCCCCCTTCTGAAACTCCACAAAATTCTTGATTTTCTATTTCCCAGATCCTATATAAGATTAGCTCTTGTTGGGTTGAGAACACTGTTCTTCACAAATACAGTTCTCTCCTACTAGCAAGCAATACATTCAGATTTTCGGCCCAGACACTGAATGCTCTCCCCTTCCTGTGACACTCCTCACAATGGCTCTGGAGAAGTCCCATAGGCTGAGTGACCAAGCTTGCTGAGCCACTTACCTTGTTTCTTAGCAACTTGCTGTGAAGTAGTGGCCAGCTGGGGTAATATGACTATCTTAGGCACTGCATCTGACCATGACCCATTCTCTGTCCTCCCTGTCACTGCCTGGGCTTGCACCTCCTAAACAAATCATTGCCACTGCAATCCCTGCTTGAGGCTGCGTTTCAATAGGGGAAAGAACAGGTCAGAGCAGGCAAGTAGGATTTTGGATATTTTTCTGCTTGTATCTCAGGCTGGAAGTTATGCTCAGAGAGTCCTCTCAGAAATTACAAACAAGATAACCTTCCTGGATATCTGTCCAATGAAATATTTTCTTCTCATAGTATTCCCTCCTGGCCACCTTTAGATATTTCTCTCTCGGTTTAATCAAGGTTTGTGATGGCTTTCCTTCTTGTTTTTTACAATGAGTTTCTGGGGAATGACCAGGAATTTCACCTAAATACTTTCTGTTGGTAAAGCCGGCATGGAGCCTTATAAAGAGCAATCTGAGATTCTCAGCCCTCCCTGAGGGTAGGAGGCTTATCCTGTGCTTCTAAAGGCAAAGCACCTCATGGGGAAAATGAGATGTGCACATGGCAAACACTTTAGTAACAAAGGAGGAGCTGGGCTCAGTTCTACAAAGTCCCCGGGAAAAACTGCTGGCCTCAGAAGAGGTGGTCTTTTCCTTCACTCTTCCACATACGCCATTCTTCCTGTTTCACAGTTGTGTGGTGATCTAACCAGACAGTGACACGGCCAAAGAAGAATTGAATGTGCACTATTGTGTGCTCAATGACAGCCTCGGGGACAATGCACACACACATACCTTCATTTAAGGCTGTCATGGAGTGATAAGGATGATAAGACATGGTGCAAAATAGAGAAAATGTGGCCTTTAGGGCAAGGATGAACATGGAGGTATAAGGAGAGGCATAGTGAGATATGATAGCTGTGGAGGAAAGGGGCCACATGCTGACCTGCCAAGCTCAGGGCAGGCCTGCATAGTGGTCTTGCAAACTCAGAGACCTAAAGTAACCACAAAGGATGGTCTGAAATTAAACTTTAACTAAAAGCAGTTATGGTGGGCAGTTACATCCTAGGCCGGTATCTTCACTGACAAGGTCAACCTTTACCTTAACTGAGCCTATCTGTCTTTTTGCATCTATGATAACATACCCTTGAAATGTCTGGGTAACTTGTAACTTCCCTTTTTCTGGAGCTCCTGGGGCACAACCAAATGTGCTGGGCACCAGGACAGATACTATAAATTCCTTCATTATCATGTTTATTGTTCCTGCACCCACCTAAGAATGTGTCCATCATTTTACTTTTTATCCCAGGGGTTCTCCCCCTATCCCCCGCCTTGCTTTGCTTTATCCTACCTCCTTCATCTTTGAACAATGAATTTCATGTAACCCACCTATGTTCCTCCTTTGATTGCAATGTATAAATATAAATGTAACCTGCCATTCTCCAGAGCATTATCTCAATTCATTGAGTTTCTGATTCCTGGCATATGTTGACAATTTGGCTCAAATAAACTCACAAAAATTCTTTACAGGTTTCAATGATTTTTTTATGTTAACATAGCTCATGAATTTCTTATTAGATAGGAGACTGTTGAAGAATCAAGGATAGAAAAGAGAATGGCTTTTCAGGAGCTTTTTGGGATCCCCAGGGAATGAGGCTTGGAGGAATTTTTTAGCAATGATCAGTTGTCACCAAGTACAATTTTGTCAATCCAATGAAAAGCTTTATCTCTTCCTTTTTATGGCTCTGTATTTCATTTCTGGCTTTTGATCTCATCCCCTTTGCCATTTAACAATTACTTTTAAGTGTTGTTATGTGCAGCCCCCTTCCTGCATATCATTATCTTCCCCCTTTCTAGGAGCATGACATTCTAAAAGTGGACAACAAATGAGTATTTCCAGTGTTGCCTTTTCACATGAAGAATGAATTTCACCTTTAGGAATCTCATTAGACTCTCTCTAGGATTTGCATTTAGTTTTCTGTCATAGTGTAAAACTAGTGGCCTGGTGTACAAAATTTGTGCATGGAGGCGGGGTGTTCCTCAGCCCGGCCTGCATCCTGTCCAATCTTGGACCCCTTGGGGGATGTCTGACTGCCTGTGGGATTGGGACTAAACTGGCAGTCGGACATCCCTCTTGTAATCCGGGACTGCTGGCTCCTAAACGCTCACCTGCCTGCCTGCCTGATCACCCCTTACCACTTTGTCTGCTAGCCTTCTCACCCCCATCTGCCCCCCTTGCTCCCTTATTGCCCCCAACTGCTCCCCCCACCAACCTGATCTCCTCAAATGCAACCCCCTGCTGGCCTGATCGCTCTAACTGCCCTCCCTGCAGGCCTGCTTACTGCCTACTGCCCCCACCCCCACTGGCCTACTCGGCCCCAACTGCCCCCCCCTACCGGCCTGCTTGCTCCAAACTGCCCCCCATTGCTGGTCCACTCACCCCTACTGACCCCCACTGCCAGCCTGCTTGGCTCCAACTGACACCCCCCTGCTGGCCTGCTCACCCCCAACTTTTCCCACCACTGACCTGATCACCCCCAACTGCCCTCCCCTCCTGGCTACCATGGAAGCCAAGCCTCCCACCCACTCTGGCTGGCTCCATGGCTCCAGCTGGTGCCATCATCTTTGTCATGTCCATTTGCATATTCCCTCCTTATTGGCTGTGGGTGCCGCTATTTTATTGCAAAGTGACAGTTAATTTTCATATTACTCTTTTATTAGATAGGACTAGAGGCCCGGTGCATGAAACTCGTGCACGGGAACAGGGTCCCCTCAACTCAGCCTGCACTCTCTCCAAAATGGGACCTCTCAGGACCCCTAGCTCCTAACTGCTCACCTGCCTGCCAGCCTGATCCCCTAATTGCTCTCCCCTGCTTGCCTGATCCCCCTAACTGCTCTCCCCTGCCTGCCTGTTCACCTCTAACCTCCTCTGCCTTGGCCCTGCCAACATGGCTTTGTCGGGAAGGAATCCGGAAGGACATCTGGAAGGTGATCCGGAAGATGTTCAGTCTAATTAGCATATTACCCTTTTATTAGTATAGATGCCACCTTGTCCTAAAAATGCAGGTTGTTCCCAGGTTTTGCTGTTGTGGAAGGGGAGCCCACAGCAGCATCCTGGGTTCTGACCAGGGCTTATGCACTTGTGCTTTATCTCAGCAGCTGTGATTCCTAGTGGAAGACTCTTGGATGTACCTTGAACATTTCTATCGAATTTGCCAAATCATCCTCCAAAAATGTTGAACCACTTTAAACTCCCACCAGTAACCATGCGTGTGCCCTCCATCCCACTTTGATGTCAATATCATTGATTTCTCCCTAGAAGCTTCCCTCCCATCAGCCGGGATTGCTTGGTACTTGAGCCAACCTCATTGTTCAGCTGGGGCCTTGATTTCCTGAGATAGAATTATGGAGGAGGAAAAATAGTTTTCCTCTACCTTTCTGAGTTCTTAGTGGAGGCCCTTATAATGAAAGACAAATCACCAAGAGAAAAACAAAAGTTCATTAACATGTGTACCTTGTGTATATGTGGGAGATCCCAGGGAAAAAGGAGTAACTCCTCAAGGTGGCTTAGAATGCAGATTTAAATACCTTCTTCCTAGGGAAAGGGGACAGGAGATACAGGCATCTTAGAGGAGAGTAAATGATATTTAGGAAAGATGAATTGGGGTGGGGGGAAATAGTTTGTAACAAAGTTTGGGTGTGATGTCAACTTCTACTCTCCTGTCCTATGACAGGAGTCAGTCTTCTCTGCCTGATGACACTTCTTCCGTGAAGGGGACCTATGACATTTGAGCTCCTTTTGGGGGGGGTCTGATTTTAGGCAGATCAGGAGACTTCAGTGAAAGCCTCTGCATGCATTTGCTGTTTTTCAAGCATCTGCAGCTCAAGATCATCAATATAACAACACAGCATATGTTGGGGTGGCATGTTCTCTGACCTTCAGAATAAACCCAACAAAAGCTTGTGTCCTCTCTTAGATGATTTGCCACATTAGCTTTATTCCCTGGAGATGGTATTCTGACCAGACCTTCCTGGGAGTGGTCATAAAATACCCTGTGCTTGTAGAAATCTGTGGGCCACATTACTAAATAAACCAGGGGCAGTTTTCTCATCTTGTGGAAAGGGAGATAAAGTTATGATAGTTTATCTTTCTTTCCACAGGTTTCTTGCTGGTTTGTGTCTCCGCTGCCCTCCCCCACCCCTCCAGCAGCCCCAGCATCATGGTGGTGGGCTTTGGGGCTGCTGGGTGCCAGCCTCCCTGTGGGATTGTGTGCACATCTGGCCCCCTGCAGCTCTAGCGCAGCCATCACGGGGCTGCGGGCTGTGGGGTGCTGGCCTCCCTGTGTGTTTGTGTCCTCGATCTGGACCCCGCAGTCCCAGCGCCGCCATGGCGGGGCTTAGGGTTGCAGGGTGCTGGACTCCTTGCCAGTTTGTGTCCCCATCCAGCCCCCTGCAGCCCCAGCACCACCATCACAGGGCTTGGGGCTGTGGGGTGCCAGCCTCCGTGTGGGTTTGTGTCCCCTACCTTGGTTTGGGTCACCGATCTGGCCCCCGCAGTCCCAGCGCTGCTGTGGCGGGGCTCAGGGCTGTGGGGTGCCAGCCTCCCTGCAGGGCTGTGTACTCAATCCAGCCCCTCCCAGCCCCAGCGCCGCCATGGCGGGGCTTGGAGCTGCTGGGTGCCGCTGCCTGGCCGCTATGGGCATGACCATCTTTGTTGGGTAATTTGCATACTCACGCCTATTGGCTGGTAGCATAACAGAGTGATGGTTAATTTGCATATAACTCTTTTTATTAGATAGGATGATAGTGAACCACATACCTGATGCTGCACACCAATGTTATCATCTGACATCTCACCTCCAAACTAAACAGCAGCCAGACGAACAGGAGGAGGGTACACATGATATATACAGGGAAACCTGGGACAGGCAAACAATGGGAGCACTAGGGGTGGATCCAATGCGATAACCTTCTTCCATTGCTTTCTGATGGGAAGTATTTATTCCAACTTGACTTTGTCATAGTATAACCTTGAAAGTCCTTTGATTGCCTTAAATTGAATAAAAATGAAATAGTCTGCCATAGAAAAAAGAAGTGAAATGCTTGGGGGATGAGTTAAGGCTGAGAACTCATTTTGATGAGTCAATAATCGCAGCCTTGCAATTAACTGCTGTCACCACAAAACAACTTTCCATGGTTCACTGTTTCTCAAGAGCAGTTGAATCCTTAGTCATTTTAGCCACGTGAGAACCTCATTGAGAGATGACTGTGTACCTGAGATCAAAGTCAGAAATGTTATTTTCTGCAAATTCTGAGACTCTTCATTGTTTGAACTGATATGAGGGAGCCAAATCATAGGAACACTAGAGAAAGAGTCACCAAGGGAAGGATTTTTACATAAAACAGATGTAAGAGATGGAGATGGAAGGTCCATGCCTGGGCAATTGTTTCATTCAGAAAGGATGTATTAAGTACTTTTTCTGTGTGTGGCATTCTACCAAATAAATAGTAGCAATAACAGATTTAGTTTCTAATCTTGAGGCGTGAGACATACATTAGCCAAATAAACACACGTGCATGATTATGAATGGTATCACATATGCTGTAGAAAAAAATTATGAGAGGATGTGACTGGTTAACCTGACCTTTTTATAGGGTTTGCGGAAGACTTTTCTGAGGAGGCAACATTTGCCAGTCATGCAAACATACAGGTGAAGATGGTAATGTTCCCTGATATGTTCAGGAATTTATCTTAAAGTAATCACACACGTGGAGGTCTGGAGTTCCTGAGCATTATGAGAAATAATGAGAAATTTTGCCAACAATTAGTTTTTTCTACTTTTCAGAAAATATGTAGAATCCCAAGACAATAGGCAGAAATTAGTAATTTGGAGTCTTTGAAAATTTAAAGCTTCTGTTTAACCAAAAGCCTCATGGCAGTAATGCAAAAACATGGATAGGTAGATGCTATTTACAATAACCTGCTGAAAAACTGGCATCTGAAGTATATAAAGAAGTCTTTAAAAACCTTAAGGAAAATAAATCAAATGTAAATGTACAAGGAATGTGGCAGGCATTCTCAGAAGAGCAAACTCAAATGGCTAATAAATATCTGAAAAGATAAAGGCCCTCACCAGTAGTTAGGGAAATGGTAATAAAAAGCACTATGATTTACCACTTCACACCAAGTAGACTGACCAAAATTATTAAGCTTTACAATACTAAGTATTGTTGGGAGTATTAATTGGAACAATAACTTTCTGAAAAATTAGACAATACCAAAGACAACTGAAGGCACGTATATTCTACAACTTGGCCATTCCATTTTAAGGACATACCCAACCAACATTCCTGTACAAGTAAACATAGAAGCATGTTAAAGAATGCTCACTAGAATTGTTTTTTTATTATAAAAAATGTGGAACAACCTAAATTTCCTGAGAATGGATAAATTGTATTATTTGCATACATTGGGATATTGTGCACCCATTAAAATGAATGAACTATACTTGGATATAGATAAATTTCAAAAATATATCATTGATTTGTTTCTTCTAGGAAGGGAAACAGGATGATTAGGAGTCAGAATTGAGAGAAGTATTTTTGTGTTTTGTTTATGCTTTTGGAACCTAAATTTTGCATGAAGTAAACATTTTCAAAAACACAATTTTTAAAATGTTGAATAATAAATGGTGAATAATAAAAATGTTGCAGAGGGCTGGTATAGAATTCTTTATAAGTTTTAATGCAGACCAGATAAAAAGCTCCCACATCACTACTGCTCCCCTCATCGTTTATACCACCAAACTCTCCTAGTTTAACTCAGATAGAGTCCAGACTCCTCCCATGGCTTCTAAGCCTGGCCACTGCACTGCCTGGGAAACAAAGCTCTTGGTTTCATCCATTATTTGCTTCTGACAACAAAGACAGCAGGGGAAGAATAATATAGCAAGGAGCAGTGAGATATTAGGACCTATACAGCTGGGGGAGCTTTGGCACTGAGTTCTCACTCTCCTTCCACCTCTGGGGATACACCCGCATGTGCAGAGCAGCTCCTGCCCTGGGCAGCCTTCTTGGGAAGCCCAGCTCCTCTCTCTGATCCTGTCAGCTGTTCTTCCTTCATCAAAATAGTTTTCTTCCTTCTGTCAGAAAATTATCACACTGTGTGCGTTAAGTAAGATCAAGGTACTTTGCTGAAATCTGTTGTGTACATTGTCAGAATAAATACATAACCTGGCTGATGTCTACAGTGTGACCAGCTCAGATCGCTAAGTCCTGGTGACTCTGAGTGCAGCTCTCTGATGAGGGAGAGCTGACACTTCCCTTGGGCCCCATCAGCTGGATGCCAAGGACTAATCTTTAATGTTCAGTTGACAGGGTCTCAGATCACAAGCTCAATCTCTTCTCTTTTTATTAAGTCCTCATAGTTTGCTTCCTACTAGCATAGATTTTCCCTTTCTTTGGGTGCAATTTTCAAACTTCTTAGAGAAGCTGATGGAGAAGAAAATTGTTCTTTTTTTTAAAAAATTATTTTATTGTTTAAAGTATTACACATAGTAGTACATATATCTCATTTTCCCCCATTGACCTTTTCCCAGCCTTCCCTAACCCCTGTCACATGCCCTCATCCCACTTCCCCCCACCCCCAGTGTCTGTGTCTATTGGTTGTGCTTATATGCATGCATACAAGTCCTTTGGTTATGCCTTTCCACCTCTCCCCAGCACTCCGCATCCTTCCTGCTGTAATTTGACAGTCTGTTCGATGCTTTACTGCCTCTGTATCTATCTTTTTGTTCATCAGGTTATAATGATCTTTATTTTTCATAAATGAGTGAGATCATGTGGTATTTTTCTTTCATTGCCTGGCTTATTTCACTTAGCATAATGCTCTCCAGTTCTATCCATGCTGCTGCAACTTGTAGGAATTCCTTCTTTTTTATTGCAGCGTAGTACTCCATTGTGTAGATGTACCATAGTTTTCTAATCCACTTACCTGCTGATGGACATTTAGGATGTTTCCAAATCTTAGCTATGGTGAATTGTGCAGCTATGAACATAGGGGTGTATATATCCTTTCTGATTGGTGTTTCTAGTTTCTTGGGATATATTCCTAGAAGTGGGATTACTGGGTCAAATGGGAGTCCCATTTTTAGTTTTTTGAGGAAACTATATACTGTTCTCCACAGTGGCTGCATCAGTCTGCATTCCCACCAGCAGTGCACAAGGGTTCCTTTTTCTCCGCATCCTCGCCAGCACTTGTCATTTGTTGATTTGTTGATGATAGGCATTCTGATAGGTGAGAGATGGTACTGCATTGTCATTTTGATTTGCATATTTTGTATAATTAGTGACTTTGAGCATGTTTTCATATGTCCCTTGGCCTTCCTTCTGTCTTCTTTGGAAAAATTTCTATTTAGTTCTGTTGCTCACTTTTTTATTGGATCATTTATCTTCCTTTTATTAAGTTGTATGTGTTCCCTGTAAATGTTGGAGATTAAACCTTTATCAGTGATAACATTTGCAAATATGTTCTCCCATATTTGTTGTTTTGTTGATGGTTTCTTTTGCTGTGCAAAAGCTTTTGATTTTGATGTAGTCCCATTTGTTTATTTTCTCTTTAGTTTCCATTTTCCTAGGAGAGGTATTGGTGAAGAAATTGCTTCGGCATATGTGTGAGATTTCGCCTCCTGTGGATTCCTCAAGTATTTTTATGGTTTCCTGTCTTATGTTTAAGTCCTTTATCCATTTTGAATTTATTTTTGTGTATGGTGTAAGTTGGTGGTCTAGTTTCATTTTTTTGCATGTGTCTGTCTAATTTTCCCAACACCATTTCTTGAAGAGACTGTCTTTTTTTTAAAAAAAATATATTTTATTGTTTTTTTACAGATAGGAAGGGAGAGGGATAGAGAGCTAGAAACATTGATTAGAGAGAAACATCGACCAGCTGCCTCCTGCACACCTGCTACTGGGGATGTGCCTGCAACCAAGGTACATGCCCTTGACCGGAAGTGAACCTGGGACCTCTCAGTCCGCAGACCGACGCTCTATCCACTGAGCCAAACCGTTTTCGGCTGAAGAGACTGTCTTGACTCCATTGTATGTTCATGCATCCTTTGTCAAATATTAATTGAGCATAGTGGTTTGGGTCGATATCTGGGTTCTCTATTCTATTCCATTAGTCTATATGTCTATTCTTATGCCAGTTCCAGGTTGTTTTGAGAACAGTGGCTTTGTAATACAGCTTGAAATCTGGTATTGAGATCCCACCTACTTTCTTCTTCTTTCTCAGGATTGCTGTGGCTATTCAGGGTCTTTTTTTTTTTATTTATTCCAGATGAATTTTTGGAGAATTCTTTCTAGATCTGTGAAATATGCTGTTGGTATTTTAATGGGGAGTGCATTGAATCTATAGATTGCTTTGGGTAGTATGGACATTTTAATTATGTTGATTCTACCAATCCATGAACATGGTATGTTCTTCCATTTGTTTACATCTTCCTCTATCTCTTTTTTCAGTGTCCTATAGTTTTCTACGTATATGTCTTTTACTTCCTTAGTTAAGTTTATTCCTAAGTATCTTAATTTTTTTGTTGCAATAGTAAATAGGATTGCTTTTTTAGTCTCTCTTTCTGTAAGTTCACTATTGGTGTATAGAAATGCCATAGATTTCTTGGCATTAATTTTGTATACTGCTACATTGCTGGATTCATTTATTAAGTATAATAGTTTTTTGATGGAGTCTTTAGGGTTTTTTATGTACTATATCATGTCATCTGCAAATAAGGACAGTTTTACTTCTTCTTTTCCAATTTGGATGCCTTTTTTTTTCTTTTTCTAGTCTAATAGCAATGGCTAATACTTCCAGTTCTATGTCAAACAGGAGTGGTGAGAGTGGGCATCCCCGTCTTGTTCCTGTTTTTTGGGGAAATGGTTTTAGTTTTTGCCCATTGAGCATGATGTTGGCTGTGGGTTTGTCACATATGGCTTTTATTATGTTGAGGTATGATCCTTCTATTCCCACCTTGCTGAGAGTTTTTATCAAAAATGGGTGTTGGATTTTGTCAAATGCTTTTTCTGCATCAATTGATATGACTATGTGGTTTTTATCTCTCAATTGGTTTATGTAATGTATCACGTTTATTGATTTGCAGATATTGTACCATCCTTGCATCCCTGGGATAAATCTTACTTGGTCATGGTGTATGATCTTTTTGATGTACTGCTGGATCCGATTTGCTAGAATTTTGTTGAGGATTTTGGCATCTATGTTCATGACGGATATTGGCCTGTAATTCTCTTTCATTGTGTTATCATTATGTGGTTTTGGTATTAGTGTGATGCTGGCTTCATAGAATGAGCTTGGAAGTGTTCCTTCCTCTTGAATGTTTTGAAATAGTCTAAGGAGGATAGGTTTTAGTTCTTCCTTGAATGTTTGGTAAAACTCCCCTGTGAAGCTGTCTGGCCCAAGGCTTTAGTTTGCTGGAAGCTTTTTGATGACTGCTTTAATTTCTTCCATAGTTATTAGCCTATTGAGATTTTTGGATTCTTCCTGATTGAGTTTGGAAGGTTGTATTTTTCTAGGAATATGTCCATTTCCTCTATGTTGTCCTGTTTGTTGGAATAGAATTGTTCATAGTATTTTTAAACAATCCTTTGTATTTCTGTGAGGTTTGTTGTGATTTCTCCTGTTTCATTTCTGATTTTGTTTATTTGGGTCCTCTCTCTTTGCTTCTTGGTGAGTCTGGCTAGAGGTTCATCAATCTTGTTTATCCTTTCAAAGAACCAGCTCTTAGTTTTGTTGATCTTTTGTGTTGTTGTTTTTTTTTTTGGTCTCTATGTCATTTATCTCTGCTCTGATCTTTATTATTTCCTTCCTTCTGCTTACACTGGGCTTTTCTTGTTGCTCTCTTTCTACCTCTTTGAGTTGTAGTGTTAGGTAATTTATTACCATTGTTTCTTGTTTTTTTGCAGTAGGCTTGTATAGCTATGAACTTCCCTCTGAAGACTGCTTTCACTGTGTCCCATGGATTTTGGATTGTTGTGTTTTCATTGTTTTTTGTTGCCATGATGTTTTTTATTTCTTCCTTGATCTCTCTGGTAACTCAGTCATTGTTTAATAGCATGCTATTTAATATCTGTGTGTTTGATTTTTTTGGATTGTTTTTTATTTTAGTTGATTTCCAGTTTTATGCCATTGTGATCTGAGAAGATGCTCGATATGATTTCTATCTTCTTGAATTTGAAGAGACCCAATATATGGTCTATCTTTGAAAATGACCCATGTGCACTTGAGAAGAATGTATATTCTGTGGCTTTGGGGTGAAATGTTCCGAAGATGTTAATTAATTCCATTTGGTCTAGTGAGACATTTAGGAATGATGTTTCTTTGCAGATTTTTTGTTTAGAGCATTTGTCCATTGGTGATAGTGAGGTATTCAAGTCCCCTGCTATGATTGTATTACTGTAAGTCTTTCCCTTGATATCATCCATAAGTTATTTATTTATTTATTTATTTATTTATTTTGGTGCTCCTGTATTGGGTGCGTATATATTTACCAGAGTTATTTTTTCTTGTTGGATTGCTCCCTTTAGTATTATGAAGTGGCCTTCCTTATCTCTTGTTATGTCCTTCACTTTGAGATCTAATTTGTCAGATATAAGTATTGCTACCCCAGCTTTTATTTCATTTCCATTTGCCTGAAAAACCTTTTTCCATCCCTTCACCCTCAGACGGTGTATGTCTCTTTTTCTGAGGTGGGTTTCTTGTAGACAGCAAATACATGGGTCATGTTTTCTTATCTACTCAGTTACCCTATGTCTTTTGATTGGGACATTTAATCCATTTACATTTAAAGTTATTATTGATAGGTACTTGTTTGTTGCAATTTTTATTCTTTACCCTTGTGTTCCTTCTTCACTTCCTATTTCTTTCTTTCTTTTTTTATTTTTTTTCCGCAGACCCTTTAGAATTTCTTGCATTGCTGGTTTTGGGTAATAAACTCCCTTAGTCCTTTTTTTTTTTTTTTCTGTGAAGCTCCTGATTTTACCTTCAATTTTGATTGATAGCCTTGCTGGGTACAGTGTTCATGGATTCAGACCCTTTCTTTGCATGACTTTGTATATTTCATTCCATTCCCGTCTGGCCTGATGAGTTTCTATTGAGAAATCAGTCGCTAGTCTGATGGGTTTCCTTTGTAGGTAACTTTCTGTCTCTCTCTGGCTGCTTTTAAGATTCTTACTTTGTCATTGGTGTTTGACAATTTAATTATAATGTGCCTTGGCATTGGTCTTTTGAGGTTCATTTTGTTTGGGACTCTGTGAGCTTTTTGGATTTGTGTGAGTTTTTTCTTCCCTATATCAGGGAAGTTTTCTGTCATTATTTCTTCAAACAGGTTTTCTATTCCTTGCTCAGTTTCCTCTCATTCTGGCACCCCTATTATGCAGATGTCGTTTTGTTTCTTGTTGTCCCAAAGTTCCCTTAGGCTCTCCTTCTGCTTTTTAATTATTTTTTCTAGAAGCTGCTCTGCTTGGGTAGTTTTTCCTACCTTGTCTTCTAGCTCACTGATGTGGTCCTCTGCTTCTTATAGTCTACTGTTGATGCTTTCTATTGAGGTTTTTTTTTTAAAGTAGGTATGTAATTTTTCATTTCTTCTTGGTTCTTCTTCATTTCCTCTTGGTTCATATACATATTGTTGAATTTGTTTTCCATTGTTTTCATCCACCTATGACCATTTCTCTGAATTCTTTCTCTGACCGGTTACTTTTCTCCTTTTTGTTTACTTCTTTTTCTGGTGATGCCTGCTTTTCTTTCATATGTGGGCTGTTTCTTTGTCTCCCAATGATCTCTCTTCTCCGGATGTCTGGTTATGTAGTTCTCTCTCTCCTGCATTGATTTAAAGGCACAACATACAACACAACAAGACATAACGCAAAAGACACTGAACACAAATGTATTCACGATACTAATAACCCCAAATAAAAGTGACCACCAGAGAAAAAAGAATTAGGGGATAAGAAAGAAAGAATAAGAAAAGAAGGGGAAAAAAAGAGTGCAAAAATAAAATTGGGAAAAGGATAAAAATGTAAGAGAGAAAAGAAAGAGAAAAAAAAAGAAGAGGGAAAAGAACTATTTATATGGGAGAAAACTGCAATAAAACAGCCACTAATCCCAACAAATGTCAGAAACAAATACCTAGAAATTAATGCAAACTACAAACAACAACTAATATCAAGCGAGGTGAGGGAAAACAGAAGCAACAAACAAACAAAAACAAAACAAAGAAGAAAAAGCGAAACAATCTCACAAACAAGCATAAAAAATCAATATAATGAACAATCAAGCAAACAACAAAACGACAGAGAGAAAAAAAAATTTGGATAGTGAAGCAAGAGAAGGGAGTGGTGTATATGGACTTAGCACAGGGGGGTTGGAAATTAGATATATAAGTAGGGTAAAATTTTAACAGGGGGTAAAAAGGAGGAATAGGGAAAATCTAAAGCAGGACAACAAAAGGAGAAAAGTGAGGAAGAGAGTGTTGGCATAAAGGTAAAGTTCAGAGAGAGTAAAATGATGCTAAAGGAAAGATGAAAATAGAATGTAGAACATTAATCCCAAAATAAAATAAAGAGAAAATAAAATGACACTCTTTAAAAAAAGGTAAAATAGTAGTAGTAGTAATACTGATTAAAAAATAGAAATGTCATAATTAAAAAGGTAAAATCAGGTGAGGAGAAAAGAAAAAAAATTAGTTTTTTAGAAAAGATGAAATAAAAATAAATATAAACATGTTCAGTAGTGAAGGTCATTCACTTCCTCTACTGTTCTTTTTGGCTCGCCTGTTTCCTAGTCAGGACAGTATTGAAGGTCCCTGTGTTCCACTGCTCCTCAGTGTTGTAGGCCACAATCCTGATTTTCTAGCAGTCAGTACTTTGTTTCTTGTACTCCTTTACTTGTGTTTACACAAGAGTCAATTTGTGCTTCAACCCCTGGGTGGCAGTGTTTCTGGACTGACCTCTGGGTCTATAGGTCCTCTTTAGCTAGTGTTTAGATTTTGTGTTCCCTGTGGCGCTTAATACGGGCATTGGGGAATGGGCTGCCCTAGAGTTGGTTCTCTGATCTTCATTCCCCTCTCTGATCCCCAGGTTCCATGAAAACAACTATCCCCTGCAGTCTCTTAGAGTGTCCCCAATAGGGTTATCCTAAGCATTGGGCCAAGTAATCAAAAACAAGGATTTAAAGAGGAAAAAAAAGAAAAGGAAAAAGAGCCAGAGTAAGTGTGGGAACTCGATGTTGTGGCGCAAGTTTTTGCAGTCTTTTCACCCCTTGGGTCTAAGCAGCAGGCAGACTGTTAAAATTTTTAGGCTGGTCTTTTGTGCCAAGTTCATCTATGGGTTGCTTTTTAGAGTTCCCTTCTGTTAGCAGCCTTGCAGATACCCTTCCACATTCGCAGATCACGCCAGCCCCAACAGCTGTGGACTTTTCTGGGTGGAGACTTCCCTGGATCCTCCAGCTCTTGCATGTGTATTTCCTTCTCCTGCCCTGACCACAGACCTCACCTTACCCCAGCCAAAATCTGACCTTTTTGTGAGGGGGTGTAGAGCTCCTCTGAATCCGCATGCTCACAACACTTGGGACCAGTGTTCCCGGGTTCGCAGCTATTCGGTGGGTGCAGTTGTTGTATATTCCCGGGCTTTTCAGGCTTCCCAAAACATCCACTTTCCCCTTCAAGATGGCATATCTCCGCATCAGAGCCGGTTGCTCCGGGAGGGATCCCAGCAGCAGTGGAGGCTGCCTGGTCAGGGGAACCCTGTCCAGTGAACCGCACAGTCCCCTGGAGTGTAGCTGTCCCTCTACTCACAAACAAACACTCCCTGTGGGTCCACACACTGTCCCTTCGTTCTCTCACTCACACACAATCTTGCAGTCTGCCTTCCCGTCGGCAGCCATCTTCCTTCCCCAGAAAATTGTTCTTTTCTTAACTCACTGAAAGCCTGTTGGATGTCTTGACCTTCTGCTGATATCTGGTGATTCCTAAGGCCTGGGGCCACACTATCCTGACCTCCCAGGTCAGACAGGTGAGCATTGTTCTTAGGTTCCCCTTGGCCTACTCATAGTTCTTCCTGCTCAGGATCTTGTTCTTGCTTCTATCAAGGTCTATGTTTCTTCTAATTGGGCTGATGTTTATGTTATCTGAGAGTCTGAGTGGTTTTGAACCAAATACAGATAAGGACTAATGTCTGAGGAGGGAGATATCCAAAACTTAACTCTTCTGGTGACTTTCTAACTCTAAAAGCAGGTAGATCCCATGTCTCCTCCCTCCCCGCAGTCTGTGCCTTGAGGCCAGCAGTGAGGAACAGGCTGCAGGGACAAAGGCTCCTGAGTGACCAGCAGTCAGTGGACTCTGAGCACATGGTGGGGACACTGGGCTGCATGTGAGGGTGGAGCTGTCTCTGCCCAGTGAGAGATGGGGCCAGGTGTTCTGCAGACACCCTGCCGCCCTGTCCTCCAGGGCCCTGCATGGGGCCAGCACAGGCCTGGTCCCCCGGTCACCCTGTGCCAGGGCATAAGCTGGGTGGCAACTCAGTGAGTAGGCCCTGCTGGAACCTGGGCACTCTGGGTGTCCTAGGTGGGAGGGATATGGGGGAGCAAGGAGCTCAGATCAATGTGGTCTGTGGGACGCAGGGGTTGGTGGACTCAGAGGAGGCTCAGTGGTCAGCAGGGATGAGAAGAAGGGGCAGCCAGGAGACTGGAGGCCAAGCTAGGCCCTGAGCTCAGAGGAGGGCAGAAAAGGGGAGGGAGAGAAATTCAGTCCAGGAGGGAATGAGGAGCTTCTCAGGGCTTTCCTCAATCCTACAACCCCCATCTCTCCTCACCAGCCCCCAAGCCCCAAAACCTGCCACTCCCTGGTTGTGGGAGAACAATGTCCTGCTCAGGAAGGCCCTCCTCTCCCCAGGGTGGTGGGGCCTCCTTAGCTGCAGCCCAGGCTGTGCCTGCTTGGTGCCCAGTACCCAATGTGCTAGTCCTTTCCTCTCAGTAAGTAAGAGAGGAATAAGTAAGACCTTCACACTGAGCCCTGGAACAGAGAGATTCATGTTTTCTCCTAATGGTGCTCCTCTTGCCATGGCAGAAGGGTGGGCCCTGCAGGTGCAGGTTGGCCAAGAAGGAGATGGTAACAGCTTTGCATGGGGTTTGGTGGTGGTGGTGGTGCGTTGGGCGACAGGGAAGCGGAGGAAGTAGAACAGAAAAGAATTGTGCTATTGGCCTGCTGAGCACAGAACTGGTGCCTGTGAATGAGGGTCAAAGAATAAACAACAAACTCGCTCTTCTCATCAGCTAAGAGACATTTATTCAGTTGCTGGCACCACCTCCCTCCCCACAGTGTATTCTGGATTAGCTCCAGAGAGGATAGTCTGGGTTCTACAGTTGGAGTTTTTTCATGGTTTTCTTTATCCAGAAAAGGAAACTGGCGACTTTGGTGTAGACCTGTGGAGGTTCCCAACAACAACCGTTTCCATAGGAGACAATGCCCTGGATCTCATTTTTACACAGGAAAGGTCCCCCGGAGTCCCCCTGTGGACAGAGAGAGGGAAGAACTGAGTCACTTCTCCTGGCCCTGCCCTCGACCCCTCACCCCCAAGACCCTCTCAGAGAAGGCTGCCTTGCATGGTTTCCACCTTGGAGATAAGCGGACAGGCAGGTCACTGTGGTCCCCTCAGCCTGGACATTGTCACTGCTTCACTTAACCTCAGGTGGCGGCTTCCTCTGCACCCCCAGATCTCTGATTTTCTGGCTATGAAGGTGCTGTGGGGCTGTGACTGCAGTCTACTGTGTAAGGACCCGAGAGCAGGCAGGTGGGGCTGACACTTAGCATGGAGAAGGAGCCACCAGGTATAACTACTGCACAGCCAGAGAATAGTTATCTAACTGATGTGTCCCAGTGTGGGCCAGTATTGCAAATTCACCATCTGGAGAAGCACCATGTTTAGAGTGACCATAGGCCCTTGTAGCCTCTCAGAGGGCCTATTCCTCCCAGCTCTGGCAGCTCCTCACTTTTCCTCTTGGGGAGAAAGATCATAGCCTAGAGGGTGAAGGATTCCCACTCCACCCCCCTTCCTCAGGTCCCAGTCTGTATCCAACATCCCTCTTCCCATAGCCAAGCTAGGCAGATGTTCAGTATCACCTTAAAGGAAGCCTTAGGTTCTCTTGGGTTCCCCACACACAGTTGAATGGTCCTGGTGTAATACTTAAAGCGCCTTTCACACTCCGAATCCTTCTGCAGGGTCAGCTCTACCTCCTGCAGAGTGTCTGATGTAGAGCAATTCATTGAGAACCGCCCCCAGCCGGCCACAGTGCAGTTATCTCCTGGACTTGGCAGGTCATTGCCTCTGGGCAGTCGGAGGGGCTTCACAGCATCAGTTTGCTTGATGTTTCTCTCCAGCTTATGGGGAAGAGGCAAGGGAGCCCAGGTCAGCCAGTGCATCTGGGCCTGGAGACCATGATGGGACACCTGAGTTACTGGGACTAGTCGGGTGACTGGGGTGGGAGGAATGGAAAGGACATGTCACAGTCAGAAGAGAAAGAATAAGATCTCAAAACTGCAAGAGCAGCAGGAGGTTTCCTACCTGCAGCAACATGATGTCATTGGTGAGTTTATTCTCATTATAGTCTGGGTGGGGGATGGCTCTTTTCACTGGGATGATCTGCCAGGTCTTCTCCTTCTTTTTGATGTTGTGGGCCCCCAGAATGACATTGATTGACCTTCACAGAGAACAGAGTGGGTGAGTTTGTGGGGGAGGTAGAGTCATAAGAGATACATGCCAGGGATTATGAAAGGCAGGTCACAGCTGGTGTAGGTCATAGGGGCCAGGGACTTGGTGATTCTGCTTCTCAACCGCACTGAGGTCAGGGAAAGGGAGCTCTCTATTGCCCTCAGGAAATATCATGAATTACTTGCATTTGCATTTTGACCCTAATGCATGTGTTCATAGTCCACTCTGCTTTTTTTGGCCAGTGTGGTTGTTCCCTTCTCAATTGTGTTCCTTGCTTTCACCTCTGACCCTCTGAGCCCAAAGCTTACCTGTCCTATTTCTCAGGCTCTCCTTGCTCTGTCATGATCTCAGAGGGCTCCTCTGATGAGGTCTCATGGACTTGAGTTACCAGGAGCCTGAGGATCTGCCCTGAACTGTACCTTCTGGGATGAAGGTCAGGGTCCCTGTAGGGGTCTCAGGAGGTGTAGCCTGGCTGTAGCCTCTCACCTTCCATTGCAGTGAGCAGCTGTCAGAACAATGTTGTCTCCCACAAGGACACCACCACACATGGATTCCCACTCCGCATTTGTAATGTGAAGGTAGGCCATGTAGGGTCGGGAGTGGGGCTTGGCTTCATGTCCCCCGATGATCTCACCTGTAGGAAAATCCTGTTGTACTTTTGTGCCCCCCCCCCCCCCCCATCACCAGCCCGGGAGTGTCCTGGCTGGCATTGGATTGATGACTCATATAGCTGGGGATTTGGGAGCCTAGGGTGGCATAGAGCTGGGAGTAGGTAGTGACAGGCCTCAACTTTCTCTTCTGGAAAAGGGAACAGCAACAGGCTGGATCTGTGACTTTGCCTGCCACATAGTTGCAGGTGAGAATAGGGGTCTTAGTAACAGGGAAGGCCTGGAGGCTCCTGATAATTCCTTTCCTGACTTCGCTGGGTGTTGGGTGAGCTTCTGAGGCCTCTGTGGTGCTGTGATGTCCAGGGCAGTGTGCTTTGCAGTGTCCAGGACTTAAGTTTAGGGATCTAGATGCTGACATGTGGGAAGGTGGCAGGTAAGTGTTTGTTGGCTGCTTGGAGGGATGGCTCCCAATGGGCCTCTGGAGGAGGGTGGGTAAGGCCAGTGCTGTGGGATTCTGGAAAGCAGAGAAGTTTGGGGTTTCCAATCTCAGTGGCTCATCCTTTAAGGAGTGGACCTGCTAAAGGCCTGGGAATAAAAGCCGAGCTGGAGAAAGGGACTGAGATGGAGCAGAGGAAGCAGCAGTCTTCTGGGGACGGTGACACCACCAACTGTGGGGTCTGCTGAGCTCTAGGCTTCTCTCCTAAGCAGACCCTGAGGACAGCACCTGTCTCAACACACACATGGAAGCCAGGACTGTCTGCCCTCTGCAGTTTCCCAGCCTCTGCCATACACTTCTAGGAAGTTCCACTCTCCACATGGCATAGGTAGGGTCTGGGGAGGGCATCGTGCCCACTGGATTTTCTTGAGAATAGGCTTCTGCCCTGTCTTTTCTGCCTGTGGCTCATCCAGCATCATGTGTGTGGGTCTGAGATGGGATGGGAGCTGGGGTTCAGAGCATTCCTGGTGGAGAGCTGGATCAGGGATGTGCAGAAGGGCCAGCAGGTCTGTTCCCACTGTGGGATGAGTTGGGCCTGTGAGGGTGGGGATGGTCACTCACCTGCCTCCGCCCCGGGGAGTAGGAAAAAGGCCAGCAGGAGCACGAGCAGGGGTGGCTGCATCTTCCCAGGAAGGCTGCTCAGGTCGGAGCTGCTGGTGTTTCTCTGTGCTCTCCGTTAGCGCCCAGAAGAGGAAGGAGGTGTGGGTGGGCTCTGTGACCTGAGTCCCTCTCTGGTTTTATAGTGCTTCATCCCAGAGGCTTTTTATGAAGCATCTCTGCCCCCACATCTCCTTCCTGATGATGGTCTCTGTCTGGGTGGTTGTGTAAGAACTATGAAGTGACCATATCAGTACCCACAGCTGATGACTCAGAGCAGATATTAGAGCAGACTCCAGCCCTGAGCAGGAACCCAAGGGTACAAGTTGGGGCCTGTGGCATGTGGTACTGGAGCCCGGAAATCTGAGTCCCCAGTGAGAGAACCCCTATTGCCTCATCTCCATGCAACTAAGTCCATCAGGGTAATTTCTTTGCTTGTGTCTGTTTAGGTCCTTCCCTGTTCAATGGCCAAACCTAGTAGAGATGTGTCTCCTTCCTCTATAGCAGCGATTTTCAACTTTTCAATCTCATAGCACAGGATCTAATTACTAAAATTCTGTGGCACACTAAATATATATATATTTACAGATTTCACAATAAATAGTTATAATTTTGATTGATTTATTACAAGTAATTAAGTACCCTTTTTGCTCCAAAGTGACTTAAAAAAATATCAAGTGCCTATCCTTGTATATAAGAATTTCTGGTACCAAAAATTAACTAATCACACACAACAATATTATATAATGTGACCAATAAAATGCAACTCTATTATATGACCCATATGTTTATAGGGCAAGACATGGCATTCATACCAGATAACTTTTGTGTTGGTTGTTGTCATTTTTTAAAATATGTATTTTTTATTGCTTTCAAAGTGGAAGGAAAAGGGAGCGAGAAATGAAATATCAACGAAGAGAGAGAATCATTGATCAGCTGCCTCTTGCAGGCCCCACAGTAGGGATTGAGTTTGCAACCTGGGCATGTGCCCTGACCAGTAATTGAGCCATGACCTTCTGGTTCATAGGTCGGCACTCAACACTGAGTCATGCCAGCTTGGCTGTTGGCATCTTTTTATTTGCTGACCTAAGGGAAAATAGGTTAGTGCTCCTGACTAAATAGTCTGGTATTGATGTTTTAAAAGTTCTTGTGAGGCACTGGTTGAAAACCGCTGCTTTAGAAAGAGCTGACCATCAGATGGGGGAGACAGAAACATCAGGGAGCAGAGTACTGAGTGGGAAGGGCCACGGTAGAGTGATGCACAGGGGAGGCACAGAGCATCACCACCATCTACTAAAGCGACATAGCAACCCATTCACCATCACAGTGTCCTCCCGAGGGGTTTTATTTACAAACTAGAAGCCCGGTGCACGAAATTCGTGCACTGCGGGGGGTTGTCCCTCAGCCCAGCCTGTACCCTCTCCACTCTGGGACTCCTGGAGGGATTTCCGACTGTCCGTTTAGGCCCGATCCTGGTGACATCCCTCTCACAATCCAGGACTGCTGGCTCCCAACTGCTTGCCTGCCTGCCTTCCTGATTGCCCCTAACCGCTTCTGCCTGCCACCCTGGTTGATGCTTAACTGCTCCCCTGCCAGCCTGTTTGCCCCCAACTTCCCTCCTCTGCCAGCCTGGTCACCCCTAACTGCCCTCTCCTGCAGGGTTGATCACCTCCAACTGCCCTCACTTACAAGCCTGGTCCCTCTCAACTGCCCTCCCTTGCAGGCCTGGTCCCTCACAACTGCCCTCCCTTGCAGGCCGGGTGCCTCCCAACTGTCCTCTCCAGCTGGCCATCTTGTGGTGGTCATCTTGTGTCCACATGGGGGCAGGATCTTTGACCACATGGGGACAACTATATTGTGTGTTGCAGTGATGATCAATCTGTATATTACTCTTTTATTAGATAGGATAGAGGCCTGGTGCACGGGTGGGGGCCAGCTGTTTGCCCTGAAGGGTGTCCCTGATCAGGGTGGGGGTTCCCTTGGGGTGTGGGGCGGCCTGAACGAGAGGCCTGTGGTGGTTTGCAGGCCGGCCACGCCCCCTGGCAACCCAAGGGGAGGCCCTGGTATCTGGAATTTATTTTCCTACAATGGAAACTTTGTAGCCTGGAGCGGAGCCAAGCCTGGGGCTCCGGCAGCCATTTCTGTGGCAGTTAATTCAACTTCTACAATTGAAACTTTGTTGCCTTAAGCGGGTGAGCCCGGCCAGGGTGTGCGAGAAGCTTTGCTTCCCCTGTTGCCGCCGGCAACCCTGGCCTGCTCTCTCAAGCTCCATTCTGCTGCCATTTGTTTGAATTTGTTTACCTTCTATAATTGAAACTTTGTAGCTTGAGTGGAGGCTTAGGCCAGCAACAGCTATGGAAAGCTTGGCTTCCTCTGTTACCTGGAAAACCTTGCTCTCTGTGGCTGTAGCCATCTTGGATTGGGGTTAATTTGCATACTCACCCTGATTGGTTGGTGGGCGTGGCTTGGCTGGTGGGCATGGCTTATGTAGTGGAGTGATGGTTAATTTGCATATTACCATTTTATTAGAGAGGATGCTCAGTGATAGAATCCATCTGTCTTATCAACATTTTTAACCAAAGTCTGTCCTTGACATGCATTGGCCTAGAGTAAGGAATCACTGTAGCCTTTGTAGATGAACCCACTGATTGGCTTAGCCTAGGTCATCTTTACTTTGGGTTGGCTGGGTTCAGTCCCACCCAAACCACACGAACCAGCACTGGAAAGAGCAGTTTCCCCGAAGGAAGTTCAGGTACTAAATTGTTGATATCGAGTGAAGTGAGAAAGCGTGCTTGTCAACCAAAGACCGATAATTGTCCTTTCAGTGTCTTCTGTGCTCTGTGCAGAGCCACACTTCTGCTAGAGCAGGCTTGGCACATGATAGGCTCACAGCTGCTAAGCCAATTGTGCTGATGAGCTCACTACACTGTGAAGGATCGTTGCTTCTAAATGGCCTTTGCCCAATTCTGTTCAAAGATTGACTAAGCTTCTCTGAGTGGTTAGAGTCTGGTAATTAAAATGTCCACCTTTATGTTTTCTGTTTTTTACAATTTTTCTATGAGGAGTATTATGTATCAAAATACATAACTTCAGTGTAAACATCTTCCTTGTCATACCACCCCAAACCTCTCCCTGTTTAACTCAGCCTGCCTCGTAGTAGACCTTTACACAATAAAGAACCTTTCTGATGACAGTGGTAAATATGCTCATTAAGAAAGTTGGCCTTTCGTCCTGCAGAGAGCGCATGTGTCTATTAAGGCAGCTTTGGCAGCAGCCTCTGGTCATGTCCTTGTTTCTTCTTTTGTCCAGCTCCTGTTTTGGCATTTTCCTGCTGAGACTGAATCCTCTGCTTCTACTGTCTCAGACCTTAGGTGAAAACCTGAAGCTGCTTTTCTAAAAAACTGTTAATCAGCAAAAATACAGGGGCAAAAGGATCACTCATTTCATGCTGATACTTTTTGGGCTTCATGCAAAGACAGTTCTTTGTAAATGTACAGTTGACTCTAATTTGGAAATATGAAAATCATATCATTTTTGTTATAAATTTTTTTGTAATTATAATTATATTGATGCTCATATTGTATTAAATGACTCATTTAATAATGAAATACCCGTACTTTGGTTTAAAAAAGAAAGAAAATTTGGAAAGTAGAAAGGAAAAAAGTCACTCATTTGCTCACCCCCCCACAGACAGTGTTACCATAAGAAGTTCATTTTAAATACTTAGGATCACATTACACATACAATACAATATTCTTTTATCTTCTTTTAACCCTACAACATGAGAATTTCCCCCAGGTTCTTAAAAAATCTATTATTCAATACCACTGTAACCTTTATTTCCTAGTTATTAAAATTTTATCATGCAACTAATCTTTGTAATTATTGGAAAATTTTAAAAGCAATTTAAGAGGAACCACTAAAATGACCTGATTTCAGATTGTTCATTGATAATCATCTTTACTGTATTGAGGTATGAAATAACATATTTTACTCTCATGTATATCTGCATTTTTAAAACTGAGGATTATGTTAAACATAAGATTATATTATAACCTTTATTAAATATTGAGATGAAATTCACATAACATAAAATTATTTTAAAGTGTACAATTTAGTGATATTTAGTGTATTCAAAATGTTGTGCAACCACCAGCTCTCTCTAGTTTCCAAGCTTTCTCATGCCAGAAGAACATTTCATCCATACCCATAAAGTTGTTAACCATTAAGTTGTGTGTATCCACAAATTAATGGGTACTTAATCACTTTCCATTCTCCCTCTTCTAGCAACACCCCTTCCTAGCCATTGGCAGCCACTAATCTTATTCCTGTCTCTATGAATTTGCGTATTCTGTATATTTCATATTAAAGGAATCATGAAATATGTGAGCTGCTGTGTTTGGCTCCTATCACTTAGGGTAATGATTTTGAGGTTCATCCAAGTTGTAGCATATATCAGTATTTTTATGGCTAATAATTTTCCGTGTGTGTGTGTGTGTGTGTGTGTGTGTGTGTGTGTTTGTCCCAATTTACCCCTTTATCTGTCAATTGAAATTTGGGTTATTTCCACCTTTTGGCTATTATGACAAATGCTGCTATAAATATTTGCGTAAAAACTTCCGTTTGGCCCTGGCTAGTTTTCTCAGTGGTTAAAGCATTGATACTTGGATCAAGGGGTCTCAGGTTTGATTCCCAGTCAGGTGCATGTACCTCAGCTGCGGTTCAATCGGCAGCACAAGTCAGGGTGTGTGTTGGAGGCAACCAATCCATGTGTCTCTCATGTCAATGTTTCTATCTTTCTCTTCCCCCTCCTTCTTCCTTTTCTATTTGTGTGAAAATCAATGGAAAAAATATTCTCAGGTGAGGACTTAAAAAAATAAACACCCTCCCCTTCCTGCAAAGAAACCAAAACACTTCAGTGTGGACAATATGTTTTCATTTCTCTTGGCTATATGCTTAGGAGTGGAATTGCTGGGTCATATGGTAATCCTAGGTTTAAGTTTTTAAGGAATCGCTAAACTGTTCATTGCAGTGGTTGCATCGTTTTACATTCCCACCAGCAACATACAAATACTTAAGAACCATTTTTTCACATCCCACCAGCACTGGTTATTATTATCATCATTGTTTTTATTATAGCCACCTTAATAGGTATGGAATGGCATCTCATTGTGGTTTTGGTTTACATATTATTAATAACTAATGAGGTTTGGCATCTTTCCCAGGGTGGCTGGTCATTTGTGTATCTTCTTTGGATAAATGTTGACCTTTCTCACCATCCCCATTCCTGTGTCCCTCACTATTTGGGTTGGTTTTTCAAGAGTTGCTCTGGAATCTTGAACATAGCCACTTTGACATGCTATGCCGATGAGGCTGAAAAGGAAAGAGTGGGGAGTTCAGCGAAACTTTTCTTTTAACCTCAATGGATAGTCAAATGGCCAAGACCATGTAGGAAAGTTCTCCCAAATTTAGAAGTAGAGATACCAAGTTAGGGGAGGGGAAAGCTTACTGAGGTGGCAGACACGTGGAAAAGGGTGTGAAACAGGTACCTTCTTAAGAAAGAACCCCACCTGGGAAAAGCCTCACTGCAGCGACTAAGTTTCTTTCTAGATGTGTCCAAAGTTGAGTCAAAGTAAAAGATGGTGAAATTTATCTGTGATTTGTAATCTTAAGAACCCGAGTCTAAGTATAATTAATCATATATCTGGAAAAGAAGATATGAAAATAGTATCTAACAACTTAATGGTGGCTAATATTGATTGATCTCTGACCATAGATCCTCACTTCGCCCTTTGAGTGAGCTACTTATATTTCTTTCATTTTAGAAATGAGAATTCTAAGACCCCTAGAAAGTAGGGGGCATGCTCTATATCACTCAGATCATAAGAGTGAAGGGGGACAGTGATTAGAATGCAGGGATGAGGTTCCATAGTCTGAGATCTTATCCACAACTCTATAAACATCATCATTTTTTATATTGTTCCAGGAATCTGGGGGAAAATAAAGGGTATGAAGAATAAAAGTTTCTGTCTATATGTCTATTGTGGGACTCTTGTTCTCTTAGAAGAGGAAGCTATCACAGTGGCTACCATATTGTGATGGAAAAGTTCATTTAGATCCCGTATTCCCTTTGTTCTTATCCTTTCCAAGCATGTCAAACTTGCTGGTGGCAGGCCGCATGCCTTGTTTAGGCTGTGAGTTTGACATGCTTGTGTCTGTAATCTTCCTCAACATGTAGGAGAATGTCATGTCCAGCCCATGATGGGCAATCAATCCCCTTGGGCCTTAGCCACTCACCAAATCACATCTAGTTCCTATTGCAAGTGCGCAGGGTCTTTCCTTATAAGCAATGACAATGGCACACTGACATGACATTCCCACACTCACACATGGCATTTGAGGCTGCTGCTATAAACCAATTTCCCTGAGCCTGATCATTCTCACGTTATGCCTACAATTAGAACCTACAGGCATAAGGGACCAGAACTTGGCTGATTTGATCTGTCCATGAGACTCCACTGTGTTGTTCAGAAGAGATTCTTCCCACAGTTAGGGGTTATCTATACATTCCTATTAGGAAGGTGTACATGACATTAAAAACAGTTTTGAGGGAGAGACCTGTCAGTAAAGGAGAACCTGGGTCATGTGTTGGTCTGGGGAAGATTGTGCTTCCATCTGGCCCCTGTAGTATTAACGATGAGGGAGAGAGGGCAGGGATGGGGAGGGGAAAATATATATAAGACAGATGGATATCTATGAAATTTCCAGAGTTTTGGCATCCACTAGAACACTCTTTAATTTTTCCTATGGCAACAAAGAGCAAGGTTGGAATGTTGGGTTGGGGATAATTCAATGAAACTCTGGAGTGAGCAAATGTCTGGGGTGATGAGTAGAGAGGGGACTACAGAGAAAAGGGGAAGTGGGCTTGAGTGAAGACTGCATGCCTACGCCCACCAAAATAAGGTAAGTATAACAATAGAGACCCCTCCAATCAATTGGTGTTGATTATACTTCTGGGTTAGAGAGAATTGGAATGGAGCCACGTTCTGGGTTGTGCTGTTGCCTATGATGTGACCTTGGATCAACTTCTCCCCCAGTCCCCGTTCTTCACATGAGGATCTTTACCTATCCAGGAACTTTGCCCACCAAGGCCATTCCCCCCAAAAAAACATTTATAGTAGTTCCCTTAAGGCCGAAAAGTCACACCACACCCTTCTGGATTGAATGGGTTCTTTCTCTTCCCATCTCACACAGGTGTACTGTTCCTTACCACATCTGTATGGGATGTGACCAATAGTTTGGTTTGGCCTAGGTAAGAGGGATGCTATTGAATCATTTACCAGAACCTCTAATATATGACTGAAAAACCGGTGGGTCTTTCCTTCTCTCTATTTCACAGTTCAGGGCAGATGTAACAAAGTGTCGTGTTTGGAAAATCTAATTCACACCTACGGATGCATGTGTCACAGACCTCATCTGTCCCCTAGTCTTGGTATGACATCTCCTAATTGTAGATATTCCCCTGCTATTAAGTTCCTCTGTTTCTGAGCAAATACCAGGAAGCCACACTGGAGCCATATGTGAACAAAGCAGAAGAACTGGAGCATCCCAGCCAGCCCTTCAGAGTCTGCCCAGAACTCAGGTATTACAGTGACCTGCTGGGCCTCTGAGAGCCGTTTACCAGTGGAGCTGTGGCAGGAGGATTGACTGTGATATCAATGACTATACTATTCTCTCTGTATTCTCCATGCACAATCCTTTGTCAGCACCTCTAGTGTGTGTTTGCAAAACTAGACATTTTTTATGTTCCTTTGTCTCAGGTTCCTAAGCCTGGAAGACTGAACCTGTTACTGGACCATGGTTAATTCACTAAGTCTTTAGGAGTTTGTTTTCTGGCCCCCTTTGGCATCCTATGCTAGTACTTAGGCTGTACAGCTACAAGCATTTCAAATGCCTACACGTAAGTGCTGACTCATAAGCGGTACTTTTAGTCCTGAGGACATAATTGCGACCAGAATCAGTGAGATTAGCATTGGTTTGTGTCTATGACTTGGCCCCTTTCTCCCAGAAATTTCATCTTTGTCACAGTTTCACAGGAGCAGAGGTCAAGCTTTTTTCTTGACTTCATAGAGAATATAATAGATAACGGGAGAAAAGTCTTGTCTCAAGAGAATCCACCCTGGGCTCTGCTGAGTGTCCCAGAGGAGAGGGTTTCCACTGACAAATTAGCTTCCCGCTGACTCATGTAGGGAGAAGACCTAGCTGTATTTAGGTAATTTGGGTCTCTCATTTGGGAGCTGTTCTCTGTGTGTGGGTTTGTGTGCATGCGTCTGTGAGTGTGTGTGTGTTAACATAAGTAGAGTGTGGGGGAAAGAGGGAATTCGAAAGGCATGAATATGAATCTATACCTTACTATGTTTCAGAACATATGTAATTTATATGCTATCTCATTGAATTCTCCACCTTCTGCATGGGCATCATCATTAGTCATATTTTCAAATGAAACAGACTCAGAGATATTGTCATGTGCTCAAGGTCACATGGTTACAGAAAGTGCACACACACACGCGCACACACACACACACACACACACACACACACACACACACCAAGGAACACGTGCCTGCCAAACCGTGAACAGTCCTTCATGCCACTCTAAGAAGTGGTGGAGCCGCAGCTGGCAGGTTTTAGCTCAGCAAAAAGTGTGTTTGTTGGAATGTCTGCTGAGGTAGCCCAGGTGCTTTCTCTCCAGACACCTGTTGCAACAGAGGCTGGAAAACCTCTTAGGGGCCCTGAAACTTTCTCATGGGTGTGGGCATAAAATGACTTTTAAGGCCCCTTGCATTCTGAGCCTGTTAGAAGAGACCTGACCTGGGCATTAGGAGCCCAGGGCTCCAGTTCCGTTAGGTGGCTCGATTGCTAATTTTTGGGCCTCATTGTCCTCTTCTAACAGGAGGAGTTTGGGCCATGCAGAGGCTTTCAAAACATTGCTGAGCATAGAAACCTTTCCTTGACTGGATTATATTTGTGTCAATGTAGCTTTATAAGATCATATATCTATATTTATACCTATATCTATAGTCATGTACATGGGCACAGGCAGACATTTATATATTTATATATGTGCACATTTTATATGAATACCTGCACTCATATGTATATTTGTGTGTGCTTGTGTGCATGGTTGCATATTTTTGTTTGTTTGATCCCTTCATTTTCCTTTTCTGAGCATGATCTTGGTACATCTTTGTTTCGGGACTTTCAGCACCCAGACAGAAGCTGTGTGAAGTCATCTGTTCTCTCCTCATTACAAAAGTGGCGAAGATCATTGAGGTATTCTGCTACAGTGGTCTTTGTGGGCAACAGGACGTGAGAAGACATACCCTCGAGGGTGATGCAAACCCAGAAAGACATATTTCTCACATATGAAAATGAGTTTGGTATCAGTGTGTGTGTTTTTGATTGGGGAGTATTCATCTATAACTGTCATTGAACTTAACTCCAAAGCAGCACCCAGATCGGCATCAAGACCTGGGAAGGGTTGGCTGCTGTCATGACTGGCTAGACTGACCCAGCCACAGGGGGACCAGTGTCAACAAAGCATCTCATGCCACACTTGTGGCCTTCCAGCTAAGAGCTGGATGACTGTGAGGATCACCGGGGGCTTGGAATCTAAGGATGTAGCTGTACCACGATAGCCTGCGGTAGGAGGTTTTTTTCATTTTTTCTGGCAGCACGTGAGCCGGCCTGACCTGATGTGATGATGAGGAAATGCGGCATCTCTTCCATGCCAGAGTTTAGAGTGAAGTTTATCCCCATATCTACCTTTATGTGAACCATGAAGAAATGGCTGCCCTGGTTGTGTTTTAATTCCCTGTATCTCCCCTTCATCCAGAGGTGGGGCTCCACTGACCACAGAACTGGAAAGTGATTTTCAGTCCCAAACATTGCTGTTCCGAAGGTAAATGTGACAACGCACAGGGAAACTGGAAGGCGTAACGCAGAAGAGTAGCATCCTCTAACAGGATGATTTTTATTGTGTGGATTTCCACCCAGATTCGGGCCATCTGACCAACCCGTATGAAAACGAGTTTGGTGTCAGTGACTTGGGGAAATTCTGATGAAAGTCCTTTAGGGTGTGAGTTTCATGAGGGCCAGGACAGTGCCGGCCATGTTCACTTCTGAGCCTTCGGTGCCTGGCACATAGTGGGTGCTCAATATCTAGTTGTTTGCTAACTGATGCCAAAGTAGTGCCATCCAGTCCTGCTACAAAGACTCCTTTCCTTACTGTGTTGGTAGCTGTAGCCCAGGTGGGCAGCATGGGTCTCAGACTAGAAGCCAGGTTACCATGGATGACCAGGGGACTGGCTGAAAGGGGCTGGGCTGGGAGTGAAAGGCCTATCAGGGGACTCTGAGCCCCTGGGGGACCTGGAGCTGGATGTGAGGGGCTCAGTCACAGGAGGTGTGGAGAAGGGTCAAGCTGGGTCATAACACAGCAAGGGTTTGTGAGGAAAGCGTAGGAGGTGGGGTGAGCAGAAAATAGAAAATGGGAGAAATGAGAGCAGAGAGAACAGAGGCAGGCCTGGCCCACAGCTGGTACCCAGTGCCTGCTGTTTAATAAATAAAAGAGAGAAGTCAGTGGTTTCTATATAGAAATGGATGTTTATTACGGCCACGGCAGCCTCCACACAGGGCAGTCTACACGCTTCCCTAAAGGAAAATGGTCAGCCACAGAGGGGGCAGCGGAGTCACTGCTCTCATTGATCTCTTTCTCCAGGACAGGAAGCTCAGGTCTTGGTGAAGACCTGGAGCTGTTCCACTTTTCATCCGAAGAAGACCACGCCTGGGCCATGTTGCTAGAAGCAAGGGGCCTCGGAGCCTCCTGTAGGCAGGGAGAGGCAAGACTGAGCTGGCCTGTTCGAGGTCCTGCTCTCCCTGACTCCCCAGGTGGGTGCCTCTTTTAGGGAGCTGTGTGGGGATCAGGGATAGTCCTGGGGTCCTGGCCTTGAGTGTTCTCCCAGCTCCACGTGGCCGAGGCCCTGCCCACAGAGCTTGTGTGTGGCGGTATCTGTGTGGGATTGAACTTGGCTCTCCCTGGGAATCCAGGCTTGGAACTGCAAAGCCCTGAGGGATGGCCCAATTTTCTTCACACCAAAGCTTAGTTCAATAAGCAGTAGCCACACTAGTGGTAGAGGGTGCCTATCTCTATTTAGTCCTCTCAGAGGATGTGGCTTTTTCTGAGGCAGCTACCCCAGGGGACTCAATGTAACTTCCAGATAAGGTGGTGTATCTGTTTCCTGTGGCCACTGTAACAAGACATCATCAACTTGATGGCTTAATAAAACAGAAATGTGTTCTCTCACAGTTCCAGAGGCCAGAAGTCTGACCCCAGTTTCATGGGACTAAAATCAAAGTGTCAGCCAGTCGTCTCACCTCTGGATGTTCTAAGGTGGAATCAGTTTCTTGCCTCTTCCAGCTTCAGGAACTACATTTCTTGGCTCATGGCCTCTTCCTCCATCTTCAAAATATAATAGAATAAAATGAAAAAAAAACCCAAATAATCCAAGATACAGGCAAAAATTAATATCACCTGATATTCATTACTTAGTTACAACCAATGATTTGGTATATATATATATGTTTTGCTAATCCTCACCCCAAAACACTTTTCCATTGATTTTTAGAGAGAGTGGAAGGGAAGGGGAGAGACAGAGAGAAGAACATGGATGTAAGAGAGATGCATTGATTGGTTGCCTCCATCATTAGGGCCTGGGATTGAGCCTGCAGACGAGGTACATCTTCTTAACCCGAAATTGAACCAAGGACCCTTCAGTCCACAGGCCGATGCTCTATCCACTGTGCCACACAGGCTTGGGCTAGTGTGTATTTTAATAGGAACTTTTTCCTATGTAAATACATATACTTAGCAAAATAAAAATGGGAGAATACCACATATAGGATCACTCCCTAGTATTTTTTGAGATATAAATAACAATGTACCTTTAAGGTGTACAGTGTAATGACTCGACTTGCATATGTTGTGAAGTGATTACTGCAATAGGTTTAATTAGCAGCTGTCATCCCTCTACAGTGGGTTGTCTTGCTCTCTGTGGTTCAGGGATGCTTCAACCTCACCCCTGTGTTTGAGGATTTTTTGTGTGGCGTCTTGTTAATGAACAGTCATTAGTTGTTCTTCTTGTGATAGGGAGCAAAGTGGGGATGACTTGTGTGGCCATCTTGGAGACGTCACTCCTCTACACATAAGGTTGTGTAACGTGCTTTTGTTACTTAGTCATATACGACTATCAGGAAATAGTAATCATTATGTTAACGGCCACTGCTATTTTGTAATTTGTAGGTAACATGTGAACTACAACAGTTTCCTTAATGACTCTCCTTTTGCTTTATATCAAGATTGTTCCCATTTTTTTTTTCTGGTATGTGTACCACTGTAGTGAATAACCTTTATGTACTTATCCCATTTTTCTGAGGATATATACTTAAAGTGGGTTTGCTAGTTCAAATCATACTTAGATTTTTAACAACTTACCAGACACATTAGCAATTGCTAGCTGAAAAGGTTTTACATTAAATTTCAGAAAATCTGTCTGGCAGTTTCTTCACACCTATGCCTATACTGAATATTGTAATTCTTTTAAATCATTGCCAGTCCAAAAGGTAAAGTGTTACTGGATATTTTAATGATTTTTTATTTTGGCAATGAGAGGATGCAAATAGCCAGTTAATGTTTTTAGCCTGGTTTTCTATAGGGTTCCAAAAATCATATTTTAGTATACTCTGATGTGCATGTACCATATTTAATACTTTCTGTGTTGTTATTTAAGCTGTTTTTAATTTTGGTGATTTTAAATAATGTTGAGATGAACATCTTTATGCTCACAGTTTATTGTTTATTGCATGCTGTGTGTGTGTGTGTGTGTGTGTGTGTGTGCTGTTTGCTTTGAGTTCTCTTTTTGGAATATCCTCCCAGTAATAGAGATATGTGTCATTTAACTGTTTCTTCTTGCTGCTGAGAAACTTATGAAGGAAAGAAGACATCTAAGATCCTGGCCCATCAAACACTCTCTTTTCTTATCTGTCATTACTACAGTGCAATACCATTTCACCATTGCATTTCTCATCTTTAGGATCTTAACTTTACATGGTAGATAGCGCCAGAGTTCCTATGAGGTGCTAGCAATTTATGAGGAGAAAGAAGAGGTTTAACCTATCCTTGTGAGGTTCAAAGTGTTGGTGAGGGGTTTTTTCTCTCTCCTTTTACTCCAGCTTTGGTCCCACTAGATATATCTAGTACATTGCACCCATCCAGTGCAGAATACATATTTTCTTAAATGAATTGATCATTTATATAAGTCTTTGGAATGCTTTCTGGCCAAAAAATAACATGAGAAATCAATAAAATGGTAATTAAAAATATATAAATAACTCACAAGTAAAAACAAAATTTCAAAAGAAATATTTTGAATTGAATAATACCAATAACAGTACTTAAAAATTGTGGGATGCAGCTAAAGCAGGTAAAGAAAAATTTAGTCTTAAAAACTTATTTATGACAAAAACTGAAAGTATTGATGATCATATAGCCCAAGAAGTTAGAAATTAGTAAGTGAAATAAACTCAGTGAAGTAGAAGGAAGAAATAATAAAAGATAACAGAAGTTAATAAAAGGCAAACATACAACAGAGAGGTTTAATAAAGCAAAGATTAATTATTTGAAAAGGCTAATAAAATTGACAAACCTCTGAAAAATCTAATCCAGATAAAATAGAGAGAAGGTGCAAATATTTATTATTAGGAACTAAAAAGTGTATATTTTTTAAATGTTTCAGACAATTAAAAGCTAAGCCAAAATATTATTTAAAAAAACATACATTAATACATTTAAAATTTAGACAAAATAGAAACATCACTGCATAACACTTACTTGGGGAAAAAATTGTAAACTTAGGTAATACTAGAACTAACAAAGACATTGCATCAGCAATCAATAATTTTCCACATAAAGAGCTGACCTAAATGGTTTTACTTTTCAGCTACATAATCTTGCAAAAAAGAGAAAAAGAAGAGACACTATTTCATTTTATAAGGCTGGCATAACCTTGAAATTCTCATCACATTTACAGTCACAAACACCCTGTACAATGTATCAACTGTCAAAATTAACCCATCAATACATAAAAAAGTTAATACAATATGAGTAAGATAGGTTTATACTATGAATGCAGATCTCATTTAACTTTAGAAAGATCAAGTAATGTAATTTGTTACACAAACTGGAGAAAAATCTTATCATCTCAGTAAGAGAAACATAAGACAGAAATATCTCAATAAACATTTGGTAAAATTCAATATTCATACATGAAAACAAACATAACCTTTTAGCAGTTCAAAAGGGAAAAAATGTCCTTAATGTAAGAAACAATATCTATATAACCATGAAAATGATTTAATGAAGCCCTCATGTAGAAAGAAAACAAGGTTTCCATGTTTTCCAGGAGAAAGTTAGAAATCCCTTCTCTCCAGGTGCCGTACTCACAAAGTGTGTGATACAGATAGTCTTCTCCAGCTCTTCTCCTGGGGAGGCTTGTGTTTGGAAATGATTCAAAATGGGATCCCTTCAGGGAGGTCTACACAGATGAAAGGGGGAGGTGATGAGGATTAGATCCAAGGGGAACCCAGGGCTGGGCAGAGATGGAGAGGGTGGGGAGGTCTATGGGCACTTTTCTACCTTTAATCCCAGGTCCCTGGACAAGGTCCTCTAACTCTGACGTCTGCCCTGTGTTTGGGGCCCTAGGGTTCCCTTGTCCAGGGGAGATCATCAGGGCACAGAGGCCAAGCTGCAGTTTTGCTCTGATAGGCACTTCTGCAAATTGCTGTTCCGTGGGGGGTCCAGGTGGGAGAGAGGTTGTTGTGATGACCCCTCACTGAGCTGGATGGTGAAAAAGCTTTGGTTCCTTCCCCATGCTTTAGACAACCAGAATCAGAAATTTATGGGGCCAGCATGGGGGTAGCTGTTTGGGCTCAAGGGATCTATTTAATTTTGAAGAAAAACTGAAAAAGAAGTTGTTATTCTGGGATGTTATTACCTTATTGTCCAGAGCCAGGCTCTCTAAGTCACCCTCCAAGTCTCTTGTTTTAATCCTCAACCAAGGATGTATTTATTGATTTGAGAGAGAGACATAGAGAGAGACACGTACACACACACACACACACACACACACACACACACACACACACACACACACAGACATCACAGAGAAAAACATGGAAGTGAGAGGTAAACATCGATCCATTACCTCCCATTTGCACTTCGATGGGGGATTGAACTTGCAATCTAGGTATGTACCCTGACCTGGAATTGAACACCCAATGGTTTTTGTATACCAGAGGTCGCACCAACCAACTGAGCAACCTGGCAGGGGCTACAAATTCCTTTTTCTCTTTTTTTAATAATTAAAGAAAGTGGGCTCTCTCTCTCTCTCTCTCTCTCTCTCTCTCTCTCTCTCTCTCTCTCTCTCCTCTCTCTCTCTCTCGATTTTACTATCCCTTCCAGTTTCAACTCAGAGGAACAGTATACTATGAGGCATGGAACTTGGCTTCCTGAGAGGTCAGATGACAGCAACCAAACAGCTATGATCTCCCTCAATCCCACAGCTAAAATTCAGCCCACCCCCAAACATTCCCCTTTCTGAAACTACACAAAATTCTGGATTTCCCATTTCCCAGGTCATATATAAGATTAGCTCTTGCTGGGTCGAGAGACACTGTTCTTCACAAATACAGTTCTCTCCTACTAGTAAGCAATACATTCAGATTTTTGTCTCAGACACCGAATGCTATCCAATGCTCTCCCCTTCCTGTGACACTCCTCACAATGGCTCTGCAGAAGTCCCATATGCTGAGTGACCAAGCTTGCTGAGCCACTTACCTTGTTTCTTAGCAACTTGCTGTGAAGTAGTGGCCAGCTGGGGTAATATCACTATCTTAGGCACTGCATCTGACCTTGACCCATTCTCTGTCCTCCCTGTCACTGCCTGGGCTTGCACCTCCTAAATAAATCATTGCCACTGCAATCCCTGCTTCAGGCTCTGTTTCTATAGGAGTCAGAACAGGTCAGAGCAGGCAAGTAGTATTTTGGATATTTTTCTCCTTGTATCTCAGGCTGGAAGTTATGCTCAGAGAGTCCTCTCAGAAATTGCAAACAAGATAACCTTCCTGGATATCTGTCCATTGAAATATTTTCTTCTCATAGTATTCCCTCCTGGCCACCTTTAGATATTTCTCTCCTCGGTTTAATCAGGGTTTATGATGCCTTTCCTTCTTTCTCTTTACAATGAGTTTCTGGGGGAATGACCAGGAATTTCACCTAAATACTTTCTGTTGGTAAAGCTGGCATGGCAGCCTTATGAAGAGCAATCTGAGATTCTCAGCCCCCCCAAGGGTAGGAGGCTTATCCTGTGCTTCTGAAGGCAAAGCACCTCATGGGGAAAATGAGATGTGCACATGGCAAACACTTTAGTAACAAAGGAAGAGCTGGGCTCAGTTCTACAAAGTCCCCGGGAAAAACTGCTGGCCTCAGAAGTGGTGGTCTTTTCCTTCACTCTTCCACATACGCCATTCTTCCTGTGTTACAGTTGTGTGGTGATCTAACCAGACAGTGACATGGCCAAAGAAGAATTGAATGTGCACTATCGTGTGCTCAATGACAGCCTTGGGGACAATGCACACACATACCTTCATTTAACGCTGTCAGGAAATGATGGGGATGATAAGGCATGGTGCAAATAGAGAAAGTGTGGCCTTTAGGGCAAGGATGGACATGGAGGTATCAGGAGAGGCATAGTGAGATATGATAGCTGTGGAGGAAAGGGGCCACATGCTGACCTGCCAAGCTCAGGGCAGGCCTGCATAGTGGTCTTGCAAACTCAGAGACCTAAAGTAACCACAAAGGATGGTCTGAAATTAAACTTTAACTAAAAGCAGTTATGGTGGGCAGTTACATCCTAGGCCCGTATCTTCACTGACAAGGCCAACCTTTACCTTAACTGAGCCTATCTGTCTTTTTGCATCTATGATAACATACCCTTGAAATGTCTGGGTAACTTGTAACTTCCTTTTTTTCTGGAGCTCCTGGGGCACAACCAAATGTGCTGGGCACCAGGACAGATACTTCAAATTCCTTCATTATCATGTTAATTGTTCCTGCACCCACCTAATTATGTGTCCATCATTTTACTTTTTATCCCAGGGGTTCTCCCCTCATTCCCCCACCTCGCTTTGCTTTATCCTACCTCCTTCATCTATGAACAATGAATTTCATGTAACCCACCTATGTTCCTCCTTTGATTGCAATGTATAAATATAAATGTAACCTGCCATTCCCTGGAGCATTATCTCAATTCGTTGAGGTTCTGCTTCCTGGCATATGTTGACAATTTGGCTCAAATAAACTCACAAAAATTCTGTATAGGTTTCAATGTTTTTTTTTTTTTTTATGTTAACATAGCTCAAAAATTCCTTAGTAGATAGGAGACTGTTGAAGAATCAAGGATAGAAAAGAGAATGGCTTTTCAGGAGCTTTTTGGGATCCCCAGGGAATGAGGCTTGGAGGAATTTTTTAGCAATGATCAGTTGTCACCAAGTACATTTTGTCAATCCAATGAGAAGCTTTATCTCTTCCTTTTTCTGGCTCTGTATTTCATTTCTGGCTTTTGATCTCATCCCCTTTGCCATTTAAAAATTACTTTTAAGTGTTGTTATGTGCAGCCCCCTTCCTGCCTATCATTATCTTCCCCCTTTCTAGGAGCATGACATTCTAAAAGTGGACAACAATTGAGTATTTCCTTTTCATATGAAAAATGAATTTCACCTTTAGGAATCTCATCAGACTCTCTCTAGGATTTGTATTTAGTTTTCTGTCATTGTATAAAACTAGTGGCCTGGTGCACAAACTTTGTGCATGGGGGGGGGGGGGCGTCCCTCAGCCCGGCCTGCATCCTCTCCTATCTGGGACCCCATGGGGGATGTCCGACTGCCTGTGGGATCGGAACTAAACTGGCAGTCGGACAACCCTCTCGCAATCCGGGACCACTGGCTCCTAACCACTCACCTGCCTACCTGCTTGCTGATCGCCCCTAACCACTCTGTCTGCCAGCCTGCTTGCCGCTAACTGCCTTCCCACCAGCCTTCTCACCCCCAACTGCCCCCCTTGCTGGCTTGATTGCCCCCAACTTCCCCCCACGGCGGCCTGATCACTTCCAACTGCACCCCCCTGCTGGCCTGATGGCCCCAACTGCCCCTCCTGCTGGTCTGCTGGCCCCCTACTGCCCTAACACCGGCCTTCTCAGCCCCAACTGCCCCACCCTGCTGGTCTGCTCGCCACCTACTGCCCCCCACTGCCAGCTTGCTTGGCCCCAACTGACCCAACCCTGCTGGCCTGCTCACCCCCAACTGCCCCCTCTGCCAGCCTGATTGCCCCCAACTACTCCCCCCTCCCCCTACCGCTGGCCTGCTCACCCCCAACTTTCCCCACCACTGATCTGATCACCCCCAACTGCCCATCCCTCCTGGCCTGATTGCCCCTAACTGCCTCTGCCTCATCCCTGCCACTATGGCTTTGTCTGGCCGGCAGCCACAGAGCCGGTTGGGGTGACCTAGGAAGCCAAGCTTCCCACCTGCTCTCCAGCTGGCTTGGCTTCCTTCTTTGCTGGGGTGAACAAGGAAGCCAAGCCTTTCACCCACTCTGGCTGGCTCCATGGCTTCGGCTGGTGCTGTCATCTTTGTCATGTCCATCTTTGTCATGTCTATTCCCTCCTTACTGGCTGTGGGTGCCGCCATCTTTATTGCAAAGTGATGGTTAATTTGAATATTACTCTTTTATTAGATAGGACTAGAGGCCCCGTGAATGAAATTCGTGCACGGGAAGGGGGTCCCCTCAACTCAGCCTGCACTCTCTCAAATCTGGGACCCCTCAGGACCCCTGGCTCCTAATTGCTCACCTGCCTGCCAGCCTGATCCTCCTAATTGCTCTCCCCTGCTGGCCTGATCCCCCTAACTGCTCTCCCCTGCCTGCCTGATCGCCTCTAACCTCCTCTGCGTTGGCCCTGCCAACATGGCTTTGTCGGGAAGGACGTCCGGAAGGACATCCGGAAGGTTGTCCGGAAGATGTTCAGTCTAATTAGCATATTATCCTATTATTAGTATAGATGCCACCTTGTCCTAAAAATGCAGGTTGTTCCCAGGTTTTCCTATCGTGGAAGGGGAGCCCGCAGCAGCATCCTGGGTTCTGACCAGGGCTTATGCACTTGTGCTTTATCTCAGCAGATGCGATTCCTAGTAGAAGACTCTTGGATGTACCTTGAACATTTCTATCGAATTTGTCAAATCATCCTCCAAAAATGTTGAACACTTTAAACTCCCACCAGCAACCATGCGTGTGCCTTCCATCCCACTTTGATGCTAATATCATTGATTTCTCCTTAGAAGCTTCCCTCCCATCAGCCGGGATTGCTTGGTACTTGAGCAACCAGGGACCTTGATTTCCCGAGATAAAATTATGGAGGAGGAAAAATAGTTTTTCTGTATCTTTCTGAGTTCTTAGTGGAGGCCCTTGTAATGAAAGACAGATCACCAAGAGAAAAACAAAAGTTCATTAACATGTGTACCTCGAGTATATGTGGGAGAACCAAGGGAAAAATGAGTAACTCCTCAAGGTGGATTAGAATGCAGATTTAAATACCTTCTTCCTAGGGAAAGGGGACAGGAGATACAGGCATCTTAGAGGAGAGTAAATGATATTTAGGAAAGATGAATGGGGGTGGGGGGAAATAGTTTGTAACAAAGTTTGGTTGTGATGTCAACTTCTACTCTCCTGTCCTGTGACAGGAGTTAGTCTTCTCTGCCTGATGACACTTCTCCTATGACATTTGAGCTCCTTTTGGGTGGGTCCGATTTTAGGCAGACCAGGAGACTTCAGTGAAAGCCTCTGCATGCATTTGCTGTTTTTCAAGTATCTGCCGCTCAAGATCATCAATATAACAACATAGCATATGTTGGGGTGGCATGTTCTCTGACCTTCAGAATAAACCCAACAAAAGCTTGTTTCCTCTCTTAGATGATTTGCCACATTAGCTTTATTCCCTGGAGACGGTATTCTGACCAGACCTTCCTGGGAGTGGTCATAAAATACCCTGTGCTTGTAGAAAGCTGTGGGCCACATTACTAAATAAACCAGGGGTAGTTTTCTCATCTTGTGGAAAGGGAGATAAAGTTATGATAGTTTATCTCCCTTTCCATAGGTTTCTTGTGGGTTTGTGTCTCCGCTGCCCTCCCCCATCCCCCCAGCAGCCCCAGCATCACGGTGGCCGGCCTTGGGGCTGCTGGGTGCCGGCCTCCCTGTGGGTTTGTGTCCAGATCTGGCCCCCCTGCAGCCCCAGCGCCGCCATCACGGGGCTTGGGGCTGTGGGGTGCCAGACTCCCTGCGGGTTTATGTTTCTGATCCGGGTTTGTGTTCCTGATCCGGCCCCTGCAGCCCCAGAGCCATGGCGGGATTTTGGGCTGCTGGGTGCTGGACTCCGTACAGGTTTACGTCCCCATCCAGCTCCCCTCAGCCCCAGCGCCGCCATGGCGGGGTTTGGGGCTGAAGGGTGCTGGACTCCCTGCAGGTTTGTGTCCCCATCTGGCCCCCTGCAGCCCCAGCGCCACCATGGTGGGGTTTGGGGCTGCAGGGTGCCGGGCTCCCTGCGAGTTTGTGTCACTGATCTGAGTTTCTATCCCTGATCCGGACCCCCACCCCCACAGCCCTAGTGCCGCCATGGCGGGGCTTGGACCTGCTGGGTGCTGCTGCCTGGCCGCTATGGGCATGGCCATCTTTGTTGGGTAATTTACATACTCACCCCTATTGGCTGGTAGCATAATGGAGTGATGGTTAATTTGCATATTACTCTTTTTTATTAGATAGGATGATAGTGAACCACATACCTGATGCTCCACACCAATATTATCATCTCACAGCTCACCTCCAAACTAAACAGCAGCCAGACGGAGAGGAGGAGGGTACACATGATATATTCAGGGAAACCTGGGACAAGTGAACAATGGGAGCTCTAGGGTGGATCCAATGTGATAACCCTGTGCCATGGCTTCCTGATGTGGACATTCCAACTTGACTTTGTCATAGTATAACCTTGACAGTCCTTTCATTGCCTTAAATTGAATAAAAATGAAATAGTCTGTCATAGAAAAAAAATAAGTGAAATGCTTGGGGGATGAGTTAAGGCTGAGAACTCATTTTGATGAGTCAATAACCACAGCCTTGCAATTAACTGCTGTCACTACAAAACAACTTCCCATGGTTCACTGTTTCTCAAGAGCAGTTGACTCCTTAGTCAGTTTAGCCACGTGAGAACCTCATTGAGAGATGACTGTGTACCTGAGATCAAAGTCAGAAATGTTATTTTCTGCAAATTCTGAGACTCTTCATTGTTTGAACTGACATGAGGGAGCCAAATCATAGGAACACTAGAGAAAGAGTCCCCAAGGGAAGGATTTTTACATGATACAGATGTAAGAGACGGAGATGGAATGTCCATGCCTGGGCAATTGCTTCATTCAGAAAGGATGATTAAGTACTTTCTCTGTGTGTGGCATTCTACCAAATAAATGGTGAGCAATAACAGATTTAGTTTCTAATCTTGAGGAGTGAGACATACATTAGCCAAATAAACACATGTGCATGATTACGAATGGTATCACATATGCTGTAGAAAAACAATATGAGAGGATGTGACTGGTTAACTTGACCTTTTATAGGGTTTGGGGAAGACTTTTCTGAGGAGGCAACACTTGCCAGTCATGCAAACATACAGGTGAAGATGGTAATGTTCCCTGATATGTTCAGGAATTGATCTTAAGGTAATCACATACCTGGAGGTCCTGGATTTCCTGAGCATTATAAGAAATAATGAGAAATTTTGCCAACAATTAGTTTTTTCTACTTTTCAGAAAATATGTAGAATCCAAGACAATAGGCAGAAATTAGTAATTTGGAGTCTTTGAAAATTAAAACTTCTGTTTAACCAAAAGCCTCATAACAGTAATGCAAAAACATGGATAGGTGGATGCTATTTATAATAACCTGCTGAAAAATTGGCATCTGAAATATATTAAGAAGTCTTTAAAAACCTTAAGGAAAATAAATCAAATGTAAATGTACAAGGAATGTAGCAGGCATTCTCAGAAGAGCAAACTCAAATGGCTAATAAATATCTGAAAAGATAAAGGCCCTCACCAGTAGTTAGGGAAATGGTAATAAAAAGCACTAGGATTTATTACTTCACACCAAGTAGACTGACCAAAATTATTAAGCTTTACAATACTAAGTATTGTTGGGAGTATTAATTGGAACAATAACTTTCTGAAACAAATAGACAATATCAAAGACAACTGAAGGCACATATATTCTACAACTTGGCCATTCCACTTTAAGGACATACCCAACCAACATTGCTGTACAAGTAAACATAGAAGCATGTTAAAGAATGTTCACTAGAATTGTTTTTTATTATAAAAAATGTGGAACAACCTAAATTTCCTGAAAATGGATAAATTGTATTATTTATATACATTGGGATATTGTGCACCCATTAAAATGAATGAACTATACTTACATGTATTAATATAGATAAATTTCAAAAATATATCATTGATTTCTTTCTTCTAGGAAGGGAAACAGGATGATTAGGAGTCAGAATTGAGAGAAGTATTTTTGTGTTTTGTTTATGCTTTTGGAACCTAAATTTTGCATGAAGTAAACATTTTCAAAAACACAATTTTTAAAATGTTGAATAATAAATGATGAATAATAAAAATGTTGCAGAGGGCTGATATAGAATTCTTTATAAGTTTTAATGCAGACCAGATAAAAAGCTTCCACATCACTACTGCTCCCCTCATCGTTTATACCACCAAACTCTCCTAGTTTAACTCAGATAGAGTCCAGACTCCTCCCATGGCTTCTCAGCCTGGCCACTGCACTGCCTGGGAAACAAAGCTCTTGGTTTCTCCCATTATTTGCTTCTGACAACAAAGACAACAGGGAAGAATAATATAGCAAGGAGCAGTGGGTATTAGGACCTATACAGCTGGGGGAGCTGTGGGCACTGAGGTCTCACTCTCCTTCCACCTCTGGGGATACACCCGCATGTGCAGAGCAGCTCCTGCCCTGGGCAGCCTTCTTGGGGAGCCCAGCTCTTCTCGCTGATCCTGTCAGCTGTTCTTCCTTCATCAAAATAGTTTTCTTCCTTCTGTCAGAAAATTATCACACTGTGTGAGTTAAGTTAGATCAAGGTGCTTTGCTGAGATCTGTTGTGTACATTGTCAGAATAAATACAAACCTAGCTGATGTCTACAATGTGAGCCGCTCAGATCTCTAAGTCCTGGTGACTCTGAGTGCAGCTCTCTGATGAGGGAGAGCTGACCCTTCCCTTGTTCCCCTTCAGCTGGATGCTAAGGACTAAGCTTTAATGCTCAGTTGACAGTGTGTCAGATCACAAGCTCAACCTCTTCTCTTTATTAAGTCCTCATACTTTGCCTCCTACTAGCATAGATTTTCCCTTACTTTGGATGCAATTTTCAAACTTCTTAGAGAAGCTGATAAAGAAGAAAATTGTTCATTTTTTTAAAAATTATTTTATTGTTTAAAGTATTACACACAGTAGTACATATATCTCATTTTCTCCCCATTGACCTTCCCCCAGCCTTCCCTAACCCCTGTCACATGCCCTCATCCCACTCACCCCCACCCCCAGTGTCTGTGTCCATTGGTTGTGCTTATATGCATGCATACAAGTCCTTCGGTTGATGTCTTTCCCCCTCTCCCCAAAACTCCCCAGCCTTCCCGCTGTAATTTGACAGTCTGTTCGATGCTTTACTGCCTCTGTATCTATCTTTTTGTTCATCAGGTTATAATGATCTTTATTGTCCATAAATGAGTGAGATCATGTGGTATTTTTCTTTCATTGCCTGGCTTATTTCACTTAGCATAATGCTCTCCAGGTCCATCCATGCTGCTGCAACTGGTAGGAATTCCTTCTTTTTTATAGCAGCATAGTACTCCATTGTGTAGATGTACCATAGTTTTCTAATCCATTCATCTGCTCCAGCCTGCGTATTTCCTTCTCCTGTCCTGACCACAGACCTCACCTTATCCCAGGCAAAATCTGACCTTTTTGTGAGTGGGTGTAGAGCTCCTCTGAATCCGCATGCTCACACCACTTGGGACCAGTGTTCCCGGGTTCGCAGCTATTTGGTGGGTGCAGTTGTTGTATATTCCGGGGCATTTCAGGCTTCCCAAAACATCCACTCTCCCCTTCAAGATGGCATATCTCCGCATCAGAGCCGGTTGCTCCGGGAGGGATCCCAGCAGCAGTGGAGGCTGCCTGGTCAGGGGAACCCTGTCCAGTGAACCGCACAGTCCCCTGGAGTGTAGCTGTCCCTCAACTCACAAACAAACACTCCCCTGGGTCCATACACTGTCCCTTCGTTCTCTCACTCACACACCATCTTGCAGTCTGCCTTCCCGTCGGCAGCCATCTTCCTTCCCCAGAAAATTGTTCTTTTCTTAACTCACTGAAAGCCTGTTGGATGTCTTGACCTTCTGCTGATATATGGTGATTCCCAAGGCCTGGGGCCACACTATCCTGACCTCCCAGGTCAGACAGGTGAGCATTGTTCTTAGGTTCCCCTTGGCCTACTCATAGTTCTTCCTGCTCAGGATCTTGTTCTTGCTTCTATCAAGGTCTATGTTTCTTCTAATTGGGCTGATGTTTATGTTATCAGAGAGTCTGATTGATTTTGAACCCAATACAGATAAGGACTAATGTCTGAGGAGGGAGATATCCCAAACTCAACTCTTCAGGTGACTTTCTAACTCAAAAGGCAGGTGGAGCCCATGTCTCCTCCCTCCCCTCTGTCTGTGCCTTGAGGCCAGCAGTGAGCAACAGGCTGCAGGGGACTAAGGCTCCTGAGTGACCAGCAGTCAGTGGACTCTGAGCACATGGTGGGGACACTGGCTGCATGTGAGGGTGGAGCTGGCTCTGCCCAGTGGGAGATGGGGCCAGGTGTTCTGCAGACACCCTGCCGCCCTGTCCTTCAGGGCCCTGCATGGGGCCAGCACTGGCCTGGTCCCCCGGTCACCCTGTGCCAGGGCATAAGCTGGGTGGCAACTCAGTGAGTAGGCCCTGCTGGAACCTGGGCTCTGGGTGTCCTAGGTGGGAGGGGTATGGGGGAGCAAGGAGCTCAGATCAATGTGGTCTGTGGGGCGCAGGGGTTGGCGGACTCTGAGGAGGCTCAGTGGTCAGCAGGGATGAGAAGAAGGGGCAGCCAGGAGACTGGAGGCCAAGCTAGGCCCTGAGCTCAGAGGAGGGCAGAAAAGGGAGGGAGAGAAATTCAGCCCAGGAGGGACTGAGGAGCTTCTCAGGACTTGCCTCACTCCTCCAACCCCCATCTCTCCTCACCAGCCCCCAAGCCCCAAAACCTGCCACTCCCTGGTTGTGGGAGAACAATGTCCTGCTCAGGAAGGCCCTCCTCTCCCCAGTGTGGTGAGGCCTCCTGAGCTGCAGCCCAAGCTGTGCCTGCTTGGTGCCCAGTACCCAATGTGCTAGTCCTTTCCTCTCAGCAAGTAACAGAGGAATAGGTAAGACCTTCACACTGAGCCCTGGAACAGAGAGATTCATGTTTTCTCCTAATGGTGCTCCTCTCGCCCCGGTAGAAGGGCGGGCCCTGCAGGTGCAGGTTTGGCCAAGAAGGAGCTGGTAACAGCTTTACATGGGGTTTGGTGGTGGTGGTGGTGGGGTGGGTGACAGGGAAGCGGAGGAAGTAGAACAGAAAAGAATTGTGCTATTGGCCTTCTGAGCACAGAGCTGGTGCCTGTGAATGAGGGTCAAAGAATAAACAACAAACTAGCTCTTCTCATCAGCTAAGAGACATTTATTCAGTTGCTGGCACCACCTCCCTCCCGGCAGTGTGATCCTGGATTAGCTCCAGAGAAGATAGTCTGGGTCATGCCTTTGGAGGTTTTTCATGGTTTCTCTTATCCAGGGAAGGAAACTGGCAACTTTGGTGTAGACCTTTGGGGGTTGCCAACCACAAGGGCTTCCATAGGAGACAATGCCCTGGATTTCATTTTTACACAGGAACGGTCCTCCGGAGTCCCCCTGTGGACCGAGAGAGGAAAGAACTGAGTCACTTCTCCTGGCCCTGCCCTCCACCCCTCACCTCCAAACCCCTCTCAGAGAAGGCTGCCTTGCATGGTTTCCACCTTGGAGATAAGCGGACAGGCAGGTCACTGTGGTCCCCTCAGCCTGGACATTGTCACTGCTTCACTTAACCTCAGGTGGCGGCTCCCTCTGCTCCCCCAGATCTCTGATTTTCTGGCTATGAAGGTCCTGCGGGGCTGTGACTGCAGTCTACTGTGTAAGGACCCGAGAGCAGGCAGGTGGGGCTGACACTTAGCATGGAGAAGGAGCCACCAGGTATAACTACTGCACACCCAGAGAATAGTTATCTAACTGCAGTGTCCCGGCGTGGGCCAGTATTGCAAATTCACCGTCTGGAGAAGCACCATGTTTAGAGTGACCATAGGCCCTTGTAGCCTCTCAGAGGGGCTATTCCTCCCAGCTCTGGCGGCTCCTCACTTTTCCTCTTGGGGAGAAAGATCATAGCCTAGAGGGTGAAGGATTCCTCTCCTTCCTCACATCCCAGTCTATATCCAAACATCCCTCTTCCCATAGCCAAGCTAGGCAGATGTTCAGTATCACCTTAAAGGAAGCCTTAGGTTCTCTTGGGTTCCCCACACACAGTTGAATGGTCCTGTTGTAATTGTTAAAACGCCTTTCACACTCCGAATCCTTCTGCAGGGTCAGCTCTACCTCCTGCAGAGTGTCTGATAAAGAGCAATTCATTTTGGCCCGCCCCCATCCGGCCACAGTGCACTTTTGTCCTGGACTTGGCAGGTCCTTGCCTCTTGGCAGTAGGAGGGGCTTCACAGCATCAGTTTGCTTGATGTTTCTCTCCAGCTGATGGGGAAGAGGCAAGGGAGCCCAGGTCAGCCAGTGCATCTGGGCCTGGAGACCATGATGGGACACCTGAGTTACTGGGACTAGTCAGTTGACTGGAGTGGGAGGAATGGAAAGGACAGGTCAGAGTCAGAAGAGAAACAATAAGATCTCAGAACTGCAAGAGCAGCAGGAGGTTTCCTACCTGCAGCAACATGATGTCATTGGAGAGTTTATTCTCATTATAGTCTGGGTGTGGGATGGCTCTTTTCACTGGGATTTTCTGCCAGGTCTTCTCCTTCTTTTTGATGTTGTGGGCCCCCAGGGTGACACTGATTGACCTTCACAGAGAACAGAGTGGGTGAGTTTGGGGGGGAGGTAGAGTCATAAGAGATACATGCTAGGGATTATGAAAGGCAGGTCACAGCTGGTGCAGGTCATAGGGGCCAGGGACTCGGTGATTCTGCTTCTCCACCACACTGAGGTCAGAGATAGGGAGCTCTCTATTGCCCTCAGGAAATGTCATGAAATTACTTGCATTTGCATTTTGACCCTAATGCATGTGTTTATGGTCCACAGCAGCTTTTTTTGGCCAGTGTGTTTGTTCTCTTCTCAATTGTGTTCCTTGCTTTCACCTCCGACCCTCTGAGCCCAAAGCTTAGCTGTCCTATTTCTCAGGCTCTCCTTGCTCTGTCATGATCTCAGAGGGCTCCTCTGATGAGGTCTCATGGACTTGAGTTTCCAGGAGCCTGAAGACCTGCCCTGAACTGTAGCTCCTGGGATGAAGGTCAGGGTCCCTGTAGGGGTCTCAGGAGGTGTATCCTGGCTGCAGCCTCTCACCTTCCATTGCAGTGAGCAGCTGTCAGAACAAAGTCGTCTCCCACAAGGACACCGCCACACCTGGAATCCCCCTTCTCCCTTTTAACGTGAAGGTAGGCCATGTAGGGTCGGGAGTGGGGCTTGGCTTCATGTCCCCCGATGATCTCACCTGTAGAAAAAAATCCTGTTGTACTTTTTGCCCCCCCCCCCCCGCCACCACCCCGGGTGTGTACCAGGCTGGCATTGGCTTGATGACTCATGTGGCTGGGCACTTGGGAGCCTAGGGTGGCGTAGAGCTGGGAGTAGGTAGGGACGCGCCTCAACTTTCTATTCTGAAAAAGGAAACAGCAACAAGCTGGGTCTGTGACTTTGCCTACCACATAGTTGCAGGTGAGAATAGGCGTCTTAGGAACAGGGAAGGCCTGGAGGCTCCTGATAATTCCTTTCCTGACTTCGCTGGGTGTTGGGTGAGCTTCTGAGGCCCCTGTGGTGCTGTGATGTCCAGGGCAGTGTGCTTTGCAGTGTCCAGGACTTAAGTTTAGGGATCTAGATGCTGACACGTGGGGAGGTGCCATGTAAGTGTTTGTTGGCTGCTTGGAGGGATGGCTCCCAATGGGCCTCCAGAGGAGGGTTGGTAAGACCAGTGCTGTGGTATTCTGGAAAGCAGAGAAGTTTGGGGTTTCCAATCTCAGTGGCTCATCCTTTAAGGAGTGGACCTGCTAAAGGCCTGGGAATAAAAGCCGAGCTGGAGAAAGGGACTGAGATGGAGCAGAGGAAGCAGCAGTCTTCTGGGGACGGTGACACCACCAACTGTGGGGTCTGCTGAGCTCTGGGCTTCTCTCCTAAGCAGACCCTGAGGACAGCACCTGTCTCATCAGAGACATGGAAGCCAGGACTGCTATGCCCTCTGCAGTTTCCCAGCCTCTGCCATACACTTCTAGGAAGTTCCACTCTCCACATGGCATAGGTAGGGTCTGGGGAGGGCATTGTGCCCACTGGCTTTTCTTGAGAATAGGCTTCTGCCCTGTCTTTTCTGCCTGTGGCTCATCCAGCATCATGTGTGTGGGTCTGAGATGGGTTGGGAGTTGGGGTTCAGAGCATTCCTGGTGGAGAGCTGGATCAGGGATGTGCAGAAGGGCCAGCAGGTCTGTGCCAACTGTGAGATGGGTGGGGCCTGTGAGGTTAGGGAGGGTCACTCACCTGCCTCCGCACTGGGGAGTAGGAAAAAGGCCAGCAGGAGCACGAGCAGGGGTGGCTGCATCTTCCCAGGAAGGCTGCTCAGGTCGGAGCTGCTGGTGTTTCTCTGTGCTCTCCGTTAGCGCCCAGAAGAGGAAGGAGGTATGGGTGGGCTCTGTGACCTGAGTCCCTCTCTGGTTTTATAGTGCTTCATCCCAGAAGGCTTTTTATGAAGCATCTCTGCCCCCACATCTCCTTCCTGATGATGGTCTCTGCCTGGGTGGTTGTGTAAGAACTATGAAGTGACCATATCAGTACCCACAGCTGATGACTCAGAGCAGATATTAGAGCAGACTCCAGCCCTGAGCAGGAACCCATGGGTACAAGTTGGGGCCTGTGGCATGTGGTACTGGAGCCCGGAAATCTGAGTCCCCAGTGAGAGAACCCCTATGCCTCATCTCCATGCAACTAAGTCCATCAGGGTAATTTCTTTGCTTGTGTCTGTTTAGGTCCTTCTCTGTTCAATGGCCAAACCTAGTAGAGATGTGTCTCCTTCCTCTATAGTAGCGATTTTCAACTTTTCAATCTCATAGCACAGGATCTAATTACTAAAATTCTGTGGCACACTAAATATATATATTTTTACAGATTTCACAATAAATAGTTATAATTTTGATTGATTTATTACAAGTAATTAAGTACCCTTTTTGCTCCAAAGTGACTTAAAAATATATCAAGTGCCTATCCTTGTATATAAGAATTTCTGGTACCAAAAATTAACTAATCACACACAACAATATTATATAATGTGACCAATAAAATGCAACTCTATTATATGACCCATATGTTTATAGGGCAAGACATGGCATTCATACCAGATAACTTTTGTGTTGGTTGTTGTCATTTTTTAAAATATGTATTTTTTATTGCTTTCAGAGTGGAAGGAAAAGGGAGCGAGAAATGAAATATCAACGAAGAGAGAGAATCATTGATCAGCTGCCTCTTGCAGGCCCCACACTAGGGATTGAGTTTGCAACCTGGGCATGTGCCCTGACCAGTAATTGAGCCATGACCTTCTGGTTCATAGGTCGGAACTCACCACTGAGTCACACCAGCTAGGCTGTTGGCATCTTTTTATTTGCTGACCTAAGGGAAAATAGGTTAGTGCTCCTGACTAAATAGTCTGGTATTGATGTTTTAAAAGTTCTTGTGAGGCACTGGTTGAAAACCGCTGCTTTAGAAAGAGCTGACCATCTGCTGGGGGAGACAGAAACATCAGGGAGCAGAGTACTGAGTGGGAAGGGCCACGGTAGAGTGATGCACAGGGGAGGCACAGAGCATCACCACCATCTACTAAACCGACATAGCAACCCATTCACCATCACAGTGTCCTCCCGAGGGGTTTTATTTACAAACTAGAAGCCCGGTGCACGAAATTCGTGCACTGCGGGGGGTTGTCCCTCAGCCCAGCCTGTACCCTCTCCACTCTGGGACTCCTGGAGGGATTTCCGACTGCCCGTTTAGGCCCGATCCTGGTGACATCCCTCTCACAATCCAGGACTGCTGGCTCCCAACTGCTTGCCTGCCTGCCTTCCTGATTGCCCCTAACCGCTTCTGCCTGCCAGCCTGGTTGATGCTTAACTGCTCCCCTGCCAGCCTGTTTGCCCCCAACTTCCCTCCTCTGCCAGCCTGGTCACCCCTAACTGCCCTCTCCTGCAGGGTTGATCACCTCCAACTGCCCTCACTTACAAGCCTGGTCCCTCTCAACTGCCCTCCCTTGCAGGCCTGGTCCCTCACAACTGCCCTCCCTTGCAGGCCGGATGCCTCCCAACTGTCCTCTCCTGCTGGCCATCTTGTGGTGGTCATCTTGTGTCCACATGGGGGCAGAATCTTTGACCACATGGGGGCAACTATATTGTGTGTTGCAGTGATGATCAATCTGTATATTACTCTTTTATTAGATAGGATAGAGGCCTGGTGCACGGGTGGGGGCCAGCTGTTTGCCCTGAAGGGTGTCCCTGATCAGGGTGGGGGTTCCCTTGGGGTGTGGGGCGGCCTGAACGCGGGGCTGTGGTGGTTTGCGGGCCGGCCACGCCCCCTGGCAACCCAAGGGGAGGCCCTGGTATCTGGAATTTATTTTCCTACAATTGAAACTTTGTAGCCTGGAGCGGAGCCAAGCCTGGGGCTCTGGCAGCCATTTCTGTGGCAGTTAATTCACCTTCTACAATTGAAACTTTGTTGCCTTAATCGGGTGAGCCCGGCCAGGGTGTGCGAGAAGCTTTGCTTCCCCTGTTGCTGCCGGCAACCCTGGCCTGCTCTCTCAAGCTCCATTCTGCTGCCATTTGTTTGAATTTGTTTACCTTCTATAATTGAAACTTTGTAGCTTGAGTGGAGGCTTAGGCCAGCAATGGCTATGGAAAGCTTGGCTTCCTCTGTTACCTGGGAAAGCTTGCTCTCTGTGGCTGTAGCCATCTTGGATTGGGGTTAATTTGCATACTCGCCCTGATTGGCTGGTGGGCATGGCTTGGCTGGTGGGCATGGCTTATGTAGCGAAGTGATGGTTAATTTGCATATTACCATTTTATTAGAGAGGATGCTCAGTGATAGAATCCATCCGTCTTATCAACATTTTTAACCAAAGTCTGTCCTTGACATGCATTGGCCTAGAGTAAGGAATCACTGTAGCCTTTGTAGATGAACCCACTGATTGGCTTAGCCTAGGTCATCTTTACTTTGGGTTGGCTGGGTTCAGTCCCACCCAAACCACATGAACCAGGACTGGAAAGAGCAGTTTCCCCGAAGGAAGTTCAGGTACTAAATTGTTGATATCGAGTGAAGTGAGAAAGCGTGCTTGTCAACCAAAGACCGATAATTGTCCTTTCAGTGTCCTCTGTGCTCTGTGCAGAGCCACACTTCTGCTAGAGCAGGCTTGGCACATAATAGGCTCACACCTGCTAAGCCAATTGTGCTGATGAGCTCACTGCACTGTGAAGGATCGTTGCTTCTAAATGGCCTTTGCCCAATTCTGTCCAAAGATTGACTAAGCTTCTCTGAGTGGTTAGAGTCTGGTAATTAAAATGTCCACCTTTATGTTTTCTGTTTTTTTACAATTTTTCTATGAGGAGTATTATGTATCAAAATACATAACTTCAGTGTAAACATCTTCCTTGTCATACCACCTTGTCATACCACTCCAAACCTCTCGTTGTTTAACTCAGCCTGCCTCGTAGTAGACGTTTACACAATAAAGAACCTTTCTGATGACAGTGGTAAATATGCTCATTAAGAAAGTTGGCCTTTCGTCCTGCAGAGAGCGCAGGTGTCTATTAAGGCAGCTTTGGCAGCAGCCTCTGGTCATGTCCTTGTTTCTTCTTTTGTCCAGCTCCTGTTTTGGCATTTTCCTGCTGAGACTGAATCCTCTGCTTCTACTGTCTCAGACCTTAGGTGAAAACCTGAAGCTGCTTTTCTAAGAAACTGTTAATCAGCAAAAATACAGGGGCAAAAGGATCACTCATTTCATGCTGAGACTTTTTGGGCTTCATGCAAAGATAGTTCTTTGTAAATGTACAGTTGACTCTAATTTGGAAATATGAAAATCATATCATTTTTGTTATAAATTTTTTTGTAATTATAATTATATTGATGCTCATATTGTATTAAATGACTCATTTAATAATGAAATACCCGTACTTTGGTTTAAAAAAGAAAGAAAATTTGGAAAGTAGAAAGGAAAAAAGTCACTCATTTGCTCACCCCCCACAGACAGTGTTACCATAAGAAGTTCATTTTAAATACTTAGGATCACATTACACATACAATACAATATTGTTTTATCTTCTTTTAACCCTACAACATGAGAATTTCCCCCAGGTTCTTAAAAAATCTATTATTCAATACCACTGTAACCTTTATTTCCTAGTTATTAAAATTTTAGCATGCAACTAATTTTTATAATCATTGGAAAATTTTAAAAGCAATTTAAGAGGAACCACTAAAATGACCTGATTTCAGATTGTTCATTGATAATCATCTTTACTGTATTGAGGTATGAACTAACATATTTTACTCTCATGTATATCTGCATTTTTAAAACTGAAGATTATGTTAAACATAAGATTATATTATAACCTTTATTAAATATTGAGATGAAATTCACATAACATAAAATTATTTTAAAGTGTACAATTTAGTGATATTTAGTGTATTCAAAATGTTGTGCAACCACCAGCTCTCTCTAGTTTCCAAGCTTTCTCATGCCAGAAGAACATTTCATCCATACCCATAAAGTTGTTAACCATTAAGTTGTGTGTATCCACAAACTAATGGGTACTTAATCACTTTCTATTCTCCCTCTTCTAGCAACACCCCTTCCTAGCCATTGGCAGCCATTAATCTTATTCCTGTCTCTATGAATTTGCGTATTCTGTATATTTCATATTAAAGGAATCATGAAATATGTGAGCTGTTGTGTTTGGCTCCTATCACTTAGGGTAATGATTTTGAGGTTCATCCAAGTTGTAGCATATATCAGTATTTTTTATGGCTAATAATTTTCCGTGTGTGTGTGTGTGTGTGTGTGTGTGTGTCCCAATTTACCCCTTTATCTGTCAATTGAAATTTGGGTTATTTTCACCTTTTGGCTATTATGACAAATGCTGCTATAAATATTTGCGTAAAAACTTCCGTTTGGCCCTGGCCAGTTTTCTCAGTGGTTAAAGCATTGATACTTGGATCAAGGGGTCTCAGGTTCGATTCCCAGTCAGGTGCATGTACCTCAGCTGCGGTTCAATCGGCAGCACAAGTCAGGGTGTGTGTTGGAGGCAACCAATCCATGTGTCTCTCATGTCAATGTTTCTATCTTTCTCTTCCCCCTCCTTCTTCCTTTTCTATTTGTATAAAAATCAATGGAAAAATATTCTCAGGTGAGGACTTAAAAAATAAACACCCTCCCCTTCCTGCAAAGAAACCAAAATACTTCAGTGTGGACAATATGTTTTCATTTCTCTTGGCTATATGCTTAGGAGTGGAATTGCTGGGTCATATGGTAATCCAAGGTTTAAGTTTTTAAGGAATCGCTAAACTCTTCATTGCAGTGGTTGCATCATTTTACATTCCCACCAGCAACATACAAATACTTCCATTTTTTCACATCCCACCAACACTGGTTATTATTATCATCATTGTTTTTATTATAGCCACCTTAATAGGTATGGAATGGCATCTCATTGTGGTTTTGGTTTACATATTATTAATAACTAATGAGGTTTGGCATCTTTCCCAGGGTGGCTGGTCATTTGTGTATCTTCTTTGGATAAATGTTGACCTTTCTCACCATCCCCATTCCTGTGTCCCTCACTATTTGGTTTGGTTTTTCAAAAGTTGCTCTGGAATCTTGAACATAGCCACTTTGACATGCTATGCCGATGAGGCTGAAAAGGAAAGAGTGGGGAGTTCAGCGAAACTTTTCTTTTAACCTCAATGGATAGTCAAATGGCCAAGACCATGTAGGAAAGTTCTCCCAAATTTAGAAGTAGAGATACCAAGTTAGGGGAGGGGAAAGCTTACTGAGGTGGCAGACACGTGGAAAAGGGTGTGAAACAGGTACCTTCCTAAGAAAGAACCCCACCTGGGAAAAGCCTCACTGCAGCGACTAAGTTTCTTTCTAGATGTGTCCAAAGTTGAGTCAAAGTAAAAGATGGTGAAATTTATCTGTGATTTGTAATCTTAAGAACCTGAGTCTAAGTATAATTAATCATATATCTGGAAAAGAAGATATGAAAATAGTATCTAACAACTTAATGGTGGCTAATATTGATTGATCTCTGACCATAGATCCTCACTTCACCCTTTGAGTGAGCTACTTATATTTCTTTCATTTTACAAATGAGAATTCTCAGACCCCTAGAAAGTAGGGGGCATGCTCTATATCACTCAGATCATAAGAGTGAAGGGGAACAGTGATTATAATGCAGGGATGAGGTTCCATAGTCTGAGATCTTATCCACAACTCTATAAACATCATCATTTTTTATATTGTTCCAGGAATCTGGGGGAAAATAAAGGGTGTGAAGAATAAAAGTTTCTGTCTATATGTCTAATGTGGGACACTTGTTCTCTTAGAAGAGGAAGCTATCACAGTGGCTACCATATTGTGATGGAAAAGTTCATTGAGATCCCGTATTCCCTTTGTTCTTATCCTTTCCAAGCATGTCAAACTTGCTGGTGGCAGGCCGCATGCCTCGTTTAGGCCGTGAGTTTGACATGCTTGTGTCCCTGATCTTCCTCAACATGTAGGAGAATGCCATGTCCAGCCCATGATGGGCAATCAATTCCCTTGGGCCTTATCCACTCACCAAATCACATCTAGTTCCTATTGCAACTGCGCAGGGTCTTCCCTTATAAGCGAAGACAATGGCACACTGACATGACATTCCCACACTCACACATGGCATTTGAGGCTGCTGCTATAAACCAATTTCCCTGAGCCTGATCATTCTCAAGTTATGCCTACAATTAGAACCTACAGGCATAAGGGACCAGAACTTGGCTGATTTGATCTGTCCATGAGACTCCACTGTGTTGTTGAGAAGAGATTCTTCCCACATTTAGGGGTTTTCTATACATTCCTATTAGGAAGGTGTACATGACATTAAAAACAGGTTTGAGAGAGAGATCTGTCAGTGAAGGAGAACCTGGGTCATGTGTTGGTGTGGGATAATTGTGCTTCTATCTGGCCCCTGTAGTATTAACGATGAGGGAGAGAGGGCAGGGATGGGGAGGGGAAAATATATATAAGACAGATGGATATCTGTGAAATTTCCAGAGTTTTGGCATCCACTAGAACACTCTTTAATATTTCCTATGGCCCAGCCAGCAACAAAGAGCAAGGTTGGAATGTTGGGTTGGGGATAATTCAATGAAACTCTGGAGTGAGCAAATGTCTGGGGTGATGAGTAAAGAGGGAACTACAGAGAAAAGGGGAAGTGAGCTTGAGTGAAGACTGCATGCCTACCCCCAGAAAAATAAGGTAAGTATAACAATAGAGACCCCTCCAATCAATTGGTGTTGATTGTACTTCTGGGTTAGAGAGAATTGGAATGGAGCCATGTTCTGGGTTGTGCTGTTGCTTATGATGTGACCTTGGATCAACTTCTCCCCCAGTCCCCGTTCTTCACATGAGGATCTTTATCTACCCAGGAACTTTGCTCACCAAGGTCATTTCTTTTCCCCAAAACATTTACATTAGTTCCTTTAAGGCTGAAAGGTCACACCACACCCTTCTGGATTGAATGGGTTCTTTCTCTTCCCATCTCACACAGGTGTACTGTTTCTTACCACATCTGTACGGGATGTGGCCAAAGGTTTGGTTTGGGCTAGGTAAGAGGAATGCTATTGAATCATTTACCAGAACCTCTAATATATGACTGAAAAACTGGTGGGTTTTTCTTTCTCTCTATTTCACAGTTCAGGGCAGATGTAACAAAGTGTCGTGTTTGGAAAATCTAATTCACACCTACAGATGTATTTGTCACAGCCCTATCTGTCTCCTAGTCTTGGTATGACATCTCCTACTTGTAGATATTCCCCTGGTATTAAGTTCCTCTGTTTCTGACCAAATACCAGGAAGCCACACTGGAGCCATATGTGAACAAAGCAGAAGATCTAGAGCATCCCAGCCAGCCCTTCAGAGTCTGCCCAGAACTCAGGTATTGCAGTGACCTGCTAGGCCTCTGAGAGCCGTTTACCAGTGGAACTGTGGCAGGAGGATTGACTGTGATATCAATGACTATACTATTCTCTCTGTATTCTCCATGCACAATCCTTTGTCAGCATCTCTAGTGTGTGTTTGCAAAACTAGACATTTTTTATGTTCCTTTGTCTCAGGTTCCTAAGCCTGGAAGACTGAACCTGTTACTGGACCATGGTTACTTCACTAAGTCTTTAGGAGTTTGTTTTCTGGCCCCCTTTGGCATCCTATGCTAATACTTAGGCTGTACAGCTACAAGCATTTCAAATGCCTACACATAAGTGCTGACTCGTAAGCGGTACTTTAACTCCTGAGGAGATAATTGCGACCAGAATCAGTGAGATTAGCATTGGTTTGTGTCTATGACTTGGCCCCTTTCTCCCAGAAATTTCATCTTTGTCACAGTTTCACAGTAGCAGAAGGTCAAGCTTTTTTCTTGACCTCATAGAGAATATAATAGATAACGGGAGAAAAGTCTTGTCTCAAGAGAATCCACCCTGGGCTCTGCTGAGTGTCCCAGAGGAGAGGGTTTCCACTGACAAATGAGCTCCCCGCTGACTCATGTAGGGAGACGACCTAGCTGTATTTAGGTAATTTGAGTCTGTCATTTGGGAGCTGTTCTGTGTGTGTGTGTGTGTGTGTGTGTGTGTGTGTGTGTGTGTGTGTGTTTGTGTGTGTGTGTATGTGTGTTAACATAAGTACAGTGTGGGGGAAAGAGGGAACTTGAAGGGCATGAATATGAATCTGTACCTTACTATGCTCCAGAACATTTGTAATTTATATGTTATCTCATTGAATTCTCCACCTTCTGCATGGGCATCATCATTAATCATATTTTAAAATGAAACAGACTCAGAGATATTGTCATGTGCTCAAGGTCACATGGTTACAGAAAGTGCACACACATGCACATGCATGCGCGTGCACACGCACACACACACACAAACACACACACACGGAACACATGCCTGCCAAACCGTGAACAGTCCTTTATGCCACTCTAAGAAGTGGTGGAGCCATAGCTGGCAGATTTTAGCTCAGCAAAAAGTGTGTTTCTTGGAATGGCTGCTCAGGTAGCCCAGGTGCTTTCTCTCCAGACACCTGTTGCAACAGAGGCTGGAAAACCTCTTAGGGGCCCTGAAACTTGGGCATAAAATGACTTTTAAGACCCCTTGCAGTTCTGAGCCTGTTAGAAGAGACCTGACCTGGGGATTAGGAGCCCAGGGCTCCAGTTCCATTAAGTGTCTCGATTGCTAATTTTTGGGCCTCATTGTCCTCTTCTAACAGGAGGAGATTGGGCCATGCAGAGGCTTTCAAAACATTGCTGAGCATAGAAACCTTTCCTTGACTGGATTATATTTGTGTCAATGTAGCTTTATGAAATCATATATCTATATTTATACCTATATCTATAGTCATGTACATGGGCACAGGAAGACATTTATATATTTATATATGTGCACATTTTATATGAATACCTGCACACATATGTATATTTGTGTGTGCTTGTGTGCATGGTTGCATATTTTTGTTTGTTTGATCCCTTCATTTTCTTTTTCTGAGCATGAACTTGGTACATCTTTATTTCAGGACTTTCAGCACCCAGACAGAAGCTGCGTGAAGTCATCTGTTCTCTCCTCATTACAAAAGTGACCAAGATCATTGAGATATTCTGCTACAGTGGTCTTTGAGGGCAACAGGACATGAGAAGACATACCCTCGAGGGTGATGCAAACCCAGAAAGAGATATTTCTCACGTATGAAAATGAGTTTGGTATCAGTGTGTGTGTTTTTGATTGGGGAGTATTCATCTATAACTGTCACTGAACTTAACTCCAAAGCAGCACCCAGATCGGCATCAAGACCTGGGAAGGGTTGGCTGCTGTCATGCCTGGCTAGACTGACCCAGCCACAGGGGGACCAGTGTCAACAAAGCATCTCATGCCACACGTGCGGCCTTCCAGCTAAGAGCTGGATGACTGTGAGGATCACCAGGGGCTTGGAATCTAAGGACATAGCTGTACCACGATAGCCTGCGGTTGGAGGCTGTTTTTCATTTTTTTCTGTCAGCACGTGAGCCGGCCTGACCTGATGTGATGATGAGGAAATGCGGCATCTCTTCCATGCCAGAGTTTAGAGTGAAGTTTATCCCCATAGGCTACCTTTATGTGAACCATGAAGAAATGGCTCCCCTGGTTGTGTTTTAATTCCCTGTATCTCCCCTTCATCCAGAGGTGGGGCTCCACTGACCACAGAACTGGAAAGTGATTTTCAGTCCCAAACATTGCTGTTCCGAAGGTTAATGTGACAATGCACAGGGAAACTGGAAGTCGTAACGCAGAAGAATAGCATCCTCTTACAGGATGATTTTTATTGTGTGGATTTCCACCCAGATTCGGGCCATCTGACCAACCCTTATGAAAATGAGTTTGGTGTCAGTGACTTGGGGAAATTCTGATGAAAGTCCTTTAGGGTGTGAGTTTGATGAGGGCCAGGACAGTGCCGGCCATGTTCACTTCTGAGCCTTCGGTGCCTGGCACATAGTGGGTGCTCAATATCTAGTTGTTTGCTAACTGATGGCAAAGTAGTGCCATCCAGTTCTGCTGCAAAGACTCCTTTCCTTACTGTGTTGGTAGCTGTAGCCCAGGTGGGCAGCACGGGTCTCAGACTAGAAGCCAGGTTACCATGGATGACCAAGGGACTGGCTGAAAGGGGCTGGGCTTGGAGTGAAAGGCCTATCAGGGGACTCTGAGCCCCTGGGGGACATGGAGCTGGATGTGAGGGGCTCAGTCACAGGAGGTGTGGAGAAGGGTCAAGCTGGGTCATAACACAGCAAGGGTTTGTGAGGAGAGGGTAGGAGGTGGGGGTGAGCAGAAAATAGAAAATGGGAGAAATGAGAGCAGAGAGAACAGAGGCAGGCCTGGCCCACAGCTGGTACCCAGTGACTGCTGTTTAATAAATAAAGGAGAGAAGTCAGTGGTTTCTATATAGAAATGGATGTTTATTACGGCCACGGCAGCCTCCACACAGGGCAGTCTACACGCTTCCCTAAAGGAAAATGGTCAGCCACAGAGGGGGCAGCGGAGTCACTGATCTCATTGATCTCTTTCTCCAGGACAGGAAGCTCAGGTCTTGGTGAAGACCTGGAGCTGTTCCACTTTTCATCTGAAGAAGTCCACGCCTGGGCCATGTTGATAGAAGCAAGGGGCCTCGGAGCCTCCTGTAGGCAGGGAGAGGCAAGACTGAGCTGGCCTGTTCGAGGTCCTGCTCTCCCTGACTCCCCAGGTGGGTGCCTCGTTTAGGGGGCTGTGTGGGGATCAAGGATAGTCCTGGGGTCCTGGCCTTGAGTGTTCTCCCAGCTCCACGTGGCCGAGACCCTGCCCACAGAGCTTGTGTGTGGCGGTATCTGTGTGGGCTTGAACTTGGCTCTCCCTGGGAATCCAGGCTTGGAACTGCAAAGCCCTGAGGGATGGCCCAATTTTCTTCACACCAAAGCTTAGTTCAATAAGCAGTAGCCACACTAGTGGTAGAGGGTGCCTATCTCTATTTAGTCCTCTCAGAGGATGTGGCTTTTTCTGAGGCAGCTACCCCAGGGGACTCAATGTAACTTCCAGATAAGGTGGTGTATCAGTTTCCTGTGGCCACTGTAACAAGACATCATCAACTTGATGGCTTAATAAAACAGAAATGTGTTCTCTCACAGTTCCAGAGGCCAGAAGTCTGACCCCAGTTTCATGGGACTAAAATCAAAGTGTCAGCCAGTCGTCTCACCTCTGGAGGTTCTAAGGTGGAATCAGTTTCTTGCGTCTTACAGCTTCAGGAACTACATTTCTTGGCTCATGGCCTCTTCCTCCATCTTCAAAATATAAAAGAATAAAATGAAAAAATAATACAAATAATCCAAGATACAGGCAAAAATTAATATCACCTGATATTCACCACCTAGTTACAACCAATGATTTGGTATATGTATATATTTTGCTAATTCTCACCCGAAAACACTTTTCCATTGATTTTTATAGAGAGTGGAAGGGAGGGGGAGAGACAGAGAGAAAAACATGGATTTAAGAGAGATGCATTGATTGGTTGCCTCCATCATCAGGGCCTGGGATCGAGCCTGCAAATGAGGTACATCTTCTTAACCAGAAATTGAACCAAGGACCCTTCAGTCCACAGGCCGATGCTCTATCCACTGAGCCACACAGGCTTGGGCTAGTGTGTATTTTAATAGGAACTTTTCCCTATGTAAATACATATACTTAGCAAAATAAAAATGGGAGAATACCACATATAGGATCATTCCCTAGTATTTTTTGAGATATAAATAACACTGTACGTTTAAGATGTACAGTGTAATGACTCGACTTGCATATATTGTGAAGTGATTACTGCAATAGGTTTAGTTAGCAGCTGTCATCCCTCTACAGTGGTTTGTCTTGCTCTCTGTAGTGCAGGGGATGCTTCAACCTCACCCCTGTGTTCGAGGATTTTTTGTGTGGCGTCTTGTTAATGAACAGTCATTAGTTGTTCTTCTTGTGATAGGGAGCAAAGTGGGGATGACTTGTGTGGCCATCTTGGAGACGTCACTCCTCTACACATAAGGTTGTGTAACGTGCTTTTGTTACTTAGTCATATAAGACTATCAGGAAATAGTAATCATTATGTTAACGGCCACTGCTATTTTGCAATTTGTAGGTAACATGTGAACTACAACAGTTTCCTTAATGACTCTCCTTTTGCTTTATATCAAGATTGTTTCCATTTTTTTTTTCTGGTATGTGTACCACTGTAGTGAATAACCTTTATGTACTTATCCCATTTTTCTGAGGATATATACTTAAAGTGGGTTTGCTAGTTCAAATCATACTTAGATTTTTAACAACTTACCAGACACATTAGCAATTGCTAGCTGAAAAGGTTTTACATTAAATTTCAGAAAATCTGTTTGGCAGTTTCTTCACACCTATGCCTATACTGAATATTGTTATTCTTTTAAATCATTGCCAGTCCAAAAGGTAAAGTGTTACTGGATATTTTAATGATTTTTTATTTTGTCAAAAAGAGGATGCAAATAGCCAGTTAATTTTTTAGCCTGGTTTTCTATAGGGTTCCAAAAATCATATTTTATTATACTCTGATGTGGAAATACCATATTTAATACTTTCTGTGTTGTTATTTAAGCTGTTGCTAATTTTGGTGATTTTAAATAATGTTGAGATGAACATCTTTATGCTCACAGTTTATTGTTTATTGCATGCTGTGTGTGTGTGTGTGTGTGCTGTTTGCTTTGAGTTCTGTTTTTGGAATATCCTCCCAGTAATAGAGATATGTGTCACTTAACTGTTTCTTCTTGCTGCTGAGAAACTTATGAAGGAAAGAAGACATCTAAGATCCTGGCCCATCAAACACTCTGTTTTCTTATCTGTCATTACTACAGTGCAATACCATTTCACCATTGCATTTCTCACCTTTAGGATCTTAACTTTACATGGGTAGATAGGCCCAGAGTTCCTATCAGGTGCTAGCAAATGATGAGAAGAAAGAGAAGGCTTAACCTATCCTTGTGAGGTTCAAAGTGTTGGTGAAGGGTTTTTTATCTCTCCTTTTACTCCAGCTTTGGTCCCACTAGATATATCTAGTACATTGCACCCATCCAGTGCAGAATACATATTTTCATAAATGAATTCATCATTTATATAAGTCTTTGGAATGCTTTCTGGCCCAAAAATAACATGAGAAATCAATAAAATGGTAATTAAAAAGATATAAATACTCACAAGTAAAAACAAAATTTAAAAAGAAATATTTTGAATTGAATAATACCAATAACAGTACTTAAAAATTGTGGGATGCAGCTAAAGCAGGTAAAGAAAAATTTAGTCTTAAAAACTTATTTATGACAAAAACTGAAAGTATTGAGATGATCATATAGCCCAATAAGTTAGAAATTAGTAAGTGAAATAAACTCAGTGAAGTAGAAGGAAGAAATAATAAAAGATAACAGAAGTTAATAAAAGGCAAACATACAACAGAGAGGTTTAATAAAGAAAAGATTAATTATTTGAAAAGGCTAATAAAATTGACAAACCTCTGAAGAATCTAATCCAGATAAAAAAGAGAGAAGGTGCAAATATTTATTATTAGGAACTAAAAAGTGAATATTTTTTAAATGTTTCAGACCATTAAAAGCTAAGCCAAAATATTATTTAAAAATACATAACCTTGAAATTCTCATCACATTTACAGTCACAAACACCCTGCACAATGTATCAACCGTCAAAATTAACCCATCAATACATAAAAAAGTTAATACAATATGAGTAAGATAGGTTTATACCATGAATGCAGATCTCATTTAACTTTAGAAAGATCAAGTAATGTAATTTGTTACACAAACTGGAGAAAAATCTTATCATCTCAGTAAGAGAAACATAAGACAGAGATATCTCAATAAACATTTGGTAAAATTCAATATTCATACATGAAAACAAACATAACCTTTTAGCAGTTCAAAAGGGAAAAAATGTCCTTAATTTAAGAAACAATATCTATATAACCATGAAAATGATTTAATGGAGCTCTCATGTAGAAAGAAAACAAGGTTTCCATGTTTTCCAGGAGAAAGTTAGAAATCCCTTCTCTCCAGGTGCCGTACTCACGAAGTGTGTGATACAGATAGTCTTCTCCCAGCTCTTCTCCTGGGGAGACTTGTGTTTGGAAATGATTCAAAATGGGATCCCTTCAGGGAGGTCTACACAGATGAAAGGGGGAGGTGATGAGGAGGAGATCCGAGGGGAACCCAGGGCTGGGCAGAGATGGAGAGGGTGGGGAGGTCTATGGGCACTTTTCTACCTTTAATCCCAGGTCCCTGGACAAGGTCCTCTAACTCTGATGTCTGCCCTGTGTTTGGGGCCCTAGGGTTCCCTTGTCCAGGGGAGGTCATCAGGGCACAGAGGCCAAGCTGCAGTTTTGCTCTGATAGGCACTCCTGCCAATTGCTGTTCCGTGGGGGGTCCAGGTGGGAGAAAGGTTGTTGTGATGACCCCTCACTGAGCTGGGTGGTGAAAAAGCTTTGGTTTCTTCCCCATGCTTTAGACAACCAGAATCAGAAATTTATGGGGCCAGCTGTTTGGGCTCAAGGGATCTATTTAATTTTGAAGAAAAACTGAAAAAGAAGTTGTTATTCTGGGATGTTATTACCTTATTGTCCAGAGCCAGGCTCTCTAAGTCACCCTCCAAGTCTCTTGTTTTAATCCTCACCCAAGGATGTATTTATTGATTTGAGAGAGAGACATAGAGAGAGACACGTACACACACACACACACACACACACACACACACACACACACATCACAGAGAAAAACATGGAAGTGAGAGGTAAACATCGATCCATTACCTCCCATTTGCACTTCGATGGGGGATTGAACTTTCAATCTAGGTTTGTACCCTGAAATGGAATTGAACACCCAACGGTTTTTGTATACCAGAGGTCGCACCAACCAACTGAGCAACCTGGCAGGGGCTACAAACTCCTTTTTCTCTTTTTTTAATGATTAAAGAAAGTGGGCTCTCTCTCTCTCTCTCTCTCTCTCTCTCTCTCTCTCTCTCTCTCTCTCGATTTTACTATCCCTTTAGTTTCGACTCAGAGGAACAGTATACTATGAGGCATGGAACTTTGCTTCCTGAGAGGTCAGATGACAGCAACCAAACAGCTATGATCTCCCATAATCCCACAGCTAAAATTCAGCCCACCTCCAAACATTCCCCCTTCTGAAACCCCACAAAATTCTGGATGTCCCATTTCCCAGATCCTATATAAGATTAGCTTTTGCTGGGTTGAGAGACACTGTTCTTCACAAATACAGTTCTCTCCTACTAGCAAGCAATACATTCAGATTTTCGGCCCAGACACTGAATGCTCTCCCCTTCCTGTGACACTCCTCATAATGGCTCTGGAGAAGTCCCATAGGCTGAGTGACCAAGCTTGCTGAGCCACTTACCTTGTCTCTTAGCGACTTGCTGTGAAGTAGTGGCCAGCTGGGGTAATATCACTATCTTAGGCACTGCATCTGACCATGACCCATTCTCTGTCCTCCCTGTCACTGCCTGGGCTTGCACCTCCTAAACAAATCATTGCCACTGCAATCCCTGCTTGAGGCTCTGTTTCTATAGGAGTCAGAACAGGTCAGAGCAGCAAGTAGTATTTTGGATATTTTTCTCCTTGTATCTCAGGCTGGAAGTTATGCTCAGAGAGTCTTCTCAGAAATTACAAACAAGATAACCTTCCTGGATATCTGTCCATTGAAATATTTTCTTCTCATAGTATTCCCTCCTGGCCACCTTTAGATATTTCTCCACTCGGTTTAATCAAGGTTTGTGATGCCTCTCCTTCTTTCTCTTTACAATGAATTTCTGGGGGAATGACCAGGAATTTCACCTAATTACTTCCTGTTGGTAAAGCCGGCATGGCAGCCTTATAAAGAGCAATCTGAGATTCTCAGGTCCCCTGAGGGTAGGAGGCTTATCCTGTGCTTCTGAAGGCAAAGCACCTCATGGGGAAAATGAGATGTGCACATGGCAAATACTTTAGTAACAAAGGAGGAGCTGGGCTCAGTTCTATAAAGTCCCTGGGAAAAATTGCTAGCCTCAGAAGAGGTGGTCTTTTCCTTCACTCTTCCACATATGCCATTCTTCCTGTGTTACAGTTGTGTGGTGATCTAACCAGACAGTGACGCAGCCAAAGATGAATTGAATGTGCACTCTTGTGTGCTCAATGACAGCCTTGGGGACAATGCACACACATACCTTCATTTAACGCTATCAGGGAATGATGGGGATGATAAGGCATGGTGCAAAATAGAGAAAGTGTGGCCTTTAGGGCAAGGATGAACATGGAGGTATAATGAGAGGCATAGTGAAATATGATAGCTGTGGAGGAAAGGGGCCACATGCTGACCTGCCAAGCTCAGGGCAGGCCTGCATGGCAGTCTTGCAAACTCAGAGACCTAAAGTAACCACAAAGGATGGTCTGAAATTAAACTTTAACTAAAAGCAGTTATGGTGGGCAGTTACATCCTAGGCCCATATCTTCACTGACAAGGTCAACCTTTACCTTAACTGAGCCTATCTGTCTTTTTGCATCTATGATAACATACCCTTGAAATGTCTGGGTAACTTGTAACTTCCCTTTTTTTCTGGAGCACAACCAAATGTGCTGGGCACCAGGACAGATACTACAAATTCCTTCATTATCATGTTAATGGTTCCTGCACCCACCTAAGTATGTGTCCATCATTTTACTTTTTATCCCATCTCAGGGGTTCCCGCTCCCCCCGCCCCGCTTTGCTTTAGCCTACCTCCTTAATCTATGAACAATGAATTTCATGTAACCCACCTATGTCCCTCCTTTGATTGCAATGTATAAATATAAATGTAACCTGCCATTCTCCAGAGCATTATCTCAATTCGTTGAGGTTCTGCTTCCCAGCATATGTTGACAATTTGGCTCAAATAAACTCACTAAAATTCTTTACAGGTTTCAATGATTTTTTTACATTAACATAGCTCATAAATTCCTTAGTAGATAGGAGACTGTTGAAGAATCAAGGATAGAAAAGAGAATGGCTTTTCAGGAGCTTTTTGGGATCCCCAGGGAATGGGGCTTGGAGGAATGTTTTAGCATTGATCAGTTGTCACCAAGTACATTTTGTCAATCCAATGAAAAGCTTTATCTCCTCCTTTTTCTGGCTCTGTATTTCATTTCTGGCTTTTGATCTCATCCCCTTTGACATTTAAAAATTACTTTTAAGTGTTGTTATGTGCAGCCCCCTTCTTGCATATCATTATCTTCCCCCTTTCTAGGAGCATGACATTCTAAAAGTGGACAACAAATGAGTATTTCCAGTGTTGCCTTTTCATATGAAGAATGAATTTCACCTTTAGGAATCTCATTAGACTTTCTCTAGGATTTGCATTTAGTTTTCTGTCATTGTTTAAAACTAGTGGCCTGGTGCCCAAAATTTGTGCATGGGGGGGGGGGGTTGTCCCTCAGCCCGGCCTGCATCCTCTCCAATCTGGGACCCCTTGGGGAATGTCCGACTGCCTGTGGGATCGGGACTAAACTGGCAGTCGGACATCCCTCTTGTAATCCAGGACTGCTGGCTCCTAACCACTCACCTGCCTGCCTGCCTGCTTGCTGATCGCCCCTAACCACTCTGTCTGCCAGCCTGCTTGCCCACAACTGCCCCCCCAGTGGCCTTCTCACCCCCAACTTCCCCCCTTGGTGGCCTGATTGCCCTCAACTGTCCCCTCCTTGCCAGCCTCGTCACAGCCATCTGCACCGCCCTGCTGGCCTGATCGCCCCAACTGCCCTACCTGCTGGCCTGTTTGCCACCTACTGCCCCCCCCTGCTGGTCTGCTCTCCCCGTACTGCCTCCCCCCCCTCCGCCGGCCTACTGGCCCCCAACTGCCCCCCCTCCCAGCCTGCTTGCCCGCAACTGCCCCCCCTCTTGGTATGCTCACCCCCTACTGCCCCCCTGCCAGCCTGCTTGGCTCCAACTGACACCCCCTGCAGGCCTGAACACCCCCAACTTTCCCTACCACGGACCTGATCACCCCCAACTGCCCTCCCCTCCTGATTGCCCCTAACTGCCTCTGCCTTGTCCCTGCCACTATGCCTTTGTCTGGGCGGCAGCCACGGAGCTGGCTTGGGCAACCAAGGAAGCCAAGCCTCCCACCTGCTCTCCAGCTGACTTGGCTTCCTTCATTGTTGGGGTGACCAAGGAAGCCAAGCCTCCTGCCCACTCCAGCTGGCTCCGTGGCTCTGGCTGGTGCCGTCATCTTTGTCATGTTCATTTGCATATTCCCTCCTTATTGGCTGTGGGTGCCGCCATCTTTATTGCAAAGTGATGGTTAATTTGAATATTACTCTTTTATTAGATAGGACTAGAGGTCTGGTTCATCAAATTCATGCACGGGAAGGGGGTCCCCTCAACTCAGCCTGCACTCTCTCCAAATGGAACCCCTCAGAACCCCTGGTTCCTAAATGCTCACCTGCCTGCCAGCCTGATCCCCCTATTTGCTCTCCCCTGCTGGCCTGATCCCCCTAACTGCTCTCCCCTGCCTGCCTGATCACCTCTAACCTCCTCTGCCTTGGCCCTGCCAACATGGTTTTGTCGGGAAGGATGTCCAGAAGGACATCTGGAAGGTCATCCTAAAGATGTTCAGTCTAATTAGCATATTACCCTTTTATTAGTATAGATGCCACCTTGTCCTAAAAATGCAGGTTGTTCCCAGGTTTTCCTATTGTGGAAGGGGAGCCCGCAGCAGCATCCTGGGTTCTGACCAGGACTTATGCGCTTGTGCTTTATCTCAGCAGATGCGATTCCTAGTAGAAGACTCTTGGATGTACCTTGAACATTTCTATCGAATTTGCCAAATCATCCTCCAAAAATGTTGAACACTTTAAACTCCCACCAGCAACCATGGATGTGCCCTCCATCCCACTTTGATGCCAATATCATTGATTTCTCCCTAGAAGCTTCCCTCCCATCAGCCGGGATTGCTTGGTACTTGAACCAACCTCATTGTTCATCTGGGACCTTGATTTCCCGAGATAGAATTGTGGAGGAGGAAAAATAGTTTTCCTGTAACTTTCTGAGTTCTTAGTGGAGGCCCTTGTAATGAAAGACAGATCACCAAGAGAAAAACAAAAGTTCATTAACATGTGTACCTCAAGTATATGTGGGAGAACCCAGGGAAAAATGAGTAACTCCTCAAGGTGGCTTAGAATGCAGATTTAAATACCTTCTTCCTAGGGAAAGGGGACAGGAGATACAGGCCTCTTAGAGGAGAGTAAATGATATTTAGGAAAGATGAATGGGGGTGGGGGGAAATAGTTTTTAACAAAGTTTGGTTGTGATGTCAACTTCTACTCTCCTGTCCTGTGACAGGAGTCAGTCTTCTCTGCCTGATGACACTTCTCCTATGACATTTGAGCTCCTTTTGGGTGGGTCCGATTTTAGGCAGACCAGGAGACTTCAGTGAAAGCCTCTGCATGCATTTGCTGTTTTTCAAGTATCTGCAGCTCAAGATCATCAATATAACAACACAGCATATGTTGGGGTGGAATGTTCTCTGACCTTCAGAATAAACCCAACAAAAGCTTGTTTCCTCTCTTAGATGATTTGCCACATTAGCTTTATTCCCTGGAGACGGTATTCTGACCAGACCTTCCTGGGAGTGGTCATAAAATACCCTGTGCTTGTAGAAAGCTGTGGGCCACATCACTAAATAAACCAGGGGCAGTTTTCTCATCTTGTGGAAAAGGAGATAAAGGTATGATAGTTTATCTCCCTTTCCACAGGTTTCTTGTGGGTTTGTGTCTCTGCTTCCCTCTCGCAATGTTTCAGCTGCCCCCAACTCCTCCCACCCCCCCCACCCCCCCCGCTGCTGGCCTGCTCACACCCAACGCCCATAGCAGCCAGGCAGCTGCTGGGTGCCGGCCTTATGCAGGTTTGTGTCTTGATCTGGTACCCTGCAGCCCCAGCACTGCCATCACAGGGCTTGGGGCTGTGGGGTCCCGGCCTCCCTGCAGGTTTGTGTGTCCCCATCAGGACCCCCACAGTCCCAGCTCCACCATGGTGGGGCTTGGGGCTGCAAGGTGCCAGACTCCTTGTGGGTTTGTGTCCCCGATCCGGGTTTGTGTCCCTGATCCGGCCCCCGCAGTCCTAGCGCTGCCATGGCAGGGCTTGGGGCTGTATGGTGCTGGACTCCCTGTGTGTTTGTGTCCCCATCCGGCCCCCCGCAGCCCCAGTGCTGCCATGGTGGGGCTTGGAGCTGCTGGGTGCCGCTACCTGTCTGCTATGGGCGTGGCCATCTTTGTTGTGTAATTTGCATACTCATTCCTATTGGCTGGTAGCGTAATGGAGTGATGATTAATTTGCATATTACTCTTTTATTAGATAGGATGATAGTGAACCACATACCTGATGCTCCACACCAATATTATCATCTGACGTCTCACCTCCAACCTAAACAGCAGCCAGACTGAGAGGAGGAGGGTACACATGATGTACTCAGGGAAACATGGGACAGGCAAACAATGGGATCACTAGGGGTGGATCCAATGTGATAACCTTGTGCCATGGCTTTCTGATGGGAAGTAGACATTCCAACTTGACTTAGTCATAGTATAACCTTGACAGTCCTTTGATTGCCTTAAATTGAGTAAAAATGAAATAGTCTGTCATAGAAAAAAAAGAAGCGAAATGCTTGGGGGATGAGTTAAGGCTGAGAACTCATTTTTAAAAAAATTTCTTTATTGATTAATGTATCACATATTTGTCCTCATCCCCCCATTCCTATCCTAAACCCCTCCGCACACATGCCCCCACCCCCCTGTTGTCTGTGACCACTGGTTAGGCTCATATGCATGCACACAAGTCTTTTGGTGGATCTCTTCCCCTTATCCCCACCCTCCCCTACCTTCCCTCTGAGATCCGACAGTCATATCTATGCTTCCTTGACTCTGGTTATGTTCTTATTCATCAGTCTATGTTGTTCCTCATTTCCTCTAGATGAGTGAGATCATGTGCTACTAGAAATACACTTATAAGAACCGAAAATGAGACAAGCAATAATGTTTATGCTAAGAGGCAAATGAATCAGTCTGTAGTGAGTTTCTTTCTGGGCCAACAGTTCTTTTGAGTCCCAATTTCAATGTCAAACAGTTCCTTATGTGTACATGTCAGCAATGATATTTCACTTCTGGATGGTGGACAGATGGTGGTATTGCAGGTCCAACCCTCTCTGGTTTGGTCCTGGGCAACCTTCAGTGACGCACAGCTGCTGACTGCTAGTATGGCAAGGTGTCATCAGCGTCTTCCATCTCTGGACTGTGTCTCTTCTGTCTTCATTGCTGAAGTAGTTAGTCCTGGCAATTCCTCTCTGTTGCCGGAATCCACATGGTCTCAGAGCTGTTTTCTGAAAATATACAAACATATTCTCAACCGAAAGTTAATAAAGGAATCTTTTCTATAAATTTGACTTGCGATCCTTTTTCATTTTTTGCCCAAACGATTTTCCTTTGGCTTGTTTTGACACCATGTATGTTTTACATGGGTGTCTTGCTGTTAGCATTACAAATGAAAGTTAATTTTCTAAAGTAAAAATTTTCTAGATGTAATTTACTTACAGGATATTTTTCATTATATGATATTCTTCTACTATCCTCCCTTTTTTTATTTAAATATTAGGAGGCTTTTGGAAATTTTATGATGTAATCTTGATAGCTTTTAAATTTAAATTTTTTGCACTAAAATATGACTGCTTTAGGTTCATTACATGTTACACAACTTTACCATGAGATGATCTACCAATAAAAATTTTAGTTAACACTTTAGGAACAGCTTTTTGTCCAGTACAATTAATTTTTCTAGAATATTCGCTTATTTCAATTAACCAATTTAAGTTAGCCTGAAAACTTGACTACTATTTTACTGTCAAATTTAATACTCTAACAACAATCTTATTTTACCCTGTAAATACTAGTGGAAAGGATTATTTGCCTTCTTGAGTAGACCCTGAGCATTCCTGGTGGTAGGCTGGATTTAGATATCAAAAACCCACTTGCCCACACCATGGGTACAAGACAACTCAAACAAGTCTTGTTGGAGTGTGAGGGCAGCTGCTGTTGGCCAAGTCTCTGTCTGTTACCTGGGTCCCAATCTGAGCTGGGCATGGGAAGCTAAGCAGCCATGGGGGCAGGAGACCTCCCTCAGAAAGAGTGAGGGTTCAGGCCCCTGCAAAGCTGGGGGGGTGAGGGTCTATGCCCACCTCTGTTGACCCCCAAGTTCTCTCCTGATGGCTCCTCTGCGACTGTGCCTGACTTAGATTGTTCCTTCCTTGAGGAATCTTACACGTCTCTGGCTAACCAGCCATCCTCCGGGGCCAAGCAGGGTGATGTGAGGTTCAGTTCTTCCTCCTTGGTAGCCTATTCCCCCGTGGCCTCCATGCCCAGCACCTCTCTTGGGATCCCCTCACCTGCTGGCAGGGCCCCAGCACTGATCTCATAACTTGGGGAACCCGGGTTTCTTGAGAACTCATTTTGATTAGTCAATAACCGCAGCCTTGCAATTAACTGCTGTCACCACAAACCAACTTTCCATGGTTCACTGTTTCTCAAGAGCAGTTGACTCCTTAGTCATTTTAGCCACGTGAGAACCTCATTGAGAGATGACTGTGCACCTGAGATCAAAGTCAGAAATGTTATTTTCTGCAAATTCTGAGACTCTTCATTGTTTGAACTGACATGAGGGAGCCAAATCATAGGAACACTAGAGAAAGAGTCCCCAAGGGAAGGATTTTTACATGATACAGATGTAAGAGATGGAGATGGAATGTCCATGCCTGGGCAATTGTTTCATTCAGAAAGGATGTATTAAGCACTTTCTCTCTGTGTGGCATTCTACCAAATAAATTATGACCAATAACAGGTTTTGTTTCTAATTTTGAGGAGTGAGACATACATTAGACCAATAAACACGCGTGCATGATTGTGAATGGTATCATATATGCTGTAGAAAAAAATTATGAGAGGATGTGACTGTTTAACCTGACCTTTTATAGGGTTTGGGGAAGACTTTTCTGAGGAGGCAACACTTGCCAGTCATGCAAACATACAGGTGAAGATGGAAATGTTCTCTGATATGTTCAGGAATTTATCTTAAGGTAATCACACACCTGGAGGTTCTGGAGTTCCTGAGCATTATGAGAAATAATGAGAAATTTTGCCAACAAATAGTTTTTTCTACTTTTCAGAAAGTATGTAGAATTCCAAGACAATAGGCAGAAATTAGTAATTTGGAGTCTTTGAAAATTTAAAGCTTCTGTTTAACCAAAAGCCTCATAGCAGTAATGCAAAAACATGGATAGGTAGATGCTATTTACAATAACCTGCTGAAAAACTGGCATCTGAAGTATATAAAGAAGTCTTTAAAAACCTTAAGGAAAATAAATCAAATGTAAATGTACAAGGAATGTGGCAGGCATTCTCAGAACAGCAATCTCAAATGGCTAATAAATATCTGAAAAGATAAAGGCCCTCACCATTAGTTAGGGAAATGGTAATAAAAAGCACTATGATTTACCACTTCACACCAAGTAGACTGACCAAAATTATTAAGCTTTACAATACTAAGTATTGTTGGGAGTATTAATTGGAACAATAACTTTCTGAAGCAATTAGACAATATCAAAGACAACTGAAGGCACATATTCTATAACCTGGCCATTTCACTTTAAGGACATACCCAACCAACATTGCTGTACAAGTAAACATAGAAGCATGATAAGGAATGCTCACTAGAATTGTTTTTTATTATAAAAAATGTGGAACAACCTAAATTTCCTGAGAATGGATAAATTGTATTATTTGCATACATTGGGATATTGTGCACCCATTAAAATGAATGAACTATACTTACATGTATTAACATAGATAAATTTCAAAAATATATCATTGATTTGTTTCTTTCAGGGAGGGAAACAGGATGATTAGGAGTCAGAATTGAGAGGAGTATTTTTGTTTTTTTATGCTTTTGGAACCTAAATTTTGAATCAAGTAAACATATTAAAAATACAATTTTTAAAATGTTGAATAATAAATGGTGAATAATAAAAATGTTGCAGAGGGCTGGTATAGAATTCTTTATAAGTTTTAATGCAGACCAGATAAAAAGCTCCCACATCACTACTGCTCCCCTCATCGTTTATACCACCAAACTCTCCTAGTTTAACTCAGATAGAGTCCAGACTCCTCCCATGGCTTCTCAGCCTGGCCACTGCACTGCCTGGGAAACAAAGCTCTTGGTTTCTTCCATTATTTGCTTCTGACAACAAAGACATCAGGGGAAGAATAATATAGCAAGGAGCAGTGGATATAGGACCTATACAGCTGGGAGAGCTGTGGGCACTGAGGTCTCACTCTCCTTCCACCCTGGGGATAAACCCGCATGTGTAGAGCAGCTCCTGCCCTGGGCAGCCTTCTTGGGAAGCCCAGCTCCTCTCGCTGATCCTGTAAGCTGTTCTTCCTTCATCAAAATAATTTTCTTCCTTCTGTCAGAAAATTATCACACTGTGTGGGTTAAGTTAGATCAAGGTACTTTGCTGAGATCTGTTGTGTACATTGTCAGAATAAATATATAACTTGGCTGATGTCTACAATATGATCCGCTCAGATCTCAAAGTCCTGGTGACTCTGAGTGCAGCTCTTTAGTGATTGAGAGCTGACCCTTCCCTTGTTCCCCTTCAGCTGGATGCCAAGGACTAATCTTTTTTTATTTTATTTTATTTTATTTTTTTATTTTTTTAATTTCTTTATTGATTAAGGTGTCACATATTTGTCCTCATCCCCCCATTCCCATCCCACACCCCTCCCCATGGATGCCCCAACCCCCTGTTGAACTTAAGCATTGGTTAGGCTCATATGCATGCACACAAGACCTTTGGTTGATCTCTCCCCCCTCCCCCCACCCTCCCCTATCCTCCCTCTGAGGCCCGATAGTCCGATCGATGCCTCCTTGTTTCTGGTTCTGTTCTTGTTCATCAGTCTATGTAGTTCATCATTTCCCCTAGATGAGCGAAATCACGTGTCACTAGAGATATACTTATAAGAATTGAATGTGCGACGAGCAATAATAGTTATGCTGACAAGCAAATGAATCAGTCTGTAGTGAGTTTCTTTCTGGACCAACAGTTCTTTTGAGACCCAATATCAATGTCCACCAGTTCCTTATGAGTACATGTCGGCACTGACCCCTCAGCTCTGGATGGTGGACAAATGGTGGTAATGCAGGTCCGACTCCCTCTGGTTTGGTCTCGGCCGGGCCCAGGGGCACGGCTTCACCCGGATCCAGGGGCCCACGGCCTCACCCGGACCCGGGACCCAGCCTCACCCGGATCCAGGGGCACACGGCCTCGCCCAGACCCAGGATTCAGCTTCAGCCGGACCCAGGGGTGCGTGGCCTCTCCCGGGCCCAAGATCCGGCCTCACCCGGATCCAGGGACACACGGCCTCGCCCGGACCCGGGATCTAGCTTCATCCGGACCCAGGGGCACTTGGCCTCACCCGGACCCAGGGGCGCGTGGCCTCTCCCAGACCCAGGGTCACGTGGCCTCACCCGGATCCAGGGACCCACGGCCTCACCCGGACCCGGGGCGCAGGCTCACCCAGATCCAGGGGCCCACGGCCTCACCCGGACCCGGGGCCCAGGCTCACCCGGATCCAGGGGCCCACGGCCTCACCCGAACCCGGGGCCAGGCTCACACAGATCCAGGGGCACTTGGCCTCACCCGGACCCAGGGGCGCGTGGCCTCTCCCAGACCCAGGGTCGCGTGGCCTCACCCGGATCCAGGGACCCACGGCCTCACCCGGACCCGGGGCCCAGGCTCACCCGGATCCAGGGGCCCACGGCCTCACCCGAACCCAGGGCCAGGCTCACCCAGATCCAGGGGCCCACGGCCTCACCCGGATCCAGGGGCCCACGGCCTCACCCGGACCCGGGACCCAGGCTCACCCGGATCCAGGGGCACACGGCCTCGCCCAGACCCAGGATTCAGCTTCACCTGGACCCAGGGGTGCATGGCCTCACCCGGACCCAGGGGCGCGTGGCCTCTCCCGGGCCTGGGACCCAGCCTCACCTGGATCCAGGGGCACACGGCCTCGCCCGGACCCGGGATCTAGCTTCCCCCGGACCCAGGGGCACGTGGCCTCACCCGGACCCAGGGTCGCGTGGACTCATCCGGATCCAGGGGCCCACGGCCTCACCCAGACCCGGGACCCAGGCTCACCCGGATCCAGGGGCCCATGGCCTCACCCGGACCCGGGACCCAGGCTCACCCGGATCCAGGGGCCCACGGCCTCACCCGGACCCAGGGCCAGGCTCACCCGGATCCAGGGGCCCACGGCCTCACCCGGACCCGGGACCCAGCCTCACCTGGATCCAGGGGCACACGGCCTCGCCCAGACCCAGGATTCAGCTTCACCTGGACCCAGGGGCGCATGGCCTCACCCGGACCCAGGGGCGCGTGGCCTCTCCCGGGCCTGGGACCCAGCCTCATCCGGATCCAGGGGCACACGGCCTCGCCCGGACCTGGGATCTAGCTTCCCCCGGATCCAGGGGCACGTGGCCTCACCTGGACCCAGGGTCGCGTGGCCTCTCCCGGGCCTGGAACCCAGCCTCACCTGGATCCAGGGGCACACGGCCTCGCCCGGACCTGGGATCTAGCTTCCCCCGGACCCAGGGTCGCGTGGCCTCACCCGGACCCAGGGGCCCACGGCCTCACCCAGACCCGGGACCCAGGCTCACCCGGATCCAGGGGCCCACGGCCTCACCCGGACCCGGGACCCAGGCTCACCCGGATCCAGGGGCCCACGGCCTCACCCGGACCTAGGGCCAGGCTCACCCGGATCCAGGGGCCCACGGCCTCACCCGGACCCGGGACCCAGCCTCACCCGGATCCAGGGGCACACGGCCTCGCCCAGACCCAGGATTCAGCTTCACCTGACCCAGGGGCGCATGGCCTCACACGGATCCCGGGGCCCAGGCTCACCCGGATCCAGGGGCCCACGGCCTCACCCGGACCCGGGGCCAGGCTCACCCGGGTCCAGGGGCCCACGGCCTCACCCGGACCCGGGACCCAGGCTCACCCAGATCCAGGGGCCTACGGCCTCACCCAGACCCGGGACCCAGGCTCACCCGGATCCAGGGGCCCACGGCCTCACCCGGACCCAGGACCCAGCCTCACCCGGATCCAGGGGCCCACGGCCTCACCCAGACCCGGGACCCAGCCTCACCCGGATCCAGGGGCACACGGCCTCGCCCAGACCCAGGATTCAGCTTCACCTGGACCCAGGGGCGCATGGCCTCACCCGGACCCAGGGGCTCATGGCCTCTCCCGGGCCTGGGACCCAGCCTCACCCGGATCCAGGGGCACATGGCCTCGCTCGGACCCGGGATCTAGCTTCCCCCGGACCCAGGGGCACGTGGCCTCTCCCAGACCCAGGGTCGTGTGGCCTCACCCGGATCCAGGGGCACACGGCCTCGCCCAGACCCAGGATTCAGCTTCTCCTGGACCCAGGGGCACATGGCCTTGCCCGGACCCAGGGGCGCGTGGCCTCACCCGGACCCGGGACCCAGCCTCACCCTGACCCAGTTCCCAGCCTCACCCGGACCCAGGGGCGCGCGGCTTCACCCGGATCCGGGACCCAGCGGGGTTTCGTCTTCTTGATCCCAATTCCTGTTGGTCAATTCCCTCTCAGCAATTCCTTCGGCCATTTTCTCAGAGCTCCAGGGCAGCCACCGCAGAACTCGTTGGGCGGCGGGCTCGGCGAAGCTCCTGTGTGCCCGGTGCGCGGCGGCGGGCTGGTCCGGGGTGGCTGCGTAGGCCCTTGGGTCTGCAGCGGTGGCCGGTCGCCGAGCATGCGCACCTGGCCGCTTCCGGGGCGTTGAGATTCTTGAAGGACTTGGAGGTCAGCAAGCGCGTAGTCTCCCACCCCATGTCTCCCAGGGGCTCGTCTGTCCGTGCTCAGCAGCAAGTGGAGCCTTCCCCTCAGCTGGAGACCGCTGGGGGAACTGCGCCGAGCACGTTCCAGGCCGCCATTGTGTCGCCAAGGACTAATCTTTAATGCTCAGTTGACAGGGTCTCAGATCACAAGCTCAATCTCTTCTCTCTTTATTAAGTCCATCTACTTTGCCTCCTACTAGCCTAGATTTTCCCTTTCTTTGGAGACTGAAGCAATCTTCAAACTTCTTAGAGAAGCTGATGGAGAAGAAAATTGTTCTTTTCTTAACTCACTGAAAGCCTGTTGGATGTCTTGACCTTCAGCTGATATCTGGTGATTCCTAAGGCCTGGGGCCACTTTATCCTGACCTCCCAGGTCAAACAGGTGAGCATTGTTCTTAGGTTCCCCTTGGCCTACTCATAGTTTGTCCTGCTTAGGATCTTGTTCCTGCTTTGATCAAGGTCTATGTTTCTTCTAATTTGGCTTATGTTTATGTTTCTTGACAGTCTGAATGATTTTGAACCCAATACATATAAGGACTAATGTCTGAGGAGGGAGATATCCCAAACTCAACTCTTCAAGTGACTGTCTAACTCAAAAGGCAGGTAGAGCCCGTGTGACCTCCCTCCCTGCATTCTGAGCCTTGAGGCCAGCAGTGAGGAACAGGCTGCAGGGACTAAGGCTCCTGGGTGACCAGCAGTCAGTGGACTCTGAACACATGGTGGGGACACTGGGCTGCATGTGAGGGTGGAGCTGGCTCTGCCCAGTGAGAGATGGGGCCAGGTGTTCTGCAGACACCCTGCCGCGCTGTCCTCCAGGGCGCTGCATGGGGCCAGCACAGGCCTGGTCCCCCAGTCACCCTGTGCCAGGGCATAAGCTGGGTGGCAACTGAGTGACCAGGCCCTGCTGGAACCTGGGCACTCTGGATGTCCTATGTGGGAGGGGTATAGGGAGCTAGGAGCTCAGATCAATGTGGTCTGTGGGGCACAGGGGTTGGTGGACACTGAGGATGCTCAGTGGTCAGCAGGGATGAGAAAAAGGGGCAGCAAGGAGACTGAAGGCCAAGCTAGGCCCTGAGCTCAGAGGAGGGCAGAAAAGGGGAGGGAGAGAAATTCAGCTCAGGAGGGAATGAGGAGCTTCTCAGGACTTGCCTTCCTCCTCTACCGCCGTCTCTCCTCACCAGCCCCCAACCCCGCAAAACCTGCCACTCCCTGGTTGTGGGAGAACAATGTCCTTCTCAGGAAGGCCCTCCTCTCCCCAGTGTGGTGGGGCCTCCTGAGCTTCAGCCCAGGCTGTGCCTGCTTGGTGCCCAGTACCTAAGGTGCTAGACCTTCACACTGAGCCCAGAACCTGAGAGATTCGTTTTCTCCTAATGGTGCTCCTCTCTTCCCTGGCAGAAGGGCAGGCCCTGTAGGTGCAGATGTGGCCAAGAAGGAGCTGGTAACAGCTTTGCATGAGGTTTGGTGGTGGTGGGGGGGATTGGGGTGATGGAGGGAAGGGGAAGAGGAGGAAGTAGAACAGTGAAAAATTGTGCTATTGGCCTTCTGAGCACAGAGCTCGTGCCTGTGAATGAGGGTCAAAGAATAAACAACAATCCAGTTCTTCTCATCAGCTGAGAGACATTTATTCTCTTGCTGGCACCACCTCTCTCCCCGCAGTGTGATCCTGAATTAGCTCCAGAGAAGATAGTCTGGGTCCTGCAGTTGGAGTTTTTTCATGGTTTTCTTTATCCAGGGAAGGAAACTGGTGACTTTGGTGTAGATTTGTGGTGATTTCCCATCCTTGTTTCCATAGGAGACAATGCCCTGGATCTTATTTTTGCACAGAAGTGGTCCCCCAGAGTCCCCCTGTGGACATAGAGAGGGAATAACTGAGCCAATTCTCCTGGCCCTGCCCTCGACCCCTCACCCCCAAGTCCCTTTCAGAGAAGGCTGCCTTGCATGGTTTCCACCTTGGAGATAAGCAGGCAGGCATTCCTCAGTGGTCCCCTTAGCCTGGACATTGTCACTGCTTCACTTCACCTCAGGTGGCTGCTCCCTCTGCTCCCCCAGATCCCTGATTTTCTGGGTATGAAGGTGCTGCGGGGCTGTGACTGCAGTCTACTGTGTAAGGACCCGAGAGCAGGCAGGTGGGGCTGACACTTAATATAAAGAAGGAGCCACCAGGTATAACTACTGCACACCCAGAGAATAGTTATCTAACTGCTGTGTCCCGGCGTGGGCCAGTATTGCAAATTCACCGTCTGGAGAAGCACCATGTTTAGAGTGACCATCAGTCCTTGTAGCCTCTCAGAGGGCCTATTCCTCCCAGCTCTGGCGGCTCCCCTCTTTTCCTCTTGGGGAGAAAGATCATAGCCTAGAGGGTGAAGGATTCCCACTCCACCCCTGTTCCTCAGGTCCCAGTCTGTATCCAACATCCCTCTTCCCATAGCCAAGCTAGGCAGATGTTCAGTATCACCTTAAAGGAAGCCTTATTTTCTCTTGGGTTCCCCACACACAGTTGAATGTTCTTGTTGTAATGGTTAAAGCGCCTTTCACACTTCAAATCCTTCTGCAGGGTCAGCTCTACCTCTTGCAGAGTGTCTGATAAAGGGCCATTCATTGTGACCCACCCCCAGCCGGCCACAGTGCAGTTATCTCCTGGACTTGGCACGTCCTTGCCCCTGGGCAGTCGGAGGGGCTTCACAGCACCAGTTTGCTTGATGTTTCTCTCCAGCTGATGGGGAAGAGACAAGGGAGCCCAGGTGAGCTAGTGCATCTGGCCTGGAGACCATGATGGGACACCTGAGTTACTGAGACTAATCAGGTGACTTGAGTGGGAGGAATGAAAGGGACAGGTCACAGTCAGAAGAGAAACAATGAGATCTCAGAACTGCAAGAGCAGCAGGATGTTTCCTACCTGCAGTAACATGATGTCATTGCAGCGGTCCCTCTTATTAAAGTCTGGGTGTGGGATGGCTATTTTCATTGGGATGATCTGCTGGGTCTTCTCCCCCTTTTTGATGTCGTGGGCCCCCAGGGTGACACTGATTGACCTTCACAGAGAACAGAGTGGGTGAGTTTGGGGCGGGGGAGGTAGATTCACAGGAGATACATTCCAGGGACTATGAATGGCACGTGACAGCTGGTTCAGGGCATAGGAGCCAGGGACTCGGTGATTCTGCTTCTCCACCACACTGAGGTCAGGGATCTGGGAGCTCTCTATTGCCCTCAGGAAATGTCATGAAATTACTTGCATTTGCATTTTGACCCTAATGCATGTGTTCATGGTCCACAGCTGCTTTTTTTGGCCAGTGTGGTTGTTCTCTTCTCAATTGTTTTCCTTGCTTTCACCTCTGACCCTCTGAGCCCAAAGCTTACCTGTCCTATTTCTCAGGCTCTCATTGCTCCGTTATGATCTCAGAGGGCTCCTCTGATGAGGTCGCATGGGCTTAAGTTACCAGGAGCCCGAGGATCTGCCCTGAACTGCCGCACCTGGGATGAAGGACAGGGTCCCTGTAGGGATCTCAGAGGTGTAGCCTGGCTGCAGCCTCTCACCTTCCATTGCAGTGAGCAGCTGTCAGAACAAAGTTGTCTCCCACAAGGACACCGCCACACCTGGAATTCCCCTTCTCCCTTGTAATGTTAAGGTACGCCATGTAGGGTCGGGAGTGGGGCTTGGCTTCATGTCCCCCGATGATCTCACCTGTAGGAAAATCTTGTTGTACTTTTGTGGCGCCCTCTTCACCCCTACCCCCAGTCCCGCACCACCCCTTCAGTGCACCAGGCTGGCATTGGCTTGATGACTCATGTGTTGGGCAGTCGGGAGCCTAGGGTGGGTTAGAGCTGGGAGGGAGTCTGGGGATGGGGAGACTCAACTGTCTCCTCTGGGAAAGGGAACAGCAACAAGTTGGGTCTGTGACTTTGCCTGCCACATAGTTGCAGGTGAGAATACAGGTCTTAGGAACAGGGTAGGCCTGGAAATTCCTTTCCTGACTTTGCTTGGTGTTGGGTGAGCTTCTGACGCCCCTGTGGTGCTGTGATGTCCAGGGCAGTGTGCTTTGCAGTGTCCAGGACTTAAGTTTAGGGATCTAGATGCTGACACGTGGGGAGGTGCCATGTAAGTGTTTGTTGGCTGCTTGGTGGGATGGCTCCCAATGGGCCTCTGGAGGAGGGTGTGTAAGGCCAGTGCTGTGGGATTCTAGAAAGCAGAGAAGTTTGGGGTTTCCAATCTCAGTGGCTCATCCTTTAAGGAGTGGACCTGCTAAAGGCCTGGGAATAAAAGCCGAGCTGGAGAAAGGGACTGAGATGGAGCAGAGGAAGCAGCAGTCTTCTGGGGACGGTGACTCCACCAACTGTGGGGTCTGCTGAGCTCTGGGCTTCTCTCCTAAGCAGACCCTGAGGACAGCACCTGTCTCATCACAGACATGGAAGCCAGGACTGCTCTTCCCTCTGCAGTTTCCCAGCCTCTGCCATACACTTCTAGGAAGTTCCACTCTCCATGTGGCACAGGTAGGGCCAGAGGAGGGCATTGCACCCCCCAGCTTTTCTGCCTGTGGCTCATCCAGCATCATATGTTTGGGTCTCAGATGGGATGGGAACTGGGGTTCAGAGCATTCCTGGTGGAGAGCTGGATCAGGGATGTGCAGAAGGGCCAGCAGGTCTGTGCCCACTGTGGGATGGGTTGGGCCTATGAGGGTGGGGATGGTCACTCACCTGCCTCCGCCCCGGGGAGTAGGAAAAAGGCCAGCAGGAGCACGAGCAGGGGTGGCTGCATCTTCCCAGGAAGGCTGCTCAGGTCGGAGCTGCTGGTGTTTCTCTGTGCTCTCCGTTAGCGCCCAGAAGAGGAAGGAGGTGTGGGTGGGCTCTGTGACCTGAGTCCCTCTCTGGTTTTATAGTGCCTCATCCCGGAAGGCTTTTTATTAAGCATCTCCACCCCAACACCTCCTGCTGATGATGGTCTCTGTCTGGGTGATTGTGTGAGAAGTATGCAGTGACCACATCAGTACCCACAGCTGATGACTCAGAACAGATGTTAGAGCAGACTCCAGCCCTGAGCAGGAACCCAAGGGTACAAGTTGGGGCCTGTGGCATGTGGTATAGACCAGCAGAGATACTAGAGCCCAGAAATCTGAGTCCTCAGTGAGAGAACCCTCCTTGCTTCATCTCCATGCAACTAAGTCCATCGGGGTAATTTATTTTGCTTTTGTCTGTTTGGGTCCTTCTCTGTCCAATGGCAAAACATAGTGGAGATGTGTATCTTTCCTTTATAGCAGCGATTTTCATCTTTTCATCTCATAGCACATGAACTAATTACTAAAATCCTGTGGCACACTAAATATATATTTTTTGCAGATCTCACAGAAAATAGTTATACTTTTGATTGATTTATAAAAAGTAATTAAGTACCTTTTTTGCTCCAAAGTGACTTAAAAAAATATCAGGTGCCTATCCTTGTATATAAGAATTTCTTTCTTTCTTTTTTTTAAAATATATTTTATTGATTTTTTACAGAGAGGAAGAGAGAGGGGATAGAGAGTTAGAAACATCGATGAGAGAGAAACATCGATCAGGTGCCTCTTGCACACCCCCCACTGGGGATGTGCCCGCAACCAAGGTACATGCCCTTGACCAGAATCGAACCCGGGACCCCTGAGTCCGCAGGCTGACGCTCTATCCACTGAGCCAAACGGGTTTCGGCAGAATTTCTGGTACCAAAAATTAACTAATCACATATAACCATATTATGCAATGTGACCAATAAAATACAACTCTATTATATGAACCATTTGTTTATAGGGCAAGACGTGGCATTCATACCAGATAACTTTTGTGTTGGCTGTTGTCATTTTCTAAATATATATTTTTTATTGATTTCAGAGAGGAAGGAAAAGGGAGAGAGAAATGAAACATCAACGAAGAGAGAGAATCATTGATCAGCTGCCTCTTGCAGGCCCCACAATAGGGATTGAGTTTGCAACCTGGGCATGTGCCCTGACCAGTAATTGAGCCATGACCTCCTGGTTCATAGGTCGGCACTCAACACTGAGTCATGCCAGCTAGGCTGTTGGTATCTTTGTATTTGCTGACCTAAGGGAAAATAGGTTAGTGCTCCTGACTAAATAGTCTGGTATTGATGTTTTAAAAGTTCTTGTGGGGCACTGGTTGAAAACCGCTGCTTTAGAAAGAGCTGACCATCTGATGGGGGAGACAGAAACATCAGGGAGCAGAGTACTGAGTGGGAAGGGCCACGGTAGAGTGATGCACAGGGGAGGCACAGAGCATCACCACCATCTACTAAACCGACATAGCAACCCATTCATCATCACAGTGTCCTCCCGAGGGGTTTTATTTACAAATGCTCAGTGATAGAATCCATTTGTCTTGTCAACATTTCTAACCAAAGTCTGTCCTTGACATGCATTGGCCTACAGTAAGGAATCACTGTGAACCCACTGATTGGCTTAGCCTAGGTCATCCTTACTTTGGGTTGGCTGGGTTCAGTCCCACCCAAACCACATGAACCAGGACTGGAAAGAGCAGTTTCCCCAAAGGAAGTTCAGGTTACTAAATTGTTGATATCAAGTGAAGTGAGAAAGCGTGCTTGTCAACCAAAGACCAATCATTGTCCTTTCAGTATCCTCTGTGCTCTGTGCACAGCCACACTTCTGCTAGAGCAGGCTTGGCACATAATAGGCTCACACCTGCTAAGCCAATTGTGCTGATGAGCTCACTGCACTGTGAAGGATCGTTGCTTCTAAATGGCCTTTGCCCAATTCTGTTCAAAGATTGACTAAGCTTCTCTGAGTGGATAGAGTCTGGTAATTAAAATGTCCACTTTTACGTTTTCTGTTTTTTTACAATTTTTCTATGAGGAATATTATGTATCAAAATTCATAATTTCAGTGTAAACATCTTCCTTGCCATACCACCCACATTCCAAACCTCTCCCTGTTTAAATCAGCCTGCTTCGTAGTAGACGTTTACACAATAAAGAACCTTTCTGATGACAGTGGTAAATAAGCTCATTAAGAAAGTTGGCCTTTTGTCCTGCAGAGAGCGCAGGTGTCTATCAAGGAAGCTTTGGCAGCAGCCTCTGGTCAAGTCCTTGTTTCTTCTTTTGTCCAGCTCCAGTTTTGGCATTTTTCTGTTGAGACTAAATCGTCTGCTTCTACTGTCTGAGACCTTAGGTGAAAACCTGAAGCTGCTTTTCTAAAAAACTGTTTATGAGCAAAAATACAGGGGCTACAGGATCACTCATTTTATGCTGTGACCTTTTGGGTTTCATGCAAAGACAGTTCTGTGTAGATGTACAGTTGACTCTAATTTGAAATCTGAAAATCAGTCCATTCTGGTTATAATTTTTTTTTTACAATTATAATTATACTTGGGACCAGTTGTACAAATTTCATGCACTGGGGGAGGGGGTTCTCTCAGCCCAGCCTGCCCCCTCTCATAGACTGGGAGCCCTCAGTGAGTTTCTGGGCCAACAGTTCTTTTGAGTCCCAATTTCAATGTCAAACAGTTCTTTATGTGTACATGTCAGCAATGATATTTCAGTTCTGGATGGTGGACAAATGGTGGTAATGCAGGTCCGACTCCCTCTGGTTTGGTCCTGGGCAACCTGCAGTGACGCACAGCTGCTGACTGCTAGTATGGCAAGGCATCGTCAGCATCTTCCATCTCTGGACTGTTTCTCTTCTGTCTTCATGGCGGGAACAGTCCTTATAACCCAAACTACCAAGAGCACTGCAAGTGGCAGCGTACAGGGAGCTTAGCCAATGAGCTGTCAGAAAAGGTGTTTACGCTCGAACGGGTTTGGCTCAATGGATAGAGCGTTGGCCTGCAGACTAAAGGGTCCCAGGTTTGATTCCTGTTAAGGGCATGTACCTTGGTTGGGAGCACATCCCCAGTGGGGAGTGTGCAGGAGGCAGCTGATCGATGTTTCTCTCTCATTGATGTTTCTGACTGTCTTTCCCTCTCCCCTCTTCATTGTAAAAAAATCAATAAAATATATTAAAAAGAAAATAAAATGTGTTTCTTCTGCAGGACCCCGTGCGTAGTGTCCACTGGGCTAGGGGCATGTCCCCGCCACCTGGGGGGCGGGGTATACCTCTGAGGCTGGCAGCCAGCCCCGCGTTTTGGGTGCCAGGCTGGGGGACATGTGGACCTAGGCTGTGCGGTGGCCGCCCCCGCCGGAGGCATTCCTCCCAGACTGGCAGCCCTGTGTTGTGGGCGCTGGGCTGGGGGTCATGGAGCTGGGCCGCCACTTGGTGCCGGTGCATGCGCAAGCAGCCATGGGGTGGGAACATCTGCTTGGCGCAGGCGCCGGTAGGCCCAGAGTGGCCGGGGGGAGTTCTGGGACCCCAGCCGCTCAGGGCCTACACGTGGGCCTACAGGCTAGGAGTGGCCTGGGTCCTGAGGATGTTCCCAGGACCCTGGCTGCTCGGTGCCTGTGTATGCAAATTAGCCCATCATCTTTGTTGGGTTAATTTGCATACTCACTCCTGATTGGCTGGTGAGTGTAGCAGAGGTACGGTCAATTTACATGTTTCTTTTTTATTATATAGGATTGATGTTCATATTGTATAAAACGACTCATTTAATAAAGCGATACTTTGATTTTTAAAAAAGGAAAATTTGGAAAGTAGAAAAGAAAAATGTCACCCATTTGCCCAAAGCCCCAACACAATGTTACCATAAGAATTGCATTTTAAGTACTTGGGATCATGCTATATATACAACATGTATGTATACAATGTTATATATATTTTATATACAATACCACTTTTTTTAGTCTTCACTTAACACTATGATGTAAGAATTTCCCTGTGTTCTTAAAAATCTTATTCAATGCGACTGTAGCCTCTGTTCCTAGTTATTAAAACTTTTAACATGCAATTAAGTTTTGAAATTAATGAAAAATTTTAAAAACAATTTAATCATAGAGAAAACAATTAAAATGACCTGATTTCAGATTGTTCATTGATAATCATCTTTACTGTATTGAGGTATGAACTAACATATTTTACTATCATGTATATCAGCATTTTTATCAGCATTTTAAAAAATAAAAAGAATTTGCCCTAACTGGTTTGGCTCAGTGGATAGAGTGTCGGCCTGTGGACTGAAGGGTCCCAGGTTCAATTCCGGTCAAGGGCATGTACCTCGGTTGCGGGCAGTGCAGGAGGCAGCTGATCGATGTTTCTCTCTCATTGATGTTTCTAATTCTCTATCCCTCTCCCTTCCTTTCTGTAAAAAAATCAATAAAATATATATTTTAAAAAATAAAAAGAATTATATTAAATATAAGATTATGTTATAACATTTATTAAATATTCAGGTGAAATTCACATAACATAACATTAATTATTTTAAAGTGTATAATTCAGTGGCATTTAGTGTATTCAAAATGTTGTGCAATCACCTCCTCTCTGTAATTTCAAAGCTTTCTCATGACCCCAGAATAACATTTCATCACACTCATTAAGTTGTATATAACCACTATTAATGGGTACTTAATCACTTTGCATTCTCCCTCTCCCACCAATACCTGACCCTGGCTTTTGGCAACTACTTATCTCATTCCTGTCTCTGATGGATTTGCATATTCTGTATATTTCATATGAAAGGAATCATGGAATATGTGAGCTGTTGTGTTTGGCTTCTTTTGCTTAGCATAATGATTTTGATGTTCATCCCATCGTAGCACATATCAATATTTTTTGTGGCTGAATACTATTCCGTGTGTGTGTGTGTGTGTGTGTGTGTGTGTGTGTGTGTGTGTGTTTGTGGTGTGTGCCTGTCCTAATTTATCTCTATCTCTTAAATAGACATTTGGGTTGTTTCCACCTTTTGGCTGTAGTGACTAATGCTGCTATAAATATTTGTGTAAAAACTTCAGTGTTGAGGATATGTTTTCATTTCTCTTGGCTATATACCTAGAAATAGAATTATTGGGTCTTATGGTAATCCTAGGTTTAATTTTTTGAGGAATCACTAAACTGTTTGTTGTACCATATTACATTCCCACCAGCAACGTACAAATACTTCCATTTCTTTACATCTCACCAACATAGTTATTATTATTGTTATTATTATTTATGATATCCATCTTAGTGGGTATGGAATGGTATCTCATTGTGGTTTTGGTTTACATATTATTAATAACTAATGAGATTTAGCATAATTCCCAGGGTTTGCTGGTCATTTGTGTATCTTCTTTGGAGAACTGTTGACCTTTCTCACCATCCTCATTCCTATGTCCCTCAATATTTTCATTGGGTTTTCAAGAGTTTGATCTTGAACATAGCTATGCCAATTAGGCTGAAAATGAAAGGGTGGGGAGTTTAGGGAAACTTTTTTTTAACCTCAGTGGCTAGCCAAATGGCCAAGGTCATTTGGGAAAGTTCTCCAAAATCCAGAATTAGAAATATGAATTAATAGGGAAAGCTTACTGAGGTGGCAGACACGTGGAAAAGAGTGTGAAACAGGTACCTTCCTAAGAAAGAACCCCACCTGGGAAAAGCCTCACTGCAGAAACTAAATTTCTTTCTAGATGTGATCAAAGTTGAATCAAACTAAGAAATAGTAAAATTCATCTGAATTTGTAATTTTAAGAATCTGTGTCTCAGTATAAATTATTAATAAACTTATATCTAGAAAATGAGATATGAGTAATCAGATAAAATAAGATATGTTTAGTACAAATGAGAAAATAGTATCTAACATCTTAATGCTGGCTAATATTTATTGATCTCTGACTGTAGATTGTCTCTTAACCCTTTGAGTTAGTTATTAATATTTCTTTCATGTCACAAATGAGAAATCTAAGACCCCTAGAAGGTAGGGGGCTTGCTCTATATCACTCAGCTCATTAGATTGTAGGGGAACAGTGATTAGAATGCAGGGATGTGGTTCCATAGTCTGTGATCTTATCCATAGCTCTATAAACATCATAATTTTTTTAAAAAATAAATCTTTATTGTTCAGATATTACAGTTGTTCCTCTTTCCCCTGCCCCCCATAACGGAGTTCTCTCAGCCCTATTACCCCCTCCCCACTGTCCTCATCCATAGGTGTACCATTTTTGTCCAGTCTCTTCTTGTACCCCCCCACACCCCCTTCCCCCTGAGAATTGTCAGTCCACTCCCTTTCTATGCCCCTGATCTTATTACATTCACCAGATTATTCTGTTCATCAGATTTTTTATTCACTTGGTTTTTAGATTCACTTGTTAATAGATATGTATTTGTTGCCCATAATTTTTACTTTTATTTTTTCTTCTTCCTTTTCTTAAAGAATACCCTTCAGCATTCATATAATACTTGTTTGGGGGTGATGAACTCCTTTAGCTTTTTCTTATCTGTGAAGTTCCTTATCTGACCTTCAATTCTAAATGATAGCTTTGCTGGGTAGAGTAATCCTGGTTGTAGGTTCTTGCTATTCATCACTTTTAATATTTATTTCCACTCTCTTCTGGCCTGCATAATTTCTGTTGAGAAATCAGCTGACAATCATATGGGTGCTCCCTTGTAGGCAACTAATTGTTTTTCTCCTGAGGCTTTTAATATTCTCTCTTTGTATTTTTTGCCCTTGGCATTTTAACTATGATGTGTCTTGGTGTGGTCCTCTTTGGATTCCTTTTGTTTGGGGTTCTCTGAGCTTCCTGGACTTGTAAGTCTATTACTTTCACCAGGTAGGGGAAGTTTCTGTCATTATTTCTTCAAATAGGTGTTCAATATCTTGCTCTCTCTTTTCTTCTGGCACCCCCATAATTCATATGTTGGTACACTTGAAGTTGTCCCAGAGACTCCTTGCACTATCTTCATATTTTTGGATTCTTTTTTTCTTTTCTTGAAACCTTATAACTGGTTTTGAACTCTATATCCATATGATTGTCAGCTGACTTCTCAACAGAAACTATGTAGGACAGAAGGGAGTGGCAAGAAATATTCAAGGTGATGAATAGCAAGAACCTACAACCAAGATTACTCTACCCAGCAAAGCTATCATTTAGAATTGAAGGTTAGATAAAGAGCTTCACAGATAAGAAAAAGCTAAAAGAGTTCATCACCACCAAACAAGTTGGGTGCTTTTTGCTTCTTCATATTTCAAATCTTTGACTTGATTCGTGGGGTCCTCTAGTCTTCTGTTGGATCTCTGTATATTATTGTTTATTTCAGTTAGTGTATGCTTAATTTCTAGTTGGTCCCTTTTCATATCCTTGAGGGTCTTACTAAATTTCTCGGAGGTTTCTAGAAGATACTTGAGTAACCTTATAACTGTGGTTTTGAATTCTATATCCAGTAGTTTGCTTTCCTCAATTTCTTTCATTTGTGACCTGTTTCTTTGTCTCTGCATTTTGGCTGCTTTCCTGTGTTGATTGTGTGGCTTTGTGTGGTAGGTGTCCTATAGGGCCCAGTGGCTCAGCCTCCCCAGTTACCTGAGGTGGACACTCTTGGTGCACCCCTTTGTGGGCTGTGTGCACAGTCTTGTTGTAGTTAAACCTTGATTGTTGTTGGTATCAGTGGGAGGAATTGACCTCCAGGCCAATTGGCTGTGAGGATCAGTTGTGTCTATGATGGGAGAACTTCTGTGCTGGAGATACCCTTATGGGGCAAGACTTGCTTCAGTGGGGCTTTGGTGCTCACTAAGTCTGCCTCCTGAGTGTGTCTCTTATGGATGTGAAGAGTTGTAATCTGGATGGTCTCACTCTGACCACTGGGTACACTGGCTCTTGGATCTCCAAGGAAGTGCAAAGTCAGCCACTGCCTGAGGCCACCCAGTAGGAGTTGCAGAAGGATCTTTGGATTCCTCCTCTTTGTTTGGGGTTTGGAGGTGCCCAAATGAGGCCCAGCTGTGAAGCAATGCAAGCTGCTGTCCAGCCTTGGGCCTTCTTATGGAGGCTCTGGGGTCTCTGACCCAGCTGCAGTTTGTTAGGTTTTAGATTGTAAAAGGCCAGGCCATTCATATACAAAAGCCTCTGTGCACAGCTTGGGTGGGGTTGTAAATTGGGTGGGGTGGGGATTCAGAGAATCACCAGGATGGAGCAAACAGCAATGACTGACCATTAGCCCTGCCCCGAAGAGGTTTTCAAGTCTGTGTTCCATGGCACTGTCCAGGAACAATGATCGCTGCAAACACCTCTGAGAGAAAGTCGCCCTCTTCTTTCGGCCCAATGCCAGACAGTCCAGTTTCTCCCTGTATGAGTCTAGGTCCCCAGAGTCTCGCCCGGAACTGGAGTTCAGAGAAGTCAGGAGCTATATCTCCCTGCCGATTGAAAACGACAACAGCATACCCAGTTGCCAGCCCTTTTCTGAGCACGCCTCCGTACTTCTGCACTTCACTTCTGCACCTCCGCACATCCTCTCAGTCTCAGTGTGCTTTTCTATTCCTTCTAGTTGTATAATTTCCACTCAGCAAGCCTTCCTGTGGTTCTGGATGATACCCATTTTATCTTTTGTCTGAAGGTCCCAGGTTTGATTCAGTTGTAGTTTTGAAGTGGTTGTGGGAGGCAGCAAGTTCAGGTGTTTAACTATGCCACCATCTTGTTCCTCTCCCAACATCATCATTTATTATACTGTTCCAGGAATCTTAAGGAAAATTAAAGGGATATTGAAAAATAAATGTTTCTGTCTCTATATCTAATGTGGGACTATTGTTCTCTAGAAGAGGAAGGTATCTCAGAGGCTACCATATTGTGATGGGAAAGTTCATTTGGATCATGTATTCCCTTTGCTCTTATCTTTTATTCCCTGATGTTCTTCCCCAACATGCAGCAGAATGTCATGCCTGGCACATGATGGGCAATCAATCCCCTTGAGCCATAGCCTCTCACGAAATCACATCTAGTGCTTGTTACAAGTGGGCAGGGCCATTCCTTGTAGAAAGTGACAATGCCACAATGAAATGACATTCCCAGACTCACACATGGCATTTGAGGCTCTTGCTATAAGTCAATTTCCTTGAACCTGGTCATTCTCAAGTTATGCCTAAAATCAGAACCTACAGGTATAATAATAGGCCAGAACTTGACTGATTTGATCGCTCCACGAGACTCCACTCTGTTGTTGAGAAGAGATTCCTCCCTTAGTTAGGAGTTACCTCTACATTCCTATTAGGGATTCAGAATTTCTGGAGTGTTTACCTGACATCAAAAACAGCTTTGAGGGAGAGACCTGTCAGTGAAGGAGAACCTGGGTTATGTGTTGGAGTGGAGAAGATTATGCTTCCATTTGGCCCCTGTAGTAGTAAGGATGGAGGTGAGAGGGCAGGGATGAGGAGAGAAAAATTCTATAGGACAGATGCACATCTATGAGATTTCCAGACTTTTGGCATCCACTAGAATACTCATGAATTTTTCCTATGGCCCAGCCCACAACAAAGAGCAAGGTTGGGGATAATTCAGTAAAACCCTGGAGTGGGTACATACCTAGGGTGATGAGTGGAGAGAGGACTATAGTGAAAGGGGTGTGGAGAAGTGAGCTTGGGTGAAGACAGAGTGCTCATCCTCACCAAACTGGGATAAGTATAACAATAGAGAGCCCTCCCCCCAAAATAAATTGGTATTGACTGTACTTCTTGGTAGGTGACAGCTGAAATGGAGCCATATTCTGAGTTGTGATGTTGCCTCTGAGGTGACCTTGAATCAACCCCCACCCTCACTCCCCACCTGAGGATCTTTATTGCCCCAGGAACTTTGCCCACTAAGGCCATTCCCCCAACCCAAAGCAATTCGTTCCCACAAAGCCTAAAGGTCACGCCTCAGCCTTCTGGTGTGAATAGGTTCTTTTCCTTCCCACCTCACTCAGGGTGTGTACTTCCTTACCATGTTTGCACCGGATATGGCCAATAGTTTGGTTTGTGGTAGGTAAGAGGGATGCTGCTGAAACATTTATCAGAACCTCTGGTATATGACTGCAAAACTGGTGGGTCTTTCTGTCTATTTCTCAGTTCAGGGCAGATGTATCAAAGTACTGTGTTTGGAAAAATCTAATTCACACCTAAGGATGCTTGTGTCACATCCCCATCTGTCTCTGAGTCTTGACATCTCGTAGTTGTAGATATTCCCCTGCTGGTAAGTTCCTCTGTACCAGGAAGCAACACCGGAGCCATATGTGAACAAAGCAGAAGATCTGGAGCATCCCAGCCAGCCCTTGAGAGTCCACCCAGAACTCAGGTATTGCAGTGACCCGCTGGGCCTCTGAGAGCCTTTTACCAGTGGAGCTGTGGCAGGAGGATTTACTATGCTAGCAATGAAGTAGGAGGAAGAAGTAATAAGAGGTAGAAGAAGTTAATGAAACAAGCAATCACACAACAGAGGTTTAATAAAGCAAAGATTAATTATTTGAAAAGACTAATAAAATTGTCAAATATCTGGAGACTCTAATCAAGAAAAAAAGAGAGAAGGTGCAAATATTTATTATGAGGAACTTAAAAGGGAATATTTTTTTATAAATGCTGCAGACTATTAAAAGATAATCCAAGAATATTATAAGAAAACTTACACTAATATATTTAAAATTTAGATAAAATAGAAACATCACTGCAAATTTAGGTAACACTAGAACTATCAAAGAAATGGCATCAAAAATTAATAGTTTTCCACATAATGAACTGACCTAGATGGCTTTGCTTTTCAGCTACAAAACTTGCACTAAAGAGAAAAATAAGGGACACAATCTCATTTTATAAGGCTGGCATAATCTTGATACAAACAACAGAATAAGAAAGGAAATTTACAGGCCAACCTATCACATTTACAATCACAAAACCCTACACAATCTATCAACTGTCAAAATTAGCCCATCGATATATAAAAAGTTAATACAATATGAGCCAGTTAGGTTTACCCTAAAAATGTAGATCTCATTTAACCTTAGATAGATCAAGTAACATAATTTGCTGCACAAATTGGAGAGAAATCATATCTCAATAAACATTTGATAAAATTCAACATTCATACATGGTAACAAACATATCCTTTTGGCAGATCAAAAGGGGAAGAAATTTCCTTAATGTAATACACAATATCTGTATAACTCTGACCGAGTTGCTCAGGTGGTTGGAGCATCATCTCATTCAGCAAAGGGGTGAGGGTTCCATTCCTGGTCAGGGCCCAAACCAGGTTGGGGGTTCAGTTTTCCTGGTGCATGATGGAGGCAACTGATAGATGTTTCTCTCCCCGCATCCCCATTCATCTCTTTTTAAAAATCATTAACATATCCTCAGGTGAGGATGAAAAAAAAAAAAAAAAGACTGTATAAGCTATAAAAATGATTTAATGAAGCCCTCATCTAGAAAGAAAATCAAGCCCTAGCTAGTTTGGCTCAGTGGATAGAGTGTCAGCCTAAGGACTGAAGGTCCCAGGTTTGATTCCAGACAAGGGCACATGCCAGGGTTGTGGGCTAGATCCCCATTAGGGGTGTGTGTAGGAGGCAGCCGATCAATGATTCTCTCTCATCATTTATGTTGCTATCTGTCTCTCCCTCTCCTTTCCTCTCTGGAATCAATAAAAATATATTTTTTTAAAAAAGAAAGATAACCAAGGTTTCCATGTTTTCCAGGAGAAAGTTAGAAATCCCTTCTCTCCAGGTGCCTGACACACAAAGTGTGTGATACAGATAGTCTTCTCCCAGCTCTGCTCCTGGGGAGGCTTGTGTTTGGAAATGATCCGAAATGGGATCCTTTCAGGAACGTCTACACAGATGAAAGAGAGAGGTGATGAGGAGTAGATCCGAGGGGAACCCAGGGCTGGGCAGAGATGGAGAGGGTGTGCAGGTCTATGGGCACTTTTCTACCTTTAATCCCAGGTCCCTGGACAAGGTCCTCTAACTCTGATGTTTGCCCTGTGTTTGGGGCTCTAGGGTTCTCTTGTCCAGGGGAGGTCATCAAGGCACAGAGGCCAAGCTGCAGTTTTGCTCTGATAGGCACTCCTGCAAATTACTGTTCCATTGAGGGGGGGGGGTAGAGTCCAGGTGGGAGAGAGGTTGTTGTGACGACCCCTCAGTGAGCTGGATGGTGAAAAAGCTTTGGTTTCTTCCCCATGTTTTGGACAACCAGAATCAGAAATTTATGGGGCCAGTATGGGGGTAGCCATTTGGGCTCAAGGGACCTATTTATTTTTTAAGAAAAACTGAAAAAGAAGATGCTATTCTGGGATGTTACCTGTTGATAACTTCTTTTGTGTCCTCTCACTAGGAAAAGTTTGTGCCTTACACTTACTGTCCAGAGGCAGGTTCTCCAGGTCACCTTTCCAAGTCTGTCCCATTCCCCTTTTTGTATTAGTCCTCACCCGAGGATATTTTTTTCTGTTGATTTTCAGAGAGAGTGGAAGGGAAGGAGGGAGGAAGAGAAGAGAGAGAGAGAGAGAGAGAGAGAGAGAGAGAGAGAGAGAGAGAGAGAGAGAGAGAAGAGAAATGGATGTGAGTGAAAAACATTGATCGATTGCCTCCCTTACATGCCCCTACTGGGGATTGAACCAGCAACCTAAGTAAGTCCCCTGACCAGGAATCCAACCCACAAATATTTTGGTGTACCAGAGGATACTCCAACCAACTGAGCTACCTTCCAGGTCTCCAAGTCCCTTTATTATGATTAAACAAGTTGGGATAATTCTCATTCTCTCTCTCTCTCTCTCTCTCTCTCTCTCTCTCTCTCTCTCTCTCTCTCTCTCCTATTTTAGTTGCCCCTCCACTGGCTTCCTGAGGAGTAAGATGACAACAGCGAAACAGCTATGATCTCCCATAATCCCACAGTTAAAATTCAGCCAATCCCCAAAGATTCCTATTTCTGAATGTCCATGAAATTCTAGATTTCCAATTTCCCAGATCCTATATGCGTTTAAATCTTGCTGGGTTCAGAGACACTCTTCTTCACAAGTACTACTCTCTCCTACTAGCAAGCAATACATTCAGATTTTTGTCTCAGACACCAAATGCTCTCTCCTTCCTGTGACACTCCTCACAATGGCTCTGGAGAAGTCCCATATGCTGAGTGACCAAGCTTGCTGAGCCACTTACCTTGTCTCTTAGCAACTTGCTGTGAAGTAGTGGCCAGCTGGGGTAATATCACTATCTTAGGCACTGCATCTGACCATGACCCATTCTCTGTCCTCCCTGTCACTGCCTGGGCTTGAACCTCCTAAATAAATCATTGCCACTGCAATCCTTGCTTGAGGCTCTGTTTCTATAGGAGTCAGAACAGGTCAGAGCAGGCAAGTAGGATTTTGGATATTTTTCTCCTTGTATCTCAGGCTGGAAGTTATGCTCAGAGAGTCCTTTCAGAAATTACAAACAAGATAACCTTCCTGGATATCTGTCCATTAAAATATTTTCTTCTGGAAAAAAGATGGCGACCGGCAGGAAGGTAGGGAGAGAGAGAGTGTGAGTGAGGAACACATAGAGGAGAGTGTAGATGTGTGTGGTGTGTGTGTGTGTATGAGATAGGGTCAGTTAGATTCTGCAGGTCTTCCAAGGGGCTCCCTAACAGGGCAGCCCTAGACGGCGGAGCCCCGCGCACAAAGCGGACACTTCTCAGCGGCTGGTGAGGACGAGGAGACCATGCCATCTTGAGAAACAGAGCTGCCTGAGACTCGGATCCTGGCTTCTGACACAAACCAGGACCCTGCAACCACTGGGGACAGAGAACTGCTATCACAGCTTCAGACCAACAAACAAAAATCCAGACTTCCCCGCAGATTTCCGTGAGTCAAAGAGCCTATCCCCCTCCTCGCAGGTGCACGGAGAAAGCCATAGTAACTGATAGACCCGCCCCTCCCCCAAGCTGCCAAGCTTTGCGCAGGGACGCGCTCCCCCTTAGGGAATTTGGCGCGCACGTGCGCCCGCGGGACAGAAGCAGCTCCCCGTCGGGGAAATCTGTCAGTGCGCACAGAGGGCTCCCCTTTGGGGAATTTGGGGGAATTTGGCTCGCGGGTCACAGCTCCCCCTTCGGGGATCCTTAGAGCGTGCACAGAGGAGCTTCCCTTTAGGGAATTTGGCGCGCAGGACGGACTCCGCCACCCTTCCGGGACTTTGGGAGAGTGCACTGAGCCAGCTCACCCTCAGGATTTTAAGAATGTGCGCTCTAGTCGGTTTGGCTCAGTAGAGAGAGCACACACAGGATGCAGCTCCATTTCAGGGAATTTGGCACGCCAGACACAGCTGCCTGGGATCACTGACTCACAGCGCATTCACACTAAGAGCCAGAGACCCCAATTGTTGGTGCGTGCACACACAGGGACCCTGATTCTCAACGAGAAACCGCACAAGGCAACAGAGACTTTGACACTCGAGTCTTGGTGCAGACACAGGGAAACTCTGACTCCTGGCACATGCTAAGGATCTCATTTTCGGCACATACCAACAGTGTGGTGCAGACAGGGCCCCTGATTCTAAGTGTGCACACGAGACCACACGGAACACTGGGGACACTGATCCTGGGCAAGTCTGGTTCCCACCAACCAAAGGCAGCCACACGTCCTAGTGTCAGAGCTCTTCAGTGAAACTAGGGTGGAGTGAAGTCCCCACAGCACACGGCCCAGGTCCACGCAAACGGAAGCTTGAGCTTTCTGGTAATAGCCAGAATGGGGAAATCAAACACATGGAGACTAAACAGCATGCTATTAAACAAGGACTGGGTCACCAGAGAGATCATGGAAGAAATAAAAAACATCATGGCAACAAATGACAATGAAAACACAACAATCCAAAATCTATGGGACACAGCGAAAGCAGTCTTGAGAGGGAAGTTCATAGCTCTACAAGCCTATTGCAAAAAACAAGAAACAATGGTAATAAATTACTTAACCCTACAACTCAAAGAGCTAGAAAAAGAGCAGCAAGAAAAGCCCAGTGTAACCAGAAGGAAGGAAATAACAAAGATCAGAGCGGAGATAAATGACATAGAGACCAAAGAAACAATACATAAGATCAACAAAACCAAGAGCTGGTTCTTTGAAAGGATAAACAAGATTGATGGACCTCTAGCCAGGCTCACCAAGAAGCAAAGAGAGAGGACCCAAATAAACAAAATCAGAAATGAAAGAGGTGAAATAACAACAGACCCCGCTGAGATACAAAGGATTGTTACAAAATACTACGAACAACTCTATTCCAACAAACTGGACAACCTGGAGGAAATGGACATATTCCTAGAAAAATATAACCTTCCAAAAATCAATCAAGAAGAATCTAAACAGCTCAATAGGCCAATAACTATAGACGAAATTGAAGCAGTCATCAAAAAGCTTCCGGCAAACAAAAGCCCGGGGCCTGATGGCTTCACAGGAGAGTTTTACCAAACATTCAAGGAAGAACTAAAACCTATCCTCCTCAGACTATTCCAAAAAATTCAAGTGGAAGGAACACTTCCAAGCTCCTTCTATGAAGCCAGCATCACCCTAATACCAAAACCAGATAAAGACAACACAATGAAAGAAAATTACAGGCCAATATCCCTCATGAACATAGATGCCAAAATCCTCAACAAAATTCTAGCAAATCGGCTCCAGCAGTACATCAGAAAGATCATACACCATGACCAAGTAGGATTTATCCCAGGAATGCAAGGATGGTACAATATCCGCAAATCAATAAACGTGATACATCACATAAACAAATTGAAAGATAAAAATCACATAGTCATATCAATTGATGCAGAAAAAGCATTTGACAAAATCCAACACCCTTTCTTGATAAAAACTCTCAACAAGGTGGGAATAGATGGCTCATATCTCAACATAATAAAAGCTATATATGATAAACCCACAGCAAACATCATACTCAATGGACAAAAACTAAAAACATTTCCCCTAAGAACAGGAACAAGACAGGGATGCCCACTCTCACCACTCCTGTTTGACATAGTACTGGAAGTATTAGCCATTGCAATTAGACAAGAAGAAGAAATAAAAGGCATCCAAATTGGAAAAGAACAAGTAAAGCTGTCTTTATTTGCAGACGACATGATATTGTACATAAAAAATCCAAAAGACTCCGTCAAAAAACTAATAGACTTAATAAATGAATTCGGCAATGTAGCAGGATACAAAATTAACGCCAAGAAATCTATGGCCTTTCTATACACCAATAGTGAACTTACAGACAGAGAGACTAAAAAGGCAATCCCATTTACCATCGCACCAAAAAAATTAAGATACCTAGGAATAAACTTAACTAAGGAGGTAAAAGACCTATACACAGAAAACTACAGGACACTGAAAAAAGAGATAGAGGAAGACGTAAACAGATGGAAGAACATACCATGTTCATGGATTGGTAGAATCAACATCATTAAAATGTCCATACTACCCAAAGCAATCTATAGATTCAATGCACTCCCCATTAAAATACCAACAGCATATTTCACAGACCTTGAAAGAACTCTCCAAAAATTCATCTGGAATAAAAAAAGACCCCGAATAGCCACAGCAATCCTGAGAAAGAAGAATAAAGTAGGAGGGATCTCAATACCAGATTTCAAGCTGTATTACAAAGCCACTGTTCTCAAAACAGCCTGGTACTGGCACAAGAACAGACATATAGATCAAAGGAACAGAATAGAGAATCCAGATATTGACCCAAACCACTATGCTCAATTAATATTTGACAAAGGAGGCATGAACATACAATGGAATAAAGACAGTCTCTTCAATAAATGGTGTTGGGAAAACTGGGCAGATACATGCAAAAAAATGAAGCTTGATCACCAACTTACGCCATACACAAAAATAAACTCAAAGTGGATACAGGACTTAAACATAAGACGGGAAACCATAAAAATACTAGAGCAATCCACAGGCAGCAAAATGTCAGACATATGCCAAAAGAAATTCTTCACTGACACTGCCCCTAGGGCAATGGAAGCTAAAGAGAAAATTAACAAATGGGACTACATCAAAATAAAAAGCTTTTTCACAGCAAAAGAAACCATCAACAAAACAACAAGAAGTCCCACTGCATGGGAAAACATATTTGCAAATGGCATCACTGATAAAGGTTTAATCTCCAACATCTACAGGCAGCTTATACAACTTAATAAAAGGAAGATAAATGATCCAATAAAAAAATGGGCAACAGACCTAAATAGAATCTTTTCAAAAGAAGACAGAAGGAAGGCCAAGAGACACATGAAAACATGCTCAACGTCACTAATTATCCGAGAGATGCAAATCAAAACAACAATGCGGTACCATCTCACACCTGTCAGAATGGCTATCGTCAACAAATCAACAAACGACAAGTGTTGGCGAGGATGCGGAGAAAAAGGAACCCTCGTGCACTGCTGGTGGGAATGCAGACTGGTGCAGCCACTGTGGAGAACAGTATGGAGTTTCCTCAAAAAACTGAAAATGGAACTCCCATTTGACCCAGTAATCCCACTCCTGGGAATATATCCAAAGAAACTAGAAACACCAATTAGAAAGGATATATGCACCCCTATGTTCATAGCAGCACAATTCACCATAGCTAAGATTTGGAAACAGCCTAGGTGCCCGTCAGCAGATGACTGGATCAGAAAACTGTGGTACATCTACACAATGGAATACTATGCTGCCATAAAAAAGAAGGAATTCTTACCATTTGCAGCAACCTGGGAGGAATTGGAGAACATTATGTTAAGTGAAATAAGTCAGTCAATGAAAGAAAAATACCACATGATCTCACTCATTTATGGATAATAAAGAACATTATAAACTTGAACAAAAAGATAGATACAGAGACAGTAAAGCATCAAACAGACTGTCAAATTACAAGGGGAAGGTTAGGGAGAGGTGGGGGAGATAAGAGATCAATCAAAGGACTTGTATGCATGCATATAAGCATAACCAATGGATGCAAAACTCTAGGGGGTGGGGGCATATATGGGAGTGGGGTGTGTGGGGGGGCAATGGTAAGATATGTACACATATAATACCTTAATAAAAAAATTGAAAAAAAAATATTTTCTTCTCATAGTATTCCCTCCTGGCCACCTTTAGATATTTCTCCCCTCGGTTTAATCAAGGTTTGTGATGCATTTCCTTCTTGCTCTTTACAATGAGTTTCTGGGGGAATGACCAGGAATTTCACCTAAATGCTTTCTGTTGGTAAAGCTGGCATGGTAGCCTTATAAAGAGCAATCTGAGATTCTCAGCCCCCCTGGTGGTAGGAGGCTTATCCTGTGCTTTTGAAGGCAAAGCACCTCATGGGGAAAATGAGATGTGCACATGGCAAATACTTTAGTAACAAAGGAAGAGCTGGGCTCAGTTTTACAAAGTCCCCGGGAAAAACTGCTGCCCTCATTAGAGGTGGTATTTTTCCTTCACTCTTTCACATACGCCATTCTTCCTGTGTCACAGTTGTGTGGTGATCTAACCAGACAGTGACAAGGCCAAAGAAGAATTGAATGTGCGCTATTGTGTGCTCAATGACAGCCTTGGGGAAAATGCGTACACATACCTTCATTTAACTGTCAGGGAGTGATGGGGATGATAAGACATGGTGCAAAATAGAGAAAGTGTGGCCTTTAGGGCAAGGATGAACTTGGATGTATAATTAGATGCCTAGTAAAACATAAACTGATAGTTCATAAATTCCTTAGTACAATTGTTGGCAAACTGCAGCTCAGGAGCCACATGCGGCTCTTTGGCCCCTTGAGTTTTTAGCAAAGGCCAGCTTAGGAGTACCCTAATCCTCTCTAATAAAATGGTAATATGCAAATTAACCATCACTCTGCTACATAAGCCACGCCCACCAGCCAAGCCATGCCCACCAACCAATCAGGGCGAGTATGCAAATCAGCCCCAATCCAAGATGGCTACAGCCACAGAGCAAGGTTTCCCAGGTAACAGAGCAAGCCAAGCTTTCCATAGCCGTTGCAGGCCTAAGCCTCCACTCAAGCTACAAAGTTTCAATTATAGAAGGTAAACAAATTCAAACAAATGGCGGCAGAATGGAGCTTGAGAGAGCAGGCCAGGGTTGCCGGCGGCAACAGGGGAAGCAAAGCTTTCCGCACACCCTGGCCGGGCTCACCCGCTTAAGGCTACAAAGTTTCAATTGTAGAAGGTGAATTAACTGCCACAGAAATGGCTGCTGCCCCAGGCTACAAAGTTTCAATTATAGAAGGAAAATAAATTCCAGATACCAGGGCCTCCCCTTGGGTTGCCAGGGGGCGTGGCCGGCCTGCAAACCACCACAGGCCCCTCGCTCAGGCCACCCCACACCCCAAGGAAACCCTCACCCTTATCTGTGACACCCTTCAGGGCAAACCAGCTGGCCCCCACCCGTGCACCAGGCCTCTATCCTATCTAATAAAAGAGTAATATACAGATTGATAATCACTGCAACACACAATATAGCTGCCCCATGTGGTCAAAGATCCTGCCCCCATGTGGACACAAGATGGCCACTACAAGATGGCCAGCAGGAGAGGGCAGTTGGGAGGCACCCGGCCTGCAAGGGAGGGCAGTTGTGAGGGACCAGGCCTGCAAGAGAGGGCAGTTGAGAGGGACCAGGCCTGCAAGGGAGGGCAGTTGGAGGTGATCAACCCTGCAGGAGAGGGCAGTTAGGGGTGACCAGGCTGGCAGAGGAGGGAAGTTGGGGGCAAACAGGCTGGCAGGGGAGCAGTTAAGCATCAACCAGGCTGGCAGCGGAGTGGTTAGGGGGTGATCAGGCTGGCAGGCAGAAGCGGTTAGGGGCAATCAGGAAGGCAGGCAGGCAAGCAGTTGGGAGCCAGCAGTCCTGGATTGTGAGAGGGATGTCCGACTGCCCGTTTAGGCCCGATCCTGTTGGGATCGGGCCTAAACGGGTAGTCGGACATCCCTCCAGGGGTCCCAGATTGGAGAGGGTACAAACTGGGCTGAGGGACAACCCCCCGCTGTGCACGAATTTCGTGCACCGGGCTTCTAGTTAAGTTAATAACAATGTACCTACCTATATAGTTTAAGTTTAAAAATTTTGGCTCTCAAGAGAAATTTCAATCATTGTACTGTTGATATTTGGCTCTGTTAACTAATGAGTTTGCCAACCACTGCCTTCGAAGATAGGAGACTGTTGAAGAATCAATGATAGAAAAGAGAATGGCTTTTCAGGAGCTTCTTGGGACCCCCATGGAATGGGGTTTGGAGGAGGTTTTTAGAACTGATCAGTTGTTACCGAGTACATTTTTGTCAATCCAATGAAAAGCTTTCTCTCTTATTTTTTCTGTCTCTGTATTTCATTTCTGGCTTTTGATCACATCGCCTCAGCCATTCAAAAATTACTTTCAAGTGGTGTTATGCCCCTTCTTGCATATCACTACCTTCCCCCTATTAAGTTTCCTTTCTAGGAACATGACATTCTAAAAGTGGAGGATAACAGTATTTTCAGTGTTGCCTTTTCATATGAAGAATTCATTTCATCCTTAGGAATCTCACTAGACTCTCTCTCTAGGATTTGCATTCTAATTTTTCCTTCATTATATAAAACTAGAGGCCTGGTGCATGAATTCAGGCATGGGTGGGGTCCCTTGGCGTGGCCTATGGGGATTGTGCCAAAACCGGCAATCCAATGTCGCCTGCTGCTCCTGCCTGCCACTCCTGCTCATCAGGCCCAGCTGTGCCTGCCCTGGGCTTGCACCCAGTCAGTTCTGATCAGGAGAGGCTTGAGTGCACTGCAGTGGCACTCACCAGCCATGAGCCCTGCATCTGGCACCCATCCCGAGGGCGGGGGGGACCAGGACACAATCAGCCCTCTGGGCAGGCGGTGGGATGCCCCTGCTGGCCTGGGATCTGGATATCCTGCTGACATTAAAGCTGGTTGTTGGGAGCCACCTGGCAGCCACTTTTATATCGTTTCTTCCTTGCAGAACGTCTATGGAGGGGAAGCGACCATGATGTCCGAGGCTGACTTCCAAGAGGCTGGTGGCACCGTTGGAATTGTGCCCACAATGCCGGGTACTTGGGTGCCTGGCCCATTCTCTGGAGATTGGATCTGCAGGACTACTGAAGGAGTTTATGGCTGCCGCAGAGCTGGTGGGCCACCAGGATGGGTTGGTCAGCTGGGCTGGGTCAGTCAGCTGAGTGGCACTCCCACTGTGGGAGCGCTCTGACCACCAGGGGCAGCTCCTGCATTGAGTGTCTGCCCCCTGGTGGTCAGTGAGCATCATAGTGACCCGTCAACTGGTTGACCAGTTGCTCAGTTGCTTAGCCTTTTATATATACAGATTTATATACATAGATGATAGTACACCACATACCTCATGCTCCACACCAATGTTATCATCTGACATCTCACCTCCAACCCAAACTGTAACCAATTGAGAGGAGGCAGGTACACATCATGTACTCAGGGAAACCTGGGACAGGCAAACAAGGGGAGCACTATGGTTGGGTCCAATGTGATAACCCTGTGCCATGGCTTCCAGAAGTGGACATTCCAACTTGCCTTAGTCATAGTATAACCTTGACAGTCCTTTCATTGCCTAAAATTGAATAAAAAACAAAATAGTCTGTGACACTGAAAAAAGAAGCGAAATGCTTGGGGGATGAGTTAAGGCTGAGAACTCATTTTGATTAGTCAATAACCATAGACTTGCAATTAATTGCTGTCACCACAAACCAGCTTTCTATTGTTCACTGTTTCATAAGAATCGTTGTTTGTTTCCTTGGCATTGTAGCTATGGTGAAAACCTCATTGAGAGATGACTGTGCACCTGAGACCAAAATCAGAGATGTTATTTTCTGCAAATTCTGACACTATTCATGGTTTGAACTGACAGGAGGGAGCCAATCGTAGGAATACTAGAGAAAGAGTCCCTAAGGCAGGGGTCCTCAAACTTTTTAAACAGGGGGCCAGTTCACTGTCCCTCAGACTGTTGGAGGGCCGGACTATAGTTTAAAAAAAAACCTCTGAACAAATTCCTATGCACACTGCACATATCTTATTTTGAAGTAAAAAAACAAAATGGCAAAAACACCCGCATGTGGCCCGCGGGCCATAGTTTGAGGACGCCTGCCCTAAGAGAAGGATTTTTACATAATACAGGTGGAGATGGAAAGTCCATGCCTGGGCAATTGTTTCATTTAAAAAGGATGTATTAAGTACTTTCTCTATGTGTGGTACTCTACCAAACAAGTGGGAATTAGATGGTAGGCAATAACAGATTTAGTTCCTAGTCTTGAGGAGTGAGACATACATTAACCAAATAAACACATATGTATATGATTATGGATGGTGTGAAGTACTCCGGAGGGAAATAATTATGAGAGAATATGACTGGTTATAGGGTTTGGGGAAGATTTTGCTGAGGAGGCAACACTTGCCAGTCATGCAAACATACAGGTGAAAATGGAAATGCTCCCTGATATGTTCAGGTATTTACCTTAAGTTAATCACACACTTGGAGGACTGGAGTGTCTGAGCATTATGAGAAATAATGAGAAATATTGGCAACAATTAATTTTTGTATTTCTAGAAAACATGCATAATTCTAAGACAATAGGCATAAATTAGTAATTTGGAGTCTTTGAAAAGTTAAAGCTTCTATTTAACCAAAGTCATCATAATAATAATGCAAAAAACTTGGATTGGTGGATGATATTTACAATAACCTGTTGAAAAATTGGTATCTAAAATATATAAAGAAGTCTTTAAAAACCTTAAGGAAAATCAATTGTAAATGTATAAGGGATGTGCCAGACAATTCTCAGTACAATTTCAAATATCTTATAAGTATCTGAAAAGATAATGAACCTCACCAGTAGTCATGGAAGTGGTAATAAAAACCACTATGATTTTCTGTTTCACACCAAGTAGACTGACCAAAATTATTAAGCTTAACAATACTAAGTATTGTTGGGAGTATTAATGGGGACAATAACTTTGTCAAACAATTGAACAATACCAAAGACAACTGAAGGCACGTATATTCTATAACCTGACCATTTCACTTTAAGGATATACCCAACTGACATTCCTGTACATGTAAACATAGAAGCATGATAAAGAATGTTCACTGCAATTGTTCTTTATTATAAAAAATTGGAAACAACCTAAATTACCCAAGAATAGATAAATTGTGTTGTCTGTATATATTGGAATATTATTCACCCATTAAAATGAATGAATTGTAACTACATGTATCTACATGGCTAAAACTCAAAAAATATATCAGTGTTTTGTTTCTTCCAGTGAGGGAAATAGGATGACTAGGAGTCAGAGGTGATAAAAGTATTTTTGTTTATTTATGCTTTTGGAACCTAAATTTTGCATCAAGTAAACATATTAAAAAACACAATTTTTAAAATGGAGAATAATAAAAATGTTGCAGAGGGCTGGTATAGAATTCTTTATAAGTTTTAATGCAGACCAGATAAAAAACTACCACATCACTACTGCTCCCCTCATCGTTTATACCACCAAACTCTCCTAGTTTAACTCAGATAGAGTCCAGACTCCTCCCATGGCTTCTCAGCCTGGCCACTGCAATGCCTGGGAAACAAAGCTCTTGGTTTCTTCCATTATTTGCTTCTGACAACAAAGACAACAGGGAAGAATAATATAGCAAGGAGCAGTGGATATTAGGACCTATACAGCTGGGGGAGCTGTGGGCACTGAGGTCTCACTCTCCTTCCACCTCTGGGGATAAACCCGCATGTGCAGAGCAGCTCCTGCCCTGGGCAGCCTTCTTGGGGAGCCCAGCTCCTCTCGCTGATCCTGTCAGCTGTTCTTCCTTCATCAAAATAGTTTTCTTCCTTCTGTCAGAAAATTATCACACTGTGTGGTTTAAGTTAGGTCAAGTACTTTGCTGAGATCTGTTGTATATATTGTCAGAATAAATATATAACTTGGCTGATGTCTACAGTGTGACCAGCTCAGATCTCTAAGTCCTGGTGACTCTGAGTGCAGCTCTCTGATGAGGGAGAGCTGATCCTCACCTTGGTCCCCTTCAACTGGATGCTAAGGACTAAGCCTTAATGCTCAGTTGACAGGGTCTCAGATCACAAGCTCAATATCTTCTCTCATTATTAAGTCCCTCTACTTTGCCTGTAGTTAGCCTAGATTTTCCTTTTCATTCGAGGCTGAGCCAGTCTTCAAACTACTTAGAGAAGCTGGCAGAGAAGAAAATACTCTTTTTTCTTAACCCACTATATGCCTATTGAATGTCCTGTCCTTCTGCTGATATCTGGCGATCCCTAAGGCCCTGGGCCATCCTATCCTGACCTCCCAGGTCAGACAGGTGAGCCTTCTTCTTAGGCTCCCCTTGGCCTGCTCAGAGTTCTTCCTGCTCAGGAACTTGTTCTTGCTTCTACCAAGGCCTATGTGCCTTCTAATTGGGTTGATGTTCATGTTTCCTGAGAGTCTGAGTGATTTTGAACCCAATATACAGAAGGACTAATGTCTGTGGAAGGAGATATCCAAAACTCAACTCTTCAGGTGACTCTGAGCTGTTCCTAGCTCACATTTCTCCTCAGCTCCACTTAAAAGCTTTGTCATTGTCACTTTGGTGTTCCTGGTATTTGTGGTAGGCAGAATCCTAAAATGCCTCCCTGTGAGCCTCACACTTGTATAGTCGCCTCCACTTTGAGTGTGGCTGGAATCTGTGAATATAATGAGATATCACTTCCACGATTATTTTAAAGTGTATGGCAAAAGAAAGATGATCTAGATGGGCCTAACCTTATTACATGAACCCTTCAAAAGCAGAGAGTTTTCTCCAGCTGGTTGCAAAAATTCAGGTAATAGAAAACCAAGTATGAAGAGGATTTGTGCCCTTGCTGGCTAAAAGATTGAGGGGGCTGTGTGGCAAGGAATGAGGGCAGCCTTCAGGAGCTGAGAGCTGCGCTTCCACCACCTGGTAGGCAGCAAGGAGATGGGGCCCTACAACTGCGAAGAACTGTGTCCTGCCAACATCCTGAATAAGCTTGGCAGCCGATTCTCTTCCAGATCCTGCAGATGAAAGCCCAGACTGGCTGAGACCTTGATTTTGGGCTTTAGAGACCCTGGACAAAGAACCCAGTTGAGCCTGCACAGACTTCTGACCTATAGAACTGTGAGATAACAGTTATTAACAGTTATTTTAAGCTGCTAAATTTTGGTAATTTCTCACACAGTAATAGAAAATAAATACAGCATTTCTAAGAGATAATCCACTTGACACCTTTTTAAAATCTTTACCCAAGGATTTGTTTTTATTGAATTTAGAGAGAGGGAGAAAGAGAGGGAGAGAGAGAGAGAGAGAGAGAGAGAGAGAGAGAGAGAGAGAGGCATCAGTGTGAGAGAGAAACATTGATCCATTGCCTCCTATATGTGCCCATACTGGGGATTGAACCACAGCCTTTTTTGGTTTATGGGATGATGCTCTAACCGACTGGGCCACCTGGCCAGGGCTATACATCTTTTATTTCAAATCACAAAGCTGCAAACATGGCATGACTATATATATATTTATATACTACAGGCCCAGTGCACGGTTTTGTGCACTGATGGGGTCCCTTGGCCTGGCCTGTGGGGATGGGGCTGAAACCGGCCCGGTGCATGGATTCCTGCATTGGTGGGTTCCCATATACCTATGCATTGGGCCTCTAGTATGCATATAAGATCTTTGGTTAATTTTTTCCCACCCTCTCTCCTCCCCCCTTCCCTCTGGCTATGAAGGTGCTGCGGAGTTGTGGCTGCAGTTTCCTGTGAAAGGACCCAAGAGCAGGTAGGTGGGGCTGACGCTTAGCATGGAGAAGGAGCCCATTAACCAGTTCTGAGGAGCCACCAGGTATAACTACTGCACACCCAGGGAACAGTTATCTAACCGCTGTGCCTGGCTTGGGCCTGTGTTGCAAATTCACCCCCTGGAGGAGCATCATGTTTATAGCGACCATAGGCCCTGTAGGCTCTCAGAGGCCCTAATTCTCCCAGCTCTAGCAGCTTCCCTCTTTTCTTCTCAGAGAGTAAGTTCACAGCCTGGAGGGTGAAGGATTCCCCCCTGCCTAGGTCCCCAACTCCCAGTTCCTACCCAAATGCCCCAGTCCCCAGAGCCAAGGTAGTCAGATGCTCAGTATCACCTGAAAGGGAACCTTACTTCCTGTTGGTTTCCCCATGCACAGCTGCATGGTCCTGTTGTAATAACGGTGTAAGTGGTCTTCTCACTCCCCTCCTTTTGCAAGGTCAGCTGTACCTCCTGTAGAATGTCTGAATATGTGCCCCTTAGGGCGACCTTCCCCCAACCGGCCACAGTGCACTTCTGTCCTGGCCTCAACCTGTTCTTGTATCTGGGCAGTTGGAGGGGGCTTCACAGTGCCAGTTTGCTTGATGCTTCTCTTCAGCTGATGGGGAAGAGGCAAGGGAGCCCAGGTCAGCCTGTGGTCTTTAGGCCTTGACTCCAAGTCACACCAGGTGTCAAAGCCCAGGTGACTGAAATGTGAAAGAAGGAAGGGAAATGCTTCATTCTATTGGAGGGGAAACTATGTAGACTCAGAAGAATGAGAGCAGCAGGATGTTTCCTTACCTGCAGTAAGATGATGTCCTTGGAGAAGTTCTTATGACTATAGTCTGGGTGGGGGATGGCTCTTTTTACCAGGAAGTACTACTGGGTCTCTTCCTTCTTTTCAATGTTGTGGGCCCCCAGGATGACATTGATTGACCTGCACAGAGAGCAGAGTGGGTGAGTTTGGGGGGCAGGTAGAGTCACAAGATCTAAGCCCCGGAGCTGTTAAGGGCAGGTGATAGCTGGGGCAGGGCAGGGCTACAAACAGGAGAAATCGAGGCCACGGGGGACAGTGGCTGAGTGATTCTGCTTCTCAGTGACATTGAGGTTAGGGAGCTGGGAGCTCTTTCTGGGCCTCAGGAAATATGAAATTGCTTGGTTTTGCATTTTGACCCTAATGCATTAGTTCATGGTCCACTACTGCTTTATTTGCTCAGTGTGATCCTTTTCTTCCCAACTATGTTACTTGCTGTCACCTCTGACCCTCTGAGCTCAAAACTTACCTGTCCTATTTCTCAGCCTCTCATTGCTCTGTCATGATCTCAGAGAGCTCTTCTAATGAGGTCTCACAGGCTTGAGATACCTGGATCCTGGAGAGCTGCCCTGGGCTGCAGCTCCTTGGATGAAGGACAGGGTCCCTGTAGGGGTCTCAGGAGGTGTAACCTGGCTTCAGCCTCTCACCTTCCATTGTAGTGAGCAGCTGTCAGAACAAACTTGTTTCCCACAAAGACACCAGCACACCAGGACTCCTTCTTATCTTTAGTATGTCATGTAGGGGCAGGAGTAGGGCTTGGCTTTGTGTCCCTCGATGATCCCTTGAAGGAAAAGTGTTTTGCACTTGTGTGTCCCCACTAAGTCCCTAGGCAGGCATGAGCTTGATGACTCAGAGCGTTGGGCATTTAGGAGCCTGGGCTGGGAAAGGGAAGAGCAACAGGCTGGGTCTGTGACTTTGCCTGCCACATACTTGTAGGCGAGAATTCTGGTCTTAGGGACAGAGAAGGCCTGGAGGCTCCTGAAAATTCCTCTCCAGACTTTGCTTGGTGTTGGGTGAGCTTCTGAGGCCCCTGTGGTGCTGTGATGTCCAGAGCAGTGCGCTTTGCAGTGTCCAGGACTTACGTTTAGGGATCTAGATGTTGCAGAGCTGTCATAGGGCCTGTCACGTGGGCAGTTGCCAGTGTTTGTTGACTGCCTGAAGGCATGGCCCCATTGGGCCTCTGGAGGAGTAATAAAAACAGAGTTTGAGAAAGGGACTGAGGGGCCTTGAGATGGAGCAGAGGAAGCAGCAGTCTTCTGGGGATGGTGACCCCACCAACTGGGGGGTAGTTGACCTCTGGGCTTCTCTCCTAAGCAGACCTTGAAGATAGCACCTGTCTCATCACAGACATGGAAGCCAGGACTCTCTTCCCTCTGCAGTTTCCCAGCCGCTGCCATGCACTTTTAGGAAGTTCCACTCTCCACATGGGCCTGGCGAGAGCATTGCACCCCCCAGCTTTTCTTGAGAATAGGCTTCTGCCCTGTCTTTTCTGCCTGTGGCTCATCCAGCATCATGTGTGGGGGTCTGAGATGGGATGGGAGCTGGGGTTCAGAACATTCCTGGTGGAGAGCTGGATCAGCGATGTGCAGAAGAGCCAGTATGTCTGTGCCCACTGTGGGATGGGTTGGGCTTGTGAGGGTGGGCATGGTCACAACTGCTTCTGTTGATGGGAATAGGATAAAGACCAGCAGGAGCATGAGCGGGGATGGCTGCATCTTCCCAGGAAGGCTGCTCAGGTCGGAGCTGCTGGTGTTTCTCTGTGCTCTCCATTAGCGCCCAGAAGAGGAAGAAGGTGGGGATGGGCTTTGTGACCTGAGTCCCCCTCTGGTTTTGTAGTGCTTCATCTCAGAAGGCTTTCTATGAAGCATCCCCATCCCCATGCCTCCTGCCTGATGATCTCTGTCTGGGTGCTTGTGTGAGAAGTATGCAGTGACCACATCAGTACCCACAGCTGATGACTCAGAGCAGACTCTATGCCCAAACAGGAACCCAAGGGTGCAGGTGGGGACTGTAGGGTGTGGTGTTGACCAGTGAAGGTACTGGAGCCCAGAAACCAGAGTCCCTAGTGAGAGAACCCTCAGTGCCTCATCTCTATGCTACTAAGCCTATCAAGATAATTTATTTCATGCATCTGTGTTTAGGCCCTTCTGTACCCTATAGGCCAAATATATGGGAGATCTATCTCCTTCCTTAGCGAGCTGACCATCTGTTGGGGGAGACTGAAACATTACCGAACAGAGTAAGTGATGCATGAGGGAGTAACAGCATGGCCACCATCTACTAAACCAACATAGCAACACATTGGTCATCACATCTTCCTTCTGAGGGTATATTTAACATCTTTTAATGTTCAAATGGTTAGAGCAGTAAGTCCATCTGTTATTGGAGAATTGCACGTGTGAAATTTCTCCATTGCTAGTGGGAGTAGGGTTCTTGGGACGCTGCTGGAATAAGTATTTTCAGAGAACCCCACGGGAGGATGAGATGTGGTAGAAAGATTTACTTGCATGAAGTTATATTCCTTTGTTTTAAAGTCCCATTTCCCTTATACCAGTCCTGAAAGGGTGCAGCTGGGGGTTTAGCAGAGCTTAAAGCAAAGCCACTGTCCAAAGTTTCCATTCTAATGTGGAGCTACATCTGGCACTGCATCAGGCTAGTTCCCAGTCCATCAGTCCATCATGTGTGTGTCCACATGGCTGTCGGCTATATGGGTGTGTTCAGAGCATGAGAGGCTTGTAAGGCAGGAGTCAGGTGCAAGCAGCAAGAAAGAAGGTCAAGAGGGCCAAAGAGGAAACTCCCTTTGTTCAGGAGCTTATGTAGTTTAGATTTTGTACCCTTGCCATGGCCATGCCTATTCTGGCCAATGACCTGTTCTCAGGTGTGACTGGCAGGTAATCACATTTCCTATGTCATTCAGACCTGTCCAGTCCCTTCCCCCAGGATTGCAGGAAACAGACCTGGAGAGTGCTGACACAAATGGCATGTCTATATTATCTGGCCTTCTTTTTGCTCTTTTTTCTGTTAATTAATTAATTAATAACCTAGTTAATTATAATGGTATCACATCTATTTTATTCATATTTTAAACAAAATCCTGCTATTGACATGTATTGGCCTAAAGCAGTGGTCGGCAAACTCATTAATCAACAGAGCCAAATATCAACAGTACAACGATTGAAGTTTCTTTTGAGAGTCAAATTTTTTAAAATTAAACTATATAGGTAGGTACATTGTTATTAACTTAATTAGGGTACTCCTAAGCTGGCATTTGCTAAAAACTCAAGGGGCCAAAGAGCCGCATGTGGCTCGCGAGCTGCGGTTTGCCTACCACTAAAGAAATAAATCTCTGTGGCCATAGAAAAAAGAGAATATAGTATAAGAGTTTTATTAGTACCTTAGTATTTGGGGTAATTTTAATTTATTGTTACTTGTATTTTTCCAATACTTAATTTTGTTTTAAAGACATTAGTCTAATTTTAAAGCAGAAGGAAACAGAACCCCTGCACATGTGGTAAAGGGAGTAAAACTGATGCTTCCAATGATCTGAACAGAGATGTGAGGAAGTGATTTCACTACCAGTGACCCAGTGACCTAGGATTTCATGCCAACCTTCCCACTAAAACAAATAAAAACAGAATTTTAAAAATGTCTTAACAACTGTCAAAACCTTAAAGAAATGCCAATGCAGAAATGATTATCAGGCCAAACCTATAGGAATACTGGGAGTCCAGTACGATAGCTATTTATCTGAGGGCATATGCTGAACCCAAAACCTTTGAACCTTGGTTTGATGACCATATAAAGTTAAGGCCTTAAGCTTTTGTTATCATGATGGATGTGTGCCAAAGCAGCTCGCAGATTCAAATACAAATCTAGAGAAAATTCATTTAATTACAGATTAAAACCTCACCTGAAATTATTTTGCAAATCTCTCTATATAAAAGGTTAATATGCAAAGTGTCCCCTTGGGAGATCGACCAGGAGACTGGGAGTTCGATTGCTTGCTATGATGTGTGCTGACCACCAGGGGGTGGTATGGAACGAAGGAAGGGCCTGACTGGCAGCCAGGGAAGAAAGGCCCTAATCCACAGCCAGGCCTAAGGACCCTCTGGGCCTCAATAAGTCCAGCAACCCCCCCCCCCCCCCCCCAAAGAACAACTACTTTAAATATTGGGACAATATTATTTGTATAATCTGATACAGATTACAAAACAAGTATGTTGAAATAAAAACAAGCTTTAAAATAGTTGTAGGGAACATAAACATTTTAAAGGAGATATGCCATTGAAAAAAAGAACTAAATACAACTTTTAAAGTGAAAAACTTAATAACCAAAATTAAAGTCACAGTGGGTAAAGTAATAACAGATTAAAAAAAGTTGAAAAGAGAATTTCTAACCTAAAGTAGCTTAGAAATAGGTGTCAATAATGGAACACAGAGAGGCATAAAGGCAAAATATAGAAAATAATAGAATAAAAAGGTTGAACATGTGTTAAATTGAAGTTCTTGAAGAAAAAAAAAGAATAGGAAAAGGTTTAATGAGATAGTGGCTGAGATTCTTTCAAAACTGATGAACAACATCCAATTAAAGGTTAGGAAATGTAATTAAAATTAAAGTAAAATAATTAAAAGAAATCCACACTAGAAACCAATGTCTTAAGAAATGGCTGAAATCTTAAGAGAGATTAGTAGAGAAAGAAAGATGACTTTCAAAGAATGGTGATTAAAGGCTGAATTCTCAATAGCAACAATGAGTGAAGGCCACCCAGGAAAAACCAACTTCATAATCCTTTGGCAAGATTTTTAGACACATCCTATAAATTGATTAGTAATGGTACAGAAGTTATGAATAGCTGATGAAAGAATGAGCATACATAGGACAAACCGACCAACAAATGCAGATTACACACTTTACAAACACATATAGAATATTTGCACAATATTGACCATAGATTAGGCCATAGGTTAGATCTTAAAAAAAATGTTTAGAGACTTAAAACTATACATCAAGGAGATTAAGCTAGAAGCTCATAACCAGAATATGAGCAGAAAATTCTTGTATTTTTAAAAGTAAAGATATAGACTGTCATGAGTCAAAGTCAAAACCACGAGACCTAGGATGGCTGCAGTCTTAACAAGAGGCTGAGTGCCTTGTTCCCAGCCAGAGACTGGATTTACAGCTAAAATATTGTGCTCTCAGCTTGAAAAAACACACACAAGAGAAGTATAGCTGATTGGATGTATTTTGTCTAAGGAGCACTGAAGAAACATGGAGAATGGTAAGAGAGGGGGAATCATAAAAGGAGGAGCCCCCCTGGAGCTGGTGCTAGGATGGGAGGCCCAAGTGATAGTGGCTACACAGCTCCCTCACCTTGGGAGTGTGGCCTGGCATCCAAAGTATGGACCTCAAGCCCCGGATAACAGCAAAACAGGAAGCAGAGGCCCTGCAGCATCAGGCAAAAGGATCCAGGGGAGCTACCTGCCTGGGAGGCTGGGCCCACACCTTCCCGCTGAAACAACACACCTGATGTTGGCAGCCCCAGCAGGAGAGATTCACCCTGGCTCTAACTGCTGGGAAGGATGTGCTGCAGTGTGTGGCTCCAGAATAGAAAAGGGTCTGTGTGCTGCATCCAGCACTAATCCACAGAGACCCTCTGCTTTCCTGAAAGGCAATGGACAGAGCCCCACAAAGCATCTAAATTGTGTGGCGTGGGAAGGGGAAGAGGATCAGAGAGGGATTGGAGTTGGCGACAGGGCAGATCAGGAATTTTTGTGCTGCATTGAGACTTGGGATCCTGAGTGGAGCTAGAGATCAGTTTTACAGCGATCAGCTGTGAGGAGAGAGGGGAGACCTGCGTGGGGCTGACTTTGTAACCCCTCTGCTTGGACCTGAGGTGCAAGGACACCAGGTTCTCACAAAGCAGGGTTTTTTGTTGTTTCTTACTTTGGATGTGCTTATTTTTGGACAGCATCCCATGGCATCCACCAGGAAGGCTTATACTGGGGAGACAGACCAGCGAGAGCTGGGTTTGTATCTGCATTGTGGAGAGGCTGACCCCAGCACCCTGTCCGGTCAGCCAGCCAGTACTGGGAAAGGAGGGGTAGAGTACCTCTACCTCTCTTGCAGGCTGGGAGCTATCCCGCTGGGCACAGTTTGGTGGGGCTAGGGAGACTAGCTCAGAGGAGGATATACCAAGAGTATGACCCTCAGGAGCTATTGTTTGCCATGAGGAAATGCTTAGCCCTCCTCCTCGGGGCTGGGCGGGTAACATGCTCATCAGAGACTCTTTTTATCAATCCCATTGAGCCCAGAGCAGTTGAAACTACCCATACAGAAAGGGCAGCAGGCTGTATCCAATCTGTACCTGCATCAGGTCATTATAGGGGGAACTAGAGTGGGGGGTGGATATGGTAGACATTGAGAAATATGGCTCTGAAGCAGAGATTCATTTCCTCTCAACGAGTGCCCGAAGGTAAAATCTCTAAGTAAGGGGTCCTCTAGCCCTATGCTAGCCTGCTTTCACCCTCAAAACTCTTTTTGGAAGACGCCGGAGAAAGACCAAGGCAACTGCAGCGGAGAGGAGTAGCTGACAGAAGGAGGGGGTCCTCAGAGAGCCTTAGACTGGCCAGCTAGAACAGGACACTGAGAGACAAACTTGGATAGCTCCTGACATTGACTGACACAAAAGTACCTCCCAGAAGTCCTGAAATTAGCATACAAAACAGTGAGTCACAGACAACTTGAGCTGCCCAGACAATCTTCACTTGGCTGCCTTAAAAAATTTTGTTTTGCTTGGTTTTTTTTTTCAGTGTTTTCTTTGTTTTTTTTTTTTTTCTGCTTTATTACTTTGACATTTTTATTGTAATTGTTAATTTTTTTGCTTTTCTCTCTTATTTCTTTCATATCTCTTACTGGTCCCCTTCCTTTACTTACTCTATCTTTCTCTGCCGCCTCAGCCTCCCTGCCCCCCAGGCCTTTTTCTTAGCCATTCTTTCTTTTCATTGCCTGTCTCTCTCTTCTTGTTACCTTTGCATCACTTTTCTCTTCTGTCTTCTGTATTCTTGTTGTTGTTGTTTTTTAAAGTCTTCCTTTTCTCCTCTCTTATTTTTTGCTTTCCATTCTTACCTTTCAGAATTTTTTCCTGCCCCATTTATCGTTCAGTATCCTCTTTACTTTTTTTTTTTTACTATCAACAATATTTTCCTTTTTCTTTTTAAAAATTCTTCATTGTTGAAAATATTACATATGTCTCCTACCTGCCCCCGACTCCATTGACCTCTCCCTGCTTGCTCCCACCCCCAACACATGCCCTCACTCCCCTAGTGTCTGTGTCTATTGGTTATGCTTATACTAGTATGCATGCATAAAAGTCCTTTGTTTGATCTTTTACCACCCCCTCTCCCACCCTCCCCTGTTTTCCCTCTGAGGTTTGATGGTCTGTTCAATGCTTCTATGTCTCTGTGTCTATTTTTGTTCATCAGTTTATGTTGTTCGTTATGTTCCACATATGAGTGAGATCATGTGATATTTATCTTTCTCCGACTGGCTTATTTCGCTTAGCATAGTGCTCTCCAGGTCCACCCATGCTGTTGCAAATGATAAGAGTTCTTTCTTTTTTACAGCAGCATAGTATTCCATTGTGTAGATGTACCACAGTGTTTTCATTCACTCATCTGCTGATGAACACTAAGGCTGTTCCCAAATCTTAGTTATTATAAATTGTGCTGCTATGAACATAGGGGTACATATATTCTTTCTGATTGGTGTTTCTGATTTCTTGGGTTACATTACTAGAAGTGGGCTTTCTGGGTCAAATGGGAGTTTCATTTTTAATTTTTTTGAGGAAACTCCATACTGTTTTCCACAGTGGCTACACCAGTCTGCATTCCCACCAGCAGTGCATGAGAGTTCCTTTTTCTCTGCATCCTTGCCAGCACTTGTTGTTTGTTGATTTGTTGATGATAGCCATTCTGACAGATGTGAGATGGTACCTCATTGTCATTTTGATTTGTATCTCTCAGATGATTAATGATATTGAGCATGTCTTCATATGTCTCTTGGCCTTCTGTATGTCCACTTTTGAAAAGTGTCTATTTAGGTCCTTTGCCTATTTTTTGATTGGATTGTTTATCTTTCTTTTGTTAAGTTGTATCAGTTTCCTATAAATTTTGGAGATGAAACCCTTATCAGATGTATCATTGGCAAATATGTTCTCCCATGCTGTGGGCTCTCTTGTTGTTTTGTTGATGGTTTCTTTTGCTGTGCAGAAGCTTTTTATTTTGATGTAGTTCCATGTGTTTATTTTCTCCTTAGTTTCTATTGTCCCAGGAGATGTGTTGGTAAATATATCGCTACAACATATGTCTGATATTTGTTGCCTATGTATTCTTATAATATTTTTATGGTTTCCCATCTTACCTTTAAATCTTTTATCAATATTGAGTTTATTTTGTGTATGGTGTAAGTTGGTGGTCAAGTTTCTTTTCTTTTTTTTTTTTTTTGCATGTATCTATCCAGTTTTCCCAACACCACTTATTGAAGAGACTGTCTTGACTCCAGTGTATGCTCTTGCCTCCTTTGTCAAATATTAATTGAGCATAATGGCTTGGGTCAATTTCTGGATTCTCTGTTCTGTTCCATTGGTCTATATGTCTGTTCTTGTGAAGTACCAGGCAGTTTTGAGAACAGTGGCTTTGTAATATAGCTTGATATCTGGTATTATGATCCCTCTAACATTGTTCTTCTTTCTCAGGATTGCTGTGACTATTCGGGGTATTTTTTTTCATTCTATACTAGAGGCCCAGTGCATGAAACTCATGCACAGGTAGGGTCCCTAGTGGCTGCTGGCTGGCAGCCAGGGCTTCCCTTCCCCTAGCTGCCTGCTGCTGCCAGCTGGGCTGACCAGGGGGAGAGGCCCTGGGCAGTTGGCTGGCCAGCCCCACCCCCTGGTCGAATTCCTGGCCAAACTCCCGGTCAAGGGGACAATTTGCATATTAGGCTTTTATTATATAGGATTGATTTTTGGAGAGTTTGTTCTAGGTCTGTGAAATATGCCGTTGGTATTTTAATGGGGATTGCATTGAATCTATAGATGGCTTTGGGTAGTGTGAACATTTTAATGATGTTGATTCTATCAATCCATGAACACGGTATATTGTTCCACTGTTCATATCTTCCTCTAGCTCTTTTTTCAATGTCCTGTAGTTTTCCGAGTACAGATCTTTTAGCTCCTTAGTTAAGTTTATTCCTAAGTATCTTAATTTTTTTGTTGCAATGGTAAATGGGATGCTTTTTAGTTTCTCTTCCTGTGAGTTCATCATTGGTGTATAAAAATTCCATAGATTTCTGGGTGATAATTTTGTATCCTGCTACATTCCCAAATTTGTTTATTAAATCTAGTAGTTTTTTTGATGGAGTCTTTAGGGTTTTCCATGTACAATATCATGTCATCTGTGAATAATTACAGTTTCACTTCTTCTTTTCTTATTTGGATACCTTTTATTTCTTCTTGTCTGATCGCTATAGCTAGCACTTCTAGTACTATATTGAACAGGAGTGGTGAAAGTGGGCATTCCTGTCTTGGTCCACTTCTTAGGCAAAATGGTTTCAGTTTTTGCCCATTGAGTATGATGTTGGCTGTGGGTTTGTCATATAAGGCTTTTATTATGTGGAGGTCTGATCCCTTTATGCTCATTTTGCTGAAAGTTTTTATCAGGAAAGGGTGTTGGATTTTGTCAAATGCTTTTTCTGCATCAATTGATATGATCATGTGGTTTTTGGTTTTCAATTTCTTTTTGTAATGTATCACATTTATTGATTTGTGGATATTGTACCACCCTTGCATCCCTGGAATAAATCCCACTTGGTCATGGTGTATGATCTTTTTAATGTATTGCTAGATGCGATTTGCTAGAATTTTGTTGAGGATTTTGGCATCTATGTTCATCAGGGATATTGGCCTGTAATTCTCTTTCTTTGTAGTGTCTTTATCTGGTTTTGGGATTAGGGTAATGCTGGCTTCATAGAAAGAGCTTGGAAGTGTGCTTTCCTCTTGAATTTTTTGGAATAGTCTGAGGAGGAACGGTATTAGTTCTTTGAATATTTGGTAAAACTCCTCCATGAAGCCATCCAGACCAGGGCTTTTGTTTGCTGGAAGTTTTTTGATTACTGCTTCAATGTCATTGGTAATTATCAGCTTATTCAGGTTTTCTGATTCTTCTTGAGTGAGTTTTGGTTGATTGCATTTTTTCTAGGTTGTTCAGGTTGTTGGAATAGAGTTGTTCATAGCATTTTGTTTATAATCCTTTGTATGTCTGTGGAATAGATTGTTACTTCACCACTTTCATTTCTGATTTTGTTTATTTGGGTCCTCTCTCTTTGTTTCTTGGTGAGCTTGGCTAGAGGTTCATCGATCTTGTTTATCCTTTCAAAGAACCAGCTCTTGGTTCTATTGATCTTTTGTATTGTTGTTGTTGTCTTTTGGGAGGGTCTTTATTATTTCCTTCCTTCTACTTACTCTGGGCTTTTCTTGTTGCTGTCATTCTAGCTATTTAAGTTGTAGGGTTAGATAACTTATTACCAGTTTTTGTTGTTTTTTGAGGTAGGCTGTAGTACTATAAAATTCCCTCTCAGAATTGCTTTCATTTTGTCCCATGGATTTTGGATTGTGGTGTTTTCGTTTTCTTTTATCTCCAGAATGTTTTCATTTCTTCTTTGATCTCTTTGGTAACCCATTCATTGTTTAATAGCATGCTCTTTAGCCTCCATGTGTTTGATTGTTTTTATTGTAGTTGATTTCTAATTTTATGCCATTGTGATCTGAGAAGATGTTGATGTGATTTAAATTTTCTTGAATTTATAGAGACTTAGCCTGTGTCCTAATAGGTGGTCTATCTTTGAAAATGTCCCATATGCACTTAGAATGTATATTCTGTAGCTTTGGGGTCAAATGTTCTGAAAATGTAAATTAATTCCATCTGTTCTAGTGAGTCATTTAGGATTGCTATTTCTTTGTTGATATTTTGTCAATGGGATATTTAAGTCCCCTACTACAATTGTATTGCTGTCAATCTCTCCCTTGATATCTTCCAGAAGTTTTGTGTTTTTTTTTTAATGTATTTGGGTGCTTCTGTATTGGGTGCATATATGTTTACCAGAGTTATATCCTCTTGTTGGATTCATCCGATTAGTATTATGAAGTGGCCTTCCTTATCTCTTTTTATGGCCTTCACTATCTCTTTTTATGCCTTCACTGTGAGGTCAATTTTGTCAGATATAAGTATTGCTACCCCAGTTTTTTGTGTTTTTTTTTTTTCATTTTCCTGAAAAAAAAAAAAAAAACAACACATTTTTTTCTATCCCTTCACTTTCAGTCTGTGTGAGTCCTTTGTTCTGAGGTGGATCTCTTTTAGACAGCATATCTATAGATCATGTTTTCTTTTCCATTCAGCTACCCTATGTTTTTGATTGGAGCATTTAATCCATTTACATTTAAGGTTATTATTGATAGGTCCTAGTTGGTTGCCAGTTTTATTCTTGATGCATGTGCTCCTTCTTCCCTTTCTATTTCTTCTTTTTACAACAGTTTCTTCTTTTTACAACAGTCCCTTTAGCATTTTTTGCATTTTTGGCTTTATGATAATAAATTCCCTAAGCCTTGTTTTTTATTTTGTCTGAAAAGCTCTTGATTTCCCCTTCAATTTTAAATGATAGCCTTGTTTGATAGAGTATTCTTGGGTTCAGTCCCTTGCTTTGAATCACTTCATATGCTTCATTCCAATTTCTTCTGGCCTGATATGTTTCTGTTGAGAAATCAGTTGATAGTTTAATGGGAGACCCCTTGTAGATAACTTTTTGTCTCTCTCTTGCAGCCTTTATCAGTAAGATTCTTACTTTGTCGTTGATGTTTGCCAATTTAATTATGATCTGTCTTGGTGTCAGTCTTTTAGGGTTCGTCTTGTTTGGGACTCTGTATGCTTCTTGAAATTCTGTGACTTTTTTCTACCCCAAATCAGGAAAATAGTCTGTCATTATTTCTTCAAAAACGTTTTCTATTAATTGCTCTGTTTCCTCTCCTTCTTGCACTCCTATTATTCTCCGATTGTTTCATTTCACTTTGTCCCAAAACTCCCTTAGACTCTTCTCTCACTTTTTAACTTTTTTTTCCCCCAGTTGCTACTCTGCTTATTTGTTTTTTCTCCCTTGTCTTCTAACTTGCTGATTTGGTCCTCAGTTTCTTCTAGCCTACTGTTGAAACCTTCCATTGTGTTCTTTATTGCAGCTATGTCATTCTTCATTTCTTTTTGATTCTTACCCATGGTGAATTTCTCATCCAGCTTTTTGAGCTCCGTAAAACCATTACTCTGAATTCTTTCTCTGACAAATTGCTTACCTCTATTTCATTTATTTCCTTTTCTGGTGAGTTCTCCTTTTCTTTCATATGGGCGTTGCTTTTTTGTCTCCCAAGTTTTGCTGTTCCTTTGTGATTGTTTCTATGTATTAGATCAAACTGCTATGCCAACCAGATTTTTTGAATTTGTGTTATGTAGTAGATGTTTTGTTGGACCTAGTGGTGCAGTCTCTCAGGTCTTCTGTGCTGGGTATTCTAAGGATGCCCCTTACTTGAGATATTTAGGTTCTGTTGATGTGGTTGGTTCTTGAATGTTATTGTCCTATTTGTGGATGGAGTCTCCTTTCAAGGTTTCTTTGTATCCCAAGAGGTATCTGGTTATGTGGCTCACTCTCTACCATGTTGTGACAACCATTTTGGAGGTACTGACTGAACAGCACAAAATATAACATGATAAGACATGACACAAAAGGAATAGGACACAAATGTACAAAAGATACCTATAACCCCAATAACAGTGACCACCAGATAAAAGAGAATTAGGAGAGAGAAAAACAGAGCAAAAATGATAGCAAGAAAAGATAACAAGAAAATAAAAAAAAAGAAGAAGAAAGAATATGGGGAGAAAACACAACAAAACAAGCAATTAAACCAAAAAGCACAAACAAAAAACACCCAGAAAAAGGGGGGCAGATCTGTAGAGGAAGAGCTTAAATACAGACAATAAATTAATGCATTGGGTGAATAGGGGAAGGACCATAGTTTAGTATAGAGGAGGGAGAAAGAGATTGAGTGGATAAGAAGAAAGATAAAAAAAGTATAAAATTTATTTATTTATTTATTTATTGAAAAAGGGAATAGAGGAGAGAGCAGATAGGTCTGAGTTGAGGAAGTGAAACTAATTAAAAAAATTAGGAGAAGAAAGGAGAGGAAAATAAAAATTAAGTAGCAAAGAAAGAGAAAAGAGAAGGGGAAATGGAGTAGGAGCAGGGGAGAGGAATTTTATATTTGAATAAGGCAACAGAGACTGCAATAATAATTACACAGCAATAAAGCACATAAAGAAGGTTGATTTTTAACAAGGGGTAAAATCAAAGGAAAGAGTAAAGCTAAAGTGAGGAAAGGAGAAGAAAAACAGGATGAATAATGGAGAGGGTGAAAAAAATAAAATAACAATAAAAACATCAAAATAAAATAAACATAATACTAATTTTTTAAAATTAAAAAGTGGTGTCGTTTGCTTTAGCCACATTTTAATGCCCAATAGGGGCTGGTTTAGGACCTCACTCTTCTCTTCTGTTTGCTAATTCTAGGCTTCCTGTTAGGTAGTTAGGTGCTGACCACTGTCAGGCACTGTCTTTGGCGTTTAGCACTGTGTTGAAGCTTCAAGCAATCCACCTCTTATGTCTACTTTTGTCTGTCTCCACAATCTTTGGCTGCAAGCAGGCGAGACCAATCTGCCTGCTTTGCCTGTCTGCCAGCTGTCAATCTTAATCACTCAAGTGTCAGTTTCTGACAGGGCTTTAGGTGGGGATGCTGCTTTTTTGCTTTCCAGGGATCAGATGGGTGTTTTTTCCTTGACACAAAGCTACTCCTCCTCAAGTGATCCAAAATATTACTCTGGCCTTGGTTGGTCAGAGATCCTTGCATGGAGAGTAGTGAGGTTGGCTGGCAACCTGGAGATTTTATTGGTCTGGTTCCTAGAATAGTGGGGTGGACTGGCCCCTCTTCCAACACCATTACTAAGGGTTCTTTGGGGGCTATTCAGAGCCTTTGTTTTCTTTGCATAGCTCAAACTGCAGGCAGGGTGTGGCAGGTTGTATTACCTGTCTTGAGGCTGCTGGAAGGGGCTAGCTCTTCAGGAGATAAATGGCCTCTTAGGTTTGGAAGGTTACAAATGTCCCAATGCTGGAGTCCTGGGCATGTATCCCTGCCCTGCTTCCCTCCCCAGCCTCTCCTCAAGCTCCACAAATCTGTGCCTCTCCCTGCTCCACAGCCTTGGGTGAGTTCTTGCAATGAAAAGTCCTAAGTTTTGGGTGTTGCGAATAAAAGCAAAGACAAAACAAAAGCAAAACAACCACGAAACTGCTGGTGTCTCTCTCGCTGGCACCCTGCTGCTCAGGGTACTTCTCAGGCTGCTTTTTGGGCTGCAGCCTTTTGTGGCTGTGGTCTTAGGTCTAGACTCCCTGGGTGCCAGCAGCCCTATGGCTTTTCCTTTTCTTCGTTGGGTATTACGCCTGTCACCAAGGACATGGCTTTGGTGGAATGCAGCTTCCATCTCACCCTCTTGGGCTGGTGGCTGGGTGTCACTCTCCAGCCCAGATCCCTGTTCCTATTGTTCTCCAGGCGGCCTCTGCCCTTGTTGAAAATGATCTCTTCAGCTGTGTCTAATTTGTTAATTCTGGGTGGATGTTCTCTGGTTTAGTTGCTTTTTCAGTTTGTCCCCAGGACGAGGTACACAACACATCTGCCTATTTGGCCTCCGTTTTCTTCCTCCCTCTCCAGCACCCTTTTTTGATAAAAACTCTCAGCAAAATGGGAATAGATTGAACATACCTCAACATAATAAAGGCCATATATGACAAACCTATAGCCAACATTATACTCAATGGACAAAAACTAACAGCATTACCTCTAAGAACAGGAACAAGACAGTGACTTCCGCTTTCCCTATTCCTATTCAACATAGTACTGGAAGTCTTAGCCACAGTGATCAGACAAGGAGAAAACATAAAGGCATCCACATTGTTAAAGGAGGAAGTAAAACTGTCAGTATTTGCAGATGACTTGATATTGTACATAGAAAACCTTAAAGACTCCACCAAAAAACTACTAAATTCAATAAATGAAATCAGCAATATAGCAGTATACAAAGTTAACACCCAGAAATTGATAGCATTTTTATACACTAATAAGGAACTCTCAGAAAGAGAAACTAAAAAAACAATCCCATTGACCATTGCAACAAAAAATATTAAGATACTTAGGTATAAACTTAACCAAGTAGGTAAAAGACCTATACTCAGAAAACTACAGAACCTTGAAAAAATAGATAGAAGAAGATACATACCATGCTCATAGATTGGTAGAATTAACATAATTAAAATGTCCATATTACTCAAAGAAATGTATAGATTCAATGCAATCCCTATGAATATACCATGGCACATTTCACAAATCTAGAACAAATACTTCAAAATTCACGTGGAACCAAAAAAGCCCCCTAATAGTCACAGCAATATTGGGAAAGAAGAACAAAGCTGAAGGGATCACAATACCAGATATCAAGTTATACAACAAAGCCACTGAAATAAAAACAAACTTACTGGCATAAGAACAGGCATATAGATCAGTGGAACAGAACAGAGAATCCAGAAATTGCCCCAAGCCATTATGCTCAATTAATATTGATGAAGAAGGCAAGAGCATAAATGAAGAAAAGAGAGTCCCTTCAATAAATGGTTGGAAAAACTGGACTGGTATATGCAAAATAAATAAATAAATAAATAAAATGAAACTAGACCACCAACTTACACCACACACAAGAATAAACTCAAAAAGAATAAAATACTTAAAAGTAAGTAATGAAATTATACAAATTCTAGAATAAAACATAGGCAGCAAAATTTCAGACATCTCAAAAATTCTAGAATAAAATGTAGGCAGCAAAATATCAGAATTTTCACAGATACATCACTTGTGAAACAAAGGAAAAAAATAAACAAATGGCACTATAATAAACTAAAAAGCTTCTGCATAGCAAAAGAAACCAATATCAAAATTAAAGGAGAAATTACTGTATGGGAGAACATATTTGCCAATGAGACATCTGATAAGGGGTTAATTTCCAAAATATATAAAGGACCCATACAACTCAACAAAAGGAAGATAAACAATCCAATATAAAATGGGTAGAGGAGCTGAATAGATACTTCTCTAATGAGGACATCCAAATGGCTAAGAGACACATGAAAAAAATGCTCAATGTCACTCATTATCAGAGAGATGCAAATTAAAACAAAAATGAGGTACCAGCTCACACCTGCCAGAATGGCTACCATCATAAATCAACAAACAACAAATGCTGACGAGGATGTGGAGAAAAAGGAAGACTAGTACACTGGTGATGGGAATGCAGATTGCTACAGTCACTATGGAAAACAGTGTGAAGTTTCCTCAAAAAATTAAAAATAGAACTGCCATTTGATACAGTGAGCCTACTTCTAGGAATATATTCTAGAAGCCTGAAACACAAATCAGAAAGACTATACCTACCCTATGTTCATAGCAGCATTATTTACAATAGCTAAGATCTGGAAACAGCCCAAGTGCCCATCAGTAGATGAGTAGATAGAAAAGCTGTGGTACATTTACAAAATGGAATACTATGCAGCTCAAAAAATAAGTATCTCTTACACTTAGTGACAGTATGGAAGGACCTAAAGAATATTATGTTAAGGGAAATAAGGCAGTCAGAGATAGACAAACATCACACAACCTTACTTATATGTGCAATCTAGTGAACAAAATAAACTGACAAACAAAACAGATCTAGAGACATTGATGCATGCTACAGACTAACATATTTCAGAGGGAAGGGTGGGGTGGAGTGGGGCCGAAGGAGATTAACCAAAGAATTTATATGCATATATGCATAAACCATTGATACAGCCAATAGTATGGTGAAGGCCTGTGGAGGGGGCAGGTACTGGGTAGAGAGGAACAATGGAGGAAAAATGGCACATCTGTAATACTTTTAACTATATGTGTGTGTGTGTGTGTGTGTGTGTGTGTGTGTGTGTGTGTGTGTGTGTATTGATTTCAGAGAGGAAAGGAAGGGGGAGAGAGAGATAGAAACATCAATGATGAGAGAGAATCATTGATCAGCTGCCTTCTGCACTCCCTTCACTGGCGATCTAGCCCACAACCCAGGCATGTGCCTTGACTAGGAATCAAACTGTGACCTCCTGGTTCATAGGTTAATGCTCAACCACTGAGCCACACCAGCCAGGCTAAAGACAAATAATTTAAAAAGTCAAAATCACAATGGTCATAAAATGTAAGTTCAACATGATTAATAATGAAAAAGAATTAGTTGGGTATCCTCTCTAATAAAATGGTAATATGCAAATTAACCATCACTCCGCTACATAAGCCATGCCCACCAGCCAAGCCCACGCCCACCAGCCAATCAGGGCAAGTATGCAAATTAACCCCAATCCAAGATGGCTACAGCCACATAGAGCAAGGTTTCCCAGGTAACAGAGCAAGCCAAGCTTTCCATAGCCATTGCAGGCCTAAGCCTCCACTCAAGCTACAAAGTTTCAATTATAGAAGGTAAACAAATTCCAACAAATGGCGGCAGAATGGAGCTTGAGAGAGCAGGCCAGGGTTGCCGGCGGCAACAGGGGAAGCAAAGCTTTCCACACACCCTGGCTGGGCTCACCCGCTTAAGGCTACAAAGTTTCAATTGTAGAAGGTGAATTAACTGCCACAGAAATGGCTGCCGCCCCAGGCTACAAAGTTTCAATTGTAGAAGGAAAATAAATTCCAGATACCAGGGCCTCCCCTTGGGTTGCCAGGAGGCGTGGCCAGCCTGCAAACCACCACAGGCCCCTCGCTCAGGCCGCCCTACACCCCAAGGGAACCCCCACCCTTATCTGTGACACCCTTCAGGGCAAACCAGCTGGCCCCCACCCATGCACCAGGCCTCTATCCTATCTAATAAAAGAGTAATATACAGATTGATCATCACTGCAACACACAATATAGCTGCCCCCATGTGGTCAAAGATCCTGCCCCCATGTGGACACAAGATGGCCACCACAAGATGGCCAGCAGGGAGGGCAGTTGGGAGGCACCCGGCCTGCAAGGGAGGGCAGTTGTGAGGGACCAGGCTTGCAAGGGAGGGCAGTTGGAGGTGATCAACCCTGCAGGAGAGGGCAGATAGGGGTGACCAGGCTGGCAGAGGAGGGAAGTTGGGGGCAAACAGGCTGGCAGGGGAGCAGTTAAGCATCAACCAGGCTGGCAGCAGAGTGGTTAGGGGGTGATCAGGCTGGCAGGCAGAAGCGATTAGGGGCAATCAGGAAGGCAGGCAGGCAAGCAGTTGGGAGCCAGCAGTCCTGGATTGTGAGAGGGATGTCCGACTGCCCGTTTAGGCCCGATCCCGCAGTCGGACATCCCTGAAGGGGTCCCATATTGGAGAGGGTACAGGCTGGGCTGAGGGACAACCCCCCGCCGTGCACGAATTTCGTGCACCGGGCTTCTAGTCCTAATATAAAGAGCTAGGTTGTGTCATGACTGAATGGGCGATCGGTCACCATGCAGTGCATGGAGCACCTCTCGGTTCCCCTTCTCCCCCAGCCTCCGAGCCACTCACCATGGGGGCGGGGGCTGGTGGTGGGGTGGGACTGGGGACTCTTGAGAGGTGGTGGTGGGCTGCTTTGTGGGGTGGCCGTGAGCTTAACAGAGCAGTCACCCAGGCCGCAGTGAGTTTCACGAAGCAGTCGTGGGGCAGGGGGAGTTTTGCGGAGTGTCCAGCGGCGAGCTTCGCAGGGTGGCAGCAAGCTTCATGAAGCAGTCAAGGGGCAGTGGGGGGAGCCTCGTGGAACAGTTGAGGGGCCGTGAGCATTGCAGAGCATCCCGCGGTGGGGAGCTTCATGTAGCATCGCAGGGCAGCAGAGGCCATGCAACCGAGGCCAGGCTAGGCCCAAGGACCCTAACCACACACGATTTCATGTGCGCTGGGCCTCTAGTGTATGGATAAGGATGATACTTGACTGTTTAGCAGTATATCTCCAATTAATTAACTTAAAGGTAAAGAATAAACATTTAAAAGATAAAATAGGAAATTTTCTTTATAAACACAGGTAGAGAATTTTTTAAAGACATACAAAACACTAACTCTTTCTAATTTTAGAGAAAAAATGAATGAATTGATCTATGTAAAAATTCAGAAATTCTGATTATCAAAGACACTGTTATATAAAGATAGTGAAAAGTAAACCACATGTGGATGAAGATATTTGTAACGCCTGAGAAAAGGGTTTGTACCTAGGAGATTTATACACACACACACACACATACACACACACACACACACATACATACTGAGTGGCCAGATTATTATGATCTCTGAATGCATAATAATCTGGCCACTCAGTATATATATATGAATTCATGCACCGAGCCTCTAAAGTATATATAGATCAATTTATTCATTTTTTCTTTAAAATTAGAAATGGTTAGTGCCTCTAATATATATATGTATATTATATATATTACTAGCATCCCGTTTGCACAAAGATTCGTGCAATAGACCTTCATTCACCTGGCTGCCTGCACCAGTTTTCTGCCAGCACCGGGGACCCAGGCCTTGGCTGTGGCCACCGCCTTCTGCCTTCTTTCAGGGTGGGGGCTTGGCCCCGGGCGGCGGCCTTGGCTCTGCTGCACCCCAGCCTCCCTGCTAGGGATCCTAGGAGCCGACCCCCTGGTCGTTGCCTGTGATCCGTGCAGGCTCCCCGCTGGTGCCCAAGGCCGGGAAAGCCTCCGCTTGAGGCTTTCCCGGCCTTGGGCTCCACCACACCCCAACGTCCCTGCAACTGTTTCCTGGTGGGCATGGTTGGTGGGCGTGGCTTGTGGGTGTAGCGAAGGTATGGTCAATATGCATATTACTCTATTATTAGGTAGGATATATGTATAGTGCCTCTAATATATAAATGTATATATATTCTAGAAGCCTGGTGCACGAAATTCGTGCACGGCGGGGGGTTGTCCCTCAGCCCATCCTGTACCCTCTCCAATCCTGGTGGGATCGGGCCTAAACGGGCAGTCGGACATCCCTCTCACAATCCAGGACTGCTGGCTCCCAACTGCTTGCCTGCCTGCCTTCCTGATTGCCCCTAATCGCTTCTGCCTGCCAGCCTGATCACCCCCTAACCACTCCACTGCCAGCCTGGTTGATGCTTAACTGCTCCCCTGCCAGCCTGTTTGCCCCCAACTTCCCTCCTCTGCCAGCCTGGTCACCCCTATCTGCCCTCTCCTGCAGGGTTGATCACCTCCAACTGCCCTCCTCTGCCGGCCTGGTCACCCCTAACTGCCCTCTCCTGCAGGGTTGATCACCTCCAACTGCCCTCCCTTGCAGGCCGGGTGCCTCCCAACTGCCCTCCCCTGCTGGCCATCTTGTAGTGGCCATCTTGTGTCCACATGGGGGCAGGATCTTTGACCACATGGGGGCAGCTATATTGTGTGTCGCAGTGATGATCAATCTGTATATTACTCTTTTATTAGATAAGATAGAGGCCTGGTGACGGGTGGGGGCCAGCTGGTTTGCCCTGAAGGGTGTCCCGGATCAGGGTGGGGTTCCCTTGGGGAGTGGGGCGGCCTGAGCGAGGGGCCTGTGGTGGTTTGCAGGCCAGCCATACCCCCTGGCAACCCAAGCAGAGGCCCTGGTATCTGGGATTTATTTTCCTTCTACAATTGAAACTTTGTAGCCTGGAGCGGAGCCAAGCCTGCTGCTCCCTCCGGGGCGGCAGCCATTTCTGTGGCAGTTAATTCACCTTCTACAATTGAAACTTTGTAGCCTTAAGCGGGTGAGCCCAGCCAGGGTGTGTGGAAAGCTTTGCTTCCCCTGTTGCCGCCGGCAACCCTGGCCTGCTCTCTCAAGCTCCATTCTGCCGCCATTTGTTTGAATTTGTTTACCTTCTATAATTGAAACTTTGTAGCTTGAGTGGAGGCTTAGGCCTGCAATGGCTATGGAAAGCTTGGCTTGCTCTGTTACCTGGGAAACCTTGCTCTCTGTGGCTGTAGACATCTTGGTTTGGGTTAATTTGCATACTCGCCCTGATTGGCTGGTGGGCGTGGCTTTGCTGGTGGGCATGGCTTATGTAGCCGAGTGATGGTTAATTTGCATATTACCATTTTATTAGAGAGGATGTATATATACCTTACCTAATAATAGATAAACAGGTAAATTGACCGTACCTTTGCTACGTCCACAGCTAATCAGAGTGAGTATGCAAATTAACCCAACTAAGATGGTGGCTAATTTGCATACGTAGGCGCCCAGCATTGGCCTGCCGACAGCAGGGTCTGGGTTCAATTCTGATCAAGGGCATGTACCTAGGTTGCAGGCTCCTCCCTGGCCGGGGCCCAGGTCAGGGCTCATGCAGGAGGCAACCAATCAAAGTGTTCCTCTCACTTTGATGTTTCTCTCTGTCTCTCCCTTTCTCTTCCACATTCTCTAAAAATCAATGGAAATATATCCTCAGGTGAGGATTTAAAAAAGAAAGAAAGAAATGTCATATCCTATGAAAGACACATCTTGAAAATGCCTAAAGAATGTTGTCATTTTTTCATGGTGAAGGGACTAGAGTCCATGTTGATGAGAAAACCTTGGTGGTTGTGGTGACTGGCAGTGGCTGCAGTAGCGGGCTGATGGGGCTGACGCCTTCCCCTGATCAGCCCAGTTTCCTCGCATAAAGGGAGTGTGCCTAAGCCATCAGTAGGACATCCCCTGAGGGCTCCCAGTATGTGAGAGGGGGCAGGCTGGGCTGAGGGACCCCACCCCCCTGGGCACGAATTTCGTGCACCAGGCCCCATGGGTGGGGTCCGGCCTGCCTGGCCAGGGGGAGGGGACATGGGCAGTTGGCCAGCTTGCCTGGTCCAACTCCTGGTAGAGGGGACAATTTGCATTTAACCTTTTTATTATATAGGATATACATTGAGTGGCCAGATTATTATGTGTTCAGAGATCATAATAATCTGGCCACTCAGTGTGTGTGTGTGTGTGTGTGTGTGTGTGTGTGTGTGTGTATATATATATATATATATATATATATATATATATATATATATATAATGTATGCTATCTTACAAATCATTGGCAAGCCAATACTTTTGAAATTGAAAAATTCCTAGAAAACTGATGAAACATACTCTAAAGTTTGTGTTTTCCTATAAAAATGAAGTCAATTGATTTAGCTATCAAAAATATTTCGGATAGCCAGAAGCTCACATGGCTGTGCTGGATACAAAATATTAAAATAATGTAATAGAATTTTTCTTGTTGAGTAGATGCTACCCATCTCCTTTATGAGACCAGAAAAACCTCAATGCCAAAGGCAATGAAGAGAATATGGGAAAGAAACATCACAGCCCACTATCACTTGAATATTGGTGAAAACCAAATCAATCAATCAATAAGCAAGAAGATATTATATGACTAATATGGGCTCACCCTAGGAATTGGTAGGTTTTTATTGGATGCTCAATTGCTTGATTAAAGAAGAAACAGCATATGATTATTTAAAGCAAAACCAAAAAACCCACATTTGCTAAAATTCACCTTCATTTATTAAAAAAAATTCTTAGCTGAGCAGGAATAGAAAGGATATCTTTAATATGATAAAAGGTATCCATAAAAATGCCACAACTATCATTATACTTAACTAGAGGCCCGATGCACAAAATTCATGCAAGGGGCTAAGCCCTCGCAGCCCCGGCTTCATCTGGAAGGTCGTTCAGCTGTCTGGTCTAATTAGCATATTACACTTTTATTATTATAAACTAGAGCCCTGGTGCACAAAATTCGTGCATGGGGGGGGGATCCTTTCAGCTCAGCCTGAATCTTCTCGCAATCTGGGACCTTTCGGGGGATGTCCGACTGCCAGTTTAGGCCCGATACTGCAGCAGGATCATCCCTCTCACAATCTGGGACTGCTGGCTCCTAACTGTTCGCTGCCTGCTTGATTGCCCCTAACCACTTTGCCTGCCTGCCTGATCACCCCTAACCACTCTGCCTGCCTGCCTGATCACCACCTCTGCCTGCCTGTCTGATCACCCCTAACCACTTGCCTGCCTCCCTGATCACCCCTAACCACTTGCCTGCCTGCCTGATCGCCACTAACCATTCCCTGGGGGGTGAGGCCAGCTGGGCCAAAGGGCTGTGGTCATTCTGGTTTCTGGTCATTCTACCGTTTTGGTCGCTGGGCTTTTATGATATAGAATGTGAAATTTAGAAGGCTTTTAGTTTGAGAGTGAAACAATACAAGGACACCTGGATAGATAGCCACAGTCATAATTTCTCTTCAACATTGTGCTAAATATTTTAACTATTGGAGTTAGGTAGGAAGTAGAAGTGAAAGAATAAGGAAAGGAATTGATATATAACTGTATATAGAGAATGCCACAGAATCCACAGGTAAATTATTAGAATTAATAAGTTAGTTTAACAAATTTGCTAGAGATAAAATGGATTTAAAATTAATCATATATGCCCTAACTGGCTTGGCTCAGTGGATAGAGCGTCGGCCTGTGAACTCAAGGGTCCCGGGTTCAATTCCGGTCAAGGGCATGTACCTTGGTTGCGGGCACATCCCCAGTGGGGGGTGTGCAGGAGGCAGCTGATCGATGTTTCTCTCTCATCGATGTTTCTAACTCTATACCTCTTCCTTCCTCTCTGTACAAAATCAATAAAATATATTTAAAATTAATCATATATGAAATTTTGAAAAATTAACTTTTGAAAAAGTTAATATTTAAATTGCATGAAAATTATCAAATAACAAAAAATAAAGCTAAAAGGAGATGTGTAAGCTCTCTTTGGTGAAAATTATAAACTTGTTTTAAGAGACACTTAAGAAGTCCTAAATATAAAGATATTCTGTTTGTGGGTTAGAACCAAAACATTAAAAAAAAATGTAATTTCTTGAAAGAGCAATGTGTACCAAGAGGTATTTGATAGAACTGAATTGATTCTAAATATATTGGAAAAACAACTGGTCAACAGCCTAGATGGGGTTCTGTTGCCACTTAACTCCTACACCATCTACCCTTCACCTGCTCATCTCACAAGTGCATTCGCTTTTCTCTCACCTGTGCTTCTGCCAGGGGTGAGAGCCCCAGGGAACACTTGGCACATGGATGTAGGGACGGTCGAGTGAAAAATGAGCTTTTATTTGCTTTCCAGCTTACACTTAAATGTGCTGGGTTTCACTTCTCATATCCTTGTGATTTATTTATTATTCTTTTAAAGGAAGTTGTTTTTCCTTTCAATGTGGGTCCCACTTGACTCCTTGTTTGTGCAGCTGTTGTGAATTTGTTGTGTTCTGTCACACCAGCCATCAGTGGTGCTGTTTGGAGGATACAGGACTCTGAAATAGGGTCATATGGGTCACAATGAACTGCCTTGCACTTGAAATGTGGCATTTTGTGGGTTTGCGGGCTGAGTCTAATGCCTTCTACATGTTCTGTAAGTAAAGATAAGGCTGCCCTGGCTGCCTCCTCCCTCACCTCCCGACATGGACTCCACTGAGTGGATTGGAAAACTCAGGACAGGTAGGTGTCCATTTCACACTGTCATTCTGGAATCAAACACAATCAGGCATGTGAAATTGTGTGTGCAATGAAGAAAAAACACTGAGAGTTTAACTCCTTTTAAGACAAAATTTCCTGTGGATTCCAGGTACAGACCTATCTGTGTTAAACCGATCTGCCTGGTGGAGGAGAGGAACCAGGAAAATTTAGAGGAAATTTCTCATCATGGCAACTGTCCCAACGGCAGGGACAGAACCTGTTTGTTCCTGCCACAAAGACAGAAGGACATTTGATCTATTGTTGGATGGCAAAGTGGTACTTTGCAGCCATGCAGCTTGGAGCCCTCTGGCTCACAAAGGTGCCATAACCCAGGTTGCCAGCAGGGGGAGGCAGGACCTGCGGCCAGGCCAGGATGAAAAGGGCTGAGGTAGCTGAGGGGCTGAGCTCTTGGGAGGATGCTGGGCTGGAAGGCACTGAGCTGGCCCTGCCCAGGTGGGAGGTAGATTCTGTCTCTTCTGACAGGCATCAAGTGGGCTGGCAGTTCAGTATGGTGATGAAACAATAGAGGAGAATTCACGCAGGATATTGGGAACTGCGTTAGATAGATGAGAGAGAGGCTGGCTCAAAATAAGGTGGTCTGGGTTGGGGTTGGAGGTGGGGGAAGAATCTGGTCCAGGCACTCAGATAGAAAACAGGGGCTGGTGTGGGAAGGTCAGCCAGGGAGGAAGGAGGCTGAATGAGCTCAGTGCTGTCCCAGGGCTGGGCAGGGCAGGGAAATGGGACCTGAGTTGGCTGAGGGCCATCATAGGAGCATCTGAGCCTCCTGAGCAGACAGTCCATACTGTGGGAGAATCCTGCCATGGGCATGTTTCCTGGAAACAGGAAACATGCCCATGGCATGGCCCCCTGGCCTCTAGGACTCCAGAGTTATTCCCCTTCCACTGACCTGCTCCTCCTTTAGCCAAATTGTTGGGGGGTTGGTGATAGAATTTAGCTTAGATAAGAAATTTCTGAGGCCCCAAAGAGGACCATTTCTGGGGAGAGAGTTTTTTTTTTTTTTTAATAATGGAGCTTAGAACCAGGACTTCAGAGGGTTAAACACCAGAGAGATGTGCTTGCAAAGTGGATGAGAAACTATACTGCCTGGGGTTTAGGGAGGAGGGAGGCTGCAGGGAGAAAGGAGGAAGCAAGCCCAGAATTGCCAGCAGAGGGCGCATGGAGCCGTGTTGTTGTCTATTGAAAGGGGTTCACTGAGTAAGACTTCTGTGGCATTGGCTGTAGAGATGTGTTTATTATGGCCCTGTACTCCACACTGCCCGCCCCATGGGATTCTTGCCTCTGCCCCCAGATGGATGGTCAAGCCAAGAGGAAGGCCAGTCTCACGCCTGCTGTTAGAGGCTCTTCCTTGTTCTCTGTATCCAGGGGAGGAAGAGTGAGATGTTCATGAAGACTCCTGGAGGTTCTTTTCTCCACAGGAGAAAATACCCTGGGCCTATTGTTACACGTGAGGGGGCCCTGGAGTCTCCCTGTGAGCCAAAAGAGTCTCCCTCTGGACTCCTCGGGGTCCTGCCCTCCCGGCCGCCCAGGGGCGGGTGGTCTGTGTTTGGGGCTGTGGGGGGATCAGGGTCAGGGCCAGCCTTATTGCCTCCCTTGGTCCCCGGCTCCAGCCTGGCTTCAACTGTCCCTTCCAGCTTGATACATGCTAAGCCTTTCTCTCCAATACCCAGGGACACTCTGGGGATAACACTGCTGTGGGGTGACTGATTCTTCCTCACCTCCACCCCTAACCCACCCAGGGGACAACACCAAAGACTGGGTTTGTGGACCAGGTTTTCCAAACTCTCAGGACAAGGCATGAAGAGATGACCACTCCCATGCCCCAGAGCTTGGCCTCACCAGCCCTGTCAAGGTAAATGCTGAAACTTGACTCCAAAGCCAGTCTTCCCAAATCTGGTGACCTTGCGGTGGTATCTGGGGAAGTGGAATTTGCATTCCTAATTTTTCTGAAAGGCCAGCTCCACCTGTTGCAGAGTGGTTGGTAGAGTTCCATCTCCATGGGCCCTCAGCCAGCCACAGTGCCCGTCTGTCCTGGCCTCACCAGCCCTCGCCCCTGGGCAGTGTAGGGGCTTCACAGCGTTAGATAATCTGATGTTTCTCTCCAGCTGATGGGGAAGAGGCAAGAGAGTCCAGGTCTGCCCATGGCCTCTGGGCCTGGACACTGAGGTGAAGCTGCAGTGTCTTCCTTCACCCCTGAACCACGGGGACAGGTCAGACAGCCAGGAAAGGAAGAAATGAAGAAACGCATCACAGTGAGAGGAGGCACAGCGAGAACCCAGAACTGCAAGAGCAGCAGGAGGTTTCCTCACCTGCAGTAGCATGATGTCTTCGGAGAAGCTCCTAGGATTATAGTTTGTGGGATGGCTCTTTTCATCAGGATGACCTGCTGGGTCTTCCCCTGCTCCTAGATGGTGTGGGCCCCCAGGTGACACTGACTGACCTGCACTGAGAGCAGAGTGGGGTCTGGGGGACGGGGGTGGGTGGGTGGTAGAGTCACAGGAGATACAGCCCAGGAGTGGTAAAGGGCAGGTGACAGCTGGAGCAGGGTAGGGGAAATCAAGGTCACAGGAACCAGGGGGCTGAGTGATTCTGCTTCTTAATGACTCTGAGATTAGGGAGCTGGGAGCTCTCGCACTCAGGAAATACCACAAAATCACTTGTGCTTGCATTTTGACTCTAATGCATGTGTTCATTATCCACCCCAGCTTTATTTGCCCAAAGTGGTCCCTCCCTATCTTCTCAACTACATCACTTGCTGTCACCTCTGACCCTCTGAACCCAAAGCTTACCTGTCTATTTGCCTTTCATTGCCCGGTCATGATCTCAGAGGGCTCCTTTGATGAAGCCTCATGGGCTTGAGTTACTAAAAGCCCGGGAGCTGCCCTGGGCTGCAGCTCCTGGGATGAAGGACAGGGTCCTTGTAGGGGGTCTCAGACAGTGTAGCCTGCCTGTAGCCTCTCACCTTCCACTGCAGTGAGCAGCTGTCCGGACCAAGTTCACCCTCACAAGGACACACCACACCTGGTCTCCTCATCTTGAATGTGAATGTAGGCCATGTAGGAGCTGGAGTGGGGCTTGGCTTCATGTCCCCTCTGAAGGTTAAGGCTTGAAGGTGGGTGACTGGCAGTGTCTGTGGTCAGGAAGAAAGGCTTGGAAAGGAGATGATTGAGGTGGGTGGTCTAGGTGCCCTAAAGACAATGAAGGGAGGGTCCCTTAGGTCCCACTCTGGCCCAGTAACCTTCTCTGAACCTCAGGCCTCAGAATCCCCCTCTAAGAACAGGGGTACAGTGCTTGCTCTCCAACTCTTCCTCAGACACATGTATGGAAGACAAAAGGCCTATCTTGCAGATGGTGGAGCCCCAAGGGATGGAACAGGACTCAATGAGTCTCCTGATACTCTGAGCCTGTGTTGGTGCTGTTTCTAATAACCTACTCCATGTACTTAATACATCCTAGGTTCTCAGAAAACATTTGTTGGCTGCATGAATGATGGACTCCAATTAGCTTTTACCTGATGTTTGATGGGATTCAAGGCCACAGGGATGGGGAGAGGACACAGCCAGAGAGAGTGGAGCAGCCGAGGGCCTGGGAAGCAGGGGAGGTGGGGCTGGACATGGGCGGCTCAGGCTGGGGCAGAGCCAAGGCAGCCAGGGAGCTTCTGTGCAGTCATCGAGCCACATATCAGGTCAGTCACACCTGGCTCCTCTCTTGGGCATGGCCTGCATTCACTTTCAACATGAGGAGGAGACCAGGTGTGGTGTGTTCTTGTGCCAGAGAACTTGGTTGTGACACCTGCTCACTGCAGTGGAATTATTAATTTCTGGATTATTTTATGCTGCATATTGGCATTGGGGCTGCATAGGGTAAGGCAATGGTCAGCAAACTCATTAGTCAACAGAGCCAAATATCAGCAGTACAACGATTGAAATTTCTTTTGAGAGCCAAATTTTTCAAACTTAAACTTTTTCTAATGCCACTTCTTCAGAATAGACTTGCCCAAGCCATGATATTTTGTGGAAGAGCCACACTCAAGGGGCCAAAGAGCTGCATGTGGCTCGCGAGCTGCAGTTTGCCAACCACGGGGGTAAGGTATAAGTGCGGCTTGAAGTAGGAGGGCAATGTGGATGAGATAAGAGGGTCCTCTAGAAGAGGGTCACTTTTGGGGGGGCAGATGTCTCCCCTTTCCCGATGGAGCTTACCTTAGGCCTGGCAGGGAGCTGGCACTGGGAGGAGTATGGGGAAGGAGCTAGGTAGCGGGGCAGCAGGAATTTTATTCTAGAGGTGGAAGGTGCGGTTCCATGAAGGGGGAAGCTCTAACAGATGGGAAATGTGAACAGATGGTTGCCGCACACACAGCAGGTAACTAACACATGTTTTGGTGAGTACAGGAGGAATCAGTGACTTCCACTCTAGAGATGCAAGTTTATTACGTGTCTGGCAGCCTCCACTCAACCCCTCTGCATAGTGCAGTTCTTGCCTGCGCCCCAGAGGAGAGGAATAGATCAGTTCCGGGGCGCCTCAGTCTGGACTCTGGAAACGTCTCATTGTTCTTTTTATCCAGGGCAGAAAGCTGGAAATCTTAGTTTCAACACGAGGAGGTTTTCCATTTTTTTTCCCAAAGGAGACAATGCCTTGGGCTATGTTGTCACACACGAGGGGGCCCCCAGAGTCACCCTGTGGGCAGAGAGAGGAAACACTGAGCTGGGCCTTCTCCTGGCCCTGTCCTCCTTGCTGCCCCGGGGATGTCTGGTCCCTGTTAGGAGCTGCATGAAAGTTCAGGGTCAGGGTCAGGCCTTGTTCCCTTCCTAGGTTTTCCATTTGTTCTGAAAGTCTCTTTTCCCCCCTCTAAGAAGCCTTTGTCCACCTGTGGCTGCGCGACAGCCTCTCTGCTCCCCGGAGAGACAGGACCAGAGATTGGATGGTGGAAAGGCAGAGGACATAGGGCTATGGCTAGTTCCCACTGCCTCAGGTTACCTGCAAGCTTGGTTGTGCCCAGGGCTGGGCATGGACAATGCTGGAGATCTCACCTTAAAAGTAGACTGACTCTTTCCTGGGTCCCCCACACAGATCTCTGTGGCTCTGTTGTAAAGGTGTCTATAGTGAGAAATGCACTGCTCGTCCTCTTGGATTTCCAGCTCTACCTCGTGCAGTGTGGCTGTGGAGGTGTTCAGGTCGAGTCGCCCCCAGCCGGCCACTCTGCACACCATCCCAGGCTTCACCTGCTCTCCCCTCCTGGGCAGCCTGAGGAGGCTCACAGCGGCAGTCAGGGTGGCCTTCCTCTGCAGCTGAAGGCAGAGGACAGGAATTCTCATTGAGCTGGGGCCCAGGACTCCAGGACAGTCATAGCCCTGGGACAAGGAAAGGGCTCACACTGGGAGGGACGACAGGAAGGAGGTCACAGGAGATGAGAAACCCCAGGCTGAAGGTGTGCAAGAGCCAGTGGAAGGATGAGCCCTACCTGCAGCAACATGATGTCATTGACTTTGGGATGATAGTTTGGGTGGCGGATGGCTGTTTTCACCGGGATGACCTGCTGGGTCCTTTCAGGCTCCCTGATGTTGTGGGCACCCAGGATGACTGTGATGGACCTGCACAGAGACAGCCAGGGATGTTGAGGCACAGCAGATACAGCCCAGGGGCCAGGAAGGGAAGAGGGCAGCTGGGGGCAGTGCAGGATTGGAGTGTAGAGGAATTCTAGGGGATGGGGCGGGGGACTGAGCATGCCTGTGCCCTGTGCATGTTGGCAGCTCAGGCTAGGTGTTCAGTCACACCCTGAACTTGTCTGTCCCTAAACGAAACCATGAATTTCTGGCCTCCAGGGCACAACCTTGGCCTCCTTCCTAAGTCCCTTTGATCAGTCCCTCCAGTCTTCAACAGGCCACTTGCATTGACCTGTCCCTCTCCCCAAAGCTGACCTGTCCTCTGAAGTTCCCCTCAGTGACCCTAGGTCTGCAGCCCCTGAGAGGCGGGTTCCCTGTGAGGTGTCTGCAGAAGGGTGGGCCCAGGCTGCGCTCCTCACCTTCCCCAGCAGTGAGCTGCTGTCAGCACAAAGTCCTCACGCACAAGGAAACCCCCACATCGTTTTCTGTCTGGAATCTCGATTCGAAGAAATGCCATGTAGGGACGAGAGTGAGGCTTGACCTCATGACCCCCGATGATTTTCACTGTAAGAAAAATTCTACTCTGCCGGTTGTGCCCATGGAGCCAGAGGCTGGAGAGGGGGAGACTGGGATAGACAGGGGCGGGCGGGGAGAACTTGGGTGGCAGATAGTGATGTCTGTAGTCATCAGCCATAACCAGGAAGATATCCTGCAGGTTTCTTGGGCAACATTCCTGGCTTGCTACGTGACCCGACCCTGAGATACTCCCTCTGACAAAGAGCAATCCTGATCCCTTCATTTCTGTTGAAGCCATGGATGTGGGCAATGGGATTTGTGTCTGGAACAAGCAGTTTAGTGCCTGTAGATCCTGGAAAATTCTTACCCTCAGGATCCCTGGTTCTCTCTCCCTGTTTGTTCCCAGACTCATGGAGCTCCTGCTGGTTTGTACTATTCAGAACACTGGGACTGATAAATTACCTGAGAGGACTAGAGACTAATCCAGCCTCTGGGGACCAGGATGCCACCAACTATGGAAGTAACTGGATCCTCAGCTTCTTTACAAAGCTTGGAGAAGGGGGTAGAGATTGAGGATACATTTTAAGGCATTGAGTTAGAATGTTGTGGGCCTTGCTTTGATTATGGAAGCCTGTCCCTTCGCCAAGCTGCGATTTCCCGTGGAACTATTTCTCATTTTGAGCATCCAACCTTCTTCCAGATGCCTTTGCAGAAGAGCCCACTTTCCAGATGACAAGGGAAGGGGAGAGCACCCACGGCCCTCTCTAGGAGCAGCCCTCTGCCCTGCCATCCCTGCTGCTTCCATTCAGCATCAGTCTTGCTGGTCTTTGAGGGCGGTGGGATCTAGAGTTGAGAAAGTGCCTGGGGATCCACCAGGGCCAGGATGTGTCTGAGTGTAGCATGTGAGCTGGGCTGTGCCAGTGCCGCGTGGCATTGGGCTTCTGGTGGGGGTCAGTCACTCACCTGCCTGTGCCTTGGGGGCCAGAAGAAAGGCCATCAGGAGCAGAAGTGGCTGCATCTCCTCAGGAAGCTGCCAGGTCAGAGCTGCTGGTGCTTCGTCCTGGTCTTCTGAGCCCAGGGTCTCTGGCCTTTATCACATATGGCCCTCTCTGAGTGCGTCACACCGCTGTGTGGTCAAGTTCTTGGGCCTGAATGGACTAAAAGCTTACTGGTAACCACATAAGCACTGGTATCTCTCAACTCAGTGGTGACTATGCCAGCTGAAAACATGAACCACAGGCTATAGAAAGGGCAGTTTGTGATACTGCATCAGCCAGTAGCAGGTGCTCGAGCCCCAGGAACCCAAAACTCATAACACATCCAAGGACCCCTCATTTCCTTGGCTCTCTCTTGACAGTTGGGGTGATTGTTTATTGAGGTCCCCTTTTTGTGAGAGTCAACAGTATTGGAGATGAGATTTCTTGCTTCTGCTGGAGGAGACAAAAGCATCAATAATCAGATAATGATGGTGAGGGCTGTGGGTGGAGGGATGGACAAATGGTGTGGCAGTGATGCCGAAGAGGCCTTGTTCTAGTGACAGAAGAGCTGATGGCTTAACAAAACCAACAAAAACATTTATTTTACTCAGGAATCTGCATTTGGGATGGGTTTAGTGTGGATATCTCCCCTCAGCTCCCTTGATGGCAGAGGAGGCTTGAAGCCTGGAGCCTGCCCAGTGGTTGGTGCCAGATGCCTGTGGGCATGCTTGTTCTTCTCTGTGAGGGCCTGTCATGTAGTCTCTGCATAGGATTGTTCAGTCTTCTTTGCAGCATGATGGTGGCTTCCACAGAGTGAGCCTCTCTTCCAAATTTGACCCTGGCAGACATATCCTTTTTCTTTCCTAGACATTGTAGCCATATGGTAACCTTTCTACATTATTCTACTCCTTGGGGGCAATCAAAAGCCCTCACCCAGATTAAAAAAGGAAAGAGCATTGCAGTCATGTAATAGAGCCTGTGGGATGGGAGATACATGGTGGCAGTCAAAGCAGCGCACAATCTGCCCCCTGCTGAGGCACATGTAGAGTCAGTGAGAGGAGCTGAAACCACGGACCCCTGTAAGCCGCGGTCACAGCCTTTGGAGAGATTGGGGTCTGCTCTGTCCAAACCACGTGTATGAGGATGGAAGAGGGTTGACTCTCCCAACAGTTACTCTTTTGTGAAGTGGGAATGAATACCAGGAAGCCAAATAGTATTCTCCCAGCACTGTCCAGAGGACTACTACACTTTAGATAGCTTGTGCCAAGCTATTATATACGTTTAATTTGATTCCAATATGCCTAGCTGGTGTGGTTCAGTGGTTGTGCGTTGGCCCATGAACCAGGAGAAAAATTATCATTCTTTTTCTTCCACTGCTACACAAATTCTATTCCATTTCTTAAATGTATGTGAAAAATAAGCATGCAAGATTAGCTCTGAAAATTATGAACAAAAAAGTATAGTGAGGGAGAGGGCAAGACTTATCAGATATTTAAAAAATTTGTAAATCTCCTTTCTGAGAATAGTGTGGTCCTGATTCATGAATAGATGGAGAGGCCCATGAAACAGTAGGAATCCAGAGAAATTCTAAAGTACTTAAGTATGTGTAATTTATAATAAAGTGGCATTTCAAATCATTGGGAAAAAGATAGACTTTCTAATAAATGATACTGGAACAACTAAATAGTAATTGTGTTCTTTTTCAATCACAGTTGACATAGTCATTTTTAAAAGATATTATGTAAGAGTCATATTTCATATAAAACACTCGAATAAAATGCAAATAGATAGGACACTTGAATATACAAAATAAAACCATACATGCACTACAAATAAACATGGATGAATTTCTTTATAAACTTAGGATGGGTAAAGCCTTTCCAGTAATGACTCTGAGAACAAATACATTAAAATAAATGATTGGTAAATGAATTTTGATATGTAAAAAGTAATTTTTACAAGTCTGTTTGTCTAAAAGCAGCATAAAAATTCAAAATACAGACATCAAACTTGGAAATAAATTCAGCTGAAGAGTGAATCTATCTAATTTGTAAAAAACTCTGAAAATCCAGACAAAAAAAAGATGAAAGAATGAGCAAAGGCATGCAAAGATCTCTGTAAAATATATTTTTAAAAATAATGAAAAGAAAAAAATAATGAAAAAAGTTTCCATTCACATTAAGAGAAATGAAAATAAAAAATTTAAAAATGGAGATAAAAATTCACTTTATGTCACCTCATAGGTGACCAAACATTCAAAAGTTAAACAGTAGCTCCATGAACATAACTGCTTAAAATTTTTTTATTTTATTGGTATTCCATGATATAGCTTTTTTGAAAATAGTTTTACTTTTATCCAACCCATGTCTTTATATTTAAGTTGTGCCTCTTGCATACAGCACAAAATTGGGTATTGCATTTTTTATCCAGGCTGACAACCTCTGCCTTCTGATTGGAGAGTTTAATCTGTTAACATTTAATGCAATTACTGTATTGCTAGGGTTGGGTTGAAGAATATTACATTGCTATTTGATTTCTATTAGTGTGATTTATTCTTTGTTCCTTTGTCCTTCTCTTTCTGACTTCTTTGGTTGTATCACCTTTTGTCTTCTTTATTGGTCTTTAGTTATATCTCTGTATATTACTTTTGTGGTTACCCTAGGATTACAATACGCATCCTTCAAATACCACTGTCTAGTATGAATTCATATTATACAGGAACATCGTGATCATGCATCTCTATGTATCCCCCCATCTGTTATATTTAGTCACATCTTATACTTTTATTTCTCTTTTCCCATTCCTGTTTACAATGGGAATCACTTCCCTTAGGACTAAAACACTTATTTTATTATTTTTTTGCAGTGCAGATGTGATGGCAATACGTTCTCTTATCTTTGCTTTTGTGAAAATGTCTTTATTTAACCTTCATTTTTGAGCAATATTTTCACTGGATATACAGTAGAATTACAAGTTCAATTCCAGAAATAAATTGATAATTTTTTCTTTAACTGTTTAAAAATATCATTTCACCGTTTTATGACTTCCATTATTTTCGAAGAAAAGCTTATTTTTATTCACATCGTTGCTTCCTTTAAAGTAATGTGTCTTCTTATCTCTTCTGTCTACTTTCAACTGTTTCTCTTTTTTTATGTTCATCAATTTTACTATTAAATGCTTAGATGTGGCGTTATTTGTCCTACCCAAGGTTCCCTGAACTTCCCAAATCTGTGGGTGAGGAATGTAGCCTAGCAATAGGCCTAGGGAAAAAGGAACCAGCTGCTGCCCTCCTTTCATGGTGTGAAATGTATTTATTATTCAAACACAGTGTTGTGTGGGACACCACGACTGAAAATAAACCCTGTTGAGTTTCATAGTCTACAGAGAGTGGTACTGGCAGAAGTATGGTGGTGGGTAGGAAAGGCAGAGCCGTATCAGTACATGTTCCTGGAACCGATATTCAAACTCTTGCATTCCTTTGGGCCTATTTGCGTTACCTTAAGGGCTGGCTGAGCGGTTGTCTCCACACTCCAAGAACTGACTCTTCTTGTGGGTCTTAATTAAAGAAGGGATGGTGGAAGGGGGTCTTGGTGAGTAGATGCATTAGAAAGATATTTTTTAGACTTTCATTACAAAGATTTTTAAGCAGGGAAGTATAGTTTCCTCAAAGTTGGGAGGTGGGAGGATACTTCCACAGACAAAGGAGATTTATAGAGATCGGCATATTTAAGGTCCTTACCCACCTCATCCCAATGTGCCCACGGCAGACTTGAGCTCACCAAGGAACGTATTTTGAGTACTTGCCACAGAATGGCTGCCACAAGAGCCCAGAGGCTTTCTATCCGGGAAGGTGTGTGAGCAGAAGCCCATCTCTTGTTCAGGGAGGCCAGGAAGTCATCACAGGGTGGGTGTTAGAAAACACATGAGGCCTCTTGCTGGCCTGGCTGTCTGGGGGCCTGGGCTCAGTCTAGGCTCTGTCCTCACTCTGTGGTTCCTTCAGTCGGTCAGCACACCCTTCTGGGGCTGTCTCTCCCACGTGTCTGAAAAGAGGATGAGGGCCTCCAATATGATTCTCAAGCTTTATAAACCATAGAAGCATTTCCTTAAAGTAAATGTTGTACCTGACAAGTATGTGTGTGGGCAATCTTTTTTTTTTTTTTTTTCTACAACAATGAGGTATTATCTCACACCTGTCAGAATGGCTACCATCAACAAATCAGTCAATGCCAAGTGCTGGCAAGGATGTGAAGAAAAAGGAATCCTAGTGCACTGCTGGTGGGAATGCAGACTGGTGCAGGAATTATGGAAAACAGTATGGCGTTTCCTCAAAAAATTAAATATGGAACTCCCATTTGACCCAGTGATCCCACTTCTAGGACTATATCCCAAGAAACCAGAAACACCAGTCAGAAAGGATATATGCACTTCTATGTTCATAGCAGCTCAATTTACAATAACTAAGATCTGGAAACAACCCAAATGCCCATCAGTAGATGAGTGGATAAAAAAAGCTATGGTACAGTTACACCATGGGATACTGTACAGCAGTAAAAAAAGAAGGATCTCTTACCCTTTGATACAGCATGGAGGGATCTGGAGTGTTTATGTTAAGCGAAATAAGCAGTCAGAGAAAGACAAATATTACATGATCTCACTTATATATGGAATCTAATGAACAAAATAAACTGATGCACAAAATAGATCCAGAGACATAGAAGCATGGAACAGACTGTGGAATCTCAGAGGGAAGGCCGAGAAGGGTGTGTGGGTGGGACGAGATCAAAGAACTTGTATGCATATATGCATAACCCATGGACACAGACAACAGTGTGGTGAAGGCCTGGGGTCGGGGAGCAGGGGTGGGCTAGAAGATGTTAATGGGAGAAAATAGGGGACATATGTAATACTTTCAACAATAACGATTAAGAAAAAATAAAATATTATTTTTATTTTGCTTCCCACATTTCCCCTTTTTATTTTTTAAAATAGGTCCTCATAAATGTTTGATGCAGGGGTTTTGTTTTGTGGGTTTATTTTTTTTTCAACTCAAAATCAGTAGCTGTGTTCCAAGCCTGCTCTTGACTGGTAAATGTGCTCAAGATCATTGAGAGATTGTGCTGCTGCAAGAATTGTGTGCAATAGATGGCAAAGGCCAGTCCATGAGCCTAGAGCGTTTGCCCCACGTCCGGTGAGAGCGCTGTGTGTATTAGGGTCAGGAGGGTGTTAGCCCAGAGCTGGAGCTTATGTCCGCTCCCAGGCAGTGCCCATATTAGGGGAGGGATGGCTGCTGGGAGTGTCTGGTGAGGTGGGCCCAACCCAGGGAGACCTTTGCTCAGCAAAAACATCACATTCTCTATGTGTGGCCTCCTAGACAAGAACTTTCTAACATTGAAAAGTCTAGGTCATCTTAGAAACTACAAATGGAGCCGCACCCACAAAGGCCTAAAGAGAAGAGGCATTTCTCAGCTTTCCTGACCACGTGAGCCTCCCTGATTGGAGTTTGCTTGCGCACAGGCAGGCACTTTTTGGTAATAAGAGGCATCATGTTGTGGCCCTTCAGGTTGGATGGGTGTTTAGAGTCAGACTCAAACTGCCCTCTGCCAGATACATTGTATGGGTTTTCCTATTGTTTCATTCTGTACCATGACATCCACACCTGCTACTTTTACTTTAATTTAAATTTTATTGTACAATTACAGTTCACTTTCAGTATTTTTTATTTTTTATTAGTTCCAGGTGTAAGGCATAGGGATTACACAATCATACACTTTACAAAGTGTTTCCCCTGACATTTCTAGTACCCACCTGGCACCATACATAGTTATGACAGTATCATTGACTACATTCTCTTTGCTGTACTTTACATCCTCATCACTATTTTCTAACTACCAATTCGTACTTCTTAATCTTTTCACCCTTTTTTGCCCAGGCCCCCAAACCCCTTCACCTCTGGCAACCATCAGTCTGTTCTTTTTATTTATGAGTCTCTTCCAATTTTGTTTGCTCATTAACTTGTTCTTTAGATTCTACATATGAGTGAGATCATATGGTATTGGTCTTTCTCAGTCTGACTTATTTCCCTGAGCATAATACCCCTAGGCCCCTCCATGCCGTCACCAATTATATCTGCTATTTCATGGCTCATGGAAATGAGGCTGCCGTCCTGCCTGCTCCCCACCTGCTGCCCTCTCCCCGAGGTGAAGAGGAGGCGCCAGTGAACAGTTTGGGGGCTGCACGTCTAGAAACGAAAGAGATAAAGTCATTTCCAAACCCCACATGCTGCTTGCTGTTGTAGAGACCCAAGTGATAAAATTCAGACAGAGTGTAACCAGCTGTAGAAATAAAACACAAATACTTACTCTGGCGGGATCCGGGCCTTGGTGGGTTCATGTGAAGGAGGGAGAGGAAATTCCATTCAGATCAAAGTCAACACTGTCAGTTTCACTTGTGTTCAGGTGTCAGAACCTGTATTATGTTCACTGTACATTTCCAATGCCTGGCACTTAGTAGGTGCACAATCAGCATCTGTTCACTGATTGCTGGAAAAACTGTGTTTTCCAGTCCTACTGCAGAGAGCAGCCCTTTCTAACTCAAAAGGCAGGTGGAGCCCATGTGGCGTCCCTCCCCGCAGCCTGAGCCTTGAGGCCAGCAGTGAGGAACAGGCTGCAGGGACTAAGGCTCCTGAGTGACCATCAGTCAGTGGACTCTGAGCACATGGTGGGGACACTGGCTGCATGTGAGGGTGGAGCTGGCTCTGCCCAGTGAGAGATGGGGCCAGGTGTTCTGCAGACACCCTGCCGCCCTGTCCTCCAGGGCCCTGCATGGGGCCAGCACAGGTCTGATCCCCCGGTCACCCTGTGCCAGGGCATAAGCTGGGTGGCAACTCACTGACGAGGCCCTGCTGGAACCTGGGCACTCTGGGTGTCCTAGGTGGGAGGGATATGGGGGAGCAAGGAGCTCAGATCAATGTGGTCTGTGGGGCGCAGGGGTTGGTGGACTCTGAGGATGCTCAGTGGTCAGCAGGGATGAGAAGAAGGGGCAGCCAGGAGACTGGAGGCCAAGCTAGGCCCTGAGCTCAGAGGAGGGCAGAAAAGGGAGGGAGAGAAATTCAGCCCAGGAGGGAATGAGGAGCTTCTCAGGGCTTCCCTCCCTCCTCCAACCCCCATCTCTCCTCACCAGCCCCCAAGCCCCCAAAACCTGCCACTCCCTGGTTGTGGGAGAACAATGTCCTTCTCAGGAAGGCCCTCCTCTCCCCAGTGTGTGGGGCCTCCTGAGCTGTAGCCCAGGCTGTGCCTGCTTGGTGCCCAGCACCCACGGTGCTAGTCCTTTCCTCTCAGCACGTAACACAGAGGAAGAAGTAAGACCTTCACACTGAGCCCAGGACCTGAGAGATTCATGTTTTCTCCTAATGGTGCTGCTCTCTGCTCTGGCAGAAGGGCGGGCCCTGCAGGTGCAGGTGTGGCCAAGAAGGAGCTGGTAACAGCTCAGCATGGGTTTGGGGGAAGAGGAGGAAGCAGAACACAGCAGAATTGTGCCATTGCCTTCTGAGCACAGAGCTGGTGCCTGTGAATGAGGGTCAAAGAATAAACAACAATCCAGCTCTTCCCATCAGCTGAGACATTTATTCAGTTGCTGGCACCACCTCCCTCCCGGCAGTGTTATCCTGGATTAGCTCCAGAGAGGATAGTCTGGGTCCTGCAATTGGAGGCTTTTCATGGTCTCTCTTATCCAGGGCAGGTAGCTGGCGACTTTGGTATAGGCTCGTGGTGGTGTCCCATCATTGCGTCCATAGGAGACAATGCCCTGGATCTCATTTTTACACAAGAGAGGTCCCCCGGAGTCCCCCTGTGGACACAGAGAGGGAATAACTGAGCCAGTTCTCCTGGACCTGGCTTCCTTGCCACCCCAAGTCCCTCTCAGAGAAGGCTGCCTTGCATGGTGTTCACTTGAGAGATAAGCGGGCAGGCAGTCCCCATGGGCCCCTGAGCCTGGACATTGTCACTGCTTCACTTCACCCCAGGTGGCAGCTCCCTCTGCTCTCGCAGATCCCAGATCCTCTGGCTATGAAGGTGCTGCGGAGCTGTGGCTGCAGTCTACTGTGTAAGGACCTGAGAGCAGGCAGGTGGGGCTGACACTTAGCATGGAGAAGGAGCCCATTAACCAGTTCTGAGAACTCTTCAGATATAACTACTGCACTCCTAGGAAACAGTTATCTAACTGCTGTGCCCACGCCTTGGCCAGAGTGTTGCAAATCCACCCTCTGGAGGAGCACCATGTTTGGAGTGACTATAGGCCCTGTAGGCTCTCAGAGACCCCATTTCTCCCAGCTCTGGGGGCTCCCCCCTTTTCTTCTTTGGGAGACTAGAGGGTGAAGGAGTCTCCTGCTGCCTGGGTCCCCAGATCCCAGTTCCTACCCAAATACCCCTCTCCCAGAGCCAAAGTAATCAGATGCTCAGTATCACCTGGAAGGAAGCCTTATTTTCTGTTGGATCCCCCACACACAGTTGAATGGTCCGGTTGTAATAACGGCGTAAGTGGCCTTCACACTCCCAATCCTTTTGCAAGGTCATCTGTACCTCCTGCAGAGTGTCTGAGTATGTGCCCCATAGGGAGACCTTCCCCCAGCCGGCCACAGTGCACTTCTGTCCTGGCCTCAACCTCTTCCTGCCCCTGGGCAGTTGGAGGGGCTTCACAGCACCAGTTTGCTTGATGTTTCTCTCCAGCTGATGGGGAAGAGGCAAGGGAGTCCAGGTCAGCTAGTGGTCTCTGAGCCAGAACACTGAGGGACCCTTGAGTCACTAGGACTGGTCAGGTGACCAGAATGGGAGGAAAGGAAGGGACAGTTCACAGTGAGAGGAGATACAATGAGATCCTAGAACTGCAAGAGCAGCAGGATGTTTCCTTACCTGCAGTAACATAATGTCGTTGGAGAAGTTCTTAGGATTATAGTCTGGGTGGGGGATGGCTCTTTTTACCAGGAAGTACTGCTGGGTCTTCTCTTGCTTTTTGATGTTATGGGCTCCCAGGGTGACATTGATTGACCTTCACAGAGAGCAGACTGGGTGAGTGGTGGGGAGGTAGACTCACAGGAGCTATAGCACAGGAGCTGTGAAAGGCAGGTGATAGCTGGGGCAGGGCAGGGTTGCAGACTAGGGAAATCGAGGCAACAGGGGAAAGGGGCTGAGTGACTCTACTTCTCAATGACACTGAGGTTAGGGATCTGGGAGCTCTCTCTTGTCCTCAGGAGATGCCATGAATTGCTTGCATTTTCATTTTGACCCTAATGCACGTGTTCATGGTCCACCGCTGCTTTATTTGCCAAGTGTGGTCTTTCTCTTCCTGTGTTACTTGTTGTCACCTCTGATCCTCTGAGCCCAGAGATTACTTGTTTTATTTCTCAGCATCTCATTGCTCCATAATGATTTCTGATGGCTCCTCTGATGAGGTCTATGGGCTTGAGTTACCAGGAGGATGGGGAGCTGCCCTGGGCTGCAGCTCCTGGGATGAAGGACAGGGTCCCTGTAGGGGTTTCAGAAGGCGTAGCCTGGCGGCGGCCCCTTACCTTCCATTGCAGTGAGCAGCTGTCAGAACAAAGTTCTTTCGTACAAGGAAACCACCACACACGGACTCCTTCTCATCTTTAATGTGAAGGTAGGCCATGTAGGGGCGGGAGTGGGGCTTGGCTTCATGTCCTTCGATGATCTCCCCTGAAGAAAAAGTGTGTTGTACTTGTGTGTCCCCACTGAGTCCCCCAGGCAGGCATTGGCTTGATGACTCAGGCGCATGGGCACTTGGGAGGCTGAACTGGCCTGGAGTTGGCAGGGGCTGGGGAGGGCCCTCAACTTTCTCATCTGGAAAGGGAACAGCAACAGGCTGGGTCTGTGACTTTGCCTGCCACATAGTTGCAGGTGAGAATACAGGTCTTAGGAACAGAGAAGGCCTGGAAATTTCTTTCCTGACTTTGCTGGGTGTTGGGTGAGCTTCTGAGGCCCCTGTGGTGCTGTGATGTCCAGGGCAGTGCACTTTGCAGTGTCCAGGACTTAAGTTTAGGGATCTAGATGCTGACACGTGGGAAGGTGCCATGTAAATGTTTGTTGGGTGCTTGGAGGGATGGCTCCCAATGGGCCTCTGGAGGAGGGTTGGTAAGGCCAATGCTGTGGGATTCTGGAAAGCAGAGAAGTTTGGGGCTGCCAACCTCACTGGCTAATCCTTTAAGGAGTGGACCTGCTAAAGGCCTGGGAAGCAAAGCAGAGTTTGAGAAAGGGACTGAGGGGCCTTGAGATGGAGCAGAGGAAGCAGCAGTCTTCTGGGGATGGTGACCCCACCAACTGTGGGGTGCTGAGCTCTGGGCTTCTCTCCTAAGCAGACCCTGATGACAGCACCTATGTCATCACAGGCATGGAAGCCAGGAATGCTGTGCTCTCTGAAGTTTCCCAGCCTCTGCCATGCACTTCTAGGAAGTTCCACTCTCCACATGGCACAGGTAGGGCCTGGGGAGAGCATTGTGCCCACTGGCTTTTCTTGAGAATAGGCTTCTTTCCTGCCTTTTCTGCCTGTGGCTCATCCAGCATCATGTGTGTGGGTCTGAGATGGGATGGGAGCTGGGGTTCAGAGCATTCCTGGTGGAGAGCTGGATCAGGGATGTGCAGAAGGGCCAGCAGGTCTGTGCCCACTGTGGGATGGGTTGGGCCTGTGAGGGTGGGGATGGTCACTCACCTGCCTCCGCCCCGGGGAGTCGGAAAAAGGCCAGCAGGAGCACGAGCAGGGGTGGCTGCATCTTCCCAGGAAGGCTGCTCAGGTCGGAGTTGCTGGTGTTTCTCTGTGCTCTCTGTTAGCACCCAGAAGAGGAAGGAGGTGTGGGTGGGCTCTGTTATCTGAGTCCCCCTCTGGTTTTGTAGTATTTCATCCCAGAAGGCTTTCTATGAAGCATCTCTGCCCCCACACCTCCTGCTTGATGATGGTCTCTATGTGGTTGTGTGAGCAGTATGCAGTGACCACATAAGTACCCACAGCTGATGACTCAGAGCAGACAGCAGAGCAGACTCCAGCCCTGAGCAGGAACCCAAGGTGGGGCCTGTGGCATGTGAAATTAACCAGTGGAGGTACTGGAGCCCAGAAAACTGAGTCCCCAGTGATAGAACAACCAATGCCTCATTTCCATGTTACTAAGTCCATCAGGTAATTTCTTTTGCATATGTGTGTTTAGGCTCTTCTCTGTCCAATTGCAAACATAGTAAAGATTTATCTCTTTCCTTTAGAGCAGAATTTTCAACCTTTTTCATCTCATGGCACACATAAAGTAATCACTAAAATTTTTTGGTACACTAAAAATATATCTTTTGCCCATCTAACAAAAAAGAGAGGTAAAACTTTGATTGATTTACAAAAAAATATAATTGCCTACTCTTTTTGCTCCAAAGTGACTTTTAAAAACATCAGGTTCCTACACTTCTATATAAGAATTGCTGGTACCAAGAATTGACCAATCAGATACAACCATGTTATTCAAGGGGACCAATAAGATGCAACTATATTATATGACCTCTATATTTGTAGTTTAAGACAGGACATTTACACCAGATGACTATTGTTGTGTTGGCTATTGTCATTTTTTATTTGCTGACCTAAGGGAAAATAGGCTAGTGACCCTGACTAAATAGTCTGGTATTGATGTTTTAAAAGTTCTTGTGGGGCACTGGTTGAAAACCGCTGCTTTAGAAAGAAAGAGCTGACCACCTGATGGGGGAGACAGAGTACTGAGTGGGAAGGGCCACAGTAGAGTGATGCACAGGGAGGCACAGAGCATCACCACCATCTACTAAACCGACATAGCAACCCATTCATCATCACAGTGTCCTCCCGAGGGGTTTTATTTACAAATGCTCAGTGATAGAATCCATCTGTCTTGTCAACATCTTTAACCAAAGTCTGTCCTTGACATGCATTGGCCTAGAGTAAGGAATCACTGTGGCCCTTGTAGTTGAACCCACTGATTGGCTTAGCCTAGGTCATCCTTACTTTGGGTCGGCTGGGTTCAGTCCCACCCAAACCACATGAACCAGGACTGGAAAGGGCTGTTTCCCCAAAGGAAGTTCAGGTTACTAAATTGTTGATATCGAGTGAAGTGAGAAAGCGTGCTTGTCAACCAAAGACCGATAATTGTCCTTTCAGTATCCTCTGTGCTCTGTGCACAGCCACACTTCTGCTAGAGCAGGCTTGGCGCATAATAGGCTCACACCTGCTAAGCCAATTGTGCTGATGAGCTCACTACACTGTGAAGGACTGTTACTTCTAAATGGCCTTTGCCCAATTCTGTACAAAGATTAACTAAGCTTCTCTGAGTGGTTAGAGTCTGGTAATTAAAATGTCCACCTTTACGTTTTCTGTTTTTTATATTTTTTCTAGGAGGAATATTATGTATAAAATACATAATTTCAGTGTAAACATCTTCCTTGTCATACCACCAACACTCGAAACCTCTCCTTGTTTAAGTCAGCCTGCCTCGTAGTAGACCTTTACAAAATAATGAACCTTTCTTTTTTTTTAAATTACTTTATTGATTAACGTATCTCATATTTGTCCTCATCCCCCCCATTCCCATCCCAAACCCCTCCCCACGCATGGCCCCACCCCCTTGTTGTCCGTGATCAGTGGTTAGGCTCATATGCAAGCACACAAGTCCTTTGGTTGATCAAAATAAAGAACCTTTCTGATGACAGTGGTAAATATGCTCATTAAGAAAGTTGGCCTTTCGTCCTGCAGAGAGCGCAGGTGTCTATTAAGGCAGCTTTGGCAGCAGCCTCTGGTCATGTCCTTGTTTCTTCTTTTGTCCAGCTCCTGTTTTGGCATTTTTCTGCTGAGACTGAATCGTCTGCTTCTACTGTCTCAGACCTTAGGTGAAAACCTGACGCTGCTTTTCTAAAAAACTGTTAATCAGCCAAAATACAGAGGCTAAAGGATCACACATTTTATGCTGTGACTTTTTGAGCTTCATGCAAAGACAGTTCTGTGTAGATGTACAGTTGACTCTAATTTGAAAATCTGAAAATCAGTCCATTCTTGTTAAAATTTTTTTTACAATTATAATTATACTAGGGGCCTGGTGCCCCAAATTCATGCACTGTGGGGGAGGGGGTTTCCCTCAGCCCAGCCTGCCCCCTCTCACAGACTGGGAGCCCTCAGGGGATGTCCCACTGATGGCTTAGGACTGCTGCCCACCGGAGAGATGACTTGGCTGATCAGGGGAAGGTGCCAGCCTCATCACCCCGCTGCTGTAGCCCTGCCAGCCACCGAAGCCACCAGTGTGTTTTCATCAACACGGACTCCAGTCCCTTCACCATGAAAAAATGACAACTTTCTTTTGGCATTTTCAAGATGTGTCTTTCATAGGATGTGACATTTCTTTCTTTCTTTCTCTCTCCCTTTCTCCCTTCCTTCCTTCCTTCCTTCCTTCCTTCCTTCCTTCCTTCCTTCCTTCCTTCCTTCCCTTCCTCTTCCTTCCTTCCTTCCTTTCTTCCTTCCTCCCTTTCTTCCTTCCTCCCTTTCTTCCTTCCTCTCTCTCTTTCTTTCTTTCTTTCTTTCTTTCTTTCTTTCTTTCTTTCTTTCTTTCTTTCTTTCTTTCTTTCTTTCTTTCTTTCTTTCTTTCCTTCTTCTTTCTCACATGAGGATATGTTTCCATTGATTTTTAGAGAGTGTTGAAGAGAGAGGGAGAGACAGAGAGAAACATCAGTGTGAGAGGGACACTTTGATTGGTTGCCTTCTGCATGAGCCCTGATCTGGGCCCCGGCCAGGAAGGAGCCTGTAACCTAGGTACATGTCCTTGATCAGAATCGAACCCGTTTCTCACTCAGGGTGTACTGTTTCTTACCACATCTGTATGGGATGTGGCCAATGGTTTGGTTTGGGCTAGGTAAGAGGAATGCTATTGAATCATTTACTAGAACCTCTGGTATGTTACTGAAAAACCAGTGGGTCTTTCTTTCTCTCTATTTCTCAGTTCAGGGCAGATGTAACAAAGTGTCGTGTTTGGAAAATCTAATTCATACCTACAGATGCATGTGTCACATCCCCATCTGTCCCTGAGTCTTGGTATGACATCTCCTAGTTGTAGATATTCCCCTGCTGGTAAGTTCCTCTGTTTCTGACCAAATACCAGGAAGCCACACTGGAGCCATTTGTGAACAAAGTAGAAGATCTGGTGCATCCCAGCCAGCCCTTCAGAGTCCGCCCAGAACTCAGGTATTGCAGTAACCTGCTGGGCCTCTGAGAGCCATTTACCAGTGAAACTATGGCAGGAGGATTGACTGTGATACCAATGACTATACTATTCTCTGTGTATTCTCCATGTGCAATTCTTTGCCAACACCTCTAGTGTGTGATTGCAAAACTAGACATTTTTTATGTTCCCTTGTCTTAGGGCCTAAGCCTGGAAGACTGAACCTGTCAGTAGGACATCCCCTGAGGGCTCCCAGTATGTGAGAGGGGGCAGGTTGGGCTGAGGGACCCCTGACCCCCAGTGCACGAATTTCGTGCACCAGGCCCCTAGTAATAGATAATGGGAGAAAAGTCTGGTTTCAAGAGAGTCCACCCTGGGCTCTGCTGAGTGTCCCAGAGGAGAGGGTTTCCACTGACAAATTAGCTCCCCACTGACTCATGTAGGGAGAAGACCTAGCTGTATTTAAATAATTTGAGTCTGTCATTTGGGAGCTGTTCTGTGTGTGTGTGTGTGTGTGTGTGTGTGTGTGTGTGTGTGTTAACGTAAGTACAGTGTGGGGGAATGAGGGAACTCGAAGGGCATGAATATGAATCTATACCTTACTATGTTTCAGAACATATGTAATTTATATGTTATCTCATTGAATTCTCCACCTTCTGCATGGGCATCATCATTAATCATATTTTCAAATGAAACAGACTCAGAGATATTGTCATGTGCTCAAGGTCACATGGTTACAGAAAGTGCACACACACGCACATGCATGCGTGCGTGCACACACACACACACACACACACACACACACACACACAAGGAACATGTGCCTGCCAAACCGTGAACAGTCCTTTATGCCACTCTAAGAAGTGGTGGAGCCCTAGCTGGCAGATTTTAGCTCAGCAAAAAGTTTGTTTCTTGGAATGGCTGTTCAGGTAGCCAGGTGCTTTCTCTCCAGACACCTGTTGCAACAGAGGCTGGAAAACCTATTAGGGTTTATGAAATCATATATCTATATTTATACCTATATCTATAGTCATGTACATGGGCACAGGAAGACATTTACATATTTATATATGTGCACATTTTATATGAATACACGCACTCATATGTATATTTGTGTGTGCTTGTGTGCATGGTTGCATATTTTTGTTTGCTTTGATCCCTTCATTTTCCTTTTCTGAGCATGAACTTGGTACATCTTTTTTTCAGGACTTTTAGCACCCAGACAGAAGCTGTGTGAAGTCATCTGATCTCTCCTCATTACAAAAGTGGCGAAGATCATTAAGATATTCTGCTACAGAGGTCTTTGTGGGCAATAAGACGTGAGAAGACACACCCTTGAGGGTGATGCAAACCCAGAAAGAGATATTTCTCACGTATGAAAATGAGTTTGGTATCAGTGTGTGTTTTTGATTGGGGAGTATTCATCTATAACTGTCACTGAACTTAACTCCAAAGCAGCACCCAGATCGGCATCAAGACCTGGGAAGGGATGGCTGCTGGGCATGCCTGGCTAGACTGACCCAGCCACAGGGGGACCAGTGTCAACAAAGCATCTCATGCCACACGTGCGGCCTTCCAGCTAAGAGCTGGATGACTTTGAGGATCACCGGGGGTTTGGAATCTAAGGATGTAGCCATACCACGTTAGCCTGCGGTTGGAGGCTGTTTTTAATTTTTTTCTGTCAGCACGTGAGCCGGCCTGACCTGATGTGATGATGAGGAAATGCGGCATCTCTTCCATGCCAGAGTTTAGAGTGAAGTTTATCCCCATAGGCTACCTTTATATAAACCATGAAGAAATGGCTGCCCTGGTTGTGTTTTAATTCCCTGTATCTCCCCTTCATCCAGAGGTGGGGCTCCACTGACCACAGAACTGGAAAGTGATTTTCAGTCTCAGACATTGCTGTTCCGAAGGTAAATGTGACAATGCACAGGGAAACTGGAAGGCGTAACGCAGAAGAATAGCATCCTCTAACAGGATGATTTTTATTGTGTGGATTTCCACCCAGATTCGGGCCATCTGACCAACCCTTATGAAAATGAGTTTGGTGCCACTGACTTGGGGAAACTCTGATGGAAGTCCTTTAGGCTGTGAGTTTCATGAGGGCCAGGACAGTGCCGGCCATGTTCACTTCTGAGCCTCAGGTGCCTGGCACATAGTGGGTGCTCAATATCTAGTTGTTTGCTAATTAATGGCAAAGTAGTGCCGCCCAGTCCTGCTGCAAAGACTCCTTTCCTTACTCTGTTGGTAGCTGTAGCCCAGGTGGGCAGCACGGGTCTCAGACTAGAAGCCAGGTTACCATGGATGACCAAGGGATTGGCTGAAAGGCCTGTGGCTGGGAGTGAAAGGCCTATTAGGGGACTCCGAGCCCCTGGGGGATGTGGAGCTGGATGTGATGGGCTCAGTCACAGGAGGTGTGGAGAAGGGTCAAGCTGGGTCATAACACAGCAAGGGTTTGTGAGAAGAGGGTAGGAGGTGGGGTGAACAGAAAATAGAAAATGGAAGAAATGAGAGCAGAGAGAACAGAGGCCGGCCTGGCCCACAGCTGGTACCCAGTGACTGCTGTTTAATAAATAAAGGAGAGAAGTCAGTGGTTTCTATATAGAAATGGATATTTATTACGGCCACGGCAGCCTCTACATAGGGTGGTCTACACGCTTCCCTAAAGGAAAATGGTCAGCCACAGAGGGTGCAGCGGAGTCACTGCTCTCATTGATCTCTTTCTCCAGGACAGGAAGCTCAGGTCTTGGTGAAGACCTGGAGCTGTTCCACTTTTCATCTGAAGAAGACCACGCCTGGGCCATGTTGATAGAAGCAAGGGGCCTCGGAGCCTCCTGTAGGCAGGGAGAGGCAAGACTGAGCTGGCCTGTTCGAGGTCCTGCTCTCCCTGACTCCCCAGGTGGGTGCCTCGTTTAGGGGGCTGTATGGGGATCAGGGATAGACCTGGGGTCCTGGCCTTGAGTGTTCTCCCAGCTCCACGTGGCCGAGGCCCTGCCCACAGAGCTTGTGTGTGGCGGTATCTGTGTGGGCTTGAACTTGGCTCTCCCTGGGAATCCAGGCTTGGAACTGCAAAGCCCTGAGGGATGGCCCAGTTTTCTTCACACCAAAGCTTAGTTCAATAACCAGTAGCCACACTAGTGGTAGAGGGTGCCTATCTCTATTTAGTCCTCTCAGAGGATGTGGCTTTTTCTGAGGCAGCTACCCCAGGGGACTCAATTTAACTTCCAGATAAGGTGGTGTATCAGTTTCCTGTGGCCACTGTAACAAGACATCATCAACTTGATGTCTTAATAAAACAGAAATGTGTTCTCTCACAGTTCCAGAGGCCAGAAGTCTGACCCCAGTTTCATGGGACTAAAATCAAGGTGACAGCCGGTCATCTCACCTCTGGATGTTCTAAGGTGGAATCAGTTTCTTGCCTCTTCCAGCTTCAGGAACTACATTTCTTGGCTCATGGCCTCTTCCTCCATCTTCAAAATATAAAAGAATAAAATGAAAAAATAATACAAATAATCTAAGATACAGGCAAAAATTAATATCACCTGATATTCACCACCTAGTTACAACCAATGATTTGGTATATAAATATATTTTGCTAATCCTCACCCGAAAACACTTTTCCATTGATTTTTATAGAGAGTGGAAGGGAGGGGGAGAGACAGAGAGAAAAACATCGATGTAAGAGAGATACATTGATTGGTTGCCTCCAGCATCAGGGCCTGGGATCGAGCCAGCAAACGAGGTACATTCTTTTAACCAGATATTGAACCAAGGACCCTTCAGTCCACAGGCCGATGCTCTATCCACTGAGCCACACAGGCTTGGGCTAGTGTGTATTTTAATAGGAACTTTTTCCTATGAAAATACGTATACTTAGCAAAATAAAAATGGGAGAATACCACATGTAGGATCATCCCTAGTTTTATTGAGATATAATTGACATATAACACTGTACGTTTAAGGTGTACAGTGTAATGACTCGACCTGCATATATTGTGAAGTGATTACTACAATAGGTTTAGTTAACATCCCTCTACAGTGGTTTGTCTTGCTCTCTGTGGTGCAGGGGTGTTTCAACCTCACCCCTGTGTTTGAGGATTTTTTGTGTGGCGTCTTGTTAATGAACAGTCATTAGTTGTTCTTCTTGTGATAGGGAACAAAGTGGGGATGACTTGTGTGGCCATCTTAGTGACGTCACTCCTCTACACATAAGGTTTTGTAATGTGCTTTTGTTACTTAGCCATATATGATTATCAGGAAATATTAATCATTATGTTAATGGCCACTGCTATTTTGTAATTTCTAGGTAACCTGTTGTAACAGTTTCCTTAATGACTCTCCTTTTGCTTTACATCAAGATTGTTCCCATTTTTTTTCTGGTATATATAGCACTATAGTGAATAAACTTTATGTACTTATCCCATTTTTCTGAGGATAAATACTTAAAGTGGGTTTGCTGGTTCAAATCATACTTAGATTTTTAACAACTTATCAGACACATTAGCAATTGCTAGCTGAAAGCGTTTTACCAGTTTATATATTAAATTTCAGAAAATCTGTCTGGCAGTTTCTTCACACCTATGCCTATACTGAATATTGTAATTCTTTTAAATCATTGCCAGTCCAAAAGGCTAAAGTGTTACTTGATGTTTTAATGATTTTCTATTTTGGCAATGAGAGGATGCAAATAGCCAGTTAATATTTTTAGCCTGGTTTTCTAAAGGGTTCCAAAAATCATATTTTATTATACTCTGATGTGGATATACCATATTTAATACTTTCTGTGTTGTTATTTAAGCTGTTTCTAATTTTGGTGATTTTAAATAATGTTGAGATGAACAGTTTATTGTTTATTGCATACTGTGTGTGTGTGTGTGTGTGTGTGTGTGTGTGTGTGTGTGTGTGTGTTTGCTGTTTGCTTTGAGTTCTGTTTTTGGAATATCCTCCCAGTAATAGAGATATGTGTCATTTAACTGTTTCTTCTTGCTGTTTAGAAACTTATGAAGGAAAGAAGACATCTAAGATCCTGGCCCATCAAACACTCTCTTTTCTTATCTGTCATTACTACAGTGCAATACCATTTCACCATTGAATTTCTTATCCTTAGGATCTTAACTTTACATGGTAGATAGGGCCAGAGTTCCTATCAGGTGCTAGCAATTTATGAGGAGAAAGAAGAGGTTTAACCTATCCTTGTGAGGTTCAAAGTGTTGGTGAGGGGTTTTTATCTCTCCTTTTACTCCAGCTTTGGTCCCACTATATATATCTAGTACATTGCACCCATCCAATGCAGAATACATATTTTTATAAGTGAATTGATCATTTATGTAAATCTTTGGAATGCTTTCTGGCCAAAAAATAATTATATGAAAAATCAATAAAATGGTAATTAAAAAATATAAATAACCCACAGGTAAACCCAAAATTTAAAAAGAAATAAAAAATATTTTGAATTGAATAATACCAATAACGGTACTTAAAAATTGTGGGATGCAGCTAAAGCAGGTAGAGAAAAATTTAGTCTTAAAACTTATATATGACAAAAACTGGAAGTATTGATATGATCAGATAGCCCAAGAAGTTAGAAATTAGTAAGTGAAATAAACTCAGTGACATGCAAGGAAGAAATAATAAAAGATAACAGAAGTTAATAAAAGGCAAACATACAACAGAGAGGTGTAATAAAGCAAAGATTAATTATTTGAAAAGGCTAATAACATGACAAACCTCTGGAGAATCTAATCCAGATAAAAATGAGAGAAGGTACAAATATATATTATTAAGAACTAAAAAGTGAATATTTTTAAAATGTTGCAGAGCATTAAAAAGCTAAGCCAAAATATTATTTAAAAAAATACACTAATACATTTAAAATTTAGACAAAATAGAAACATCACTGCCTAACACTTAGGAAAAAAAATGTAAACTTAGGTAATACTAGAACTATCAAAGACATTGCATCGGCAATCAATAATTTTCCCCATAGAGAGCTGACCTAAATGGTTTTACTTTTCAGTTACAAAATCTTGCAAAAAAGAGAAAAAGAAGAGACACTATCTCAATTTATAAGGCTGGCATAACCTTGAAATTCTCATCACATTTATAGTCACAAACACCCTGTACAATGTATCAACTGTCAAAATTAACCCATCAATATATAAAAAAAGTTAATACAATATGAGTAAGATAGGTTTATACTATGAATGTAGATCTCATTTAACTTTAGAAAGATCAAGTAATGTAATTTGTTACACAAATTGCAGAAAAATCTTATCATCTCAATAAGAGAAACGTAAGACAGAAATATCTCAATAAACATTTGGTAAAATTCAGTATTCATACATGAATACAAACATAACCTTTTAGCAGTTCAAAAGGGAAAGAAATTTCCTTAATGTAAGAAACAATATCTATATAACCTATGAAAATGATTTAATGAAGCCCTCATCTAGAAAGAAACCCAAGATTTCCACGTTTTCCAGGAGAAAGTTAGAAATCCCTTCTCTCCAGGTGCCTTACTCACGAAGTGTGTGATACAGATAGTCTTCTCCCAGCTCTTCTCCTTGGGAGGCTTGTGTTTGGAAATGATCCAAAATGGGATCCTTTCAGGGATGTGTACACAGATGAAAGAGGGAGGTGATGAGGAGTAGTTCCTAGTGGGAACCCAGGGCTGGGCAGAGATGGAGAGGGTGTGCAGGTCTATGGGCACTTTTCTTCCTTTAATCCCAGGTCCCTGGACAAGGTACTCTAACTCTGATGTCTGCCCTGTATTTGGGGCCCTAGGGTTCTTGTCCAGGGGAGATCATCAGGGCTCAGAGGCCAAGCTGCAGTTTTGCTCTGATAGGCGCTCCTGCAAATTGCTGTTCCGTGGGGGGTCCAGGTGCCAGAGAGGTTGTTGTGATGACCCCTCACTGAGCTGGATGGTGAAAAAGCTTTGGTTTCTTCCCCATGCTTTAGACAACCAGAATCAGAAATTTATGGGGCCAGCATGGGGGTAGCCGTTTGGGCTCAAGGGATCTATTTATTTTTGAAGAAAAACTGAAAAAGAAGTTGTTATTCTGGGATGTCATTACCTTATTGTCCAGAGCCATGCTCTCTAAGTCACCCTTCAAGTCCCTTGTTTTAATCCTCACCCAAGGATGTATTTATTGATTTGAGACACACACACACACACACACACACACACACACACACACCCCAAAGAGAAAAACATGGAAGTGAGAGATAAACATCGATCCATTACCTCCCATTTGCACCCCGATGGGGGATTGAACTTGCAATCTAAGTGTGTACCCTGACCTGGAATTGAACACCCAATCTTTTTTGTATACTGGAGGTCACTCCAACCAACTGAGCAACCTGGCAGGGGCTACAAATTCCTTTTTCTTAAAAAAATGAATCAACAAAGTGGGCTATTTCTCTCTCTCTCTCTCTCTCTCTCTCTCTCTCTCTCTCTCTCTGTCTCTCTCTCTCCCATCTATTCTAGTTGCCCTTCCATTTTCGACTCAGAGGAACAGTGTATTATGAGGCATGGAACTTGGCTTCCTGAGAGGTCAGATGACAGCAACCAAACACCTATGATCTCCCATAATCCCACAGCTAAAATTCAGCCCACCTCCAAACATTCCCCCTTCTGAAACTCCACAAAATTCTGGATTTTCTATTTCCCAGATCCTATATAAGATTAGCTCTTGCTGGGTTGAGAGACACTGTTCTTCACAAATACAGTTCTCTCCTACAAGCAAGCAATACATTCAGATTTTCGGCCCAGACACTGAATGCTCTCCCCTTCCTGTGACACTCCTCACAATGGCTCTGGAGAAGTCCCATAGGCTGAGTGACCAAGCTTGCTGAGCAACTTGCCTTGCCTCTTAGCAACTTGCTGTGAAGTAGTGGCCAGCTGGGGTAATATCACTATCTTAGGCACTGCATCTGACCATGACCCATTCTCTGTCCTCCCTGTCACTGCCTGGCCTTGCACCTCCTAAACAAATCATTGCCACTGCAATCCCTGCTTCAGGCTCTGTTTCTATAGGAGTCAGAACAGGTCAGAGCAGGGAAGTAGGATTTGGGATATTTTTCTCCTTGTATCTCAGGCTGGAAGTTATGCTCAGAGAGTCTTCTCAGAAATTACAAACAAGATAACCTTCCTGGATATCTGTCCATTGAAATATTTTCTTCTCATAGTATCCTCTCTTGGCAATATGTGGGTATTTCTTCTGGTTACTTAACCATGGTTTATGATGCCTTTCCTTCTTCCTTTTTACAATGAGTTTCTGGGGAACTGACCAGGAATTTCACCTAAATACTTTCTGTTGGTAAAGCTGGCATGGCAGCCTTATAAAGAGCAATCTGAGATTCTCAGGCCCCCGCCCCCCCCACCCGAGGGTAGGAGGCTTATCCTGTGCTTCTGAAGGCAAAGCACCTCATGGGGAAAATGAGATGTGCACATGGCAAACACTTTAGTAACAAAGGAAGAGCTGGGGCTCAGTTCTACAAAGTCTGCGGGAAAAACTGCTGGCCTCAGAAGAGGTGGTCTTTCCCTTCACTCTTCCACATACGCCATTCTTCCTGTGTCACAGTTGTGTGGTGATCTCACCAGACAGTGACACGGCCAAAGAAGAATTGAATGTGCACTATCGTGTGCTTAATGACAGCTTTGGGGACAATGCACACACAAACCTTCATTTAACGCTGTCAGGGAATGATGGGGATGATAAGACATGGTGCAAAATAGAAAAAGTGTGGCCTTTAGGGCAAGGATGAACATGGAGGTAATGAGGAGAGGCATAGTGAGATATGATAGTTCATAAATTCCTTAGTAGATAGGAGACTGTTGAAGAATCAAGGATAGAAAAGAGAATGGCTTTTCAAGAGCTTCTTGGGATCCCCAGGGAATGGGCCTTGAAGGGAATTTTTAACACTGATCAGTTGTCACCAAGTACATTTTTGTCAATCCAATGAAAAGCTTTACTGGCATCTCTTCCTTTTTCTGTCTCTGTATTTCATTTCTGGCCCTTGATATACCCTTTGCCTATTTAACATTACTTTCAAGTGGTGTTATGTGCATCCCCCTTCCTGCATATCACTACCTTCCCCCCATTAAGTTTCCTTTCTAGGAACATGGCATTCTAAAAGTGGACAACAACAGAGTATTTTCAGTATTGCCTGTCCGTATGAAGAATGAATTTCATCTTTAGGAATTTTAGCACATACCAGATGCTATACACCAATGTTATCATCTGACATCTCACCTCCAACCTAAACAGCAGCCAGACGGAGAGGAGGAGGGCACCCATGATGTACTCAGGGAAACCTGGGACAGGCAAACAATGGGAGCACTAGGGGTGCATCCAAATTGATAACCCTGTGCCATGGCTTCCTGATGGGAAGTAGACATTCCAACTTGACTTTGTCATAGTATAACCTTGACAGTCCTTTCATTGCCTTAAGTTGAATAAAAAATAGTCTGTGTTATAGAAAAAAGAAGCCAAATTCTTGAGGATGAGTTAAGGCTGAGAACTCATTTTGATTAATCAATAACCCCAGACTTCAATTAACTGCTGTCACCACAAACCAACTTTCCATGGTTCACTGTTTCTCAAGAGCTGTTGACTCCTTAGTCATTTTAGCCATGGTGAGAATCTCATTGAGAGATGACTGTACACCTGAGATCAAAGTCAGAAATGCTATTTTATGCAAATTCCGAGACTCTTCATTGTTTGAATTGACATTAGGGAGCCAAATCATAAGAACACTAGAGAGAGTCTGCCAGGGAAAGGTTTTTACATAATACAGATGGAGATGGAATGTCCATGCCTGGGCAATTGTTTTATTCAAAAAGGATGTATTAAGTACTTTCTCTCCGTGTGGCATTCTACCAATCAGATGGTGAGCAATGACAGCTTTAGTTTCTAATCTTGAGGAATTAGACATACATTAGTCAAATAAATACACGTGTGTATGATTATGAATGATGTCAAGTACTCTGGAGGAAAAAGTTATGAGAGATTATGACTGGTTAACCTGACCTTTTATAGAGGTTGGGAAAGACTTTGCTGAGGAGGCAACACATGCCAGTCATGCCAACATACAGTTGAAAATGGAAATATTCTCTGATATGTTCAGATATTTATCTTAAGGCAATCATACACCTGGAGGTTCTGGAATGCCTTAGCATTATGAGAAATAATGGGAAATTCTGCCAAAAATAATTTCTTCTATTTTTCAGAAAATATGAGTAATTCCTAGACAATAGGCATAAATTAATAAAGTCTTTGAAAATTTAAAGCTTCTATTAATCAAACCGTCATAGTAATACAAGAAACTTGGATTGGGAGATGATATTTCTAATAACCTGTTCAAAAATTGGTATCTAAGATATGTAAAGAAGTTTTTGAAAACCTTAAGGTAAATAAGTCAAATGTAAATATACAAAGGATATGATAGACATTCTCAGAAGAGCAAACTCAAATGGCTAATAAATTTCTGAAAAGATAAGGAACCTTACCAGTAGTCAAGGAAGTGGTAATAAAAACCACTATGATTTACCACTTCAAATGAAGTAGAATGACAAAATTATTAAGCTTTAAAATACTAGGTATTATGGGGAGTATTAACTAGAACCGTGGTTGGCAAACGGCGGCTCATGAGCCACATGCAGCTCTTTGGCCCCTTGAGTGTGGCTCTTACACAAAATACCACGGCCTGGGCGAGTCTATTTTGAAGAAGTGGCGTTAGAAGTTTAAGTTTAAAAAATTTGGGTCTCAAAAGAAATTTCAATTGTTGTACTGTTGATATTTGGCTCTGTTGACTAATGAGTTTGCTGATCTAGAACAATAACTTTGTGAAGCAATTAGACAATACCAAAGACAACTGAAGGCACATATATTCTATAACCTGACCATTCCACTTTAAGGATATACCCAACAGACATTCCTGTACATGTAAACATAGAAGCATGACAAAGAATGTTCACTGCAATTGTGTGTTTTTTATATCTTTATTGTTGAGATTATTACAGAAGTCCCTCTTTTTTCCCCCTTCACCTGGTTTCTGCCCCACCCCAGGCCTTTGCCACCCTATTGTCTTTGTTCATAGGTAATGCATATATGTGTACTAGATCTTTGTTTAATCTCTTCCCGCAACCCACCCCCTTCCCTCTGAGAATCATCAGTCTGTTCCATTTACATGCCTCTGATTCTATTTTATTCACCAGTTTATTCCGTTCATTAGATTTCTTGTTTATTTTGATTTTTAGATTCAATTGTTGATAGGTATGTATTTGTTGCCATTTTGTTGTTCATATATATTTTTTAACTTTAAACAAATTTTTATTACACAAAGATCACATAATTGGATATTTCTCTACTTTGTGCACAATTATCTTACTCTCCACAGAAAGGCTGCTTCTTCACTCTCACTGGGTGTTGGCAAGCACTAAAATCCTGATTGTAACAGAATAGTAGTAAAAATGCCTCAGTGATTTAGGTTGAAAGAAGTACATTGGTACATGGCTCTTGCACTTATCAGGAATGTACAAATGTGTTTTTATTCAAAAATACAAAATAAATTAGCTGTAGGCATGGACAATGACAGCAGTAAACCATTGTATGTTGTTAACTGAAACCAGTAACTGGTGGTTAGAGTGATTTTCTTGAACATCAGCCAGCCTTTTCTTCAGTCATTTCCTTCAACTGACTCTCTGAAGTTATAGGGGAAGAGATGCCCTGAGCTTCCTCTCAGTTCTCAGTAATGATGGTAAAGCACTCTTCCAGGGCTAGAACATGCCGCCTCCCATCCCTCCTCCCATTCCACCTATCCCACCCATCCCAGGGTCCTTCTCCTCTTTAGGAATTTCTGTGACCACAACTTCTGCTGTTGTTAACAGAGAGGCCACACCAGCAGCATCCAACAAAGCAGTTCTTACAACCTTAGTTGGATCAATGATTCCCTTTTCCACCATATTCACAAAATCTCCAAGCATGGCATCATAACCAATTTCTGAGGAACTTTGCATAATTTTCTCAACTATCAACGATCCCGCAACACCTGCATTCTTAGCAATGGTCATTGCAGGAAATTTTAGTGCTTTCTTAACAATTTCTATACCCATTTTTTTGCTCTTCATTAGTTGGAGTTAATGAGTCCAAGGCTGGAATGCACCGAAGCAGGGCACAGCACACCCCCCCCCCCGCCCCCGCCCCGCAAGAACAATGCCTTCCTCCACAGTAGCTCGGGTAGCATTGAGGGCATCTGCGACTCTCTCTTTCTTTTTATTCACTTCAACATCACTTGTCCCACCAACCTTCAGCACAGCTACCCCATCTGAGAGTTTGGACAGGCATTCATTTAGTTTTTCCTTTTCATATTCACTAGTTATGACATCTAACTGCTTGATTTCTTGAATACCTTTTTCAATTTGAGCCTTGTCACCTTTTCCTTTCAAGAGCATGGCATCATCTTTGGTCACAATGACCTCTCCAACTTTTCCTAAGTCATGAGGCTGAAGGTCTTCTAGATTGAAAGTCAACCCTTCTTCTCCAAACATGGTACCACCAGTAGCAATAGCCATGTCTTTAAGCTGGTTCTTCCTATTGTCCCCAAAACCTGGAGCTTTGACTGCAACAACCTGAAGACCAACTTTTAGCCTATTCAAAACAAGTGTACTTAGAATTTCTCCATCAACATCTTCAGCAATTATGACCACGGGCTTACAGTGAGCATTGGCAATTTCAAGAGCAGGTACAATGGACTGAACACTAAAAATTTTATTTTCACTCAACAGAATGTATGCATCTTGGAACTCACATTTCTGACCTTTTGCTGTATTAATAAAGTATGGAGAAATATAACCTCGATCAAACTTCATGCCTTCAATAATTTCTAATTCATCCTTCAGTGTTTTTCCATCATTTACAGTGATGACCTTTCCTTCCAACCCTTTTCATTGCGTAGGAAATTATGCTGCCAATTTCTTTGTCTCCATTTGCAGGAATTGTAGCAACCTGAGCTAATTTTTTCAGGGGTTGTCACAGGTTTAGACTGCTTCTTAAATTCAGAAATTACAGCATCAACAGCTAACATCACACCTCTCCTGATTTCCACTGGATTAGCACCTTTACTGATCTTCTCAGACCCTTCCTTGGCAATGGAGCGTGCCACTACAGTAGCAGTGGTGGTGCCATCCCCAGCCTCTTCATTTGTATTATTGGAAACATCTTAAACAAGTTTAGCGCAAATATTTTTATATTTATCTTTTAAGTCAATTGACTTTGCAACGGTCACACAATCTTTTGTTACTTTGGGACTTCCCTAGCTCTGTTCAGTAATCACCGTTCTTCCCTTTGGCCTCATAGTAATGGCTACAGAATTGGCTAAAGGTCTACACCTTGAAGTATTAAGGCTCAAGCCTCTGCACCAAATTTTACATCTTTGGCATAAGCCCAAGTGAGATGAGGAGCCAGTGCCCTGGACATGGGCTTAATCTGGCAAAGGACTGTGTGTAATCGAAGCATTTCTGCGGGGCAGTGGCAGGGTGTGCAGGCAGCAAGGCAGGCTGATGGAGGCGAATAAGCTTGTTGTTCAGATTTTTTATCTCTTTCTTTTTCTTGTTCTTCCTCTTCTTAAAGAATACCCTTCAACATTTCATACTAGAGGCCCGGTGCATGAAATTCATGCATGGGGGTGGGTGGGGTCCCCTCAGCCCAGCCTGCACCCTCTCCAATCCAGGACCCCTTGGGGGATGTCTGACTGCCGGTCTAGACCGGCAGTTGGACATCCCTCTCACAATCCTGGACCACTGGCTCCTAATGACTCACCTGCTTGCCTGCCTGGTTGCCCCCAACTGCCCTCCCCCACCGGCCTGGTCACCCCTAACTGCACCCCCTGCAAGCCTGGTTGTCCCCAACTACCCCCCCTCTGCCAGCCTGGTTAACCCCAACTGCCCCTCCTGCTGGCCTGGTTTCCCCTCCTGCCCTCCTGCTGACCTAGTCACCCCTCACTGCCCCCCCTACCAGCCTAATCACCCCCAACTTGCCCCCTGCCAGCCTGGTTGCCTGCAACTGCATCCCCCCACTGGCCTGATCACCTCTTACTGCCCCCTGCCAGCCTGGTCACCCACAACAGCCTTCCCTGCTAGCGTGGTCGCCCCCAACAGCCCGCCCTGCTGGCCTGGTCACCCTCAACTGCCCCCCTGCCAGCCTGGTCACCTTTCACAGCCCCCCCACTGGCCTGGTCACCCCACGCAGCCTGCTGTTCAGTTGTTTGATCGTCCCTCACTAACCCCCCTGCCAGCCTGGTCGCCCCACACAGCCTGCTTGTTCAGTTGTTTAGTTGTTCCTCACTAACCCCCCTAGTGGCCTGGTTGCCCCATGCAGCCTGCTTGTTCAGCCGTTTAGTTGTCCCTCACTAACCTCCCTGCCGACCTTGGGGCCCCACACAGCCTGCTTGTTCAATCATTTGGTTGTCCCTCGGGCCAGCCCTGGGCAGCTGGGCAGCCGACATCCAAGGCTTGCCTGTGCCTCAGGCCGGCCCTGGGCAGCTGGGGGAGCTGAGGGGACTGGGGGACTCCAGAAGCAGGTGTGTGGAGCTGTGGGACCTGCCTGGGGGTGGGCCCGGCCATGCCGCACACTTGCCACCCCGTTGGGGCTGAAGGGACTGGATGCCGCCATATTTGAGGGCATGGAAGTCAATTAGCATATTCCCTCCTTATTGGCTGTGGGCACCACCATCTTTGTGAGGGCAGGATGGTCAATTAGCATATTCTTTAAATTAGATAGTATACTTATAATACTGGTTTGGTGGTGATGAACTCCTTTAGCTTTTTCTTGTCTGTGAAGCTCTTTACCTGATCTTTAATTCTAAATGATAGCTTTCCTGGGTAGAGTAATCTTGATTGTAGGTCCTTGCTATTTATCACTTTGAATATTTCTTGCCTCTCCCTTCTGGTTTGCATAATTTCTGTTGAGAAATCAGCTGACAGGCATATGGGTACTCCCTTGTAGATAACTAACTGCTTTTCTCTTACTGCTTTTTTTTTTTAAAATATATTTTATTGATTTTTTTACAGAGAGGAAGAGAGAGGGATAGAAAGCCAGAAACATCGATGAGAGAGAAACATCGATCAGCTGCCTCCTGCACACCCCCTACTGGGGATGTGCCCGCAACCAAGGTACATGCCTTGACCGGAATCGAACCCGGGACCCTTGAGTCCGCAGGCCGACGCTCTATCCACTGAGCCAAACCAGTTTCGGCTCTCTTGCTGCTTTTAAGATTCTTTCTTTGTCTTTAGCCCTTGGCATTTTAATTATGATGTGTCTTGGTGTAGTCTTGTAATCTGGTGTAGTCCTTTTTGGGTTCCTCTTGTTTGGGACTCTCTTTGCTTCCTGGACTTGTAAGTCTATTTCTGTCATGAGCTAAGGGAAGTTTTCTGTCATTGTTTCTTCAAATATTTTTCTCTCTTTTTTTCTGGCACCTCCATAATGTGAATGTTGGTATGCTTAAAGTTGTCCCAGAGGCTCCTTACACTATCTCATCTTTTTGGATTCTTTTTTCTTTTTGCTCTTCTGGTTGAGTGTTTTTTGCTTCCTCACATTTCAAATTATTGATTTGATTATAAGAATCCTCTACTCTACTGTTGAATCCCTGTATATTATTCTTTATTTGAGTCAGTGTATGCATAATTTCTGACTGGTCCTTTCCCATTTTTTTTGAAGGTTTCTAGAAGATTCTTGAGTAACTTTATAACTGTGGTTTTGAACACTATATCCAGTAGTTTGCTTTCTTCCATTTCTTTCATTTGTGACATGTTTCTTTGTCTCCACATTTTGGCTGCTTCCCTGTGTTTGTTTCTATGTATTGGGTAGAGCTGCTATGTCTCCTTGAGTTGGTAGAGTGGCCTTGTGTAGTAGGTGTTCTATAGGACCCAGTGGCTCAGCCTCCCCAATCACCTGAGGTGGACACTCTTGGTGCACCCCTTTGTGGGCTGTGTGCACAGTCTTGTTGTAGTTGAGCCTTGATTACTTTTGGTGTCACTGGGAGAAATTGACCTCCAGGACCATTGGATGTGGGGACCAGCTGTGAGTACAGTGGGAGAGCTTCTGTGCAGGAGACACCCCTATGGAGCAGGACTTGCTTCAGTGGGGCTTTGGTGCTCACTGAGTCTGCCCCTTGAGTGTGTCACTTATGGATGTGTAGAGTTGTAATCTGGCATGGTCTGACACTGACCACTGGGTACACTGGATCTTGGGTCTCCAGGGAGGTGCAAAGTCAGCCACTGCCTGTGGCCACCCAGCAGGAGCTACAGAGAGATCAGAAGATTCCTCTTCTTTGTATTGGGTTTAGAAGTGCCCAGATGAGGCCCAGCTATGAAGCAAGGCAGGCTGGTGCTGGTGCCAAGTCTTGTACCTTTTATTGATAGGTTTGGGGCTCCCTGATCCAGTTGCAGCTTGTTTGAGAGATTTTAGCCTGATCAAGGACAGGCCATTCATATGAAAAAGCCTTTACACACAGCTTGGGTGGGGTTGTAAATTAGATGAGGTGGGTCTTAGGGAATCAATAGGGTGGAGCAAACAGAAATGGCTAGCTGCCAGTCCACCCTGCAACTGGGGGGGCTCACAGCATAGTAACAATGTTCCCTGCAAGCACCTTGGTCTGGGAGAGAGCTGCCCCCAAGTTCCTGCCCCAATGCCAGATAATCCAGTTCTTCCTCTTTTGTGTCTGTGTTCCCTAGAGCCTCGCCCTGGCACTGGAACTCAGAGGAAGTGGGATCTTGTAAGTTCAGTTTATGGTGCCGGCCTTTTAAGAGGAACAGCTGGGTCTCCAGCAGCCTTTGTGTCACTGAGCCTCAATCCACACTGGTTTTTATAGCCCATAGTTCTTATTGCCCTTAGGGACTTATTTTCCCAGCTCTGGGATCCTGGACTGGGTGTCTGGTGTGGGGATGGGACCCCTTGCACCTCCAGGAGGCCTCCACAGAGACAATCTCCCTCCTGATTAAAAAAGTGGCACATGTGGGTGCCAGACCAGCCTGTTCCATGCCTCTACACCTCCTACTAGTCTCAGTGTGCTTTCTTCTTTACTTCTCTAGTTGTAGGACTTCCACTCAGCCAGCTTTCCAGTGGTTCTGGATGATGGTTGTTTTATACTAGTATTTTAGTTGTAATTTTGATGTGGTCGTGGGAGGCAGCAGGTATAGGCATTTACCTGTGCCACCATCTTCCTTTCTCCTACAATTGTTTTTTTATTACAAAAAATTGGAAATAACCTAAATTTAATGAGAATGGATAAACTGTGCTATTTTCAAATATTGGAATATTGTGCATCCATTATAATGAATGAACTATACTTACATGGCTAATCTCAAAAATATATCATTGATTTGTTTCTTCTAGGGAGGGAAACAGGATGGCTAGGAGTCAGAGGTGAGAAGAGTATTTTTATTTTGTTATGCTTTTGAAACCTAAATTTTACATGAAGTAAATATATATTTTGTAAAAAGTCCAATTAATTTTTATTTATTTTTTTCATTGTTAATAAATCTTTATTGTTCAGATTATTACTATACTATTGTTTCTCCTCCCCCCCCCCCTATATCTCCCCTCCTCCCAGTTCCCACCCTTCCCTCTGCCCTTACCTCCCCCTCCCTCGCTATCCTTATCCATAGGTGTATGATATTATCCAGTCTCTTCCCGTACCCCCCACACAGACACCTCTTCCCCTGAGAATTATCAATCCACTCCCATTCTATGCCCCTGATTCTATTATGTTCATCAGTCTATTCTGTTCTTCAGATTTTTAATTCACTTGACTTTTAGATTCACTTGTTGATAGGTATGTATTTGTTGTTCATAATTTTTATCTTTACTTTTTTCTTCTTTTTCCTCCTTTTAAATAATACCTTTCAGCATTTCATGTAATATTGGTTTGGTGGTGATGAATTCCTTTAGCTTTTTCTTATATGTGAAGCTCTTTATCTGCCCTTCAATTCTGAATGATAACTTTGCTGGGTAGAGTAGTCTTGGTTGTAGGTTCTTGCTATTCATCACTTTGAATATTTCTTGCCATTCCCGTCTGGCCTGCATAGTTTCTGTTGAGAACTGGATTTCAGAGTGATCAGGAGCTTATCTCCCTTCGGGTTGGAAAAAAAGCCACGCGTCCCATTGCCCGCCACCAGCCCTTCCGCGTTTGTTCTTTCTTTTTCCTTCTTAGTTGTAAATCTACCATTCAGCCAGCTTTTCTGTGGTTCTGGGTGGTAGACGCTTTGTCTTTTAGTTGTATTTTTAAAATTGTTGTGCGCGGCGGCAGTTTAGTTGTTTAGTTGTTTAACTTTGCCACCATCTTGGTTCCCTCCCCAACCTCAAATTAATTTTTAAATTTTTGAATAATAAAAATGTTGCAGACGGATGGTATAGAATTTTTTTTTTAGTTTTAATGCAGACCAAGTAAAGAGCAACCAGCTCCCCTCATCGTTTATACCACCAAACTCTCCTAGTTTAACTCAGATAGAGTCCAGACTCCTCCCATGGCTTCTCAGCCTGGCCATTGCACTGTCTGGGAAACAAAGCTCTTGGTTTCGTCCATTATTTGCTTCTGACAACAAAGACAGCAGGGGAAGAATAATATAGCAAGGAGCAGTGAGATATCAGGACCTATACAGCTGGGGGAGCTGTGGGCACTGAGGTCTCACTCTCCTTCCACTTCAGGGGGGAAGGAAGGATAAACCCATATGTGCAGAGCAGCTCCTGCCCTGGGCAGCTTTCCTGGGAAGCCAAGCTCCTTGGCTTATCTTGTCAGCTGTTCTTTCTTCATCAAGGTAGTTTTCTTCTTTCTGTCAGAAAATTACCACAATGTGTGGGCTGAGTTAGATCAAGGTACTTTGTTGAAATCTGTTGTGTAAATTGTCAGAATAAATACATAACTTGGCTGATGTCTACAATGTGACCCGTTCAGAACTCTGAGTCCTGATGACTCTGAGTTCAGCTCTCTAGTGAGGGAGAGCTGATCCTCACTTTGGTCCCCTCCAACTGGAGGCTAAGGTCTAAGCTTTAATGCTCAGTTGACAGGGTCCCAGATCACTAGCTCAGTATCTTCTCCCATTATTAAGTCCCTCTACTTTGCCTCCCACTAGCCTCGATTTTCATTTTCATTGGAGGATGAGCCAGTCTTCAAATTTCTTAGAGAAGCTGAAGAAGAAAATACTCTTTTTTAAAAACTCACTGAATGCCTGCTGGATGTATTGGCTTTTTGCTGATATATCATGATCCCAAGCCCGGGTCTACTCTGTCATGATCTCCAAGGTCAGACAGGTGAGTATTGTCTTACAGTCCCCTTGGCCCACTCACAGTTCTTTCTGCTCAGGAGCTTGCTTCTCTAAAGACATATGTACCTTCTAATTGGGTTGATGTTCATGGTTCCTGAGAGTCTGAGTGATTTTGAACCCAAATACAGAGAAGGACTAATGTCCCAGGAGGGAGATATCCATCCCAAAGTCAACTCTTCAGGTACTCTGAACTGTCACTTTGGGAGTTCATGTGGTAGGCAGAAAAAAAGAAGACAACCAGCACCATATCTGGAATGTGAGTCTGAAGAAATGAAAAATGACACCCTTTCTTCTCTGTTTTTCACCTACACTAACTTACTCTGCCTCATGTGAGTCTTCTCTTTATGTTTTTCTTTTTCTCCATTTTCTCTCACACCTAAATTTAGGTTGTGTATGTGATATTGTGCATAGGAATGTGCTAGAGTGTGTGAAGAAGTTTGATTTATTGAGAGTATTACCTTCTGAAGCAAAAAAGATCTCTCTCTGTCTTGCTTTATGATATAACAGCTTTCTCCTCTTGGAGAAGCCTTTCTCCTCTTGGGGACCAGTAGTCCAGTGATGTGTGAGCTATGACCTATTTTAAGCCCCGTGAATTAGAAATGGGACAATGTTAGGCAGATATTTATTGAGTACCTATTCTGCATCAAGTACTATTCTACATGCTTTCTATAAATTCACTTAATATTATAACAATCCCCTGAGGTTTCAGTGTTTTTTTAAAAATCACTATTTCACAGTTGAGAAACTGAGACACAGCCAGGTTAAGCAACTTTTCTAAGGCTGCATATTTAGGCAGTGGTGGAATCAGGAGTCTGGTTCTGCAGCAGTCTGGCTGTAGAGTGTGTACATTTAACCACTACACAGATAATCTTTATCTAAGTCAAAGTTCCTTCTGGGAAAACTCAATATATTGCATAGGTATTTCTGAATTACAAGCCCCTCTGAACCTTCTCTGTACCACTCAGTTGGTGATGGTCCCCTACGAGCTGTCCTGATTTTCAAGACAATGTTGGATCCCCTGTACCTCCTTGATTTGGTGATGAAGGGGCATAGTCTAAGTAATTTTTTGTGTGTAAGGAGTATCACTGAGCAACTTTATGAGTTAAATTGGGAATGAAAGGAGAAAGTGCTGAGGTGATAGGGTCTGGGGAGTCATGGAAACTTGCCAGTGCTTGGACATACTTTCTGAGATTCTGAGGGAGACTCCTCCCGCTGCAGTCTGTGTGTGGACAGCCAACTCTTCCCAGGCACGTAGTCCAAAGAGTTCTCTGTCCATGACCTTAACCCAATAAAAAACCTCCTGGTTGCCGAAACCGGTTTGGCTCAGTGGATAGAGCGTCAGTCTGCGGACTGAAAGGTCCCAGGTTCGATTCCGGTCAAGGGCATGTACATTGGTTGCGGGCACATCCCCCGTAGGGGGTGTGCAGGAGGCAGCTGGTCGATGTTTCTCTCTCATCGATGTTTCTAGCTCTCTATCCCTCTCCCTTCCTCTCTGTAAAAAATCAATAAAATATATTTTAAAAAAACAAAAAACCTCCTGGTGGTCACAGATCAGGCTACCTAACACTGGCTGGGAGACACCATAATATAATAAACTAGTAGCCCATTTGCAGGATTCAATCCTGCAAGCGGCCGCTTCAGCCGCGTGCACTGCCTCTGCCGCAGCCTTGGGGCCACCACACCTGCACCCGTGCGCCACTGCCGCCCGCCTTGCTCCGCCCCGCCGCCCCCGCCGCGCCCCGCCCCCCGCGCCCCGCCCCGCCGTGCTCCGCCCTGACGGCGGGTGGCCAGTGGAAAACTGCTGCTGGCAGAAAACTGGTGCCGGCAGCCACGCAATTGGCCACCCCGAGTTCCGCCACCAGCGTCTTCCGCAGGCCGCATGGGTCCTTCCGCAGCGTAGGCTGGCGGTAGGAGTGGGGGGCGGGGACGAGTCCCCGCCCCCCGCTCCTACCACCAGCCAATCGGCCACCCTGAGTCCCGCCGCCAGCGCCTCCAGCCGGCCCAATCGTGGGCGTAGCGGAGTGATGCAATTTGCATATTGCCTTTTTATTATGTAGGATGTTTAGGACACTTTGGTGAAGAAGCAAAATGACAGGCTTGTGGCTTTGTTCAGTAACTCTTCAGCTGCTACCACCCAAGGACCTGGTGGGGTGGGATGGGCAGATTTCTTCCTGTGCACAACCTCAGGTCTAGTTGCATGAATCCTCCCTGGTGACAAAGCTACCACATCAAATGTTTCTTAAAGCTCCAAGCTCTAGCAGAGTCCCATTATACACAGGTTGCAAATCTAAGACACACATTTTCATTACAGACTCCATACTTGTCTGCCTTAGGAGATGAGATTTATTATGATACCTTTAAAGCAGCCACAAAGATTTCCTGGCTTATGTTTGTGAAGAAGGTAGTAAGACTTAGTGTGCTCATTTTTAAATGGAGGCTATTATTCATGCTGACATTGCCAGTTACCTAACCCTATATCCATTTCTCCCTTCTTCCTTACTAAAGAACCCCAATTTTGCTCAGAGTGGTAATGTACCCAGAGAAATATAATCACTCTTATACAGGGTCCTTTGCACATAAGGGATTACCTGTGACACAATTCTAGCCCATGAAAGTCACTGAGCAGGGTTTCTAGAAGAGATTTTTAAAAGGTCATCTTCTCTTTAGACTTTTCAAGCCTGGAGAGGGACTACTACTTATGACTGTGACATAACTCTAACTCTCTGACTAGCCTGTCCTCTCCTTTTCTCTCTATTTCAATGTGTTGTTTCCAGTCTGCATTTTCTGCCCATGGAATAGCTGCTGGTGCTCTGAAGAAGCACTCTATTGGCTTCACCCTCCCATCAATGCCTTCCAGAATAAGTCACTAAATAGGCCTGACTCACAGAGAAACAGATGTGCCTGCAGTAAATCAACTGTACTGATGCCATAGGAGACCAGAGAGAGGTCTCCTAGACCTCTGGGCCTTGGCCATGTCTCAGACCCAGGAACTATGACATAACCCTAGTATGAAATTAACCCCAAGAATGGCTAACTAAGGTTAAATTCCCTGATAGCTCAAATGCATGGCAGGCTCAAGTAAAAATTACATCCATTTGTAGAAAATAAGAGATGTGATGTATTTCAAATTCTGGAACTTGATACTTGTACATCAGTAATTCTGAGTGCTTAGGCATGCTTTATATCAATGCAATTCTTATTAGTGAAAAAGAATCACTGATGACAATCTTTTTTTCTCTCTTTATTGATTAAGGTATTACATATGTGTCTATGCCTCATACCCCCCCCCCCACCCCCTCACTCATGCCCTAACCCCCCTGGTGTCTGTGTCCATTGGTTAGGCTTATATGCATGCATGCAAGTCCTTTGGTTGATCTCTCTCCCTTACCCCCAACCTCCCCTTCCTTCCCTCTGTAGTTTGATTGTCTGATCTATGCTTCTCTGTCTCTGGATCTGTGTTTGTTCATCAGTTTATGTTGTTCATCATATTCCACAAATGAGTGAGATCATGTGATATTTACCTTTCTCTGATGGGCTTATTTCACTTAGCATAATGCACAACAAAAGAAACCATCAACAAAACAACAAGAAAGCCCACTGCATGGGAGAAGATACACTGAGTGGCCAGATTATTATGACCTCTGAACTCATAATAATCTGGCTGCTCAGTATATATATATATATATATATATATATATATATATATATATATATATATATATTAGAGGCCCGGTGCATGAATTTGTGCACGGGTGGGGTCTGGCCAGCCTGGCCAGCCTGGCCAGGGGGAGGGGACATGGGCTGTTGGCCAGCCTGCCTGCTGGTCGAACTCCTGGTCGAGGGGACAATTTGCATATTAGCCTTTTATTATATAGGATATACATTGAGTGGCCAGATTATTATGCATTCAGAGATCATAATAATCTGGCCACTCAGTGTATTTGCCAATGTTATCACCAATAAGGGTTTTATCTCCAACATTTACAGGGAACTCATACAACTTAACAAAAGGATGATAAACAACCCAATAAAAAAATGGGCAATGGACCTAAATAGATACTTTTTGAAGAAGGACATAAGGAAGGCCAAGAGACATAGGAAAACATTCTCAAAGTTACTAGTCATCTGAGAGATGCAAATCAAAACGACAATGAGGTACCATCTCACACCTGTCAGAATGGCTATTATCAACAAATCAACAAAGGACAAGTGCTGGCAAGGATGTGGAGAAAAAGGAACCCTCGTGCACTGCTGGTGGGAATGCAGACTGGTGCAGTCACAGTATGTGGAGAATAGTATGGAGTTTCCTAAAAAAAAACTAAAAATGGAACCCCCACTTGACCCATTGATCTCACTTCTAGGAATATATCCCAAGAAACTAGGAATTGGAGAGCATTGATAATAATCTTATAGCATCCACAAACATAACAGACTTCAGCAACATTGCTGGGTACAAGGTGAATATAGAAAAATCAATTGGGTTCTAGACACCTACAACATATAATTCTAAAATATAATTTTTAGAAAAGATGTTATTCACAATAGGAACAAAGTCTCTAAGGTACCTAGGAATAAATAATAGGTGTGTGTGCAGCTTTTAAGAAGAAAGTTATTTTTTAAAAAGGAAATATAAATGGTGAAACATACTTTGCTCTTGGATAAGATTTAATATTTCTAAAGATGTCAGTTCTCCCCCAAATCTAGTCACAGATGCAGTACCATTCTCATCAAAAGCCCAATAGAATTTTCTAGGAACTTAACAAGTTGTTTTAAAATTTAAATAGAAAAATAAAAGGCCTAGAATACCCAAGAACAAATTGGAGAAGAATGAGATGGGGCTTATCTTACCAAATGTCAATATTTGTAACAAGACTATAGTTATTAAGACATGCAATATTTACACCAGGATTAAAAAAGAAGACCAGTGGAAGAGAGTAGAAAGTTTTATTCTCTTTAGACTTTTGATGACTCAGGATGACAGAGGCATGAAAAATGAGCAGAGAAAAGATGAGATGGGCTCTGATCAATGCTGCTGGAAAACCTGTTATTCATGTGGGGAAAATTAAATGACGTCCCTAATTCACACCATCACCAAATAGAAATCAAAGACTGTTAAATGAGCACTGAATGTAAGGAACAAATTTTTACAAGTTTAAAAGAAAATATAAAATATACGTATGATTTGAGGGTAGAGAAGTTTCCTTAGCAAGATACAAAAAGCAGACCATAGAGGGAAATTCTAATATTTTATCTAAGTGAAAAAAAAATCTGCACATCATAGAGACCATAAGAAGGGCTGGCCTGCTCAGGCCTGTGGTCACCATGGCCCATGGTATGCAGCTTTCTCCTACCAAGTCAAAGGCAATGTCTGGAAGTCCACGTGCAGCAGGTATAGGCCCGTCTGCCTCAGAACCAGCCTCCAACAGATGAGGCTGCCCTGGGGACACACGGCTGAGAGTGGACAGGCAGAGAGCAGCCTGCTCTGGGAAGTTCTACTGGTACATGGGCAAAATAACTCCTCTCTACATGGGAATGTAGCTTTGTGATTGAACCCCTCAACAGGTTGTTCTGGGATATATAGCGAAGTTAGGTTGATCCATTTGTGGTAGGGATGACTTCTATTTCAAATTTTATCCATGTCAACTTGCATTTTCACTTCTTATTGACCCACCTTCCTACTCCACCTCACTATTTATTGTAACCTAAGGCTTAGGAAATTTATTTGGAATAGGAAATGCCACCAAACTGGTCCATCATGCAGGCACTAGTTCTGTGTGAAGCTTCCTAGCTTAGTGGCTAGAACAAAACTTAGGCTTAATAAATTTGTGTGAAATCTAAATCACTATAATGTTAAAGAGTGTTAAGAAATGATATAATTATTTTCAACATATAACACATGGAGAAAATAATGCAATATACCTCTTATCCAGATTAAGCAGTTATCAAGTTTACCATATTTTCTCTTTAAATTGCCATCTTAAATATTACTAGTGGACTGAAATTTGTTCCAATTTTAGAAAACATTAGAAAATACTTGGAAAAAAGTGTGATCTGGCTCTGTCAGCCACAGCATCTCATCTTCTCTGTGACACATCGGTGGGCCCTCCAATAAGCCCACCACAAACACCTGGGATCTAATTCTGGGAAAGACCAGAAGGCACCCTCCTTCACACCTCCCTGAGTAAAAAAACCTGTGGTTGGTTTTTTCAGTAATGTGACAAACATAGGTCACATTTTTTACTATTTTGGGATGCCAGAGAAACCCAACTACATCAGAGCAAAGGCAATTCTGCAAGGCGAATGTGTACCTTCATTAAAAACACGGAATGACTATAAAGCCCACAAGAATGAGTACACTTTTCAAGGAAGAACCATCTAGGGCCAATGGGGTGATTTTTTTCCATTGGGGCCTATATTCCATTCCATTTGTGCTAGGGGCTCTGAGGAGAACACACACGGGGAGATTAAGCATCTACCTCCAGGCTGATGGCCCTCAAAGCTAGCGCTGCACCCCAGACTTCTCTCCCCGCTCTAGACTGGCAATCCCAACTGACTTTTAGCAACTTCACCTGGAAGCCCCATGGACACGTCAAACTCAAGTGTCCTGAACTGAACTAATTATTCCCACTTCCATTCCCAAGAGAGTCTTCTAAAAAGCCCCAGTGTTCTCAAATTTAACTTTCACAAAGTGACCCCGAAAGTACCTGACTGTTTTTTTATTGAAGCAAAGTTCATGTAACATAGAATTAACCATTAACCCTTTAAAATGTATAATTCAATGGCATTGAGTACATGCACAATGGTGTGCAACCAGCATTTCTATCTAGTCCCAAGACAAATGCTTTACCTCAAAAGGAAAACTCATACCCTTTAAGTAATCACTCCTCATTTCCCCCCCTCCCCAGCCCCCCAAAACACAATTAACTTTATATCTCTATGAATTTGCCTATTCTGGAGGTTTAATGTAAATGGAATCATGGAATATGTGACATTTTATGAATGGCTTCTTTAACTCAGTAGAAGGTTTTCAAGGTTCTTCCATGTTGTAGCATTCATACTTCCTTCCTTATTATGACTGAATAATATTCCCTTGCATGGGTATACCACTGTTTGTTTATCCATCCTTCAGTTGATAAGCATTTAGGTTGTTTCCACTTTTTGGCTATTGTGTACAGTGCTGCTATGAAATGTTCAATTACAAGTATTTGTTTAAATGCTTGTTTTTAATTTTGGGGGGTATATACCCAGGAGTGGAATTGTTGGGTCATATGGTAATTTTTTGTTTAATTTGTTGAGCAACTGCCAAATGTTTTCTGCAGTGACTGCACTGCATTTTGCATTGACACTGTACATTTTACACTCTCACAGCAATGTATGAGGGTTCTAATATTCCCTTCCTTCCTTCCTTCCTTCCTTCCTTCCTTCCTTCCTTCCTTCCTTCCTTCCTTCCTTCTTTCCTTCCTTCTTCCCTCCTCCTCCCTCCCTCCCTCCCTTCCTCCCTCTTTCCTTTCTTCTTCTTTTTAAAAAAAATCTAGCCATTCTACTGGATGTAAGGTGGTATCTCATTATGGTTTTGATTTGCATGTCCTTAACATGTTAAGCGCCACGTCAGTCACCGGTGACTGAAATGGAAAGGAAGACAAAACAGGCTTGGCACTTAACGTGTTAATCCACATAACTAATCATGGTTGAACATCTTTTCAAGTGCTTGTTTGCCATTTATAGATTTTCTTTGGAATGATGTTTTTCAATTTCTTTGCTCATCTTATATAATAAAAGCATAGTGTGCAAATTGTCCCCTCTACCAGAGTTCTTCCAGGAGTTCGACCAGGGGGTGGGCTGGCTGGGGGAAGAGAGGGAGGCCCTGGCTCTGGCAGGTGGCCAGGGAAGGGAGGGAATACCTGGCTGGCAGCCAGCAGCCACTAGGGACCCGACCAGTGCACGAATTTCTTGCACTGGGCCTCTAGTTTTTCATAATGCCCTTGACTTTTTATTGAGACCTGAATTGGATCTCAGGCCACAAGCCTGGTGTGTGTGACAGTCACTTAGCTGAGTTCCCAGCAGTTGCAGCAGAGGGGGCTTTAGCTACCATTTTTCTTGAGTTGGGAGTTAAAAAAGAAAATTAATGAAGGCTCCAGTGAATCTCTTGTGTTGGTGAAGAGCATTCTAATCAACACAGTTAACCATCCAAGTGAAAATGTGCAGTAATCCTTGACTCCCCTCCCCCCCTTAACTGCCCATGTCTACTCAGGTGTTGTGTGATATTAAAAAGAACCAAATATAGCTCACTTTAGAAACAATACTAAAGTTTATGGTAATGTACTAACCTTCATCTTGGATTCATTTCATTTTAATATCTGTATTTTTTCTTTATTCCTAAATCTATGTTTAAAATTTTGTTATGTGGTATAAAATGTTGCAACCTGCCTCAATGTACTGTTTTAAAAATCCAAGATAAAAGTAAAAAATAATTCTTAGAGAGTTTAACTCCTATATAATTCTGTAAAAATAAAACAACTTTTATTGTTTTGCTAAGTATTCATGAATACTTAAATGTTTATTTTGGAAATTTAGAAATTGCACACAACAAGCAAACAAGAGTGAAGTAAAAATCTGTAAACTCATCCTGAACTACTGTTAATGTGTTGGTGTGTATCCTTTCAGTCCTATCTATCTATCTATCTATCTATCTATCTATCATCTATCTATTTTTCTACCTACACTATTTTTTAAAAAAAGGTTATATTTTCAATTCTTTTCATGCGATTTTTATTTAACAATATGTTATGCCTATTTTCTCTCATGATTAACTAGATTTCTATGGCTGTAAGTTTTTAAACTATAATGTGCATTAAATATTGCTGGAATGGCCTGTTAAAATAAACATTTCAAGTCTTGCTCCCAGCGATTCAGATTCAGTCATCTGGACCTATGTCCAGAAACCTGTATTTTTAATATAAGACCCTGGCTGATTCTAATGCAGGCTGTTCTTTGACAATTTGAGAATCAGCTTTTTATACCAATAATTATAACTCTTGTTTAATTTTCCATTGTGTAGATAGATCTACCATTATTTATTCAATCAACTACTTATTCTGGGACAATTAAATTATTTGCACTTTTCGCTGTTTTATCAACACGTGTGCTATAAACATCCTTATGCCTACAATGTTGCCCTGGTCCATGACTGAAGGTTTCCAGATTCCACCCACACTGGGTGCTATGTGACAGTGATGGTGTGGTTAACTGCTCCCGAAATGGTGGGATGGCAGATTGAGGTGCAGAAGAGAAATGAAAGTGGAAGCAGCTGACGGTGTGAGGAAGTGAGATTTAAATGCCACATAAGAGAGGCTTACAGCCAAAGGAAGTTATATACTTTGGCCTGGCCAGCAAGGTGTCTTACTTCTCTAGGAACTTTCTCTCTTGAAGAGGGAAAGTTAAATATAAAGAATTATTGACTTCAACAGCGAATTGAAGTGATAAGGTGCCTTGGAATTTAGTGGAAATCCAGCTTCTGGGGTGTGGTGGAAAGTCAATCACAGGGGGAGTCCCTGAGTGGAAGTACTCCCCTAGGAAACTGCTGGGGTAGGGTGGGGTCCCAGGGGAGGCTGCTGACCACCTGGTGCTGGGGAAGCCACATGTGCTGCAGGAGCCAGAAGCCCACCCATGCAGGAACCAGGAAGCGAAAGCCTCGCCTCCTTCTGCATCTCTCGAGTGCCCTCTACTGGCAAAGCGTGGGCAAGTTAGCAAACGCAAAATATTTCAAAGGCCCAGATCAGTTTTCACATTGTTGACAAGAAAGTAGAATTAAGAACTGAGTCAAATACATAAGCAGGAACAGCATAGGACTCGGGGTGCTACTGGCATTTAGTGAGTGTGGGCCAGGGTTGTGTTCCCAATGGTGAGCTGACTAGTCCCACACAGGGAATAACCATCCCTATGGAATGCCAGTAGCACCCCTTATATCAGTAGGGTGCCGGCAAGAAATGGTAGCCCACCTAAGTGAGGATAATTTGAGAAGAGTCCCTTGACACAATAATGGGCAAGGTGGGGAGGCCACAAGGAAAAGTGCGGCTCCCTGGGGCTCCTTGCAGCCAGAGCCCTTAGCCGCCCCAGGCCTGAAGAGGCAGGAGGCAGTTACTGCAACTGGAAGGAGAGGTGTGTGGGAAGGGCTGCCTGACAGGATGACCCGAGCTGTGACCTTCAGCCCAGAGTGCAGCCAGCCAGGGCACCCCTGAGAAGAGGACCACCTGCTCTCTGTTCCTCTGGCCAGTGCCACACCCTCATCCCCCTAACCCCCATGATGAGAGAGCCCAACTGGAAGCCAGAAGTAGGGAGAACTGTCAGCATCAATACAGCCTGCTGAGATCCAGCTGGATGGGCAGGGGGCTGTGACTAGGCAGGGATGGGGCTGGCTGTGTCCTGAGACTACTTCTCGGACCCAGACTTCAGGCCCTGGGACCACTCAGCCCCCAGAACCTCACAGTTGGGCAGCATCTCCTCCACCAAGATCCGGGTGAGGCCTGGCTTGGACACGGCAGGGAGGTCTGAGATGTCCAGCCTGCGGAGGTTCAGATTGTTCTGGCTTCTTAGTAGATGGCACAGTCTCCTGCATCCACAGCCTACAGGTCCCACCTGGAATTTCAACAACTCAGGAGAAGGGTGGCCACACTCATTGGACCACAACACTCCCCTCCCTGGAACAGCCCTGGGCGCTGCTGCCTTGTTGGGATTCTAAAGCCATCCCTTTTACTGAAAGCTTCCAAGAAGAGCATCAGCCTCAGCTCAGAGGAGAAGGGGTATTGCAAGGAGAGAGGAGGACAGGGAGTTCAGCTGTGGGACAGAGAGGTCATGAGCAAAAAAAGAAAGCATTCTTTTCCCTAAAACTTTCTGAGAAAGGCACAAGCAGAATTGCTTTGCTCCTGGAATGTCCAAGTCCTGAGCAAGGGGAAGGGGAAGGGGTGTTGACATCACTGAGGCTTGTGACGCACTCTGGTTTGTGGGCTTTAGAACTTCAAAGAAAACACGGGGTCCTTTGGTCTCCGTGGCCCGTTTGCTCACGGGACATCAAAGGAGGCAATGGCTCAGTGGTGACACAACAGATAGCGCTGTGGTGCCTCGATGCGGCTTCAAAGTCTGCGTCAGGCTGGGCAGGGAAGAGGAAGTCAGAGCCCGGGAGGACAATGGGAAGACAATGGCGGCTGCACCGGTTGGGAAAGGACTTGTTTGTGAACACCTGTGAGGCTCTTCCTTTTGGGGACTTTCAGGGAATTATGTGGCAGGAGTGGAAGGGGAAGGACGTGAGTGAGGCACTTGGGACCTGAAACTTGTATGTTAGAAACAAAATACAGGTAACTCGTGGAGCAGAGCTGCAGGGCAGAGCCCGACCACAAGGAGTGCTCACCTCTGTGTGGTGTGTGACATCACAGCAGGGGGCCGGGCACCTGCTAAACCACAGATGTTGCCCTCCCCCAGTGACCAGAATCTAGAGCAGTGGTTCTCAACCTTTCTAATGCCGCGACCCTCTCATACAATACCTCATGTTGTGGTGTGGTGACCCCCAACCATAAAATTATTTTCATTGCTACTTCATAACTGTAATTTTGCTACTGTTATGAATGGTAATATAAATATCTGTGTTTTCCAATGGTCTTAGGCGACCCTGCTAGTGGTTCTCAATCTGTGGGTCGCGACTGTAGAGCCTAAGACGGCTCTGTAGAGCCTAAGACCATCGGAAAACACAGATATTTACATTACAATTCATAACAGTAGCAAAATTACAGTTATGAAGTAGCAACGAAAATAATTTTATGGTTGGGGGGTCACCACAACATGAGGAACTGTATTAAAGGGTCGAGGCATTAGAAAGGTTGAGAACCACTGATCTAGAGGTTATTTCTAAGGAAACTCAGCCTCTTTTCTCATTGTGAGGTGAACAAGAGAAACCAAATGTCCCCTCCACCCCATCCCACTGCTGCCCACACTAAGCACCCTGAGGGTGGATACTTGCCCTTGATTTTGAATCAGCTCTGAGGGAGCGCACTCTGCGTCCCACTGCATGCCAAATCAGAGCGCAAATGCAGGTGGGAGGGGCACCTGGGGCGGAGGCAGCTTCTGAGGAGGGTTCCCCTGTGGTATAAATAAATGCAAAAGGAACTTACAGAGTGACTGGGGTGGGAGGAGGGAGACAAAGGCAGTGAGTAAAGCAAATAGCCTCTCTGTGCCTGGGTTGGTCCCAGACAAACCTCAGATGGCCCCGAACCGGATGTGATAGCTTCCAGTTTCACATTCCACACAGCTCCACACACAGCAGCAATGTTTTCCAGCCAGGTCAAGATTGCCGCCACCCTGCTTAAATTTATGAATCCGTTTGGGAGAACTGCCATCTTTAAAATGTTGAATGTTCCAAGCTGCAACAGTTAGCGGCATTTGGGATTCAAGTAAGAGACAATAAGGGCTTATGTTTCCCATACGACAAGCAGCGTGCAGGTGAGCAGTCCAGGGCTGCTGCCGTGACTGCACAGTGTGACGCCTACGTGTCTTTGACATCTGTGTGCATATTGATTTTTCATCCTCATGCTTATTGCTTCCATGTCACAAGACAGCTGCAGCTACTCCAGGCATGACATCTGATACCAGGGAAAAGAAAGAAGCCACCTTAGCTCCCTTTCCTGGGAAGTAGAAGGTTCAACAAGATGGTCTCTGAGGTCCCTTCTAGCCCCGAATTTCCGGAAGTCTCCCATGCCTCATAATAGGCACCTCTTGGTTTCCTTAATTTTTGCTTTCTTTCTTGTTTTCCCTTTTTCTCCTGTATGTGTCCTATTTTCTTTTTCTTTTTAATGGGCTCCCTGTGGAAAAACCCTTTCTGGCCCTATTACATCCTGACCAAAATGGTCCAATGCTAGTGATCTGAGGGCAGCCCTCCTTGGTTCAGAATCCCAGGAGCCCCGATTTGGGATCTGGGAACTCTCCAAACCGCCACTGTTTTAGTTCCTGCATGCACTGACTGTCTACATGGCGCCCTCTCGTGTCCAGACTGAGTTTTGCTGTCTAGTCCAGGCAGTCCAGAGCATTCTTCCTTTTGTCTTTTCCCCACACGAGGGAGCAGTTCCAGACAAATAAAGCTACTAGTAGAAGACATTTTTTAAACTTTAAAGTAGCAGTAGTTGTACTGAGTTTCAAGAGAACTGTATATTCTTAAACCAGACTGTCCAATAGTTTGAAAAAAGATCAATTAGAATATGGGAAGAGAGTTTTAGTTACCAAAATATTAATAAGCGCATGATATAGCAACTGAGAAGAAGCATCTGGTCATTGATTCCTGATGCTCAGACAACTCTTGAAAGAGCCCCACATGTATGCATGTGTTTTATCTCATTTCAGCCAGAAATAGCTGGAGATGGCTCTCTCTAGACCTGACCTTTCTTTAAAAAAATTTTTTTTTATTGTCTAATGTTTTACATAAGTCTCCTTTTTCCCCAGTTGACCTCCCCACAGCCATCCCCACCCCAGACAAGCCCCCACTGCCCCAGTGTCTGTGTCCATTGGTTATGCTAATATGCATGCGTACAAGTCCTTTGGTTGCTCTCTAACACCCCCCCCCACCCCTGCCATTTGACTCTGGATCTACTCTTGTTCATCAAATTATGTTGATCATTATATTCCACATATGAGTGAGATCATGTGATATGCTCCAACTGGCCTACCAAACCCTCCAGATATGTCCACGGAGCATAACACATGTAACTGTGTGAAAATAGAACTTTAGATTCATCCTCGCCCTCCCAAACCTCTTCTTCCCTCCATTCTTCCCTCTTTGGCACCACCTGCCTCTTTCTTGCACAGGCCCAAAGCCTAGGAAGGTTTTGACCCCTCTCTTTCCCACATCTTGACCCCTCTTTTTCCTACGTCTTACTTCCAATTCCCGTTAGGTCCACCTTCAAAATATGTCCCAAACATAACCACCTCTTGTCATGGACATGGCTACTAACTCAGTCTGAGCAGTCATTATCTCTCTGCTGATGACAGCAGTAACTTCTTAAGTGGTATGCTTCATTCTTCTACTCTTGTACCCTGCTGCTGTGCCTCCCCCCTCCCCTTTACTGCCACCACATCATCTTCTTCTCAAACCACTAGAGCTATCTTGTAAAAATCCAACCCAGATCTTATAATGTCTCTGTTCAAAACTCTCCAATGACTTCTCATCTCATTAAGAACTAAACTCAAAAGTCCTACCCATGGCATACTCTTTGACCTTATCCTCCTGTGTTCTTCCCATCTCTCAATCCTCTCCAGCTATACTGGCCTCCTTCCTGTTCCTTGGGCCTTAGCCCCTGCTCTTTGCTCGTTCTAGAATGGTCTATGTTTAGACCTTTGTTCCTTCCTTTACTTATTTACTTCAAGATTTTATTTAAAATATCATCTCTGGGATGTGAGGGCGATCTGGCTGTGACATCTATCACCCCATTGATCGCCAGGGTTGATTCGACTGATCTGGCTGGCTAGGCGGGTGTCCCCCTCCTCCCTCACCGATCCATGTGCGTCCCTCCCGAAGCTGCGTGCTCGGTCGAAGAGGACGACCTTCCCCCCAGAGGAGAGGACCGGTCTTCGGTCAAGGGTATACGAGTAGCTGCGCTCCCCTGCTAGAACCTCCAAACAAGTTCTAAAATATCATCTCCGAAAGCAGGGGTGGGGAATGTCTGGCCCTCGGGCATATAAGGCCCGCAAAATCATTTGGTCTGGCCCTGCCAAGGCATTAGGTGTGATTAATTAAATGTCTGACCAAATATAGCAGGCTAATTTTTAAGTGGATAATTTTGTCTGGTCTGCAAATTATTTTATAAATATCTAAATGGCCCTTGGCAGAAAAAAGATTCCCCACCCCACTCCTAAAGGGAGAGTCTCCTAACCACCTGGTCAAATATAGCCACCTCCACATTCTCTATTACCTTACTCTGATTTATTTGTATTTTTAATTGAATTTATTGGGGTTGCATTGGTTAATACAATTAAAAAGGTTTCAAGTGTACAACTCAATAATATATAATCTGTATAATGGATTGTGTGTTCATCACCTCAAGTCTAGTCACCTTCCATCACTATTTATCTCCCGTTTATCCTCTTCTACCTACCCTGCTCACTTTTACCCCTGGTAATCACATACTGCTATCTGTGTCTATGCTTTTTTTCCCTTTCTTTTTTCTTAGTCCCTTCACCCATTTTACCCAGCCCACCAACCCTCTCTCCTCTGACAGCTGGCAGTCTGTTCTCTGTATCTATGAGTCTTTCTATTTTGTGTGTTTATTTGTTCATTAGATTCCAATATATAAGTGAAATCATCTGGCTTTTGCCATTCTTGACTGGTTTATTTCACTTAATATCATAACTTACAGGATCATCCATGTTGTCCCGAAAGGTAAGAATTCCTTTAGTTTATGGTGAGTAGTATTCCATTGTGTAAATGTACCACAGATTTTTTATCCACTCATCTACTGATGGGCACTTGAGCTGCATCCAAATCTTGGCTATTGTAAATGATGATGCAATGAATATAGGCGTGCATATATTATTTTGAATTAGTATTTCAGGTTTCTTTGGCTATATTCCCTGAAGCAAAATTGCTGAGTCATAAGGCAGCTTCATTTTAAAAATTTTGAGGAAACTCCATACAGTGGCTGCACCAAATTGCATTCCCCTCAACAATGCACGAGGGTCCCCTTTTCCCTACATTCTCATCAATACTTGCCATATCTTGACTTATTGATAATAGCCATTTTGAGAGGTGTGAAGTGATATCTCATTGTAGTTTTAATTTGCATTTCTCTGATGATTAGTGACATTGAACATCTTTCTATATGTCTATTGGCCATATGTATGTCATCTTCAGAAAAGTATCTATTCAGATCCTTTGCCCACTTTTTAATTGTTTTGTGTGTGTGTATGTGTGTGTGTGTGTGTGTGTTGAGTTGTCTGAGTTCTTTATAAATTTTTTATATTAACCTCTTATCAGATGTGTCATTGGCAAATATGTTCTTCCATTCAGTGGGTTGTCTTCATTTTTTTATGGTTTTGTTTGCTGTGCAGAGTTTTTAGTTTTATATAATCCCATTTGTTTATTTTTTCTTTTGTTTCCCTTGTCTGAGGAGATATATCAGAAAAAAATATTGCTCACAGAAATGTCAGAGATTATACTTCCTATGTTTTTTTTGTAGGGTTTATATGGTTTTGAGTTTTATATTTTAACTTTTTAATCCATTTTGATTTTATTATTGTGTATGATGTAAGGAGATGGTCTAGTTTCATTATTTTGCATATATCTGTTCAATTTTCCCAAGACTGCCTTTATCCCAGTATATGATCTTGCCTCTTTTGTTAAATATTAATTGATCACAAAGGCATGGGTTTATTTCTGGCTCTCTATTGTGTTTTATTGATCTATATGTTTTGTTTTTATCCCAGTACCATGGCTGTTTTTTTAAAAAAGATTCTTCATTGATTTTTACTGAGAAGAAGAAGAAGAAGAAGAAGAAGAAGAGAAGAAGAAGAAGAAGAAGAAGAAGAAGAAGAAGAAGGAGAGAAAGGAGGAAGAGGAGGAGGAGGAGGAGGAGGAGGAGGAGGAGGAGGAGGAGAGGAGGAAAAGGAGGAGGAAAAGGAGGAGAAGAAAGAAAGAGAGAGATTGAGAGAGAGAGAGAGAGAGAGAGAGAGAGAGCCATCAAATATCCATTGGCTACCCCCTGCATGCCTCCTAACTGGGATCAAGCCTCCAAAGTGGGCATATGCCCTGACCTGGAATTGAACCAGCAACCTTCAGTACACAGGATGATGGCAAACCAACTGAGACACACCAGCCAGAGCCAGTACCATGCTTTTTTGTTTTAATCACTATGGCCTTGTAGTATAGTTTAATATCAGATAGCATAATACCTTCAACTTTGTTCTCCTGTCTCAAGTTTGCTGAGGCTATTTAGTGGGTTCTATATAAGTTTTTGGAATATTTGTTCTAGTTTTGTGAAACACAACATTGGTATTTTGATAAGATTGCATTGAATCTATAGATTGCTTTGGGTAGTGTGGACTTTTCAATAATGTTTATTCTTCTTATCCATGAACACAGTACATGCTTCCACTTATTTGTATCTTCCTCAGTTTCTTTCTTCAGTATCTTATGATTTTTGGAGTACAGGTTATTTACCTCCTTGGTCAAACTTATTTTTAGGGTACCTTTTTATATTTTTTGCAGTAGTAAATGGATTATTTTTTTTTAGTTTCTCTTTCTGATAGTTCATTATTGGTGTACAAAATGCCACTGATTTTTGATATTAACTTTGTATCCTGCTATTTTACTGAATTAATTTATCAGTTCTAGCAGTGTTTTGGTGGAGTCTTATGCTTTTCTATATAGAGTATCATGTCATCTTCAAATAATGACAATTTTACTTATTCCTTTCCAATTTGGATGCCTTTTATTTCTTTTCTTGTTTGATGCTATAGCTAGACTCCCAGTACTATGTTGAATAAGAGTAGTGAAAGTGGAATCCCTGTCTTGTTCCCAGTCTTAAGGGGGATGCTTACAGTTTAGCCCATTGAGTAAAATGTTAGCTGTGGGTTTGTCCTACATGGACTTCATTATGTTGAAGTATGTTTCCTCTGTTTCCACTTTCCTGAGAGTTTTTATCATACATGGATGATGGATTTTATCAAATGCTTTTGATGTATCTATTAATATGATCATGTGATTTTATCCTTCATTTTGTTTATGTGTTGTATCACATTTATTGATTTGTGAATATTGTACCAACGTAGTATCCCCAGAATAAATCCCACTTGGTCATGATGCATGATATTTTCAATGTATTGCTGATTCTGTTTGCTAATATTTTGGTGAGGATTTTAGTATGTATGCTCATCATGGATATTGGCCTATAATTTGCTTACTTTATGTCTTTATCTGGTTTTGGAATTAGGATAATGTTGACCATAAAATCTGCTTGGGAGTCTTCTCTCCTCTTGACTTTTTAGAATAGTTTGAGAAGGATAGGTGTTAATTCTTCTTTGAATGTGTGATACTGTGATATAATAAGAAATATATCTTCATTCCTGGTTCTTGGCACAGGGCTTCTAAAACCCTTGAAACTTCCTGAGTGATAGGAGCATCTTTTGTTATTCACAAGCCCCTTTCAATCATACCTGAGTTTATATTAATGAGGTGACTGGTGGCTGAAAGCCTCTGGATAGCTTCAGAATAGGGACTGGTTGCCAGGGGTAACCAACCATGTGAGTAGAGGCTGGGAATTTTCAGTCCCAAGTCTTGACTTCTAGAGAGGGGAGAAGAGATTGAGTTAATCATTAATGGCCAGCGATTTAATCAACCATACCTACGTAGTGGAACCTCCATAATAACCTCAACTGAAAGTATTTAGAGAGCTTCCAAGTTGGCAAATGCATCCGCATGCCAGGAGAGTGGTGCAACCCAAATTCCACAGAGACAAAAGCTCCTGCATTCAGAGACCCTCCAAGACCTCACCTTTGTACCTCTTCATCTGACTATTCATTTGTATCCTTTATGTTATCATTTAGAATAAACTGGTAATGGTAAATAAAGTGTTTCCTTGGGCTCTGTGAGCTTCTATAGCAAATTATTAAACCTGTGGAAGGGTGATGGGAACCCCTGTTCTGCAGCCAAATCAGAACAGAAGTGTGAGTAAACTGAGGACCCACTAACTTGCGATTGGAATATGAAGTAGGGAGCAGTCTTCTGAGACTGAACTCTTAATCTGGGGGGCGGTCTCACTAACTCTGGGTAGTTAGTGTCAGAATGAAGTAAACTGTAGGACACCTATCTGGTTTCCAGAGAGAAGTAGAGAATTGTTTGGAGTAGAAAACTCACACATTTGATATCAGAAGTGTTTTGAGGAGAGGAAGAGTTTTCTTTTACCAAGTCAAATAAAAATGAATGAGAGGCAGATTTGGAACATTTCATTTATTTCAATGAAACACTGAGAGAGCTCCTGTTGAGTTTTTGACACTGTGCTGGATTGAGGACAAGGCCTTACTCTATCTCTCAACTCACCCTCTCTGTCTTTGTGGCTATAGGGTCTGCTCCGTTGGCAGGAATGGGCAGGGCTGTGTGTAGGCCTGGACAGTCCCACAGCTCTGCAGAAGGGCTGGTGTTGTGACAGTGTGAACTGCTTTCCACAGCCTCTGTGACTGCTGACTCCTAGGAACCCTGCCTACAGTGGACCTTGACCTCCTCCCTGCTGGTCCCAGAGGAAATGTGGATTGCCTTCCCATAGTGTTATCCCTCTGTTTCCCCATCCTCCTTTTAAATATTATGAAGCTGGAAAGGCCCACATGGGGACCCTCTGCATTTTTATTCACCCCAAGAAGGTATGGAAACCACACTGATTTCCCAAGACTTCTGTAAACTACACATTAACTGGAAGGGAACCTGGAAGGAAGGAAGGGTTCAGGCTGACCTGTACCATCTTGACAGCAAAGAATGATTGGTATCAGGGGTCATGGGCAGAGATGATTAAATGAGTATGAAACTTTCCTCCCCTAAACTTCTGTCCCTCCGAGTCACAGTGCGGAGAGGGTGCCTCAGAAGAGGAGAGGGAAATAAAGAAGCCACATCATCACCTCTTCCTTTTAGCCTTTTCCCAAGCTCTCCTAAAATTTTTAGGCTCTCTACTCAGTCATTTCCCTTGTATAATTTTTTTGTTTTAGAAACAGACAGAAAAGTTCTGTTTTTCTCTCTTTAACTAGCATTTTGCTTATCTTATAGTTTATTGAGCCTAGGAAATGTATGACCTATAAATAAATATAAGTATTATTATTATGTAGCTCTATTCAAGGCATTAGTTGAAAGGAATATATGACATTTTTCTTTATTTGCTTAGAAATGTGTTGCAGTCACAATAGCTCTCCTCCTTCCTTGGATTAATGGTATAATTATTCACACTGGGCAACAGAAATGGAATGAGTTTGAACTTGGCATGAATTAATACACTAAAATATGCCTCCTGTTCTCTCTCATTGCCTAATTAATTCTGAATTATGAAATTCCCTTTGAGCTGCCCAAAAAGCATGATCACTGGATTCCGGAGCAGTTATTCTTTCTTTGCAATAAAAGTCAAGTAATTTGATAGTTATGGGTGCTTTAAAAAGAGAATACTCATTTGAGCTTCCTGAGAAGGAGAGCACAGACATCATAAAGGAATTTTCTAGAGGTTTTATAGTGAAAAACCTGTACATGATGCATGTGCAAGGGCCCCAAAGCAGACTGAACTTGACATAAATTAGCTTTACCTTGAGGAAGATGAAGGACTTAGGAGCACTCCCTGAGTCTTTCACCTGGTTCTGTGCCTCGATGTCTGAAATTTCCACTCTGAATCCCATGTCTTTGTGTCCCTGGACAGGGTCTGGGTCCAGAGTGGGTCTGCCTTGAGCCGGCCAGTAGTGTGTGATTTCTTGATTTAGTGCAGGAAAGATTTCACAACGCAAGTCCAGGTGATTTTGAGTATGCTTATTAGAGCTGGGGACAGTGAAACAAAGGAAGGTGTTAGGGTAGAAGAAGCAACAGGAGAGAGCCTAGGTAGTGCTCTGCTTTGGCTCCTTAGTAATATTATAGGAAAGAAGTGAGCCAAGGTGGGGCTGTTGTTAGCTCAGAGAAAAAGGGGACCTTGGAGACAGGTTCAGGAGGTAAGCCCAGGATGAGAGTGGTCACTTCCTGCTTCTCCCCTGGTTGCAAGTCTCATGGGGGCCCTTAGAATTTAGGAGAAAGAAAGTAAAAAGTTCATGCCCGAGAGAAGGCATGGGAGTACTCTAGAGAGAGAGGCTGGCCCAGGCTGGCATCCTTTGTCTTGAAGGTTTTTATCACTCTTCTGTGGGTAGAAATCCTAGGGGAGGTCTTACAGGAGGGTCTTACAGAATATTCATTAGTTTCCCAGGTGTGTCCTTCAATATATTGAATCATCAAAATGAGCATATAGGGGAGCTTGGGATCATTCTCTGGTCAGCTTTACTGCTTCACTTTTATCTTGGATCTATCAGGCTCTAATTGGGTTTTTGTTATTTACTCCCCTGACTTCATCCTCAGGTTTGGCTGACCCAAATGACATCAATTGGGTCTCTGTTCTCTTATCTCCCTGATGATTTATGCTATGTATTTTCTGGTTAGGGAGGAGAGGTATAAACCATTTGTTCTAAAGTGTCCTTGGTTAGGAAAGATAAGGTCTTGTGATTCACAACCTGGCTATAAATTGGTCAAATTGTTTGGCCATGTGTAATTGTCTTGTCTCAGTTTGCCCATTCCACTTGCTGAGGAACTTTCCTAGCTTCTTACTATGCTGCCTCAATTCAATTAGGACATCGTCTTCAAAGATTTCTAGTTAAATCTGATTGAGTTGCTCATGGAGAATAGCATAATCAACCATCAATAGAGGGTGAGAGAAAACTTACCATTTAATGACCAATTCTACCCATCCCCTTGCTAGATGCCCCGTCAAGGGAGGAAGTCACTAATGTGAATCATTATAACTCAAAAAAAAAAAAAAAAAAAAAAAAAAAAAAAAACAAAGAAAGAAAGAAAAGAAGTAGGTAAGGGAGGGGGCGTTGCAACATAAAAAGCACAAACACAGCCCCTTCTCCCCTTGCTCTCTCTGACACTCTATGGGGATGTGTAAGTAGATTCCAGACTTACATACTCTTCAATTCGATTTCTTCTTGCAGTTTCCTAGAGAGGTTAAAAATAACAAGAATTGGATTTAGAGCTTGGAGGAGAAGCCTGAGGACTTTGAACTAGAGTATCACGCACTTGAATGACCATTAGTAGAGAGGCATTTTAATTATTTGTTATTCATTGTTTGTGGCTCCCTTAAGATCCTCAGGAAATTGGGGGGAAGAGAATAATTGACATTGCAGGATTCTAATACTTTCTTTGGATTCCTGGTGAAGGCATATTAAACACCATCAATAGAAAAACTATAATGTAAAATCTGACAATACTCATCACTTATTTGAGCATTAATTCATTTATCATATTATCTTAAAATAATGACCTTCTACTGGATTTTCCCTACCAACATATAAGCGAGCATTCTGTGTCATCACTCATCTAAAAAACAAGTTAAACAAAATTTCTCAAACCTCTCAACTCACTCCAATTACCTCTTCATGTCTCTGCTTCCCTTTATAAAAATTTTGTTGAAAATGTCATCTGTATTTTTTGCATGCACTTTCTCACCTTGTATTCTATCTAATTTTTAACAATTTATTTTTCAAACTAATTCACTGAGATCATCTTTGTCATTCTTTCTCTTTCTCTATTCTTATGCCCTAAGTCCATGGTCAGCAACCTGTGGCTCGTGAGTCACAGGTAGCTCGTTAGCCCCTTGAGTTTGGCTCTTCCACAAAATACCACGGCCTGGGCAAGTCTATTTTGAAGAAGTGGCGTTAGAAGAAATTTAAGTTTAAAAAGTTTGGCTCTCAAAAGAAATTTCAATCGTTGTACTGTTGATATTTGACTCTGTTAACTAATGAGTTTTCCGACCACTGCGCTAAGTGATCTGATTGAGTCCTATAACCTTAAATACAATACCTATTCACCAATATCTCCTGTATTATTAACTTTTGATGTAGCAGCAAATAACTTCACTATTTCAATGCCTTACATTAAACATGTCTTTGTTATTAATGTAACATGAAAGCTGTGAATCACCTCTGGCTCTTCTTAACTTGGCTGGAGTCAGTGTGACTTCTCATTCTAGACCAAGTACTGTTTTTCTGGGATTATGTTGTTTTTATGGTGGAGGGCAGAGCAAGAACATTTAACACAAACCATGAGATTTTTTTGCTCAGACATGTACATACGGACATTCTTGTCAGCAGGGAGGAAGACCTGGCTTGAAAGGGAAAACTTGAGAGATTTAAAAGATATAAGAGACTTCTGGTCAAGATGGCAGAGGAAGTAAACACTATACTCACACCTCTCAAAACCATTTCAAAATCACAGTTAAACCAGAGAACAGCCATCATTGAGCACTGCCTAAGTCTAGCTGAACAGAAGTCCTATAACTAAGGATATGCAGAAGATGCCATGTTGAGACTGGTAGGAGGTGTGCAGTTGTGGAACAAGCTGGTCTCACATCCATGTGTGGCAGTTACAAATTGGGAGGGATATCCTAGTTGTAGAGGTCCCCCCTGAGAAGCGAGGAGTCCCAGCACCACGCCAGACTCTCAATCCCAGGGTTCCAGTGCTGAGAAGAGAAGTCCCCATAATTTCTGTCTCTGCAAACCAGTGGAGATGGTGGCTGAGTGAGATGGGGGACCTCTACAACTAGGATATCCCTCCCAACTTGTAACTGGAGTCCCAGGCATTCTCCTTAAAGAGCCCCTACAAACTTACTTGCTGGCAGACTCAATCACTCGGAGCTCCACACTAGAGCAGCAGTGGAAAAGGTGCTGGGAGAAGCTGAATTATCTGGCTTCAGGGTGAGGGCTAGAGGGGCAGCTTTCTCCCAGACAGAAGTGCTGACAGAAGCCATTGTTACTTTGCTGAGCCCTCCTCCTGCTGGTGCAGGCTGGGGTCATAGCTGAGTCTCCATCAACCTGGCTAATACTGTTTGCCCCATTCTGGTGATTTCCTGAGACCCTGTCCCACCCAACTTGCTGGCCCATCGTAGCTGCTTCAAGGGGCTTTTCCATACAAACAGTGTGTCTCGGCTCATGCTGTGAACTTTCTTGAAATCTGTAGATCACTTTGTAGCTCATACTGGTGGCCTCAGGCAGGGCATAGGCAGTAGCTGACCTTGACCTGCATTGTCTAGGAGGCCCCAGAACCAACACGCCTGGTGGCCATTTTCAGACCACACCAGAATACCATTCAACCACCTCCACAAACAACACACTCAAAGGGCAGTCTCAGCATCAGGGCCTTGCTAAAGCAAATCCTGCTATGCAGAGTAAGCCCCTGCACAACAGCTCCTCCACTGAAGTCCTGGCCAGTCCTTTCAACCAGTCAGACAGTCAATCCCCCTAGGGTCATGACTAAACTGCAACAGGAGGGCACACACAACCCACACAAGGAACACACCTGGAGCACCCAGCTCAGGTAACAAGGAGATTGTGCCACTGGGCCCCACAGGACACTTCCTGCATAAGGCCAATCTACCAAGGCTGGGAGATAGAACACCTTTACCCAATACATAGAAATAACCACAGGGAAGCAGCCAAAATGAGAGACAAAGAAATATGTCCCAAATGAGAAAAGAGGAGAAATCTCTGAAAAAGAAATAAATGAGATGGAGATAAACATTCTACCTGATATAAAGTTCAAAACAATGGTTATAAGGATGCTCAAGGAACTTAGTAAGAACTTCAACAGCATAAAGAGGAATATAGAAACCATAAAAAAAGAACCAGTCAACAATGAAGATACAATAACTGAAGAACATCTTAGAAGGAATCAACACTAGATTAGATGAAGCAGAGAATCAAATCAGTAATTTGGAAGATAAGGTAGCAGAAAAAACACACAATCAGAACAGCAAAAAATAAAATATTTTTTTAAAAGAGAAGAGTTTAAGGTACCTCTGGGACAACATCAATTATAACAACACTAGAGCCCTGATGTACAAAATTCGTGCAAGAGTAGGCCTTCCTTCCCCTGGCTGCTGGCACCGGCTTCCCTCTGGCACCCAGGACCTGGGCTTCCCTCTCTGTCCTGGCTTTGTCCAGAAGGTCGTCCAGAAGAACATCTGGTCTAATTAGCATATTATGCTTTTATTATTATAGATTTGCATCATAGGGATATGAGAAGAAGAAGACAGAGAACAAGGAATTGAAAACCTATTTAAAGAAACAATGACTGAAAACTTCCTAACCTGGCAAGAGAAATATACATACAAACCTATGAAGCTCAGAGTCCCAAACAAAATAGATCCAAAGAGGGCCACACCAAGGCACATCATAGTTAAAATAACAAAGGTTGCCCAGCTAGTGTTGCTCAGTGGTTAAGTATCAACCTATGAACCCGGGGGTTCATGGTTCGATTCCCGGTCAGGGCATATGCCCAGGTTGTGGGCTCGATCCCCAGTGTGGGGTGTGCAGGAGGCAGCATATCAAAGATTCTCTCTCATCATTGATATTTCTCTCTCTCTCTCTCTTCCTCTCCCTTCCTCTCTGAAATCAATATATTTTTAAAAAATAGCAAAGGTTAAAGATAAAGAGAGAATCTTAAAAGTGTCAAGAGAAAAGCAATTAGTTACCTACAAGGAAACACCCATAAGACTACCAGCTGATTTCTCAACAGAAATTTTGCAGTCCAGAAGGGATTGGCACAAAATATTCAAAGTGATGAAAAGCAAGGACCTATAACGAAGATTACTCTCCCTAGCATTTAGAATTGGACAGATAAAGAGTTTCCTAGACAAGAAAAAGATAAAAGGAGTTCATCACTACCAAACCAGTATTATAAGAAATGTTAAAGGGACTTTTAAAAAAATATTTTATTGATTTTTTACAGAGAGTAAGGGAGAGGGAGAGAGAGTTAGAAACATGGATGAGAGAGAAACATCCATCAGCTGCCTCCTGCACACCCACTACTGGGGATGTGCCCGCAACCAAGGTACATGCCCTTGACCGGAATCGAACCTGGGACCCTTAAGTCCGCAGGCCAACGCTCTATCCACTGAGCCAAACCGGTCAAAACTAAAGGGACTTTTTTAAGAAGAAGAAAAAAAAGATCAAAATATGAAAAGTAAAGTAGCAATAACTACATATCTATCAAAATTATTTTAAATGTAAATGGATTAAATGCTCCAATCAAAAGATATAATGTGGCTGAATGGATAACAAAACAAGACCCTTAAATATGCTGACTATAAGAGACTCACTTCAGATCAAAAGACACACGAAGACTGAAAGTAAAGGGATAGAAAAGATGTTTCATGAAAATTGAAAGAAATAAACAAAAAGCTGGGGTATCAGACAAAATATACTTTAAAACAAGAGACAAAGAAGAACCCAGCAATTCCACTTCTGGGTATTTATTTTAAGAAACCCAAAACACTAATTTGAAAAGACATATACTTCCATATATTTATTGCATCATTATGTACACTAGCCAAGATATAGATGCAATCTCAGTGCCCACCATTGATGAATGGTTAAAAAAGAAGTAGAGCATATATACAATGGCATATGACTTAGCCATAAAAAAGAATGAAATCTTGCCATCTGCAGAAACACAGATGGACTTAAAGGGTATTGTGTTGAGTGAAATAATTCAGACTGAGAAGTACAAATGCTATATTATTTCACTTATATGTGGAATCTAAAAACAACAAAATAAATAAATAATCAAAATGGAAACAAACTCATAGCTACAGAGAACATTTTGTTTCCCAGATAGGAGGGAAGCTGGGGGGATGGGTGAAAAAGGGATTAAAAAGTATGAAAATAGTCATGGGCATTTAATGTATGGCATAGGAAATATAGTCAATAATATTATAATAACTATGTATGGTATCAGATGGGTGCTAGATTTTAATTTTTTATTGATTGACTAGGGGCCTGGTGCACGAAATTTGTGCACTGGGGGGTCGGGGGACCCTCAGCCCAATCTCCCCCCTCTCACATACTGGGAGCCCTCAGGGGATGTCCTACTGATGGCTTAGGCCCGCGCCCCATGGGGACCGGGCCTAAGCCGCAGTCTGGCCTTCCTTTTTGGGAAACAACCGTGCTGATCAGGGGAAGGCACCAGCCCCATCACCCTGCTGCTGCAGCCACTGCCAGTAACTGCAGCCACCAAGGTGTTTTCATCAACACGGACTCCAGTCCCTTCACCAAGAAAAAATGACAACTTTCTTTAGGCATTTTCAAGATGTGTCTTTCATAGGCTATGCATTTCTGTCTTTATTTTTTATCCTCACCTGAGGATATGTTTTAGAGAATGTGGAAGAGAAAGGGTAAGACAGAGAGAAACATCAAAGTGAGAGGAACACTTTGATTGCTTGCCTCCTGCATGAGCCCTGATCTGGGTCCCGGCCAGGGAGGAGCCTGCAACCTAGGTACATGCCCTTGATCAGACTTGAACCCAGACCCTGCTGTCTGCAGGCCGAGGCATTATCCACTGATTCAAACCGGCTAGGGCAGGATATGACATTTCTTAGCCCTCAGCAGCGGACCTTCATTTTTTTCTCCAGAAGTGTGGTGGAAAAACCCTAGATCACCTTTTTGGATTCTTATTACCCAAGTTACTAAGAATATTACCAGTGGCATACAGGAAGCTTAGCCAATGTGCAGTCAGAAAAGGTGTTTCCTCTATAGTTCACACCAATCGAGGGCTGGGCCCTGCCCAGGCCTAAAGCCTCTGGCCGAAGCTTTAGGCCTGGGCAGGCCCCTCCAGCTCCCTCTGATCACTGGCTCAGCCCCTGCCCAGGCCTGCCCAGACCGAAAGTCTCTTGGGCAGGAGCAAACCAACAGCTCCCTGCGATCAATCACAGGGGGTCCGCTCCTGCCCAGGCCTAAAGCAGACCCCCAGCTCCCTGCCCAGGTGATCGATTGCAGGGGGTCCACTCTTGCATCAGGCCGAAGCAACCCACAGCTCCCTGTGATCAATTGCGGGGGTCCACTCGTGCACCAGGCCAAAGCAACCCCCAGCTCCCTGCGATCGATTGCAGGGGGTCCACTCGTGCACCAGGTTGAAGCAACCCCAGCTCCCTGCGATCGGTTGCAGGGGTTCTGCTCTGGCACCAGGCCAGAGTGGACACCCAGTTCCCTGCGATCAATTGGAGGGAGTCCGCTCGTGCACCAGGCCGAAAGCCTCTGGCGGAGGCTTTCGGCCTGGTGCCAGGGCAGACACCCAGCTCCCTGCAATCTGTCGCAGGGGGTCCGCTCAGAGTGCCTATGTATGCAAATTAACCGCCATCTTGGTCGGGTTAATTTGCATACTCTCCCTGATTGGCTGGTGGGCGTGGCTTGGGCATAGTGAAGGTGTGGTCAATTTGCATATTACTCTTTTATTAGGTAGGATTTCTTTTATAAAGAGAGAAAGGAAAAGAGAGGGAGAGAGAGAAACATCAATATGTTGTTCCATTTACTTATGCATTTATTTGTTGATTCTTGAATGTGCCTTAACCAGTATCAAACCTACAAGCTTAGCATCGGGACAATGCTCTAACCATTTGAGAACCCAGCCAGGGCCAGATGGGTACTAGATTTATCAGGGTGATCACTTTGTAAGTTATATAAATGTCTAATTACTATGTTGTACATCTGAAAGTAATATAATATTGTATGTTAATTATAATTGAAACTAAATAGCCTATCTAATAAAAGGTAATATGCAAATTGACCATCACTCGAACACAAGATGGCCACCCCCATGTAGTCCAAGATGGCCACCCCCAAGTGGACACAATATGGCCACCACAAAATGGCCAGCAGGGGAGGGCAGTTTGGAGGGACCAGACCTGCAAGGGAGGGCAGTTGGGGGGAGACCAGCCCAGCAGTGGAGGGCAGTTGGGGGGGGACCAGGCCTGCAGGGGAGGGCAGTTGGGGGGGACCAGGCCTGCAGGAGAGGGCAGTTGGGGGGACCAGGCCTGAAGGGGAGGGCAGTTGGGGGGGGACCAGGCCTCCAGGGAAGGGCAGTTGGGGGCAATCAGGCCTGCAGAGGAGGGAAGTTGGGGGCAACCAGGCCAGCAGGGGAGAGGAGCTAGGGGCAACCAGGCTTGGAGGGGAGGGCAGTAAGGGGTGACCGGGTTGGCAGGGGAGGGCAGTTGGAGGGAATCATGCCTACAGGGGAGGGCAGTTGGGAGGGACAAGGCCTGCTGGGGAGGGCAGTTGGGAGGGACCAGGCCTGTGGGGGAGGGCAGTTAGGGGAGAACAGGTTGGCAAGGTAGAACAGTTAGGGGTGACCAGGCCAGCAGGGGAGGACAGTTAAGGGTGACCAGGTCAGCAGGGGAGGGCAGTTAGGGGTTACCAGGCCTGCAGGGGAGGGAAGTTAGGGGCAATCAGGCCAGCAGGGGAGCAGTTAGGCATCAATCAGGCTGGCAGGAGAGTGGTTAGAGGGTGATCAGGCTGGCAGGCAGAAGCAGTTAGGGGCAATCAGGCAGGCAGGCAGGCGAGCAATTGGGAGCCAGCAGTCCTGGATTGTGAGAGGGATGCCCGACTGCCCCGGGCCTACACAGGCAGTAGGGCATCTCTCAAGGGGTCCCAGATTGGAGACGGTGCAGGGTGGGCTGAGGGACACACTCACATCCATGCACGAATTTTATGCACCGGGCCTCTAGTATTTAATAAAAAACAAAAAAGGGGGGATGTAATAAATTATTCAGTTTAGTTTTATCATTATGTAGATTAGAAAACCAAGGCTCAGAGATGTGAAACACAGATAATTTGTGGCAGAACAAGGATTAGGTTCTCCTGATCTTTTGATTCCCAATCCCTGGCTTTCCCATCCTCCCATGGAAGTCTCTCTTATGCCCATTTCTTGCAGAGCAGCTTTAACCTAGAAAGTTGGCCACATTCTCACAATACCAGGTCTTTGGAATAGTGGAACCCCTGGGGTCCTCAATAAGCAGGGTCCATGAGGGTGCATTGCCCACTTTTTCTTAATTTCAATATGATGTGATGCTCAAAGGGTAAGACTCAAGAAATATATGCACGAAGCACTGACTGGTTCTGTCCCCTTTATTTCATAGCTTTTCAATGAGAACTCCCAGCTCTGTCCTGTAGGAAGCAGCACCTCATTGCCTTACAGAGCAGGAACCCAAGCAAGTACTTGAAGTTTAATTGATCTGGATGGTTGGAATAAAACTTCGTTAGCTCAAATTACTTCAGTTTGCCTAATTTGTTTCTCTATGTGAGCTCTGATAAGCTTGGTTTAACATCTTCTAAACTATGGTATTTATCATCATCAATGCCTACTCAAATTACCCCAGCAGAGTAATGGACCAGAAGAAAAATGGTTTAAAAGGTATAGCAATTTTGTGTGGATATTTCTGCACACATGCACAGAATGTGGAGTCCAAGGCACTACCAAAGTGCATTTCTTTTCATACCATGACTCTACTGTTCAAAAATAAGACACAGCCAGAAAAATCCTTTCAATCATTAATATCCAAGCATAATTTAAGTGTTTTGAATTCCATAAACTTTGGGACTTTTTCTATTTGTATACAGTGATAAATTCATTGTTATGTTTTCCTTCCAATCTGTGAGAGACTTTTGACTAACCTGTGTGCATTTATGTGTTTACAAATATACATATTTGTGTTTGTGAACAAAATATCCATCTGAAAAAAAGGCGTGTCTCCCTCAGAAGAACTGTTGATCCAACCCAAGTGCAGAGAAACTTTTAGCATGGTTGAAAGTCATGTGAGTCTCTGGAAGGAACTGAGAGCAATGGTTGCTTCCCAGAGGGGTGTTGACAGGAAGACGTTTTCTACATACCCATTTACACATGTTTAATTGCGTGTATTATGTTTTCTAACAATTAAAAACAAAACACATTGTCAGCAACAATAATCCCAAATAACCATTTTCTCATAATACTGAAGCCTCTTAGCTGTGCTACATATAGATCTTATATTTTTATTTAAATCCAAATACCATAATACTTTAAATCCACATCCCTTTTGCCATTTTCTGCTAGAAGTCCTCCTTCCTGGACATTCATTGTATAAAACATTTACTTATCACAGTTGTTTAGCAATTCTCCATCTTCTAAAACACCCAGAGTCCAGAGGGTTTGTCAGGAAGTTCTAACTACACCAACTTTAATAGAAAAACCCTTGGCACCATGTCTGCGGAGCACCTAAAATGTTGAGAGTGTTTTGACAACTATGAAATCACTCCATTCTGAGTAAGCCTTTACCCAAAGGCTCAAGTGGCTGGGTCATAACTGGAAGCTGGGGCCCCTGACTCCAAGTCCAGTGCATCATTCAGTGTCTTTGAGTGATATTTAATTTCCGCCTTTGGTTCTTATTGCTTGGGATGGTTTGCACCCTTGAAGACTCCATTCTGGTTTGCCATTTCACCCTAGGATCTGTGGGTGTCTTAGAGGAGTGCTTGCCAAAAATGGTGGAGGTCTATCGCTACACCATCTCACCTCATCTTCATACCTTGCTTCGCTCTATTTCCTCCTCATTAAAATCCTCACCCAATTCTCCTTTGTCCCCAGTCCTTTCTCAGTTCTAACCATGAACCTTGGCTGTGTCGTCGCTGTGGCATTAGACTCTCCTCCCTTGACTTAGAGTCCCCCTGGACAGATCAACCAGGATCTATCTCCAAGTTGGTTTAGCATGGGGTTTGCTTATACTTGTGCTAAGGGACCCCCTCCAGGAAAGTCTTGTGGCTTGGCCACACCTCAAGGAGCACATCATGAGCATGTATGGAACAGGCTTTTGGGTTCAATGGCCTTAAGATGCATCTGACTTTCATAATTCAGAAACCTCTAGAACTCTATTAATAGCAGGAATATACACTCCATGTGGCACTGAACTAAATTAGAGATGCTGCATTGACTGGGAACAGGGTGGGGAGTAGTTTGATGAATTAGGGCCTGTATCATGCACCACAGCCTCCTTCGCTGCTCCTGCTGAGGCTGTACATTAGCACCCAGTGTTGTAGAGCTTCAAATAGTACCTGTTCCCCTGGAGGAAAACTTCAAGGTCCACTCATTTGCTAAGGGCTAATATTTTCCCCAGGGGATAGAGTGCCAGACTGCTGCTCCAGACCTTGGGAGACTGTTCATGCAGAACAAGAAGACCTACAGAGAGGGCCCTGCTCTCACTCTGTGCTCCTGGGAAGGAGTCTTGTGCCCCCTATGCTGTCTCTGTCTTCCGTGGGAATGGGAGTGGGGTGGTCTTTGTTCTTCTAAAAAAACTTTTTCACATATAAGACATCCAGCTTCACCCTTTTGTTAAAAAAAAAAAATTAGATCACTGAGATTTTTTGGTTAAGCAAGATAAGGCTTCCAGGTGGAAAGTGTAGACAGCAGTGGCAGGACTCCATGTTAGCAGAGCCTGACACAAGTTAAAGAACCTTTCACACCCTGCAATTTACTTCATCCTAAATTCATCTTGAGTGGCTGATGGGGCAAATGCTGTTATTCCCATCCTATATAATAAAACCCTAATATGCAAATCGATGGAACAGTGGAATGACCAGTCACTATGATGTGCACTCACCACCAGGGGGTGGACGCTCAATGCAGGAGCTGCCCCCTGGTGGTCAGTGCACTCCCACAGGGGGAGCTCCGCTCAGCCAGAAGCCGGGCTTATGGCTGCCGAGCACAGCAGTGGTGGCGGGAGCCTCTACCACCTCCAAGGCAGTGCTAAGGAGCAGTGAGCCCGGCTTCTGGCTGAGCGGCATGGGGAGCAAGCCTAAGCTGGCAGGTGGACATCCCCCAAGGGGTCCCAGACTGCGAGAGGGCACAGGCCGGGCTGAGGGATTCCCCCCACCCTGTGCACAAAAGTTGTGCACAGGGCCTCTAGTTTTATATAAATGACATTCATTCTTTAAGCAAACCAATATTTGGTACTTGCTAATATTACTCTTAATATTTACTAAGTGCTTACTATTCACCAGGCATGGGCTACTTGCTATCTAATCTAATGTCCAAAGTGACCTTGTGGAATAGATGCGGTTATTAACCCTATTTGGCAGATGAAGAAATGGAAACATGGAGAAGTGACATTACTAAGTGGCAGAGCTAAGACCCGAGTTGTGCAGTCTGACTCTGGACCCCAGGGCCTGGACTGTTCTGCAAACTGACAAGCAATCTATTAAACACATGAGCAAATAATTATCCAGCTACAGCTGAGAAAGGCTATGAAGGAAAGGTACAAAGTGCCATGGGAAAAAAAAAATAGGGGTCCTAACTTAGCCTGGAGAGTGAGGAAAGGCTTCCCCAAGGAAGTAATATTTAATGGGGCCTGAAGGAGGAGTGGGAGTAAGACCGGGAGGGGTGAGGATGGGACAGCAGGCTAGACAGAGATAGCAGTACAGGCAAAGGCCAGGGGGACGAAGGGATGCTGGTGCTTTGAAGAACCTGAAAGAGCCTGGTTTCCCTGCTGAGTAAGGAGCATGGGGGAGCTGAGAGAGATGAGGCTAAAGCGATAGGAAGAGACAAAACTTTGTAGTCCATTCTAAGGATTTCATTTGAGTCCAAGAGCACTGGGAGTCAACTGGAGGGGGATTTGGGCTTATCCAAGCTCACTGCGGCTGCTGTGAGGAGAGGTGATCAGAGAGGGGCAAAGGCAGAAATGGAGTGAGCGTTTACAATCCTGCTGGTGAAGGAATGGCGATGGAGAGAATGGGCCTGTCAGGAGACCTTAGGAGGTAAAGTTTGTGGTGACACATACTCAAGGAGTCTCAATGAATGCCAGCAAGAAGGACAGATTGTAATGAAACATTTATAGGAAGCATTCATTCATTTTTAATTTGAGCACGACATTAAGTTATGACAAGAATGAAAGGTGGGATGGGTTAAAATACTGGCTATTAGCTCCTCCCTCTGTAACCGTCCTGTCTCCAAAAGGAAGGAGACAAATTCTTCCACACTTGTGAAGGCCTTAGAAACATTCCGTCTGAGCGGTCAGGAAACGCTGCAGGTGTTTCTTCCTGGCAAAAAGGGAAGAAACTTTCTAGTTGGGTGTCTGGGTGTGTGCTTCTGCGTGTCTGTGAGTTTGTGTGTGTGTGTGTGTGTGTGTGTGTGTGTGTGTGTGTGTGTGCACGTGCTTGATGACAGTTTGCAAAATGAGATCACAAAACTCCTGAGAGAAGTCCCAGGCAGGGTTTCTAGGATGTTGCAACAGTGCATATGAAAGGGAAAAAATTAACTGCTTACTTGATTTAAAGGATGAACTTTAAAAAATTAACTGAATTTACTAGATGTTTTGCTATTGGGTAGTTATAACCTGTTCTAAATTTTGTCCTAACATGGCACTCATAGATTACTATGACTTTCAGATGCCATTATATCATGGCTAATGATAAAGTGGATCATTATTTGTAATTTTTCAGTAGCCTCATGTTTGAAGCTGTTTTGAGCATTTCCTTCGAAGCGAGAAAAGACCTTCCTCTATCCCTCCTCCCCGGTGGCAGCAATCACAGCTACAGAATAGGCCTGAAATAGCATGTCCTGCCACGAGATGCCATCACATTCAAACAAATTCACCTGAATTTGAGGCTTTCGATTCTGCCAAGTAACTACCTATTTGACTAACCAGAAAGGGAGGCAAGCCATTTGACTTCCAAGAAAGTACAAATAGGTGTCAGGGTCTTTGTCACCAAGCTATTGCCTCTAGCCTGGTGTTGTCTCCATGTCTGAGAGCAACTGACCCGTGAAACAACTGCAAGTTGCCTTGAACCTCACTGCATTACTCCATTAGATAGAACCGGATGAGGCCCAAAGAGGAGTGACCAGAGTGTGCAGCCCACAGAACCCGCCAATGCCATGAAAACACTTTATTGAAAGGATCCTTCGTTCTGAAATTTCTCTAAGCAATTTGGCCTGCTCAATTTCTTAATAAGTCACCCTGTGCATTCTCAGGGGACAATATTTACTTGATTTGGTAAAACGCAGAAGGACGCTCCTCTTTCAAGTGCATCAATTGATTAATTACTTGGTCAAGAATCAGTTTGCTCTCTTTGCCTCATTATTAGTCATTTTATAATGATGGCTTTTTGTCACTTTAAAATGTAATTTCTTTATGGAAATTCAGTTACAGTCACGTGTTTGGAAAGGTTAGCTAGCGAGTAGGTGACAATGCTCACTATTTGGAGACTCTGGCTTTGCAGGAAAAATTTCTGAAGTGTTTTGACAGTGTACCTAGAGAGAAATTCCTGATGACATATAGAATTGAAGAGGTGGGTGAGCCCTTAGCTCTTTTTCCACTGAAGCCCCTGATGTTACAGAGGAGGAAACTGAGGTACAGAGGTGACATCAGGGCTGCCCAACCTAAACCAGCAAGAGTTTTCAGATGCCTCTGCTGTGCCTTGTACTGTGCTAGGTGATGGGGGATATGCATGGCTTTCGTCTCAATTTATCTTCCAGTTGGGGAGATGAAGCAGGCACATGGAAACATTTAAAAATAGCACATGGGCAGTACAACAAGCCTGAGCAAGTGTGGCCCAGACTAACGGGACAGGCTGTGTTTCACAGCGTGCTCTGCACCAGGGTCATTGCACAAGCTGCATGGAAAACAGAGTGAGCTCTGAGGGAGAGCAGAGCAGTGATAGCATCACCCTAGGCTGGGCCACATGCAACTTCAGACTAGCTCAGGTACCACAGAACTGTCGGGAGGATCAGAGAGCAGAGACTCAGCTTCGAACCACTATGACACCGAGTCGGAAGTGCCTGAAGTTCCTCCTCCAGGTTTTCTTCCTCCTCACTTTGGTAGTGTCTTTCCAAATAAGTGTTCAATACAATACAGTAGTTAAGACCCGGGTTTGAAAACCAGAACTTAGCTAGCAGTTGCAGCCTGCCACGTTGTCATTGTATGACTTGGAGCAAATTACCTCACTCAAGTTTCATTTCCTCATCTGTAAAATGAGAATCATAATTAATGACTGTCTTATATAATATGTGAAGATCAATTGAGATAATTCATAAAAGTAAAGCACACAGCACAGTGGAGCTGTTATAAATATACTCAACTCAACTATGCTGTTAGCAGAGTTGCTGTTAGCGGGGGGGGGGGGGGGGGGGGAGAGAGAGAGAGAGAGAGAGAGAGAGAGAGAGAGAGAGAGAGAGAGAATGTGTTTTTGTACACCACATATTCTGGCTGTTTTAGACATCAAGGAGTAATCTGGGTTATAAAATCCAATTGGCTGTCCAATGAATTGCTCTTTAATAGCCCAAACCAATAAATGGTGTTAAGATGATAACTACTAAATGGACAGAACTCCTGTCTTCAAATTACTGCTTATAGCACAGCCAAAGAGGGAAGTTGCCCAAACTTTATTTAACATTGCATGAGCAACAAATACATTTTTGTTGTGTTAAGTCTCTGAAATTTGGACATTTTTATAGAAACTAGCATGCATTACATTAACTTGCAAAATGGCCAACTGGACCTATTTAAATGCAAAAAATATGAAGACAACAAAAATGTTCATATCAAAATCACTCAAAGGCCATATTTAATAACTATCAATTTTATTAATAAAATATACAAAGCACATCTAATGTAACAAAAATTGTCATATTGTTGAGTTATTTATTTCTGAATTCCATGTTATCCAAAAAGTACTTAAAAATATCACAAAAAGTGGCATTCTGACTCCGGACTGAGAGTAGGGTACATGTTTAGCTGTTGCCAGAAACTGTTCTTCATCACATGCTGCTGAGTGAAAAAAAGTCATGTTTCCAGAGAGTACAGATTGATCCCGTCCCCAAAAATGAGTGTCAATAATACTGTCTATCATGGTGGTGGGGTGATGATAGTCAAGCAGTTCATTTCCATATGCTTTATTGTATTTTCTAACACTTCTACAGTAAGCATGTATGACTTGTAAACAAAAAGATAATAAAAAGTCATTTAAAGAGTATTCTTTCCAATTTATTTTATTCTCTTAAGCGCTTTATCTTTTTACAACTCAATAACCCCTGAAATGACTGAAAAAGAAAACCAAAACAAACAATAATGAAACAGATTATTCACATAAATAGATTTTGCTAGCAAAAAAAAATTGAAATGCAGAGATTTGAACTTGGGTTCAGCAAGTTAAGCTATGTCATTATTTGCAAGTTTGGAGGAGGAAGTACATGAGCTAGTGGTGTGAGGTGATTTTGAAGAGAATCTAAGACTGAAATTGCAGAAAGACTAGAACCTCGCCGGAAATGCCTGTTTGCTTTGGAGAAATACCAATAAGGAAAAGTTCACAATAAGAAAGACACTTCTGGGACCATTCCTTTAAGAACCCTCTAATTGGCCCAAGTCTTCTGAAGGGTCTCTCCACTATGCCTGTCCAAACCCCATCTTCTCACCTGATCCTTGGGCATTCTACACTCCTGCCCCTATGTCCTGTGTTGTGGAAGTGAGGGGAGTGCTCCTCCACTTTCCTCAGGCTGTAGTAGAAGTAAGAGGGGCGATTGGAAGACATCGGGTGCTTTATGCAGCATTCCTGAATACTTTACCTTTATGAATTTTTACAATTTTGCCCAATTTGATTGTAGAAATCATAGAAATAGGATTAGGAAAGCATGAGCTTGTAGTTAGAAGACTGAATTCTCTCACCTGCTTTTGTTTCAACATTCAAGTTATTTAATCTTTCTTTCAAAAAGAAGATGAAAAAGCAAATTTCTCAAGTAGGCATTTGTGTATAAGAAATAATACATATGTAAGTCTTTTTTTTTTCTTCACCCAAGGATATGTTGTTTTTTTTAAATATATTTTTTTTATTGATTTCAGAGGGGAAGGAGAGGGAGAGAGAGATAGAAATGTCTATGTTGAGAGAGAAGCATTGATTGGCTGCTTCCTACACACTCCCCATTGGGGATGGAGCCCACAATCTCGGCATGTGCCCTGACTGAGAATCGAACCATGACCTCCTGGTTCATAGGTTAATGCTCAACCACTGAGCCACACTGGCTGGTCAAGGATATGTTTTTATTGGTTTTGGGAAGAGAGAGAGAGAGAGAGAGAGAGAGAGAGAGAGAGAGAGAGAGAGAGAGAGAGATCCTTTGGCTTCCATTTGCACCCTGACTGGGAATTGAACCTACAACCTTTTGGTGTATGGGATGATGCTCTAACCAACTTACCCACCCAGCCAGGACTATAAGTCTTTTATTTTGAATGGAGAAGCATGGTTTACATTAACTAAAAATTTAGGCCAGACTAAAACTGAAAGGTTAGGAAACCAGGAGTCCACTTCATTTTCTTAAATAATGAATAAAGCTGACAGATTTTTCAGAGATTATCTAGTCCAACACCTCCTCCTCTTTGATCTCCTATGGCACAGTGAGAGGTGAGGAACATGATGCCCAAAGAAGTGATGAGAATGTGCTTGCTCAGCCTCACAGCAAAGCAACCTCAGAAGGTTTGTGTCTCTTCTGTGGTGACTTGTCGCCTCCCATGTGACAAAGTCCTCGTGGGGAACTGGGACTTCTGTGGTGCTGCCTTGTCATGAAGATCTATTGCTGCCCAGCCAGGCCCAAGTGCTGCGTGAGCCTACAGCAGGTGCAGATGGCTGGGAAGTGGGTGCTCAGAGAAACCCGAGGAAATGCGCTTTTCTCCAGCAGACCTGACTCTGGGCAATGACACTAGTTGCTTCTCTTTAATAGCTTGACTCCAGGCTTGGCTTAGGTTTGGCTTTCTCCTACCTCATTTTTATCCAGCTGAAGCTAGGTCTCCAAGAAACTGTCTGAACCCTGGAGCCTGGGACTTAGCAAAACTATCACTGAGCAGTTGCTAACGTAGCCCTGTTGACCCACCTGGGCTTTCTCATGCCCACTTTATAATACCTCTGCCTGTCACTTACATTTGAGAAAATTCTAGCTCAGATGGCTCTCTAGATGTTCCTTCTTAGATTAAACTCAGGATGCAATAGCCTGTCCTGTTGATAGACTGGAAATGAGGGCTGTTTCTCCCCACTTACATGATTTTGCTGTTTAAATGACCAGGTCATAGTGGAGGAGGTGATGGTGGGGTTCTGATGGGCAAACTCCACCTACCCTGCACATTGCAGTTCCCTCTCTGGTTGAGTGTCGAAGCCAACATAGGCTCAGTAAAGAAGCAGGTGTACATTTACCATGCACAAAATGCAAGCTTTACCTTCTGTCACTTACGATGGGAGAAGAAGAACAGTATTTCTGGGAAGTTTCTTTCTCTATTGCCATCTGCATATAACGTGGCTTTTCTCAATGCGCATGACTGCCGGTGCAATGTGTAAAGTTGTCTGTGGGAGTTTGTACTCCCCACAAGCCAGAATATGTCTCTTGCTGACCCTGACAATGAACCCCAAATCCTCAGACGGTTCCTTCCTTTGCCTTAGATATTGAAAAAAAACACACACAAACCCGTGAAAATGAGTCTCACCTCCAAAACCATCTTAACGTGCAGTAAATTGTCACATTACCGAGGGGACTCAGAATACATTTCCTGGATTATTTATTTGCAATAAAACATGGTCGGTCATCTAGTGGCGTTCTTCATATATTTTGCTAACATTTTACCTACGTGTGCCTGCCAATGAACATTTAAACTTCTCTTTTCTGTAGTGACCCGGAATTGTTTAAAGTAGATAGTGAGTAAATATTTTAAGTAGGGTTAAATAGTGATCTGTTGGGGCTATCCATTTACTCTTTAACTCAGATTTAATTTAGGAATGATTAGAATTGATACTGAATATGGCTTTATCTTCGGCCCAAACCACTTCTCAGTCTTGTGTAAATGAGAAAACTACACTAGTTGCGAGTCACCTAGGATAACCCAGCTCATTGGTGGATGCACTGACCAGTGACTTTTCAGTTCACTGCTCTTTCCACTACAAAGTGCTGCCTCCAGTCATGTAATGGGCTTAGGAGGGAGTGGGACATAAAAGAGGCAAGTTCTGTGAGAGGGAGAGTGCCAGGAAATGTCAGGAGAACAAGGTAGAATATGAGACTAGATAGAATTTGAGGGTAAGGGCAACAGACAGGAGGAAGGCAGGGGACTAGAGCTGCAGGAATGGAGGGACAAACCTCATCTAACTTCACTCTTAACAGGGTCCAAACCGGTCATGGCAGAGAGCATGTTCCAAAGAAACCTGAAACAATGTCGCCTGTCCCAGAAGCTGTTCTGCAGCCAGATGGTATCATCCCCTGCATCGAGAGGCGGTGTTGATCCCCTCCCTTGAATCTGGACTGGCCCATGGCAAATGGAATGTGTTTGAAGTGCCCTGTGTGACTCCCAAGGCTAAGCGCAGAGGGCCCAGACAGCGTTTGCCTGGTTCTCTTGGAACACTTGCTAGGGGGGCAGCTAGCCACCATGTAAGAGGTACAACTCCCCTGAGACCACATGCTGGAGAAAAAAATCAGAATAAGTTATGTTTTTAAACGACTTTAGCTATCAAGTTAGGGGGGATTTAAAAATCAATCTCATAATGTGTGTTCATGACTGATAATAAACGGGGCACTGTAAGCAGGGACATGCACATTTTAGCAGAGGACTTTTGGGGACTGTAATTCTATAAGACAAAGGACTATAATTCCAACCTGGGTCAGACAATTATGACTCAAACCAGGTAGCTCCATATTCTATCTACCCAGAGACTAACCTTCCCATTTTGCTAAAACGGTGGATAATCCCTGGAATTTGAAGGAGGAGAATTCTGTTTCATGGGTGATAGCTGAGAAAAGAAGCGCTCTCCAAGGCATCCGGACACTTACCTGTGGACATTCAGTTCTGTGGAGGAGAATCGGCACCAATATTTCCTAGTTGGTCTAGCATGATTTGTTTTGTTTTGAAAGGGACATGTCATTTTCTGTGTGCCCTCCAGTGTGGATAAAATCCCAAATAGCTTAGAGCTCAGGATTTGTGGAGGCCTGTTTCAGGAGGGCAGGGGTCATGTTTATCTTCCCCAGCTGCACCTGCAAGACCTGGAAAAAAGCCTGAGATATAGGGAAAAAAATAATAATGACTAGTCATAACTACTATTACAATGTGACAAGTCTTGCTCTAAATACTTTATCTTTTCTATCCCCTCCCCCCCCCCTTTTTTTTAAAGAACATTTAACTTTTACTCTCTTAGAAACTACTCAATAAATGGAAGAGGAATGAAGAAATGAGAGGAGGGGGGCAGAGAGGGAGTTCCTGTTTGGAGTTTGGTCAGTTCCCTAACGTATGTTTCTCTGTCTTGAGAGGTTGCCCTAGAGGTCACTAATTCCTTAAGAATTCACCTGGGGAAAATTCATTTCCGCTGGAAAATGAACCACAGAGCCGTCTGTGTTTCTCTGTCATGTGAATAAGGACTGGACTCCTGGCACACTCATCCCAAACCTCACACATATGGGTCACTTGGGGTCCGCCTTGCATTTAGCTCTGGTTTGGAAGCTTGTGTGGCCAGAGGCTGGGCGACAGAGCCGGTTCCTAGGAGGCTGCTCCCTCCCTGCAACACAAGAGGGCAGCATCTCAACAGGCTGCGATTCCCGGCGCCCGGTGAAGGGAGCTTCCACTATCTTCAGCAAAAAGCCTGTCGGACTGATTATTCAGCTCCAGAACTTTAGAAGCCAGGGGAGGATGCATTTTAATGACTCCGGGGAACGGATCAAATTAAACACATTATCCCGGATTTCCTTCCCTTGCCTCCTCTCACCCGCCTTCTCCAGGCCTCTGTGTGCGCCCCGAGGTCTCAGCCCCTGGCCAGCATCACCCCCTTTGCAGAGCCGCTGCTGCCCGCTGGCTAACGAAGAAGGAAGGGCCAGACGGGGCCTCCGCAGCGTGTCTCGGCGCGGGTCCTCCAAGGTCACTTTCCAGCAGGATGAAGTTAGTTAGGAACCCCTGAAAGTTTCGTGCCCGGCCAGCGTGTCTGCAACTGGGCAGGGAAAACAAGCCCAGACCCTGCAATTGGTACATCCTCCTGAGGGCTACACGCTGTTCTAGAGGAGCTTTACATATGTCATCTCTGCTCTTCCCAACGGCCTTGCCAGAAAACAATACAAGGTTAAAAAACGTGCCCAAGGTCAGGAAGCTAGCAAGTGCTGAGCTGGGACTCACACCAGGACGTCTGGTCCCAAAGCCTGGAATATACAAAGCATCTCCCTAAAGCTAAGCCCCACTTCTCTTATCCCTGTAAGGACCCCATGACACTTGGCCCCAACATGAAGTGGACACATTTCCCCATTGGGGGGTGGAGGGGCAGGTTTCTTCTTAGGGCACCTTGAATGTGAATTTCAACTTTGATTCATCCTCCATCATGTCTGTGCTGCTCCTGGAATGACCTGGCACTTAAAGGGTGCCCAGTGCTACAGAATGACTGAATTGAGTTGAATTAAATTGTTTCCTCTCCCCCTTCATTGGGTTAACTGACAGATTTATCCATGATTTTAAAAAGGTTTGTTATGTCTCACCTTTATATAGGAGTCTGCCCAGTTTCTTATTAAAACACTCTCAGAAACCCTCAAGTAAGTGTTGTAATTGCTTTTCTAGCTTTATTCTCACTGATAAGATATATGTGATGTTTAAAAAGCAGAACTAACTAATCAATCAAAACATACAGCTGTAATCTGACTTTAGAGCGATCTGCAGGAGAAGAGTGGGCCAAGGAGAAATCATTTCTTATCACAGTTGGATAACATGCAAATGAAACGTAAACTTCAGGCTCCCTCACCTCACAGAATGCCAGAGAAACGCCAAGCAGAATGTTTATGAATGGGAAAGCCAACGGTGTTGTATTTTCCCATAGGTTATTCTCAATCTCATTTTTATAAGAGACAAAATAGCTCTAAACATTTCTAAATATTTCACTCCATATGGCCCAAATCCCAGACTTAAAATATCTACCCAACTGCCCACCGAGAAGATTTTAAAAGAAAAATGATGAATCAGTTTTATTGGAAAATTTCCTCAGAAAAGTTTTCCCAGGGATAAAATATAGGCTGTCTGCTCTGCATTGTGGTTGAACCTATTCACGCAAAGGCTGGGCAATTATTTGTTGGCTATTCCCCCCACGGCAGGTGCCCCACTTCATGGAAAGTTGGACCAGAGGAACCTGGGGAAGATTCTACCAACTCTAAGATTCTTGTAAATGAAACACATAAATGTTTTCAGGCTCAGGTAAGAAAGTCCACCATATTGTCTTGCAAAGAGCCAGGACCAGTGACCTAACCCTCCAGCCCCGCACTGTCAGAGGGCTCTCCTACCTTCCCCAGCCTCACGTTCCCACTGTTGCGTACCAGGACAGGCCACAAGCTGTGAATAATACTTCAAAGAAAAATCAGTCATGAAAAATGGGTCATCACTACAAGAAATGGGCTAGGAAATGGGAGCTGTACCTAAAATGAGAAAGCCCTATGGTTCGCCTCACGATCTTGAAAACCAGCTAAACGTGACAAGTGCAATTTTATCAGCACAAATCCCGCAATTCTTCCTTTCAGCTCTGACTCCAAACGCTGGCCCCACCGGCCGGTGCTGATGCTCTGTGCACTTCCCGGGGCCCTGCAGAACGCTGACAGTGGAGCAGCTGGGCCCCGGCCTAGAGCGGCGCCGGGCATTTAGTCCTCCGTCATCCTTTCCCTCACATATTTAACAAACATTTCTTGAGTCCGCAATGTGCCAGGCACTGTTGTAGGTGCTCAGGATACAGCAGTCGACAAGGAAGACAAGATTTCTGCTCTCCTAGAGCTTACATTCTAGTGGGGGAGAGAGACCGTAAAATGATGAACAAGTGAGAAAATAATAGGAATAGCTGTTATGAAGAAAATAAACCATGGAGCTGGGAAAGAGAGTTCCTGGATAGCTTCTGTAGGAAGGCTGGTGAGGGAGCACCGCTTTAAGGGCGGTCCTGAATGGTGAGAAGAAGCCAGCCATGCTCAGATCTGGACAAGGACATTCAAGGCAGAGGGAACAGCAAGGTCAAAGGCCACAAGGGGCAAGCCTCGGTGTGCTCGAGGAACATAAAGAAAGCCAGTGGGGCCGGTGTGGCAGGAATGAAGAAGGCTGTGGTATAAGGAGCTCAGAGGGGGAGGCAGCCCTGCTGACTGGGGAGTGACTGAGTAGACTGCACTTGGGACTGCGGTGCAGACCAGCCTCAGTCGTTTACAAAGGACAACTCAGGACAGCACAGCGCCGAACCTGCAGCTTGATTTGGATCTCATGCAGGGTGCCTGTTCGGATCCAGCTGTAGTTACAGTGGGCAGGAATGGTTGAAACGCCCTCAGAATGATCCCTTACATGTGAGCCTCAGAAAAGTCAGCTGGGAAAAAAACAACAATATATGCTGTTTGTCCTTCATCAACATTGAAAACCCCATCAAGCATCCATTTTTTTTTTGGGATTATAAATGCAAGGCCAATATTTCAAAATCTCCCAAGCACTGGTCATTTTCCCCATTATAGCTCGGAGGCCCATATGAGGATTTTCCTCAGAGTCCTATCAAAACAGCACTCTGTGCTGGTTTGAACAGTTTTAAAACATCACATTTACAGCGAATTAAAGACCAGCCCAGAAGGGGAGTGACAGTGATGGCTGGGATTTCAGCACCTGCAGTGACCTCAAGCTCCACCACACCCAGCTCCACCTTCCCAGGATATGGACTTTTCTTCCATAAATTGTCTACATTAAGCTTATATGCTATCTATAAAGGCAGGTGGAAACAATCTTAGCTTTAGAAAATGGCATCTGAAGTGAGTCTGCTGGGACTTGGTGCTTTGGGAGGAGGGTGTCCAGACACCAGTGGCCAGCTCCCCACACGTGGGGCAAAATCAGGCCCAGATCACTCCTGACCTTCCATCCCATCTTGTCCTGTGGCAGTTTCATTTCAGAAGTAAGTGTCCTCCGCTTTGGCCTCTGCCCTGATGCCACAGTCTTGCTCTGAGCTGGCTGCCAGTCAATCTAGTCAGGTCATGCCAGGGCATGATTCTATACTGAATATAGATAGAATCATGCCCTGGGGTGACCTGACGAGATTGGCTGGCAGCCATCTCAGAGCAAGACTGTGGCCTGGAACAGTGTGTCTGGACATGCAGCTTAACCTCTCCAATCCACGGTGCCTTGCTTTGTAGAGCCGCCTGGCTTTACCAGCGTGGTCATTTGGTTAATGGCTTTTCTTGTGTGGGACAATGAGAAAGATTGGATGTTGAGAGAGACTGTGAGACCCACTAGGTGCCGAATGGGTGAGCCTGTTTACTGACCTAGAATCCAGATGTCTTCACCTCCGTGCTCTTTGTACTTTCCTATAAGTCTGGACGCTTCTCCCAGTTGGTCAGAACGTTCCGACGGAAAGAAAGAAATGGTTAACATTTAATTTTGTTTTCTTTTGTTTGACTTCCCAAGTAGATTATTAGGAAGCAAAAAGGGAAGACCCTGAGGGGAGGAGAACGTAGTGTGTGCCATCAGAAAGATTAATAAGAGAGGGACAGAACGGCTGGCGGCCTCCCTCCTCCCCAGGAGACAGTGTGAGGGTTATCTGGGATGGGTGGGGGCGGGGAGCAGAAGGTGATTCTGCACACAGCTGTGCAGGCAGCCAAAGGTTCTATAAAAATCAGCTGACTAAGGTGGTGGGACCCATAAATGATTGCAGTCACTACAGAGAGAGGCAGAGCACGACACAGCCTGCTGCCCGGTCACTGCCCGTGGCTCATCCAGCAAAGGGACCCCCATGGAGATTCCAGATGTGGCCAAGTCTTACCTAAACTGTCCTGTCGGGGACATCTCCCACTCTTGTCATCATTCCAGGATACTAGCAAGCTCATCCCTCATGAAATAGAACAAGAAAGTAATCTTGACTTACAGCGGGTGAGTGATGTAGAAGAAGAAAAAAAATGAGACCAGTGTGGAGCTGGATAGTGGAGAAATAGGCCTGTTACACTTTCTGTATGATCAATTACAATGATTGGCATGGGCACAGGAGGGTGATGAGTTTGAGAAAATCCAATATATGGCATCCTTTCCCCCAACATTTACAGCACAATCCAGGAACCTTGAGAGACAGTCAGATCTGGGGAGTCCAAAACACAAAGCTTTGATTGAGTGGTTTTAGGCCTTCGGTGGAATAAGCCAGGGTCACGTGCTTTGTTTTCACTTTGGGAGTTCATAGGGCTTTGGTGTGCCACGTGGATGGTTTTACAGTCATGTGACTGTCTTTTGACTGAGGAGATTGGGGTGACAGCTTCAGGCTTTAGATTTTAGTAAGCATTGTCCAGCGGGATTTTGACCTAGCAGCTAATGGCAACTTTATCCACAGGCGAGCAGCTGTTTTGATACAAGCAGGGCAGCAAGTGGCAGCCTCACAAACATGTAAGAGCTGCATTGGCCTCCGTAAACATAGGGAGTCCAGGCAAGGTTTTGATTAGCGGGCAAAGAGAATGTTTTCATATGTCAGCCTTTAAGTATAGGGAATGGAACAAATTTCGTTGTTGCTTGGCTGCAAATCAAAAGTCTAAGACTTTAAAAATCAAAAGAAGCTACATTTAATGTGTCCTAACCAAAGATCATTATGCGTGAGCTTCTAGTTTTAAAATGACATGCCAGACATTAATAGGCAGGGCTAGATCAGCCACACAACTTCTAGTCCTCTTTTATACTTATTTGAAAACTTAACAAGAACTATTTCCAGGGATAGAGAGAGACATTATATAATGATAAAGTGGCCAATTCACCAAGAGGACAGCTATCCTAAATGGGTATGAGCCTAATAATAGAGTTTCAAAATCTATGAAGCAAATACCTATAGAACTAACAGAAGAGGTTAATCCACAATTACAATCAAACATTCCAACACATCTCTTCCAGTAATGGTAGAAGAAGTAGACAGAAAATGAGCAAAAATGTAGGTCTAAACAATATTATCAATCAAGTGGATTTAACTGATATTAAAAAATACTTCATTCAAAACAGCTGGGTACATATTCTTTTCAAAATAGCTCCACACATGTTTTTAAACATGGAATAGTAACCAAGACTCTGAGTCATAAAATAAGTCTCAATAAATTTAAAGCCTCAAATTCATGCAAGAGAATTAACTTAGTGCACATATGGAATTAATTAGATATCAACAAGATAAATATATATAGAAAATTCCTAATTAAAAACATGTTTTTAAAATAACACATGGGTCAAAGAAGACCTCACCAAAAAAAATTAATGTTTTTGAATGGAATGATATAAAAAAACACAGCATATCAAAAAATTTGAGATGTATTTAAAGCAGTGTTCAGAGGGAAATTTATAGCATTAAACACTTAAAAAGCAGTTTATTGATTTTTATAAAGAGAGGAACATTGATGTGAGAGGGCAACATTTATCAGCTGCCTCCTGCATGGCCCCCAACCAGTGACCGAGCCTGCAACCCTGGTATGTGCCCTGATGGAGAATCAAACTGGCAACCTCCTTGTGCATGAATGATGCCCAACCAGCTGAGTCACATCGGCCAGAGCAGAGTTAAATACTTTTAATATAAAAGAAGAAATATATCAAATAAAAAGTTGAAACTTCCAAGAAGAGAGCTAAGTCTAATGCAAAAGCAAAGTAGGAAATGATAAAAATAACATTGGCAATCAGTAAAATAGGAAATGGACAAACAATAGAGAAAAACAATGAAATAAAAATCTGTAGTAGATTGAGTAATGGTCCCCTTAAAATGTCCATGTCCTAATTCCTGGGACCTGGGAATATACTATTTTACATGGTAAAAAGACTTTGCAGGTATGATTACTTAAGAATCTTGAGCTGGAAAGACGATCCTGGATGATCTAGGTGGGCCCACGGTAATCACAAGCATCCTTATTGGAAGATGCAGGAAGAAGGGTCATGGGCCAAAGGATGCAGGTAACTTCTGGAGACTAAAAAAGGCAAGAAAATGTATTTTCCTCTTAGAACTTTCAGGAGGAATTGGCCCGGCCAACATGTTAACTTCAGCTCTGTGAAATTGATTTTGGACTTCTGGCTTCCAGAACTATAAGGTAATAACTTTGTGTTGTTTTAAGCCACTAAGTTTGTGGTAATTTATTACAGTAGCAATATGAAACTAATACAATAATCCTTTGAAAGAGCAATAAAATAGATAAACCTCTAGTCAGATTTAGCAAGAAAACAAGAGTGGAAATACAAATTACCAATGCCAGGAATAAAATAGAAGGATCACCTCAGATTCTTCAGCCAGTAAAAAGATAATAAAAGAAAATTATGAACAACACATGTCAATAAATTCTACAACTTAAATGAAATGGACAATTTCCTCAAATGACACAAATTGCTATAGTTTGTCAAGAAGAAATAACCTAAAAAGATAGATAAATAGCCTCTATCTATGAAAGGAATTGAATTTATAATTGAAAACCTTATAACCAAAACAACAACAACAAAAAGAATTCCAAGCCTAGATGGCTTCTCTGTGAATTATTCCAAACATTTAAAGAAGAAGTAATACTAATTTTTTAGAAATTCTTCTGTAACATAAAAGAGAAAGTAATGCTTTCCAGCTCAATTTATAGGGTCAGCATTACCCTGATGCCAAAATCAGACAATAACATTGCAAAAGAAGAAAGCTACAGATCAATAGCCCTCATGAATATAGATGTAAAAATTCTCAACACAATTTTAGCAAGCTGAATCCAACAATATATAAAAAGGCTAACACATAATGACCAAGTAGGGTTTATACAAGAAATGCAAGGTTGATGCAATGTTTTCAGATGAAAAAGGTTCTCTCATAGATGCAGATAACAATTGGAAACTGAAATTTTAAGATACTATTTTACAATAGCATTGAAAAACATGAAATAATTAAGATATACTTAACAAAATACAAAAGACCTGCACACTGGAAATAACATTTAAAGATTTAAATTAATAGAGATATATCATGTTCATAGATCAGAAGACTCTATAGTGCTTTCCTCCAAATTGATCTTTAACTCCCAAGCTATCCTAATATAAATTCCTGCAGAGATTATGTAGAAATCGACAAGGTGATTCTAAAATTTATAAGATAATGCAAAGGCCTAGAATAGACAAAACAATTTTTAAAAAGAATAATAAATTTGGAGGGCTCACCCTAATTTTAAAACTTTCTATAAAGCTACATGTAATAATGACAATGGGGTATTGGCCTAAGAACAGACACAGTGGACCAGAATATATGAACAATTGATTTTTGACAAATGCATCAAGGTAACTTTAGTTGTGAAGAGATAGTTTTTTGAACAAATGGTCCTAGAACAAATTATATATAGAGAGAAAAAACTGTGACCTTTACATCGCACCATGTACAAAAATCAACTTGAAATGAAAGTTGAAAACATAGACCTAAATGTAAGAGGTAAACTACAAAATTTCTAGAAAGAAAACTAGGAAAAATTTTTTGTGTGACCTTTGGATAGGCAAAAATTCCTTAGGTGGGAACTTAAACATCAACATTAAAGACTATTGCTCTTTTAGCAGCATTGTTAACAAATGCAAAGGCTAACAAGAGCCTGAAAGAAGATATTTGTGAAGTACTTATTCTGCAAAATTCTTTGTTTTCATAATACATAAAGAATGCTTACCATTCAATATTAAGAAGAGACAACTTGGTTTATAAAAAATAGGCAAAAGATTAAAAGACACTTCACAGAATAAGATAGATGCTTGGGAAATAAGCCCCTAAAAAGATGCTCAACATCATTAGCCATTAAGAAAATGCAAATTAAATCCAAAATGAGATAATACAACACATCTAGTAGAGTGACTAATATTGAAAAGACTGTCAAAATCAAAAGGTGGGACACTGTGGAACAACTAGAACCCTCATATATTGTTGATGGTAATGCCAGGTAAGGACATCCTTTAGAAAACAGTTGGGAAATTTCTTAAAAAGTTAATTACATACTTATAATATGGTCTAGTAATACCACTCCTAGGTATTGATGCAAGAGAATTAAAAATGTGTTTATAGAAAGACTTGTATGTGTATGTGCATGTCACTGTTATTAAAAATGCTCCAAACTGGAAATTACCCAAATGTCCATTAACTGGTATAAATTTTGGTAACATGGAATATTACTCAGGGAAAAAATTAAACTACTGCTTATACATGCGATAGCATAGATGAATCTCAAAAGCATATGGTAAATAAATGAAGCTAGACCTATAAGACTACATACTATATGATTCCTTTATATAAAACTCTAAAAGGTAAAAAATACAGTGTCAGAAAACAGACAAGTGAATCCTCTGTTTTGTGGGAGGGGGAAGGGTATTGACTTAAAGGAGACACAAAGGAATTTGGGGAGATGATAGAAATGTGCTATATCTTGATCATCATGGTAGTTACATGACTGTATACCTTTGTCAAAACTCATCAAACTGTATACTTTACAATGATGAATTTTATTGTATGTAATTTATACCTCAATAAAGCTGGTTAAAATTTGTTAAACTCCTTAGGAAAGAAGAGAACAAAGGGAATAGTACATTTTAATCATATTCCACCATGGCAGAACAAGATGGTGCTCAAAAAAAGGCTACTCAGAGCCTGGCTGGACCAATGCCGGCCTTGAGGAGGACATGGCAGAGCTTCTGTTCAGGAATCTGCTGAGAGTGGTTTTCCTATTGAAACTAATGTGAGATAAGGGAGAAACCTTCCCTAGGAGGCAGGCTTCCTGGGTCTGAGTCATTTCATGACAAGAAACAGGGACAACTGCCACTGTCAGAGGACTGGAAGTGCCTCTCAGCAAGAGAGAGTGGAGAGTAAGTCACAGGGCGGAACCCACATTCCCTTCAGCAGCAGATGCCAGAAACACAGGGCTCCAGGCAAATGGAAATTAGGAGGTTTTCAATTTGTTGGATTGGAAAGAAAGGCATCATAAAATAAGACCCAGTGCCTGAGACTGCCACTGTTACAGATTTCTAGACTCAGAAGAGAACCATGTCTCAAATGTCACCCTCGAATTGCTGAGATGGTGTCCATTGATGGCCTTCCCATCCCCTCCTCCTAATACGGTGTCATAATGGGCATGTTCTTCCAACAAAGACATAGAATGACCAGCATTGTGGTAAAGCTGCAATCAAAGATTCTGTTTCATTTCTGTCTGTTCGCCCTCTCTCTGACATCACTGAATCTTTGCTATGGTCTTCGGTAATATAATTTGACTGGGATGTGTCATGACTGCTAAGGATTGATGTGTTTTCTAAAACAAGTGGATGTGAGACTGGTACTTCAGTGTTTTCTTTAATCTTAGTGTTCTCTTTGCTCTCCTCAAAAGTGAGGCACACATGAGCACAGTTGAACTATTAAGGGTCTAAGAGAACTACACCTATTCCAGTGGAAGAGAACTCAACTGCAGCTGCTGAAAAAAGCACAGGTCTACCTAAATATGGAGTATTTCTCTAGATGGACTCAGAAGAATAAGAAATTATGAAGAATGAGGTTTGGGACTTTAATTTCTTTTGGCCTTTAACACAAAGGTAAAGTAATTTGACTTTAGTAATCAAGGAATTTAATTTTGGAGTTGTAGTTTCAACCAGGGAAATTCATGATGGAAGAAGGTTTATACTCATATTTGGAATATTTTATTATTTACATTTAATTGGAATATATTAAGGTTGTCATTTAATTTCACTGAAGAATCTCTAGTGCACTATTTTGGACAATGTGGTGGGACATAGTTTAGGACAGGAAATTGATCAGAAAGTGCTTGAGTCCAGTATGACTTTTGAAGTTTTAAATCTATGTCATGATCCATTACACAGCTTTTTAGGGACAAAAATCATTACTTTATATTAACAGTCCTATGAAAGAATAGTGATCAATATTAAAGGAGAAACCTCATTAAGTGGGAGCTACATGACTCTGATAGACTGCTGACTCCTTCCCCTGGATGAAGTGCCACACCCCTGCTAGACCACAGATTTAGGGGTTAAATCCAATGGAGGATGATAGAAGGAAACACTCCTTTTTCTTCCTGATTCCAATGCTTGTCAAGGTTGAGAGCCATTGCATTAGAGCTGTGATTCAGCATCACCTGGGAACTCACTAGAAATGGAGATTATCAGGCCTCACCTGGCCTACTGAATTAGCAACTCTTAAGTGACCCTAGGATGCTGTGTTTGTAACAAGTTCTCTGGGTGGTTCTGATACAAGCTCAAGTTTGAGAACCACTTTTAGTGGGGCAACTCTGCTGGTCTCTTGCCACTTTCCTGCCTATTTCTGGTTAGTTGGGGAAGGATGGGAGTGACCTATCAGGTTGGGTTTGAGAGAATAAACTAGGCATGCGAGGTGCTTCTGGCACCTATTTTTTTGTAGTCCCTTTTGGTTTCTCTTTCTTTAGGATCTGCCTCACTACAAAGAATACACTGTTTGGCCCATTACCTCCACTATGTGGCAAGCCTGGAGGGCAGGCCCTGCTTCCAATTGGAGAGGCTTGAAGCCTGGGAAGTTTATTTCAGGCAACAGTAATAAATCCGTTTGCTTTCCATGCCCAAGCCAGATTCCCAAGAGTTGTAACATTAACAGTTGATTTACATCCATCTGACTCCTGTATTTATCTCTCACTTAGTTCAGAACTTGGACAGGGAAAAGAGATGATATTAATTGGGTCCCCTCAATCCGAACCTATGGAGAATGTGGTACCAATGCCATCCTTGAATTAGGTTAGTTGGGATATTTTGAACCCCACCAAGCACCCTGCTCTGTGAAGGTGCTTGTGTGTATGGATAAGGAATAGAAAGGAATCAGAAATTATTTACTAGGGTCTGCTGTCTGAATGCTGTCAAAACATCGCTAAACAGCTTCACTACCATGAACTCATTTGTTTTTAAGAAACTGAGTCAAGGAGAAGAATATTATTTACATTATAGGTTGGGGTTCTCCGTCAGAAATTTGTTAAGAACAGGAAGTGACAAAGACTCAAATTTATTCATTGCATTGTCTGTTAGAACCAGATGTGCTTTCAAAAGTAACAGCTCATGTCAACTTTTAGCTTCTCTGAATATATATGGGATATACCATTCTCCATTCATGATCACAGATACTCAAGAGTCATTCAAACTTGGGAGAGTTCTAAAATGGAAGACATTTCCAAAATTTGATAGAGACCAGCAGCTAGAAAATGCCTTCAATCTGATTTTCAAGTTTTATGATTGCAAACATGTACATTTTATTTTCTATGACAATATTTTGTGATTAACTGTGCAATTTTTTTGTAACCTTTGGGTCTCTAAGATTAAATTAGCTACATATCAATAAATGCCACATTTTTATTATTTCAGCAAAACTGTGCCACTTCCTAAGATTAATTGTTGAAGTTCAGATAAGGACACAACCTCAGGGTAGAAGATAAAATATGATGGTAGGTAGTGTAGGCTTTTGTGTCTCATTGAATCTTTTCCCAGTAAATTTTTCCTACAGTGAAGATTTGTGTCTCATTGAATCTTTTCCCAGTAAATTTTTCCTACAGTGAAGATTTGGTTGATATCAAGCATTATAGTTATTAAAATGCAGAACCTGGAAATCCAAATAAACTAGCACAGTTACCCACCAGGATTCTCTATAATTTGGTTCAGGCTTGAGGTCCCCCTTCAGGATGGATTAAATTAGTAAGTAGGCTAATAGTGATAGCAAGAGCCATCAAGGGTTGACACCTAGAAAGGAAATCAGATCAGAGTAATACCACAGTCTATCCTGGGCTTATAAACATGTTTTGCTGATTGTGCTCCAAAGTTTCATTTGTTATCAGTTGTTCAGAACGTAAAAAGCTTGAAAGTCATTTTATCTACAAAGGTTGGGCCCCTTGTCTAGTCCACAGGCACACCCAATCCAAATCTGACTGCATATCTACAGTGAAACACTATACATTTTCAATAAAAGGCGTGTCATTATCACAGTGCTAGTAAGTCAGCCAATAAAAGTGATAATGAATATCAAATAGCCATTGTGTGTTTTGACTGCTTTAGAGGATCAAGGGATAGAAGAATAATTGTGATGAAATTCTGAACAGGATTTCTGTGCAATTTCAAGTATTCTAGAATTTGATGACACTGATACCTTCAGGGTAGTTTTCTTTTACCAAAAATTTCTAGGGAATTTAAAGTAATTGTTTCCATTTCTCAAGATAAAGTGCCTTTGAAAGGGAATAAAAGTGTTTCCCCAAGGTATCCAGGCCAGAGTTGAAAGAGAGAGCAGAAGGAGGGATTGGTGTGTGTGTGTGTGTGTGTGTGTGTGTGTGTGTGTGTGTGTGTATGTTGAATGTGACAAATAAAGTTGCTTAGATGGAATTAACTGAGTCAGAAAGCTGGAAAGTCTAAAGAAAAGTAAAAAGGATGGCATGGGCAGTCCCCTGAAGTTTATAAAATAAAAGAAAGAAGATTTGGTTGAATGAGATAGAAAGATAATTTCTTAAATTGCCCAGAGATGGTGTTCATCCAGGGCTGCTCCACTTCTTGATTTGGGAAAATTCAGAGTCTCCAGGAGGCCAGGTGGTAGGCGCTGTGCAAATGTCTTTGTGAGTAATGTAGTTTATAAGGTGAGTGTTCATAACTAGGAGGTGCCAGCATATTTATCTGCATATCAGCTAGACCAGTTAAGTTTTGGGCACATTAGTTCTTTGTATCCTTGGGCACCATTCAGAGGCAAATCTGAAGCTTCAGACCCTTATGGTGCCTTGGAGCCACTACTGAATTCTTGGCTTGGGTTGATATATCCCATTCTTTATATGGGCTCAGCCCGCTGGTGGCAAAGCAGTCAAAGCACTGAGGGAAGAACTTTGGCCTTTTTACAAATTGCTCATGAATTTTCAAGTGTGCCTGCTGGCCGCTGATAGTGGTGACTTCCTTAGACCTCCTACTGGATAATGCTCTTGGACATGGTTGCTGAGGAGGCAGCAAATGAACTGAACTCCTTGTCCAGCATGTCAGATCAAAAGCAAACAGGCAGAGCTGTGCCAAGTTTAATTCACAAAAATGGCCCCAAGGAAAATAATGCCAGTGTAAGCCGGGCTGCTCTTTGCAAGGATAGGCAGTCCCTTATCGGTTCTGTGACCGCATCTGCTGCAGAGCACATCGTCCTGGAGCTGAAAACCAATTTGAGAAAAGGCAAATAAGTAGGGGTCAGAGCTCAAGCAGAAGCTCTGTGCCATAGCAAAATGTCAGAGAGAAGAACCTCTGTGGACAGGAGACCAGAACTATTGCAAAGAGATGAGTATGAAATGCATGTATTTGATAGGGATTCATAATTAGCAATCAAATTCCTTTTGTAAACAGAACATTGCATTCCTCTTTTCAATGCTTTAAGTGCTTTTTGAGAACCAAGTCTCATCAAGTGGGTTAATTCTGAGTCACTCTTGTGAGTTTCCTGAGACTTCAGAGGAAAGCCCTGATCCAGCTGTAAGAGGGACAAGCACATTTAAATGGAAAATCTGATCCTTCTGTCTGATAGCATCTGGCATTTCCACTTTGGCTCACTTATTTGGAAATTAAACTTTCTACAAAAATGCTGTGGAGAAGTTCAACAGTAAGCTTTTATTCTTTTCCTGTGAATGTCAGCAGTGGTGAAAGGCCTTATCCCAAAATTAATAAAGAGAAGCTGTCCTGACTGATAACCTTAAGTACTCACAGAGTCCCAAACAAGTTCAGGAAATTTTGTGATAAACACACATGTATAAACACAGAGGGCATTTTGCTACATTCTGGTTCTAATCTTCCCTATCAGAGTCAGGGCTTTGGAATACGACTGTGCCATTATCATGAAGGTAAAATTCTTAGCAGTCCCTTGGCGTTCAGGGTTAGTATCCATTCTGTTCTCTTTTCTTTTCTTGTTCTCTTCCATCTGCATTATTATTCTGCCTTCCTTTCTCATCCCTAGGGAGCAGGCTTCCAGATCACTCCAGTGATAAATTGATGATAGATGAGTCCTGTCCCTTTGAGGATTATTTTGTCTTCTTCCTTTCCATAAAGTCCCCCTAGGTTCCAAATCATACGCCCAGGGATAACCTCCCCATCCCCTATCCTTTATCCCCTCAGAACATTTTTGGCATCTATCTTTGTACAAAAGCTAACGCACAAAATTGGCACTGTCACTTTGTTATACTGTTTGGAAGTATCTGCAAAAGCTGATTCTGGGCACATCCTATGACCCAGCAGTTTTATCACGTGGTATATACCCAACAAAAATGAGTATACGTGCGCACAGAAGGAATGTACATGAATACTCATATTGGCACTATTCAGAATGGTAAAAAGCTGGAATCAACCCATCATAAGTAATTGATTAAATATTGTGGTATATTTATAAGTAAAATACAGCAATGAGAATGAACAAACTGCAAGGGCAACATGAATTACCTTCACAAAAATAAAATACTGTGCATGTTTGTATGTATATTTCAAAAATAAATAAGACTAATCTATGGTGTTCCAGTCATGATAGTAGAGATGTAAGTACTAGTTACATTACAATAAAATTTTACTTTAAAACAACAACAACAACAACAACAACAAAAACAACCCTAAAATCATTCTGTGATGCAGTCATCTTTTTCCCAAAATACAACCATTTCTGCCCCAAAACTTAACCAAACGGTGCCGGGGTTCTTGTCCCAGCATTACAAAGGGTTCAGCATTCTGGAGAAAGGGGCTGATTCAAGAAGGAGTCCAAGGATGAAAGATAATTTTGAAAGGCATTGGGGGTCAGAGGATCTTCAGCTGAAGGAAACTGAAGACTACCTTCTCTACTCAGGACCCTGCTTTTATTAACACAATTTGTCCTAAGGCAAGGTGGAGATAATACACTTCAAAGGGTAGGGTATCAAAGGATATACAGAAGCATTGTCAGTTTGGGGAATAGCCTACAGCTGTTCAGGTGTTTGGCCAACAGGAGGCAATAAAATGCCCTGAGCTGTCTGGCAGCCGACAATCCTATTCAGGTTTAAGGGAAGTGCCGTTTAGCCATTCCAACAGGTAATTACATTTGACTCAACCTTTTTTGAGCTCCCCAAGCTTCATCAACCTTTTGATGGAACTCTTGTAATTATTACATGCTGGGATTGGTTCCTGGCAAAACGGTAAGCTCAGTTCCACCAATGAACAAGCTATCATCTTAGCAGTCATGGCTATTAGTGTAAGCAGTAAACCTCAGCACCCAGCCAACAGAATTTCTAGAAGAGGTCAGCATAATACCTACAAAAATTTAACAAGTATTTAAGATTTTATTGTGTATCAGGTATCGTGTCAGGTACTGCAGTTAAAGCAATGCACAAGCCCTATTTTTGCCCTCAGGGAACTTTTTGTCTATTTTAGTTCTAGACTTCCCTAGTCACCTACCCTGTTCCACTCAGGCCCCATCCTACACACTATGTTGAGCCTATCAATACTCGCCATATTCCTCTCTTTGCTCCTGTGAATGCATCAACTTTTCACTCATAGAACCATATAGCAATGGACTTGAAAATGCTAGGACACTGGGGCAAGAAGCCAAGTGAGAACCGGAATTTGGAGATCCCTATTCATGTACTCCTCCCACCTTCCATATGCATGGATCTTAACCACTGCAATCCCTGTTTAGCTACTCATTGTGAACACTAAGCAGATACCTGAAAACTCAACTCTTGATATTTGCAATCTGGACAATGTGTTAACCTTTCAGACCTCTATATGACCAGTTAATGCACAGAGTAATTTGAAGAATTATATTCAAGTGGCAGAAAAAACTTCCATCATTCAGAAGTGCTACTAGTAAAGTAAGAATTTCTCAGAATTGTGCCTGTTGTTTAGATACTAAGACATTCTAACTCCGTGGTTCCAAATTTGGGGTGCCTGGATCTCTAGGTAGGAGCCAAGCCTTAAGTTATCTGCAGTATGTTAAAAAACCCCACAATAAGGTTTAAAGCCAGGTAAAGTTGCCCTAGCTGGTGTTTCCCAGTGGTTAGAGCATAAACCTGAGAACTGAAGGGTCTCAAGTTCAATTCCCAGTCAAGGGCACGTACCTGGATTGCGGGTTCATTCCTGGCCCCATGAAGGAGGCAACCAATCAATGTCTCTCTCACATCAATGTTTCTCTCCTCCTTCTCCTTCTCTTCCTCTTCCTCCTCCTCCTCCCTCTTCCACACTCAATGGAAAATATCCTTAGATGATGTTAACAACAACAACAAAAAGCCATGTAAAGGTGAACTTTTATACTTGACTGGAAATAAATAGTCATTGTGTAGTAAACTTGGCCCTGGCATGTTAATCACAAGTTCTGATGGCAGTTTCTATGACTTTGGTAAATGCAAACTGGTGAATAAATGAATAATTACTTAGCAGATGGAGTTCTCTTGAAAGAGAAATTTCAAAATATGAGGTTCCTGGGGTTAAATAATAAAATGTCTTCAAGGTAGTGAAAACTTTGGCAACTTCTGATCTAGTTTAAGGCATCTTTCCCTTCTGCAGGACCAGCAGAGGGCGCTGGAACTAAACAATTCCCTCTTGAGCCATTCTTGTTTCAAGGGCACAAGATAACAAAGAAAGATCAGAGTAGAGGAAGAGGCGGCTGCAATTTGGAGAGTGATCACACTGGGAAGGCATGTCCATTTCATGTATGAGTTTTTAAGGAATAAATGACCTAACATGCAACAGGCAGGAGCAAGTTTTTTGATGGCAGTACTGTTTTAGGATCTATAATTGCCCACGTTGTTTAGAAATAGGCCATTCCTAGTGTTTGTCCAGTGAGGGCACAACTCAATGGATGAGCCCACATCTGACTTCCTAAAATGTCATTGTCACCAAAGGGAGCAGGTCTGAACATTTTGAAACAGTGAATTGCCTTGGCATTTCTGAGCTTAGTTCTTACTCCTCCATTTTCTTCTACTCCTCCAAGGATGACCCTAGAGGAATTATTTCGGGCACTAATAAGTAGGGTGTATAAGAGGTTCTTTTTGGTGGGGGTGAGGTGAGGTGGGGAGGGGTATAAACTTCCTACTATTTCCTGTGCAGAACGTAGGAAGAAGGTGTACCCTGCACTGTCATCATGAAGGGGGCTCTGTCATAGGGGACAAATACAGTCAGAACAGTCTGGATTCCATGATTCCATTCCCTCACCATGACTGATCATCTCTTTGTGGAGAAATTGAACTTGGCTCATTTTGTATCACTGCTTTTTGTAATTCCACTGATTAGTATTATTCTATAGATTCACATCAAGTTTCATTAAGACACTTAACCTACCTAATTATAGGAATTTTTATACTCATTATTTCTGCACATCTTAAATGTTCCTACAGTGTTCAAATTTGTTTATTCAAGTTGGATATTTGGCTTCCACACTCATTTTATTTATTTGAACTTTAAAAATATGATTTTCTTCTTTCCTTCTCTTTTGAATAAGTACTATATGACTGGAATTGTAACCCTCGTATTCTGAGACCTCATGAGCGAACTAGAATGCCCTTGGATGTAATCTATAACCCCTGCTATGGAATCCCTAAAAGGTCAGACATCTCCCTCACATTTGAATTCATCCAGTGATGGGGTGGGAGAGGTTGCTCAAACCAATAGGGCAGAATTTCTAGTTAATTCTGATGTTAAATAGAAATTTGCTCCTTTGAATTGTCCAACAATAAGTGCATATTCTTATATTCTTCCTCTCAGTTGTCCTTCAAATATTTGAAAACCACTATCCAATTTTCCCTCTAATTTTCTCTCTCCCGAAGGCTGAACATCTCCAAGATCTTTAACAATGTCTCATATGATACGAGGTTCTTTCTTCTCCTTTGTCATCATAATCAAAAGTTTTCTATTTATTAATATCTCTTAAAATAAATTCTGTCTATACTCTTCTACCAGACAAGAAGATTCCTGGATTCTTGGGGATTCAAGGAGCTTGGTCTGGTGTGGAGGTGAGTCTGGGCTGATCATGGGGCTGCAGCATTTGCAGCCAAGAGAAAACCGAAAGTTGGTGATCTTAGGCAAAGCTGGGACCCAAGGCCAATCTGATAATTCAAGCACAACATCTGAATCTAATGTGACTGGGCCCAGAAGCGGAAACCAGGTAGGATTAGAGCCGAGTACAGAGAGTACAAGGACTCCCTGAAGCTCCATGGCATCACTGTATCCACACGGGTTTGAGCAGCCTCTCTCAGCTCCGAGTGCATCTTCAAAAGACACAACCAGTAGTTCCTGAAGATTATTTTATGATGAGCAGCTAGTGAGAAAGATTTGCTCTTTATGGTGAGAACTTTGTTGATTTTGGTAAATGTTTTCTGTGTCACACAGAGGGATGTGCATGGTGGGTTTTCTGACAATGTGTGGGATTTTTCCACACCACGTCTCCAATTCTCTGACACCAATGGGGTGTCCAACAATTCAATCCAATTTTGACACTAACTATCTGGATTTACCACAGATCCCACAAGTTAAAGGCTCAGTCCCACCCCTTCAGACAGCTGCAAAGGGGGTGACCAGGCTGCTGATACTTTTGCTTGGCTGGCTACAAATTTTGGGGTTTCCATGGTTCCCCATCTTAGGTTCAGTAATTCACTAGAATGACTTACAGAATTCAGGAAAATATTTAATGTTTATCAGTTTACTATGAAGGATAAAACCAGGATTAGCCAAATGGAAAATATTCTTAAGACAAGGGATGGGAATGAGGGGTGCTGAGCTTCCACAACCTCTCTGTGTGTGCCACCCTCCCAGTACATCAATGTGTTCACTAACCAACCCTGAAGTTCTCTAAATCACTTTGTTCAAGAGTTTTTAGAACCCACTGTCTAACTTTCCTCTCCCTCCCAGAGGTAAGGGTAGGGCTGAAATCTCTCAAACTCTAATTACTGTGTTTAGTCTTTTTGGTGACTAGTCTCCATCCTGAAACTATCTAGGGGCCCCTACCCTAAGTCACCTCATTAGCATAAACTCAGGTGTGATTAAAGTGGGCTCATTCCAAATGACAAAATACATTCTTATCACTAAGGAAATTCCAAGTGTTTTATGAGCTCTGTGCCAGGAACCACCCAAAACAAATACCAAGTGTATTTTTTATTACACCCCAGGGTGACAGCAAGGTAACCTGTGATCTAACGTTCAGGTTTCCCTTTGAGAAGGAAATTATAAAAACCAAACATGTAATGAATCATATTGGTTTTCATACTTTGAGAAATAATCTGGGAATGTGTGATAGGTAGTCTTCAAGAACACTTGAACTCTGGAAACGTTAAACCAGGTTTGGTCTCTGGAATAGATGTCAAACCTGGTCTAAGGCTGTAACCTTATCAATTTATGTAATCAAATTGAAAAACAATGCTGCTCAAAAAAGAAAGAGCACTTTCCCGTGGGAGAGAAAAAAGTAGTGTATGGCTGACTTAGTTAAGCACATGTACGGGAGAGAAAAACCCTGGATATGTGGGTGATGTGAATATTTGAGTTATCCCAGAGGTGCTTTGTGGAGCAGGGATAGCTCATCAGACCGATGCACATTTTTTTGTTTGTTTGTTTGTTCGTTTTGTTAATCCTCACCCAAGGATATTTTTCCATTGAATTTTTTAGACAGAGTGGAAGAGAGAGGAAAAGACAGAGAGAAACATTGATGAGAGAGAACCACATCCATTGGTTGCCTCCTGCATGCACCCAGACCAGATCCCAGGCCTGGGAGGAGCCTGCAACCAAGGTAGACCTGTGCATGTTTGAATGAAGTATTCCTCCTGATTCTCCATTTCTCTGTAGTTTTATCCTATGCTTACAAAGCAAGGCACTAATTGGTAAGATTAGTGCTTTTCAGTTTTCAGGTTTCTTGGTTCTAAGAAGAAGCCACCATGGTCAGTAGATGTGGATCTGGCCATTGGAAAGGGATAGATCCAATTGGTAAATTAATGTATTTTCATTCTCTTTCATATGTAGGAAAAATATGGTTTGCATGTCAGCCACACACATGGCTTAAATAACTACTTATAGCCTGATGACTTCCTGATCTACAATTCCTGGCTAGCCCTGTCTTGATAATGCTATTATAACAACCTGGTTATTATTTAACAGGAAGGGAATAAAGAGAAGACTAGGTAATATAGGCATGCCATTTGTACAGTTTTGCTAATTTAACACTCTCCAAGTCTTTTCCCCACTGATTGATGGGGGGAGGGACTAGACAAGGACAGTTTGGACTCGTACCCAGTAAAGTCTGAGTGAAGTAGGAAGGTGCCCACCTGTCTGTCAGTCACACTTGGGAACAAATTAGTGGCCAGGATGGGCATGGCCACTGCAAGTGCACGAAACCTGAATATTTAAAATTCTAAACAAAAGAGCACTCTCTTCTCATTTCTTCCCTCTCTCTCACGCACTGGGCTTCTGGGACTCCTGTTGCAGGGGACATACTGCCCTGTGCCTATGTGGGTCACCACCATGTGGGGCTCCACACAATGGACTAATGGACTCTAGTTAGCTTGAATGTCAGCATGCATGGATTTGGCTGCAACATGGGATGGAAGCTCTGGACATTGGACCTCCTTTTGGCCCTGGAACCCCAGCTGCACCTCTTCCAGGACTAGTTTAAGGGACTTGGACCTTTACAACCCGAGGAATATAACTCCACACCAATAAAGCTTTTACCACAACACATTCTCCTGTGCAAATCTTAGAAAATTCTTTTCCTAAAGATATTGCAAGAACCTCAACCCCACTCCCATGAGCAAGGGAGGAATTTGATTCCCCGGTAACACTGCCTATTGTGTCATCACTAAGTCACACATGCAACTTCAACTCAATCTGCCAAAAACTGGACTCAGCAAAAACATTCTCCTACAAATTTCCTTGACTGCCTCTACTGCAGTGAATTACACCACCTGGTTGCCCAAGCCAGCAGCTTAAGACACATCCTTTACTCCACAACATCCTGCCTCACCTTCTGAAATTCACTACCAAGTGCTGCCCCATGTTGTCCTCTCAAATCTGTCCCCTTCTTTGCAGAATCACTGCCTTAGCTCTGGCCTCATCACCCGCTCCAGGATCACTGCAATAGCTCTCTGCAACTCATGCTCCTGTAGCCCATTCTGCCCCCTGTTGCTAGAAGAATGCTGCTAAAATGTGAATAAGCTCATGTCAATTTTATGCTTAAAATTCTTCAATAACTTTCATGATTTCAGATTTTTCAGTTTAGCCCCAGGGCTTTCCATGATTTGTTGCCCACCACATCCCAAGTTTTTCTACAAAAGACATCCTGCATCCTAATCTTCCTGATAATTCCCTGAATGCATCATGCAGTTTTGCACCTAGGTTACCCAATACAAATTGTTTTCTCTCCCTGGTATAGTCTCATCATCCAGGCTGGCTCCTCCCTTGTTGTGCTAAAAATCTGCTGTCTTTCTCCAGAAAGCCTTCTCCACGGCCTCCTTTTAATCCACCTCCCTCAATTTTGAGACTCCTGATTTTTCCTCTAATGACTTTAGGGACTTTTCCATATCCCATGCCATAAGGTACTGCTGCAGTCTTGGTTACTCATCTTATATCTGAGATCTTTTGAAGGGCAGGTATCTAACATGGTTAAATGAGTGAATAAATGAGCATAATAGTTCTCAACAAATGTTTAAAAGTCTCTTATTTATTTAACAAATTAATAATTTATCCTAAAGTCCTGAAGAAAAATACTAAGGAGTAAAAGTTATAGAGAGGCTAATTTTGGTTATTTTAAAGAATTTTTGTTCTAACAAAGAGAGCTTCCTTCAAATTAAATCAACTGTTTATAAGATGGGGAGCTTCCTATTACAAGAAAAGTTCAGGTAAAGATTGAACCCTTTTGTAGGGCTGTTACTGGGGGAGATTCAAGCATCACATGAGAATTGGACTCTGGTTGTTATTGGCTGGTCACCAATGTGCTGTTGCTCCCACCAGGCAACAGTAGGACTACACTTCCCACCCACTTTGAAGTAGGCATTAATAAGTAATTGATTTTGGCCAAAGGAACATGAGCAGAAGTGATGTGTGTCACTTCCAAGCAGATTCCAACTGCTTTAGTCATGGAAGCAGTGTCCAGGTGATGCCTCTCTTAGCCCAAGGTCCTGAGTGACCCCAGGTTTCAGAATCCCTGCATTGGGCATGTCGTGGGAGTAAGGAATCAGTTTTGTGTGTTAAGGCACTGAGATTTGGGGTTGAATGTTTCCAGAGCATAATCTACTCTATCTTGACTGGCAGTACTCCTGCAATCCCATCCAAACCTATGATTCTGTGCCTCTGTGAAGAGAAAGAGAGGCATTGAGGGGACTCACTGGGAAGGATGGAGGGGGGACTCTGGGAAGGTGATGGCATGCGAAGAACTCAGGGGAACAATGGAGAGGAAGGCCCAGACATATTGTAGGTTCTCACAGTTTTGTCTTGGCCCAGGCCTGTGGGCTTATAAGGAAACTTGGCTATTTCAGAGAAGTTATGGTAAAGAAACCTCTTTATGCACTTGAGAGCAATAGACCATGTTCTGCTGTGTGCCATGCGCCAAAGGCCATTGACTGGAGATGGTAGTTGTAGGGGTTTCCTGTCTGGCCAAGCCGATTGGGCATCCACTATCACAGCGGGGCCAGGAAGAGATGGCCTCTGCTTGGGACGGGGCTGAACTCCAAAGTATGTCAAGAGCCTGGAGGTCGAGGACTCAGTGTTTGCCTCAGACCCAGCCATGACTTAGATGGGCTGAGCCTCAGCTTCATCATAAATAAAGGTGATTAAAAAAAAATGTCCTTCCTGCCTCACAGGGATTTTATGGCAATCAGGAGATAATGTGCCTGGGAGTGCTTTGTAAATTGAAAACCACTAATCAGATACCAGAGACTGTCGCTCTCATTCTTCCATTAATATTCTCAGCCTTTTCGGCTTCGCCTGCTCTTCTTTCAGATGCTTCAGGCGATGTTCTTTAGATAGGAGGTAAAGCGTGCAGCAGTAAAGTTTTTCACTTAATAGTGCTTTTAGGTATACAGTCCTACGCTCTCTACACCGTTACCAATCTCCCAGGGGAAATTTCCTTCTTGGCTTTGATAACCCAAAGAGCATACAAAGCATACCTATTTCTTAAAACATTTTCGGCTGTTTACATTTAAAAAATGTATATTACGTTGCCCACCCCCATCCCAAATCCGTACACCATGTTTAACAAAGTCACACTGAAGAGAAGTCTTTTGCTAACATTCCCAACAGCTTTGGTGGAGCCCCAGAACCCGTGCGTGTTGCTCTGGAACAGCCTCGCGGGCACTGAGCCGAGGCACTCCCTGTACAGAACTGTCATTTGTCGGCAACCTTATTAAATGTTTGGTGACGAGGGAATGATGGTTAAGCATTTTCCATTCTAACATGAGAGTTTGTTACTCACAGGTATTTTTATTCTGCTTTAGGAAAGTGAATGGGCACTTTTGTTTCAGGCATACTGCTAAGTTTTCCATTTAAAGTAATAAGAAAGAGGCTGTGCATTGTGATTTGCAGAAAAGCCAGATAGATTACTGACCTTAAGCATGAGAAAAATGCCCTATTATTTGATTTTGATCCTCCCCATTTGTAAAATTGAAACGCATGAGGCTCACAGCAGTTTAAACTTTTTCCCAGAGTCCCACAGCTTCTTGTGAGGAATGAATCCTGACGTGTCTGTGCTTACAGCTTGGTCCACTGTCCCTCGGCATTCCTGGGCTGGGCACATGTTCTCCTGCTGGGCTCTGAGAATGTTTCATTGTGGGAAAAAGAAACCCAATCAACTAATTTAAATTAAAAAATAAAAGACGGGTTGTTGGAAAGATAAAATGATAGCTACAGAGCCCAAGGCCTGGACGTATAGGCCAAGGGTTCTTGAAGGCTCCAAAGTAGGACTAGGTGGTCAGGCAGCTGCCATTGGGGCCCCATCATAGTCTCTCACCTCCCTATGCCTCTGGCCAAGTGCTCCTTTCATCCCTTTCTTTGCTTTCCACCTTTCTCTGCTCCATTTGAACTCAGCCCTAGCTTTAAAAATCCCCGGCAGAGAGCAATAATGGCCTTTGTGCACCAATTCCAAATTCTTGGGAGGCAGAAGCTAGCTGATGTTACTTGAGTCAGATGGTCACCCTGATTTGATCAGTTATCATTGTAGAAGGGGTTCAGGATATATAGGCTGCAAGGGTTCACGCTGCCAGGAGGTAGGAATAAATACAAGGGACGTAAAAATTTGGCTGAACAAACAGTCCCCCAAACGAAAAAAAAACAAAAAACAATTACAAACATGTTTCACATTTCCCTCCTGGCTCTAAAGAGAAATGGGGGAATAGAAAACAGGAAAGAAAGAAACAAAGACAGATAGGGCCTTAATTATATGTATATGTATGAACATATGTGGGTATATACGCACACATGTATATATCTCTCTAGACCTTTAGAATTGTGTCCCCACCCCCATGCGCTGTCCTTTCCTTGTACCAGTCTTGCTGCCTTGGGTAGAGGGCTCCTTCAGGGCTGAGGTCAGCAGGGCTTATATGTTTCCTGGAATGCAGGTGCCTTGGATGAAGGAATACACAGTCACAATAAAGTAGGATATGGATGAGGTCTGAAAGATAGCTCAAATGATGATATCTGTAATCTTATATTAAAGTTGCTTTTATATTTGTTCATTTCCTCTTTCATTTATAAGCTGGAGGGCCAGAATGGTGTCTTATTTATCTATCCTCCTAGTCTTTAATAATAATATGTTCTTGCACACAGATGGCATCAACAGATATTAGTTGAATGAATTAATAAATTAAAATTTTAGAAAACCAAAAAATTGTTCTCAATTGATTTTATATAGCTTTTTTTTTTTTTAGTGCAGAAAGTGGACTTTAATAAATGTCTTGTCTTAAAAAACTCAAATATTTGTGAACATGTAACAATATTGGGGGATAACTTTAATTTTTACCTTTTTTAAGAGGATTATTATTTCTATAGATAACTTTTCTTGAAGTTTGATTAACAACTAATTTTCAACACCACATGTTGAATGAGAGCATCCTCTTTGCTTAATTTTCAATTGGAATATTTACTGTATATTTTGTGTGCTGTGCATTCCATCAAACAGCATGAAGCTATCTAAATAATTTTACTTCTATATGAGTTTTAATTGTAGCCATTACACAAAATAAGCTCCATCTAATATTGGCTGGAACAATATGTGTTTTTTTAAAATATTTTATTTGTATCCTGTAAACTTGCTAAACTAATTTAGTAGTTATAGTAGCCTTTTATAGCTTCCTTTGTATCTTCTATGTACTAGTATGATCATATCATCTGTGAATAAAACAATTTTACTTACCTGTCTGCCAGAAAAGGGCACTCTTTAAAGGAATGCAACCAATCCAGCACCCAACTACATAAACGTAGCAATGTTCAGAATCCAGTTAAAAGTTATTAGATATTTAAAGAAGCATGGAATGTGACACATAACCAGTAGAAGAATCAGTCAATAGAAACAGATCCAGAAACAATAGAGTTGATTGAATAAGCAGACAAGGTCATTAGCATTTATATATAGCCTCAAGGATCTTAAGGAAAACCTATAAATAACAAGGAGAAACATGAAAGATATTAACAAATAATCAATGGAACTTCTAGAGATGAAAAATACAATATCTTAAATTTGGAAAAAAATTAATGGATGGGATTAGCACAGGTATCGTGCTAGCCTCTGGCCCTTTAGGACCTTAGCAAGACCACTTTATCTCCCTTAAATTTCCTCTGAACCCAAACAGGCTCAGGCATGACTCCCACCTGAAGTTCAGGAGGCAAGAACTGATGGAGGTTGGGGCCGGGGTTGCGGGGTGGGAAGGGGGGCGCTGTCAATGCCACTAGCTGCAGTGTTCTGTGATCATCTCTCGTTCTGAAACATTTGGGGCTACTCCCCACTCTATATTTTAGAGAGAAAAAGAGGGAAGTGGCTTAGGTGATTATTTCTATAACTTGCTTTGATTTGATCTTTTTTTCTTGATACTGTTTATTTACAGCAGTTTTCAGTGTTACTAAGCAGCTATTTCATGGTCCTCAGTCTTTTCTTCCCTGTAATGTAGTTGATAGATTCAAAGACAGAAACCCTAGGACTCCTGTTCTCTAGTTGGGGGTTGCTCACATCTTCTTTCCCCACAGATTTTTATGCAAACTATAACCATTTAGCTTCTGATTCCTTAGAAATAGAGCATTAAGAAGTCACACTTGTTGAAAATGAGTTTGGAATATCCCACTGTTATAGGCATATACAGAGGGGATGAAAATTGGACCATAAAATTTATTTCCCAATTTTCGAAAAAGTTCTTCCAGCATCTTCGTAAAGAGCTTGTGTGACTAATAGGCTATAAATAAGTATAAGTTTGATGCATTATGCAGCATGTAGTTTGACTGGAACTGAGACAAATGAGGCAAATAGATGCTCTATTCAGAATCATCAGAATCTTTAATGATAAAGTTGAGCTAAAGCATATGCAATTTTCTCCCAAGTCTGAACACATGTGAAGGAAGTACTTTTAGAAACCCTTATGTGCAGATGTTAGATCATGTATTTATAGTTCTCACTTTTGTAAGATATGAGAAAAAATTGCAAATTTATAAAAACACTTAAGAAAACTGGTAAACCTTACCCAAAACATATTATTGGAAGGGAGTTCCCTTGAGTTCCCCATATCTGTCTCATTTTTTTTCATATTGTTTTAATTTACTTTTAATAAGTAATACATTCACATCGTTCAGAAATCACATGCAGATGTACACATGTATTAACAAGTGTGTGCATGTGTGTGTATATGTGTGTTTACAGTAAAATGTCTCCAACTCTGTTCCCCATCTGCTCAGATTTGTACCACCAATGTCACCACTATTATTAATTGCTTGTTTGTATTCATCAGTATGTCTTTCTTCAAATTCAAGCTGACACCAGTACATATTTTCCAACCTTTTAACCCAAAAGTACCACATACTGCTGTGTACCAGTGGCCTGCCAAGGGGAAGACAGTGGAAGTGAACCACATGGGTTCAACAGAAATGCCAGCAATTGTCTAGAACTGAGACCAATAAAAGAGTTTTGGAGGAAGGACTGTTGACCTACATTGTTTAGAATTATTGACAGATGGTTATTAAAAAAATAGTGGACCAAATTTTGTCCATTTTAAATTGTTTTTAATTTTCTACAATGAACCTCTGATTGCCTGCATCAGTGGCATAATACTCTTACCACTGTGTTCCTAGTATGGCACTTTTCTCAATATTCTACAGATGCTTCCATAACAGTAGAGAAAGAACTTCTCTGTTTTCAAAGCTGCATAATATTCCATCGTGTGGAGGGATAACAATTTACCTAGTCCATCATTAACAGTGACGGCCTTTAGGGTTGCTTCTGATCTTTTGCTTTTACAAACGATGCTGCTGCAAACAACTCATCCTTATGCAATTTTGCATGTGGAATGCTGGGACAAAGAGCATATGCATTTGTAATTTTCATAGAAATTGGCAAATTTCTTCTCTGTAGGAGAGAGTAATTTGATACTTTCACCAAAAATATGTGAATACTTGTTTCTCCACAGCCCTGCCAAGAGAGTGTGTTACTAAAATTGCTTCCATTAGCTAACCTGATAGGTGAAAAAATATGTTCCTCAGTGTATTTTTAATTTAGTTTTTGTTGTGAGTGAGGTTGGACATAATTTCATTTCTTAAAAATGACATTTTATTTATATAGCCCTTTCTGTGAACTCTCAGTGCATATGCTTTGCTCTTTTTTCTTTTGTTTAATTATTCTTTGCTTATCCATTTCTAGTTCTCTACATATTAGGGAGATTACCTTTTGTGATATGTGTCGCAACTATTTATCCAGTTTATCATTTGTATTTTAACCTTGCTTGGGTGTTTTTGATCATGTATGAATTTGTGTGTGTGTGTGTGTGTTCTCAGTGTGTGTGCAAAGTGAATTTATCAATATTTTCATTGTGACTTCTGGAGTTTGAATCCTGCCTTTCTTATGTGAACTTATGGTACCTCAGAGTAACCGAGTAGTTGATGAGGGGAACATTTTTCTTTATGGGAGTATTTCACCTAACAAATACAAAAGGAATAATAGGATCAGAATGTCACCTTTGCAAGCCCTGGTGGCTTAGTGAATCTGCATACTGATAATCAATGGCTGCTAAGATCACATAAAGGGTGAGGAGCAGGCATTGTTTGCCTCACAATACAAATAGATAAAATCATTGATGAAGTGGTCTTGGCAAAACAGTGAATCTGAATCTGATCAAGCCTATAGATATAATGATCAATTTCATGAAAGACAGATGAGAGTAAAGTATAAACAAAAATGTTCCTTCCTCTCTGTGCAAAATGTGTACTTGGTTTATCTCTGCTTCCTTGAAAACTACAATTTTTTTGCCCACAGTAAGTCTGAGGAGCCAGATGTTGAGCTAACTCCACACTGGAAAGATCAGATTAACCAATCATTTGGTTTTCAGAACATTTCATTTCTTCCTGATTAATAACAAGCCTAAGTCCTATTACTCTGTAGGGAAAAGCAGTATCCATTTCCAGGGACTCACAGGAAAACATTTTCTAATGGAATGGCACGAGCCCTATAAGCTCAAGTATTTTTCTGAAACCCTTTCCCTCTGCGCCCATTAAGTCTGCAGAGTAAATCCTTATTAAACTGATAGCTATTATTCAAAACAGCTTACATTTCAGAGCAATTACCATTCCCCAGCCAACTGAATGCCCAATTAGTCTTTAATAAAAACAGCACCTAGTACAAAGCCCAGCAAAGAAAGGTATTTACCAAATCCTTTATTGCCCAATTCATTTAACTCTGGCAACCTACATAATATTTATACAATCCCCCCCCCCCCCCGCTAAAATACAACCTGTGGGTTAACTATAAAGGAAGGATTTGCCTAACTATCTTGTTATAGAGATTGCTAATCCACATGCGAGAAGGCAAATGCATTATTCCTTTTGTCCTCACATTATTCCTGTCAAAAACAGGAGAACTGGTCATCATTATTCTTTTAACATAGACTCAATTTAGGGCAACAATCATGCAGATGTCCTTTCCCAGTGTCAACTCTAATGGCCTCTCCAAGGTGTGTGGGAGTGCAGACAGGCAGGGATAATGTCCTCACTGGAGCATCAGCACAGGGAACAACTGGGTCTGAAATTCCACTGGGGACACGTGCACACGACACTACAGCAATTGTATTGGGGCTTCTTAAAATATAATTATAACCAAGAGGGTAATTTTAATATGTTTTTATTGATTTTTAGAGAGGGGAAGAGAGTGGGGTAGAATGATAGAAATATTGATGAGAGAGAAACATCAATCATCTGCCTCCTGCACTCCCCCTTCTGGGGACTGAGCCCACAATGGAGTCATGTCCCCTGACTGGTAATCGAACAGAGATCTCCAGGTTCCTGGGTCAACCCTCAACCACTGAGCTACACCAGCCAGGCCCAAGAGGGTTATTTTAAAAACAAACGATCAAAATAGGTACTGTTAAATGGATTTACACGATTCCTCAAATCAGCATTTCAACAATTTTGGGTTTATTTGTGACACTAAGTCCTCCCTTCATAGAGTTGGCAGTAGCTCTTTATCAGGAGTATCCTGGTAAACTGTCCATGCCCCACTCCTCTATAATTATGTATTAATAGCTGTCCTTTTTAAGTTTATGTTGCAGAGAACTCAGAATATTCCCTCCTCAAGGTATTCTATGCACAACTCCTGAGGTAAGAGAGATTTGCTATGTGTTTCAGATTTTTAGAAGGACATTCCCACCCCCTGCACATTGTGATAACCATGCTGCCTTCCTCTCACTTTCACTGTTTGCCTTGAACTTGTGAATGGAAGGCACACACTCTTGCTTTCTGGGTTGTGCTGCTCACCCCCATGACTGCCTTTGTGTGAATGTGCAGCACAACAGGCTCTGTAATCCCATTGTTCATTTTGAGCGGACTCTCTGCCTGGGGGGCAAAGGCTCTTTGGTTATGAGACCACAGAGTGCTGTTTTGGAACAGCAGGGGATTTAGAATTGAAAGACCTGAGTTCAAATTTCAGTTTTGCTGTTCATACTAGTAGACATAGGATATTGAAGGATTCGATTAATGTTTGTGGTTCTCACTTCTGAAATCTCTTAAATAGAAATATTAGCAACTTTGTAGAATTTCGTGATGATTAACTGAGATACTTGGCAATGTTCCTAATGCATACATGGTCCATGCTTAATACTGTATTTCATTGATTATGATACCGTTGATTATAAAACATACCATTATTGGTTGATAATATTTTCTGGGAGCAGGGTTTAACATCAGAATATGTAGCAGAAGATTCTGTGCCTCCAAAAAATAGCTGGTGATTTGGAAAAGTGGACAAGAACAACAAGAGGATAGCGGGTTCCAAGGAAAAACTTGCCTAGATTTGCTTGGCCCAGCCTAAACCTTCAGATAGAAGACAGCCTGAAATTTACAATTCTTTTCAAAAATGTTTTGGTTTCCTGTGATTCCTGGCTATATTAGATAAGGCTATTTTGACTATAAGTAAAGTAAAAAGCCCCAAGAGTTTTCAAGGATAATTTACAAAGTCCAAGGTGAAATCAGATGGCTTAAGACTGCTGCCCTGGTCTAGGACGCCTGTGTGGGTAACTCCTACCATTTCTGCTCCAGACATTGGGACAAAAGTTCTGGGCTTTCTCCCTCTTGCATTTATTTGCTTCTTGTTCCTGTGCAGGAGAGGTAGGATTAAGGAGCTGAGACGTGTGCAAATTTATGAGAAAAGGAACATGGTAACCCTTTGTCCTTTTTTGTTTCAGGCCCTGGGTCTGTCTCTAATCTAGACACAGGAATTCTCTGGCCACAATGGGACAGCATGGGCTTGGAGATGGTCCACTGAGTGTAGGATTTAAGGACCCTAGGGCCTGTTTCCTAACCTTCTTCAATGCCTTTCCATTTGCAACATCTTGTGTATTTGTATAAAGGAAAGGACAGACAGAATGGAGTAAGTAAAAAGGAGTCAAATTAGTAATTTCAGCGGCTGAGAGGAACAGAAACAAAATCTTTTAATTCAGAGGGATTTAGATGACCTAGAGATAAATATGTACTGTCCCTTAGTTGAATACTCTGCGTGTGCTTTCTCTCCTAACTCCTCTACCATCACTCTAGAAATACTTCTCTTAATTCTAATTCCTTTAAGCACCCAAGGAAGTTTCAGATTGTCTAAGAGAGATGCTAGGCATAACTTCTTTTCCAACATTGGTAGAACAAACTACCCCAAGAGTTTGCTGAGAGAATCTGAACATTCCCCAGATTATTTATATCCGTCAAAAATGCGTCAAACTCTTTTCACATCCATCAAACCATTTACCATAAAGCAGCCTGTGGCTTCCCTCACCAGTGGGACCTCAGTCAAGGACAGGAAAGAGGGGTGAGCCTTAGGGCCAGCGGCTGTTCAGTCTTGCCCCAAGATAGCAGTTCTCAAAGAGGTAGCAGTTTCATACCTCATGAGGAAGGATATCTATGGTTGTTGGGGCTGCATTCAGGAGGGATGAAAACAGGTAGGCACAGTAAAGAAAACACACCATATTGCATGGGCTTGGGCCTGGGCAATGGGTTTCCCATCTTAAAGGTCAGCATGACACCAGAATAAGGTCTTTGCCTTTATAAGGCCAAGTTCAATGAACTATATCCTGAAGCCAGGGGAATCCAATGTGCATGAGATTCTTTGGGCAGAAATAAAATCATTTCTCTATCTTTGGCTCTAAGCTTTGAAAACTCCTAGCTTGCTCACCAAACTGCTACATTTTGTGTTTGCTGACGCAGAAGAACAGCAGTTCCCTATAGCATACCACCAGATGGTAATTGGATTCTAATAATAGAACAAAATACAGAGAATTCCCACTACTTGGCTGGGTTTTAACTGATGTGACAGCAGAGAGCCAGCCCCTTCACGATGTGCCTGTGTGGGGAATGAGCTGTGAAGATTTTGGCTGGTTAAGCTCTCTTAGAAACGCCAGTTTGGGGAGGAATCACACGTTATTGGTTGGAGTGTCCTGGGGGCTTCAGACACGGCTTTTTGGATTGACTCTAGATGATTGTCTGCTCCTCCTATTCTCAGCAAGTCTCAAGGGAGTTTAGGCTCCTGCCATTGAAGCCAGCTTCCTCCCTTCTCTGCCGTGCTCTGTGGGAGGCAGTCTTCAGGAAGCCAGGCTTCAACCTAAAGAAGGAGCCAGTTTGTCTCTCTGCCACCATCTCAGACCACATCCTAAGCACGTGGTGACTCTCAGGAAGGCAAGGCCTCTGCCTGAAAACGTAAAGTAGCCCTGGGTGGATTTGGTTTTCCTCAGGGTCTTGACCCCAGTTTTTGGAAAAATGGGAATTGTGTAGCAACGTAGGTGTGGGGCTACTCAACTTGGAGCACGTCTCAATTTATCTATTGCTCCCTAGAGGGCATTTTCTCAGGGAAGCTTCTCAGTACAGGGCAGTCCTGAGAAACTTGGACTCCCTGGAAAAAATAGGGCCCGTGGATCAATGTTACCTCTGTTTTCCAGAGATCATTTCTGAAAACACGCCTATGATGGCGATGCACTATTGGGGCCCCCCTACTAAAGAATCAGGATTTCTTAACGAATCTAATAATATTAAGCACCAATATTTGCTCACAGTGCTGTAGAAGAAAAAACAAACACACACATACACAAAAACCCCAACAACAACCGCCACTTCAAACACCCAAAAAACAAACAACGGAAGTAACAAACAAAATCAGGATGTGAGTTCCCTGACCTAAAGGTAACTACAACCTGAATCACAGACTGAGCCTCAGAACTCACCTAGAGCAGCCTCCTCTTTGTGTAGATGAGAAAAATAAGGATCAGGTAAGTAAAGTGACTGGTTTAGAGTCATGAAAGTAAGCGGTACAAAAGTCAGGTTTGGCATTCAAAATAAGCTCATATTCATGATTATATTCACAATGCTGGGATAAACTGGAGAAGGAAGGGGGAGTGAGAGTAAGCGGCAGGTCAGAGCTCAAATGCCTTTGTCTCTGATCTCTGTGATTAGTTTTGTAAGGGACTGTGGACAACGCAGTAATGGTTTGGGGAACTGGAATGCAGACACTCATAGAGAAGGAGAGCAAACCCTACATGTGTGGCCTTTATGACCTCTTTGCTATGCACCTTCAGGGAGGTCACTTTGGGCTGAGCAAGGAGAGAAGGCTTCCTGGAGGTAGAAACATTTGAACTGAACTTTGAAGGATGGATATAATTCAGGTGAGGAGCAACAATAGGAACAGCAGGCCTAGCCTGGGCCAAGAGGTGCAATCATAGATAAATGTAGGATTGTAGTTAGTATGAAGCTTGACACTCTTTTAAATGCGGCTAGAGAGAGAGCTAAATGCCTGCATTATTCCAGAAAATGTTAAAAATGCTCAAAACACCAGGCATTAAACATCAATACTGAGAATAAGAAAGCAGGCTATCTGAGGCAGTGCTAGGAATGACTCAAACTATTATAAAGTTAAGTTTTGTCTTGAATCTGGGTGTTTATATGTATGCAAGTGTATATCGAGATCCATTTATGCAGGAGATGAAAATGTTTTAAAGATTGGTATAATAATAGAATTTCTGTGTTGATTTTGGAGACTGAATATGAGCTGGAAGGAAATATCTGTGAAGAGCAGAGGTTGGCTCTCATGGAGTTAGATGTTCTTTGGGGCTTGGGTTAGTAAATACATTGCTTCGGAAGTTGCATATACAGATGTTTCCTGCCTATGACCTAATATGAGAGGCTGGCTGCCTCCCCTGAACCATCCCCAAAGATGTCACATAAACAAGTTTGATATATATAATAACATTGAAACAAAAAGTGAAAAGATCCTGGGGAGGCAGAATATGATTGGGTGCCTGTGTGTGTGTGAGAGTTTGTGTGTGTGTGTGTGTGTGTGTGTGTGTGTGTGTGTGTGTGTAGGAGGGGTGGGGGAATGAGTGTGAGGATGGGTAGAAGATCTGGTGCCAACATTGGAAACAGATTTCAGAAAAGTTTTCTAGTTGCATCCTGCTCATTTTTACATTGCTAAGGGCAGAAAATTGCTTGCCAGGCAGAAAAACAGCCTTGCTGGCCCAGCACCAGCTAGAAGCTTCAGGGTAACATTAGGGAAGAACCCTTAGTGGAGAGCAGATAATAAATCAGGGCACCTGGGTGGAGAGCAGATAATAAATTGGGGCAGCAGAAGGTCTGGTTCCAGAGGCTCCTTCTTGCTAGGGCCTCCTTGTCCCATAGTATGAAAGTTAAGAGCAACAACCCAGATTTGAATCCTGCCTCTACCACCTACTGCTCTGTGACTTTGGGAAAGTTACTTACTTCTGCTCTTGGGCACATCTATCTTTGTTTTCTCATCTCTGAAATGGACATAATAATACTACATAACTCTTAGAATGGTTTAAAAGATGCAATACATGTAAAAGGACTTAAAACTGGACTGATACATACTAAGTACTCAAGAAATGCTAGCTGTTATTTTGAAAACTGGAGGAAGCTGCTTCTAGGGCCAGTATTAGTGTTTGGGGAGTTTGGTAGAAAACAAAGAATAGGGAGTCCCAGGGGTATGGTTTGCACACACTGTCTGTTCCCTAAACTCAGCAGAAGAGGCACAAGATTTTCCCCTTCCTTCTAGATATCCACTATCAGCCAAAGCAACTGATATTCCCAGGGTAATATGAGTCATAGAAAAAAGGTGAAAACACATCTACACTCTCAAAGAAAGGGAAATTGTATACTGGAGAGTGCAGACTTAATAAACCAGACAAAATTGGATTTAAAATCAGCATAGGAAATGCCTTCAAGGGGATGAGAGAAGATTTTGGAAACATGAAGAAGGAACAGTGAAAGATAACCTGACTGGAAATGCTAGGAATGAAAAATATAATTGTTAAAATAAGTAACTCATTGGTTCATTTGGATAATAGAATGGTTATAGCCATAAAATGAACAAACAAAATGAAAGTTTATATCAAGAACCCACCCATAAGATTCTAAGACACATTAAAGCAGTTAAAACTATAAAAAAGTAAAAGTTATGAGAGGTGTTGGATAAAAATAGAAGTTAACATCTATTAGTTAGGAAACTCAGAATAAAAGGGTAAAAATAAATGTAGTAGAGAAAGTACTTGAAAATAGCAATCAATTTTTCCCCCCTATAATTTAAGGAGGATGTGGTAGATTTGACAGTAATGCCCCATGTTTTTCCATCTCCTGATAGCCATGATCTTTGGTAGTCCCCTTTACACTGACTTGTTTTAGTCAATGAGACAAGAGACAATTGATGCAAGCAGAGACTTTAAAAGTGTTTCACATTAGGACTGGCCACCTTTGTTGTGTTTAGAAGCCTGAGTGGTGACGTGAACAAGCCCATGCTAGCCGGATGGATAATGGGAAACATATGGCCCAGTTAACCCATTTTTCCAGCTGACAGCCAGCTGAAACCCAGAAGCAGAATGATTTAGCTGATTAGCAGCTGACTGCAGAGGAAACACCAGCAGAGCCTAGCCCAAATTTCCAACCTATAAAATACAAGTTAACAAAGTTTATGTTTTAAGCAACTATATTTTGCTGTGTTTATTACATAGCAATAGAAAGCTGATATAGAGTATGTTAATAACTCAGAAAAATGCTCTTAGTGGATTAAACAGGAGAGGCTTAAACACACATACACACACACACACACACACACGCATGCATGCACGCACGTGTGCCCCTAAAATCCTATATAATAAAAGCCTAATATGCTAAGTGTCTGGTCATCCAGTTGTCCATTTAACCAATTAAAGCGTAATATGCTAATGATATGCTAAGGCCACTAAACTGCTTGTTATGACATGCACTGACCACCAGGAGGCAGATGCTCCAGCCCGGGCTGCGTGAGATGGGCAGGACACACCCTGGAGCCCTCCCGTGGTCCCTTTCTGGCTGACCAACCTCCCATGCCCCTCCCTAGCCTGATTGTGCACCGGTGGGGTCCCTTGGCCTGGCCTGTGCCCTCTTGCAATCCGGGACCCCTCAGGGGATGTTGCAGAGCCAGTTTTGGCCCGATCCCACAGGCCAGGCCATGGGACCCCACCGGTGCACGAATTTGTGCACCGGGCCTCTCGTAATAACATAAAAGGCAAAGGGAAAATTCTAAAATCTTTTGGAGGGAAAAATTAGATAATCTTCAAAGGAAAATAAAGCAGATTGACATCAGGATTTTAAAAAATTTTGGATTTAACAAAATTGATAATATTTTTAAAGTATCACAACAAGAGACCTTCGATCCAAAATTTTATATCTAACCAGTCATTTAAATATGAGGGTAAAATAAAGGTATTTCAAACATAGTAGGCCCCAGGAGATTTAACATACAAAAACTGCTTGTGAAAATTATTAAAAGAATTATTTCAGTAAGAAGGTAAATGAAAAGCAAAGACTGTGGATGCAATAGTGAGAAAATAAAATGAAATTTAAGTTCTGTATAAATAAGCACAGAAGAACAGAGGAAATAATGGAGGGAGAAAGGGAAGGAGGGAGGAATGGGCATATTCTTCTTAATTCAGAAGTAAAATTTTGATTAAACTTGGAGACCCAAGCTCAAAGTCTGGGTTGACAGGAATGCAATCCAGGGCAGGAAGTGAGCCTGAAACAGATTCTAAGGAAGATTGTTTTGCTACGCCTCACACATGCTGAAAACAGCTGCACCATTTAAAAGGCAATTAAATATGTAATAAATGAAAATGCTACAAAATTGTTCTGTAAAATAGTCTAGATGGGAATTGCCGGCATGTACTAGCTGAGTGAGAAATGTGCGCTAAGATGAAGGTTATCAGTTTTTTAGCTGATGTACCCTTTGCAACACCAGCAACTCATCTTCAATAAATAACAACTCAAAAACAGCTCTTTTCAGAGCATGTAGACTGGTGTGATGTCTGCAGGCACGTGCATGAGAGAGACAATAATGCAAAGTATACAAATGGGGGTATAGTGGGGTGTGGAAGGCAACAGTGAGAGGAAGACTGCTTGGCATTCTGTCTTGGCCTGGAGCCAGAGAATCTGAGCATTAAATGGTATGAGGAGTGGGACAGAAGCAGCAGAACATGAAAATGATGTTTTGAACCAGTAAAATCAGCTACTCAGCCAATAAGGAACTTTATAGACTGTAGAAATGCCTTCCCATCTTTTCTGTCTTATTTCATCACTTTCATTGTCCAGGAAAAGGATGCTCAGATTAAATCCTAATATTTCAAATACCTATCACCCAGTCCTATATGACAGGCCTCTTGAATACCAGGTAACAGAGCTAATCAGTAAGAGTTTAATATGAAAAACAGAACTACTATTCATCATGGGATAGAGGGTTTATTATAGGAGCAGACCTAACTCAATTGTGGGAGGATATGGAGAGAGGTGTAGGTCCAGGTGGAAGTTGGAGAATCAGAGGAGTCAATATCCAGTCTGTATGAGACATCAAGTGAGTTGGGCCTCCAAAATGGGCCTTAGCAAAGGAGAATGTCACAGGAAGTCTCTGGGCAGCTGTGCCTCACTGGGTATGCCAGAAAATCAGACAAATATCACATGATCTCATTTATTTGTGGAATGTAATGGACAGAATCAACTGACCAACAAAATAAGACTTGAAGCATGAAGGCATGGAACAGACTGACAAACCTCAATGTGGGGTTGGGAGAAGGAGAAGAGATAAACCAAGGAACTTATATACTTATATGGACATGGGCAATAGGGTAGTGAAGACCTGGGGGGGGAGGTAGTGGGTAAGAGCTGGGAGAAGGAAAATGGGAGATATTTATAATCCTATTAACAATAAAACTATAATCTATACTAATAATAGACAAACATGTAAATTGACTGTAACTCTGCAATGCCCACAGCCAATCAAGAGTGAGTATACAAATTAACCCAACAAAGATGGTGGGCCCCTGGCCATGCCGGGGCGTGGATGGGCCTCTGGGCTGCGGAGAGCCTCTGAGCAGCGGGCACAGAGCGGCCAGGCCCCACAGAGAGCTACTGGTGCATGGATTTGTGCGCAGGGCTACTAGTAAGATAAATGAATGAATGAATAAATAAATAAATAACTTTCTGGAAACAAATGAAAATGAACACGTAACAATCCAAAAATCTATGAGGCACAGAGATAGCAGTCCTGATAGGGAAGTTCATAGCACTGTAGGCCTACTGCAAAACAAACAAACAAAAAAACACACAAGAAAAACTTAAAGAATTAGAGAGAGAACAACAAGAAAAGCCCAGAGTAAATAGAAGAAAGGAAAGATATAATAAAGATCAGAGCAGAAATAAATGACATAGAGAGTAAGAAAACAATACAAAAATTCAATGAACCCAAGAGATGGTTCTTTGAAAAGGTAAACAAGATTGATGAACCTTTAGCCAGACTCATCAAGAAACAAAGAGAGGACCTAAATAAATAAAATTAGAAGCAAATGAGGTAAAATAACAACTGACACCACAGAAATGCAAAAGATTGTAAGAAAATACTATGAATAACTATATGCCAACAAGCTGGATAACCTGGATAAAATGGACAAGTTCCTAGAAAAATACAATCTTCCAAACTGAATCAGGAGGAATCAGAAAACTTCAATAGGCCAATAACAACTAATGAAATTAAAGCAGTAATTAGAAAAAAAACCTCCCAGCAAACAATAGCTCTGGTCCCAATGACTTCATAGGGGAGTTTTACCAAACATTCAAAGAAGAACTAACACCTATCCTCCTCAAACTATTCCAAAAAATCCAAAAGGAAGGAACACTTCAAAGTTCTTTTTATAAGGCTAACGGTACCTTAATCCCAAAACCAAAGAATGAGAATTACAGGCCAATATCCCTGATGAACATAGATACTCAATTCTCAACAAAATACTGTTTATCGCATCAGACCCAGCAATATATTAAAAAGATTATACACCATGACCAAGCGAATTTATTCCTGGGATGCAAGGCTGGTACAATATTTGCAAATCAATAAATGTGATACATCACATTAACAAATTGAATGACAAATCACATGATCATATCAAGAGACACATAAAAAGAACTGGACAAAATCCAACACCATTTTTGATAAAAACTCTCAGCATAATGGGAATATAGAGGTCATACCTCAATATTATAAAGGCCACATATGACAAAGCTACAGCCAAAATCATACTCAATGGCAAAAAATTAAAACCATATCTCCTAAGAAGAAGAACAAGACAGGGATGCCTGCTTTTACAACTCTTATTCAACATAGTACTGGAAGTCCTAGCCACAGTGATCAGACAAGGAGAAAACATAAAAGGCATCCAAATTGGAAAGAAGGAAGTAAAAATGTCATTATTCATAGATAACATATTATACATAGAAAACTCTAAAGACTCCACCAAATACTACTAGATTTAACAAATGAATTCGACAATGTAGCAGAACACAAAATTAGCACCCAGAAATCGCTGGCATTTTTATCCTACCTAATAAAAGAGTAATATGCAAATTAACCATCACTTTGCCACACGACAAGCCACACCCACCAGCCACGCCCACCAGCCAATCAGAGCGAGTATGCAAATAAACCCAACCAAGATGGCTACAGCCACAGAGAGCAGGAGGGAGGCTTGGGTTTCCCAGGCAATAGAGGAAGCCAAGCTTTCCGCCTGCCCTTGCCGGCCTAAGCCTCCACTCAAGGCTACAAAGTTTCACTTATGGAAGGTAAATAAATTCCAAACAGAAATGGCGGCAGCCAGGGAGCTGGAAAGAGCAGGAGGCTAGGGTTGCCCCTTGCAATGGAAGAAACAAAGCTTTCTGCACACCCTGGCCGGCCCAGGCCTTCACTCCAGGCTACAAAGTTTCAATTATAGAAGATACATAAGTCCCAACAGAAATAGCTGTGGCCACCGAGTGAGCAGGAGGCTTGGCTCCACTCCAGGCTACAAAGTTTCAATTGTAGAAGGTAAATAAATTCCAGATACCAGGGCTTCCACTTGGGTCACCAGGGGGCGTGACCAGCCTGCAAACCACCACAGGCCCCTAGCTCAGGCCGCCCCACACCCCAAGGGAACCCCCACCCTGATCCGGGACACCCTTCAGGGAAAACCAGCCGGCCCCATCTGTGCACTAAGGCCTCTATCCTATCTAATAAAAGAGCAATATGCAGATTGACCATCACTCCAACACACAATATGGCTGCCCCCATGTGGTCAAAGATCCTGTCCCTATGTGGACACAAGATGGCCAGCAGGGGAGGGCAGTTGGGAGGCACCAGGCCTGCAAGGGAGGGCAGTTGTGGGCAATCAGGCAAGCAGGGGAGGGCAGTTGGGAGACACCAGGCCTGCAAGGGAGGGCAGTTGGAGGCGATCAAACCTGCAGGGGAGGGCAGTTAGGGGTGACTAGACCAGCAGGAGAGGGCAGTTGGGGGCAAACAGGCTGGCAGGGGAGCAGTTAGACATCAATCAGGCTGGCATGGGAGTGGTTAGGGGGTGATCAGGCTGGCAGGCAGAAGTGGTTAGGGGCAAACAGGAAGGCAAGCAGGTGAGCAGTTGGGAGCCAGCAGTCCTGGATTGTGAGAAGGATGTCCGACTGCCCGTTTAGGCCCAATCCCACCAGGATCGAGTCTAAATGGGCAGTCGGACATCCCTTGACGAGTCCCAGATTGGAGAGTGTGCAGGCTGGGCTGAGGAACATAACCCCCCCACCCCCGTGCACAAATTTCGTGCACCGGACCTCTAGTACATCAATAATGAACTCTCAGAAAGAGAAACGAAACAATCCTATTTACCTTTACAACAAAAAAATTAAGAATAACTTAGGAATAACCTTAACTAAGGGGTTAAAAGACCTCTACTCAGAAAACTGTAAGACGTTGAAAAAAGAAGTAGAGCAAGATATAAACAAGTGGAAGAATATACTGTATTCATGGATTGGTAGGCTTATCATCATTAAAATGTCCATACTACCCACCGCAATCTATAGATTCAAGCAATTCTTTTTAAAATATCAACCGCATATTTCACAGATCTAGAACAAATACTCCAAAATTTTATATGGAATGAAAAAAGACCCCGAATAGCTGCAGCAATCTTGAGAAAGAAGAACAAAGTTGGAGGGAACACAATACCAGATATCAAGTTATACTACAAAGCCACTGTAACCAAAACAGCCTTGTACTGGCACAAGAATGAGTATATAGATCAATGGAACGGAACAGAGAACCCAGAAATTGACCCAAACCATTATGTTCAATTAATATTTGACAAAGTAGACAAGAGCATACAATGGAGTAAAGACAGTCTCTTCAATAAATGGTGATGGGAAAATAGGATAGGTGTATGCAAAAAAAATGAAACTAGGCAATCAATTTATACAATACACATAAATAAACTCAAAATGGATAAAAGACTTAAATGTAAGTCGTGAAAAACCATAAAAATCCTAGAAGAAACCATAAGCAGCAAAATCTCAGATATCTTATGTAGAATTTTCATAGCCACATTTCCTAGGGCAAGGGAATCAAAGGAGAAAATAAACAATGGGACTACATAAAAATAAAAAAGCTTCTGCACAGGAAAAGAAACCATCCTATATAATAAAAGGCCAGGGACCATAAGCGTAACGACCTGAACGACCACTTGACCAGTCACCATGAGGTGCATTGACCACCTCTCGGTTCCTCCCCTCCCGCACCTCCCCTACCCCCTCATCCCCACCCACAGGCGAATGGGGAACCACGGGGAAGCGGGTGGGTGGTGGCAGGGTGGGACTGGGGACTGGTGAGCAGGCAGAATGGCTGACTTCTTGGTTCCCCCTACTCCTCCCTACCCGCCCCATCCCTCAGGCTCTGATGGATCAGCGATGGTGAATGGGGGAACCGGGGTGGGTGGCGGGAGGACCGGGCTGGATGTCAGGCCATTGGGATCCCCAGCTCATCCCTGGCTGCTTGGGGGCTCAGGCCAGCAGGTAAGTGGGCGCCAGTGACTTCACCTCCATGCGCATGCACCCAGCCAGCAGCTGATGGAATGCGCTGCCTGCTCGGGGAGCTTACCAGGGTGCTGCCGCTGCTGCCACTGCTGCTGGGGCTTGCAGCACTGATGGAAGCTGCAGGGCACACCTATGACCTACCCACCTCAGTGGCATAGGTGTTCTGCCTGGGGACTGGCGAACGGGCAGAAGATGGCCCTGATCGCAGGCTAGGTACCCTACCTGTACGATTGCCTCTAGTCAATAAAATGAAAAGGGAGCTCACTGTGTTGGAGAACATATTGGCCAATGATACATCTGATAAGGGGTTAATTTGTAAAATATATAAGGAACTTATACATTTAACAAAATGAAGACAAATAATCCCATTAAAAAATGGGTGCGAAGGACCTAAATAGACACTTCTACAAAGAAAACACACAGATGGCCAAGAGACATATGAAAAAATGCTCAAAGTCATTAATCATCAGAGAGATACAAATTAAAAAGACAACAAGGCATCACCTCACACCTGCCAGAATGGCTACCATAAACAAATAAATGAATGACAAATATTGGCAAGTGGAAAAAAGGGAACGCTAGTGCTTGCTGGTGGGAATGTGGACTGGTGCAGCCACTATGGAAAGTAATATGGAGTTTCCTCAAAAAATTAAAAATGGAACTCCCATTTGACCCAATGATTTCACTTCTAGGAATATATCCTAAGAAACCCGAAAACACCAATCAGAAAGAATATATGCACCCCAGTGTTCAGAGCAGCGCTATTTACAATAGGTAAGATCTGGAAACAGCCCAGTGCCCATCAGTAGATGAGTGGATAAAAAAGTCTTTGGTACATTTACACCATGGAATACCATGCAGAAGTAAAAAAGAAGAATCTCTTACCATTTGAGACAGCATGAAGGGACCTGGAAAGTATTATGCTAAGTGAAATAAGCCAGTCAGAGAAATACAAGTATCACGTGATCTCACTCACATGTGGAATCTAATGAACAAAATAAACTGATGAAAAAAATCAATCCAGAGACATAGAAGCATGGAACAGACTGAAGAATCTCAGAGGGAAGGTGGAGGTGAGGGCGTGGCAGAAGAGTTTAACCAAAGAATTTATATGCATACATGCATAACCTATGGATACAAACAATAATGTAGTGAAGGCCTGGGGGGAAGTGGGTGTGGAATGGGGGGGAGAGGGATAGAGAGTTAGAAACATCGATCAGCTGCCTCCTGCACACCCCCCACTGGGGACGTACCCGCAACCAAGGTACATGCCCTTGACTGGAATCGAACCTGGGACCCTTGAGTCCGCAGGCCGATGCTCTATCCACTGAGCCAAACCGGTTTCGGCAGCTTTTGTTCTTGAGCTTTCATTCTTCGAGTTTATTGATAGTGAGAATCCTAATCATTACCAGTCTCTTTCAAGGCAAAGGACCAATGAGCTCATGGTTTAAGAGTCCTAGTGCTCATTTGTGGTTTCAAAGCTCCAAATTAGTGACCTGTTGAGTAATGGAGATAAGCTCCTGGGAATTCCTGGATCTAGCAAGCCATGTGCTCTCTTTTCTGGGTGCGCTGAAGATAATTTGAGCCCTCAACTAAGTGTGACTTTTCAGATTAAGAACCAGTGAGTACCTGGAATAAAGGGACAGGATTGGAAAATAAAGTTTTTTTCACTCCTACTTGGACACATTGAAATAGAGACTTGACTTGCTCTTACTTTTCATTTATTCAGTTGCTTCTTCTATGAAGGCAATAAGCATATCTTATCTGAGAAAGATGAAAGTGGAAACAATATTTATTCATTCCATAAATATTTATTGTGTATCTTCTATGTCTGTATCAGGCATGAAAAGGAAAGGCCTGGTAAAATAGGTCAGAAGATCAAAGGAGACTGGCAGATAATAGGCTGCTCTGGACCTATGTTTGCTAATTGGAGTAGATGAGGTTCAAATCAGGGACTGAGTACCTCCCTGAATGTAGTCTTGCATATGTACAGCATCCAAGAGTTGAGATAGGTGAGTGGGATATTCAAGATCCTAATTAAATCATACGTTGATTGTGGAAAAAAGTAATAACCAGGTAAATAAATATAATTTACATAAATAAAAACTATATAAATAAAACAAACCTAGAAATAGACAAAAATATAACAACATATAGCTTTGTATCCAGATAAACCAAACTATTTTTCAATAGCAGAGCTGGGAGAAAGGGGTGGTTTGGGGAGAGCAGGATGAGGAGGAAAGAAGGGACTTTAATAGAGTAGGAGTTAGGAAACCCAGCAATGAATAAAACTTGCCCCATCATAAAATTCCCTTAAGCTGGGCTCTTCAAAATATCCCCATTAACTAAGATAAAGTGCCCACAGATGTTCAACCAGCTTAAGCAGTTGAATTAGCAGAACATCTAAATGTCTCCATTATGAGAAGAGATACTCTCTCATTCAGAAGCAATAATGAGCTGTTTCCCATTGATTGATTCCATTGGGAGGGAGACTAGGGAACTTCAATATTTTTCCCTCTCTGATGTTATTGCAATGGTAAAGTTAAATGTTAATGTTAAAAGTTAAAGAGGCCCACCCAGCTTCACCCAATCACCTATGCTGTAGCTGAGGAAATTTTTGTGCTGATGTCCCATAAATTCTCACTCCCACAAATTCTTCACCTTACTGCAGTATGACTTATCTTCCCCAGACCCATCACTAAACCATTTTAAGGTATACTAAAACTATTTTAAGATCAGTTTTTTGTTTTCTTTTTCCCTCAGTCCCTCCACCTCCAGCGCCCCCTAACCCTCACAGCTGTCAGCCTGCGCTCTATGAGTCTGTCTTTAAATTTTACCACATGTATGCTTTTAAATTTTACACTTTTCTTCCTGAACCTCTCTGTAGAATTTGACAATACTCATTGAAAACTCTTCTTCTCTTGGCTTTCTCAAACCACATCTCTTGATACCTAAGATCACGTCTAGGCCTCCTTTAAATAGATCCTCTTCGTTTGCTGACCATTACATGTTGCTGCTCCCAGGTGCCCCCCCTGGCCTCTCATCTCACCTGACTCACTGTCCCCAGGTGACCTCATCTGCTCCCATGGAGTCAACCACGGTCCCTAGGTTAGGCTTCTCCCCCCACCTTTATCGTCATAAACCCAAATGTCTTATGGGCATCTTCAGCTCAAATTTAAGATGGTTAAAAATGCACCCGCATCTTTCCTGAGCTGGTTCTCATTCCAGTGTCCACTCTTCCAGCCTTCTACAGGGCTGACATGAGTGCTAGCTGCCTGTATGGAGACCAGTGGAGATCACCAGTCTTGGTTCTCAGGTCAGAAATTTTTTTCTGGAGCAGCCCCAATGTATTTTTTTTAAATCCAGGTGATTAAGCATATTTAATACAATTAATATTTATGCTTTTGTAGCACTTTGCATATAAACAAGTTTCTAAACCACAAAAAGAAATTCTTTATTAGACCATATGACCCAATTTGAGTTTGGAAAGTTATTATTCTGTATCCACACTAAATCAAAGTAGTAAACTGGCATTGTGGTTTAGGTAACTGCCCTCTATGCATTTGATTAGTGTCAATCAATTCCCTGGATACCTGTATAAAGAAATTTAGTTGCTAACTTTTTGAGGCTGATGCTCTGACTTCTTAGAGTGCTCAGCAAAGTGAAGTCACTTCCTAAATCCCAGCTTAAAATGATAATATATAGTGACAATTTATTGTGCTCCTAGTGTGGGTCAGGCTCTGTTGTGGCCACTTAGCAGTTAATGCTTTAATCTTTATAATGACCCTGCAAAGTACCTCAACCCTTTCATACAGATGATAAAACTGGGACTTAAGTCAGTGATGTACTGGATCAGCTTTTATGGGCTGTGAGAGCCAATAGTATAAAGTCTTCCCAACCTTGTATTTAGTGACATAATGTTGGGAGCTTAAAATCAGCTATGATGGGAGTATTTACACCACAAAAATTGGCACATGTGGCAAATCAGGGCCTTATTTATTTATTATAAGAGTGTCTTATTAAACATTTACCAGTACACCACAGTTTACAGCTAGTAACCAGCTGATCCAAGATTCAAACTTATATCTGCCAGTCTCCAAACTCTTGCTCTGCCTCCCTGTACTAGAAACCATAGGCTGAAATCAGTATCCAACACTTCCCTAAGGCTCTGAAGCTCTCTTTGTAGAAGACTGCACCCCCTTCCCTAACTAAATTCTGCTAACTCAAAATAAAGCAAAGCTCAGCCAGGGGCTATCCAGAATTCCCTTTATTCTATTTCAACTCCTGCCAGAAAGGAAAGTCAAATAACGAAATTGTTAGAGAAAAACCAAAGAGACAGAGACAATTCGACTCTTGTTTGTTCAGTATCCGTGAATAAGTGCAAAGGAGGAACTGAATAAACCATTAGTTCTCAAATGGCTTGAGGAACCCCACTGGAGTGCTCTTTCACTTGGCAGTGAGGAGAACCCCACGGAAGCCTTAATCAACACCATCTAATTAAGGACCTGGAGTTTAATCTCCGGGCCAAGTGTCCATCTGCTTCCCATTTCCAATCATTTAGCACACATTAGAAGTGAACAGAACATAAACTCAGAGCAACCTTGGCGATACATTACATTTCCAAGACAGGAGGAAGACAAGAAACAAACTTCTAAGAAGATAACAGAATGGGCCTAATGCCTTCTAAAATCTGGCATGGGCTGGAGTCCAATATTGAGAAAATAACCTTTAATAAATCATTGTTTTTAATGATACTGGACTCTCCTCTGGCTAAGAAGATATAGCAATCCCAAGGCCATTTTTAGTAGTCTTGCATATTCATTTTGCATGTATTTTAGAGTTCTTTTCTTTGTATGCTAGTTTCCTCTTTGGTTTTAAATTGCTAATTCTTCGAGTGTAGAGACCCTATCTATTAAGTCCTTATAATAATACATATGTTCTAACCATGAGTTGCCTGTGCTTTGCTCTTGCTTATTTTGCTTAAAGGAAGTGAGTGGGGATGGCAATAGCACAGGGCAATGTTCTTCTCACATTCAACACAGAAACCACCATCTGTGACACCTTCTCAGTCAGTAAAGGATGTGTGCAATTGCCTCCTTAGGAACAATCAGGCCAAAATTTGAGTCTTGAAAGAAAGCAGAGGAAGCCTCTCTTTCCAACAAACCTAAGAAGTGTGGACCAGGGGAAGTACTTGCCCTCTGAGGACTAGCAGTGACACATGAAGGACAGTAATGACAACACAATCAAGATGTTGGCCAGACTAGACTCTAGCCTGGAGGTTCTGGGGAAGAGTCTTCTAAGCCATTGAGGCTGTTGGCAGGATTTCAGTGCCGTGCAACTGTAGGCCTTCTCTCCATTTCCTTGCTGGCTGTCAATCTCAGGTCTAAGAGGCCACCCATAATGCCTCTCTCATGTATTCCCCATCTTCAAAGAAGCATTGGGTCATCTTGTGCTTCAGGCTTTCTGAATTGCCCTTCTGCCACCAGCTGGAGAAAACTCTGCTTTTAAAGGGTTCGTGTGACTAAATTAAGACCATCTTTTATGATTTATAATCTTAATCACACCTGCAGGATCCCTATGCCATATAACAGAGCATAATCACCCACGTGGTATCACAGGTTCTCCCTGCCCCCCCATACTCATGGTGGGAGATTATACAAGGCAGAAGGTCACTGAAGTCATTTTTAGAATTCTGCCTCCCACAGACAGGTCATGGGTGGGATTGCTCACTGAGGCAACATGGAAGAGGTCAGAAATGTGAATTCAGGTGTGTCCATTGTGATGGACTGAAGCATAGCCAATGACTTGAGTCCAAGGAAAGTCAAGGCAGCAGTGGGGCCAAAACTGGAGACAACAGCTGGATGTTTTCTGCTGTGTGTTTGTGGGTGGGAGAGGCAGTGTGAGGAATAGGAGTTGTGGAAGGGAGACGTGCCACAAGGGGAAAGTGGTGGGGGATTATCTGTTACATACAAGCCTTTTGAACAAACAACCCAATGAGTCTACAAAGCATATTTCCGTTATTGGGGCAACCAGCGCTCCAGAAGTCACCCTCGTACCCAAAATATTCAAGGGCTTCCTGATACTCTTCAGTTTGGCTTTGGAAGCCTTCCCTTTACAGGTTCCTGCTTACATTCCAGCAGAATTTATCACAAATCCTAATGCATCTTCTGCTGAAGTTTCAGTAGACCCGGTACATAGGGAAGGGACAGATGGCAGCCAATGTTTCCCTAAAGAATCACAGGTGATGCTCTTACCCTGTGAGTTTACAGTGATCTGGGGTCTACCTCTAGTCTTTAGGCTCACAAACTGGATTTTGCCAGCACTGCAAATGCAGGCCTTGCCCAGGATAGCCCTTAAATAGACACTAATAATATTTGCCAACTATGTTTCACTTGCTGCCTATACTGATCTTAGCCTCTCCTCCCCTGGCTAAGCTCTTTTATGTCTGGAGTTTCCAGATTCTCAACTGTGACTCAGGAGATACTCCTTCTTGGGGCCTTGTGAATGCTTCCCTTTTCCAACAATTGTAGTAGAACCAGCTACTAGTTAGTGGGGCCCAGTTAGTGGGACAAAACGAAAATGTGGGGCTCTTGTTAAAAATGATTAAGAATTTCAGGGCAGTGACTGCAGAGTATTGAAGTGAGCATAGGGTCCTGTGTCACTGCACAGCTCAATGCTTGATTAGTTGCCCTCACTTACAGGGCCTCCCCAGTGATTTCTCAAAATTGCCTTTGAATGACAACCAAAGATCTCAGATATGTACTGAAATTATGTGGAGCTCTTGATTTCTCTAAATCCACAAACATTGCATTGAGAGGAAATCTTTGGCTTAATGCCTGCTGTAGAAATGGTAACAAACATGTGTGGAGCTTTATGTAAAAAATGGCAAATGGGTATGGAAAAAGTCATCCAGATTTTGAAATATAAAATACTGATGGGTCAGATCATGGAAGCAGTAAATAGTAGGGAAGGGGAGGGACTGCTTTTTGGACCTGCAATATCTCCTTGGGAAAGAGGAGAGAGGGAAAAAAAGAAGAAATAAGAGAGAGGGAGAGAGAGAGAGAGAGAGAGAGAGAGAGAGAGAGAGAGAGAGAGAGAGAAAGGAAGGAAGGAAGAAAGAAGAAAGAAAGAAAGAAAGAAAGAAAGAAAGAAAGAAAGAAAGAAAGAAAGAAAGAAAGAAAGAAAGAAAGGAAGGAAGGAAGGAAGGAAGGAAGGAAGGAAGGAAGGAAGGAAGAAAGAAAGAAAGAGAAAGAAAAGGAAAACAGAACCCTTACCTAGAAAACATCAAGGCTTTTGGGTTTTGGAGGCCTGCTTTTCCTAAGGCATTCTCACAAAGCCCCTTGGAGTAGGGCTGGCACAGTGGGTCTGGGGTGGAGGGGCAGGACAGGGGTAGGATGGGGAACTTGGATAATGGGCAAGGCTGCATCCTGATTGTGCAGTGAGAATTTTAAAATGGGCGCTGGCAGATGAATGGGGATCACCTCTGCCATCTGTCTTCCAAATGATCCTGTAGCTACAGCCATTATTTCAGTCAGACACTGGCAGGCGGGCAATTGTTCACAGCCACTGTGAAGAATAGGGACTGTCAAGGTTTTGGTGAATGTTACAACTTCCCACAGACCCTCTTTCAGCTTGTCTGAGTCATTAAAACATGTGGGGGACATAGGGCCTGTGACTGACTCAGACTTTAGTGTCTTTTCTCCTCACCTCAGCCACTCTACCCCTCTTTCTGTGTTTCCCCCTCCTCAAGCCCTTCATCCTAGGCTACCTTTCCTCACCCCTTTCTCCTCCTTTCTCTTTTTCTCATGAAACTACAGAAATATCTTGGTAGAAAATGTACTGTTGCTTTAGGAGGCTTGGCGTGGGGAGAAGGGCATACTGAGGTAGAATGTGCAGGAAACTAGACTAAAACCACGGCAGCTCAACCAGAGGTCAGCTCCAGCATCCTGGTGGGTTCTCTCTGGGAAGGAGAGATACAAAGGGGAGTTAAAATATGCAGAGAAGAGATGCCAAAAAAAGACATGCGCCATTAAATATTGTGTTAATCCTGGCTAACAAGTTGGCCAGAAGATAAGAAAAACCAGCTGGAAGACACGGAGTCTCATCAACATCCCCCAGAGGTAGGTGTGAGCTTGAGAACACGAAATAGCTTTGTTTAATTTGATAAATGTGCTCATTTGTCAGCATGTTAATTTTCATCCCTTTATGGGACAATTTGAGTGACATGATTCGGCCCACACCTGTTTTGCTGTGACAGATGGATTTGAAGCTTTACAGATAGCGCTCTCCTTCATGCTGCAAAGCACCTCCTGGCACAGACTCAGAGTTGGTAGGGCCTTACTATCTCACCTCCCATCTAGAGCAGGAAATGGCTTTGAGAGGATAGGCTGGAAGCAAAGGATTGCTCTTTAAGCCTGGAATATATGGCAAGAAAACTAGAACTTGCTGTTTTCCCCCTCTGACCTTGCTTATATTCTTATATTCTTCCTCCCTAGTTCTTCATTCTCTTCTCTTCCCCAACTTTCCACCCCTACCACCATCCTGCTCCAAAGAAATGCTTAAAAACAGAACAAAACAAAGAGTCTTCTCAGCTGCTTCTGTAGCAAGAGGTGTCATACATTAAAATCACTGTCTCTCATTAGAAAATGTAATTTAAGTTTCCTCACTTCAACTTTGCCAAGAAGAGAATCTGAGTATTGTATGTCAAGTATTACTGAAATGTCTCTTACTCACAATCAACCGAAAGGGTTCTCTAAGATTTTGATGGCATAGAAACTTGGGGATCACTTTTTATTCTGCATTGAGATTCAAGCTCAAAGCTATTCCTAACAAGGTATGGAGTGTCCAGTAGCTTCTTGTCTAATGTGCTATCATTTGAGAGACTATGAGGTTTATCATAAAGCTGGGCACCTTCAAGAATGAAAAAATGACATTTCCTATTCATGGTTACACCAGGACAACAGATAAACCTGACTGTCCTGGAGAAACCAGGGTGCAAAGCCAGGCCCCTACCCATCAGGGAAAGGCTGAATAAGAGGAGGAGCATTTTGCCCATCCAATGTGGCTCAGTGATTGAGCATTGACCTATGAATCAGGAGGTTCAATTTTCGGTTAGGGCATATGCCCAGGTTGTGGACTTGATCCCCAGTAGGAGGCATGCAGGAGGCAGCCAATCAATGATTCTCTCTCATCATTGATGTTTCTATCTCTCTATCTCTCAATTTCTGAAATCAATAAAAATATATTTTAAAAAAGAGGAGGAGCATTTTATTGTTAGCAAGAATGGTTATCTCCTCTGAATGCCTAACGCCCTAGCTATACATGTCATCCACTTGGAATTTAATATATTCTACCTTAAAATTTTATTTCTTTTTATATGGATTTGTACTGGAGGTTGGAGTCTGAATTCTTATTTCCATTCCCCAGGAGAGACCCAGAAATCTCAATATGCTTGTTAATGACAACCAAGTTTGGCTTCGATGAGCTATTGGTCCTCTCTGGTTTCAGAAGGACATGACCCCTCCCCTGTTGGAGATTCCTCCTGAGGGTTAAGGACTGCATAGTTTCCTATTTCTTCTGTAACAAATTACTACAAATGTAGTGGCTGAAACCAACACACATTTATTATTTTACAGTTCTGCCTGCAGGTTAGAAGTCCTCAAATCAAGGTTTTGGTAAGTCTATGTTCCTCCTGGAAGCTCTAGGGCAGAATCTTTATCTTTTCTAGCTTCTAGGGGCTGCCTGCTTTCCTTGTTTTGGAAAGTCAGTAGTTTAGCATTTTTCAATTTCTCTTTCTGCATTTATCACCATGTTGTGTTTTCCTGACTCTAAGCGACTTGCCACTTTGATTATATTGGGCTCACCCAAACTATCCAGGATAAACTTATCTCAGCATCCTTAATCATATCAACACATCCTTTTTCTATGTAAGGTAACATAGCCACAGGTTCTAGGGATTGGGCTGTGCTCACCTTTGGGAGACATTGTCCAGATTATCACAGGGACCCTCTCAAGCCAGACTCTAAGGTTGTTTCATTGGGTACTTTGTTTTCTACAGGTCACAACCATCATTAATGTTGCTCATAGGTCTGTTTTAAGTCTTTCTGAACAGAGGAAATATATTCCTTGTTAAGGTAGCCAGGGGGAGTGAAGCACTCTGGTGCGTGGGGTAGGCTACAGAAGTGCCAATGAACAGGTCAAAGTAGAGAAGAGAAATTCTTCCCTGGGGGGGCTTAGACATTCACCTGCTGAGGCTGAGTACAGACACTCAAGGTCTCTTCCAGCTTTTGGTTTGCACACCTTGGTGTATCTACATGTGTGGTTTACATACATACTTCCCTTGAGAAGGGTCTAGGAGGAAACCTTCAAAAAACAGTAGAGATGCCTGAAATTTAAGAGTTCATCACCAGCACCCTCTCCCCAGGCCTAAGCCTCCTTAGGAAGAACTAGGTATGCCCCTCCCACTTTCTGCCCCACCCTCACCCCCCAACTGCACCTGACATCTGTGCTGCTGGCATCTGCATTTCAGAGTAAAAAATTACCACACTTCCCCCCCAGCCACTACCACTGAGTTTCACTGGTCAACACTGTTGATGTCACCTCTGTCTCAGGCTCTCATTCTTGCCTTCTGTTCACCCTCTTTTTTCTTCATGACCATTAGGTACTTATAATAGTCTTTGAACAACCTGCAGTGGCATAGCTCACAGGTGCCTGTAGCTTCAACAGTGTTTTAGATATATTGTATTGTGAAAAGACCTCAGCTTTCTCATAGCCAAACATACATACAGCCACCACCACAATAAAGTTAACATGCTGTTGAGTGTCTGTAGTATGCAAATCACCATGCTAAGTACCTCACATGTACCATTTCATTTAATCTTTAAAATAACCCCGTGAAATGAGTTAAATTAGAAAATATGCACACACATGCATGTGTGCATATAGGCATACACACACTTCTCAGCAGAGTTTAGGTTGCAGAAAAAGTATTCAAAGATTAAATAAATGGAGACTAAAAAGAAGCAGTAAAATAATATCAAGGAGAAAGAAAAATACTTTAGGTTGGTCTTCTCTGGAGTGGGGGAAGACATGATAAAGCATTACAGTAACATGTCATCATTTATGTGTGCTGTGAACTGAATGTTTGTGTGCCTCCACCTCTGCTGAATTCATGTGTTGAAATCCTAATTCCCACTGTGGTGGTATTTGGAGGTGAGGCTTTTGGGAAGTAATTAAGATTAGATTAGGTCCTGAGGGTCAGGCCCTTATGATGGAATTAATACCCTGATCAAAAGAGGAAGACATGAGAAACCTTTCTCTTTCTGTCACGTGAGGATACAGCAAGAAGGTGGCTTTCTACAAGCCAGGAAGAGGGCCCTCACCAAGAACCAAATCTATACCAGCAGCCCAAACTGACTAAGACAATGTATTCATTCAATACATGAATACATTTTTTGTTTGTTTGTTTTGTTAATCCGCACCCGAGGATATTTTTCCCTTGATTTTTAGGGAGAGTGGAAGAGAGAAAGAAAGATAGAGAGAAATATCGATGTGAGAGAAACACATCGATTGGTTGCCTCCTGCACGAGCTCCAACCAGGGGAGGAGCTTGCAACCAAGGTAGGTGCCCTTACCGGGAATGGAACCCAGGACCCTTTGTTCCACAGGCCGATGCTCTATCCCCTGAGCCAACCAGCTAGGGCAATACATGAACACATTTATTGAGTATTTACTAATGTGTGCTTTTAAATATGTAGACATAATTGAGATTCAGTCTTAGTTTTCTGGGAACTACCTGTCTAGCAAGAAAGGCATAGCATATCTATATTATAAAGACAAATGTGTCAGAGCATCAAAAGAAGCAATGGGCATGCCTAGGCACAGGAAGAGGTGATTAGTTACTTCAGTCTGGCAAAAAATTGGGAGAAAATTTTTGGGAAAAGATATTGAATGCATCCCTGAAAGATTGACAGGGTTTGAATGGATCTGTGGGGGATGACAACTCAGGTCCAGCATACAGTGTGACTAAGGCATGGAGGTTAGGAAAGCAAGAACCTCATGTGGTAGTTTATGACTGAGCTATCATACGTGACAGTGAGGAGTAGGTTGGAAAGATAGCTGAAGTTAGGTCACACGAGGACCTTGCATGCCAGATTGTGGAATTCAGATTTTATTTGCAGATAATGAGGATGTTCTAAAATGTTTTGGGCAGAAAAGTGACATAAATGATAACCAAAGAGCCAGATGTTATCTATTGATGTGGTTGTTGTTGTTTTTTTTTTGGTTCAAATGGCATGTTTTCCATTTTAAAAAAGTCTATTCCTTGTTTCTCTCTTTTAAAAAATATTTTTAGAGAGAGGGGAAGGCATAGGAATTTGTGAGCTTTGACATAAATGATCATATCTAAAGATGAATTTGACAGTACTTACAGGCAGGTTTGGATAGGGGAGGCAGGAAAATGCTATTGCAATCTGTAACCTGTGGTGCAGCCCTCAGTTCATTTTGGGTTGTGTTTGATTTAGACGTTTGCCTTTCCCACCAGAGTGGAAAGTAGAACTATTTGAGATTGGGTATGAATTATTTTATTGTTCCTCTCCCCTGGGAATATCCCTGAAACAGTGCATGCAAAACACATTGCATACAGCCTACTGATATATGTTGAGCAATTTGAGTAGTTCAGGTAGACATGGGTGAAGGTTGAACTTGGTCAGTGGTAATGATGGAAAAACACATGCAGCAATGTCTGTATATAAAAAAATATAGTTGACAGATTTCCACTACTTGGATGAATTATATAAATACAAAATATTAGTGATCATTTTATCCCTGCATAATCCCATGAGATACACACAATTATTATTCCTGGTTTATAATTGTGAAATGAGAGAAAGTTAAGGAGAGCTAGGTTTTAAAGTTTGCAAAGAATGTTAAGGGAAACAGGCTTATGAGGAGAGAAAATGAATTCAGATTTGAACCTATTGAGCTATGCGAAAATTTCCAAGAAGAAGCAGAAATTCAGTTCTGGGGTTCAGGAAAAAGGTCAAGGCTAGAGTAGTTTATTGCACAAAAGTAAAAACAAATAAATCAGGTTGTGGAATGAATCCACAGACTTAAGAAAAGTATTAAAAGAAAAGAGGGGAAGGACAGGAGTTTTTGGAAAATATGCACTTAGGGGTTGAGAAGAAGGCTAATGAGAAAGTGAGAAACTCCAGGGCTACTGTAGAGAAATGGGATTTTTAATTGGGATGTCCCTGAGAGAGCTGTCACAGCTGTGTGATGGGGAAAGAAACCAGACTTGTAAGGACTAGTGAGTCAAGAGGACTCTCTCATGAAGCTTGTTGTGCAGGGATGATGAGAAGGTGGTATCTTATGGGTAATGAGAGGAAGGAAAAGGTTTTAACAGACTTCATGATAGAGGAGGTAGATATGTGACCCCTGACAGAAGGAAAAGTAGAGACAGAGAGACTAAGACAGAAGAAAATGAGGTCATTGTTGGTAAGTAAGTTTCTTCAAGAAGCAGAAAGAGGTGGGCATCAGGGATTCCAGAAGAAGGGTCCTCCTTTAACAGGTGGAGGGTATTAGGAATGGGAGAGTAAAAGATGCCAAGACCTTAGAGAAGGAGCTGGGGGGAGTGAAATTATTTTAAATAGGATAGTACTGATCTTAGTAAATTTGGAAATTAGATCATTTGCCAGGAGTAAGGGATTTGCCAAAAGAGACTTGGGGAGAATGGCAGATGCTGGGCCAAATTGCCTGAGATGATAAGTCAGGCCAACTCCAGGAAGGAGAAAGAAACTGTGCCAGTTATTGGGCCAAAAAAAAAAGTAACATAAATAATTGTTAATTAGTAAAAAGTGATTAACCGCTAAAGGACTCAGAAGCAGCAGGTGCAATGTTCAGAGTCTACCTCCAGCATCACAAAACAGGGTAAAAAAAGGTGGATTTGGAACTGAGAAACAACAAATTGATAACTGGCATAGATGAATGAAAGGGTCACCCAATATAGTAAATAAAGAATTTTATAGCTTAGAAAACCATTATTTTTTTCTTTTCCAGATTCAGAATCCTGGAGAAAAAGGAAGTACTGAAGAGTCAAGGAAAATCCATCACTACACAAGTTGGATGGGAGCAGTGGCAGGACCTGCCAAAATCAAATATAAAACAAGAAAGTAAAAGGCAGAGTTTACTTATTTTATTTGTTTATTTTGGGAAATGAAAAGATTATTAAAAACTGCCTTTTTTCCTTCCACAGGCTGAAGAAACTTGTAATGCAGCTGCTCTAATGAGGGTGAACTAAGAAGCAGGATCTGAGTGTGAAAGAGTGAGAAGTGGTCCCCAGAGGCTGGTAGTTGAAGACCAGCAGAGCACGAGCCTGGGGTGGGGGTTGACTTGGGGGGCAGAGACAAGCAATTTGAATCCTGATAAATGTTGATAATTTGTCTTCAAAAATGTAGTCTCAATTTATACTCACATTCAATAGTATTTAATTATCAAGTATCATCATGCTTTTGAAGGTTACCATTTAAAAAATTTGCACTTCTCTAACTATGAATGAGGCTGAGTGCCTTTTCATATGTTTAGCTATCTGGATTTTTTCTGTGACTTCCCATTGGTGGCCTGCATGGGGGCTTTAAGTAGAGGACAGGTTCATTTATGCAATAAGAGTGTCCTAAGTGCCTAGTAAATCCTAACTCTTGACGTAACCTGGTGGAACAAAACAGACATGGTTCCCAACCTCTCAAAGCTAATGTGTTGTGGGCAAGACAATGAAGAAGAAAACAGGTATATAAATATATGATGTGATACTTTCTATGAAAGGAGAGAAAAGGGGTGCTGTGAGAAGTGTCCTCTGGAGAAGGAAAGACAGACATGAAAATGAGGTTATCTTCTTTAGATGCAGTGGTCAGAGACGATCTTTCTGAGGAGACATTTAAGTGGAGACTTGATACATGAGAAATGACCAGTTATGCGAAGAGTTGGGGTGAGAAGTATTGTTAGCATCACAGGCAGAATATGTGAGGCTTTTCAGGTGCAGAAGAACCTGGCATGTTTGGAGAACTGAAAGATGGCCAGGCCAGTGAAAGCACAGTGAGGGGTGAGGTGGGGTTTTATTCACAGCCCTGACTGAATCCAGGGGCATAGATCTCTATAGGCCTAAGCAGACCTGGGCACTATATTCAAGACTTTCTTTTCTTTGAGAAAAACTCTACATTGAAATGTAGGCCAAGGTCTTTTGTGGGACTGGATGTGGAATTAAGGCTTGTTGGACTTTTAGAAGCTGACATCTTCTCTAGGCAAGACTGCTATTGTGTCATTCCTCACAAAGAACGGGTTTGAATGGCTTCTGAAAGTAGATTCAGTCCTTTCCCCTAATTGGCCTTCCTGTCACTCATACTCTGTAAGGATGATGTCCGTTAGAGTAACTGCATCAGCAGCCTTTCATTTGCTTTCATTCTTCAGGAAGGGGGAACTGAATAAAGGGGAGACAGAATAAGGACTGGAAAGGAGCCCAGTGTGGAGGACTGTGGTTCCCACTCCCTTCCTCCTTGAAGTGTCCTCAAGCTCTAACATAGCTGGTGAGTAGTATGTGCTGCCGTGTGTGTGTGTGTGTGTGTGTGTGTGTGTGTGTGTGTGTGTGGTCTCACTCACCCTGGAGAATCTGGTGGAGCCCAGAGGAACAGAAGCATGAGTAGGTGGCTTAGACCAACTCAGCATTAGGCTTGAGGGGAAACAGTTATGCCTCTTTCCAGCCCTTCCTGCTGCTTTTTCTACAGGGAAAGTGAGGCCAGGTGAGGCACCCCCAGTAGGAATACTGAGCTGGCTGCCCAGGCCTCCCTGCATTGGGATAACAAAGTCGTTCCCAATGAGTGGAGCTGAGGAGTGTCACATCTGCCCTGTGTCTGAAAGAATGCCTTTGGATTGCACTCTTAGATCAGTATCCTGTCTCTCTGGAATAACTAACTATCATTCCTTTTTTATTCAGAGAATTCTCAAGACTTTGGCCATTGCTGGGATCTTCTCCACGTTAATCTTACCTTAGGACCACCAGACCCCATAAGGACCTGAATGTGCTTCCAGCCACTGTACATGAGGAGAGCATGTCTGACCTCCCTGTTTTGTTTGTTTTCAAGGAGTCTTCCCCAGGTGGGTGGAGACAATTTCTCCATCAAGATGTCAGAACTCTCAAGAGTTACCTGTGGTCCTGGGGTGAGCTGTATCCAGGCCCTGGAACACTCTACATTTTTTCCCCTGCAGGGTTACCTCTGAGCCCAGCTGTCCCCTACCCTGAGCAGTTTGGGACTGTCTCTTACTATTGTCTTTGTTTTACTTCCTATGATGGTGAGTGGCATCCAACTCTATGGAGGATTCTTTTTGTTGAGAGACTGGAAGTGGGGTGATGATACCATCTAATTCTACAGGGTCAGACTTGTAGGGAAGGAGGGGGTGGTAGATAAAGGAATCCCTTAGATCTTGGGTGGGGACAGTGGAAGACCAAGGTTTTAGTGAGCAACCCATACCTCTTTAGTACTTTGTACTTTCAAGAGCTCCTCTCCTTCACATTCCACATTTCACTTCACCCAGTAAGACTCCGAAGCAGGCAGAGTATAGATTATTTTCCTTTGAAACAGGAATAACCATTTACAGAAAAATTATGTAATTTGCCTGAGGACCAAAAGCTATGACAAAGCCAAAGGCTCTCTGCTAGGAAGGATTCTAGTTAATTTACTTTTTAGAAAGAAATTCACCTGGTTTACAACTTGTTAAAAAAATAATGTATAGTACAATTTTTGGAGTAGAGTTTGGATTTGGGTGGAGAGGGCCACTATTATAACTAGCCAGATCCTTTTTGCCTTGACAGTCCTTTACAAATGACCTATTTTCCAAAGAATGTTGGGTTTACTTGGACATCATAAGTAATAGCACCATGACAACTATGGGAAAACCATATGCTGACAGCATTGTTTTTTCTGGAGTCTTCTTTTCTTCTTTCAGCTGAATGCCTAAAGATGCTTCCAGGGAAGGTGTGCTATCACTGATTCACACTTTAGTAGGATATTAGTTGCTTCCTTTTTTCTCTTAGGGCTATTTTCACTCTATGCCCAGGTTTAATTTGTGAAGTAAATGGTTCTCTTTAAGTTACTCTCAATGTAAGTCAGCTAGTATTTGTTTGAGTATCAGCATCTTTGGAGTCACACTAATATGTCTGTAGGTCAACCTTGAGCTTTTTTTTAAAAAGAGAGGCATGCATTATTGTCCAAAGAACATGTCAAGTAATATCCCAGGCCATAGAACCATTCACTTCTGTTCCCACAGTTGATGATACAAACACTGAGGCCAATTTCTCTCACTCCCTTCTCTTTTGAAGTTGGTCTTTTTGGAAACTTTCTCTAGAAAATGGCCCCACTGGGTGCCTTTAGGCCAGGAGCCTCTCCTTTGCCCAGAGGAGTGATAAACGAAATGTCCATAAAAATGGCCAAAGAGGCCTGGATAATGTCTGCTCATGTGACCTGTGCCAAAGTGGATTTAGGATAACAAATCCATTCTTTCAGCCAGCAGCACAGTCTGGCAGGATCACAAGCCTGTAAGGCAAGCATGTCAAACTCAAAGGCTGACACGGGCCAAATAAACAAGGTTTAAGTGTATGTGGGCGGCAAAGAAACCAGAGCTTCAATTTTCATAGAAACGTACGTTTATTTCGATAGAGACATGCTGAATACAAAGGGCTGAAATAAATGAGTAATCGCTAACATAAAATAATAGAACATGTTAATAAAAATTAATATTTTTTTCTTGAACGTTAACTTACCAGACACTGAATAACTGCACAAATTAATAAGCCCAACACAAATAAACCTATTTTTCTTGTTCTCTGAAAACAAAATATTTCCTGTTGCACACACCAAACAAGTCAGTCCAAGACTAATGACATGGCAATCGGATGCTAAAATACTTGCTGCTAGAATTAGTGGAGAGAAATGATGCGCCTGTGCGTAAGGCGCGAAAGGGAAACGAATGCAACACGATTATAATAATCAGTCATTAGTGAACGTTGTAGTTCGTTATTAATAATTATGTATAACAGGATATTGTAAAAATTAAGTTACAAAATATTTATTAAAACGTTTCTTAACAAACCATTATATTGGCTGGGCCACAAACATATTCATTGTGGGCCACATGCGGGGCGCGGGCCGTGAGTTTGATATGCTTGCTGTAAGATTTACTACTTTATTTTGTGTCCTTCACAGAGAAGTAGCCCACTGCTTGGAGCCCTTAAGGAGTTGAAGGCTTCACATTCATTATTTCACTTAATCCTTATGGTAACCTGTGAAGTAGATAACCCCTCCCATTTTAAAACTGAGAAAACAGGCACAGAATTGGTAACTTGCCTGAGGCCACCCACCTAGTAAGACTGGAGCTGGAATTTGAAGCGGGGGAGGCCCTCCTGGGACCACACATTAACCACAATGCCATGCCGTCTCCAGCAAACCACACCAGTGGGCACCCTGCTCATGTCCACTCCAGTTAAAGATGTTGTTTTATTTTTCCTTCTGGGAGTGAGGGTGGCATAAAGTTCACAGATTCTTCTCCCCTGCCCGCCCCCCGCCCCCCCCGGCCCCACCCAGTTTCTTTCTATCCAAATGCCGAAGCTCCTTCAATATTGGAATTTCAGACAATGTAAATGGGTCCACAGTAACCACCACTGTAATTCCAGGTCTAAAAGAGCAAAAGTCCCCAAAGGAGGCCATTGTGCTATGAATAAAAAGCACGCTCAGCAGTGGGAACTGGGTTTTCCTTCCTGGGGCAGTGCAAGGTAGGATTGGTTTTAAGAAAACTGACAGAAAGCTTCAGGCTTTAATTGCTAAGGATGTGGTATTAGAATTAAACAGAGCATCTGGCGCACATGGCCAGAGCATGTAACAGGAATTTTCTTCAGAAATTGTGAATCATCCCAGCCATGTTTCAGATCTCAGGGTAAAGTTGAAAATCCATGGGCTCATTTTCCTTCTTTCTGTGTCCCCTCAGAGTGGCAAAGCAATTGCGATGCAATGTCATAGGACAAAGGCTCATAAGTAATGTTTTCAAGTGGCACCTGGGATTTGTAGAACTGACAATTGCTGTCCAACCTCTGACACATCCAAGTATGGATGCGTGAGGGGCCAGGCATCCTTGACTTGAGCTGACTGAGCACATGAGGACAAGAAAAACTATATGTATTCTATTAAAAAAAAAACTTTTCACTTCACCATGAGGATCAATAGCATTTAAAGTGTCTAGCAGACACAATGTGAGAGCAGTGACAACACGCCTCAGCAGAGGACTTGGAGTCTCCTAGGTCCATCCACTGGTTGCTGGGGGACTGAGGGAGGCCAGGCAGCTTTGCCAACAACCCACGCCCAGCAGTGCCCAGTGGATGGGCCACTGGAGGCAGGCCCAGCCCCTGAAGACCTGCTACGCCTGGGCTCATGACGCATCAGCAGAAAGAAGAAAAACGTGGTAGAAAACTTCAGGGCGGGGGTGGGAAGTGAAACTATGATGCAGGAAATGCTGAGGCACCAGATGAGGCTCAAAGGAGAAAGTATAATGGGGGTCAAGGCAGAAGGTTACATTATAGCAGTCATAGAGCTTAAATGCACATTATATTTAATTTCCTTGATAGCTTTAATTTTTTTAAATCTGGTAATCATCTAGGGAAGCCATGTGCCCTACCGTCCCGGGACTGCAGGGGTCATTTTTACCAAGATGACCAGGAACACCAAGAAGGCAAATTTAGGAGTAAAATGTATGCATTTCTAAAAGCTCCCCAAAGTGACTGATAAGCCACAGCAAGGATGGAAGAACTCCCTAAGCTGCTATGTGTAGGTAACACCTTGGAAGAGTAGCTAAAACAGGATTTAAGAAAAGTCAGAAAGCAAGAAGGGCACAGAAGGGAGAAAGGTGACCGCTCAAACGGTTGGGTTGGGGGAGGTATAGATGATGATCAATTTTGTGTCAGGCAGGCTCTCACTATACCAAATCTTTTCATACATAATTTCTGGATTTTCCAAACATAAACCAAAAGAAAATCCATCTTTTGCACCATCTTGTCCATCTCGTTAAAAGAGGACTGTTAGTCCATTCACATTTAGAGAAATAAAGTAAGATTTGCCTTGTGGGTGGGGTAAATTGGGTTCCATGTGGGTGTAGGGGTTTCTCCACAGCAACAAATAATTCTCAGACACCAGCAGGGTGTCAGAGAATTCAACCCAATTCTGACAGTATCTATTGGAGATATAGCCTTACATTCCACAGGTTAAGGGTTCAGTCCTATAAGATTGCCCCACCCCCAATATACATTTCAGATGCCAGACACAAGCCCAGGTTACCTGTGTTTCTGACCAAGACTGGAGGTTCCAACAGACCCCTCCAACTCAGAATGCCAATCACAAATCCAGGTTGTCATCTTTACTTCTGACTGATTGGTTATAAATCAGAGGTTCCTACAACCCCATGTTTGGGTATGATTAATTTGCTAGAAAGGTTCATAGAACTCAGAGAAATATGTTACTTACTTAATCATTAGTCTATTGTGAAAAGACATAACTCAGGAATAGCCTGATGGAAGAGATGCATAGGGCAAGGTATGGGGAAAAGGCAAGATGCTTCCAGGCACTACACTCTCTCTGCATCTACACATGTTCACCAACTCAGAAGTTCTCCAAACCTCATCTTCTTCAGTTTTTATGGGGGCTTTGTTACATGGTCATGATTGGTTAATCATTGGCTATTGACAATTGATTAAACCCTCCAGCTCCTCTCCCCTCCCCAGAAGTCTGAGGTGCTGGGGCTGAAAGTTCCAACCCTCTAATCATGTGGTTGGTTCCATGGGCAACCAGAACTCAATCTTTAGGTACATCCCAAAGTAAACTTATTAAAATAACAAAAGACACCTTTTCCCATTCTCAACTCTTAGGAAATTCTAAGAGTTCCAGGAGCCAGGATTTTCTCTTGTCTCAAGTCTTTACATTTCTCATGTTTCAAGTATTTACATTTCTCATGCTCTGGTAATAGCCCACCTGTGGCATTTTCCAGTTTTATGGACCTCTGGAAATACTGTCAGCTGCCTTGCCATGTCCAGGCTGTCAAGAAGATGTCACAAAGTGACTTCAGGGGCATCCAGAAGCACAGCCCTTTTCTTGATGCCAGCTGTGTGCACATGTTAACATGCAACATATACCCAGCTCCCACCCAGGCTCACCCACGGCAAGTGAAGAGGCACACAGAACAGAATCAACAGGAAATAATGAAACTGAGTGTCCTCATGATTTTGATTTGTGACTGTAACTTTAGAAATCATTTCTTCCTCTTTGTTCCTCTCTATTTTATCTCATAGACCTAGCCTATGTGATGGCAGCAGAAGACAATAGCTCAGACCTGACTTATGGTCACAAGGACATATGGCAAGCTAATGATAACATTTGACTTAGGGTATATTTCAGCTCCTGAGCCCTAAGGTGGACCCGACTACTTTTCCATGAAATCAGACAGAGGGACTCTGGAGCTGACCTAGAGCAGTCCTCAAGACTTGAAGAAATTATGTATTATCCTATGTCAGCTCTTAATATGACCTAGAACCCCTAACTCATGGTGTCTTGTGATTTTGCCCTATATAATTTGAAACCTACACACCATCAGGGAGTCCAGTCTTTCAGTGCAGGAATTCACCCATACTCTGGAGTGATCAATCCTCCTATCTAATAAAGAGGGAATATGCTAATTGACCCTCATGCCGTCACAAAGATGGCAGCACCCACAGCCAATAAGGAGGGAATATGATAATTGACTGCCCCACCCTCAAAGATGGAGGCACCCACAGCCAATAAGGAGGGAATATGCTAATTGACTGCCATGCCCTCTAATATGGCGGCACCCACAGCCACAAGATGGCGGTGCCCAGTCCCCTCAGCCCTGCCGGGGTGGCAGGCATGCGGCAAGGCCGGGCTCGCCCCCAGGCAGGCCCAGCTGCTCTGCGCACATGCTTCTGGAGTCCCCCAGTCCCTTCAGCCCCCCATCTGCCCAGAGCTGGCCTGAGGTGCAAGCAAGCCTCAGATGGCGGCTGCCCAGCTGCCCAGGGCCACCCGAGGCTCAGGTAACCAGGGCTGGCCAAGGCTTGTGCTGTCGGCAGATTTAGCAGCAGAGGTGTGATGGGGCGTCACTTCCCCTGATCACTGGGTCACCTCCAGCCCCTGAGGGCTCCCAGACTGTGAGAGGGGGCAGGCCGGGCTGAGGGACCCCCTCCAGTGCATTAATTTTCATGCACCGGGCCTCTAGTATATAATAAAAGTCTAATATGCTAAGTGTCCGGTTGTCTGGTCAGCTGTTCAACCAAACAAAGCATAATATGCTAATGATATGCTAAGGCCGTTCAACCACTCACTATGAAGTGCACTGATCACCAGGGGGCAGACACTCCAACTGGTAGGTTAGTTTGCTGCTGGGGTCCAGCTGATCGGGACTGAGCGAGACAGGTTGGACACACCTTGGAGTCCTCCCGTGGTCCCTCCCCAGCTGGCCAGCCTCCCACATGCCTCCCCGGCCCTGATCATGCACCGGTGGGGTCCTTCAGCCTGGCCTGCACCCTCTCACAATCTGGGACCCCTCGGGGGATGTTGGAGAGTTGGGTTTGACCCTATCCTGCAGGCCAGGCCAAGGGACCTCACTGGTGCACAAATTCGTGCACCAGGCCTCTAGTTCTATAATAAAGTACTCCTTTCCTTCACTGCAAACACCAGTTTGTTAACAATAACAATATTGGGGTTTGATAACAATAACACTCAAACATTTGCAATTCTGTTTGAAATTTATTTCTAGTATTTTTCTCCCCCTTCTACTTCTATCCCACCCTTAACTATAATCCACTTGTTTAGGCAGAGGATGATTATTATGATGCCAATAGTTTTTCTCATTGACTACAAGGGGAAAAGGCACAATTGATTTTTCTAAAAACACTTGTCATGTTGCTTTTCCCATAAAATTTGAGAGTTGGTTGTGATGTAATAACTAACAAATAAAAATTATATTAAGAAAAAAGGTCACCTTCCCAAGGCAGTTGGTTTATAATTAGTTCACAAGAACTGGTTCCTTTAAATACATAATTAAGGTGGGGTCCTTATCTAGCTAAACCATCTATCCATTCTTAATTTTTCTGAAAAGTGGAGACTACAGTTTTCCCTTCTACTTTCAGTCTTTCCAGGAAATATTGCAAAGTCCTGACTGCTTTATCAAGTGTCCATGCCAATCCAGAGATGGCTATTATACTAAAGTAGTCACCTAAGTCAGTTCCCTTGCAAGCAAATGGGGTGATGAAATAAGCTGCATTTACTTTTCCATAAAAATAAATTGACATAATTTGATCAATTGGACATGAAACTAGTCTGTTGAATGAGGGCAAATGCTATAACAAGTACTTGAGTTGAGCATACCACTAACATCAGCAGAAAGATAACTATTAATTGGCTTAATTGCTTTGGCTTTGCCCATGAGAATAAAAAATATTTAACTCTTGCTGGATAGAATCTCATTATCATAATGCTATGCAATTTTATCCTAATGTTAATCCTAGCTCTTTGGTCTCCTGTAGGCACACAAGATCTTCCCATTAGCATCAACAGTACAATGATGCCTACCTATTTGTGAGTGTTTGTATAGATTTTACAAATAACTGAGAAAAACAAACTTTCATCACAGAGTTAAAATATTTAATGACAAAATTAGGGTTTGTTGTCATAGTGAATCATGAGCAGGTGTTACTTGTCTCTAAAAGAAACAAAAATTATATTTGACATCTTAGAGAACATCTGAAGAATGAACTGCACAACAGACTTTAGGAGTGCCACAATTCTAAAACTGAAAGAGAAATCTATCTTTAATAACCCATATTTAGGGCATTCTGTAAATAATTTTACATAAATGCACAACCTTTGCTAGCCACAAAAGTATTATTAAGACGGATTTCACTGTAATTTGAAGTCTAACACATACTCTTTATTTTTTTTCAGAGCTTAAAAAATGTTAACTACTGATCCTGTTACATTTTACAAATACATTTTTAATATGAAACATTAACCTGAATAACTGTATACTTCCTGTACACAGATACCTAATAATACTAGTGAAGAATACTACGGCTACATTCCAGGAACTAATAACACTGGGAAATTTCGTTTCCTTATGAGTTGTCAATACAATTGAAGAAGTCCTTCACAAAAACACAGTATCCCGAAAACTCATAGCGAAGTGCAGAAATGAAACAAACAGAAATGAAATGTCCTCTACCAAGGTCAGCCAAATTAATTGGTCCCAACTAATGTGAGTCGTTTTAGCAATTTTCGCTAGGTTAGATTGTATTAATACTTTGTATTACAGCACCTTCTACAAAAGGATGTGTGTCATCACAGGGTTCCTGTGCAAGAGTTCAGGAGGTTGAGGAGGGACAGGGATTGATCTGGCCTCTCTGAGGGATGGAGCCCTACTTAAGACTTTGACACTGAGAAGTCAAGGTCATGGCCACAGCCAAGAAGCAAATCAATAGAGAAAGCTAATTCAGATAGGTCTTCTTCTAATCCAGGCTATTTCCAATAAGACACAAGCCTAAAGCATAAACAGAGAGTGAGGAAAGGGAAAGATGTGGAATACTTATATTTATGAAGAGTAAATATCACAATTTGAGCAGGAAGGAAGAATCTCAAATTTCACAGTATGCTGTGACCTCATCCTCTGCTACTTCAGAAGCAGCTCCTGCAAACACTGTTGTTAGTTGGCAACAAATTGTATTTTTGAGTTTGGCTTATTGTCAGGGTGTTTTAGATTTACCCTTTCAATTATTTATACCAACTACCTACCTCTAAAGCTAGAATCCAATTTGGGAAAATGAATATGTGCGTGTGTCTGAAATGAGGTCTGCAAGCAAAATCTTTTTGGAGTGATATTTTGGGCTTTTCATAAAAATTATAAATGCTTCTAATGGTACTCATCGGATAGAAAACTTATTTCTTTAAACATTTTAGGCACCAAAAAGAAAAGTACAAAATATTATAGTAAACTTCTATAGTTTACAATATAAATTTTACAGAGTTTTTTAGAATTGGATCATCTCCCTAAGAGGATTCAGAAATTTGTCTACAGCAAATCCCATCTCCCTTTTGACACATACTGTCTAAGATAATTTTTTTCTCCAATAGCCCAATGTTCTATCTCCATGGGAAGTTCTCTATCAGGAGAACTTAAGCTATTGAAATCAGCATAAATAATCCAAAAGTCATCTTACACTGCTATGTAAGAGGCTACAATACACGTGAAGTCAATTGGCTCCATGATAGGAAGGGACAGAAAGGGTCCTGAAGATTCAGGCAGCTTAAAAATCACTGTGCTTATGGGGGCAAGGGGGCAGTAAGGACACCTATGTAATACCTAAAGAAAAAAATCATTGTGCTGCGGTGGGAGGCTGGCAATGTGTCTGAATGTGCAGCTTGCCTCCTGTTTCAGGAAGACAAAGCATGGCTTTCATGTTTAGCATTTGAACCCTCTAAGAAACAGACGCCCAGGCTCTAAACCCAGTACTACCTCAAGTAATTCAAAACCATGCGGGTGAGCCAACTTCTTTCACGCTTCATGTTGGTGCTGTTTTATGTCAGACCTGGCAAGCTGCAATTGCCGTGAAATGCAATTTGTCTAGAAACCCATACTGAAAATTACACTAAATAAATAGCAATAACAACATCAACACTTCCAAAAATCAGATACCAGGAAACTGAAGGCCATTTCCCAAGGACATTGTGAGGGTATCTTTTCACATTATCAGTTACATAGATCTTTATCTGGACAAATCAATTCTTGATAAACATCCAAGCTCTTTTCAATACCAGCTACTGGAATTTGGGACAATGACAAAAACAACAACAACAACAAAAAAAAAAAAACCCCAAACAAACAAACAAAAAAGACAAAAAAAAAAAAAAAAGCAGCCATATATACATGCACAGAGGTTTTTAAATAGGCTTTTTCTTCGGGCTTTAACCTCAATTTTTTAGCCATCATTTGATACTTTCAAACAATCAGCCTAGAACCAAGTATTTAAACTGTACCTCAGAAAGGAGATTTCTATCTGTGATTCTGATTTGTTTCTTTTCTTTCTTTTTTTTTTTTTTTGAATGCTGGTGATGGCTCATGCAATAGATTATTACATAAAAAGCAAAATCTAAGACTGCTGTTTCCCCTGATAAATCCAATTGTTTTTCATAATACAGATTTATTTCTCAGGATATAGCACCTTAACCTTCAAATTAAGAGTAGCTAGGAGACTGAGTGAAACCAATCATGGCTTGACTTTTATTTCCATCCAGGAACAATAACATCTGATGTCACCATTTTAAAATGTCTTCCTGTTTAATATCAGGGAAAAAATACATGATGCCAGTTTAGACCCAGCTCAATATATCATTTAGTCCAAATTTCACATTCAATCTACCACACAAAAAAAAAAGTTTAAAAAAGGGAAAACATACACACACATACACACAGTGGAAAAAAAACAAAACCAAAATGAAACTGTTGCTATTGCAGCATTCTTAGCAAGATCATTAGGGAAATGTATAAACACAACCTCTTTTTTTTTTCATATTAACATCTTCAAAAGAAAAACAAAACCCCTAAATGTCCACATATTATTGGAAAAAAAGAAGCAAGTGGAGGTCCGGAATTCTTGTAAAAACTGCTGAACAAACTCTTCCATTTCTCTTCAGAGGGTCACCAGGATAGGCAGTTCCTCAACATTTGTGCTTCATGGCAAGCTAAGGAGATAGAAAAGGGAGGTGTTATGAGGCAGCGGGAGTTCCATGTGTTCTGTCCCCATGCCCACGATGAGAAGCAGCACCATGATTCTGCGTGCTGGTGTTATCACCAGTACCATGCACAGTGGCATCTAGTAAATGTGCAGCATTTCCCCAAATCGTCCATGGAGCACTGCATTTGTTACTCCTCCTCACAATGATTTTGTTAGTGTACGTGGCCAGGTAAAGGGGAGTACTATGGGATGTTCCCTCATCCCACTGAAGAAACAATGGAAAAGCCGATGCACAGGTAGAATGAGAGATCCACCCTAGGAACAGGTGGGGTAGATGAAGAAAGGCCTTTGGGCTCCTGGGTTACTAATAATCCAGAAACCCAAGACTCTTCAAAGGTAAGTATTTACTGACATCTCCTAAAGCATTAAAATCAACAATGATAGAGAAACAATTTTCAATATCCAACCAGAACCTTCAACCAAGTCCAAAGCACTTGATTAAACCTTGTTAGGGCTGAACACTAGACCAAATCCAGATGGAGGAATGTAGTTTATTGAAATCTTAGATCTTTATAAATCAGAACACCAAATACACCATATCATTCAACATCTTCCCCGACCCAGCTGGAGTCCTTAATGATATATTTAAGGAAGTGTATGCAGGTATGAATATAAAATTAAATCTGACATGGCTTTTCTCAGACAGATCCTTTCCAAGGAACCCAGAAGGCAGAGTTAAGACTGAACTGTAATTCTTCATATGTCCAGAGTCTGATGTGAGGGATTAATCCCTGAGTTTGGGGCGAGAGTGACTGGGGGTAGGTGGCAGATTGAGAATGGTTTTTGAGCCAAGAGCAGGTGATTCTATGTAGGAAATAACTTTGTAGAAAGCCCTGTCATTTGCATCATGACCAGGGGCTCAGCCCTTGAAGACGTAGCAAGGGAAACCCTTCGGATTCCACCCAGAGGTGTTCTGCATCACACCGGAAGATGTCGAAGATACATTTCCCCAGTGTAACGCAGGGCAATCAATCCTAGGCTCCTCTTCCCCTTCTTGACGTCTCCAACAAAGAAGTTATAACTTGGGGCTACCACCTCAGGTAGGTCACCTGCAAGAGCAGCACCAACATTTCTCTTGCAGCTGCTGCACCCGAGCCAAGTCAGCATGTGAGTTGGGGAGGGGACTGTGAACCGAGGCCTCATGTTGCTAATCTCTGCAAGACCTCCACAGGCCTTCTGCAGTGCTGATGGCAACAGTCAGTCAACTGTCAGACAGTGGATGAAGTCCTGAGTGTGCCTAGGCTGTGTGCTAAGTGCTGTGGGTTTTTGCCACGAAGGATGGAGGTGGCTTATAACTCCTGACCTCAAAGAGTTTAGGAAACATGGTGGATGGCAGTGGCAGAGCCAGGGCTCTCCCTCCAGTGCATCCCATTCCCCGGCCACACTGTGAGCCCCTCTGCTGTATGGCCCCACATCTTGCTCTGTCTTCCAGTGTTTATACATTATTTAGCAATGTGGGTGGACCATTCATATCAATATAGAGCTGTTAAGTGTTGTGCATAATGAATAACAATAATAAATATTTGATCAATGCTGCTGTCCTGATATTCGCCGAGCTGTTAACCTTCAACTAGCGGGCTTGTGCCAATTCACCCAATCATTAATCTTCAGCAGTGAAGGGGCTGCTGCTCCCAGGCCCTGGTTACCGCTTCAGTGCGTCTGGACCTGCACAAAGGGAGCCCCAGTCAGGCGGATGTGGCCAGCTCAGCTTTGCAGAAATACAACTGGATTGGACATTCTGCTATTTGAGGTGTTTCTGCAGAAAGTCAGAAAGCGGCATCCTTTCCATGCTACTTAGATTTTTTTTTTTAATTGCTTGGGAGTTAGGAGCTAGAATATGGTAGGCAGGGTACTGTTGCTTCCCTGATATGACCTTGAGCTCTAAAATCACAACTGCTTTGTACCTCATGCCTATAAATATCATCTCCAACGCAAATGCGATGGACCAATTTAGAAGTCAGAGTTCCTATAGAAGGGGAGTTTAAAATTTCCTTTTGATATATTTTATTTTCTTACTCTGTCATGGAAAGCTTTCTCTTTCAAAGCCGTGCAAACTACTATACCCAAATAATAATAATAATAATAATAATAATAATAATAATAATAATAAATCATTATTCATACTGGGGGAATCTTTAAGAGGCCTGGACTTTTGAGGTCCCTTCTGGCCCAGAGACCCAAAGGAAGCACACAGAGTAAGGACACAAGCAGCCAGTGAGGCAGATGCCACTTACCACTCCCTCCCCCACAAATGCGGGCTTGTGCAAAACAGGGTAGATCACTGTTTCTTTTTGAGAGAAATGTCATCCGAGGATGCCTGGGTGTGGGGTCCTGCTCTCGCCTGCTGACTCACTGCCCGGCAGGCCTCAGAGTGCTGCACACACTGCACCGTTGTGCTTTTGGGGCAGGGACAGTGAGCAGGTCTGTTCCGTGGCTGGGCTGCACTTTCCTAAGGGCTAAGACTGTACCCGGCCCACAGCTCAGGAAGGAACCCCACTTCCTCAAGCCAGGCTGACCGAGCTGGGGGAGAGGGGCTGCAGGAGCATTTTGCATCTGCTCTACAGAACACAAACACCCACACACCCACACATCTTGATGGCAGGGTCATGCAAAGGTGATCCACTAGCTGGCATACCTGGGCCATTGCAGGAGTACCGGGGAAAGCGAGAAAGCCGGAGATCCTTTTCTCCTGCAATCTAAAGGGCAGGCCATACTCTCCAGCCAGAGTTGCTGCCCCTGTTCAACCAGGAAACATGAAGAACTGTCGCCTGGAATTGCCTTTCTCTGCTCGGGGCTCTCACGTGTGCACTGAGTCTGAACTTGTAAGTTCAGCCTGCTCTTCCTGAGTCAGCACAGCCACGTTTGTCTGGGGGCTGGAATGCCTGGCTTCCACCTCTGAGCTCTCTCTTCACCAGGCGGCCTGGAGGGTTCTGACCAGTGAAAGGACATCTTCATGGTCAGCCTATACCAGTGGGTTCAAATCAGGAAGCCCTAGTCTGCAGGAAAACAGCAGCCACACCTTATCTAGAGAGGCCAGTCTCCTCGTTAGGAATACTGCCAATGGTGGTGATTCATAAGCACACATCCCAGTTTGGCCCCAACAGTGTCTCCCTCACAGTCCCTTGACAGACATTAGCAGCCCCTCCTGCTCCTCCTCAGAACATCCACAGGAGGGGATGTCACTGGCTGGCACGGATCCTCCCAGTGGTTAAAGCTAGAGACCCTTTTGCCTTTGGTGGGCTAGTTGGTTTCTTTTCTGATAGATCCTGCTTCAAGGGCTGCTCTTAGAAAGCATCAGCATGTAGCAGGAGGTCATCCCTCCCTCCATTGGAGGATACAACATCTTCCCCTCTAACCCTTCCCATCCCTGTGTTAGGATCCTCAAGCCCATTTCTACACCCCCCTTTCCCACCATACTAGGTTCATTATGCGATCACATAGGGCAGGTTCAGCAGAAACCATTGTTATGAACATAATTATAACAAACTAGAGGCCCGGTGCATGGGTGGGGTCCAGCCGGCCCGGCCCGGCCCGATCAAAGGGGCTGCAGGCAGTTGGCTGGCCAGCCCTGCCCCCTGGTCGAACTCCAGGTTGAACTCCTGGTCGAACTCCTGGTTGAGGGGACAATTTACATACTAGCCTTTTATTATATGGGGTATTAATTTAGATTTATATGTGATAATAGATTGATAGTTTGGAATTCATTCAATTCTCTCAGTAACCTAGCAGATAGGTATTAGTATTAATTAGCCATATTTTACTGATGAAGAAACTGGAATTTAGAGAAATTAAGCATTTGCCCAAGGTCACTGATGAGTAAATTACTGAGATGATAAATCAAACACAAGATGTTAATCACCACACCATACATACTGCCTTCCCAATTACTTAACAAACTTTGCCAAAGTATCAGGGAAAGGGTGACCAGAGCCAAGAATTCCGGCCATCTGCTTATGTTATCCAGTCCAGTGTTTGTATAAATTCTTCTGAGGGGGTCGTCCACATCCATGACCTCCAGGTATTGTCTACTCCACCTTAGGAAGTGCAATTTCACAGATGTCCTTGGTAACCTGGTTCATGGTTTAATCATTAACCGAAGCTCTTGTTTTAGCAGAATTTTATCAGTGCATGATCGCTTGCTCTATTCTGTGGGGTCATACATAAAAGAGAATCCCTTGTACTATCAACCTTCCCAGACTTGAAGACAATTACAAATTATTCCCTTTAGCCTTCTCTTCTCCAAATCAACACTTTAACATTTCTCCAGACTTCCCCTGTCCACCCTTCATTTAAATCACTAAAGTTGCTGTTGCTATAAATGAAGCTGGGGCTGGAATCCTAGCATTTCCATCTCATCATTATTTCTGCATTATGAAGGCAGAGAAGGGATCAAGGGACAAGCGAACCATAAATCTGAGCTCGCTCCCTCTGTGACAGCCACAGCAAGTCGAGGCTCTGGCCTGCATTTCAAACAGATCTGCCCATGTCTCCTCCAGGGAACTTCAAAGGGGCCCCCAAGGCGGCTGTTCAGTAAGACCCTGTCATGATAGAGAATTGATGACACAACGAAACAGGTCTGTGCAAAGGGGCTGCAGGAAGGGAAGGCAGGAAGCATCCATTTAGAATTGGATCCACAGTCTGGTCCAAGCCTGAGCCCCATGCCTGAGCTCAGCTGGAGAGATTTTTCTTGTTATTTCTTGGGTTGTCTATTCTTGTTTCCTCAGCAAAAGTGGGGTTTTCTGTTGAAGTAAATCACCACCCCCCATTCCCCAACAAAGTCACCTGAAACGCATATGTGTAAGGCCAGATCATGAGTCTGAGATGCTAACACTTATCAGCGGAAGTTGTTTCTGGAAACCTAGATTCAAATCACTAGCCAGAGAAGAACTGCTCTTTGATTTTGAACACAAGAAGAGCAGTAAATAAATCCTCTCCATCATCTGACCAACAGGGACTCTGTCCTTTGGTTTGTGACTGCCTTAGACAGCTAGCTGCCAATAAACACTCTCCCTTCCCTTCCCCTTCCAAAAGGCACATTCTTAGTGTGTGAATGTGGGTGTGTGTACCCACGGTCACGGTCACGGTCACTGGGAAATACTTTTCTCTGGGTTCAGAGGCAGGAGGGAACCTTGCAGGCAGCTCTGCGCTGGTTAGGTCGGCCTTAGAGGTCCGCAGCCCCTTGCAGAGGGAGGCCAGCCCTGAGATGCACCGTGCCCTGGGACGACAGCTTGATTTCATATGGTGAAAAGATAGGAACACAGGATGCTGAGCTCATGACTGGGAAAAGACAGCAAGGAAAAGTCAGCTCAAGCAGCCCTAAGTCCTCTTCCAGCACTGGCCACGGGAGGAGGGGTGTTCTGGGGCTCTTCCTCCCTCCCCACACTGTTCCCTGAGACTTGAGCCCTAAACTTCTGGGCAGGAATTACAGATGGTCCACACTTCTCTAAGGTCCAAGGTCAGAGATAGGGATAAAGATGTCAGAAAGGAGACATCTAAATCAGAAAAGCGATATCCAAAGAAACAGGGACAGGGAGGAATCTTTCAGGACTCTGGTACTTACCAAGTAGCAGATGGAAATTGTACAGGGGGGAAAAAGGCTTGATTTTGTATCTACCCTCATGGGGCACATAGGGAAAACAAGTTTCTCAGCACCCAAGCTCTCTGACAGCCGAGCTGAGATCTCTGCCATCTGTAGGACCCACCTTGTGTGCAGTTTCTGCAAACTGCTGGGCGCTGTTCTTTAAGTCCTCGGTCTTCTCCTCTGCTCGGCCTAACCGCTCCCCACGCTCGTTCAAGGCCTGGCTCGCTTTCTGCACGGCACTGGACACACTATCGGCAGCTGAATGGAGGATGCTGTTTCCTGAAGAAGGACAGCAAGAGCATCAGACACTGGCTCGGCTGGCCCACAGTGACAGACCCCTGCTAGGGGTGAGCAGCCTGTAAGAGCATGGCAGGCCACACTATACAAAGACCAAGTCAACATTTCTTCTGATTGGGTCTCACTGAATCACCGGCAGGAAAAATACCTGTTGGCTATAGGACCTGGGCAAATGCTGAAAGCTTCTCACACACCCCCATCACCAACACACCACTCATTTCCACTCTCCCGGCATTCTGCTCATAGAAGCATAAAGGGACTGGGTCCCCCTGGATTTAGGACTTGGCTTGCATGGGAAATGGGAATTCTGATAAGTTCAGGGAATTAGGCAAGTTTAATGAGACATGTCCGGATCTTATGCGCCTTTCCCATGGACCTGGGGTTTAGGTGAACAACCACAGGAAAACTGGGGGCACAGAACTTTTCCAGATATAATGCTCTGTATTCCTTTCAATTCTCCCCTTCCATTTTAACCTTCATCCTTAAAGGTATGGCTCCACATAAGAAGCTCTGAATCAACCTCAAAGTCCAGAGTAGATGTGTTACCTCCCAACCTTGAATTCTGAGCTGTGGCTCTGTTGGTGGGTCTCCTTGCCTTTGATCTCTAGTATATGAAATACGGAGCCTCAACACCGCACTTAGCCAGGAGGTAGAAAACAGTGCATTAGTGAACTTAGCACTCCCAGATTCTCTCGAGATGATACCGAGGAAATTGGAAGCCATCATGTTTCAAAAGGTTAGGCATCCCTGACATCCCACTTGCCAGGACTTGGAAACAGAACTCAACGGTGAAGAACTGGCAGATGCATAAGCCACTGAGAACAAGCATCTTGCAAAATGACAACCGAAGGAAATTTATGGCTGCATTTTGTTAACATTAAGTGGAAGATATTTAATGGCATTTAGTGTAATAGCTTTATGTCTTTGAATAAGTTTATATCATCATTTAACTTTGTACCTGAGATGGATGCATCTAGCCACAGACAGCTTTTAATAGAAATGTAATTTCCTCTTGTCTCAGCTGCAAAGGCTTCCTAATTCCTCCTCTGTGAGAACAGTCTGTGGTTTGTAGAAAATGATCTCCGGAGAAGAAAATGCCTTGCCCAGAGGAAGCACTTCATGAATTGTTTACCATTTTTCTTCTTTAGGGGTGGATTTCAAGGGCTTCCACTAGCATCAAAGGAGGGAGAATGGGGGTAACTTAGGATTACTCAATTGTATCAAGCACTACAATGAGCCAAGATAAATCGGCACAGATGAACAGGGACCAGGAGAGAAGAGGCTCTGGAGAAATCTGGTTGAATGCAAGGGTTGGAATGGAAGGTCTAGGTCCTCAGAACAGATTTAGGAGGAGAAATCTTGGTCCCCCTTTCTTTCACATTATACTCATAACTATGATGACAGCCTATCATCACTGTCTAACATTTCATTAGCTTTTTGCAATCATAAAACTCCTTCACAAATATCATCTCATTTGTCCAAAAATTCTACTGAAAAGGTTGAGACTAGTTGAGGTTAAGTGGCTTGTACAAGATCATGTCATCAGGGACATAGCCAGCACTGGAACCTGGTATTCCAATGACTTTTCTTTGTTCTGTACCTTCCTCTTTGCAGATAGGGTGTTGGTTCTGGGAAGCAATCCACTATGCCAGAATTGTAAGCAGACAAGCAAAGAGAGGTTTTGACAGGTTATTTCCCCAGGTAATGCCTGACTGTTTCTGCCCTCAAGGCATTCCTCTTGGTAAATGAAGAGTTATTGCCCATGTGGCATTGCAAGTCAAGTGTTCTCAAGAAGAAAGAGGGCATTGGGATGGAATGGGAAGATGGAGAAGGGACTGGAAGGTGAGGAGTGGGGGAGGGCACAAGAAGATTTCCCCCCTTTCCTGCTTCCTTCCCCATACCCAGCTTAGTCACCAGAGGCTAGGGAAAAGATGGGGCTAAGAATCTGCAACTTCACAGCTAGGAATAGATGCACTAAAGTAAAGGGATTTCATAATTAGCTTTCACAAAATGAAGAGGGATTATAACCAGGACTCGTCTTTTTCCAGTGGAATTGACCCTGTGATATTCTCAAAGTTCAGATATACCTGTGTTTCTGAAATGATCCTGCTATGCATAAGCCATACTGCTTTCTTGTCATGACTTCCATAAAGTTAATTTTGCACATGATGTCAGGTGACACTACATCCTGTTTTATATGATATGATTTAACCAATTGTCATTATAACTAAAAGAGAACCAAATGTTATAACTAAAAGAGGGAACCAAATGCTGTCTCCACTATTCAAGGATGACACTGTTGACTACTATCAATAAAAAATCTATCTCGGGTTGTTTTTGGGCATGAGGATGGATTTGAACAAATCTTGTTGCCTAAGTTGAAATGACCTCTCCTGGTTTCAATTCTATCCATATTTCAGGCCCAGTGAAGTCCTATCACCTTCATCAAGCTTCAGGACAATTCCATTCTTTCCTTTCCCTCAACTCCGGGAGAACTGTCCATATCCTTCTGGTGTGCTTTATCAAGTACAATCCTGGGCAACACTTCCACCTCATTTTTTCACCTGTAGATGCACTGACTTGCAAGCTGGAGTATAAATTCCCTGAGGACACCACTTGACTCTATTGACCATTTCCTAATTCTTGAATTTTCTTCTCTTGATTTGGGTCTCCTGCTTGCTTACTTTCTTCTCTCTGAGATCATCTTGCTAATGCTGTAATTCAAGGATTCTGTCCTTGGCCATCTTCTCTTATGCACTCTACAGACTCTCTCTGGGACAATTTTACTCAGCTCATGGCTTCAATGGCCAAACTTTTATCCTTAGCTAGACTGTGCTGCTGAGCTCCATCCAGATCCTTATGTTTTCTTACTGGACAACTCCAGGTGGGTGACCCAAACTCATCTTGAAATCAGTATGTCTAAACATGACCCTGTTATCCTTCCCTTCACACTTGCTTTTCCTTTGGGCTCTCTTGCTCAGTGACTAACCTCACTATCTGCCCAGCTCCTCAATTCAGAAGTCTGGGAGTCAAGTCTAGATTCCTACCTCATTTTTACCCCATTCAACTAAAGGTCACCTCCTACACAGCTCTCTGCTCTCTACCATTCTCATTGTTTCTGTATTGGTCCAATTCCTCTCTTCTTCAGAGTTATAGAAACAGCCTTTTATCTACCTGTCCCTATACTTTTTCTGGTCTGTCTTCCACACTTTTATAGTACACTTTTAAAAAGGCAAGTCTGTTTTCCATAGTGACTGCACCAGTTTACATTCCCACTAGCAGTGTGGGAGGGCTCCTTTTTCTCCACATCTTCTCCAATACTCATTTCATTATTTCTTGAACTGCGCTCAGCATGGCCAGTGGTGAATCTGAGGAGGGGTTGTGTGGTGACAAAGGTGAGCACACAATAGAGTATACAGATATCATATTATAAAGTGGTACACCTGAAATGTATATAATGTTATTAACCAATGTTACCCCAATAAATTTAATTTGAAAATTAAAAAAAAGGCAAGTCTGTTACCACCTCCCCACTACTTTGAGATAAAAGTGAGACTCGTACTCTGCTTCTCTCTCTCAGGTCATCTCTTGGAACCCCATCCATTTTCCCTTCTATCTAGCATTTTCTAATCCCACACCTTGCCAGGATTTTCACAAATATGTCATGTTTCTTTTACATATATGCCTTTGTACTTCCTGCTACCTCTGTCTGGAACTCTGCTTCTCATCTTCGCCCTCCCACTTACTCCTAAATACTGCAATACACTCCAGACCTCTTTTCTAGGAAACCTCATCATGTTTGGCACATTCTACCCTTGATGCCCCCAGCACACACATCATCGTATATCTACACTGAGTGGCCAGATTATTATGATCTCTGAACATATAGTAATCTGGTCACTCAGTATCCTATCTAATAATAGAGTAACATGTAAATTACCATCACTCTGCTACGCCCACGACTGGGCGGCGGGACGCTGGGGGGGTGGGACTCGGGGTGGCCTATCCGGCCATTGAGAGGCACGGATCCGCTGCCACTGATGGGGGCTACCCTGCTGTTGAGAGGCGCAGGGGGCGGGACTCCCGCTCCCTGTGCCTCTCAACGGCCAGATCCGCGGCCCCTGAGGGGGGCTGCCGCGGACACCCAGCTGCGCCTCTCAACGGCAGGGTAGCCAGGTGTCCGCGGCAGCCCCCCTCAGCGGCCGTTGAGAGGCTGCTTCTCAACAGGAGGTAGCCCCCCTCAGCGGCCGTGGACCATCAAAAGTGGGGGAGCTGGGTGCCTGTCTGCTCCGGCACCAGGCCTTTCAGAAGCCTCCGCCGAGCCAGAGGCTTCTGAAAGGCCTGGTGCACCAGTGGACAGGCACCCAGCTCCACCGCGAAAAGCGAAAGCGTGTAGGGGACCCTACACGTGCATGATTCAATCATGCACTGGGCCTCTAGTATATATATATATGTGTGTGTGTGTGTGTGTGTGTGTGTGTGTGTGTGTATTAGAGGCTCGGTGCATGAATTTGTGCATGGGTGGGGTCCAGCCAGCCTGGCCAGGGGGAGGGGACATGGGCAGTTGGCCAGCCTGCCAGCTGGTCGAACTCCTGGTCAAGGGGACAATTTGCATATTAGCCTTTTATTATATAGGATATACACTGAGTGGCCAGATTATTATGTGTTCAGAGATCATAATAATCTGGCCACTCAGTGTATTTGAAATGGTGTATTTATTTTTCTGCATGTAATTGTTGGATATCTAGGGTAAGCTCCTTGAGGGCAGAAGCTGTGTCTTTCTCACTTCTGATTCCCAATCCATGGCACACAGTAGACACTTAATAAATGTTGGTTGACTGAGAGACAGCAAGTATATATCATCCCTCTTATGATTTCTTCATGCTTTAGCAGAGAGTTGGACATGTAACTGATGCTGTCATATGACCTAACTAGGTCCTGAAATTCTAAATTTGCCAAATGGCTAAGGGTTTAGTCTATGTCTAGTGAAGTTAACTATCTCCTTTAGAGATTGTGCCAGGAATTCAATGAATTAGGTCAACAAAATGAAAAAAAAAACAAAACCAAAAAAACCCAAAAAAAACCCACACCCCACAACATTTTTGCTATAGCAAAAGTAAAGAGGATGTTTATAAAAAATTTGTTGTTACTAGTCTTAAAATAAACAATTGTAAAGTATAAAAATAATAGAAGTTAAATAGCTTAATAAATCCAATGCAAAAATGACAGTTGCCTGAATCTTACTATTTCTAGGCATTTAAGAAAAAATGCGCCTTATAACAACCTAATATGATGGGCATATCACCATTTTTAAAATCTCATTTTTACAGTTGGGAGCAGCAACATAGGGCGATTTAACAGTGTGCCAGGAATCACACAGTAAACAAATAGCATTGTGTGAACTGACTCTACATGGGAATTTCCTTGTACTGAGATTAATGACACAGTCTTTAGTAACTATATGCTAGTAACTATAGACTAGTGTAACAATTCTATATGCACTTCTTAAAGTCATAATATGAAACAAAAGATCCTGTCCTTATTATGAGTTAAAAAAAACTTACTGTAGAAAATTTATAATATACATTATTATAAAAAGGCAATAAAGTCATGTCATATTCAATTGCTTAGAGATGACCATAAATTATATTTATGGTACATTTTATTATAGTATTTTTCTGTATATGCTTTTCTGAAACCATACTCTATATATTTAGTTATATATATCCTGGGTGGATACTTTCCTATGTCATGAAAATTGTTTGAAAATACTGTTTATAATGGCTGCATTGCACTATTGTAATTTATTCAACTATTACTCTTTTAGATATCTGTTGTGTTCCAAAAAGTCTTAATTTTTCAAATGAGGTTGCAGTTACCTTCTTGCATTTACACACACACACACACACACACACACACACACACACACACACAATCTTTGCCCACATATCTGATAATTCCTAGAAATAAAACTGCTGGTTCAAAGGACATACACATTTTTGAGGCTCTTGGTGGATGTGGAAGATTGCTTCCATGAAAGATTTGTTCAACATTCAGAACTATTCATTTGAGTGCATACTATGTGCTAGGCACTGTTACGTTGACACAGTTGACAGAAAGACTTTGAGGGAGTGATTTACCTTCTCTGATCTTTAATGTCGTCATCTTTGATATGAACATCATGCCATCCATCGCATGTGGCTGATGTGGAAATGAAGATGAAGATGTATACAAAGTGCTTGTAGGTGCTCAATGGATACTTGTCCCTCCACCTCCCAAAGACCACATCTGCTTTGGAGGAACTTTGGAAATGGCACAATACACCCTATTCCATTGCATGTCTCCCTCTTTGCCCTCTTATCTCAGGGCTAAGTGTCTTGAGGCTCGCAGAAGACATTTCTTAGATATCTTGTATACCTGCTGTGTGTAGCTCAGTGTGTTGCTTAGACATGGAGCTGAACACATACTCATTAAATCAATGAGTATGCTTTGTATATAGGATGCCTGACTCAAAAGTTAGGGCTCATCATATTGTGCTGAGTTAATCTGGAACTAAAACAGCCTTCCAAGGTAGACAGAGCAGTAATTCTCTCTAAATAGACACAAAGCATATTGATACCTAAATTTATTCATTCAAGCACAGCAAATAAAGTCAACTGCCTTTTAAATTATAGCCTCTAAAGAGTACCTGTAACTCAGGCACATGCCCTTGGCTGGGAATTGAACCTGTGACCCTTTGGTGCACAGGGTGACACTCTAACCACTGACTAGGGTGAAACTCAATTGGTTCTTAACTCACAGACTCCATTAATTGTCTGTGAGCATGGGTAAACTGCCAAGCTGTTTCACCATTACACTGACTAATCAATACAAATCACACTGTTGCACTTCAGTGTTGGACAACCTCTAGGGTCTCCTTGTAAAATGGAGATTTTTTCAAAAGGTAAAACTTCTTTCCTGTTTTTGTAGTACTGACTGATCAGTAAATTCTGTTACATGTCCAGTTATAGTAAGCCTTTCTAAAAGGAAGAGTTAGTTGTTGCTGCATGTTAGGCACAGGTGCAGTGTGAGTATCAGCCAGTCACTCACAGAAAAAGCTAGTTTTCACTGGCTGTCTACTCTGTGTAGGTGCCATGGTAAGTTGTCAAATCCTCAAAGAAATATATTCTTACTCTACAATTCAGGATAAAAGTGCTCAGGGAGCTGAAGTAGCTCAACCAAGATCACCCAGATCTTGACCCTAAAAAAAGCATATTGTTTTTCTTTTTTAATCCTCATCCAAGTATATTTTTTCCATTGCTTTTCATAGAGAGTGGAAAGGAGGGATGGAGAGAGAGTGGAGGGAGGGAGAGGGAGAATGAGAGAGAGGTAGAGAGAAAGAGGAAGAGAGAGGGAGGGAGAGAGAGAGAGAGAGAGAGAGAGACATTGATGTGAGAGACACATCAATTGGTTGCCTCCCACATGCACCCTGAGGGATCAATCCTGCAACCCAGGTATGTGCCCTTGACCAGGAATTGAACCCTCAACCATTCGGTTTGAGGACCCATGCTCTAACCGCTGAGCAACACCGACCAGGCACATTTTGTTATTTTAAAAATAATTGTACATATTTAAGGTTTACAACATGATAGTTTGATGTACATATACTACTTAGTAAAATGATTACTACAATCAACCTAATTACATACTCAACTCCTCATGGTTACCTTTCTTCTTTCTTTCTTTCTTTCTTTCTTTCTTTCTTTCTTTCTTTCTTTCTTTCTTTCTTTCTTTCTTTCTTTTTCTTTCTGTGTGTGTTGAGAGCACCTGAAATCTATTCTTTTAGAAAATTTCCAGTGTTCAATATAGTATTATTAACTATAGTCATCATGCTATACATTAGATCTCTAGACTTACTCATCCTACATAACTTCAACTATGTACCCTTGGACCAACATCTGTCCGTTTCCCCACATCCTTGCCTGTGGTAATCACACATGGGAAGAAAAAAACCCTACATGATTTCACTTATATGCGGAGTCTAAAAAACTCAAACACATAGAAGCTCAGAGTTGACCCAAGCTCTTAAGGACTATGTCAGCATTTCCCAAAGTGGTTATGTGGCTTTAAAAAATCTGACATAAAAAACACAATCCTTTGTAAAATGACTTTGCAAAAATACCAATTTAGTTGGCTTCTTTATTGCAGAACTTTGCAAAACCTTTAATATGCTAATGTAAATTGTTAATCAAAAGAAGGTAGGGGTAGGAACAAGAGAGATCTGTTAGCAGAATTTCTCGACATATTTATTTACAAGGTTATTGTGCATACAATCTGCTTTGAGAAATGCTACAATAAACCATACTGACTTCTAAGTTATAGGAAGAAAACTAAATAAATCCAGGCTGTCCTCATCAATTTAGTAATAGATGGACAAGTCATGTAATTACATTAAAAAGGCTTGCTTTATAGAAGCAGCAGAACAGATATAGCATGCTAAATGGCAGTTGCAGAATTATCTTTTGTCTTAAGTTGGTGGCTAATTTCAGGGACCATAAAGCTTGTTTGTTGCCTGCAGCTGGATGGCAAAGAAAAATGGACTCAGAGCTCGAGAGTACTTTGTAAACTCATAAACTCAAAAGCCTGTTTGAAAGAGACCTTGGAGTTATCTATCGCTGGCATTACCAAAGGAAGAAGAATGGACCACTATACATTCTGTTGGTGATGTTAAGGTAATTCAGTGGAACCTCAGCCTGTTCTCCAGTCATAGGCACACCCCACAGCTAAGGACACAGGAGAAAGCCCCAGGCTCCCTTCCTGTCTGACATACTCTTCTCAATTCTTGGCCCCAATGTTTCCAATGGCAAGGGTCAAACATGTAGGATTCTGTTCATGTCCTTTAAACTCTTGAACTCAGGATATGTAGAGAAATTCAGCAGTCCTTTAGTATTCATTTAAACTTGGTCATATGAACATGCTCTTATCAGAGTTATGGGTCATCAGCAGACAAGTATAGACTTCTTTTTGTTCTGTTTTGTTCACAGGATACAGGCTCTGAGAAGGATGGCTTAAATGCAACTTGAGAGAGGAAACCCTTGTTCTGAGGTTAAACACCTCAAATAGCTCTAAATTTGCTAAAATGGATTTTGTTTCCTGTCTTCGATGTCTATGATTTGTAGTTCTCTGTTTTCAATGTGGTTGGAAGCTAGTGACTTTTACTTTAATAACCACAATTTCAAGTCCTGATATATACAATTTGAAAACCCTCAACAATGCTACCAAACAAGACTCAACACATGGAGCCTGCTACTTACTAGCCGGGTGACCTTGAACCAATAGCTGACCCCTCTGTGCATCAGTCTGTTTCCTCACCTGTCCTGGGGGTTGGTCTAGTCCAGGCGTCCTCAAACTACTGCCCGCGGGCCACATGCGGGTGTTTTGCCATTTTGTTTTTTTGCTTCAAAATAAGATATGTGCAGTGTGCATAGGAATTTGTTCATAGTTTTTTTATTTTATTATTTTATTATTTTTCATTTTTGTACTTTTATTTATTTATTGATTGATTGATTAAGGTGTCACATATTTGTCCTCATCCCCCCATTCCCATCCCCCACCCCTCCCCACGGATGCCCCCACCCCATGTTGTCCTTAACCATTGGTTAGGCTCGTATGCATGCACACAAGTCCTTTGGTTGATCTCTCCCCCCTACCCCCACCCTCCCCTACCCTCCCTCTGAGGCCCGACAGTCCGATCGATGCCTCCTTGTTTCTGGGTCTGTTCTTGTTCATCAGTCTATGTTGTTCATCATTTCCCCTAGATGAGTGAGATCATGTGTTACTAGAAATATACTTATAAGAACCGAATGTGAGACGAGCAATAATAGTTATGCTGACAGGCAAATGAATCATTCTATAGTCAGTTTCTTTCTGGACCAACAGTTCTTTTGAGACCCAATTTCAATGTCCACCAGTTCCTTATGTGTACATGTCGGCACTGACTTTTCAGCTCTGGATGGTGGACAAATGGTGGTAATGCAGGTCCGACTCCCTCTTGTTTGGTCTCGCCCGGACCCATGGGCGCGGCTTCACCCGGACACAGGGGCGTGCGGCCTCACCCGGACCTGGGACCCAGAATCACCTGGGCCCCAGAGTGCGTGGCCTCACCCAGACCCAGGGGCGCATGGCCTCACCTGGACCCAGGGGCGTGTGGCCTCTCCTGGACCCAGGGGTGCAGCCTCACCCGGACCCGGGACCCAGCCTTACCCGGATCCAGGGGCGCACGGCCTCACCTGGACCCAGGATCCAGCTACACCCGGACCCAGGGGCGTGTGGCCTAACCCGGACCCAGGGGCACGTGGCCTCTCCCGGACCCAGGGGCGCGGCCTCACCTGGACCCGGGACCCAGCCTCACCCGGATCCAGGGGCGCACGGCCTCACCCAGACTCGGGATCCAGCTTCACCCGGACGCAGGGGCGCGTGGCCTCACCCGGACCCAGGGGCGCGTGGCCTCTCCCGGACCCAGGGGCGCGGCCTCACCTGGACCCGGGACCCAGCCTCACCCGGATCCAGGGGCGCGCGGCCTCACCCGGACCCAGGGGCGCACGGCCTCTCCTGGACCCAGGGGCGCGGCCTCACCTGGTCCTGGGACCCAGCTTCCCCCGGACCCAGGGGCGCATGGCCTCTCCTGGACCCAGGGGCGTGGCCTCACCCGGACCCAGGGGCGCGTGGCCTCACCCAGACCCAGGGGCGCGCAGCCTCACCCGAACCCGGATCCAGCCTCACCCGGACCCAGGGGCACGGTCTTAGCTGGACCTGGGACCCAGCCTCACCCGGATCCAGGGGTGCATGGCCTCCCCCAGACCCAGGGGTGCGTGGCCTCACCCGGACCCAGGGGCACGCAGCCTCGCCCGGACCTGGGACCCAGACTCACCCGGACCAAGGGGCGTGCGGCCTCACCCGGATCCAGGGGCACGTGGCCTCGCACGGACCCGGGACCCAGCAGGGTTTCGTCTTCTTGATCCCAATTCCTGTCGGTCAATTCCCTCTCAGCAATTCCTTTGGCCATTTTCTCAAAGCTCCGGGGCAGCTGCTGCGGAACTCGCTGGGCGGCGGGCTCGGTGAAGCTCCAGTGCGCCCGGTGCGTGGTGGTGGGCTGGTCCGAGGTCGCTGTGGCGGCACACGGGTCTGCAGCGGTGACCAGTCGCCAGGCAAGCGCACCTGGATCCGGGACCCAGCGGGGCCTCGTCTTCCCGATCCCAATTCCCAACGATCAATTCCTTCTCAGCAATTCCTCTGGCCATTTTCTCAAAGTTCCAGGGCGGCTGCCGCGGAACTCGCTGGGCAGCGGGCTCGGCGAGGCTCCGATGCGCCCGGTGCACGGCGGCGGGTTTGTCCGAGGTCGCTGTGACAGCGCTCGGGTCTGCAGCAGCGGCCGGTCGCCGGGCGTGTGCACCTGGCTGCTTCTGGGGCGCAGAGATTCTCTAATGACTCGGAGGTCAGCAAGTGCGGAGTCTCCCACCCCATGACCCCCAGGGGCTCGTCTGTCCATGCTCGACAGTGAGCGGAACCGTCCCCTCAGCCGGAGACTGCCGGGGGAGCCGCGCCGAGCACGTTCCAGGCTGCCATTGTGTCGCCAGAGCCATAGTTCTTAAAGTGTGATCTTTGGCTCATCAGCATCAGCATCATACCGCATCCCCCTCTCTTTTATTCTAGTTGTAGAGCATCCGCTCAGCCAGCCCTCTGGTGGTTCTGGATGGTGTCTGCTCTGTTTTCCAGTTGTAGTTTCAAAATTGTTGTGGTAGGCAACAATCAGGCGTCTGTCCTATGCCACCATCTTGGTCCTCCAGAATATTCTTAAGTAACCTTATAAATGTGGTTCTGAACACTGTGTAGTCCATTAGTTTACTTTCCTTCATCCCTTCTATTCGTGACCTGCTTCGGTGTCTCCACCTTTTGGCTGCCTCCCTATGTTGATGGAGTGGCTTTGTGCGGTCAGTGACCTATAGGGTCCGGTAGCTCAGCTTCCCTAATCTCCCTAGGTGGTCGCTCTTGGTACCCCCCTTTGTGGGCTGAGTGCAAAGGCTTGGTGTTGTTAAGCCTTGATTGCTGTTGGTACACTGGGATGATTTGACCTCCAGTCCAATTAGCTGTGAGGATCAGCTGTGTCTACGCCAGGAGACAGCCTTATTCAACTAGACTTGCAAAATTGTAAAAGCCTCTGTGCTCAGCTTGGATGGGTCAGAGTTTCAGGGTGGAGCCTACAGCTTTGGCTTCCCGTCAGCCCCGCTCTATGAGGTTCCTGGTTCTCAGTGTCCCTCTGTACTCCCTGCAAACACCTCTGAGAGAAAAGCGCCCTGGAGTTTCGCCTGCTGCCAAACAGTCTAGTCTCTCTCCCAATGAATCTGGATTCCCAGATTCTCGCCCGGAACTGGGTTTCAGTGTAGTCGGAATTGGGGCTCAGCGCAGTCTGGCGCTTTTGTCTCCTTCCCACCAGGGCAATTCAGTGGCACAGTCAACAGACCATCCTCTGAGCGCATTCCTGTGCGCGCCTCCGGTGCTCTGCCTTTCGCCGCTCCTCTGCGTTTCCGCCTTACAGCCCAGATTCCCCCAGTATGAGCCTGGCTTCCCAGGGTCTCACCCGGAACTGGGGTCCAGTGCAGTCGGAGCTGGGGTTCAGTACAATCTGGAGCTTTTATTTCCTTCCCGTTAGAGAACACCGGCCAGGCAGTCAGCCGCCCCGTCCTCTCTGGCTCCGTCCTTCCCGCACGCGCGCGTGCTCGTGTCTCCGCCCGTGTCTCCATACCTCAGGCTTTTACGGCTCCTCTGATTTTCCTTGTGGTTTTCTCTTTCCTTCTAGTTGTGGGCATTTCAGTCAGCCAGCTTTCCTGTGGTTCTGGATGATGTCCGTTTTGACTTTTAGTTGTCTTTTTGAAATTGTTGTGCCAGGCTGTAGGTTAGGTGTTTAACCTATGCCGCCATCTTGGTTTCTCTGTTCATAGTTTTTTTTAAACTATAGTCCAGCCCTCCAGTGGTCTGAGGGACAGTGAACTGGCCCCCTGTTTAAAAAGTTTGAGGACCCCTGGTCTAGTCCCTACCTCATAAGATTGCTGTGAGGAATAAATGAGGTCATGTATAAGTAGGGAACTTAGTACAGTGTCTGACATACAGTAGTCACTCAACTTTAGACATTACTAAAGGAGATAAACTTCAGTTTTCTGGCACTAAAGAGTCTTTCTGTTAAGCTTTCCATTTTAGCTCATCTCTCTTTCCCCACTCTCATTCACCATAACACTCTTGAAGGAAAAGTCTACTCTTATTGTGACCTCTCGTACTTCCCAACTACTTTGAACTTTCAGCGAAGTGGCTTCCACCCTAATCTACTAACACTGCCTCTCAACCTCACCACTGGCCTATCAAGCCCATTGCCTATTTTAAGTTTCTTCCACTTGGCCACTGGACCACATGTGGACTGACCACTCCTTTTTAAAAACTGCTCTTTTCCTGGGCTTCTATAACACACTATTTTCTTGATTCCCACCATCACTTTGATAATTCCTGGTCAGTTTCATTCCTTTCTTGGTTAGGGGTATGAGGTCAGAAAGGTCTCGGTTTGGGTCTGTCTCTGCCAAATACCAGCTATTTGATCTCAGATAAATTACTTAATCTCCATGGGCTTTGGTTTTCACTGGCACAATGGTGATAAAAACAGTACCTATTTTTCTTATACCTTTTGTGAGAACTGAATGAAATATATACTTAGCATAGTGTTAGTAATGCAGTATGAGCTCAATACATACTGTGTTATTAGCACTATCTGATTCATTCTGCACATTTATTATAGAACTAGAGGCCCGGTGCACAAAATTTGTGCACAGGGGTGTGTGTCCCTCAGCCCAGCCTGCACCCTCTCCAATTTGGGACTACTTGAGGGATGTTTGACTGCCCATTTAGGCCCGATCCCAGTAGGATCGGGCCTAAACGGGCATCGGACATCCCTCTCACAATCCAGGACTGCTGGTTCCCAACTGCTTGCCTGCCTGCCTTCCTGATTGCCCCTAACCACTTCTTCCTGCCAGCCTGATCACCCCCTAACCACTCCCCTGCCAGCCTGATTGATGCCTTACTGCTCCCCTGCCAGCCTAATTGATGCCTTGCTGCTCCCCTGCCAGCCTGATTGCCCCTAATTGCCCTCCCCTGCAGGCCTGGTCACCCTGCAGGCCTGGTCCCCCCCCCCCCCAACTGACCTCCCCTGTAGGCCTGGTTTTTCCAACTGCTTTCCCCTGAAGGCCTGGGTCCCCAACCCCAACTGCCCTTCCCGACAGGCCCGGTTGCCCCAAATTCCCTCCTCTGCAGGCCTGGTCCCTCCCAACTGCCCTCCCCTGCAGGCATGATCGCCCCCAACTGCCCTCCCTTGCAGGCCTGGTCCCTTCCAACTGCCCTCCTCTGCTGGCCATTTTGTGGTGGCCATCTTGTGTCCACATGGGGCAGCCATCTTTGACCACATGGGGGCAGCCATCTTGTGTGTTAGAGCGACAGCCAATTTGCATATTACTCTTTTATTAGATAGGATAGAGGCCTGGTGCACGGGTGGGGGCTGGCTGGTTTGCCCTGAAAGGTGTCCCGGATCAGGGTGGGGGTTCTCTTGGGGTGTGGGGCGGCCTGGGCAAGGGGCCTGTGGTGGTTTGCAAGTGGAGGCCCTGGTATCTGGGATTTATTTATCTTCTATAATTGAAACTTTGTAGCCTTGAGTGGAGGCCAGGGCTGGCCAGGGTGTGTGGGAAGCTTGGCTTCCTCCATTGCCAGGGAAACCCAAGCCTCCTGCTCGCTCTGTGGCTGCAGCCATTTTAGTTGGGTTAATTTGCATACTGGGCATGGCTTGTGGGCATAGCGGAGGTACAGTCAATTTGCATGTTTCTCTTTTATTAGTGTAGATAAACATGGGCCAGACACTGTCTATACTTGTCTGCTTCTCAAGTTTTGACTTAATATTAACCCACTGTTTCCCTCCCACCCTCCATCTGACCTCCTCTTCCTGAATTCTCTGTTAGTCAATGGCCCTTCTGTCCACCTAGTGTCCTATGCTCAGTTCACCTTTAACTGTAACCTCTCCATCATATCCCACAGCCAGGTGTTCACATAGCCCAGAGCATTTATCTCAACAAGGGCTCTTCCATCAGCCTTCAACTCTATTCCTAGTGCCTGCCAGGCCTTACTGGACCACACAGCAGCCTGGTGGTTTTCCTGCCACTGGCCTCCATTCTCTAATATATCACCCTCTTTCTATATTATTGACTTGATCATGTCCTTGTCTCAACCCTTTGGTGGCCCTCTCATTATACAATAACACTAACTAAAGAAGATCCTTCTTGACCTAGTTACCAAGGTACTCACCTCCACCCCCCACAGACTCCAATCTCTATCTACTGCCTCATTGTTTCTTGACACATTTTAGAAAATTGTTCAAGTTTGATCAGTTTCTAACTGTAGGTAGAGTACAGCATATAATAAATAAAGTCAGTGTAAATAAAAACCTTAACAAGGAATAGTGCCTAGCCCTAATCGGTTTGGCTCAGTGGATCGAGTGTCAGCCTTTGGACTGAAGGGTCCCAGGTTTGATTCCAGTCAAGGGCATGTTCCTTGGTTGCAGGCACATCCCCAGTAGGGGGCATGCAGGAGGCAGTTAATCGATGTTTCTCTCTCATTGATGTTTCTAACTCTCTATCCTTCTCCCTTCCTCTCTGTAAAAAATTAATAAAATATATTTTAAAAAAAAAAGGAATAGTGCCTAGCTGTCCCTAAGGGTATCCAAACATTAGAAATAGCACTTAAGACCATTTTTGCAACATTAGTAATCAAATGCAAACTCAGCACTTAGAAGAAAGCAAAGTTCTTTGGAAAGTGGAGGTTTCCATGCCTTGGGGCAAGAAAAACTCACACCTGAAATACTTTATTATTGTCAGACAATAATAAGGATACCTTCAAAGATGGTAGGGATAGTGCTAAAAGCAAAAAGAAGCCCGTTTAAAGCAGGTCCCACTGGACAAGTTGTGACATTTAGAACATCAAGAGTAATAAAATAACCATAAGAATGATAATTATAACTATTATAATGTATAACTACATAATAACACATTATAACATAATGAATAATATATAATTTTGTAATTATAATAATTATATATAACTTTGTAAAAGCCATAACTTATTAATGATGACTTAATATAAAATATTTAGTACAAAATAAAGTTGAAATACATAAGATGGATTACAATTGTTTTATTTTATTGCTTTATTATATTAACTGGAGGCCTGATGCACGAAAATTCGTGCAAGACTAGGCCTTCCTTCCCCCGGCTGCCGGTACAGGCTTCCCTCCGACACCCGGGACCCAGGCAGCTTCGCTGCAGCCTGGCTTCGTCCAGAATGACGTCTGGAAGGACATCCAGTCTAATTAGCATATTACCCTTTTATTATTATAGATTTTAAGAATTAAAGAGTATTTTAGTGATTTTAAGAAGTAAAAAGAAATAAAATGTTTGAGTATTTTCTTTTTTCTAAATATTTACCTATATATAAAAGTGTGATCTGTTTATATCTGTGTGAGAAGCAACTATCAGTAAACCAAGGAGTTTCAGAAAGAATACAAACCATTCTAGAAAGGACTGACTAGAAAGAGTGGCAGTGATGCATTCTAAAGTGAGAAGTGCTTTCTCTTCCTTAAAAACTGGCTATCTGTTCAGACTAGATCACATATTCTAGGGGAGGAACCTCTAAATAACTTAACAAGTTGTGATATTAATAAAGAATCTGTGCATTTCCAATAATGCTAACACAGCAGATCAGTGTATAACAATAACATGTTGGAGGATTATGTGATGCTGGCCAAGCAAAGCAAATGATATACTGTTCCTGGAGAAAACCCATCAAGGTGATAATACTGGACTCATGTAAAAAACATGGGTGAAAATAGTGTTACTGGTGTGAAACATAAAGTTCAATTATAAAAAGGGATCCAGTGAGATACCCAGGTTTGAATCACTTTGGAAGAAGAAACCAGAAAAAAAAACCAGTTAAAGCTATTGCAATAATTCAAATAAGAGATAATGGTAGCCACCCTGGCCAGTGTGACTCAGTTGGATGGGCGTCGTCCCGTGCACCAAAAGGCTGCTAGTTCAGTTTCCAGTCAGGGCACATATCCAGGTTGTGGGCTTGATCCCTGATAGGGGGCATGTAGGACGCAATCAATTGATATTTTTCTCTCACATCGATGTTTCTGTCTCTTTCTTTATTCCTCTCTCTTAATGACACACACACACACACACACACACACATATATCTCCTATATAATAAAGAGGTAATATGCAAATTGACCATCACTCCAACACAAGATTGCCGCCCCATGTGGACACAAGATGGCCACCCACATGTGGGCACAAGATGGTCACCACAAGATGGCCCACAGGGGAAGGCAGTTGTGGGTGATCAGGCCATCAGGGGAGGGCAGTTGGGAGAGAACAGGCCATCAGGGGAGGGCAGTTAGGGGTGACTAGGTCGGCAGGGAAGGGCAGTTAGGGGCAATCGGGCCTGCAGGGGAGGGCAGTTAGGGGCAACCAGGCTGGCAGGGGAGTGGTTAGGGGGCGATCAGGCTGGCAGACAGAAGCAGTTAGGGGCAATCAGACAGGCAGGCAGGTGAGCAGTTGGGAGCCAGCAGTCCTGGACTGTGAGAGGGATGTTTGACTGCCCTTGAGGGGTCCCAGATTGGAGAGGGTGCAGACTGGGCTGAAGGACACACCCCCCCCACCCTGTACACAAATTTTGTGCACTGGGCCTCTAGTGTGTGTGTGTGTGTGTGTGTGTGTGTGTGTGTGTCTGTGTATCCTATACTAGAAGAGAGAAAGAGGGGGTGAAGGAGAGAGAGAGAGAGAGAGAGAGAGAGAGAGAGAGAGAGAGAGAGAGAATGAGAATGGTGGCCTATACTAGAATGATATCAGTGGAGATGAGGAAAGTGGACATATTTAAGATACATATTGGTAGGCTGAATATGGGAGATGAGGGGAAAAAGAATAGTAAGTGAATCCCAAGCTTCTGATCTGAGCAAGGGGTATACAAGAGAGAAAATGCTGTCAGAAAAACAAATTTCTTTGGAGAGTGAACAGATGTGAGAATGAAGTATTTCATTTTGGACAATGTTATGCTTAAGTTGCCTGTGAGACAACCAAGTGATGTTAATATGGCAAATAGATATTCCTATATGAAGCTCTGCAGAGAAGTGTGGGATGGAGATAAAATTTGTAAGTCAATGACAGAGAGAGAATGGGAATGGATAAGCTTACCCAGTGAGCGATACTAAAGAGAGAAGAGAGAGGGTTTGCAAACCCTTCCTCAAGAATTTTAACATTTAGAGTACGGTGAAGGTAAAGTTGTCTGCAAAGAATGCTAAGAGTAAACAGCCTGAGAGGCAGGAGGCAAACCAAGATGGATGTGGCACAGTGGAAGTCAGGACAATTCAACAAAAAGGTGACCACAAGAGTGCTAGGAAAATTCAAAGGGGAAAGAACAGTCTTTTCAACAAGTGGTGTTGGGACAACTGGATAGCCCAGGCAAAAGAATTAAGTTGGACCCTACCTCACACCACAAATTTAACTCAAATGGATCAAAGACCTAAACATAAGGGCTAAATTATAAAACTCTTAGAGAAAACATAGGCACAAATCTTCATGCCTTAGATGAGGCACTGTTTTTTTAGAGATAACACCAAAAGCACAAGCAACAAAGGAAAAAGGATAACTTGGACTTCAACAAAATTTAAAAGAAGGTTGTGCTCCCTCCTCCATGATTCCTTAGCACGTTATTCATGCCTTTATTACTATATTTAACACACTACATTAATATTATTTGCCTAAGTATTCATTTAGCCAATTAGAGTGTGAATTTCTTACATTTCCTTGACTGTCTCCTCTCCATTTGTATACTTGGTGCTAACACAGTATCAGATCCATACATTGCATGCACTATGTGGCTGGAGCTACTGTGTGAAAATAAACAAATTTTAAAATACAATTAGGAAATAGGAATATAAAGGGCAGAAAATATAGAGAAAGGTCATCAGGGATAAAGCTCACTAAGACTAATTTATTAATATGAGATGGAAAATTAAATGGTCTTGGGATAAGACAATAAAAAGTTAAGTGGTTTTAGGTTTTGAATAAAGAACAAGGTCTGAATTTGAATATCATTTACAATAAACAAAAATAAATTTGCTTGCTCTTTGACTTAAGAAAATATGTATGCCACATTTAGTATGTGTCCAGCCCAAATTGGTTGTTAGAGATGTTTTACTTCAAATTAATTTAAATTGTGCCTCAAACTTATGTCATTAAGTAATTAGGCTCTTTGGGAATTTAGCATGACTTCCTCAGGTAAAACATTCTGTTGCTTTGCATTGGAAAGGAATTTAGGATCATCTAGTTTCCAGAGGAGAAAACAGTCAGGGGGTAAGTGGAAGGATTTGCTCAAGGTCACATACATCCCTGGCAAGAGCAGAGCTGGTCCTAGAAGCAATGTTTGCTGACTTGGAGCTCAGTGAGGCTTTCTACCCATCCACAGTCTTCAGATTTAAGAAAAACACATGTGAGAGCTGAGTAGGGATACTGAGAATCTGGCAATTGATTTTCTTAAAACAATCCATGCACATGTCCCTTTTGGAAAGTGTTACCTTTCCCTTTTGGAGAACTCTCCTCTGTAAGCATGTGCACACACACCAATTTGAGATTTCAGTATACAACTCTACTCAGCTTTGACATCATAATCATAAAATCCAAGGGAAAATCACACACTTCAAGGAAACGTGTATACCTACCACTGGGGATATCTTACATGGTCAATTTATGTGTCCAAAGCACTGCAGGATTGCAGTAACTTTCAATTACTGAATGCCTTTCAATCCTTAAAACGGCAAAGTCACTAGCATCAAAGGATGCACAGGAAACCTCTTATCTTGAGCAGGAGAAATGAGACAGATGAACTTCTACAGACAAAGATAATCTGCTAAATTTAAGGTGAAATATGCTGAGTATAACAAAAATGTTCTAGTACAGTAACCAAGGTCACTTTACTACTGGACTAGGTCATTATTGTTGTAGTTAAATCCTATTATCCTATCTAATAAAAGAGTAATATGCAAACTGACAGTCACTCAAAGACACAAGATGGCTTCCCCCATGTGGTCAAAGATGGCTGCCCCCATGGGGACACAAGATGGCTGCCACAAGATGGCTTGCAGGGGAGGGCAGTTGTGGGCAGTTAGGGGTGACCTGAAGAGGAGGGCAGTTGGGGCAGACCAGGCCAACAAGGGAGGGCGGTTGGGGGGGACCCAGGCTTGCAGAGGAGGGCAGTTGGGGGGGGGACCAGGCCTGCAGGGGAGGGCAGTTGTGGGTGATCAGGCCAGCAGGGAAGGAGAGTTGGGGGGACCAGGCCTGCAGCGGAGGAATGTTGGGGAGAACCAGGACAGCAGAGGAGGGTAGTTGGGGGAGATCAGGCCAGCAGGGGAGGGCAGTTGCGGGGGGGGGGGGGACCAGGCCCTCAGGGGAGGGCAGTTGGAGGGTGCCAGGCCAGCAGAGGAGGGCAGTTAAGGGTGACCGGGCCAGCAGGGGAGGGAAGTTGGGGGGGGGGGGGACCAGGCCCTCAGGGGAGGGCAGTTGGGGGGTGCCAAGCCAGCAGGGGAGAGCAGTTGAGGGTGACCAGGCCTGCAGGGGAGGACAGTTAGGGATGACCAGACTGGCAGGGGAGGGCAGTTAGGGCTAATCGGGCCAGCAGAGGAGCAGTTAGGTATTGATCAGGCTGGTAGGGGAGTGGTTATGGGGTGATCAGGCTGGCAGGCAGAAGTGGTTAGGGGCAATCCGGCAGAGGCAGGTGAGTGATTTGGAGCCAGCAGTCCTGGATTGTGAGAGGGCAGTTGGACATCCCTCAAGAGGTCCCAGATTGGAGAGGGTGCAGGCTGGGCTGAGGGACAACTCTGCCCCACCCCGACCCCCATGCATGAATTTCGTGCACCCGGCTTCTAATTTAGGAGATAATAAAGAGAATCAAGTTAGTCTTCAGTCTTGATCTATGATACATGCATCTGAAAATATCAAAGTTTGGATCAATTATGCTTCAGATATTGTCATCAGTGGCAACAGAACTCAGTATTGTGTCCAGTGCTGGCACATTTTACTTTACATAAACTTGAGAGTCATTGAATTTGTTCTTTTATTTTACTTTAAACATATTGTTATTGATTTTAGAGAAAGGGGAAGGGAGAGGGAGAGACAGAAACATTGATGAGAGAGAAATATGGATCAGCTCCCTCCTGCATGCCCTCTACTAGGGATTGAGCCTGTAACCCAGGCATTTGTTCTGACCGGGAATTGCACCTGCAACCTCTCAGTGCATGGGACAATGCTCAACCTACTGAGCCACATGGGCCAGGGCTGAATTTGTTCTTTTAATGTGTTGAATGCAAAACCAAGAATCACATCTCATACATTGAGAATACGGTGAAGATTTTTTACTATCTCTCTGGTATGACACAACAGTTTTGAAATTGACATGAAATCCCAGTGGGTTTTATAACTATTCATTAGTCATTCTGTGGTCTTAATGTATTTTGTTTGATTATTAATGAATTCCTGTTATACATTTTACTTACTAAGAATGATGCTCTGAAAACTTCTGCCAATTGGTCATTAAAATCCACCACAATTATCATCAATCAAATGAAATTACTATCAATTACACAGAGGAGTTAATCCACATGGCATCATTTTAAACACAAACATTGTCAACTCATATTAATGAGATACAAATTGAAGAATGCTCAATCAACTAATAATCTCTATTATCAAAGTTACTAATGCAACCCATTTCCTTTTATACTATTATTATTAGGGACTATGATTTGTCAAGTGCCAGCTATGTGCCAGAAACTGCTAAATGCTTTATAGCCATTATTCTATAAATCTTAGTGGCCACACTTTAAGACAGATACTATCATTCCCCTTTTAAATTGATGAAACCCAGAAATTCACCTACATTTATACTGCTAGTCAGTGATAGTATCTTGATTTGAATTCAAGTCTGGTTGACTCTAATATCATTATTCTTGTTTGTATCATGAGAGTTTCCAAAGTTTCTTAGGCGTACACCTTGGAGGTGAAATGGTAGAGTACCAGAAGTAGATTTTCATTTGTCCCATCCTCATGATGTTACACTTAGGCCTATGATAAGAGCCTGTCATTTACATGCTGTATTCCTCTACTCGATATCTCCTCCCCTTTTCAAAAGCTTGGTTTCTAAGCCACAACCTTCCCCCAAGAATCTAGCTCTGATTCCCTGAGGCTGAGCGAGAGATTCTGTTTATGCTTCCCATAGCACCCACTGCATTTCTCTGATGAAACATTATTATAATATATACATATATATATATGTATATATTATATACACACTTCATTAAACTAGGAGCTCTTGATCACAGGGGTAGCCTTTTTATTTTTCAGCATATCCAAGCATGTTCATCATTTAGTAGCTGCTCAACAATGCTTGTTGAATGAGTAGCAAATTCAGAAAGAATGAAAGATGTTTTGGTTTTATAAAGATGTGATGAGGTTGCTATTTATACCTAAACTAGAAGCCTGGTGCATAAAATTCGTGCTCAGGGGCGGGTGTCCTTCAGCACAGCCTGTACCCTCTTTAATCTGGGACCCCTTGGGGGATGTCCAACTGCCAGTTTAGGCCCTGCGGGATCTGGCCTAAATTGGCAGTTGGACATCTCTCTCCATTCGGGACTGCTGGCTCCTAACCACTTGCTTGCCTGCCTGCCTGATTGCCCCTAACCACTCTGCCTGCCATCCTGATAGCCCCCTAACTGCTCCCCTGCCAGCCTAATTGATGCCTAACTGCTCCCCTGCCAGCATGATCGCCTCCAACTGCCCTCCCCTGCTGGCCCGATTGCCCCCAACTGCCTTCCCCTGTGGGGCTGAGGGGACTGGAGGACTCCGGCTGGATGAGGCTGGATGCTGCGGGGACTGGAGGACTCTGGCTGGATGAGGTGTGTGGCGCCTGCTGCCCCCCGGTGGGGCTGAGGGGACTGGGTGTCGCCATCTGGTGCTGTGGGTGCCACCATCTTGTGAGGGCATGGCAGTCAATAGCATATTCCCTCTTTATTGGCTGCGGGTGCCGCCATTTTGTGAGGGCATGATGGTCAATTAGCATATTCCCTCTTTATTAGATAGGATCCCTACTTTCATTGGCATTCATCTTGCATTGTGCTATTCTAATGGTCACACAGAGAGGATTAACTTGTGAACAGAGTAAAATAAAATTCTAGTTATACAGCATTTTTCTAAATTGTTGTGGATTTTTTTATTCTGTCAAATATAAAAGCGTGTACAAAATACAAATTCAGAATATTTGATTAATATGCAATAAGTTACTTTCAATAGAAACAGCACTATTTCCAAATTTGTTATGGTTCTGGTAGGAAAAAAATGACACACAACATGAATGAAAACCCAAACAGAGTTGGCTTCTTTCTGTGTTTACTCTATTTTGAATATGAAAGCAGGCATTTTTTTTCACACCTCCTCTGTTTAAATGCCACACTTTTAAAAATGATTAAGGTCTGAAAAGCTAATTTAGAATAGACTTTTAGTATATTTCATCTGTAGCCAACCTATGGGTTAAAATGTTAACAGAATCAAGTTTAAAAGATAAAAGATTTCCATCAATTTAAAAAATATTTTGTATTTCAATCATTGAGTTTTCCAAGTGTCATTACAAGCCATTTACAATTCCTGTTGTGGGAAGGATCCTTATATATTGAGGAATGACTAATACTCATACTTTTAAGGTATGTGACTCTTACATAACATGAGTAATACAGATGTTAATGTTCCTAGGAATTTATGAGGTAGAGAGATCACATAGTGCTGAAGAAATAATGATCTGGTTGGGGAGGGACAAATGAAAGGAAGTAAGGTGACTGGTGATGAGCCTATTGCAAATATTCCAGGAAAAGATGACAAGGGCATGAGCTATCATGGTAAAGATGGGAATAAAACAGCAATTTTTAACCCTACGAGACCTGAGGCCCTGAACCTAACTGTCCCCTTAAACCACACAAAGTCAATTCAAACACATGGGGTAATTTCCGAATCTGCCGCTATACCGCTGTACCTAATTTTCGGTACTTTGCCTAGTTGGTTATTTTCGTCACAAACTAAAAATAACCAACCAATCATGGTCAAACCTCATGGTTAGCCATTGCAAATGTCTGCCCCCATGTGTTTGAATTGCTCAGGAGCCCAGGTATAGGGGTCAGTTAGGTTCAGGGCCTCAGGTCTGGTAGGGTTAAGAGACATTGAAGGAGCACACAGGAGGGTAAGAGAGAAGAGCTTGTTACAGGTGACTGGTTTGCAGACAATGTAGCATGGATTTTTAAAGGAAAAAAGCAGAGTCTTTGGGTTGATAAGTTACTATAAGATCAAATTTAAGTTATCTGATTTGGAATTATTAATTTCAAAAAGTACTTCTCAAGATTTTTCTTCCATGATACACATAAAGGGTTTGGCAGAAATAATGGTAGGTATTCACAAAGTTGTATTTTATTTTCTTCTCCCTGGACACGTAGAAAGTATCTATTTTCCAGCTTTCCTTGAAGTTAGGTTGTTAATATGGCCAGTGGGCTGAAAGCAGAAGCAATGAGTATCACTTCTGGGCTGAGGTGACAAGAAGCCCGTGGGTAGCCTTCCGTCTCTCTTTTCTCCTACAGAATCTGACTCTGGAAGGTGCTTGTTGAGATGGTGGATCTCCACCTAAGTCACCACTTAGACAATGTGCTAGACAGGCACTGAATTCACAGGCTTGTTTGAGTGGGAAATAATATCTGCTTTGTTATGCTACAGAGATTCTGAGGAATGTTTGTTATTGCAGCATAACCAAGTGTTCTGACCAATAAAAGGGGTGATATTTATATTTTCAAAGCATTCTGAGGAGAGTATGCAGGTTTAGAAGACCTTGAAAAAGTTTTACATGAAAGAAATCAATCCAATGGCATTACTTTTGTGTATGAGAATAAAAGAAGTGGAATTCGTAAATGTATTTTATCAGCATGTAAGTGAAAGAAATTAGCCACTTCAAGATTTTTAAAATATTATTTTAAAAGAAAAAGTATAGATTATCTCTCTTAACCAGCTCAGGCTGCTATAACAAAAGTACCATAAACTGGGTGGCTTAAACAATAGAAGTTGTTTCTCACAGTTCTAGAGGGGGAATTCTGAGGTCAAAGTGCCAGCATGGTGTGGTTCTTGTGAGAATTCTCTCCTTGGGTCGCAGATGGCCATCTTCTTGCTGTGTCCTCACATGACAGACAGCAGAGGCAAGCTCTGTCCAGTCTCTTCTGTTAAGGCCAGTAATCCCATCATGAAGGCTCTACTCTTCTGGCCTAATCACCTCCAAAAGGCCCTATTTCCTAATGCTATCCCACTGGAGGTTGGGGTTTCAACACATGAATTCTGAGGGATACACAAACATGCAATCTATTTTTAAAAGCACTCCATTTTATTTTTTAGAAAGTTTTTTTTTTCTCATTGCTCTATGTTAAGAACAAAAAAGTAGGTGCTATTGAAAAAATAAGCATTAACAAACCAAATTTTATGGTTTGAAATATAAAAACATAGACTATATATTAAAATAAATATGGTCATACAATATCCTATTTTCTGCTTTGAACTTGTGACCAAACCTACTCTTAATATCAATATCCAGTGTCATTTCTCTCTGGTATAGTGTGGATGTGAACACCCATTTTCCACTTGCCTTCTTATAAAAATGTGTCCTTGATCAACTAAAAGAAAAAATGGCAGTAAGGTAAAAAATCTTGTACCATACAAGTGAGACTGTATATTTGAATCTCCTGTACTATTAATTAGGGGAACTAGGAATAGTAGCAGAGAGAATTGGGGTGCTAGCTATCACTGTACTCTTTTCACTGACATTCAAGGAAGCCAGCAGAAATACCCTTACTTACCTTTAAGTGAGCTACACCCTTGAAGGTATGTATGAAATCATACTCAAACTTTGCTACTTTAATGGTTTTTAATAAGACTATTGGCAACATGTACTAGTAAACTGGTACTATTCCATTCATTACAGAAAGGGACTTTGTAAGTACAAAATAATTATTTTTGCAATCAAGGCATGGTCAAAAACCTAAGGAAAAATGACATTTGAAAACTCACAACTCAGAAGTGAAAATCAATAACCAGTCAAAAGGGTATCTATTAATCAACAGATTAAATATTCCTTATGTTAGTTCTTGAAATAGGGAACAAGTAGGGTGGAAGTATGGGTAAAGGTCAACAAATGAAAAAAGTAAGATGAATGGGAAACATCTCTTTCTTAATTATTTAAATCTTCAGGAAAAAAAATCTAGCTTCAAGTAAAATCTTACTAATTAAGCACTTTTACTGCAGGATGCAGCTATAATTAAAGTTACTTTATATGGCTTCTTAACTTGCAGCTGCAAGCAGAATGTTTTAACATATCATCATACTGGTATTGGCATTAGATTGACAAAATGTAGAAATAATTGCCTTTTGGAGACTAGAAGACATCAAGAACATGCATATTTTAATTCATATGTTAGCTGACTCAGACATAATTTTTAGGAGTTACAGGGAATATATGGCTTTGCAATGTTTTTCTATTCTACCTTTTAGGTAATTGAATGCTTGCTTATTTCAAATAAATGTAACTTGACACAAATGATCCAAAACAAAGACTTGAAGCAAAGGGGAGATGGAAGGAAATAGGACAAATTCTTAAGCTCTGTAGAATATAGGAGAATTTAATATTCTTAAATATGAACTTTGCAAACTTGAGTGGTCACCACAGTTGTTTTCATGAAAATAATTAGGTTCATATTCTTGTAGGAAGCTAGACTACTATCTTTCTTGATTTAAGTTCGGAAATAGAAGCATATCTATCACTTGAAATTTGACATTTTATTGCCACGTAACTATACTCTCAAGTAGCATAATCATATGTTAAATTCTTCTACACATACACTTTAGTCAAAATCAAGAAGAAAAAAAAAGCCAGCAAAATGTGATTTTGGGGGTGGTGGGCAGGAGGAACTGTATGAATAGGTTGGAATTGTTAGTCTCCAGGACTTTCACTCAGAGCTTTGCTACATGAGGACTTGTGTTCATTCATTGAAGGGCTAAGACAGACCTTATTTGTAAAATTAATTTAAAAGGCAACATATGAGTAGGGCACATAACACTGCTATTAATCAAAGAGGCCTAGGCTACTGCTCTAACATGTCTGGCTACAGATGAGCATCTTTACCTTGGACTTTCCCAGCCTAAGTGATCTGAAGGTTGCTGGAAATGGAAACTAGACAGGAAGAGCAACAGCTAATGATCTCTTGGATTTGGCCCCCCAATGAATCATTTCCTTCTTGTTAAATTCTCATGGAGGATCCGGATTCAGTTTCCCAACTGAGAACTTCACTGGCTTTTAAATGAGCATCACACGTATTTGCTGTGGTCCATAGTTGTAGAACCGAGCAGGATGCCTGCAAAATGAGTGACTTTGGTTGCTCCGAGAAGCTGGAAGATTTCCTGCGCTTCCAGGCTCCTCTTACCACCTAGGTGGCACATACACCCATCGAGCCCCAGAGCTCTTGAAAGGAGAGACCATATTGCTCCAAGCTGACATCTTTTGCCACCACTTCCTGGCAAATGACTACCAAGGAGGTGCCTCATACAGGGGAGCATCAGTACAAACTCTACTCTTTAGTGGGCTATAATCTTCATCCATCTCTCTGACTTCACTGACTCTGTCCCTGGGAGAAGACTTGAGAAGATCATCCAATGCTGCTGCAGGGTTAGTACTTGGCAGTGGCCAAGTGCAGAACTTCTCTTGGTTGATCTTAACTCTTCAAAATCTAAACCTTTATCAAGATAAGCTTTTGTCTTTGTATCCATTCATTTAAAAATAAGTGAAACTATATGAAAAACATTTGTAGGATGAATTTTTTAAAAATAAAGGTACTAAAAAAAAAAAGGCTAGTATACACCCAAGGCCCTTCCATGTCTAAGCATCTAACTCTAAAAACCATTAAAAAAGATCAGCAAAGAATAAGATAGCCCTGCCCTGACTGGGTGGCTTAGTTGGTTGGAGCATTACCCCCATGCACCAAAAGGTTGTGGTTCGATTCCCAGTCAGGGCACATACCTAAGTTGTGGGTTCAATCCCCGGTCAGGGAACGCATGGGAGGCAGCCGGTCCATCTCTCTCTCTCTCTCTCTCTCTCTCCCCTCCCTCCCTCCCTCTTTTCATCCCTTTCTCTAAAATCAATAAACATATCCTCAGGTGAGGATTAAAAATAAAAGGAAAAACATAGTCCATATCATCCAGGTCCAACAGGTCTTAAAAATGAAGGCTGGAAACATTACACAGATTTCCCTTCTCAACTGGGAACCTAGCCAAGCAACCCCATAGGGACTTGAGTTCTGTGATATGAGTGAAAGTTGCATTGTCTGCCCGTTTGCTCTCCTTCTGTTCTGTTCTCTAATTTTAGACATATTGGCCTTGACAGCATCCCTTAACAAAAGGATCAGCAGAGCAAGTGCTTATGTCCTAAATGTGACATTTCCCACACCAAGAGAAAGAAATGAGATTCCCTATCATCATCTTGTGGCTAATAGCTTTTATGTAATCATAAAAATCATTATGGGGAACCAGAACCAAATCACTACTAATTTCCTTCTAATTATATCACACATATTTTCAAAGTACACCAAAGCCTATTATTAAATGATTTAAAAATGCTGTTTCTGATTAGCTAAAGACTTACTGAAAATTATTACTCTGGGCAGAAGTCAGTAAATTTTTTCTGTAAAGATAAAAACAGTAAATATTTTAGACTTTTGAGCCATAAATGTCTCTGGCACAACTATTCAACTCTGCTGTTGTAGCATGAAAGCAACCATTAAGCAATATATAAATGAATGGGAGAGGTTGTGTTTTAATAAAACTTTATTTACATAAACAAACTGAATTTGGCCTGAGGCTTGCAGTTTGTGCTCTGCTTTAGGGTCATAATGAATACGTTATCATGATTGGCTAGTACCAGCGCATGACCAATTTGTTCAGCACATGGTGTTGATCTATGCTAGAAAATAACTAGTGATGGGCAAAAGAGAATTTTACTTATGATCTAAATAAACCAAAATTTGGAATATATGATCTAGCAATAGGGTATTATACCCCTCGAAGAAAAAAAAAAAGTTAATGTTTGCTTCTATGTTTAAGGAATCACATTTCCTGAGAAGATGACTATCCTTAAAAACTTAAGAAGGATGGTAAACATATTTATGGTGTGACTTTTAATTCTTAAAGAATAAAAGCATGAATTGTAGATATATACTGAATATTTACTCCATTCCAGACACTACTCAAAATGCTCTACAAGAATTAACTAAATCTTCACAACAACTTTGTGAGGTAGGTGCTATTATTATTCCCAATTTACAGATGGAAAAACTGAGGTCCATTAAACAATTTGGCAGTGATCATAAAACTAGTAGGTGAAAGAGGTAGGATTCAAATCCAGGCATTCTTGGGCCTGAATTCGTGATCTTAATGAGTATTCTTCAGAGAGGAAAAGGAAAATGCTCAGCCCTGGGAATTCCACCTCATAGAAATATGCTTGGCCTGATAGAATCTTTACCATGTGTTGGATAGCATGCCTAGTGTTTTACCTATGCTATTTTAATTAATCCTACCCATAGTACCATATGGCAAGAATTATTATCTTATTTTACAAAAACAAAAACCATGGCATGGGAAGGTTATGAATTGTGCAAGGGCGCACACCTAGTAAGTTATGGAACCATTTATGCGGAGACTGTTGGGACTACCTTTTTTTTTAATTTTCACTTATTGATGAGAGAGAGAGAGAGAGAGAGAGAGAGAGAGAGAGAGAGAGAGAGAGAGATTTATTGTTCTACTTATTTATGCATTCATTGGTTGCTTTTTGTATGTGCCCTGACCAGGGACTGAACCTGAAGCCTTGCTGAATTGGGAAGACTCTCTAACCAAATGAGCTACTACGCCAGGGCTGGACTATCATTTTGAAAACAAGGTGATCACTTTCGGAACAGCTATTTGCAGGAGGTTCACATTACTAAGGAGAAAACAGGACCACATTCCTGCCTAGCGGCAGTGGGCATTCTCTTTATGATGCAGGATTATGTATGTGACAGGTCTCTTGAAAGTTTATTTTCCCCAAATGAGAGCTGAACCACAGAATTGCGTAGACTTCAGTTGCTCTCCTAATCAGTAGATTGATTCCTGCAAATAGGGTTTTGACTGACGATTCTTCGCTCAGCTCCTCTTTCCTTGCTTGTCCAGATGTCATGCCAAACAGAGTCCATCAAACTCCAGTGAGCTGTCCTGGCATCTGCTCATTGTTCCAAAGAAGGGAATACTGGCATACACTTTGAATAATTTCATTGTGCTGACTTGTCTGAGATTATAACTGTCAAAACTCTCTTGGAATCTACCTTGACCTTCACTGTGTTTGTCAGCTCTTCGTCACAAATAGGGGGTTGTAATTAGAGATAGCTACTCGTTCATCAGGTAGTTTGCATTCCTATATATTTTTTTCTATTTGATTTTGGATAATATTAAAGACAAGAGAGAAAACTCTTTTTGTATTCTAGCATTTTAAAATCAGAAGTCTAATAGATGCAACTATGATTTTTTCCCTATCAAAGTAAAATTAATTAGTAATTCTTTCATTTTCAGAATAGACTTCAGGTTGGATGAACTATCTACTGAACACACACACATATTCCTTATTAATTATGTTCCAAAATTCAGTTTTCAAAAGAAAGAATAAAAACAAATTTAAAATATTCATTCAGCAATTAAATTTGTCTCTTACATTCTACTCCTTCCCTTTGGGTTTGCTTTGCTTCATGTTGAAGTACATCATTAGTAGTTCAGCAAGGGTTAGGAGGTAGCAAATAACCTGTGCTTGTCTGAAAATCCCTGTTTTTCTTTTACTTCTATATTATCATCTAGCTGGACATGAGATTCTAGATTGACAGTTATTTCTAGAAATTAACTGACTTCTGTCATCCTTTGCTGATGATGATAAGCTATAAGCTTGTCTTCCCATTGTAGGAAACTTTCTTTTATTTTTAATATTTTCTATTTGTCCTAAATATATTGCTGCTTCATGATGCTTTTGTCTCAGTATAATTTTGTTTCATTTTCAAGTATGGCACTTGGTGATATTCTCAATCAGAGTCTTCAGTTCTCAAAAAGTTTTTAGCCATTATCTTTTGGAATACTGCTTTTCTACCATTCTCATACCCTCTTCTACAAAACTCCTATAAAATAAATGGTAGAGCCTATCATTCTCTTTCATGTACAACTGCTCATTTATATTCTTCATGTCTCTGTACTGTATTGTGAGTCAATTTCTCATTATCTTCCAATTCATTAATTGTCTTTGACTATGACCAGCTTAGAGAATATTCTGTCAATTGAGCGCATTTCAAAGACTATATCTTTTAATTTCCAGAATTAATCCCCCCCACTATCTTGTCTTTCCATTTGTTTTTGTTTTATAACATTTTATTCTTTTTTAGAATTCCTTCCTTTATCTTTGAGTATCATAAATATACCTATTTAGAGTCATTTTCAAATTGCTCTATTATTTTTATTTCACTTGGAATGAGTTCAACTCCAAACTGTGTTTTCATATACTATAGAATTTTGTATGTACATTCTTTTTAAGTGGGAAATTTTAATATCTTCCCCCTTCTCCTCAACATGTACAATTCTCCCTATGTTCAATTTTACTGTTTCCTGTACTGGTCCCTGAGGCAACCAGGACTTAAAGTAATGGTCTGAGGCTCTTATCCTGAGTGCCATTCTGGATGTCACAGAGCCAGTCCTAAACTAGTAGGCAGCTGGCTCCAGGTCCTGAGTGAAAGTCTATGTCTGTGTTTTTTTCTTGTCTCACCAGGAATGCAGATACTTGTAAGTCACTGGCACAAGGAGGAGCTTGTTTGCAGACTCCTTGCTTGGGTAGGGAATCCTTGGTTCCAAACAGTGAATGTGGCTTTGGCCTCCTGCTTTGCATGGGGTACTTATAGTCACTGTCATAGAATAAAATTCAAACCACCTCTTTCCACACCTACAGCCCAGCAGGCAAGCAGCTTCATTCCTACTTAATGCTTTGTGATTCTGTTATATTTCTGGTTTAATCTTCTTTTATTTTTTCTTCTGAAAGTGGTTATATCTTTTTAATTTCCTCTAATTTGTATTTGGTGGTACTGAAGGAGCCTCAAAATGTAAATTTAAATGTCAACTTGTAGTAGCATTCAACTTTCAAAACATTCATTTTTTATCAGTATAACAATCCAAAAATTCTACAATGTTTAGCAGTCTTAATATTTATTTTTCCCTTTGTTTTCACCAGCTGATTAAGCTGATTATGTCTTCCTGACAGATTCCCTTATTTATCTAAGACAGGCTAATGGAAAGTAAATGGCCCTAAATGATATATTTCAATTTACTTTTTTATAACAGGGGAAAAGCAGTAGCAATGCAGTGTTCCTGACTATTATTATATACTAGAGGCCCAGTGCATGAAATATATGCATGGGTAGGGGGGTTCCCCTCAGCCCAGCCTGCACCCTCTCCAATCCTGGACTGCTGGCTCCTAACCGCTCACCTTCCTGCCTGCCTAATCATCCCTAACTACTCTGCTTGCCTGCCTGATGGCCCCTAACCCCTCTGCCTGTCTGTCTGATTGCCCCTAACCACCTCTGCCTACTGCCTCATTGCCCCTAACAGCCTCTGCCTGCCTGCCTGATGCTCCTAACTGCCCTCCCAACCCCTGCCGGCCTGATCGTCCCTAACTGCCCTCCTCTGCCAGCCTGATCGCCCCTAACCACTCTGCCTGCCTGCCTGACTGCTCCTAACTGCCTCTGCCTCGGCCCCCGCCACTGTGGCTTTGTCCGGAAGGATGTCTGGAAAACATCTGGTCTATCCGGTCTAATTAGCATATTACCCTTTTATTAGTATAGATATTAGAACTTAAAACTTCTGCAGTTTTGTTTGTCTTTACCTAATCTTAATCAGAGAGAAATTCAGCTATTTGTGTAGACATATACTCAATTTTTAAGGGATGAAGCTGAGATGTATAATAGGTCCAAAAGAGGAGAGTCATAACTTTGGAATTATTTTCTTAGTCATCATTGAAGGAAGCTTTAACACATTCTTCCAAGTCTTTTATTTCTCAAAAGAAGATTTATACATACTCTATTTTTGAAGGCTGCCTTGCTAGGACTCCATCTGAATTACCAATGCATGTGCTGGCCTATAAGTGTTTTTGATGCACAGGAGTTGAATATAAATGTACCACACTTTATATAACATGCATTCCTTAAAATTTATGTATATCTTAGATTTCAACAAATCAAATAGCTTTTTTCTTTTGAAGTATAATGTAATTTAAAAGATATGTTCCTAGAGGAAAAGAAAATATGATCTAAAACACTATAAGAAAGGGCAGCATTAGAAGAGTGAACTTAACAGTGAAACACTTAACTGAAAAATAATTTACCAGTCATAAAGCAATGAATGTGGTAATTCAAATGTTGTACTAAAAAGACAACACTGCCCAATGTCAAGAGCTATGCTAATGGCAGATGAAATGAAAAATAAAATATAAATTTGTTGGAGAATCACTTGGAACTTTTAGACAAAATTATATATCAATGATAGCTGCTTTGAGGGATTTTTCTACTTTTCTCTTTCTAAAGGGGAAGGTAAAGGAACAGACTTTAGAAACAGACCTAGGTTTGAATTTTGTCTTCCCTCTGTTATCAGTGTGACTTTGGACAAGTTAAGTAATGCTTCTGTGACCTAGCTTTTTCACCTATAAAACGAGGATAAGAATAATTTGTTTCTAGGGGTAACATGAACTAAACAAAATTGCCTGGCATATAGGAGGAGCTCAATATAGTGACTATCAGTGTTATCACCACTAGCTGGTTTTTTTCCCAAGAAGATAAGAAAAATGCAAATAAAAATACATATGACTGCACCTCTACTGTATCTGATGTAAGGGATAGTCTGAAAGCCATATTTTTCTATATCTCCAAACCCTCCTTTGTGTCTGATTGAAATTCAGATTCCATATTAATTTCCCTTAATAGGAGAAAAGGTAGGGAAACAACAGGAAGGCAGGACTCAAAGTAAACATTAATTGTAACATTAATATAACAGCTACCACTATATTCTTCGGTACACACTATGTACCATGCTAAATGTTTCATACAAATCCCATTCAGTCTTTACAACAACTCTATGGGTAAGCATTATTATTGCATTTAACAAAAGAAAGTCAAGTTTACAGTTTAAGTACCTTGTTCACAGATAGTAAGCGACAGATAAGAAATTCAAACCTAGATGGATGCATTCAAAACTTTTTTCTTTTTAGTGTATATCATACTGTACCAGGAAGACAAGGCTTAAAAATATAGCTTAAACATAGATACAGAGAACAAACTAATGGTTGCCAGGTAGAAGAGGGTTGGGGGCTGGGGGAAATAGGTGAAGTGATTAAGAAGTACAAATTGGTAGTTACAAAATAGTCATGGGGATGTAAAGTACAGCATAGGGAATTATGTCAATAATATTGTAATAACTATGTATGATGTCAAGTGGGTACTAGACTTTTTTTGGGTACCAGACCATTATGCTGCACACTTGAAAGTAATATAATATTGAATTCCAACTACAATTTAAAAATAAAAACTTTAAAAACAACTTATTTATTTTTACTTTCAATTGAATTTGTTAGCATGACGTTAGCTAATAAAATTATATAGATTATAGGCGTACAATTCTATAACACATCATCTGTATATTGTACTGTGTGTTCACCATCCAAAGTCAAGTATCTTTCTGTCACCATGTATTCACCCTTCACCCTCTTCTACCTCCCTCCAGGCCTCTTTCCCTCTGGTAATCATCATACAGTTGTTTGTGTCTACAAGGTTGTTGTTGTTTTTCTTAATCCCTTCACTTTTTTCACCCAGCCCTGCAACCTCCCTCCCCATAACAAACAAACAAAACAAGAAAAGAAAAAAAAACAACAACTTCTAAGAGGAGTTTTCCTTCCTGCCACCTCAGAAAATGATCAAATGATCATAATGCCCTACTTGTAAATAGCTTGGTGGGGAGACTGACACTTGTGGGGAGCTGCTAAAGAAAGAAAGAAAGAAAGAAAGAAAGAAAGAAAGAAAGAAAGAAAGAAAGAAAGAAAGAAAGAAAGAAAGAAAGAAAGAAAGAAAGAAGGAAGGAAGGAAGGAAGGAAGGAAGGAAGGAAGGAAGGAAGGAAGGAAGGAAGGAAGGAAGGAAGGAAGGAAGGAAGGAAGGAAGGAGAGAGAGAAAAAAGAGGGAAAGAAAGAGAAAGAAAGAAATACACTACAAAAATGAAAGTACACATGCTTAGAAATATAGAAAATTGTTGAATTAACATGGTAACGGCACTTCAGGTGCTCATGTTGAATCACCTCTAAATGTATGTTGAGTTAAAAAGATAATTTATACCAGGAATATGTGTTAAATAAACTTGACCATGACGCTTTATATCAAAGCTGAAAAGGAAATTGTCAGTCTCTCAAGAGGAATACCACCAAGCTATTTACAAGTAGAGCATTATGATCATTTTCTGAGGTGGCAGGAAGGAAAACATCAAGAAAAATGATGACAATGAAATCAAATGTTCTACAATGTCCTCATCATCGAAAGCTTTAAATGTTAAGTACTCTTAAGACTTCCTAGAAACTTGTAAAGAACCTTTGTAATTATTAAGGGAAAACAAATCCCTTAAGTAAAGAGAAAAGGCCAAGGTACAAATATCTCAGCCAGTAAAGTAAGGAACTTCTAGATAATGTTGCACATGGCAAGCCCTGGGTTGTCATAAAAAGTTTATGTTTCTAAATTTAAATATCTTAAATTTAGAATAGATTAGTACAAGTAACATAGTATACAGGAAGTATTTAAAAGTACAGTTTATGAAAGGAAAAAATTAAATGCTGGACAATATTGCATAGTAGCATACATTATAGATTTCAGAATTGCTTAGAAAAATGATATGGTAGTCCAAATAATGGCTTCTCAAAGATTTCCATATTCTAATTCATGGAACCTGTGAATATATTACCTTACGTGGTTAAAGGGACTTTGCAGATGTGATTAAGTTAAGGGTCTTCAGATGGGAAGATTATTCTGGATTATCTGGTAGACCCAATCCTATATAATAAAAGCCTAATATGCAAATTGTCCCCTCTGGAGTTCGACCGCTCACTAGGATGTGTGCTGACCACCAGGGGTGATGCAGAACATGGTGGGCTTTGTCAACATGGCGCTGGCAGCGGGTAGCAGTGGAGGTGCTACTGGCCCTGATGGGCCCTGATGAGAGTGGGACTGCAGTGTGGAGCAGGTGAGCAGGCGGTGCCAGGGCACGGTGGGGTGCCAGGCGGGGCTGCGGGGCTTCGAGGTTGGGGGCTCAAGCTGGGGCTTGAGCTGAGGTCTGATCCCTGCAGGCCATGCTGAGGGACCCCACCTGTACACAAATTCATGCACCAGGCCTCCAGTATAAACTTAGGGTCCTTATAAGATGGAAGGAATATAAGAGCCAGAGAAAGATTTGAAGAAGCTATGCTGCGGACTTTGAAGATGGAGGAAAAACCCCACAAATCATGGAATATAAGAAGTCCCTAAAAGGTTGAAAAGTCAAGGAAACAAATTCTTCACTAGAGCCTCCAGAAGGGACACGCCCTATGACCCATTCTAAACTTCTGACCTCCATAACTATAAAATAACAACTTTGTGTTGTTTTAGCCATTAAATTTGTGGTAATTTGCTACAGCATCAATAGGAAACTAACACAAGTGGCCAAGATGGTAAACTCAACTCTGGCTTGGAAATTAAAATACACATTAAGATGTACATTTAAATTATGCAAGCCAAAAAAGGGTTATAATATATGTTATCTTATTCAAGTTTAAAGGTCAAAAGCTTAAAGAAAATACACAAGAATAAAAGAGGGTGGGGCAAATGAGATTCACAGTTGTGATTACTTCAGTTTATGTTTTTATTATTATTTATTAAGTACTATGTTATTTTCCATGCGAACAACTTAAACTTACTTTTGCCCAACCCCGTATTTTGCCCAACCCCGAATTTTGCCCAACACCATTTGAATTGTCCCACAATTGCAAAAGTGTTTCTCCCCCCTTTATATCGTGTCTAAAAAAACCCTAATATTCCTGGAAACCAACCATCAGGATGTGTGAATCTACTCTGACCTTGTGAAAAACATTTTTTTCTCATAAGTCTCAACCTCTTATAATGGGCACTGGGAAAAATATCAATAAAGATCAACCAACTGTGAAAATAAGGTCCGCAGGATAGAGAGAAACACTGATGGAGGAAATGATATATAATAGTATAAACAGTCACAAGGAGATTCACTCTTGCGCAATATTTATATGTGAATCATGGAATGCCCCTGACTTTGCCCACCATATTCTGTCCTGTTTAATTCTCCTTGCTATAAGGGGCATAAGGCTAATCCTGACCAGAATGTTCTCAATCAGACAAAATGAGGGAGATATTAATTCCACTTGAGTTCTTTTCTACTGGGCATACTATTATGAGTAATTGCGACAATTACATTTAGATTTTCTCAAAGTGTAAATAATCAGTTCTGCTTAGACATCTAAACCCACAAACAGTCCTTTTTGGCATTGACTGTTAATTTAAATGAAAGAAAAACAAATATTTGCTTTTCCATGAATTGTATCCAGAGTTTAAAAAGTGTATGTGTGCACATGAGTGCACACACACACACACACACACACACACACATGCCACCTCACAATTTAACCACTCAAAAGTTGGACATACTGAATAAGTCCTTAAGCCAATGAAGATTTGTCCTTATTTTTTTTCCTAAAACATGTATTTTATCCAAATATAATGATATCCTTATTTTTTTTTACTTTCCTGCCACTCATGTATTATAATTGAAATGTGTATGGTTAATGTGCTCTCACAATTAGAAAATATTGAAACAGATGTTCTTTCCTCTTCACAGATGTAAACCATTGAATGGTTCATGGAACCTAAAACCTTTGGATGATATGTTCATATAGAGCTAGAACAAAATCCAAACCAAACCAACCAACTAACCAATCAACCAATAGCTAAGCCAGGGTTACTTCTTATGCTAGTTTACTTGGCAATGAGAGAGAGCTACAGATGGGCACTGTAATGGATAAAGGTGAGCCAGAGCTTGTAGAGAAGCCACAGGGCTTGTAAGGGGATCCTTGATAGACCAGTCACTTTCATTATGAAAAAATAAAAAAACCATTAGGCTGGTCAGGGAGGGGGTCAGATTTTCAACAGTTTCCTATTAGACTTTGTTCTTCTTCTAGTTCTTGGGACCCTAGAGGTTTTTACTCGGAGAGGGCCAGATTTTCAACAGTTTCCTATTAGACTTTGTTCTTCTTCTAGTTCTTGGGACCCTAGAGGTTTTTACTCTTCTTCCGTAAATGGAAGCCTTTGTTCTACTTGGTATCCCCCAAAGTCCCTGCCCTTTTTAGCAGTTTGCCTCTTATTTTTCTCTGTATCTTTGAATGAATAATAACCTAATGTTATGCCATTGAGAGTTCCATCTCAAATTATCTTAAAGTCCTAATAATTGCTTGGCTAACATAAAATTTATGTGCCTACACAATAAACTTACTTTGTTTTCCACTTGTTATGGTGGCTAGAAACTGGGAGGGTAGATGCCTCTGAAGGTTGCCAGATAAAATACAGGACACAGTAAAATTTGCATTTCAGATAAACAATGGATTTTCAGTATAAGTATGTCCCATGAAATATTTGGGATATGTATCCAATTGGGAAAAGTATTCATTGTTTACCTGAAATATAAGTTTTACTGACTATCTTCAATTTTTGTTTCTTAAATCTGTCACCCCCTAATGTCCTTACTTCTTGCTGGATACCTAATGAATCCAATCCTGGGTAGGCATACTGCAAAGAGAAGTTTGAAGAACATTTGGTCTTATAAATCAGTGTCCAAATTTCAAATAACTAATAATGCTAAATCTAGTGATTTAACCTTATTTTATTTTTTAATTCTCACCTGAGAATATGTTTTATTGATTTTTTTTTTAAGAGAGAGGAAGGGAGAAAGAAAGGGAAACATTGATGTGACAGAGAAATGTGGATCAGTTGCCTCCAGTACCCTTCCGGGACCAAACCTTCAACATAGTTACGTATGTGCCCTAGCCATGAATCAAACTCACAACCTTTCAGTAGGGGATGACTCTCTAACCAACTGAGTGACCCAGCCAGAGCTAATCTTATTTTAATAATTTTTAGAAGCTTAGGATATAATGTGGAAAAAAGAAACCATTTAAATTACCCCTTCTCTAAAGATTTTGGAAATCTCATATTTCTGTGTAGTTTCTCAAATACCTCTATTCCAGGTATGGAAGAGGACTGTGGCCTTCGATTCTGAAAATTACATTCTGATCTGCTGTCCAAAAGGTATGTGTTCTGAGTGGTTTCCCCAGAAGTAGGGGTGATGGTGACAAAAAGCTAAATGACCATTTTTAGAATCAGTTACTGTTCTTGAGAATTTAAGCTTCTCTTCAATACCATTCCATGTAATTTTTAGTTCTTAAAGCTCTCTGCTACAGCAGACCAGTAGCCTTTAGATGCCAGCTAATAATTTTTATTGTTTTTCTTGTTCTATGTGAACTAAGAACAATAAGGACTATGTAGTAAGTTTTTATAATTAAGGTAAATGCTTTCGATGTAAGGAATAACTCGATATTCTCAGAGATTATATCCTTTTTATCTTTAGCGTAAAACTTCCTTTTTTGAAATTATGTTTAACATTGGTTATAAAAATATTTTTAATGTTCTTACATAGAAAATTGGTTGACAAACTTATTGTCTCCCAAATTTTTTAAAAAATTGTACTTGTTGGTAAATCTAAAAGTATGGCCATCATGCAACATGCCTCTTATGTCTGTTTCAGAAATACCACTTCATGTCTAACAGTATCAAACAATTTTACCTTTGATCCCTGTATCTCCATTTTGGCAATGGAAAGAAAACTGGACTCAAAAAAATATTCTTGGCTGAAGATGTTTTGGTGAAAAAAAAAGAATATTTCTATTATAAAGTTCATAAAACATGTTTTAGGTTTGTTTTTTTTTTCCTTCCTATGGGAAGATCTTAATTGTGTGCCCTGATCTCTGGCACAGTGTTATTGGATATAATTTAAACATCGTTGTTTTGGTAAGTCAGCAGTAACATATGCACTCAATAAATGTCAAACATGAAATACAACACATTCAGCATTCTATAAACCATGGCAAACAACTCAGCATTCCAGACATTGGAAGTGTCTAGTATTATAATGTAGCCCAGCTCATTCATTCCCACTTGGAACAAAGAAATTACTTTTTTTTTTTTTTGCAATTGTTATGGCCAACATGGATTAGGAAAGCTCAAGGATATTTTGCTGCTTCTTTCATAAGAAAGGGCTTTTGATAAACATCCTGGAAGGCATCATATAATATGAATGCATATATTGCAATTTTCAAGTTTTATAAAATGGAATTTTATAAAAGTTTACTGGCACTTTACAAAAATACTGTCTGATTAAATATTTTAAAATTCATTTTAATCCCCAACCATCCCTTTAAGGTATACATTACTATCCACAATACAGAAATTCATAGAGGCTGAATATAAGTTTAGCAGCTCAGAGAATGTTACAGAGCTAATGAACGATGCCATCAAAGGCAGGGGCGAGTGGATTCAGTCCATGCTCTTTTTACTCCATCAAGTTGTGCAGTTACATCTGCTAGTTGATTTTGAAAGTAAAAATGGCTCTCATCTATTGCAGATTATTTAACCATGGGGTAGATACAATATGTTCATGATCCCTGGTAAGCCAATAAATGATATGTTAGAACAGGGGTGGGGAATATCTGGCCTGTGGGCCATATACGGCCAACAAAATCATTTGGTCTGGCCCTGCCAAGGGATGAGGGGTGAGTTAATTAAATGTTTGACCAAATACAGCAGGCTAATTTTTAAGTTGATAATTTTGTATGGACCGTGAATAATGTTACAAATATCCAAATGGTTCCCCACCCCTGCCTTAGAAGGACCCATATGAAACCTTGGTTTGGTTCAAGATTTTGATGGAGATGATTCAAAAGCATTTAATGTACAAAGTTACTCCTGGCTCAGGATGCCTAACCATAACATACCAGCTGTTTCACAGCATGCATTTCAGTGTAGTTTATAGCTGATGAGCAATGAAAAAGAGAAAAATCACATCTGTGACCCAATTTTTTTTAGTTACTAGTCATTTATATCATTCATGCATTGAATTGGATGGAACCTAAGGAAGTCGCCCTTGGTTACTTCAATTTTCTCACTTAAAATAAAAGCATCTGCTTTTGATTTACCTCATGGGAACAGGAACAGGTTCAATGACTGACTCAAAAAATATGGGGATGCATATAAATTACTCAACACATTGACTGGTAATGTCCTAAATTTAAATATAGACTCAGATTCAGAAACATCTCATAGCTTCTGCTAGAATGTCCTGCTCCTAATAGTGCTCACTGGTGTCAGATGGTTATGTCAGTAGATCATGTAGCACGGTAAACATCAAACTTGTTTGATGCAGTGTTACTGGGACCCCAATACCTAAAATAAAAAATCCCCTAAAATGGAATTTCCAATTATATAATTTAAGTATTTGTACTGTTAAAGTTTATTGATGTATTTTTTTGGTTTCTTTTCTTCATTTCTTACTCTTTCCAAAAGGTTTCTATAAGACAAGTCTTTAATGAAATATCATGCTGTCTAGGAAAAGATGGTGTTGGCTACAATGAAGTGGAGGAAGTAATAGAAGAATGAATAAGTCTGTATATATTCATGATTAATATAATTAACAGTTATTTACAGAGAACTTTCAAACAGAATTTTTAATTTGATCCTCAAAAATACAGGGGTGGGAAAAAGTAGGTTTACAGTTGTATGTGAAACTCAGAGTTTATTCTTGTATTATTATTATTTATTGTATTTATTTTTATTATCATCCTATATAATAAAGGCTAATAAGCAAATCGGCCAAATAGCAGAACGACCGGTTGCTATGATTCACACCGACCACCAGGGGGCAGATGCTCAACACAGAAGCTGCCCCCTGGTGGTCAGTGAGCTCCCACGGGGGAGTACCACTCAGTCAGAAGTCGGGCTCATGGCTGGTGAGTGCACAAATTTCGTGCACCGGGCTTCTAGTTAACCTATATTTGCCTACCCCTACATATTGTTAAATTTGTATTCTCCTCTCTTCTGCTTAGTTGAATCAACATAAGGAAAAGACCTGTGCTTATTGAGGGAACCTGGAAGTCAGGGATGGGAATGAGGACAGGCCTGACTGAATACTAGCTCTATCCCTTATTAGCTGTGGAATCTCAGGCAAGATCCTCCTGAATCATTTTCCTGGTTTGTACTGTGGTGAAACTGAAGTCCATTATTTTGTTATTTCTTCAAGGATAACAAAATCGTCACTGGAGAAACTATGACATGGGCACCATTTGATATGAAAAATTACTATAGGGAACACTGCATGGCTCTCTCACTTCAGTGAATTGGCCAGGCAGCCTGGCCTCCTCTTCTGCATTGACATCAAGAAGCAGCACTATGGTATTTTTAATAGAATTGAACTCTTGTGTGAATTATAATCTCTAATATGTGTGTGTACACATCCACAAGTAGAGGCAAAATTAGACATGATTTTATTCTTAAGAAGTAAGCAACTCATTGTAATGTGCCCTGAGTGCAGCATGTGTAGGAGGGTGAGGTTCACATTCCACAAAGCCATTATTCACTGACAGAAAACATTAAAACAAAGGAAAAGATAGAAAAATGATAGCAAATGTTACAGATTCCCTTACAGTACAGTCATACACCATTTAACAATGGAGATGTGTTCTGAGAAATGCAATGTTAGGTGATTTCATCATTGTTTGAACATCATAAAGTGCACTCACACAAGTCTAGATGGTACTGCCCTCTACACACCTAGGCTATATGGGATAGCCCAGTGGTCGGCAAACTCATTAGTCAACAGAGCCAAATATCAACAGTACAACGATGGAAATTTCTTTTGAGAGCTGAAAACTGACTTCTGTGCATGGGCCACGAAGTTTCCATCGCACTGTACATCCGCGCCCGCACGTGGTATTTTGTGGAAGAGCCACACTCAAGGGGCCAAAGAGCCGCGTGTGGCTCGTGAGCTGCAGTTTGCCGACCACTGGGATAGCCTATTGCTCCTAGGCCACAAACCTGTACAGAAGGTTACTGTACTGAATAGTATAGGCAATTGTAACACAATGGTAAGTACATGTGCATATAAACATACCTAAACATAGAAAAGGTACAGTAAAAATATTGCGTAGAAGGTAAAAAACAAGGCACCCCTATCTAGGGCACTGACCATGAATGGAGCTTGCAGGACTAGAAATTGTTCTCGGTGAATCAGTGAGTGAGTGGTGAGTGCATGTGAAAGCCTAGGACATTACTGTACAGTACTGTAGACTTTATAAACACTGTACACTTAGGCTACACTAAATTTACAAAACAAGAGTAAATCAAGCACAGGAGAAAATGATACAATCAGGAGGCATGGTAAACATGAGATGCATGAGGCTGCTGCTGGCTTAATACAGCATACTGTCTTACAGCAAACTTTTTTATAAGTGGAAAGAGTACACTCTACTAAAAAGTTTAGTATAGTAAATACATAAACCAATAACATTTGTTTATTATCATTATCAAATATTATGTAGTGTACATAGTATTATGTGCTATTCTTTTATTCGACTGTCAGCACTGTAGGTTTCTTTACACCAGCACCCACAAAGTTGTGAATAATGTATTGTTGTGTCACAACATTAGGATGGCTATGACATAACTAAGCAATATGAAGTTTTTGGCTCCATTATAATCTAAAGGAACCACCATTGTACATGCAGTCTGTTGTTAACCGAAATGTTGTTATGCAGCATATGACTGTACTATATTAATATTTGGGGAGTAAGAATGACCATATTGATCACCTTTTCTTTTATAAGAACTCTGTTATGAACACACGTGCTCTTTTTATAATTTATTTGTTATTTCACCTTACACATGCCCATGGGGGGCACTCACAGGTGAAATATTTACACATCTCACCCAAGGATGACCTTACAATGTTTGGAAGAAAAGTACAATACAAAGTCACAATTTGAATCCTGAGATTCTATTCTATCTCAAGGGAATCCAGATTAAAACCATTTGGTTTTCCTTTAGCACATCAATCAGAGGGCCAGACTGCTCTGAAAGAAACATCCGAGACATGTGTCCCTGGAATTCTAATAGGCCTCAGAAGTCTGGGTCTTATCCCACCATCTGAAGGGCTGTGCACAAGTGGGCAATGCTTAAGAAATACCCTTTGATGATGACAAAACTATATGACACTTCAAAACTGCCTGCTTTATGGAAAAATAACCTGCCACATTTCAAATTCTGAAGATAGCAAACATTAAACAAAATTGCATGGATTAACTGTTGAATAAGAGAGAGCTCATTTCATCCTGCCCTTGTCTATCTGGCCACTGCTAGCCATCCTTTAAAATGCAGCTCATGATCATCTTGGCATTATTGTATTGTTCTATTTATGCTTACTGATTTTCCTAGAAAGGTAAGTAAAGTTGACCAAGGTGGCTACTTTGTTGCTGGATATTAAAAGCTGAGTAAATGCTTATGGAATCAGGAGGAAAGGTGCACAACTGAGTCTCAAACGATATAGGTCGGGCTCACTGAAGGATGACTCATATTAAAGCAGGTGAAAGAGTATGAGGTGATTGAATGAATTAGCCAAGGATGTTTGGGCTTAGAATTCAAGGAAAAGACTAGGACGTGCTTTAGTATTTAATAGCCCCTGCCACTTACAGAACCTCGCCCTGAAGAATAAATCATTTCTTTCTTGCAAATGATTTACATCACTTATTGAAAAAAACAGGTTTGCAAAGAATCTACTTTGTGGTTCTAACACAGAAGTTACAAATACCACTAAGGATTTCCATAGTTCACAGTAATAGGTAAAATAAATAAATAAATAAAAATAAATAAATAAATAAATAAATAAATAAATAAATAAATAAATATAAGAGACCAAAAGTAATCACTACAAAAGTACAGTGTAAATAACAGCAATGGGGAACCATGTAAGATTTTCTCACATTTTACTAAGAAAAATGAAGAAACAAAACAACAAAGTCCCCCTTGGGACCTTGACTTAAGGCGATATGCCCATTATCTAAACTGGTGGCACTCTTTGAGGCAAAGCATGCACTTTGAAATGAATTAGTTCAATGCAAGTCTCTCTTCTAGAGTCTAAAGTTCTACACATGTGATTAACTCTGAGGCATCTTTGAAGTGCAAATGTGTTATCACCCAAATAACACTATGAAATCATCTGTTTACAATAAGCAGAGAGAACAAAGCCACCATCTCAGAAGAAGTAAGTAGGACCTACATGAATCTAAGACTTCACTTTTGGGGCCCCTGCCATTCATGATGCCATGTCACATTTCAGCAGTCAGACTGGCTCCATGCCTCTATCTTAAATCTCTGTAGGTTGCTTGGTAACTTAGGGACCCAGCAACTAAATGAATAGATTCGCATTTGTTGAAGGTGACCGACCTTTAATGAACTAAAAAAGAGGTAGAATGAAGGTTAGGAATGACCACAGCTTGAGGACTCTGTACTAGCTTACTAGTCCTCCAACCATCCAGACAAGAGGAGACGCTGACAGAGGCATGAGAAGAAACCACTGCTTCCCCCTCATACTCGCTTAGAGCACCCTGCCCTCTTCCAGTGTCTGAGGGCCTTCACTCAGCCTCCTGGACTTCACAAGTGTCTCCTAGATCCTGTAACCAGCATCAGAAGATCAAAGCTTCCCAGTCTGTCATCTGGAGATAAGGAAATATGTTTGAAGATAGAACTTCAAACATTCCATACAATCCATTCCTGTGTAACTGACTCTCCTCAAGGGAAAAAGAAAAACCTGTCATGTGGCATATACACAATCAATACATACAAGAGAAGAACTGTGTGGAATTTTAGATACATGATAATCCTATTTGAACTAGTATTTAAAAAAGTCTAATTCAGTGGGAGTCAGGCAGACTTGCTCTCAGTCCACTAATCTTGGTAAAGTCACTCAAACTCACTGGGCCTCAGTTTTCCCAATGACAGGCTTGGACCAGAGACAGTATATGAGAGGTATTCTCAGCCTGGGTTCCATCATCTTCCCCATTCACTAAAATAGCCTCACTTTCATCTCTTTAACATAATGAAGATCTGATAAACAAAAACAAACAAATAAACCCCTCTAAAATAGAGATGATTTTAAAGGCCCCTGGTGACTCATTCATTCTTAAGACAAACAAAAAAAAATTGCTTGAGAATTATCTTAATTATATATCTGTAATAAAACTAGGAAAAAAGTTAAAACTACCTATAGTCTCTGTCATTCTCTTCTTCCTTCCCTTTTTTAATACTTACAAATGTAAAATGTTTTCCAAAAGTCTTGTATAACTCCAGGGGGCACTTTTCGTACCAAAGACAATGCCAATGATATTCTCTGGAGCGTAGCACTCAGTGGCCCCGAGGAAGGTGCTTTTAGAGAGGAGTGACCCTGTGTTTGAATATCTCTGCCACTTACTAGCTATGTGACCCTCAGCAAGCTATTTAACAATCTCTCTGAGCCTACTTCCTTCGCTGTGAAATGAAGACAATAAATTATATTTCCAAAGGCTGCTATGATAACACAAAAAGAACCTGGTGTAGGGCAGCAAACCAACACCATATCAGTTCTCTAAAATCACAAAACCTATCGCCTTTCACAGTGCAGAAAACAACATTGTCTAGGACTTGTGGCCCATACTTGAGAAGAGATGAAAAGATACTATGAAATTAGGAACAGATCTCATCTAAAAATGAGGAAATGAAGATCTGAAGATGGGGTAGGTACCCCAGAGTCAAAGGGGTCAGAAATTAGTGACCTGGGAACCACATAATTTTTAAGCTTTGGATTTGTGATAACTAGGAGCACAAAAGACTTATCAGCATGCTAATTAATTAGGGTTTGTTGGTACAACTGTTACCAAAGATAAGCAACTATTAGACAGACTATACTCATGAAGGACGTATGTGCTGCCAACAAATTACAATGTGCTTAATTCAAACTTTTTTGCCTTCCATAGGAATCCAGGGCCAGTCAACATTTAACTGCACTAAAGCTTTTGATACTTAATTTACAAAGTGATTAAACTTCACAATAAAGCTATACCTTAAGAATTATAGATTCTGAAAACAATACTGAAAGGGATTTTATATACTGGTCTACCCCCACATGCTACACTTGGGAAAATTGAGGTCTAAAGAAGATGAGAGATGCATCTACGGTCACAAAAGGCAGCACCAATTTTGGTCTCATTAACTTGTTATCTACCACAGGAAATCAATCTGTAGATTTATCTGATACACATAGCAATGACTCAACATTGTGTATATGGGTTCCTGTCTCAACTCCGCATAATTTAGGGTTCGTAGGGCACTGGAAGACATCTGAAGGACTGGGCCAATGGCTGATAGAAACAGCTGGTGGGACTGAGTGGGGAGGTCTGAGGCTAATCAAGAGGGCAGATGAAGAGTTTCCAGTCTGGGATTTGGGATTAGGGCCTATTAAGGGATCAAATATAGAACTATTCTTCATATCCAGGTGGTAGCACAGTGACTGGCACATAGTAGGCACTTAGTACTTATTTGTTGTATAATTGGATTATGAACCAAGAGTGACTAAAAGAATGAAAGGACCTGTTCTAAGAGACGAAATGAGAGCTTCAGAGGCAGCAGAGAAGAGGGACTGCCTACTGCCGTTCCTTAGGGGAGGAGGTGGGGAAGAGTCATCCGAACTCTTCCCAACCTGAGCCAAGGGAGGTGGCTCATTTCCTTTGCAAAGGCAGTGGAGTGAGTCTGTGGCCCTCTGTTTCCAGCTCAGGTTTCCATCCTGAGGAAATGTAGTCATTCCATGGTACTGCTCTGGCCCCTCTGAGCTCAGGATAGAACAGGGAGAAGTGGAATGTTGGAGCAACAGAAATTTCAAATTCATAATGTTACAGTAGTTCTAGAGGAGACTCAGTGCTTAAGGGCTAGCCAAACAAGTTACTGACCATACAGACACTGGTGGGGAAAATGTTTCATAGCAGGTACTTTCCATTGTCATGCAGCCTGCCGTGGTCCTAGGCCTGGTGGACTTTGACCATTTGCCAAGTCTGTTAAGGCTGGACTTTGAAAGCAGGATTCATTTGATGAACATTGACGGCACAGACATGATAGAAAGCTGTGTTTCACATTTTCTAAATAGTAAGGGGTTAGTGTTTGACATTCCCTTTCCTTTTAACATCTATGTCTAAATTTTTCACTTTTGTACCATAGGATGTGGCCACTTTGAAGTTAGATGCACCACTCATTACTCTTTTTTTTTTTTCTAGGACTAAATAAAGAAACTATAAGATGACTGTACATGAATGCTTAAAAAAATCCTTTCAAGGCTGATGATATAAGCAACTTCCTGTTTAAGAGAAACAGGAATAATTCAGTGAATAATTATGTGTTGCACAGTGTCTTCTCCATATAACAGCTAGCAGACTAATGACAAAATGACGAGTACGGTGGTTGCTGGGAGAGAACAATGTTGTTCTGCCCATGTTCACATGAAGATATCCCAAAGAAAACATGCACTGTCTCTAATGTGACTTTCATTTGACACTTGATTAAGATAAAGCTGGCACATTTAAAAAAAAATTCCTTCAAACCAAGAGATCAGGTGAGTAATAAGACCCATGATATATATACTCTCCTTTAACTCACAGAGTGATTGGCAAGGCCTGTATATTTTTAGCACAGTTTCAATTCCCTAAAAAGAAATAACTCCTAAAAGAAATGTGCTAAGCACCCTCTTCAATGTTTCTCATTAAGTTGCCAATGCTGGTACTCGCTCCTTAAGGCTGGCTTACAGCATTCATCCTAACCCAGCTCTGTATACCATTGAAGAAATAAAAGTGAGACTATTCGCTATTTGAAAGGCACTACGTCTGTAAGAATTTTTATATTAATACTAGAGGCCTGGTGCACGAAATTCGTGCATGGGTAGATTCCCTAGGCCTGGCCAGCGATCAGGGCCAATCTGTGGGGCAACTGGCGGGGCGATTGGGGGAGGAGGGGCACTGGTACCCGCTTTGGCTGGCCTGGGGTCTGCTGGCTGGGGGCAGCTCCTGTGTTGAGCGCCTGCCCCCTGGTGGTCAGTGCATGTCATAGCAACCAGTTGCTCCGCTGGTCTGGTTGTTCTGCTGTTTGGTCGATTTGCATATTAGGCTTTTATTATATAGGATTTGTAAAATATCTTGAGAAATAACAGGAAAAAGCAACCTGGAAAATAGCATTCTGCAATAAAATTATAGAAATGGTAGTAAAGAAACCAAACTGAAAGGTATTTCTAGTAAAGGAACAGGTTTGTTCTTATAGTAAAACAATCTTAGCTCAGTGGCTCATTCTTCTAAAAGAACAGCTTTTGGATAAGTATGAAAATACACCACTGTGTTTAGATTGAGCATACAATGAATTCCCTAAAATGGTTCTCATGCATTGATTCTTTTTTGCTTGTTTGTTTTTGTTTTTATGCTGTGGAACACCTAACTTTTAAAATAAAAGTGAGTCTAAGGCAACAGGATGAATGAAGTCACACAAATGCCCACTCACCTCCCATGATTTTAGATTGGCAGTTAATAAACTCCGGCTTCCTGTCCGTGAGGTACCTCTGGCAGGTGTGGTGGAGGATCTGGAAGAAGGTGCATTTTTCTGAGGCTGTGCTGGCTACCCACTGGTCAAAAGCATTTTCAAACAACAAGTCAAACTCTGCAGAATCCTGGAAAAAAACAGTGACATAACTACTGATCTCAATGTATAAAAACTGCTGCTTCTATCTTATGCCCAACAAAAGACTCATAAAGGCAAAACATCCTTCAAAACTAATCATAAGGTTAATCTTTTTTTTAAACTATGTTTTTATAGATTTTTTTAGAGAGAGAGGAAGGGAGAGGGAGAGAGAGAGATAGAAACATCGATGAGAAAGGAACATTGGTCAGGTGCCTCCAACACCCCCCCTACTGGGGATAGAGCCCACAACCCTGACCGAGAATCCAACCGGTGACTTTTTGGTTCATGGGTTAATGCTCAACCACTGAGCTACACCAGCTGAGCAAGGCTCATCTTTATTAGCACCCAGGTGCATGGAGAATCCACCTTTCTCTGTTTATCAAGTAAACCCCAAACCTTACAGTATTTACAGATGTCCCTAGGAAGCTAGTATCACAGAAGTCCCTGTAGCCTACCACACATTGACCTGTGTCAGAATTCAGACTACATATCATCCTCCCAATTACTTGAGACATAATTTATTCAGGTTCTCAGCACTAACCCATATTAATCTTGCCCCTAATCTTTTGCAGGAAAAGATCCCTCCTATTTTAGCATATAGTTACAATTTACATTTTCTTTTTCTTCATTATTGATGTTTTGTACGGTAAATGCATGTGAGCAAAAGGGGTAAATCTACTTTGAATAAAGAATTATCAAAAAATGTTTCTCATATTAAATACAGTAGACTCCTAAACTTGTAAGGATTTATTTATTTAAGTAAATAAATAAATTGGTGGCATGAGGAGATAAACGAAGCTTAGAGAAACATGGCTTTTCATATCGACAGCCATGGACACGAATCTGAATTCTGGTATTTGCACTTTGCTGATAAACGTATTACTGGACATAGCATTTCTTCAATCTGCATCCCCTTAGGTTCCTGTATCAAACATCACGAAAAGCTTTATAATCCCCCATAAGAAGGTAAATCAGAAAGTCTTATTTGTGTAACCGAAACAGAGAAAAATGATTCAGACAACCATCACCACTGCTAAGGTTATTAAAAGAATCATCGTGTGAAGAGACGGCCTTCGCTCAACACTCCACAGGCCACTCACCCGATTAGGATCGATGCCATTAACCTGGCGAAGCTGCTCGAGCATCCACTGTGATCTCCGCACAAACGACGTGGAGCCTTCAAACTGTTTGACCTTCGTAATGGACGCCTGTGTAGGTTTCTTGTTTGTCACTGCCAAGAAAAGACCACAGATTAGTGGGTGTGCAGGTTGGTTTGTTCCCTGTCAGTGGGCTTCTATCTCACACCTACATGCACATGCAAAATGAGAATGAGAGAAGAAAAAAATACTTATACATATATCTATAAAATAAAAAAGTAATATGCTAATTAGACCGGATGTCATTCCGGATGTCCTTCCAGACGAAACTGGGGCTGGAGGGATGCCCAGGTCTCGGGTGCCAGAGGGAAGCTGGTGCCAGCAGCTGGGGGAAGGAAGGCCTACTCTTGCACAAATTTCATGTATCGGGCCTCTAGTATATATACAGTACAAATACACACACACACACATACACACACACACACATATAGATCTATCTATTGAGAGAATGAATATGTGTGTCTTTGGTGAGGGGTGAGGTCAAAGACATAGAAGTTGTAATCGCTACTCTCGAGCAGTTACAATACAGTTACGATTGTAAGGGCTGCTTTGTTTATGTCTTCATCCATTCAAACTGAACACAGCTTAACCCAATAACACCAAGCATCTTTAATGGAGGCTACAAGTGTGCAATAACCAATTGCAGGGAAAGAGGCATACAGGGCCGACAGGCTCCAGGTAGGGGTCAGTGGGAAAGGCTGAATTTTAAAGGAAGTTCCCCTAAGAAACTGCAATGCATATTTCTAATTACCTAGTCCAGTGTAAATATTTTAGGTTTTAGTGATAAGGAGTAACACCTCATTTTTTTTTTTAAAAAAGAACCATTTGGCTTTAAAATATAGTCTAGTTTGTATCAAGTTTGCAACCGATTATGACTTTATCTGGCATTCTTGGTGCTCCTGCTCCCCCCGAGTATGAATTCCTGAGGTCATACACCTGCAGGACCAGCACAGTCCCTCCGGCCAGCCTTAGTCATGCTGACAATAGACAGTGTCACCTCTCAGACAGAAGTCAAGCACCAGCCACCAGGAGGGTCACTTGGAATATTGTTGTATGTCGGCTTACTTCATGACTTAGAGCCTCCTAGGTGGAGAGGTAAGTGTTTTGAAAGGGCTTTCCTAGAAGTTCCTATGAGCCTTGGCTGCGGGGATTGTAAAACTTAATAGGAATGATGCTATTAAAGAAACTAGGAAGAATGGAAAGCACTACTTGTCATAATGAATTCTACCTTAATAAGAATTAAGAATGTGTATCAGTGGCACATTCTTTCTTTGTTTTAAATAACCCCACAGATTCCACATTTTCAAATAATTATGCAGATGCTCAACAGATGGCAAAAATAATCCTTGAGGAATGAAGGACAGAGAGCACCTACCCGAGTCCCGGCTGGTGGTAAGCCTCTCCTTTCATGCACGCCAGCGTCTGTTGTGTTACAGTGTCTGGGCCAGGAGAGCAGGGACTCGGAGAATGAACTGTGGGTCCCTGCCTTTAGGTTTGGTGAGAACCCCTGCGGTGTGGTTCCAGGACTATTTTTATGACTTCCATACAATCTCATCCCTTTACTCTTAACCAGAATTTAGCAATTATATTTTTTTAAAATTTCAAATAGTGCTTAGGCTTATTACCCATTATTTCCGTTCTATTTGGCTGAAAGCTTCTGAATGCTTCACACCAATTACATTTATTTTCATGGTTAAAAAGTCATCGTCCCCTTAACACCCACAATCAGAGGAAATGTATGGTCTTCTATTCACAAATGGCCTCTCTGGCCTTCAGCTCCAAGTATAAGCCTGTTAAGTCCCATTAGGAATAACTATTACCAGTCTGCTCAGGGCTTTGTCCATCCATTTAATTCAATTCACTTACCCTTTGTGTCTCCTATGACACAAAGGGAGATCTAATAGGTTTCTCTGAATAGTCATGTCCTATTCTTGTGTTTTAATGTTAAAGTAAACAACACACCTGGAATATGTGCAGGCCCTAAAATGTGCTTAAAAGATTAAAGAATGCTTTTCAATGACAGGAAAACATGGGTTCCTGTATTAGACTCACATCCCTAAACACAAAGAGGATTTCCTCCTTTGTTTAGGTAAATCACTCGGCATTTAGGCATCCTGGGGAACATGAACATTTTCCTTGTAACTTTAGTTAAAGTTGTCACAAACCATTTTTACTTCTGGTTCATTTAGTATTTGCAAGTCGTTTACAGCATTATAAAAGCTCAAACACAATGCAAGATCGCTGTGGTTTTTGGCACTTTTAGCATTGACATTTTACAAAGGCAAGTTCCACTGGAAGCTTGTCGCTGAAATGAGAAGTGCGGGAACCCCACCCACATGACAAATGCCCCACAGAATTGCTCAACAGCGATCACAGTACAGAGCGGTCATTTTTAATGGAGGCAGTTACAGCTCCATCCAGTCCTGCCTTCCCCCCCGTATAGGCTTATTCCTTGCCCAGTTCTTGGAATCTGGGTAGTGTTCCTGGGCACTGAGCCCGTTTTGGTTTAATTTTTGTTTATTGTTATTATTTCCAGCATCTCAGTTTCTATTTTGAGGCAGGTGCCTTAAAATTATTACATACACATACTACTGTTGTGATTCTGACAATATCCAAACTGTTATTCCCTTAACATTTCCCTTTAAATACATTTGCTTTTTTACTTAAATAAGTTCATGAGAAAAATATATGTTAAAGTCATAAATAGATACAGCTCTACCTATATTAAATAGACAATAATGTAAAAAATATAATTGAAAAATATAATAAAATCATAAATGCTATGAATTTCAAATTAGAGGGTTGTCAGGGGAGGGCGTAGTGATAAGGAGTAATACCTCATTATTAATACCTGCTGTCTGCTCTACGGTAAAATGGTGATTAGCAAGTATAGCCAGGTATTTACAACTATCACAACATAGGCATTCTCCTAGATATAATCAAAAAGCCTAGCGGGAAAAGGCTTCTTTAAGACTACTGCTTGATAAGCATGAGAACTCACTCAGTAAGTCAAGTGTTAGGGTTATCCAAACTTAATGCTGTTTTTCATTCACTCCCACTCCTGGCACCTACTGCTCTCTATGGTGGCATCAGAGGAAGGCAGAAGCATGTGGGCCAACCAAATTCAGGTCCTTCTGCTACCAGTTCTGATAAAAAGAATGTGGTTTCCATGGCTGCACGCCTCCTCTTCAGCCTCCATGTAGACTTGATCTACATCTCAGCTGTAGTTAAGAAGCAGTGATAAGAGCTATTACGCTTGGAATATCATCACTCAGGTAGTATAACATCTCTGTCTAATGAACTAATGGCCTAGCAAGGTCTTTTAAAAAATGGTCCCTCCAGGAAACATACAAAAATAAGACACACAGTCAAGGGGTAGAGACCACCAGCCTTGCTTTTGCCCAATCAGAAAAACTCTATTCAATTAGAAAGCAATATGCAGGACAATAGCAAAGCACCATCTTAGATCAAATGTGGTCTTGCAGTGAGTCAGGAGTTGGTGAAGGACGGGACAAAGATTGATGAAGAAAAGAAAGACAGAAATGCAAGCTATTTGCATGTTATGCAAAACAGTAGAGGAATGCACACTGCCAGTGATTAAAGTGGCTAATCGTCCATTTCTAGGTCCAATGGCTGAGAGATTGCTTTAAAAAAAGTCATACTTTTCCCCCTACAATCTCATTATTCACAGCATCATTTCTGAGTCCCTCCAAACAAGAAAATCAATTCTGCCTTAGATACAAAATATCCAGTCTCAGTCTTTAAAGGAAACAATCAGCATATAAAAATGTTACTTTATCTTTATATCCTCTATCTCATTTTTCATAGTTATTTTTAGATATTTACTAACATTTGCACAAACATTTTTTATCCACATTAAATTCAGATTGAATCATTTTATAACTTTACTAGAGGCTCGGTGCATGAAAATTTGTGCAGGGGGGGGGGTGGTCTCTCAGCCTGGCCTGCCTCCTCTCACAGTCCAGGAGCCCTCAGGGGATGTCAGCAGGAGGCAACCGGGCTGATCAGGGGAAGGCGCTGCCCCCATCACCCCACTGCTGCTGCCACTGCCAGCCGTGGTGGCTATGAGGCCTGAGCCCTGGGCCTCGCAGCCGCTGGGGCTCATGGCTGCCTGAGCCCCAGGCTTCACAGCTGCCTGAGCCCATGGCTGCCATGAGCCCTGGGCCTCGCAGCCACCGGGGTTCATGGCCGCTGTGAGCCCCAGGGTCTCGTAGCCACTGTGGCTTTGTCCGGATAGACATCCGGATGGATGTCCAGAAGACGTCTGCCCTAATTAGCATATTACCCTTTTATTAGTATAGATGTGGTCATTTCTCTCAAAACAAACAAACAAACAAACAAACAAACAAACAATCCAAAGGTGCTGAAGAACAAATTGCATCTATACAGCCTGATGTTGAGACTAATGGCACCTACGTACCTAAGTAAGATACCTTAAAATTTCTCCATGCTTAGTTCTAGTATGATCTTATAGATAAGCAAAGGTCAGCATTTTGTGGTATGCCTTAGCTCTGCTCTGCTGGAGTCTAATGACCAGAAACTTTGATTTCAACAAGACTGTTGATGAGAAATAAGCAATTTAGAACAAGGAAAAAAAGTGATGTCCACATAGAATCTTATTGGGGCTGCTCTTTGGCTGTGTCAGAGGTGACTAAAAATAAAACCCTCTGAAATGTGGTTCAGGAAATAAAAGAAAGATCGAGTATGCCTCTGGCTGCTTATGTGATTAAAAAAAAAAAAAAGGCTAACAGGGAAAGGTGAGAAATGATTATTTAGAACTGGTTTCCTAATGCTCTTCCCAAACTCTAATGTCTAGGTGGATTTAATAATATCTATGGAGAAATAAATATCAGGTTGGAGGCTGTATCAGCAATTTTATCTGGTGAGATGGCTGAATGTTTACAAAGCTTAGAAGCAAAAATACCAATATTGCTACTTCAAATACATTCAGAATAGAGAAACACCATCACGGCTGTAGTTAGTGGGAAATAGAGCATGTGCGGTCACCATGGCATTGATCATTTGCTTATCATAGTATTTCTCAAAGCATGTCATTATTTAGGACATAGTTTAGACTTCATGCCTCCAATTAGACCAATTCATGAAATGGCCAAGTTTGTCTTTGGGGCCCTCTCCTTCCTCTCCCCTCCTGAGGTGCTGGCCAGATTGCTGACAGGACCCAAATGAGCCTGAAACGAATTCTTGAATCCTGCATGTTTTTAGAAAAAAAAATTTTAATCCAAACAAACAACAGACACAACAACAAAAATGGTGACATTTCAGCCTGAGCACAAGCCAGTGGTGAAGAATGTAGGATGCCATTTTTTCAATAGTCCCTGCTCTACTAACTCTAAGGGGGAGGGGTGGGATGGGGAGGAAGCAGGGCAGAGGGTTTTGAGATATAAAGGAGGACCTCCTTAATCTACAGAAGAGATAATCACAAAGAAAATTTGCCACACAAAAAATTCCTTATTTGGTACCACTAGTTTCTAGGCTTGGACCTACATCACACCCTCATCTCCAAATTGCAGGAGGAAGAGAGGAGGGGAAGGAGATTGCAAGTCTACGAAGTTCCTCCAAACCGATACTGAAAAAGCAACCATTTATATGGGAAATTGCTTTCATGAGCAGAAGTCTGGGTAAGTCATTTAGTGGAAGGAGAAGAATAAGAAATATCTTGCATCAAGCATTCCTTGGGAATGATGCTCTTAATATGAAGGTACAGCACCATATGGAGGGTAGTTAACAACTACATATTAGTAGAGCAAGCAACCACCCTATACCAACTTTATAGGAAGTACTACTGGTTATAATATTTCCAAATTACCAAAAAGGAGACGGTATTATTTTGAAATGTGCAAGTTTTATGTCACATGCCATTATGAGATTTAGTTGCAACTTCTAAAACCTAATCTATTCTAATTTTAATCTTCTTTACCTTGTTTATAGTTTTACTTTTTAAAAAAACTGTAAAAATAGGTAGCTTTTTATTTTGAAAGGGTAGTCTACCTTTCAAGTCAATGACAGACTGGTTCAGGTACACTCTCATAGGTAGTCTTGGGCTGTTAAATCTTTAGTCTGAAATCAGGAAGCTTAATCCCCAGGGGGCTCTAGTTCCCCACAGCAAGCACTGCCCTCTCCAGACTAGCACCACCAAGACTTCAATACTGTAAACTGACACAAGTGCCACTTCAGGTATGCATGCACAAATGAATGAGTGAACAAATGAATGAACGGCTCTCCAACAAAAGGAGAAACAGTTCTTGTTCCGACCAGAAATCATGAATATACCACAAATTCAATTGTTCCATTGTTTTGTTTTCAGATCAAGCCACAGTTTGAAGGGATTTGAACTATTTCCTTATTAGAGAAGAGCAGTATCTGAGAACTAGGGAGAGTAGAGAAAATGGTAAAAACCAAGAAATTACAGAAATATCAGGAGACTAGGAGATAAACGTGGGGTTAATATCTCTTTAAAAACCCATTTTGCTGCAATCCTTATTCTAGCAGCATCTCTCTTAAGTGATTATTCTGTTCGTTTCAGCCTCCCTGTAAACATGATTTCAGGCTTGAGATACAGCAAGCCAAGGCTTCCCATTGTGTTTGATGTTTTTAACTTCTAAGGACTTTTCCCCATAGACCAGAGGAGAAAACCAATTTGCATACATTTTGGGTGAAGGGTAAACATACAACGAATTATAAAACTGGGTTAATATTAGTTGCTGTGACTTCAGACTTTCTTTTTTTTAAAAAATATATTTTTATTGATTTCAGAGAGGAAGGGAGAGGGAGAGAAAGATAGAAACATCAGTAATGAGAGAGAATCATTGATCAGCTGCCTCCTGCATGCCCCACGCTAGGGATCGCGCCCGCAACCCAGGCATATGCCCTAACCGGGAATCAAACTCTGACCTCCTGGTTCATAGGTCGATGCTCAACCACTGAGCCATGTAGGCCAGGTTGACTTCATACTTTCTATGGAAAGGGTATAACATGTAATCTATCCTATATAATAAAAGGCTAATATGCAAATAGACTGAATGGCAGAACATCCGGAATAACCAGTCACTATGATATGCACTGACCACCAGGGGCTATGTGCGGACCATGGCGGGCGTTAGCCATGGCTGGATGGTGGAGCAGGTGAGTGGGGGCGCCAGACCAAGGCGGAGCGCCGGTCACTGTCATCAGGGAGAGCCTCTGGTGGTTACTGGAAATTCTTTGCTCCTGCGTGCTATGGTCCCACCCGGCACTCACACCTGCTGCTGGCATCTGCCCCGCTTGCACCCACTGCCAGTGCAGGCCCCACTTGCACCCGCAGTAAGCACCGGAGCTGCTGCTCGCACCTGGCACTGGTACTGATCACTTGGTGCCATCAGCAGATGCAAGCGGCAGCTGCAGGCCCTGATCGCCCCTGAGGGTTTCTCCACCTCCCCCTGCTCCTGAGGGATAATCAGGGCAGCAGTTGCCGCTTGCACCCGCTGATGGTGCCAGCCCCACTCACACCCGATGCTGGCTCCGTCCCCAATCGCTCGGCATCATCAGCAGGTGTGAGGGGGGGGCAGCGCTGTCAGTGTGTGGGATTGGCGGCAGTGGGAGTGGGGCTTCCGGCAGACAGGGGACTGGGGACCGTGGCAGGAGGGGCTGGGCGGGGCCACAGAAGATGGGCTGAGACCTGCCCCTGTGCCTATCGCAGCCTCGCAGCCCAAGGTTCCTTTCAAGGTGCACGAATTCGTGCACTGGGCGCCTAGTATAGTATAACTGAAACAAGCAAACAGGCCCAAGTCAAGGGATTAAATGCCTAGAGCTGTGAGAACTGTGCTGGCTCTGAAAGAGATGAAATCCAATACCAAATACTGTAATATCTAATGGAGATGACAGAAAGGGTTAACTACACTCTGAAAGTCATATTCTGTTCTTACTTCCTCAATTCTGGGCACAGTTGTAAATATCATTTTTGATCTATTTTTAGGAGAGGTTTACAAACAGAGAATCTAAAGACAAAGACATAAAAGAAGCAGCAACCTGCCTCAAGAATGAATTAAATTATTACACAAGAAGCTCAAAGGCTGGGAGTAAAAACTTAAAAAAGAGGTTCCTTCAATATTATACTTTCCTTTAACATTAGCCATTATATACTGAAAAGTATAGGCCAAACAGCAACTCTCTTCAGGAAAATGTCATACTTGGTAGAAATTCAATACATATTTAACCTGGGAGAGTTGCTAAAAAGCCTTCTTAGAGCTCAAATACTCCTTCCAGTGAGAAAAGATTGAACCATTTCTGCAGTCTCCACTTCCTTGTCCCTCAGCAGCTCTGAAGAGGGGCACTCTCTCACCCGGATACCCTGCACCCTACTGCTGAGCACAATCTTTTTATTTATTTATATTTTATTGATTTTTTTACATAGAAGAAGGGAGAGTGATAGAGAGCTAGAAAAATCGATAACAGAGAAACATTGATCAGCTGTCTCCTGCACATGCTCCACTGTGGATGTGCCTGCAACAAGGTACATGCCCTTGACTGGAATCAAACCCGGGACCCTTCAGTCTGTAGGCTGACACTCTAGCCACTGAGCCAAACCGGTTAGGGCCTGAGCACAATCTTTTAAAATATGGATCACCTTCAATATGAAAAGAACATTCAGAGAGAGAGAGAGAAAGAGAGAGAGAGAGAGAGAGAGAGAGAGAGAGAGAGAGAGAGACTCGAAGGAAGCAGAGCAACAGAGAATTTTCTAATGGACTAGGTACTAAACATATAATATCACCAGGTTTTTTAAAAAACCAAAGCTGTTATTACTTAGCAAACATAGCTGTCAAATATAATTGCGACTGTCAGTCAATGACAGATGTAGCTGGTATCTCTGCTTTCCTCCCTCATCACCACCACCACTACTTTCCCAATACTTTTAATAATACATTTTATATTAGGGTGTACACCACTGAAGTTCTAAAAGCAGTGAATGATGTCACTAAGAACTTGTCATCTTCACTCTTTACTCTGTTAAACTGGGGAATAAAATCTGGCAACATGTTTTGGGTAAAACGAATACCAATTATATCAGTATACAATTAAAATTAGCTTAATTTGTTTTGGTAAACTCGAGGCAATATCTACTAAAGTTAAACATGCATATACTCTATGATTCAGCAATTCTAACCCTGTATCTACACAACAAAAATGAGTGCTATGTCCCCGCTTCTGCTGGAAACAACCAGAAATGGACAAAATATCTTACCTAATAATAGACAAACATGTAAATTGACCGTACCTCCACTACACCAGCAGCCAATCAGGAGTGATATGCAAATTAACCCAACAAAGATGGTGGTTAATTTGCATACACAGGCGCCGAGTGACAGGGGCGGGCGGGATGCTTGCATTGTCACCATTTTGATGATGCAGGTGTTCTGCCCCACCCCGGGTCTCTCAGGGCCTCTGGGCAGCGTGGGAAGGCAGGGCTGGATTGGAAAGAGGCGGCTCTGGGGCCTGAACGAAAAGGGGCTGGGCTGGAGTGGAAAGGCAGTAACGGCAGCCAGGGAAAGGAAAGCCCATTCTAGCATGAATCTTCATGCATCGGGCTTCTAGTATGAAATAATGAAAGACAGTGACCCCTGTGATATGGGAGATGGATGAGGTGAGCCTTATAATTGCCCTTGTTTACTGCTTTGGTAGAGTTTTCCAGGCTGTGGCACAAGGAGGAACCCAGGCAGAGACTGGCAGACTGCCAGAGTTGAAGAGACAGAGCTCAGAGCCCAGGGAGACCAAAGTGATAAAGAAGAGAGAACTCCAGAGATTCTGCCTTGCGTATTTAGCTGAGTACTTCTCACCACTTGTGTGTTAGGAGGTGATCTGAGGCCAGAGAGAGAACCACTCAAAATGAATAGGGGAAATAATACTCCATGCTCACACAGGGCTGGGCATAGTGCCCGTGCCCACCAGCCAGACTGGAAAACTAGTGAAATTCACAGCAGGATCTTGCCCTATTCGTGAGGAATAATTAGTCCTAGATTGAACAATGCTTGCTTCCAAATGACAATGTAGTATGCAGTTTATAACATATGAAAAAGTAAAATGTCTGACAACAATAGCAAGAAGGTCAGGATGGGAGAAAGGGAAGTGAAGTATTAGAAGGTTCCTATACTATACATAAAGCAAGTTAAAGATGTATACATACTCTAAAGCAATCAGGAAAATTAACGAGTTTAGCTGTGGTGGTTAATTTTATGTGTCAACTTGGCAAGGCCATGGTACCCAGATATTTGGTCAAACATTATTTTGGATGCTTCTGTGAAGATGTTTTTGGATAAGATTAATATTTAAATTGGGAGCCTGGCCAGTGTGGCTCAATGGTTGAATGGTTGCCCAGGAACCAAGAGGTCACTGGTTCAATTCCTGGTCAGGGATCATGCCCAGGTTGCAGGCTCGATTCCCAGTGGTGGTGGTGGGGGGGTGCATGCAAGAGGCAATCAAACCATGACCTCCTGGTCCATAGGTCGATGCTCAACCACTGAGTTACGCCAGGTGGGCGAGTGTTTTAAAAAATTTTTTTTAATCGGGAGCTCTGAGTAATGTAGATTGCATTCCATAATGTGAGTGGGTCTCATCCAATCAGCTGAAGGCTAGAACAGTACAACAAATTGACTTCCCCAGAGCGAGAAGGATGTATGCTAACAGTGGGTATGAGCTGGGGAGGAAGAGGATAAGGATGGGAGACACCGGCAATACTATCAACAATAAAAAATGTCTATTTAAAAAATATTTGCATACCTTACAATATATGTCATACCTTAATAAAAAGTAAACCAAAATAATAATGATGATGATAATTATGGCAGGGTTTGAGAATTGCTACCAATTTGAAATCCCTAACCCTGGTAGGTAACATCTCAGCACTTGTCCCACTTAGGGGATTCCAAAGTTGCTGTAATAAAACCACACCACCCACAAACAGAGAAACAGTGTGCAAACCTGGAAATGGTATTGGGCCATTTGAGCTGCCATAACAAGGTGTCACAGACTGGGGCAATTATAAGCAACCTAAATTTATTTCCCATAGTTCTGGAGGGGCTGGGAAGTCCAAGATCAAGGTGTCAGCAGATATAGTGTTTGGCATGATCCCACTGCCTGGTTTATAGCTGTCTTCTCCACTGTGTCCTCACATGGCAGAAGGGGAAAGGGAGCTGTCTGGGGTCTCCTTTTTATATGATCCCTAATCTTATTCATGAGGGCTTCACATGTATGACCTAATCAACTCTTAAAGGTCCCCACCTCCTAATACCATCACATTGGGATTTAGGATTTCAACATATAAATTCCCTTCCCAGAACAGAAGGGAATTTATTCAATGTAATTCTGACACTTGCTTTTATAAAAAAAATCTACCTGTGGGACTTGTAAGTATATCTTATTTGCAAAATTCTCCAGTTGGGTTCATGGTCCTCTTCCTGTCCAGATCTTCTAGAACCTTTCTCCAACTCCCCCTCTTCCTCAAAGCTTCCATTGCTCCCTCTTTTCAGACTTTTTTCCCCTCTACCTGTGAATGTGCTTAATGTTTTCTTTTCCTATTACTATGAGAATCTTGTACAGATAAGGCCAGTCGTCAAGCCCTATCCATTCTTTTGAGAAACGTGGTGGTGAAAGGAAAGAGTTGTATGCGCCTAGTGCCTCTACTTCTTTACTACCCACTCACCACTCAACCCATCAATTCCCTGCCACATTATCACCTCTCCAAAAACTCCCCATGAAAGTGAAAACACCTCCAAATTATAAAACCCAATGGCTTTTTCTTCTGTCCTCATCTTTCTTGTTTAATTGCACCCCTCCCTATAATCTAGCCTTCAGGCATTCTTTGGGCACAACAAGCCAAAGCTCAAAGGTGGAAAGAGCATGCTTGACATGTTCAAGGAGGAGAAAGAAGACCAGTGTAGCAAAATACTGAGAAAAGGAAAAAGTGAATGAGGTCATGGATGCAAGCAAGTGCCAGATTATGAAGGCCCTGGTGTACAAGGCTTTGTAAGCATGAAACAGGAGTGTAACAAGATCTGATTTGCATTTAAAAATGTATTAGCCAACTGCTGTTGGGCAAATAAGTCATGGCAGAAGTGTGCATGAAAGCAAAAACACCACTTAGGATCTTGTACTACAGTGGTCCAGGAGAGAGCTGACAGTGGCTTAGAGCAGATGGCAATAGTGGAGAGAGAGAGAAAAGGGAACAGCATCTCCCCCTCTCCATAGCTGTTGACCCACTTCCACTTGGAGGAAATCCTCAAAGTCAGTCATCACCAAGTTCTAGTCATCTTCATACCCCAAAGCCTAGTATACTATAGGCCCTTGTTTATTGAACATTGAACATCAGACTTTGTTAAAAATTATGCCTCTGTGTACTTCATAGCACCTTGTAGGGTGCCCTAATCAGAGTTCTAACTCAAATATGTATCACAAGAAATATCACCATTCCCATCAGAAATAATCAAGGACTTACTCTATGTACTGATGACTGTGGTTAGTAAGATCTCACCCACTCGACTCTCTCTTTGGCTATGCCTGTTTTCCTTTCTGGGTCATTTAAGGAAATGTGGGGAAGAGAAATAAAAAGAATAACCAGGCGCACCTGACTACAAATTCTGACTTGGTAAAGAGCTGCTCCTCTTGCAGAGAAAGTCAGTTCCTCGGTGGCTTCTGCTGCAGATTCCAAGGCGGAGCACATTGTTATGTACTTCATTGGTATTTATGTAACAACCTACAAATCATTTCTGAAATAAATGATGCCACTTGTGTTAAATGACTGCTTCCTAAGAAAAATCCCTGGAGATCTTTCAACAGCACAGCCTGGACGAACATTCAGAACAAAAGGAATAAACAGCAGACCCTCTGGTGCTGAATGAATGGTAATATGCTCAGATTTCTCTAATTCCCCAGTGGTAATTTCCACATCCATCAGACCAGAATTGGAGGACAAACTGTCCTAAGGAGATGAGGCAACTATTGATACATCAGCTCTTCTCAGAACTCAGCCGGTTATGATGTCCACAGGCCTCCACTTGCTGGTCCCAGGCTTTCTGCCCTCTCCCTCAGACTTCTGATCTAGATCAGAGGTTATTCAGCTAAAGCCAAGCTGAATCAGACAGCAGTCACCATACTGGGCCATCGCTCCATGCCAAAGAGAGAAGCCGCTGCTCTCAGGAAATGCTGAATGTGGTCACTTAACCTGTCTCCCTGGGGCTCAGAGATAGAGCTCCCAACCCTTGGGAGTATACCCTTTGGAGTGCAGTTCCTCAGTTTTACTGGATGTCACTGTGCCTCTTTCACTATGAAAGTAAAAGCCATTATCTAAAAAAAAAAAAAATGAATTGCAGGAGCAAGCATTATGGATAGATGGAGTTTATGTGAGGCAGAGAATACATTTATTGAAGGAGTATGCATGCCAGTAAGTGGACCCACTAACTTTGAATTCTCAAACTGTTTGCATAATATTAATTTGATATCTAAACTTCAGTCTATGTTGAGTGAAATTTGGGGCAGAAGTCACCAATTTTGCATTGCAAGGTAATTTATGATAGTTTTAAAACTAAACTTAGCACTTATAACCAGGGGCCAAATATGTGAGTTCCTTAAATCAACAAAATACTAAAAAATATGACTTATATATTGGCTCCTCAAAAGCAATGCTTTGCCTTCTTTTAATGTACAAGTTCCAGTTCTGTTCAGTTTGTTACACCAATTTGACATAACTAAAGCTCACTTACTGATTTTACATATATGGTTTGCGTTTCTGTCTATATAATCATGATAATACAGACTTATAGAGTCATAAGATATTTATTCTTCATCCCTATCTTTCCTTTGGGCATCTTATCTTCTTAGCTACTTTACATAGATTATTTTTCTAATTTCTTTTACCTCCATAATAATTTATAACTCACCCTAATAGTTAAGACGTTTCATGATGATAAACGCTCTTTTTTAGGTTGTAATTAAAACCATTTGCATTTCACATCTTTTAAGGTCTTCTTATTCAATCACCACCTCCTGTGGACCTCCATGGGTCCTGCTGAGTTCTCCATGCTCCCAGTTAGACATGGAACCAGACCCAAATAGAACCATTTAAAAATGGCCAACACAATGCAGCAACGGCACACTGAGCATTGGATTAGTTTGGATTCCTATTTGGGTATGCTAGTATTTTGTAAAACCATGATGCTGCATGCTTATAGTCTTCTTGTTTATCTATTGCGAATGTTTATAGACCCAATGTTTGGCCACATTTCAAAGAGATTAGAAAATAATAATTGACATTTTAAACTTATTTTTCTCTACAATCCATACCAATATTTTACATCCTATTATGTTCTTTCTGCCATTATTTCTGTATGGCAGGCAAAAGCCCATTTTAAGCTCCTTGGGAGAGAGAAGCTATTTCCCATCCTCACTAAAGAATTTAATACTGTACAGGCAAGGTTTCTGCCTCTATCCTCCTCTCCATCCCCTACTTGCATTCAAAGTATGTACAGTGAAATATCTAGCAGAGTGCCTTGCATACAGCAAGAATCCATACTGAATATGTGTTGAATGAAGGCTATGGATATCCGGGGAATGCAGTTGTTGAAAATGGGAAGTGTGGCATTGGAAATAAAGACACAAAATGAAAGACTTTGCATGAAGTCTGCCTGTGTAGGTGTAATTGGTAGTTTGCCATGGTTTGAATGATTGCCATGGAGAGGATGAGTATGTGCTGTAGGTCTTGTTCTGTCAAGCTATACATCAGGAATGTGCCAGATGACAATGTGAGGGGTCCAGAGGTCATCAGGTCTCTCATAATGCAGTAACCAGCTGAATATTTACTACCTGCAGAAGCAAATGATAGTTTGTGGGTCATTGTACCATGCTGCTATTTTCCAGCCAAACCTCACCAGTGGATGATTCCCGGAGGGCTTATGTTAAGACCAGATCACATTTTCCAAATGTTAGGATCACTAATTCAGAAACTCTGATGTCTTCCCTTAACCTAAATTCCAGTCCATTCAAATATAATGGCCCCGGCCAATAAACTCAGAATATTCACCTTGTTCCACTCATCAGAGGTAGAAAACTTGTAAGACTTTGCCTCTCTGGGACAAGTGAGATACAGGCATTTTATCTACCATATTATGAGTCTTTACTCATAATCTGGTATCTCTTTGTTTCATTAATGGCTGAAAGGATCAACCTCTTTATTATCTCTTCAGATCTCCTTATGGAGGACTTTCTCGACCAGATACAAATTTGCACCAAATTTTCTCCATCCTACTCCACAGGCCAAAATCTCCACTGCCAATAGAGCCATTCCTTAACTAATCTTCGCTGAGCCTTCAGCTTAACTTAGAACCAAGGGCTGCTGGCATTCTGTGAAGATGGAAAGCTCTCCAGGAACTATCAATGTTAAACAGAGAAACAGGGAAACAAAACTATGCCAACATCCTCACAAAGATTTACTTCTCCAAACTCAAATTTTAGTCTATCAACAAATCTACAGACTCCTACCCTCTCTCTAGTATAAACAGGAAGTCCAAGTGGGCCTCAGAGGATACTCATTTGTAAGTAAAACAAAAAAGTAAAATATAAAACAGTATAAAAGACAAATGAATTTTGGCAAGTCAAGAATTACAAGTAAAGTGACAGGCCACAGTATCCAAGTGTTTATTTTTTATTGAATATTTTCTTGGTTGCTGTGATTTCATACCTGTAATCACTGATCATATACGATGCTGGACATGCACATTTCAGACTTCCAAGGCACTTGTGACTCTGTGTAGCATACATCATGCAGCCACCACAAAACTATAAGCACCAGCAAACTGTGCCAATTCTAAGTGGACTCTGGGGAAATGACTGATACACATAAAGGACACGTTAGGGTCTGTTGTTACAAGGATAAAATTAGTGCTTCTCTCGTGCACACTTCCTTTGCTAAGGACATTAATGTCATTGAGAGTTCCACAGGGTGAAGCCAGTGTCCACCCCAGATGTATTGCAAGGCTGCCCTCTCGATACTAGACCATTATCTCTAGGTCCTCACGTTTAGAAAGAAGTCTGTGCACATGGCTCTGAGTGCAAGTTCTCCCCATTGCTGTCAATCCTCTCATCACACGCAGAAGATGCTATCCTGATGGATTGATAAAACCATTTAGAAGACCTGATAATTTCAGTGTAAATTACACAACCTAGTTTTAGAAAAACAAATGCTTAATTCTTTAAGTAATTATTGCAATGGATCATAAGTGTCCTTGGGTACTGAATGCTCGTCTGGTCCCCATCTATCCAGCCTCACTTTCTACTCCACCAGAGCCTTGGCACCACCAAAAAGCCAGGTTCCTCCCAGGGCCTTCCACACATCGTAGCCCGTCCTGTCTGCAGGGCTCTGCTCCATTGAATTCTCAGCCTGGGACGCCTTTAGGGCCACCTCCTGCAAATCTAAACTGTGCCTATCCTTCTCAGGCCAACTTCAGATCCTCCCTCTGCCAGCCTTGCCTAGGCAGTCTAGCCCACACTCTCTCCCCACAACATCTATGATATTTCTCTGTAACACTCATTTTAGAACTTTGCTGTACTAAATCTAATTTAGAAACACAAAGAAAATCACTGTTTGCAAGCAAATGATTTACCCTAAACTGCCAAGTTTTTAAAGTTTAATAGGTTAATCAGACATCTCACATAGAAGAATTTCCACAGATACATCTCCTAGAGCAAGAAAAACAAAGGAAAAAATAAACAAATGCGACTATATTAAACTAAAATGCTTCGGCACAGCAAAAGAAACCAGTATCAAACAGAAAAGGGAACCCACTTCATGAGAGAATATTTTTGCCAACAATATATCTGATAAAGGGTTAATATCCAAAATATACAAAGCACTCATACAACTCAACAAAAGGAAGACATACAACCCAATTAAAAAATGGGCAGATCTAAAGAGACACTTCTACAGAGAGGATATATAAGAGGCCAAGAGACATATGAAGAGATGCTCAACATCACTAATTATCAGAGAGATGTAAATTAAAATGAAAATGAGGTACCATCTCACACCTGCCAGAATGGCTACCATCAATAAATCAACAAATAACAAGTGATAGTGAGGATGTGGAGTAAAAGGAACAGTAGTACGCTGGTGGGAATGCAGACTGGTACAACCACTATGGAAAACAGTGTGGACTTTCCTCAAAAAACTAAAAATAGAACTGCCATTTGACCTAGTGATCCCACTGCTAGGAATATATCCTAAGACGCCTGAAACACCAATCAGAAAGAATGTATGCACCCCTATGTTCATAGCAGCACAATTTATAATAGCTAAGATTTGGAAACAGCCCAGGTGCCCACCAGCAGATGAATAGATACAAAATCTGTGGTACATTTACACAATGGAATACTATGCAGCTATAAAAAAGGATCTCTTACCCTTTGAGACAGCATGGAGGGACCTGGAGAGTATTATGCTAAGCAAAATAAGCCAGTCAGAGAAAAACAAGTATCACATGATCTCACTCATATGTGGAATCTAATGAAGAAAATAAACTGATGAACAAAACAGATCTAGAGACATGGAAACAAGCAACAGACTGACGTATTTCAGAAGGGGGATAACAGGAGGAGATAAAATAAAGAACTTATATGCATATATGCATAGCCCATGGACAAATATTAGTGAGGGGAGGACCTGCAGAGGGGGCAGAAGTGGGGTAGAGAGGGTCAAAGGGGGGAAAAAAGGGAACATTTGTAATACTGTCAACCATAAAATTAAGAGAAAGAAAGTTTAATAGGTTAAACCTTGTTTGTATATATTGTATCATTCTATTCATTTGCTCAGGAAGCATTTTCTCCCATAGTTAGTGCAAAGAGAAGTTTCAGCTAAGTTTTGGGGGAATTCTCAAACATTCTCAATTCAGAACACATGAGGATCCCTCAAATAAAAAAAGCATTACCTGATAATATTGCAGTAGAGTCTTGTTGTTTATGAATTAGTTTTTTGGTACTCTAGGCAAAATTAGATAGAGTTCCTGCTTATTAAAGAGTTTTTAGGTTACATTTAGATGAAATAAGAATCAAGCAAGAGCCGAAACCGGTTTGGCTCAGTGGATAGAGCGTCGGCCTGCGGACTCAAGGGTCCCAGGTTCGATTCCGGTCAAGGGCATGTACCTTGGTTGCGGGCACATCCCCAGTAGGGGGTGTGCAAGAGGCAGCTGATCGATGTTTCTCTCTCATTGATGTTTCTAACTCTCTATCCCTCTCTCTTCCTCTCTGTTAAAAAAAAAAAAAAATCAATAAAATATATATTAAAAAAAAAAAAAAGAATCAAGCAAGAAATGTAATTTATTTCAATGCCAAAGGAGAGTTCAACAGGCCGGAAGAGCCAGGACAGTTTTCAGAGGAGGCAAGTTCCAAAGGAAGACTCAAAGAAAGAGAATAAACAGAATCTGCTAGAGAGAAGGAGGGCTACACACTTAGAATCACTCTCTCAAGTATAAAATGAATTGTAAAAAGCCACATTTCCAGAGGGAAGAGAGTAAAGGTGGAAACAGCCACAATGTGACTGGTTCAGGTTTCTGATGAAATGGACAAAAGGGAACAGTGACTTCCATGTCTGGACTTGAGCCATCGTGGAGTCCCTGTAGAAGGAAGTCAGGGGAGGTCCCTGTCTTCTGCATGACACGTATGTTTTTCTCTTTTGTGCCGAACCACAGCCATGAACTTTCTTCCTTCTTCTGAGGAATCCTCTGGGAAGAGGTTCATTCTGCAGATGCACGTTCATCTCATACTTCCTTGATTGATGGGAACAATGAGGGTGTGGGGGAAGAACTCCTAAGGGCAGTGTCCATACATAACAGACCCAGACATATATGCCCAAACTCCTGTGCACACTCTGTTCTTAAGACAATGTGTCTAACAATCCATAGACCACTGCACCAACCTCAAGGAGCTGGGATGCCTAATACTGATGTGCAGGTGCTGAAGACCTCCACTGTCAATTTTGCTGCAGCATAAACAAAAAAGCACTCGTAGAATTGCAAACTCAATTTAACAATTACTGAGTGCTCCAAAAAAGGCACTTTAAATCTTAAGTAATGGCAATTTTTAAGAGAGAGAGAGAGGAAGAGAAAGAGAGGGAGAGAACCTACTTTATCCTTGGGAAAGTGCTTGCTCCTTCTCTCCTCCTTTTGAGGGTACAAGGAAGATTTACTGGCCATAGTCTGAACTGAGGGGGCAGGCTCCAGGCTGTATATCAAAGCTGGAGTTGACAAGAGGGATAGTCAGTCTGATTCTGGTGTCCAGTGTTTATGCCCTGATGTCTGATGTGTGTTATAATGGAATTCATTATACTACTGGCCTCCATTTCTGGTTCTCCACAGAGAGTTGTTTTAGGCATGTTCAAAAGGTGATTGTCAAAAACCCTTTGCCCCAGTTCCACCCACAGGTACATAGCACATTATGCCACAGGCTCCAGCCTATCCATACCATCTTGGCCACCACGCTTAAAGGCTTTGGAGAAATACAGCTGGAACCCAAATTAGCCCTTAATGTAAACAAGTTCTGTTTACCACAATATAAGCTACGCAGAAAGCTAGTGTGCTTCTTGCATTGCCATGGGTGGAAGGTTGTCTTAATAGAAATAATAAAGTGAATTAAATGGCTATTCATTCAGATATAAGTAAAGAGTGGTTGACTGAGACGACAAAGTGAATTTATGTGAGAACACATAACACCTTTTCTTCTGGGAGTCTTAGATAGGTTGCTAAAGAGTCACAGTCAACCTGTTGTCTCCTGAGAGGGCGTAATGCCCCCTCCTGACAGCTTGTCAGAAGGAAATATTCATTAAAATGGTTCTCCAGTAGAGGCCAAGGTTTCTGGTATTGAAACACCCTGTAGTCCTCACCTGTGCTGTCATGGACTGAAACAGCATTACAGGCCCAGGGTTTGACCTAGAAACCAAGTGATCCCCTCTGCGAAGGAAGCTGCTCTACATGGAAACGAACCTTGTATCATGAGCATTGGACTGTGGCTCACTGAATCGCAGTGGGGACTCTGAGGAGGAGAAGGCCTCCGGCAGAGAGAGAGAGCATTGGGGAGAGGGGGTGAGGGAGGATGCTCTGGTTCTTGTACCCACTCCACCTACCTGTCAATGGGCATTTTAGATATGTGCCTTCAACTATTTAGGTCTTCATTTCATCATTCCTAGGATGAAGCTAGGCTAGAAGGATGCTGTGAGCCCCTCCTAATTTTAACACCCTATGGCTCTACAGGTCACATACATACGTTCTGCACATTAGGATGCCCATTCTCTCAAGTCCAGACTTCTCACTCATGTAGTGAGGAACACACAGACAAAGGCATCATGTAGATAAAAAAAAAAATTAAGGTCAATCTTTCCAAATAAAAACAGAAAATGTAAAATATCTATTTATTAACAAATGTCCAACACACAAAGTATATCTTCAATTTCTTCTACCTAGTCATTTTTCTAGACTCACCTGAAATTCTTAATCAAAGAGACTGTCAGCCTGCCGTTTCCCTCTGCACGGCTGATGAACTGTGGGGGTGAGGGGTGGCCAGGGGAGGTCTCTTGGCAGGAAGGGAGTTTCATAGTGTGAGGAAAATATTCTGTTGGGAGTGGCAAAATGTCATGCTCATAACTTTCCTAAATTTCCCCGGAGGGAATCGTAGCTGAATATGAGATGTTTATGTAAATGTTCTCCTTTGCTTAAGAAGAATTTCAACTGCTAACACTTGGATCATAAAGCAGTGGGGCTATTCCATTCTTCGGGACAAATCCGAAGGCACAAATAACGTTCAGTCGATGAACATTTACTGTGTGCACACTGAAGGAAAAGTGCTGCCCAAGGGGTGAGGGTGGAGGACAGGGAGATGAGATGAGAGGTGGAAATAAGGACAAGGTGATCCAAGGACAGCCCTACTCCTCAGCCAGATTGCCTCTCAGAAAAGAAAGGACAAGTCACTAAGTGCTAAAATACAAGGCAGGACATGATAAATACCATGCCGCTTATTTCTTACCACCAGCAAGCATATAATTAGGCATCTGAAAGAGGGAAAAACACATACTAAATGACGTGGGGGAGTGGGGTGACGGGGGGGGGGGGGGGCGGGGCGGAGTTTGGGTGCATGAAGGACAGCTTCTTTATGAAAGAAGTATTGTCTGAGCTATAGCCAGAAGGATGGATAGGGCCCAGGAGGATCAAGAAAAGAGAAGCAAAGCAGATATGATTTACCCGCCAAACCATCCTTGTGCCTCCATAACTAAAAAGATGGGCCCTACTGACTGGGAAGAGCCACTTTGCAAGAATAGAAATGAGACCACCCAGAGAGCAGCTGATTTCTTTTAGATTACCTTGACCTGGGATGAATCATAAGACAACCATTTCCTGTCCAAGAATCCTGGATACTTCTCTATGCTCAAACTCAATGTTTAGGAAGTAATCTTGTTAAAATACATATTTATATTCAAAAGCAGAGCTCCAAGCTTCCTGGTCTTGCTTCCTGACCTCAGCATAAAGGCACTATTATTTTCTTGAAAAGGAAATTATTCCAGTGCCCCTGCTCAGGATCTAATGACTCCTGTTTGCCCTCAATTCTCTTCCTCTTCTTGAAAGGACAACCATGGTTATAACTCAACATTAGTTCAGGACAGCACACACAGTTTGATGTAGCAGCAGCATTGTGGGAACAATGTTCCTGAGTGAGAACACTATTTTTTGAGAACACTTAAAATCTTACTTCCTTTGAGATCTGTCATTCATTAACAATTCAGCTGCAAGGGCGAGGTTCATCTCATTTAAAAATGTAAGTCAAGAGCCTAAAATTGGTAATTGGGCATTTAATTGGGTCTGTGAAGGCACTTACTGGATTTTAACAGCTTCAACAGGTAATGTTTAAGAACATTAAAAATGAGAGCAATGATGAATCGGATGCAAATGGAAAGTGAATGAATTTTGGCAGTATAATTTAACACACAGCTAAATTTGAGCTGAAAATGTTGAGCTTGGTTGGTTTTCTTAAATTTTCTTCTATGTCAGGGGTTATCAAAATATATTACCTTTTTATGCTTGGCTTCCCCTCACACAAAACTCCAGCTTAAAAGTGTTCAATTCAATTTAGCAGGTATGTATTTGGCCTAATATGCAATCGGTACTGCTTAAGCTTATAGGAAATACCAAGAAGTTTGAACTCTATAAACACGACATGGTTAACCAGTCAAGAGCAGAACCTGACCACTCACCAGGGCATCCAGGGATAGTCAGCAAGCCGTCTGTCAATCGAACGAAATGGCCTTTATATAGTAATCTTTAACCAGCACCTCAAAGCCATTTATAACGATTGCCAGTGCCTGTTGACTCCTTATTCATTTCTAAATTCTATTTTACTTACTTTAAAGCAGGCAATAACATTCATGTGATTCAAAAGTAATATAATGAAACATCTTACTCCCACTGTGTCCATCTACTCCATTCTTTCCCTCTTCTTGTCTGACTCAAATTCACCAATTGCTTTCTTGTTAGGAGGTAGATTTGATATCTGCTTGAGTAGATTTATGTGAGCAATATAAAGTAATAGAGGTGCTATTATGCCTATACCCATTCTTACTGAAATGAAACTGTGATGAAAAGAGAATGATTATAAAAGTACAAACACCTAAAGTTCTCATTATACTGTTTGACCAGACCCATCACATGCCTCAATGTTTATAATGATAAACCTGAGAAAGAATATTGGGAGTCTATAAAAGGATAAAAGTATGTGAACTCTAAAAAAAGAAAACAAACAATAAAAAATGAATAGCCAAGTAAATTTCCACCACAGGAGTCATGCTACTAAAGTAGGTTAGAAAAGAGGTTCTTTTTGTTGAAAAAGAAGAACATTTCTATCTATTCAAGTCATCATCCCTATGAAATAATTAGGAATTAACAATTATGTAGAAAATATGTAGGGTTGGTTTTGTTATGGCCATTTGTATCTTCTCTATAGTCTTTCATATAATGTGAATAGAATTCCCCCTTCTTAAAAAAGAAAAGAACAGAGAAGAGTAAATGTACCCTAATGCTTTTCTTGTAATACATTTTGATATGGGAGTAAATACTTAGTATCAAGATATTATTGATCACAAAAATATCTGCCCTCTTCCTTGTCTATACCAGGCTGACTTTTGGCTGTAGATCAATATTTCTTTTCATTCTCATTCCAAGATCTCATTTGGGACACTTTTACTTACTTGCCTTCATCGAAGATAACTAACTCCCGGGGTTTGCTTGATGGCAATTCTATTATAGTCCTAAACCAATTATTTTAAGAAGAGATGAGGAAAAAAGGAGAGGAACTGTACGAACTTGACAGAATCCATTTTCTTCCTCTTTTTAAAATGTTTCTTGCTTCTCCACATAGCTTTTCTTCCCCTAAGCTCCAGGCACTCTTTTTATAAAAAAGAAACAGGATCTCAGTTGGCAAGCCGTCCCCAGTGAACAATAAAAAGCCCAGCACAGATAATGATTCCCTAACAATTGTAGGGCAGCTCCTAGGGGGCTATGGAGGGAGCGACCTCCCATGGCGGGTATCTGGCTGCCCTGCTCCCAGACACTTACAGCGGCAACATTTGTATGATTTGCTTCTTGTTCCTTTTTGTCTTCTTGGTGGGCCCTCTCTCTCATCACCCATTAAATAGTGACTGTTTCTACCCCTAGGCTTGACAGCCATGTACTCTGAGAAGGGTCTGGCTGCACTTGTAAGAAATGACGTTACTGACCTGACATTCGTCTTCTCAATGTATTTCAAGTTGTCTAGTGCTAAAGGGTACTGGGAGAACATTCTAAAAAAACACACTTCCTACTTCACTATATTGTTTAGAATATTCCCCAGGGAAGCCAGTGGAAAGCCTCCTGCGCTGGGCTCCCACTTGGAACTTGCTTCTGACACAGGAAAACCAAATCAAACAAAACAACACAGTATCTAAAAACACGATCAAAGATTTAGAAAATTTCCCAGAGAACACAAAACCTATTACTAACCCCTCAGGGGTACAATAATACTTGGTTCACTTCCACACAGTTATTCTCCCACAGGTAAGATGGGGACTTTTCCCATCAAAGCCATTGTGTTCAATGGGTGTAGAGAAGGAGAAGTTCTGAAGGGCACAGCTGGGGATGTACAAGAAGTACTAGGACCCGATCCCTAGTGGTGGGACCTGCAGTTTAGATGTGTGACTCATGGCTCCCTGCTATCTGGTACTGGGAATTGGGGCTCTGTATATGAAAATGAGAGGTAAAGGCAGACATGAGAGCAAAAATCTGGAAACAGTCCCATTCCTATTACAATGTAGGTTTTAAAAATGACCAAATACATAAAAGTGGGCCATGTATAGATCAATGGCGAGATTGTGTCATGAACCAACAATTATAATAAACCTAATTCTGTTCACTCACTCCCAAAAGGAAGAGAGGGAGGAGTAGAAATGGCTAGCGGGCAGAGAAGACTTAACAGAGCAGAATGTGGGCAGCTCCAATTTCTGAAAGGTTAGAGGAGTCACATTTCATAAGCTTTTCCACATTCATACACCGAAAGGGTGTTTTCTCATTGCTTTGAGAATCCAAAAACCAAGGATACTGTTTAGATACTATTCTATGGTTTTGAGACCATTGTTCTCACACTCTTCTCCCTTTCCTACCAACCACCTATCTGCCTCCCCACACACCTGACTTTGCAGGCGAGGTTACCCTCAGAGCGCTGTGCAGATATTTTTCCTTCTGAATTTTTCTGCAAATCTGACCAGAACAAAACAAAAGATTGGGCACTCTAGGGGAAAGGCTCAGGCTGAATTCAGTGTGAGTGTGTGTGTGTGTGTGTGTGTGTGTGTGTGTGTGTGATTAACTCAACAGTAAAACTGAGAGGCAGCTCTCACTACACCTTCTTTGGAACTCCTTGACTTCCAGAAACTCCTCATTTTCTGTCAGCCGTAGTGGGAGGCCAGAGCTCCAGCCAGCAGATACAGTTGACATTGGAACACTCCTCAAGTCAGGGCAGGAGAGCAAATCCCTGTGTGGGGAGCAGACTTCAGGAAAAAACTCAAGTCAACAGTTGAGCCTCCAACCAAAACAGCACGAAAAGGCATCTAAACTTTATAGCAGGAAAATGCTTGGAAAAGAAAAAGTTAAGCATGACAAGTCTAAGTAAAACAACAGAGATGACATTCACAAATTTCACATACCTGAATACAGAAACACAACTTACTACTGCTGTCCATTTATAGCCACCCGTGACACGGTGGCATCTGGGCTCTACTGGAATTACCTAAGCTCCTTGAAGGCAGGGGGATAGACTGGGAAATCACTTGACATGGATGCAGTAACACTAACATGGATGCAGTTCTAAAAGCTGATAACCTGGGCTGGCACCTGTGGGCAGGACAACTGTAAAGTCAGGAGCAGGCACAGTTCTGGTCTTCACCCTGGAATGCAGCTACCACATGGGTAGGAAAGAGAAACTGTGCCTACAGGGCCAGTGGTTGGCTGGAGGGACAATGCACATTGTAGACAGGAGAGTATCTCTCTATTCATGGAAAGATTCATTCCAATTTGTCCAAAATTGGTTGCTAGTGGCCTACAGACTAAAAGGTACAAATGAGGTGTTAGTTCTCTCCTCTCCATACCTTATCAGGGTCCACCCCTCACTATTTGTCACATCTGAATCTACCTCAAGAGATTCCTACCCAAAGCAGCCACTGCCCATCAGTGCCCGTCATTCTCCCCTCTTCTGGGTGATTGAGCATAAGGGTGGGGGAGTGGGAGAGTTTCCATATAAAGTGATCCTGGACCCAATCTAACTAACCTTGAGAAGCCTAAACCTCTTGCCTTTGCCTCCTCCTCAGACTCATAGATGGAAACGAGGACCCCCAACCACAGACCTGCCCCACCTGTCTGTAGAGCTCTACTTGCCCAGCCTGCACTGACCTGTATTTATTTACTCAGCTCTCCTTCACATGCCCCAATGGGGCTTTATTTATTTAGTCATTCTCTTCCAGTTCCCTACACCACCCATAGCCGTTTTCAGTAAAACTTCAAAAATAAACAGGTAAATAAATAAAAACCTTACTTTAGGTTTTCCTCAATTTCCCACCTACCTAGTTCTAGCCCACCACCTCTCCACTATAAATTCAACTTTTCAGAGAATCCCTCATATAAAATCAGCTCCACTTGGTATATATAATTCAAATTTACATTCCAAAAATCGATCAACATTTTTGAAACTTTGCATATTTTTGAGTGTGAAATACCATTTCTAAAAAGTGCTCCTTAAGGAAATAATAGTGAATGTGAACAAAGTTTTAATTACATGGCTAAGTGATGGCATTGTTTATAATAATGAAACATGGTTAATAACATCAATTTCCAATAAGAAGAAATTGGTTAAATACATTCTGGCATATTTTCATATAATAGAATACTATGCAATAATTATAATTCTATAACATATTTAATGGGATGGGAAGATGTTCATTAGAAAAGGAAATGTATGTATACTATGTCTCAATTATAAAATCACACATATTTAACTAAACATGAAAGTATATAAAATACAGTATTCTTCTGAGTGTTAGAACAAGATAATTTTTTGTTGTTGTTAAACCTCATCTGAGGATATTTTTTCCATTGATTTTTTTTTTTGAGAGAGAGAGAGAAAGGGAGGGAGCAAGAGGGAAGGGGAGAGGGGAGAAGGAAGAGGGGAGAGTAGAGAGGGGAGAGGGGAGAGGGAGAGGAGACTGGCTTCCTCCCAATTTTCCCTAACCAACTGGGGATCAAACCTGCAACTAAGGTACATGCCCTTGAACAGGAATCAAACCATGAACCTTTGGTGTGAGGGCCGGTGTTCTAACCATTGAACGACACTGTCCAGGGCAAAACAAAATAATTTTTAAAACTTAGAGAGAGAAAGAGAGACAAACATTGATGTGAGAGAGAAACATGACCGGTTCCCTCCCCAACCTGCCCTGACCTGGGATCCAATCCGAAACCTTTTTGGTGTGTGGGATGATGCTCCAACCAACTGAGCCACCCAATCAGGGCCCCATGGTGACTACTTTTAAAGGCTGCGATGAGATATTTTTTAAACTCCCAAAACATTCAGTTTATTATAAAGAAATGATCCACTGCAATTGCTGGCCTGGAATCAGTGAAGTCTCCATCATGCTGTTTTGGTTCCAGAGTTGACTCACTGACCAGTTATTTGTTCTTCCTTAGTGTCTAAATGCCCCTGGGATCCTTCTGCAAAACCTTATGGAAATGTCAGCCTATTCTCCTCAAGATGAATGCCTTTTAAAAATATTTTGAATTGGAACTTTCCCACAACACAAGCTCTTAAATAATTGGCAATAAAAGAACAAAACAGGTTATGTTTAAAAGGGGGGAAACAACTAACACAAAAGCAAAAATCTTATTTTATTAAAGGCTCTCTTCTTCTCTGTAAGAAATAGTCATAGTCAAATGGCAGTTCCATTTTTAATTTTTTGAGGAAACTCCACACTGTTTTCCACAGTGGCTGTACCAGTCTGCATTCCCACCAGCAGTGAATGAGGATCCCTTTTCCTCCACATTCTCACCAGCACTTGTTGTATGTTGATTTGTTGATGGTACCCATTCTGGCAGGTGTGAGGTAGTACTTCATTGTCATTTTAATTTGCATCTCTCTGATGATTAATGACTTTGAGCATTTTTTCATTTGTCTCTTGGCCATTTGTATGTCTTCTTTGGTGAAGAGTCTATTTAGGTCTTCTGTCCATTTTTTAATTAGATTGTTTGTCTTCCTTTTGTTGAGTTGTATGAGTACTTTATATTTTTTTGAAATTAACCCCTTATCAGATGTATCATTGGCAATAATGTTCTCCCATGCAATGGGTTTCCTTTTCATTATGAAGCTGGTTTCTTTTGCTGTGCAGAAACTTTTTAGTTTGATGTAGTCCCATTTGTTTATTTTTTCCTTTATTTCTCTTGCCCTAAGTGTTGCATTGGTGAAAATTCTACTACATAAGATAGCTGATATTTTGCTGCCTCTGTTTTTTTTATGGTTTTACCACTTACATTTAAATCTTTTATCCATTTTGAGTTTATTCTTGTGTATGTTGTAAGTTGGTGGTCTAGTTTAATTTTTTTTTTTTGCACGTACCTGTCCAATTGGTGCAGCTACTATGGAAAACAGTGTTAATTTTCCTCAAATATTTAAAAATGGAACTGCCATTTGACCCAGTAATCCCACTTTTAGGAATATATCCTAAGAATCCCATAACATCAGTCAGGAAGAACATATGCACCCCTATGTTTATAGCAGCATTATTTACAATAGCTAAGATCTGGAAACAGCCCAAGTGCCCATCAGTAGATAAGTAGATAAAAAATCTGTGGTACATTTACACAATGGAATACTTACCCCTTGAGAAAGCATGGAGGGACCTGGAGGGTATTATGGTAAGTGAAATAAGCCAGTCAGAGAAAAAGAAGTATGCATCAGCCACATATATTCTGTGGAGTAAGGTTGGTTGTAGACTTAGCTAGTCCTTGAAAGGCATACTAGAAAAAAAACCCTAATGTCAAAACATGTCTTCAAACATAATTTTAAAAAATTCTGGTTACAACGATCTGAAGGAACACCTGCAAACAGCTCCTGATTTCCACCTTCCACTTACCATGGATATTCAGGAACAGAAGGTACCAGTATCTCCACTTCTGAATCAGCAAATTTTTATTTTAAATTTCAGTGTCACACTGAAGGAACCCTATTTTGTCTTATTTCCCAAAAGAGTGTGATCCTAATATAGCTCTCTTTTCCAAAAGCAATAAAAACCAAGTTTTCTTATTCGAGCCGAGAGTCCGTAACAGATAGCTCTGCTGACGTGGCATCTCAAAGACTACACCCCTCTGCCTTTCCCCCCCGACATCCACGGAGAATGCCTTGGCATCAGAGGAGTTCTCCTGGCAAATCAATCTTCAATGCCAACTTTCCAAAAATATGCATGTACTCAGTAAAGCATGCAGACTGTAATACTATCTACAAGTGCTCCATTTTCATATTTTTGTCCCATGAAATATTGAATTTTAAAGCTCCTTACTGTGCCTTGATGTGTTTTTTGCCTTTGTGTCTAAAGTCACACAAGAAACACATATTTTTAAAGTCCTTCAGGGAAAAGACATAAGGAATCATGCTTCTAAAATTTTGTCAGAAAACACAATGAAAGAAATTGCCTTCCTAGATTTTCCAAGAGTGACTTCACTGCTTTCCCTGTCAGGGATATGCTTTGGCCCAGTCATGGAAAAATCAAGAACTAGTAACAATGTGTCTGTTTGGGAGGAAAAGTGTTAAGTCTTTATCCTGGTTGCTCAGGGCACAATAAAACTTAGTGTGGTATCCCTGTATCTCTGAAAATGTAGAGGATGAGTTTCTGTGATATTTGTTTCTTTACTTTGCTGAAAAAGCACCGCTTTTAAAAACACACAACTGATATCTTTGGATTGAGAGGTTTTCTGAGCTGTTTGTCACCTCTGCCAGATGCTGCTGAAAAAAGGCTAGTCTTTCTACTCTGATGAGGCTTTCTGCCTTCAAAGTAGTAATTGTTTTCTATACTCAAGATTTGGAGTATCTGAAGGCCACAGGGCCAACTGCTAAGACTGGGCTGGGTTGCTACAGGAGAGGCACCTCAGGACCCTGAGAATGCTAGCGATGGCCAGGCCTTAGCGACCATTGCTCCTAGCCCCCTACCTGCACAGGGGTTGGGGTTGAAAACCAAGGACCAGAGAACGGAGGACCTGCCCAGCTCTGGTTCTCCTGGTTTCTCTACTAGAAAGAGCAGTTTGCTCTCCGATATTAGCTCAAGGTTTGCCTTTGCCCTGAATTCTTCCCTATTCATTCTTTTTGGTCCAACCCCATCTTCTCTACATATCTTTGACCTCTAAGTATTTGTTAGATTGAAAAGGACCCTAAAAACACTGGCTATGTGAATCCCCTCTATGACATACATGCACGTGAACTTAGTGACAGGGGATTTACTATGGATGCCCATCGATTCCATGTACAGAAATATATGCACATGTTTCTCAAGGTCCAGAAAATAAATCAGGTTTGCCTTTGACTATCCTTAGATATTTGAATTTAGTCTTCCCGAATTTGCTCTTATTCAGGGTAAATATGCCTGGGTGTTTTCCCTGTGGTCACACACTGCCTTGTCTCCTTACTCATTTGCTCTGATCTCCGATCTCCTCGGCTGGACTAGGACAGTCTGACACATTTTTTGGTATATAACCTCCCGAGTCTTCTACCTGCTCCAAATGATTAGAGTTCATAAAAGATAAGGGACGCATTATCTGTTTTTGATAGTTTACTTTTTGATACAATCCTCAATTGGTACCAGTTTTTTAAATACAGCACAGTGGTGAAAAGCGTGTAGCTTTGGAGTTAAACAGATCCAGCTCCAAGTCCCTGACTTGCCATTTCTTATCTGTATGACTTTAGTTAAGATACTTAATCTCCAACATATGTTAAGTATTCAATAAATGTTGGTTAACATAATAATCATTTCTGAGATTTGATATCTAGACCTCATCAAAAATTCAGATTAGAAGTTCTCAATATTTTACTCAGGGATCTTGGTGGTATTAATTTGCCCTGTCAAATACCAACAATTCAGTTCACCTTCATGATTTGGTATGTAACTTTAAATATTTATGTGTTGTCCAGCATTTTGAGTAGCCTGAACTTGCATCTGATTTTCAGAGTAAGACTAACACAAACCTACATCACTTTACTATTGTGCCACATGCATCTTAGCTAACTCAGAGTGTTAAAAAATTACCAATAAAACAACTGAGACGGACTTGTTTCAGGACATGGAACTAGTTGGTATATAAGTCTGGATTAAAATGCAAGTACCCCGACTCCTAGAAATACCTAGCTGTTTCTTAAATCCAAACAGGTCCTGAAGCTATCTTGTCTATTCCCTGCACCCTCCGCAAAGAGGTGGCCAAACACGTACAATGAAAACATGAGGACTTTCATCTAGTTTCTGCCCCATCCTAAGCGATGTCAGGGCTCAAAGCATAAATATGAACACATTTTGGCAGAAATGTTATTTTCCTTCCACAAATTTATGAGCACTTGATAGTCAAGGCCTCAATGAAAAACCCTCTAAGCTATTATGCTAAATATACCCTTTTCTACCCTTTTGTGCTTTGTTGCAAAATGCTGACCTTGTTAATTTATTGTCAAAAGAAACTAAGAAATTGCAAAGAAACACTGAACAGTATACTTAGGACACCTTGCCACTATTAAATTTATTGTCCATGGTTCAACTTTAATCTCTCTTTTCATAGCAAAAATGAAAAGGTTTATGCTTTAGAGGAAATCACTGTCCTCATCTGGATTAGCCCTCCCTCCTAATATCTATATTTGGATTCAAGTCAGTGGTCTGAAACATTAATGGGCTTTCCATTGAGCCACTACCCTTTTTCTCTTTTTTGTTTTGCAAACAGGGCTTATTAAATTTTTGCTGTAGGCACCAAGAATGAAGAACAGTGAGAATGTGCTGATGTGAAAGATTTCACCAAAGTCAAACAAATCATTTCTGATTTGCCACAACTCCCCAGCAGTAAATGCCCAAAAAAACCCATGTCGTCTGGATGGAAAATATAAATTCCCATCACATAAAACACAATAAAGAAAACAAAAAAAAAAATCACTCTTCTCCTTATACTAGGGGTTTAAGGCAGAGATGTTGACTATAGATGCTTCCCATTAAGTATATTAAAATCATTGTAAAGAACAAATTTTGGTACAAGTACAGCTTGAAGCAAGTGCTACTAGCAATGAAAGAAAGAAATAGGTGTGTATTTTAGGACACATAGCATTTCTTTCTTTTAGCTACTCTCCATCTATCTTAAGCTTACACACACACACACACACACACACACACACACACACACGTTTAATAACATATACTTTAAAGACACACACAATTAAGTTTAATGACTAATCAATGGAAAATATGTAAAGCAAAACTCAATACCCTTTTATTCCTCACAAGTCACAGAAAAGTTAACCAACTCCCAAGTCAAAACCATGAACTACACACATAACTTTACTTGCAGTCTCTCTTAACCTGACTAAAATGACAGGGGGACTTTGTTTTAAAGGCATAAACCTACAAAGGAACAGACAATGGGAGAGAGTGCACATTAAGAAAACTTTGCAAGCTAGAGATCACATGGATAGGTGGTCAGTGACCCAGGAAGGCTCCCAAAAGCTAAAACCCACACTGGAAAAGCTAAAAAACAACACAGGTTATAATAGAGAACCTCTCAAAAGCTAAGGATTTTACGGCACCATGTAACTTTGAGACGGGGATGAAGTAGAGCTGAAATGGAAAGAATGGTTGAAGGTCTGTTCCAGAAGCATTTAGATGCCTCACCTTCTTCTATGCTTCTAAACATGGCACCTGACTTCTCAAACCCTTTTGGTACCAGACACCTCCTACGGTGGGGCAAGGTACTAAAAACAGCTGCTGTTGCATTTTTCTTCAGAGAGAACATTCACGTGCTTATACTTTGTATGTGACCCCCATTTCTCTTTTCATACTCGGCTCCCAGAACCCCGGCAGCCAGACCTTATTTTACAGGCAGAAGACTGGAAAATCCTTCTTTGGAGACTCTTACCTAGACAAGAAGAAAACCACAAGGATGCTGACATCTGGGGTTCCCCAAATGAAATAGCATAGCCAGAATAATACCCAGTAGCATGCTCAGGGCTTCTAATTGGCTTTTAAGATCCTACTTGTCATATGAGCAGACAACCAAGGACCACTGAGCCAAGTCTCCAGTATGAAGTTAGAGACCCAGACAGACAGTCAAAAGCGACTTAGAGGAAGCTATGGGACTGTGCAAGAAGAAGAAAACTTTTAAAAAAATCTATCAGAAAAATAACAAAAGATGATATATTGATAAAACAAGGGCAGGATGCTGTAAGATAGGAATATTCAGAGAAGAAAAATATACTTAGATATTATATATGTATGTATATGTGAATTAAAAAATAACTCAATTATAGAGTTAAAAACTAAAGTTGAAAAAATCTACTCCCCTCCAGAAAACAGAATTGGAAGACAGAAAAAAAAATTAGAGAAACAAATTCAGGAATATCATACTGATCATGGTTCTTTCCAAGGAGCAAAATCCATGCTAGATAGTTTCAGCAGAAATTACTTCTTACAAACCATTAAATAATGCTATTAGTGGAAGGACTAAATAAATAGATTTGGGATGAACTTTCAGTACAACTCCTGAATTATACCAGAGAACGAAGCCCCAAAGGGTGCTTCTACCTCTTCTAACATCAGGAGACTGCTTCCTGTAGTGGCAAACTGCCACATACAGCTGCCAAATCTAGAAGCATGTCATTTTGCCAAGACCAGAGGGTCACAGCTATTGTTATTGGCTCAAAGCCAGAGTGTACCTGCAACAATCCATATGAGCAAAATGGATGGCAAACAGCCTGCTTGTTGACCCTAACCAAATACTGGAATGCCTGCTTATATTGTCGCAGGATCAGGGTAAAAAGCATCTATGATCATGATTGACAACATAATAAGAAGTACAGCTAAATCTAAATTACATCAACAACACTAGCTTCAAAGGAATCTGGGAAACAGAGTATTTAGCATTTTAGTCTCTGTAGTACCCAAAGGTAAAGTAGATGGAAATTGGAAAGGATGTGAGATAATTCACCATATCTATCACAAGGTTCTCAACAAGTGAATAACAAAGTTTCAGAAAGAAAAAAGAGAGGGAAAAAGAGGATGATTAAAAACAAAACAAAACATGGGGTTGATACAGGAGGGGTCACGCAAAAAGTAATTCAAGAAAATTTTTTAAAGAAATAAATTTCAACACTGAGTCCAAGTATAATAAATGAAAAGAGACCACACAGAGATAGATTACTGTGAAATTTCACAACACTGGTGGCTAAAAGAAGATCTTATAAGCTTTCAGAAAGGCAGAAAATATTGCAGAAGAACCCAAATACCTAAAAAAAAACCTTCTGGAAGATATCAAGGGAAAGATGGACAGCAATACAATCTTGGTAGGGGATTTTAATACTCCATTGACATCACTGGATAAATACTCTAGACAAAAAAATCAACAAAGAAACAGCAATGCTAAATGACTACTAGATCAGATGGACTTAAATGACATCTTCAGAACATTTCACCCCAAAGTTATGGAATATGTATTCTTCTCAAGTGCACATGGGCTATTTTCAAAGATAGAACACATATTGGGACATAGGCAAAGTCTCTTCAAATTCAAGAAGACTAAAATAATATCAAGCATCTTCTCAGATCACCATGGCATAATATTATAAATCAACTACAATAAAAATAATTTAAAAAATTAAACACTTGGAGGCTAAATAGCATGCTATTAAACAATGACTGGGTTACCAAAGAGATTAAAGAAGAAGTAAAAAACATCCTGGACACAAATGAAAATGAAAACAAAACAATCCAAAATCTATGTGACACACTGAAAGCAGTCCTGAGAGGGAAGTTCATAGCATTACAGGCCTACCTCAAAAAACAAGAAAAACTGGTAATAAATTATTTAAATCTACAACTTAAAGAATTAGAAAGAGAGTAACAAGAAAAGCCCAGTGTGAGCAGAAGGAAATAATAAAGATCAGAGCAGAAATAAATGACATAGAGACCAAATAAACAAACAAACAAAACACACAATACAAATGATCAATGAAACCAAGAGCTGGTTCTTTGAAAGGATAAACAAGATTGATGAACCTCTAGCCAGGCTCACCAAGAAGCAAAGAGAGAGGACCCAAATAAACAAAATCTGAAATGAAAGAGGCCAAGTAACAACACACCCCACAGAAATACAAAGGGTTGTAAAAAAAAAAAAATACTCTGAACAATACTAATCCAACAAACTGGTCAACCTAGAAGAAATGGACATATTCCTAGAAAAATACGACCTTTCAAAGCTCAATCAGGAAGAATAAAAAAATCTGAATAGGTTGATAACTATGGAGGAAATTGAAGCAGTCATCAAAAAACTTCCACCAAACAAAGCCCTGGGGCAGACAGCTTCACAGGGGTGTTTTACAAAACATTCAAAGAAGAACTAAAACCTATCTTCCTCAGACTAGTCCAAAAAATTCAAGAGGAAGGAACACTTCCAAGCTCTTTCTATGAAGCTAGCATTACCCTAATCCCAAAATCAGATAAAGACACTAAAAAGAAAGAAAATTATAGGCCAATATCCCTGATGAACATAGATACTAATATCCTCAACAAAATTCTAGCAGGATCCAGAATTACATTAGAAAGATCATACACCATGACCAAGTGGGATTTATTCCAGGGATGCAAGGATGGTACAATATCCACAAATCAATAAGTGTGATACATCACATAAACAAATTGAGGGACAAAAATCACATAATCATATTAATTGATGCAGAAAAAGCATTTGATAAAATCCAACACCCTTTTTAAAAAATATTTTTTAATTCTTTATTGTTTAAAGTATTACATAAGTATCCTTTTCCCCATTGACCTCTCCCCAGCCGCCCCCACTCCCCAGCACATGCCCTCACTCCCCTACTGTCTGTGTCCATGGGTTATGCTCATATGCATGTATACAAGTCCTTTGGTTGATCTCTTAACCCTTCATCCCCCATCATCCCTCATAGGTTGGACAGTCTGCTCAATACTTCTATGACTCTGGTTCTATTTTTGTTCATCAGTTTATGTTGTTCATTATATTCCACAAATGAGTGAGATCATGTAATAATTACCTTTCTCTGACTGGTTTATTTCGTTTAGCATAATGCTCTCCAGCTCCATCCATGCTGTTTTAAATGGTAAGAATTCCTTCTTTTTTATAGAGCGTAGTATTCCATTGTGTAGATGTACCACAATTTTTAAACTTAGACTGTTTCCAAATCTTAGCTATTGTAAATTATGCTGCTATGAACATAGGGGTGCATATATCCTTTCTGATTGGTGTTTCTAGCTTCTTGGGATATATTCCTAGAAGTGGGATTACTGGGTCAAATGGGAGTTCCATTTTTAGTTTTTTGCCAATGTTATCTCCAATAAGGGTTTATTCTCTAAAATTGATAGGGCACTCATACAAGTTAACAAAAGGAAGATAAACAATCCAATCAAAAAATGGGCAAAGGACCTAAACAGACCCTTTTAGAAAGAGGATATACAGAATGCCAAGAGACATATGAAAACACTAGAGACCCGGTGCATGAAATTCGTGCATGGTGGGGGGAGGGGGCGTCCCTCAGCTCAGCCTGCACCCTCTCGCAATCCGGGACCCCTTGAGGAATGTCCGACTGCCAGTTTAGGCCCGATCCCGTAGGACATCCCCCTTGCAATTCGGGACCACTGGATCCTAACTGCTCACCTGCCTGCCTGCCTCATCACCCCTAACCACTCTGCATGCCTGCCTCATGGCCCCTAACCACTCGCCTGTCTGCCTAATCATCCTTAACCACCTCTGCCCCCGCTGCCGCGGCTTCATCCAGAAGGACATCCGGAAGGTCGTTTGGCTGTCCAGTCTAATTAGCATATTATGCTTTTACTATTATAGATGCTCAAAGTCACTAATAATTCCATAGATGCAAATCAAAACAACAATGAGGTACCATCTCACACCTGTCAGAATGGCTATCATCAACAAATCAACAAAGGACAAGTGCTGGCGAGGATGCGGAGAAAAAGGAACCCTCTTGAATTGCTGGTGGGAATGCAGACTGGTGCAGCCACTGTGGAAAACAGTATGGCGATTTCTCTATGACTGAGATTAGAAATCAGGGCTAGGAGGAATGAATGCTCAATGCCAGTTACTTCATTCTGCTGTGTTCAGATGGGAATAAAATGTACGCCCTCCCCTATTAACATTTTCAAGGAATTCCCAAGCTAGAGAATAGATTTGCTTGATTACAAATCTCAGAACATTTCAGGAACAGCTAGCTTTACAATACAAAGTGGGTTTCAACTTCACTCCAGTCATTTCTTTGTTGAGCAAGTCACATTTTACAAAAGACCATAAAATATAAAATAATGGTAATATATAAATAGGAATAAAAAATCACAGCCAGGGATCATAAAATATGCAATGGTAAAAGCAGCATGGGATGAGATTAAGTCAATGTTAGAAAATTTGGTCTTTGCTTTAGAAATTAAGTAGGACTATTATAATTAGGTTTGCATTTGATAAGTAAAATCATTGTAGCAGAGTTGAAGATTTCCTAAACAGAAAAGACAAAGATTAATTTGGCGAGTATCTCAACGTTTTATAAGAGAGTAGATGCAGGTCTGAAATAAACAAATGTAAAATGACTAGGATTTAGTAACTGATTTAAATGTAAAAGGTTCAAAAGTTAGAAGACCAAGTCCAGTTCTAAAGTTTCTAGTTCAGGGTAAGTGATAGAAAGTGATATATCGAGTCATTCCAGGGAGGGGGGGGGAAGCTGGGGGTGCTGTGTGGCACCTGGATTCAGGTCAGGTGGGAATATTTGATAGGCAGCCAGGCAGGGTGGAGTGGGCAGAGGACCAGAGACTGTCTAGTGAAGTGAAGGAGAACCAGGACAGCACATCTCCCAAGAACAGGGAAGTTAATGATGGTTAGAAGAACTAAATCGATTCCGTTATCACCCAAGACACAGAACACTGCATTTTTTTAAATGTGGCTTTGCTCTCACAGGTGTGCTTTATGGGAACTTTGTCCCGCAACTCTCCGCATGCTGGAATAACTCTTCCCTATGGGCAAGTGGGGCAGGGACATGCATCCCTCTCTGTCCGGCCCAAGGAACTCCTGCATTGCACAGCAAGGTGCTAGCTACCAGGCAGGTGAAAGGCCGATGGTGACTGTGGCTTCCTGCTTGTGTAACTTCCTTGAAGTTTTAAAGTTTTCCATTTTAACTCTTCTCCTTATTTCTCCTCCTTTTTATATCAAGAAAAATTTCTCTAATTCCTTCAGTGTCATACCCCAGTGACTTTATGACATTTGCCTTGAGCCTGTCTGGCTATTTTTCTCTGCCTTTCATGTATTCATCTGACCTCTAAGATTTTAACTAAATAATGCCAAGTCAATATCTAGTTTCATCTCAGTCACCAACTATGGTCAATGTGTTAAGCACCTAAAGGCTTCCAAGAAATGCTTTCCTCACTGAAAGCAATCTAAATTAGAGTTGGTCAAAATAGGGGCCTTTGCCAATATCAACAGCAAAGGAGCAAGGTACAGAAAGAACATGGAACTGTCAGATTCTTTCATCCTGAAATGACCATTTGCCTGACTGCAGCCATGAAACTAATTAAAAGTCACAGGGAATGATCACTTGTTAGCTACTTATCCCTTTCTATTTGTCGTCCCATTATGGACCTAAAGTGACTTAAATCTATTGAGAGTTCCCATTCTTCCACGGACTTAATCCAGAGGCCTGGGCTTACTGGCACTCATACCCAGTGAAGGAGCAGGGTTCTAGGAGTTGCACTTCTTTTCTCTGAAGAGCTGCAGCAGCACCAGGCACTCCTTGCGATGAGTCCTTGTGCTGCCCATACGCCAAATGATGTCCAGATACACATGGAATTGAGGTTATACTCATTCATACAACGTACTCAAAGTTGCAATTGAAAAAATAAATTCTCTCAAATGCACAAGAGATAACATGGCTTTTCAATGATAATGGTAAGTGAGGACACTGAGCACTTGAAAAGTGGCAGCTGGAGCAGTTTCAGAGCATGGGCTCTGTAGTAGCTTACCTGGGCTGACCTCACTGACCCACCCCTCATTAGCTGTGTCACCACGGGCATGCTCCCTAACCTCTCTGGGCATCTGGGTCCTCCTAGTAAATGAGGCAATAATTACACTTCCTCTCAGGGCTGTCTTGAGGATTAACTGAGATCGTTTGTGTAAAGTGATTAACATGGTTCCAGCACACAGAGTTCACTCAAATCAGCTACATTAATTATTAGGTTCATCAACCTCATTCTTATTAGACACCAAGAGAAAGGTATGGGTACCTTTGGTAGGACAGTGGTATGGGCTACTACTAGGCTCTCTCCAACCTCAGAAATCTAAATGCAGAATAGGCAGCAACACTTCTGAAATGGATGTCTTAGGCGCAGGATGCCACAGATAAGTCCTTCAACTCTTAAAGTCCACAACCCAGTATTTTCAGGATGTTTATGAATCCGTCAGCCTGCTGGCTCTGGGCCAGTTTTGCACTGTCCATGGCCATGTCCCACACTTTGATATCACTAAAGACATCATTGGTTCAAATTCTGCTTTACTAAGACACCTCCTATATACTTGTTACTAGAAATTCTCCCATATCACCATCATCTGTTAAGGATTTCATTTTTAGTAGAGTCACCAAAAGGAGAAGAACTAAGACCAAATACATACATACATACATACATACATACATACATACATACATACATAAATTCATAAATGAATGAATAAATAAATAAATAAATAAATAAATAAATAAATAAATAAGTAGAAGCACTTGTGTGTGTCTTGATACTGGAGCCACGGTTCAGTTTTAGGGTCTGTTTCTAGAGCCCTGTGGCAGCTTTTTGTTTCAAGAACAGAATCAGTCATCGAGATCTTTACAGGAGATGAAAAGAGAAGAGTTTGAATAATTAGAGGCTTGTTAATATGTAGCTACCTGGGTCCCACTAAAATCTACCGAAAAAGAATCTTCTGGGAGAACCCAGGTGGAATTCAGGAATCTGTCTTATAACAAGCAGCATTTTCATGCATGCTAAGGTTTGAGAACCACCACTCTAGGGCTCATATTTAGTACAGGACACATACACCAACTAATCTAATACCAGGCAGTCTTTGATAAAGTTATGCAGTACAGAGACTGAACAAAGAGAGAGAGAGTCAACCCAAACAGGTAAATCCAGGAGAGCCTCCTGGAGGGCAAACTTGGAAGGCAGATAGGATTGAGAGCAGGGAAATGGCTGGGCTAGGAACCAGGGGCAACCGGACACAAGATTGTCACTGGAGGAGGGAATCAGCTAAACTAAAGCACCAGGGGTAGGAAAGTCAGGGATACATTGGTACAGCTTCTCATGGCGGGGGCCCAAGTGAGAGGCTCATGGGGAGAGGGCTGCTGTGTTTGGAAAAGGAGACAATACAGCCTGATTAATACACGATGGAAGGCCTTTAAGGCAGCTGGAGTCTGGATTCTAGAGTCTCTTTGCCATGAACTGTTTGGAAGGTTGCTCAGAGGGGTCATAATCAGACCTGAGCTGTGAGATGAGTCTGGTAAGATGAACTGGAAAGGATTACTCAGTCCCACACCCCTTTACCTACTTTCCAAAATCCAAAAAGCAAGGAAAATGAGCAGTTTTTAAATATTTAATTTAGTGGCAAAACCAGTCATGAAATAAGTGGGGTTACTGATAGTTATAATTTATCCAACTTGCTGTGAATTGTCATGCATTCTGCTGCAAAAATATTAATGTGTTTGATTAGGGGTGCTGTCCCAAGCCCCATTTGGGGATGTTACAAAATAGTTCATGTATTATATAACATTTCTGAACTCAGAAAAATTCTGAATTCCAAAGCACTTCTGGGCCTATGGTTTGGTAAGTAATTGCAGACTTGAACTAACAATGGGAGAGGTTTAGGAGCCTTAATGCTTTAAGAGGCGGAGGAAACCTTTAAGAGGTGATATAAAAGAGCAGGTAATCAGCTCATCTTTCCTAGCAACCAATTTCTGAGGAGCACTTAATTACTGTGGAGTTTGTCTAAAAGGAAAGGTGCTTTGGACTATCTAAGTGGTTTGGCTCTTGCAATTCCTCGTCATTATTATTACCAGTTCTTGCCTCCCTGTCTCCCCAACTGTAAATCAGCAAAGCCTATGATACTGCAAACTGAAAAATAGATGGTGAGCTGATGTAGACAATGGCTGTTTCATCTTTGCGCTGTCTATGTACGCATATGCCAGCCATTTGAGAGCTGAGGGCTCCTTAGAAATGAGTTGGTTCAACTGGTTTCTTTCAGCTGAGGGCAGAGGAGGAAAGTCATTGGTTAGAGATATCTCACATTAGACGCTTGTTTCACAGTTAACATTTACTGTGCAGCCACAAGATTCCATTTCTGATGATAATCTCTTCTAAAACAAGGAGTCCATCTATTGTGACTAGACATTGACGTGTACAAGGAACATTTAATAATACTCCTGGATAGTGGAGTGTAACTGCACCACTGGGAATATTACTGAAGCACTGGAACCACATGCTTTTCTAAGTAAGTATTGACAGGCCAAGGGATTTAGGTTTGAGTCCAGGCCACATCAATGAGTCATATGAAGAAAAACTAAAGAAATAATAAAAAATGTTTTCTTTTTCCTTAAAGGCATTTAAGTTTATATAAAGCATTAAGTTATATATATATAGATATACATATATGAACATAGAAACTCCTAGAAAATCAGAGGAACACAGAGTGGAATACTTCCCAAACCTCTACAAGTAAAGAACCTCTAACTTAGAAACTATAGAATAAATGAGAATGGAAAGAATCTATAGCTGTAACTAAACACGCTCAATTATTTCTGTATGATTTTTAAAGACCATACCAAAATAAGAGGCAAAAATACAGGTGGAACTATTCTTAGCAAATATTTCACATATATACTGTGTTATTTTTCTCTACAAAGAACTCACACATATTAGTGAGAAAAATACCAAGACTCATAAATAATTAGGTTCAGGACATGAACAGACATTTCCCAAAGAACAAATACCTCTTGATTTGCTTACCACACAGTGAAACACAAACACAACAGTACCATAGTTGCCTACAAATTGGGACAGATTAGAAAAATGATAATAATCAATACTGATGGAATATTATGAAATACACATCCTTATATATTACTAGTAGCAATAATTTGGAAAGTTACTTGGCAAATTCAAGTTCTTTAAAATACTCTTTTATCTTGATCTAGTATTGTACCTTTGGAATCCTACCTTAAAGAAATAATGAACCCTGCAAACTTAGGCTCGAACATGAATATTTATTGCACCATTATTTATAGTGCTGAAAATCATAAACAACCACCATAGCCAACAATCTGGCAAAAGAGAAATAAATCAAAAAGTATCTATTCAAAATGATATGATGCAGCCAGTGAGGTGATGATTAATCCTAGGTAATTGCCGGAAACTGCTTATAACTGAATAGTAATGAAAAGATTAGGAATGAAAGTGGTTTATATGGAATAATTATTACTTGGTAAATTAATGAAGTTCATCTATAAATAGAAAAAAAACACACCAAAGCCTGATTGGAAATAAAACAAAACGTTTATATCTGGGTGGTAAGTATATACGTTATTTTCTTTTTCATACTGGCTCATATTTTCCATAATATCTTTGGATATTGCATATAATATGTTTTGAAAATTTATTCCAATGGAATTAAAGCATTACATAAATAAAAAGTCAATACTAATTTGTCTTTCTCCTTATCCCACTGAGAATGTCAAAAGACGCTTCTTAGGAAATGATATGAAAGTTCAAATTAGCACAGATATTATAGGGATATTTTTTCTTAACCCTCCACAGGAACTACTCTATGCTTTTCTGCCTCAGTGAGTCAGGATGACAATCCTGTGAGGTGGGTACTATAATTACCGCCATTTTACACAAGGCACCAAGAAAGTATGTAACTTGCTCAAACCTCAGCTGCTTGGCTCCTGCTCTTGGACACCATGCTATGCAACTGCCTGTTGACCTCTGAAGTGAGAGTCCTTAGATATCATTAATACCAACTCTTATAAAGAAAGGGACGTACAAAGAAGTTATGACTTGCTAAATGCCACACAGCAAGTCATCTAGTAGGTAAACAATGTAGTATGTTTTACAGATTATACATTAGAAACACCAAGAAAGCTTAAAATGAATGCAGACAATATTAGCACATCTGCTCAATTTTGTTCCGAATATACCCTTTTTCCATCTTGTTAGACCTACGTATATTCAGGGAAAGGCACATTTCTGAGTTCTGTAAGGAGAACGTATATCCCCGAAGTCCTAGGGCTGGCACAGCCCAAGTTCTTCCCTCTCAGTTCTATGGGAGAGCTACATTTCAAGGCAGGTGGGGTAACATTATCACTGAAATGCCTTCCTATCAAAGAATCTCCTGGGTGTGGCATTAGCCCAGGCTTTGTAGAGCATCAGACTCTCAGGGAACTGTCTGAGCTTCAGGAGAGCAGTAGAAACGTCAAAACAAAACACACCCAGTTGCCAACAGCAAGGAGACAGCTCTGTGTATGCTTATTTTCTAACCCATCATGAAGTCCAAAATAAACTGCAGGCTTCCTCTCACATCTGATATAGATTAAGGGAGTCAGACCTCTCTGCCGGGAGAGCCACATTGGGAGAGCTCTTCACCAGATAAATAACTGGGCTAAGTGACAAGAGAAAGTTTTACAAAATCGCTCCCCCGAGTGACTGGGGCTTAGTCATGCCTAATTTTTCAGTGAGCTAGTTAGAGGTTTCTGGACACATCTCTTCATGGGATGGAAAGAGAAGAAAATGAGGTCCATATTATACTGTAAAAATGACAGGACCCAATGATGTTGCCATAAAAGTCATCCAAACAAATGATGTTCCATCCAGCACCGAAGCATTAGCCTGTCCTACAAGGCAAGTACACCATCTGTCTTCTCTAAAGGAACCAGGGCACCCAATGGCTCAGCTCTGACTCAACATCAGAAATGAATGATGACGAGCAAAATCCAAAGCAGAGATGAGGGCAATAAAAAGTGGGATGTGAGCACAATGGAGAACAGTTTTCTATTTAAATCAGAATATCAAGACCTAGTTTGCATGAGTGATTATAAAATTAACTTAATTGTAAAATTAGACATTTATTTTATTTATGGTAAAAAGCTAAATACAAACAGTCTTACGGAAAGCAAAACAAGAAACAAACAAACAAAATACCCAGCAGGGACAATGAATAGAGGAGCCACCACCATGGCTTTTCTTCACTCATTGTTTAAAACTAGTTGTATCCTTTTTGAACAAAATCTGAAGCATATCCCCTATACAGAAAACATGTAAGGAAAGAGTTTTTCTGGTAGGAGGATGGGAAGGATGGAGTATCTGGAATTCTGTTTTGCTATCACCTAACATATCTCCAAGTCCCAAAGGACACAGTTGGAAAACCAGCATTCTATGAGGCAAATTTCAAACTTCAGGTATTAAGTGTTCCACATCCTAAATATAACTTGAAGGCATCTTTCCTCCCTTACCTGTGAATCTTGTCTTACATAAATCTGATTTTTTTTTCCTTGCCAGACTGGCCTACTTACTGTTCCAAGATGCCTTATGGTATGTCCCTGCTTCTCCCTTTATCCTTGAATGCTCCGATGCTTCCACTTTACTGTATTACCGCTCACTCTTGAAAGCTCAGCTAAATTTCCACATCCCCTGGAATATCTTTCCAAGTAACACCAAACTGGTAAAAACGTTCTCTCCCAGAAACACCTCTACTCTGCACTATTTACTTGGCTAATTAGCTAGTTATCTATTAGCTAGTTATCTATTAGTTAACTAGCTGGTAAAAACTTTCTCTCCCAGGTATATTTCTACTCTGTACCACTAACTTGGTTAATTAGTTATCTATTACTTAGTTATCTATTACTGCTATAATAAGTTACCATAAACTTAAGGTCTAAAAACAACACAAGTTTATCATCTTATAGTTGTCAGTTAAAAGTCCCACACAGTCTCACAGGGTCAAAATCTAGGTGTTGGCATCCTTTCTAGAGGATGTTTCCTAGCCTTTCCCAGCCTTGAGAGGCAACCAACACTGTGTCTCTCAAATGGTCCTTGCGCTAGTTTCAAAGCAACTTTTAGTAAATGTAATTACGTTGGGCCCCACCTGGATTACTCTGCATAATCTTCTCATCCATCTCCAAGTGCTTAACCTTAATTGCATCTGCCAAGTCCCTTTTGCCATGTATGGTAACATAGGTTCTGGGAACAAGGGTTTGAATAACTTTGGTGGGGACATTATTTTGACTATCAGAGATGCTACATTGAAGTGTCCGAGGAGCGAGGACCACTTCATTATCCTTTGCATAAATTCATAGTTTGGTGAGGAACTGAGATACATATACCTACTGTATTTCTCCCACTAGTGCTGTAGGAACCTTGGTTGAATTCAATTAGGCCTTTTTCCAAATAAGAGAGAAAAATATGATAAAGTTAATCAAGAAATAAGATCTCATAGTATCTCCTAAGGTGAGGGAGGTTGACGAGTGCATAGCGCAGTTTCTGGGGATTACTGCTTCATTTAGACGTTTTCCTGTTTGTAGATAAGTCCCTGGGATCTTTGAATAAATTTTCAGGGTTGTAACGGGTCTAAATTCAACCAGGTGTTCAATCCTAGAATTTTACCAATGAACACACTGAGTTTCGTAAAATATTTTGCAACACATTTATCTTTAAATAAGATTTTGTATTTTATTTTAATTTTGAGGTATCTATGAAATATGGCTAATACTACACTAAAAGGTGGCTCACAGCAACTGGTAAACATTTGATCAGATTAAAAACAATTTTACTAACCAAGTTTCCTTTGATTGAATGCCTCTGAATTATCACACGTGCCAGTGATCTTCCTGTAAAATTTCTTGATATGCTACAGCTCTTATTTTTGGTACTTGCATTTGATTTGGTTCTTCATTGCTCTTGTCATCTTGTGGAAACTGTGTTCAGCATAGACGGGATGACCTGTTCTTGGAATTAAGGTAACACTTTGGTATTTGGGCTCCTGTCTCAAAGCTCTCTGATGGCTGAAATGCATGGGCAGTGTCCCTCCAATGGCCTTGTCACTTAAATTGCTTCACATTATGGATATTTAACTTTACATTTTCTGTCTCCCATACTGTACAACATAAGGATAGGAATAATTTTCATTTTACCTGTAGTACCTAGTCCAGTCCATTAAACAAAAAAATGTTCTCTATAAATATTTTGGGGATGAGTTAAAACTGGTACATAAATAAAACTCTAAAGTTTAACATGCCTAAAAGTTCATTCAGATAATCAGAACATCCAATGTGAGATCTCTCTATTGTAAAAAAACAACTACAAAATAAGAATGCTGTATTTCTTTATCTGTATCTTAGGAATATAACCGTAGGCATATAAGAGGGGTGAAAAAGAATATGAACTTCAACGTTAAAAACTCAAATTTAAAGCAAAGCTTCACCATTCACTCCACTTATAAACTTCATTAACTTTCAATAGTCATATCTATAAATATGGTAATTTTACTTCACAAAATATTTGCTAGGCTTACATGAGGATTTTTATAAAATGGCCTGTACACATGTATACTAGTTTTATCTTTCTGACTCTGCTTCCCCCTCCCATCCCAACCAAATCTTTGCTTTTTTTGCTGTGCTAGGACAGTTTAGCTGACCAAACCTAAACAGGTTTTGATATGGTCCCTTTGGAGCAAGAACAATGACATTCACTCACACAGCTCAGGGGCTGGCTTCAGGGCATAGGCAAAGGATGCCAGAGTCTTAGCACTAGGAGCATTACTCTTAGAGCCAACAGAATTAAGTTATCAAAACAAGCCAAGTTCCACAAATCTCACATCTCCAATCCAAACACAGACCCAAAGTCATTGTACTGGTTTTATGTAAATAATATAGGTGACTACATCTCACTACAACCTCACAGCTACATGATTAGGGTCAAGCATCCTGTCTAGGTTGATAGGAGCCCACTGCTCTAATACTCCCTTATGAGTCTAAAGATCTGTTTGACTATACCCAGCCACAGGAAAGTTACTATCCCAACCAAATATTGGTTATTAAAGAGGATGCTGAAAGACTCCAGCCTGAGGGTTTGAGCCTTGGCTTTGCCGTTAGTAGCAATGTAGGCATGGGTAACTCATGCAATCTGTGCCTCAATTCCCCATATATAAAGATACCCTTTCCAAATAGAAAATTCTGTGACATGCTTTGTATGAATTTTTTATGAGAGATCAAAAGGAACAGATGAGAAGCCATCTCAAACAGGATTAAGACTTAACCATCTACTTTTGGGGTTATTTATTTGAAAGTCCTAAGGTGGCTTAAATGTCAGGAGACGTGAGTTCAAATTTCAGGCATGCCTTTATACAAGGTAGCCTTAGGTGAAGTTATTTATATTTTATAAGTTTCAGCCTGCTCATCACTAAAATGGCCTATTAATAGCTATTTAGAGGAGTACCGACGTACATGAGGAAGATGAGAATTGATCACAAAGCATCTGGAATGCTGCAGAGATTCAATACAAGATTGTTTAATCTGAATCTTGTTGTGCACTCCCCACCCAAAGATTCTGGTCCTTTGCTCTTTTGTCCTAGTCTGTCTAATGAAGAAAACCTTGAGAACCTACAGGAAGTTGGCTGTTCTAATATATACACAACATGGAAGCTATGTAGCAAAACTGCCAAAGGAGAAAGACAGCCCATGAGTTGTTCAGTTCCACATGTCGGACAGTCTTCTCCCAGCTGGAACCACCTTTGCTTCTATAACACTGTTTTTCATTTACCCCAACAAATGAATACTTGAGACTTTTTATGTGTCAGGTCCTACACAAAACCTCAGAGTACATACATGTGGGATCAACATAGGCCCTGCTTGTCACTGAAGATCACATAGCTTTTTGCTTCTGCATCTGTGCACATGCACACACAACTTTTGTAGCAGATGGTGCCAAGGTACAATGGGAGATCAATTGTGAGCCACAGAAATTCTCTTAACCATTGTAATAAGAAAAAAAGTGCTCACATACACACCGAGCACTCATCAGCTATTTCTAATTATCATTTCTTAATCACAGAATCTCCCTAGAAGATGAATACATCTTGATTAAAGATATATTTCCATTGTTCCAAATAATAAAAATTTCTTTAAAAAACCTGTAAATGACAATCTATCCCTTTGTTTAGAGCAGTGGTTCTCAACCTTTCTAATACCGCGACCCTTTAATACAGTTCCTCGTGTTGTGGTGACCCCCAACCATAAAATTATTTTGTTGCTACTTCATAACTGTAATTTTGCTACTGTTAATGAATCATAATGTAAATATCTGTGTTTTCTGATGGTCTTAGGCTCTACAGCAGTGACCCACAGGTTGAGAACCACTAGCAGGGTCGCCTAAGACCATCGGAAAACACAGATATTTACATTACGATTCATAACAGTAGCAAAATTACAGTTATGAAGTAGCAATGAAAATAATTTTATGGTTGGGGATCACCACAACACGAGGAACTGTATTAAAGGGTCGTGGCATTAGAAAGGTTGAGAACCACTGGTTTAGAGGGTCTGAAAATGGTCTCTATTCTTCTCAATCCAAAGTTCATTACTATAAAATGAATGATAAATATATTACTTTTCAATTTGCATATATGTTGATCTTTTATTCTAAAAATATGCAGGTTTAAAATTATTTCATGATATTCCACATGCATAAAAAAATTCAAAATCTGGTAGGTGTACAGTGTAAATTTTTCTTATTCTTTTTTATGAGGACATTTTAATCGTTTTTATATGCAGCAATCCAATCACAGGTCAAACAGCCATTGTTTCAACTGACAATGACTATGATCTTTTGTGTGCACAAAACATACTAAGTGTTGTATGCTTGGAGAATTAAACATTTAGAATACTGTATATTTCAGCAATGTTTCCTTTTCATATCTTCCATTTTATTTTTTCAATGATTGGATTTAGATATTTTAAAGGACTCTTGTTATGAAATCTTTTTCATATGAATCTTTTTCAAGGTTCTAGTGAAGGTGCCACTTGATACGAAAACCTTGGGATTCAGTACTATGCTTCATTTTCCTACAGCCCTTAAATTAAAATTCGAATGCTTTCTATTTTCATGACAAATTTTAAATTGAGGGCTATAGGAAAATGAAGGAGAGTGTTAAATCACAAGGTTTCCATATCAAGTGGCACCTTTACAAGAGGTAATCTTGCTAAGCCACATTTCTAAGCAGGCATTTTGGCCTTTTCCCTTTCATGTGCAGCAAATTAATATAGGAGGGAAACATCAGGTTGAGGAGATGAGTTGTCTACCTCACTGTGTTTCCCCAAGAGGAAAAACAAAGAAAACGGGAACTGCTCAAGAACAGCAAAGATACAAATTTGGAAGCATTTAAAAAGTAAGTTTAAAGATATATCAGGCATTAAAATTTCATTAAAAATTTATAACATGAGGAATTGTTTCCATTATAATGCAGAGTATAAAGAATATTATACACAGTTGCCTATATCTATGCAATTTCACCTCAATTATATAAAAATATCTTGAAAGCATTAGGAACGATTCGAAAAACACACCAAAATGTTAGCATTTTGAAATTGGATTTGCCATGAAATTCTTGAAATTTTAAGTAATTTCTCTTCTTTATAGTTTGTATTTTTAATTTTTTCAGAATAAAAATGTATTGCTTTCAATAATAATTAAAAAAAACTAAAACAATGTAGTCACCCTGAATTTTTCTTGTAGTTAAAGAAGTAATACTGGTAATATTTCTTCCACAAAAAAGAAAGTGATATTATTCCCTTTTAAATTTTCCAAATCCTTTTCTCCCCACATTTTTAAGAGTGCATGGTTCTTCTCCTTCTTATGAATCTTCCTCTTCTTCTGTTAGATCTCTAACTGTTGGAGCATCCCAGGTCTCTGTCTTGGCTACACTTTCTTCCTATGTGATCTCAATCATCCACTGTGTTACTTCAAATACCAGTTCCGTGCTAAGGCATCCCAAGTTTGTATATCCAGCCCACATCTCCCTGAGCTCCAGACTGCAACCCTCTACCAGCAATCCCACGTGGGTGTTTATCATCAGTGTCTCAAATGTAACATGGCCACACAGCATCATTGATCGGCTACCTCCTCCCTTTCCCAGGCTTTCCTAATCCACACTGCCTTTCTGTACCTTTACAATAAACAGTATCACTAATTTAATTTACTCAGTTGTTTATACCAAAAAAATAGAAATTATCCTTGATTTAATTATTTTCCTAACCATCCCACCAACTCAATCCATTATCAAGACTTGTTAGTGCCACCTCAACATATATCCTGAGTCCAACACCACTTGTATGGCTTCTTCTTGGCCATAGCCCATCATATCTCAACTGGACCTGTGAAGGGGCTACGTGGTATACACTGTGCCCCCATTTGTTTCTTAGTAGCAAGGATGTGAAATATGTCATGTCATGTCTGTTTAAAAACTGTCCTCCATGATCCACTATCCATATGATAAAATCTAAGCTCCATCTCATGGTGGACAAAAACCCACCTACCCCCTAAATCTCATTTCTTCTGCATTCTCACTGTATGCCAGCCACACTGACTTTTCTCTAGTCCCTAATTGCATCAAATTGTTTGTCCCTTCTGCCAGGTCTGTCTCCACAAATGGTCCTTCCCCTATTTCTCAGACCAAAACAGACCTGAAGTTAGCACACTCCTAATTTCCTCTCAAGCTCAGGTTGTGCCAGGACTGCCAGGCTCTCAGGAGATCTAACAGCCCTCGAAGGGTCAGAGGTTGGGGGGAGCAGCAGCATTTGCAGAAAGGAGCTGGTCACTCCCTGTCGTCAGGGTTCAAGCAGGCAAGCCCCATCACCCACAGCAGCCAAACTCTAGATTACACAGCTCAAGGGCAAGTTAATGGGATTTGGGAGAACATAATAGGAAACAAGAAATTACAAAGGAAAATGCACTTAAAGTAGAAATAGTTTAAGACAGAGCTGTAGAATAGTGCCAGCTAAATACATCAAACCATATTTACATTTATGTGTTATCTTTAGGGACAAGCAGGAAAGAAGATGCAGAGTCACTGAAGTATTTCTAAATTTTGTTAGAACCGGCATTTAAATTTACTTCTATGAATCTTAAAAAAAAATCAGAATATGGGGCATCTACAACCCAAAGTACTACACACTAATGACACAGGCATGGCTTTGAAAAAGGTCGATTTACAAACTTCAAGCTTGCCAGTCACCCCAGGCACAGGAACTGCCAGCTCTAGCAGCATATTGTGTGCAGAGAGCTTTGCAGTTCACAGGGCCAACCAACATTATCCTGCTTGGATCTCACAGCAACCCAGGTTTTTATTCCCCTTGTTCTATAGATGTGGAAACTTATGTCCAGGGCTTTTATGCAATTTGACTAAAGAATCTGTTATAAAGTTCAAGTCCAGACCATGTTCTTCTAAGTCCTAGTACATCCTATATAATAAAAGGCTAATATGCAAATAGACCAAACAGCAGAACAACTGGAACAACCAAACAACTGAACAATCGGTCACTATGATGTGTGCTGACCACTAGGGGCATGTGCAGAACATGGCGGTGTTGGCTGCGGCAGGATGGTGAAGCAAGTGAGTGGGGGCTCCAGACCAAGGTGGGGCGCTGGTTGCCGTCATCGGGGTGAGCCTCTGGTGGTTACTGAAAATTCTTTGCTCCCATGTGCTGTGGTCCTGCCCGGCACTCGCACCTGCTGCCGGCACCGGGCCTGCTCACACCCGCAGCCGGTGCCAGAGCCACTGCTTGCACCCGCCGCTGGGCTGGTGCCCGGCGCCAGTCCCGATAACTTGACGCTATCAGTGGGTGTGAGCGGTGGCTGCTGGCCCTGATCACTCCTGAGGGCTTCTCTACCTTCCCCTGCTCCTGAGGGGCGATTGGGGCAGCAGCCACCACTTGCACCCGCTGCTGGCACAGGCCCCAATCACTCTGCGCTGTCAGTGGGTGCAAGCGGGGCCGGTGCCATCAGCACGTGAAAGTGGCGGCGGCAGGAGTGGGGCTGCTTGCAGACAGGGGATAGGGGGCCATGGCAGGAGGGGCTGGGCAGCATCGTGGAGGATGGGCCAAGACCCTCCCCTGTGCCTACCACAGCCTCGCGGCCCACAGTTCCTTTCAAGGTGCACAAATTTGTGCACTGGGCCCCTAGTTAGAAAATAAAGTTGTGGTACCTGGAAAAAACAATGTTCTAGAATGCAGAAGACATGCTAATTCTGGTCCTATTATCAATTAGCAAGTGTGACCTTGAGCGAGTCACCCTATTTAGGCCTTAGTTTCCTTATGTGTAAAGATGGGTACAATAACATCTGCCTTAGTGCTACCAGGGGACTGTTTTAAGGAGCAATTGTGACCTCTGATCACATCTTCTTTTGCTCTTCCCCAGCTCACACCACTCCTGCACATGACCTTGCAACTGTCCTCAGGAGAAGCCCATTCCTACTTGAAGATCCTACCACCTGACCCCTAGCATGCACTTTCCCTGATCTGCATAGCTTGCCCATCCTGAAGGTCACTGCTCACATGTCCCCATATTAGAGAGGCCTTCACTGGCTATGCAAAATAAAACAGATAACTCCAGTCCCCAACCCATACTCCTTTTTCACCTACTCTGCTTTATAGTTCTCCTTAGAATATATTTCTTCATCATCTGACATATTTGTGTTCTCACAACTAGATTATTAACTTCATGAAAGCAGGAATTTTTGTCTATGTTGGTAATCCTAGAGCCTAGGACAGTGGCTGGCACAGAGTATGACCTTAAAAAAATGATCTACTAAACGGATGAAAGAATTGAATAAACCAGTTGTATGACTGAATGTATGATTATCACATTACCTAGTCTTTTCTGGGTCTGTCTACCATAAGAAAGGTTATGTATAGTATTTTGGGTATTAAAATCTGTGTCTTTAAGGATAAGCTTTGCAACTCACAATTTTAAATGAGATAGCGGATCACAGGCCTAGAAAAAACATCTATATGATAATTAGTTACCATAGCCTACATTTAATAACATAAGTCCTACCAAGCCTTCAAATTTTCTATTTCTATTGCTTACACCCAAGATGTTTAAAAAAATCACTATCCAGAATTGCCATGGCTGTGAAAAAAATCAGGAAGTAAAAAAAAAAAATTCCTCACATCAGAGGAGTCTCACAAAAAAAAATTCTGAACAATTCAGTGGTCATGTCTGGGAAGGAAAGAAGGGAAAAGAATGGAATGAACAGCTATATTCATAATATTAAAAAAGAGATGCCCGGCTGGTGTGGTTCAATGTTTGAGCATTGACCCATGCACTAAGAGGTCACTGGTTCCATTCATGGTCAGGACACATGCCTGGCTTGTGGGCTCGATTTCCAATAGGGGTAGTGCAGAAGGCAGCTGATCAATGTTTCTCTCTCATCAATGTTTCTATCTCTCTCTGCCTTCCCCTTCCTCTCTCTAAAAATCAATAAAAACATGTTTGTTTGTTTGTTTGTTTTAAAAAGAGAAAGAGATGGAGCAAATATGGCAAGATAGTAAATCTGGGTGTACTTTTCTATATGTTTAAGCTACTTTATAATTTTTTAAGAAAGGAAAAGAAACCAAGCAGTACAATATCTCCATTATAGATATCAGAACCTGCTGATCTCAGCTTCTACAAGATGGAAAACACCTTAGTAGTCATCCAGACTAATGTGTATACAAATTATGAGTAACCTTCTCCAATAGCCCAACAGCATTTGCTAAGCCGTGCTGCTTCATGATTTCTTTCTTCCATTGGCAAGGCCTTCTTCCATTCCTTGGAGTATTCCAAACATTTATTTTATTATCATCCTTACCCCAGTAGCCTTATCTGAAGCAGAGAATTCCATATGGTTGAAAAAGACCAGATAAGTTCTTCAGTTCTTTCTCTTCCTCCAAATGTATGTGTGTGCATATCTGAAAATTCTTCATGTTATTGAAATCAGCCTCTCTGTTGACTTCTACTCATTGGTCTGTGTGCTCTCTGGTCACATGGCAGCCCTTCAAATACTGTAAGACAGCAACTGCACCCCTTTGAGTTTTCCCATGTTAAATGCTACCACTTTGTTCAACTTGTGCAGTGGGGAGAAAGACGCTCGGCTAACCACCACTGGTAGATAGTATTTGATAGGGAAGAGCCATAAAGCTGGTATTCTGCATAAGGAATTCTGTGTTTCTATATGGCTAATTTTAACAAGGAATTCACAGAATTCGAACATTTTTTAACAGTTTGAGATTAAATTTAATGTTATTAGTTTCCTATACTTTTAAAAGCAATTTTAAACAAAACTAAGGTCCAAGATTGGTGTTTTCAATTAAATAATTCAAGATTTATAAAACTATGTTAAGATCTGAAAGGCATCTGGACAGATGTTATTGAAAATCACTTGGTAGCATTATTTGGTACTGTGATAGGGAGGAGTGGCTGGGTGAGATTTCTAATGGGATGATAGGAAAAGAAGCCAAAGAAATGTAAAATGTAGTAACTAATGCTTGCCAAATATTTGTTAAAATCTCTGTGACTATTTAACAATGTATAAGTTTGCAATTTAGATATATTTCCATCTACTTAAAAATCACACAGCCTTGTCTTAAATGTGAACTTAATCTAAAGGTTTAAACAGTAATTTATTAAAAAAAAAAAATCTTGGCCCAGATGGTGTGGCTCAGTGGTTGAGTGTTGACCTATGAATCAGGAGGTCACAGTTCAATGCCCAGTCAGAGCACATTGCCAGGTTGGGGGCACAGTCCCCAGTTGGCAGCTGACCAATGATTCTCTCTCATCATTGATGTTTCTATCTTTCTCTCTCCCTCTCCCTTCCTCTCTGATAGCAATAAAAATATATTATATATATATATAAACTTTGGAATGGCAATAGGTACAAGTGAGTAAATGTGAATGCTACTCAAAGTGAGGACTGCAAACTGTGCTATCTGGTCCTATTTTTCAGTAGGAGCAGAAATTGACATAGTACATTTAGAAACTTCTTAGAACTTGGACACAGTAATTTGATGCCTGTTGAATCTAATACCTTTTTTAAAAATGTAGATTTTTTTCATTTGATTTTTCTACCAATGCATTTTTAAAGCATTGGTCCAAGCAGACTGGACATTTAAAAATGGGTCCTTTACCACAGAGCTATTTTGAGAAGCCAGCACTAGAATAATTAGAATTTGAGCCCTTTTTCCTATTTATATAATTTCTTCTTTACAATCCCAAGTTATGTGTACAATCTTAATGCTGCAAACCCCTACATTGCCAGGAGATGCATGTAATTAGGGAGTAATTCACAGAATCTTTAAAGGGTATGAAACTCAAAATACCTTAAAAGATGTTGAACAGGAGAACTCCCAGTGAGGGGATTCCAACAACAAGAAGTAGTTCAACTCTTCCAGCCACTTACTCCTTCACTGGCCAAAGGGGAAGTATTCCCTCCCTGCTGAGAGACCACATCCTGGTAAAGGTGTGAGGACCACTTAATAAAGGAAAGGTCATCTTTGTGAGTGTCTTGGGCTACTTTGAAAAGAAAATGACTGTAACCCCATTTAGAACCCCAGCTCATGAGTATGCTGAGAGGAGGGAAAGTCTGTACGGCAATTAGTCTTCATTGGAATTTTTTAAAAGTAAATTGTTTTGCTCTTGTCTATAATTTCCATATTTAACCTTGTGCTTTAAAGGCATCAGATAAAAACAATTAGTGATAAAATATTTTCAGTCTTTGAAAAAATTCTATTACCAATCTCAAAAGAGTACCACACCCTGGCTGGGTGATTAAATTAAACTTAATTTAAATTAAAACCTATATGATTTAATAAAAAGGCTGCAGGTTCGATCCCTGGTCGGGACATGGACCAGAGGCAACCGATTGATGTTTCTCTCTCTCATCAATGTTTCTCTCTTTCTCTCTCCTTTCCTCTCTCTCTAAAAATATAAATTAAATAAAATAAATCAAGAAAAAACATATCCTTGGGTGATGATTTAAAAAAAAAAAAAGTATCACCAAGGAAGTGGAAATGAGATGAAGAGGTCACTAAAACATGGGAAAATAAATGTTTCTTCTCCAGGGAAGGGGTTTAAGGATGCAAGTTAAGAAACACTGTAGTTGACAGGCAGTGTGACCCTTACATGTCCTCTGCTATGCCTCGTTTTTTATGTCAATGTGTCATTCTTTAGCTGCTCAGGGTTATTGGGATTTACTGAGCCTTAAACAAAGTATGCATCATCTTTCATTGTCATGTGACAATAGACACTAAAGGTGGTATAAGAAAATATGCCAATGTGAGGCAAAAAAAAAAAATGCAGTTATTTTTCTCATGGGTTTAATTGCACAAGCACCTTAATTTCTGATGGTTGAGGTCAATATTTTGGGGGCTGGGTTGGGGGTGTGGAGAGATTGAGAAAAAGGAAAGAAAAAAAAACTCATAGACAAGGAAAACTGTGGTGATTGCTGGAGAGAGGGGGCATAAGAGGAAGTGGAGGAGGGTAAGGGGGGATAAATGGTGATGGAAGGAGACTTGACTTGAGGTGGTGAACACACAATACAATATGCAGATGATGTGTTGTAAAACTGTGCACCTGAAATCTGTATAATTTTGTTAACCAGTGTCACCCCAATAAATTCAATAAACAAACCGAAATATCATTCCACGACTATCTCCCAAGTTTTGGTCACAAGATAAGATTTTAAAGATCTGCTTGATCCTTCCCTTATATTTTAGTGCAATCGTTTAGTACTATTAGAGTAGGCAGTGAGTTAGATAAAGGGCCAGGATAGGGGGAAACGAAGAGGAAGTCTATTTTGCTTACAATGGCTAGAGGGGAACTAAAAGGGGACATTATCTCACACCAGACAGCCTGCCCCACACTAAGAAAGTAATTCTAAGAAGAGCACAGGTCAGCAAATTACATATAAAATTTTTTACAGGGCAGCCACAAAAATAGGGAAGGGAGAGACTTGAAACCCTTCCAGATGATCCTGACATCTGGGAGGGATAGCATAGAAACCTAAGGAATCAGGATATACAGTATAATCTTTAAGACCACCATTAGGTGGGACATTCAGACTAGCTGAGTTGCCCACTCAGATTATATCTGAGTGTATTTACTATAATAAACTTAACTTGCTTTATTTGCTATTTGTTTCTCTCTTTCTCTCTCCTTTCCTCTCCTTTCCTCTCTCTCGGAGTATAGAGGTAGTACTGCCTTTTATTAACTTTTTTTTTTCTTGTTTGAATTTATTCCTACACGCAAGACAAGAACTGGGGTGAGGTGGGCTGAAGACCTGCTGGTATTCATGAGATGGCACCATATCACAAGATTGAGGAGTAAAGTTTGCATCTTAGCTGGATAGTCAACTGTTTAGCTTTTTGTTTTGTTTTGTTTAACTAAACTTCAAAATACTAGCTAGTGCAATTATTTCTTGTACTGTCCTTAATAACTGAATAAGAAAAAAAAAATCTATGAACCTGTGACAATTATACATCTTCAAAGATAGGCTGACCATCTTCTCCCTTCCTAAAGAATATATCCTTTTCTTTCCTCATTCAAAAGACCACATGAGACTATCCTGTGTTGCCAGGGTGCCAGCCCCTCAGAGCCTTGGTGTAGATTTTGCTGGCTCTGCAAGATGTCTCTCTCTTTCATATCTTGTACCAGCTGTCACAAAGACTCATTCATTTTCTTAACTTTTACACTTAAAATATACATTAAAAGAATGGGCTATGCATAATTCTCTGATGAATAATTTCAATAACGAATCAAGATTTATGAGCTTGCCCTGGCTGGTGTGGCTCAGTTGGATGGGCATCATCTAGTGCACCAAAGTTTTCTGGTTCAATCCCCGTCAGGGCACATGCCCGGGTTGTGGGCTTGATCCCTGGTAGGAGGCAGCCAATCAATGTTTTGCTCTCAAATCAATGTTTTGCTCTCTCCCTCTCCATTCCTCTTTCTCTAAAAATCAATTTTAAAAATCTTAAAAAAATATTTATGAGCTTGCTTTTGCAATTTTAGGTAATTGTTTTGGCTAATTTTCAGAAAATTATTTCCTCAATTGTTTCAAACATAAGGATTAGGCAGTAGGATAGTTGCAAAGCGAACATTAGTCTCCCTCAGCTTCACCATTATCACCAGAAGTTAGTTATTTATCACAATGCTTGAGTCAGCACTGTCTCTTTCAAGGCAGAGAGATGGGCCATAGCCAGTTTGGCTCAGTGGATACAGCATTGCCCTGCGGACTGAAGGGTCTTAGGTTCCATTCCAGCCAAGGGCACATGCCTAGGTTGCGGGCTTGATCCCCAGTGTGGGGTGTGCAGGAGGCAGCTGATCAATGATTCTCTCTCATCATTGCTGTTTCTACCTCTCTCTCCCTCTCCCTTTCTCTCTAAAATCAATAAAAATAAAATATTTTTTTTTTAAAAAGGAGGAGAGATGGGAATCACAGATGAGAACAATGTGTCATGTTTCTCAGAGCTTCACAAAAGTACACAACTGTGTTTCACATCAGAGAGGTCAGACTTGGAGCTCCCTGTAGTCCTGTAACAACTTCAGCACAGAAATAGGACAAAATTGACTAGATTGAGATAACAGCACAACAGAGATGGCTTTGCAAGTTCTTTCATTTCCACTGTGGTTCAGAACCACACTCTGATACAATTCCTTTAGCTAGTGGTAGAAGTGAGGCTCTCAAGAGCCAAGCAGTCAGATGTCAAGCACATGGTCTAATGAGTTACCCAGAATTAACACATGCTGGGGGGCTAAGAGTCTTTCACCACTAAAACAATGCAACAATCATTGCCATTGCCATTGGTATTACTACTATTATGATGAACACTATACTACTGCTGTTATAGTTCTATTTCATCCTAAGCCAGCCATCATAAGGCACTACTTAACAAGAACACATTAGGCAAATCATTTGAATTTTGCAATATAGTCCAGTAAAGGAAAATACAAATTTTTCTTTGCTTGATCCTTTTAGTGAGGAAGTAAGTTATTGACACTTTTTTTAAAGTTATCAAAATTAGCATCAATTGTGATATCATGGTATATTTATACAAATAATCTTCCTTTTTTCTTCCCCTTTCCAATCAGTATGCACACCCACCCTATCCAACTAGTTCTAATCCAACTCCAATAAATAATTCTTATCAGCTGAAGGTAGAATAAATAAATTAGTGAAACAATCAGTCTCTCCCCCTTTCCTTCCTTGGGCTAAGTTTTACAGAACAAAAATAGGTAAAATGGGAACCTAAAAGAAAATGGCAATCACCACATAACCGATGATAATATGATAAAAACTCTGATTTTGCGTTAACTACCAAGGAAAACAGAAAAACGCTAATATCTATATACAGTATATAAAAGCCTAAGTGACCGAATGACAAAACAACCGGTCGACTGGTCACTATGACGTGCACTGACCACCAGGGGGGCAGACGCTCAATGCAGGAGCTGTCTCCTGGTGGTCAGTGCGCTCCCATAGCAGGAGCGCCTCTCAGCTGACAGAACTGTCCTGGAGGCCCACCAACTGGGTGGCAGCCACTCACTCCCTCAGTAGCCCTGTAGGTCCAATCTCCAGAGAACAGGCCAGGCACCGATGGACCTGTGCTGCCAGCAAGATCCCAACAGCACCACCAGGAACTGCGGCCACTTCACTCCCTATCAGGCGTCCTCAAACTACGGCCCGCGGGCCACATGCGGGTGTTTTTGCCCTTTTGTTTTTTTACTTCAAAATAAGATATGTGCAGTGTACATAGGAAATTGTTCATAGTTTTTTTGAAACTATAGTCTGGCCCTCCAATGGTCTGAGGGACAGTGAACTGGCCCCCTGTTTAAAAAGTTTGAGGACCCCTGCAGGTGCTCCATAAGGAAGAAATGATATAAAAATGGCCACCAGGTGGCCCCCAACAACTGGCGCGAACTTCAGCGGGATGGATCTGGATCCCAGCAGGCAAGGGCATCCCACTGCCTGCCTGGAGGGCCAATCACATCCCGCCCGCTGCACCCCCACTTGGGACAGGCGCCAGATGCAGGGCACATGGTTGGTTGGCGAGCACTGCTCTGGCGGCTGTGGTGGCGCGAGCCTCTCCTGATCCTGAGCCCGGGGCTGATGCAGCAGGCCTGGATGAGCAGGAGTGGCAGGCCGCGTTGGACTGCGAGTTTCCACCTGATCCCCACAGGCACCCCAGGGATCCCACCTATCCATGACTTTGTGCACCAGGCCTCTAGTTTAGGTATATACCTTGGTCAGAAGTGACTAGCCTTCCATTTCAACTTAAGGTAAAATCACTTCCAAGAAATATAACCTACAAGGTCCTCAGCCCCTGAATTTGGATTAGGAGTTTCATGATAAGGGGATTGCATGCTACCTGCGTAAATTGCTATGAAAGCTTAACTGAGCTTAGAGAAAAGTCAGACTGATCAGGTAGAGGGGTCAATCTCTTATCGCATTTCATTCTTAAAGCACCTAGGGAAATTCTTAACTAAAACAGCTGGTTGGAACACAAATCACGTGCTAATATCTTTCTGAGGCATGACATGGATAATATACTAAAAGCCCACGGACATCACCCTGGCATCGTCTAGGGCCTATAAATCCAATCTTTGCAATTGTATAACTAGCACAGCAAAATTTTTGCAGATTTTTCAAAGGCCCAATTTTCATTTATTCAGTAAGTTTCATCTCTACCTAACTGCAGCTGCTGAAGTGTAGCTGAAATAGGTTTATTTGTTTTGCAGAGTGTAGAGGTAGTACTGCCTTTTATTAACCTTTTTTTTTCCCCTAGAAAATTTTAGGGAGAACTTAGGGTCAGGTCCAAAGTTTGCCAGCTCCTGAATTCCCCAGGAAATCTGTGATCCCTGGGGACCACACTTCTCAGAATGTCATCCATGGACCAATAGCATCAGCACCCCTGGGAGACTGTTAGAAATATAGGTTATCAAGCTCCACCCTGACACAGTGTATTACAATCTGCATTTTAAAAAGATCCCCAGGAGATGTGCATGCACATTCCGTTTGAGAAGCACTGCTTCAGGAAACCAGTCCTTCCAGAGAAAAGAGCTCTCTAGCTTAGGAATTAGGGTAGTTGACTCCTGGACACGAACTTGAGCATTCCTAGACTATCCTTACTTCCCAGGGTCATCCTGTCGTGAATAAACAAGGGGAGGCACAGTGCAGTCTATGACTTAGGACTAGCTGAGAAAAATCCACCTCTGCTCAGGAAGCATAGCATAAGGAAACCAGAGGAGGAAGAAAATAAACCCCTAGTGAACTTGATAGTTTCAGGAGTTTAAGGAGTTGAGCAACTCTAAATTAGTAGGCGAAGGTAAGACTAGAATCCCTTTTCAACATTATTCCTGATCACAGCAACTCATGTAACACTTTTGTAGAAAACAATTCAACTGTCAGAATGAAACAAAAGCTAGAGGGAAAGGTGAAAGGTAGTCAAAAGTGTGTTTGATTTCCTATGTTTTTCACACTTTTTATAAGGTGTTGTCAACCCATATGGGAACAGGAGGCTCATGACATGTTCTTTATTGACGAAGAATGTGAGAAAAGGCTATCACCAACACAGCAAGCCTTCTCCAAGCACCACCAGCAGCATAAACATCCCAAGATAATCTACAGGGATTAACATTTTCAACTAAAAATTAAGTGCATCTAAGTCCTAGAAAACTGGATATCCACATGCAAAAGAATGAAGTTGAATATCTACCTATACAAAAATTAACTCAAAATGGATCATAGACTTAAATGTAAGAGGTAAAACTTATAAAAATCTAGGCATAAATCTTTGTGACCTTCAATCAGGCATTAATTTCTTAGATTTGATACTCAAAGTATGAGATAAAAGGAAAAATAAAGGACTTCATCAAAATTAAAAACCTTTGTGCTAAAAAAAACACCATCAATTAAGTGAGAAGACAACACACAGAATAGGAGAAAATATTTGCTAACCATCCTAATATATAAAAAGTCAGGGGCCGTCATAACCAAAATAACTGGATGGGTGACCTAACAGCAGTCTGTGTAGGGCGACCAGGCCGACAAAGGGGTTAGTGAGGGAGAACCAAATGACTGAACATCAGGCTGTGTGGGGCAACCAAGCCAGCAGGGGGGGGCAGTTGGAGGTGACCTGGCTGGAGGGGGGGTGCAGTAAGGAGCAACCAGGCCAGCAGGGGGGAGGGCAGTAAGGGGTGACCAGGCCAGCAGATGGGGGCAGTTGGGGGCAACCAGGCCAGCAAGGGGGGGCAATTAGGGGTGATCAGGCAGGCAGGCAGGTGAGCAGTTAGGAGCCAGTGGTCCCCGATTGCGAGAGGGATGTCCGACTGCCGGTTTAGGACTGATCCCCGGGATTGGGCCTAAACCAGCAGTCGGACATCCCCCGAGGGGTCCCGGATTGGAGAGGGTGCAGGCTGGGCTGAGGGGACTCCCCCTCCTATGCACGAATTTCATGTACCGGACCTCTAGTATTTCTAATAAGGGTCTTGTATCTAGGACAACTAAGCAACAAAAAGACAACCCAACTTTAAAAATGGACAAAGATTTGAATAGACATTTCTACAAAGAAGATATACAAATGGCCAATATGCAGATCAAAAAATGCTCAATATTATTAGTCATTAGAAAGATACAAATCAAACCTCAATGAGATAACAATTTGACATCCACTAGGATGACTAAAGTCAAAAGGACAGATAGTAACAAGTGTTAGTGAGGATGTGGAAAAATGAAAACATTTACTGATGGGAATGAAAAAAGGTGCAACCATTTTGGGGAAGTCTTTGACATTTACTTAAAATGTTATACATTCAGTTACAACATGACGCAGCAACTCCACTCATAGATAGACACCAATAAAAATGAAGACATATGTCCACACAAATACTTGTATATAAATGTTCATAGTAGCCTTAGTAGAAACAACCTTGCATTAGTTTTCTATTGCCATTGTGACAAGTTACCACAGACTCAATGTCTTAAAACAACACAAATGTATTATATTATTTTCTTTAGGTCTCACTCCTTTTTGGAAGCAGTGAGGAGAATGTTTCGTTGGCTACTCCAGCTTCTAAATCCACCCACATTCATTGACTCCTCTCTCTTGAAAGCCAGCAATGTTGCATCGCTTTGATTCTTCTTTCTACAGTCACATCTCCCTTTGACAAAAGACATGAGTCTACTTTCAGGGACTCGTGCAATTAAATTAGGTCCACCAGATAATCCAGAATAATTTACTCATCTCAAAAGGTCTTTAACTTTACTGACAACAGTGTGGTGATTGCCAGGGGTGGGGTAGGGTGGGAATAGGGGGGATAACTAGAGACTTAGGTTGGTGAACACACAATACAGTGTGCAAATGATGTGTTGTGGAACTGTGCACCTGAAACCTGTTTAATTTTGTTAACCAGTATCACCCCAATAAATTTAATAAAAAGGAAAAAATAAAGTCCTTAATCTTAACCACATTTGTGAAGTCCCCTTTGCCATGTAAAGTAACAGGGATTAGGACATGAACATCTTTGGGTAATGTTATTCTTCCTATCACCAACTTAAATGTCCATCAGTTGATGAGTGGATAAACAAGATGTAGTGTATTCATACAATGGATATCATTCAACAATAAAAAAGAAAGAAGTACTTTTATACACCTCAAACTGGATGCCTTTTAAAACATTATATTAAGTGAAATAAGCCAGTCACAAAGACTGTATGATTCTATTTATATGAAATTTCCAGAATAAGTAAATACACAGAGATAAAGTAAGTTATTGATCACCAGGGGATGGGAGGGTGTGTGTGTGTGGGAGGGGGAGGTTGGTTAGTGGTGGTGACGAGTATCCATTAATGTGTATGGTTTGGGGATGAAAAAGATAGTGATGAAGTAGATAATGGTGATGTCTGTATATAATTATGTGAACATTAAAAAGAATACCGAATTATAAACTCAGAATAGGTGTATGGTATGTAACATATCAATAAGGTCATTCTTAAGGGGGAAAAGGCAGTTGGGGTTAAGGCATCAAAGACATGACCCTGATGGTTTTATTTAAATTATATCAACACAATCCTACAGCCATTACCAAAGGAGCCAGAATTATGGGGTGTTCATGGTGTGAGGAAGCCACTGGTAGTGCCAAGAATCATGAAAACATTTACTTTTTTAAAATGGGGTAATTATTTCTTTAAATATTTAGCTGCAGACATAAATATCTAAATGGGGGTGTGTGGGGGATGGGGTGGGGAAATCTTGTTTAGTTGGTGAAATGGAAGAGAATGAAAACGTTTCATTTAATAAAATAATTTAGAATTAGTTGTCAAACTGCTGAAGAGTAAGGACTTACTTATCAATACAAATTTGCTATAACATGAGATTCAACTACACAGTCTGGTACCATCTTCTTCCCATTACATCAGCTCACCAGAATGTATGTTGGTACATTCTTACCCCAGAACACAGCTAACTGTTGGTTGAGACATGAACTGTGGGAAAGCAAAATCATAACACCTCGTGTTTGAGTTTCATTGGCAAATATTTGGCGTCAATATAAGGTTCCAGTTTTGTTCTAAACTAAGAGTTTGAAAGAAAGGTACTTCCCCCAGACTGCACTATGAAATGAGTGTTTCCCGACTTCAAGGCTGTTGGTTCAAGCTCCCGCACTGGGAAGGAAAGCAGGTGCTATGAACCAAGATTAAAACTCTGCTGTTGTCACGACAGAGGCCAGACTCCCTCCTTCCCCAGGCACACCACACTCAGGGCAGGTGTGTCAGAGCTGCCCACGTTGTCTGTCTTTCACTTATGCAACAGGCACACGTGGAATTCAATATTCAGAAGTCAAGTACCTTCATGTCAATTTCTGTCTCTGGTGCTTAAAATAACCTAATTTTCAAATCTCATCCTGACATGGGTACATGATACAGTAAATAGTAGCTCATATTAAAGAGAAAGAAGAAAGGTTCCTAGAAAAGGAAAAATTACCTTATGACAAATACACTGGCAGAAACCACACTCTTTTAGAGAAGAGTTTTTTTTTTTCAAAATTTAATAGGATTTTTTAAACCAAATTGCTCTCGAGTCACTTATTACTTCAGATTAAAATCTGTTCTCACTTGAGAACTAGGAGTAATTTTGTCCAATCTACAGTGATTTCAACAAACCTGAGAATGCACTTCACACCTGTGACTCTGTCTCATACCCTTAATTTTCTTTGTGTAAAACAGCAATTTGTTTAATTAAATAAATGCATACTTGTTAGTGGAAACGGCAGTGGGAGAAGGTGAGTGGTGTGCATGTGTGTGTCCTTGAGAGCATGTGCACTTGCTTAAGGGAGGGGGGGGGTAGGAAACAACGAGATTAATTTCTTATGAATCATTACTTGCTTACAGTACCCAAGAACCAAAATTTTTGAAAGTGTGGCTTTAATTAGGAGAACAAATAGCTACTCAGATGATAGGACCTTAGAGAGACAAGTTAGGTCAAATTGAACATTACAAAAGTTTCATTTGTGTCTTACTTAGGAGAGGAAAGTAAGAGAGAAACCCTCAAAAAAATTTTGTCTTCCAGAGATTTTTATATCCAGAGACGTTAAAATTTCACTGTGATTCTTATGTATAGCTTTCAAGTCTTCTCAATTTAAGTGAGTAATAGAACACTGAGCAACAACTAGGTATCAAAAAGCACCAAATGTGAATCTTGAAACTAACCAGTGTACTTGCTCCTAATATTCAGAAAGCAAAGCATTAGGTATTCAAAATCCAAAACACAGTTAGAGGAAGGTGTGTAAATGCATCGTGTTTGTATCCTAAATTATTTTTTAAAGGAGGTATGTTAAATGTTGCCATCTAAAAAACTGAGACTATTGTTTATAATTAATTTTAAGGGTTCTATTTTAACAGTTTAAAAACATTTTCTCATTAAAATCTGTGACTATTTTTATGTTTTAGCAATACATTTAACATTTTCTCTTTATTTTTTCCCGAAAAGAAGAGCTGATTCCTTAGTGGTTGTGCTATATACTTACTTGTTGGTAATTATCTTTTTCTAGTTTGATGGGAATGAAACTCAAGGCTCTTAAGTGCACATTTCTAGCTATTCTCCTTTTTCAATTTAATTTTATTGATTTTGGAGAGAGAGAGAGAGATGAAGGGAGAGAGGGAGAGGGAAAGAAAAAAAAGAAGGGAGGGAGGGAGGGAGGGAGGGAGGGAGAGAGAGAGAGAGAGAGAGAGAGAGAGAGAGAGAGAGAGAGAGAGAAATTGAGATTGATTTATTGTTCCACTTATTTATGCATCCATTGGTTGCTTCTTGTATGTGCCCTGACCGGGGATCGAACCCATAAACTTGGTGTATTGAGATGATGCTCTAGTCAACTGAGCTACTCAGCCAGAGCTCTCCAATAAAATTCCCATCATGCTCATTAATTTTATGCCAACTTGACTGAGGTAAGGGAAGCTGGTAAAACATCATTTCCAGGTATGTCTGTGAGGGTGTCTTGGGAAGAGGTTAGTATCTGAATCAGTAGACTGAGAAAAGATCAGCCCTCACTGGTGCCAGTGGACATCATCCAAGCCACTGAGGGTCTGAGAAGAACGAAAAGGGAGAGGAAGGTCAGGTTCAAGCTCTGCTAGGCTGGAACATCCATCTTCTCCTGCCCTTGGCCATCAGTGCTCCTGGTTCTTAGACCTTCCGATTCGGGCTGGGTCTGATGCCATTCACTCCCCTGGTTCTTAGGTCTCTGGAGTTGGGCCTCCAGCTTGCAGACAGTATACTGTGGGACTTCTTAGATCCATAATCATGTGAGCCAATCCCTCTAAATTTCCTCTCTCTTTACCTATTGATTTGTTTCTCTGTATAACTAGGATTAATATACCATACCTTATTTGAATTGGAAAAATTCTGTTAAATAGAATTTTCTCTGCCCCAGTGGAATCATACAGCTCCCGGGAGACCTCAACAAGCCTGGTCTCTGTCCTATTCACCAATCAATCCCCAATACCTCACTAGACATCAGACCTTTCAAGCCCCAACTACCTCACAGTCTCTCAACTTCAGTATCAACTGTCCCAAGACATCTAACTTTTTATGTTATGAAGGGTTTGCCAAGCAATTTCTGTGTAACTGGAGACTGTCTTTTTCCGCACACTGTGGTCTGTGGTCTGTTTCTGGGGAATGGGAAATGAGCTCAGTTATGGGCATAGCAGCACATGCCATAACACCAGAGGTGAGGCAAACCCAGCATCTAGAAATCTGCTCTGGGAGGTACTGCTGATGGGCCAACAGACACAAGGCCCCAGAGGTGAGGCTTTCAAACTTAATTAGTAAATCTGGCTTTGAAGTCAGAGAGAGACCCAATTTTAGTTACTGCCACTTAGTAAGCCAGTTGCAATAATCTTTTTAAGCCTCGTTTTTCTAATATGTAAAATGGAAGTAGCACCACTTACGTCCCAGGGATGTGGTAAAGATTTGAGGACATATTGGTAAAGTACTTAAGTAATACAATGCTGAACCTAGGAGATCTCAATGAAAGGTAACAATTACTACTGTCCTCTTTCCACTGAACAAAGCCAGCCTGGTGTGAGCTATCTAATCCCAGCTCCCACCAGGAATCTGTCTGATGGCGTTCTAACAGCTTAATAAGGGTGCTCAGAGCAGAGTGTGGTCTCCATGGAGGAATTTATAGTTATGTCCTAAGAAATGTCATTTCACTAAAACTATCCAATACTTGCAAACACATACCAAAAAACATTAGCTTAATTCCATCTACATAATATCCCTTCTTAGTGGATATTAAGTGGTGTCCTGGTTAGTAGTAAGTTCTTTCTCTTTGTTGAAATACAATTTTATTGTAAGAGGACAGGAGTCTAAAACAATTCAAGGTTTAAAATAAATTAGCATTGAAATAAGAGGAGCTCCTTACCCTTTTGGATCCCAGCTGATGGCCTGTCCCTATTACTCCAGAACAAAGACCCACACTGCTCAGGCTCACGGCGAGTCCCCAGAAGCTGGGAACATTGAGCAGAAAACTACAGTCATTTTCTCATAGGAAGGATATCACCCCATATGTCTATTTAAGCCTATTTTATTGACTACTGTCTTTCCTACTATATTTAAAAATAAGAACATGACTCAAAAGCCCCAACCTTTCCTTTCACATCTCAGCTATTTCTTGTTTTAAAGTTGGCCCCCCACTTCCCACCCTTTCTATCAGTGGGTCTCTATGCACTTTCTGTTGCCCCTCCCATCACCCTTGCTTGGTAAGACACCCAGTTGTCTCCCATGTTCCTCAGCCATTCTGTTTTGTTTTTTTTTGTTTGTTTGTTTTTTTCAGAACACTAAGCATCATTTCCAGGCCTTGCCTTGACTCCTTCAACTTTCAGTAGTTTACCTGGGTCTTCCTTTTAACAACTGGATCTCTCAGGTTTCTTCCTTTATTCTGTCAGCAGCCATCTCACCAGAATAAGTCACCCTCCAACCCTTCTATCAGGTCCTCTGTCCCTTACTCATCTTTCTGTTTTTTCCCCTTAACTCCTCTTCCTCACTCTTCCCTCTCTCCGGTAAACCCTTGATGAGGCCCAGAGGAACTAGGTGACCTCTCCAAGGCCATACAGTGGTGTGTGGGGTCCAGGAGCAGATATTACCACTTTTTGTCAAATGTGCTCTCGGGCAGATCGATATAAACTAAATAGCGAATCAAGGGGAAGAATGCATTTAAATGGTGTCCAGGCTGCTGTTGGAAAGGTCAGCATTCCTGTGTGCTTATAGGAATTGGAAGGCTCTAGAAAAAGATGCAATCTCAGAAGAATTTTGAGAACAAACAGAATTCCAGCCACTAAGATTTAGTAAGGGGAAGGTCAATGTACTCAGAGAGATAAGAAGGGAGCACAGATTATCTTTGCAGAAATGAAGCCTGGCTGTGGGAGGAGGAACGTAGGCCCTTGGCTGTGTATTTTAAAGACAGAAAAAATAATAACAGCTCTGATAGAAGAGGAGCAGCAGCAGCAGCAGCAGCACTGACAGCACATATGACTAATAAATACGGACTTCAGCTAGAGAAGTAAATTCCAGTCTTTCATTAATTTAAATGAAAAACAAAAGCCATGTCCAATTCAATGATGGACTTATTTTTACTAGAATTCCCAGCCACTTTGGATTCAGTATTCAAATCTTTAATCTAATTTATATCTCTTAGTTAAGAAGCATTCCTCCTTTTGCTTACATTTTAATACAAAACATTTCAGACATTTAAAAAGGACAGAGAATAAATAACAAATATTCAAAGACCCACAATCTCAATATAAGAAATAACCCATAGCAAGCACCACCAATGTCTTCATGTACACATTCCTGATCACATTTCCCCTTCCTCCAGCAAAGATGACCAAAAGTCAGAATTTGACTTTAATAATGCCCATTTGTATCATTATACTTACATACATTACTAACCCTACACAACAGGTAGCACTCTTCTGTTTATAAACTTTATATAAATGAGAGCATAGGAAATATTTCCTCCCACAACTGGCTGCTTTTGCTCAACATTATTATGTTTGTGACATTGATTCATGTTAATTCATTGCAGTTTAAGTTGTTGTCATTGCTGTACAGTAGTATTCCGTTTCATTAAAATAGAATTTATTCATCCTTTTTCCTACTTACGGGTAATTATGTTCAATTTTTCAATATTATAAGCAATTCCGTCATGAAAGTTCTTTGCCATGATTCCTTATGAGCATGTCAGTTTCTCTAGGGTGTAACTAGTAGCCGAGCCCTCCAAACACATTTTACGCTTTAGGAGCTGCTGCTAAATGGTTCTCCAAAGTGGTGACACTGATTTACATTTCCACTCACAATGTATTAGAGCTCCATGGCTCTGCCTCCTCAGCAATGCTCCTCTTACCAATGTCAAAACCTTTTTACAATATGATGAGTGTAAAATGGCCTTTCACCTTAATTTCCATTTTCCTGATTACTAGTGAGGCTGAACACCATGCAGGTTTACTCGTCATTTGCATGTCCTCTTCTTGGAGGCACCTGCCCCTTTGTCCATTTTCTATTGGGTTGGAATGATTATATTTGAATCCTTTGGCAGTTACACAAGGTTGCAAATATCTTTTCCTTGAATATGGGTGCCATTTTATTCTGTTGACTACTGTCTTTCCTACTATATTTAAAAATAAGAACATGACTCAAAAGCCCCAACCTTTCCTTTCACATCTCAGCTATTTCTTGTTTTAAAGTTGGCCCCCCACTTCCCACCCTTTCTATCAGTGGGTCTCTATGCACTTTCTGTTGCCCCTCCCATCACCCTTACTTGGTAAGACACCCAGTCGTCTCCCATGTTCCTCAGCCATCCTGTTGTTTGTTTGTTTTTTGTTGTTTTTTTTTTCAGAACACTAAGCATCATTTCCAGGCCTTGCGGTGACTCCTTCAACTTTCAGTAGTTTACCTGGGTCTTCCTTTTAACAACTGGATCTCTCAGGTTTCTTCCTTTATTCTGTCAGCAGCCATCTCATGTGAGTGCCCCCAGGACCCGGGGACTGTGACTTTGTTGTCTTGGTATCCCTTAACACCAGCACAACAGTGGATATAACAGGAGATAAAGGTTTTGAAATTGGTGCTGACAGAATAAAGGAAGAAACCTGAGAGATCCAGTTGTTAAAAGGAAGACCCAGGTAAACTACTGAAAGTTGTGCTTTTAGTGTTCAAAAGATTTTCATGTTAATGTAGTTAAATGAGCAATCCTTTTCTTTCTGATTAGTCCTTTCTGCAGTTGTTTAAGAAGGCCCTTCTCTACCCAGAGAAAGCAAGCACAGATTCCCAGATATTCTCCACTAAAATCTTGAAGGCTTTGCTTTAGACGTTGAGATCTTTAATCCACCTAGCATTGATTTTTGTATTTGGTGTGAGCTACAGGTCCACTTTCTTTTCATTATGAATAATTGAATGTCATGGTACCAATTACTGAACAGTCAGCCCATCCTTGCCCCACTGACCTGCAATGCCACCAGTTAAGAATCAAGTTTCCATCTTTGTGAGGACCATTGATTTAGTTTATTTCTTTACTTTGTTGCATTGACAGTCTGTATTTTTGTGGAAATGACCCAGAAAAATTATTCTTATTCCAGGATAAATTGAACTGAAATGGAGATGCTGAGTGGTTGCTGGGCACATTTACAATGAGCTCACTCATTTCTAGCTCAGTAATGCAATTATTTCTTGAAAAACTGCACATTACTAATCAGACCTTTGTGTTCACTTAAATATGGATAAAATCTCAAATTCCAAGAGAGCAGTTAAAAAAATATGTGTGACAATGGTCATGATCTCTTTGGAGTTCTTATTCATAAACTCTGTGCCCTGACTGGTGTTTCCACATTCTCACTAGCCATCTCTTTACCTGTCTAATTTTTTCAAAGAACTCAGTAACACAAGCATGCGTTTATCTCCTGTTATATCCACTGTTGTGCTGGTGTTAAGGGATACCAAGACAACAAAGTCACAGTCCCCGGGTCCTGGGGGCACTCACACTTAATGGGGACACACAGGGTTATAGCTGAGTATAATAATGACAGATTACACAGGTGACAAGCTAGAGGCACACTTACAGGAGGAAACAACTAATTCTGTAAAGTGGAAAGTTCAGGTATTTATCACAAAAAAGTGATACCTACTGAGCCCCTTTGTCTTCTACACATGTCTCCAGAAATGACATAGTTAAGGATTAGCTGCCATAAAAAGGGAAATAAGATACCATGGTACCAACATACTCTTCTACCCATAAAATTGGCAGGTTTCAGTACAGCTCATCATTTAGGCCATTGTGCTCAATTTGATAAACTATTCACAGTCACAAATGCACCCCACCTTTGTAACACGTGACATCCAAAACACATGGGATTACGTAGGGGTGAGACTTGACCTTAAAGGTGAATTCGCGATAGAACTGGACTGAATAGTGAATTCCTCTAAATGCATTCCCATTTAGTTACTCACAAACTGTGGAGGAGACACCAATCTCTGGAGCCCTTCCGCTCACTACACGACACACCTAAATGAAGAAGACAGGCCTCGCCCGGGTGTCAGCGTCACACCAAGCACACTGCGACCAGCTGAACAAAGGTCCCCACAGAGCATTCCCTGCCCTGACTCGTGAAGTTAAACAAGACTAATTCTATCCCAGGCACAAGCAATTACAGAGGCAAAACATGTAAAGTAATAATGGCCAGGAAACACACTGAATGCTAATGTCACAGCTACTCGGTATTCTCTTCCATAATGGAAACTACAATCGCAGTGGGAGAAGGAAGCCGCTGGTTCAGTCCCGGGAGCTGCCCTGTCCTGGGGGAGACACCAGGACAGGGGCCTCAGCATTTCTCCACAGTCCGACCCTTGGCAACTCCATAGGATTTCCGAGTCACTTTTCAGAACCAGCAACTCCACTTTTAAAGATTCACAGGAGAATATACATGGGCCCATCAAAACAGTAGTAGTTGCTTAAATAATTGATTTTAGAAATCCTGAATAAGTGTACACACAGGTTTTTAAAGTTTATTTTATAATCTGTAAATTCCCCCCAGAAATAAAGTTTATCATTTCTATCTGCCCTCTACATTAAGAAGTGAAAGGGAGAAGAATCCAACTGTAAAAGAAGTTTGTGACTTATTTGGAAGTTATATCACCACACACAGAAAGCAGCAATCCAGCTCTGCCCTTCCAGAAGCCCTATGAGGTATTACCTAGAAAACTGCTAAGGCACAAGGGTTTCTGAGTGGCTTGGCTGTAAAACAAAGATGACCTGTACTGCTACAATGGCAATAGTTATACAGGGAGGGCTCTGACATAGTCTCAAGGATTTCTCCTCTGCTGTCTGCCTACTTTGATTTAATTTTTGGCAAAGAGGTGTTATGATTGTTTGTACTTTTCTTCTTTGTATAAACAAACAAGCAAGCATTTATTTGACTTTCCATTAGTCTAGCAAAGTCTTGAAGAAAACAATGGAGAAAAAGATTCTTGCTAAAGGGAGAGCACAATGGGAATCACAGGTAGGTGGTGAAAATGAGGACAAGAGTGTGGGACTAATAGGGAAAATGTAACACACTTTCTAAAACTGCTTCTCTGGATGCCCTTGGATTTGCAACAGTGCTCCAACTAGTCATATGGATACCTTACCCTGCAGGTAGGAACGGCATGGGGTTGGTCTATCTCAGAGCCTTTTATATGGGGCAAGTAACAATTGTAGCTACGCACTTAAAGAGCAGAGATCACATAGTTCACTCCCAGTCATCACTAAGAAAAACATATAGGCTAAGAAATTCTATAAGCACACTGCTAATACTTTGTCGTATTTATTAAGAAGACTTGTATATATAGCTGGAGAGTAATTTTGTAAATAAATAAATGATAAATTATGATTTTAAAAAATCTCTCCCATGCAGATGCTAGCCATTGGTCAGTTAGGAGAGGATGCGTACTGGTTCCAAACACACTGTGAAGCCACCCAGTTCTGCCTGGCTACCTGCATGAATGTGGGCAAGCTACACCTTTCTGTGCCTGGTTCCTCATTGCGAAATGGTGGGTAATCACTGAACTATGTCATAGGGGTGTTGTGAGGATCAAATGAATTAATATGAAGGCAGCACTTAGAATATTACCAGGAGCAGAGTGTGTTGGTCCCTCTGCTATTTAAAAAGAAAATGAAGTTTCCAATTGCTGCTAGTCAAGTATGGCTCCCTAATCCTATCTAATAAAAGAGTAATATGCAAATTGACCATCACTCCAACACACAAGATGGCTGCCCCCAGGTGGTCAAAGATGGCTGCCCCCATGTGGACACAAGATGGCCGCCACAAGATGGCCAGCAGGGGAGGGCAGTAGGGAGGGACCAGGCCTGCAAGGGAGGGCAGTTGGGGGCAATCAAGCCTGCAGGGGAGGGCAGTTAGGAGTGACCAGGCCTGCAGGGGAGGGCAGTTAGGGACAATGAGGCTGGCAGGGGAGCAGTTAGGCACCAATCAGGCTGGCAGGGGAGTGAGTGGTTAGGGGGTGATCAGGCTGGCAGGCAGAAGTGGTTAAGGACAATCAGGAAGGCAGGCAGGTGAGCAGTTAGGAGCCAGCAGTCCTGGATTGTGAGAGGGATGTCCGACTGCCCATTTAGGCCCAATCCCAGTAGGATGGGGCCTAAACGGGCAGTCGGACATCCCTCAAGGGGTCCCAGATTGGAGAGGGTGCAGGCTGGGCTGAGGGACACACACCCCCGTGCACGAATTTCGTGCACCGGGCCTCTAGTTTATATTAATAAAAGCCTAAGTGACCATTATGGTGGAACGACCAGAACGACCAGTTGCTATGATGCGCACTGACCACCAGGGGGCAGACACTCAACGCAGGAGCTGCCCACAGGGGGAGCGCCGCTCAGCCAGAAGCGGGGCTCACGGCTGGCAAGTGTAGCGGCGATGGTGGGAGCCTCTCCCGCCTCTGCAGCAGTGCTAAGGAGCAGCGAGCCGAGCGGTAAGGAGCAGCGAGCAGGTGGGTGGTAAGGAGTGAGGGGTCCTGGACTGCGAGAGGGCGCAGGCTGGGCTGAGGGATCCCCCTCTCCCCCCAGTGTACAAATTTCATGCACCAGGCCTCTAGTTTAAAAATAATGGGGTAAAATTCAAACTTTTTAGTGGACAAAAATAAGTAAAAGCTTAAGGGTAGAATACTAAAATTGAAAGTTAGATGTGTAATAACACTACAGTGAATGACTGTTTAGAGTTCTCTTGCTGTGAGTGTGATATGCAGGCACTGCCAGAATTAGGCACTTGTGACCCATTATGAAAGAAGAATGTTGACGAATGCAGGACTGATGTGCTGTGAGGGGAGGAGGCCTCCTCTCTCTTGGGTTTCCACACCCAGCCCCATTCCCTGGTGGGTCCTTCCGCACCCACCTTCCTGGCTGAACAATTCACCTTCCCTCAAATGTTAATCTTTGCTTCTCAGTGGCTGAGGTTGTTTCCTCCTTGGCCTCTGGGTTGTGTTGACATCCTTCTGAACAGAGTCGAATGGAACAAGCAAGAATATTTTTCACTTTATCTATAGTTGCCAAAGGCAGAGCATATTATGCTCAAAATCCTTTAAAAGTCCTGGGAGTGATATTACTCAAATCTTGAATGGCTGAAAAAGTTTTCATAACTACCGTACTTTACAGTAACCTTTTCTTTAAAGACATTTTCAAAGAACAGTTTACTTTCTAAATCACTTCTGACGTTGTCCTTTCCCCGGCTTTTGTGTTGTGAGAGACCCGTAGTCCCTCTTCATCCTTCATCCAAGGGATGGAATGCAGTCGCCTTCCTTCGGGTGACATTAGCAGAAATGTCAACCAGATATGTTTGGGCTTATTTTTCCTTATTATAGTTTTTCTCTCTTCAGTGGGTTGTGCTAACATTTAAAATGAAATATTCCCAAATCTTTATGTTTACAACTTTAACAAAAAGTCATTTTCTCTAGTTCTGGAGAGCATATAATCAGTCAGAGATTTAATTCCCATTCATCTTAGTTTATTGCACTGACAGCCTTTGAATTGCTGTGCGACACTGTTATACCTCTGCACATCGACAAGTGAGTGGAGGGAGGGGAGAGTAGAAAACTGAAACACAGAGGTGCCCTGAGATACCCTGGCTCTTGCAAAACAGTCTTCCGGAACTCAGAATAATCAATCCCTAATTGGATTGATTTGTCAGCACTGTATAGGCTTTCCTTAGGAAACCAGGCCTAATCTATATAAATGTACATCACTAACAACTGGAATATTCTAAACTGTGTACAATTACACAGGGGGGCCTCCAACATTACAATGGAAAGAACTAGGAAGTGGAATATTCTGAAATATAGAGAGATTCCATTTCACTCCTCATTAACCTTGTCCTGTCAATGCTTCTTTTATTTTTATTTTTGAAGAATGCTTATTAAAGTTGCGGACAGTGAAACAAAGAAGGGCCTAGGATAGAAAAAGCAATAAATGAGAGATTAGGTGGGATAATGAGCTTTGGCTGGGCTGCTTTGGCTCACTAAGAAGTCAGAGAAAAGGGTGTTACCCCGGGATGAGCTGCCCCTGCCCATTACTCCCTAGTTGCAAGCCTCTTAGGGTCCCTTAGAGTTTAGGAGATGTATGCCTACGGGGGAGGGAGAAAGGGAAAGGAAGGGCTTGGTGGTGGTGGTGGTGGTGGTGGTGGTGGTGTGCTCCTAAGAGGGAGAGCACCATCCTGACAAGGTTTAAACAAACCAGGCATCCTTAGGGTTTGTTTTGTGTCTTGTTTTGGGTTTTTCCTCCAATTTTTGTGTTTACTCTTATCACAGCCATATGCTAAATTGTTCATTTATAGTTTTAATAGTGTGTCTAGCTCATAAACTCATTTCTTCCCCTAGTAGCTTATTAGTCTATTAACAACCTCACACTGTGAAAACAAATTAAAATTGGATTACCTACCTAGCTTTTGACACCACTTTTCAGCTCTTTAGCAATCACTTCAGATACTGATAAACCTATATATAGAAATAAGAAACACGTAGCTGAAATAATTTAGTATCTTGGTGTTTATAGCAAAAATGTGCAATCACTGCTCAGAGCTGCCAAGTCAGCCTTGCAGTTGTCATGTCTGATCATTATTTTGACTTATTCATTCAAAGGTACTTGAGCATGCACTCCCAGGTATTTAAACATTTTTGATACTCTGATACATGGATATCAAGAAGAAAATACAGTTTTTATTACTGGAAAATAAAAGCACTCAATATCAATCCAAATCATTCCTTTTAGTTGAAAATTTCCATTAAAACCCAATGCAGACAGACACTAGATTTAAAAAAAAAAAAAAGTGTGACATCCCACCAGGCCAACAGATGACAGAGATATCAGGTAAAAGTTCACCAGAACAACTAAGGAAACCACACCTGCAGGTTTCCAAACCTCACATTCAAACAAAGCTGAAAGACTATGCTCAGAAATAGAGAACCGGCCTCCAAAAATATCTACTCTCCAGAAATTTGCTCTTCAACTAACCCCAAGAGGATTGGTTATATGAATAAAATCTCGAAGTTTATAGAAAATTATTCTCTTTAGAAAGTCATAGGCATTTTAGAAAAAAATCAAAGAGTTCTCAGAAGCCTTTTAATCTCCCAATTCCTCGGACACAGTCAGCATTGCAATGGCAAATGACTTCCATTACTCCTCTCCACCTGTCTGCACAGAGCTGGAGTTGTTTCCCCTCTAAATCACTTTAAGGTGTAAAATGCTCAACCCAAAGGCTGGATTTCTGAATGTCTCGGTATACTTCCGATTACATATAGTCCAAACTACACCCTTTCTAATACAGCAAACTATTTGGTCTTTTACTAGAGACTGTAGAAAGTTGAAGTAGTAGCTTGTAGTTCTGAAAACCATTTAGGTCCACATTGGCAGTTTCAGGAAATTTTATTGTTGAACTTCTAAGGAAGCTAATAACCTTAGGTCTGGTATCCCATTAGAGTTCTAGTACTAGAAGAATACAGAGCACAAGCAAAGTTACCTCAAATTACACATTTATGTCAGCCAACAAAATTTTATGGACTGTACCAGCTTTAAACAGCTTAAGTGGTGAAATAATGTTTTACTGAGGAGGGCAAGTGACCCCTATTTCACCCTGGGCAGCATTTAATGAATTGGAATGACTACTCCCAGGAAAACATGTTCTGCTTCTTTTCCCTTCCTCTCCTCTGAGCACAGCCCTTTGTAAAGTGTAGTCTGGTTGAAATGGTATCCGTGTCATACCATACTGGCTTCCAGTGAATCTAGAAAATAGGTAGCCTCCCACCCACAAAGCAACGTGTCATTACTATATTGCTGTGGACAGTTGGAGCACCCAGGAGTCTCCCCCATTGGCCAAGGTGGCGCAGGGGGAAGTTCTTACACCAGAGGGCCAAAAGCTGAAAGGTGAAGGGATGCGTGCCAAAAGCTAGAAAGATGAATGGACAGGACCCAAGTGTGGAAAGCTAGAAAGATGAATGGGTGAGCACCAAAAGCTAGAAAGATCAATGGACAGGACCCAAGTGTGGAAAGCTAGGAAGATGAATGGACAGGGTCTGAGTGTGCCAAAAGCTAGAAAAATGAGTGGACAGAACCTGAGCATGCCAAAAGCTGTCATGATAATTGGATCCAAAAAAAAGGCTCCCTATCTCTATAAGAACCCCCAGGTTTGAGCAGGAAGGAGATGGTCTTAGAGATGGGAGTTCTCCATTCTCCCAGATCACGGGTACTTGAATAAAACCTCTTTCCATTTCCATTTTTTAATTGAAATATAGTTTTATTCATTTTTAAAGAGAGAAGAAGGAAGAGGGAGAGAGAGATAGAAACATCAATGATGAGAAAGAAACATCAATTGGCTGCCTCCTGCAAAGAAACATTAATTGGCTGCCTCCTGCACGGCGCCTACTGGGAATGGAGCCCACAACCCTGGGAAGTGCCCTAACCAGGAATGGAACCAGGGACCTCACGGTGCATGGGTCTATGCTCAACCACTGAGCCACACTGGCTGGGACAAAACCTCTTTCCTTTTGCACCAGCACCTGCTTCAGGAGTTTGGTTTTTGTTGCGGCAGGCAGCCAAACCTGCATTTTTGGTTATAAGTACACAAACAGAACATGATTGTGCCTTCTAGTTGTAAGGCAGAAACTCTTATAGGCACTTTAACTATAAATACTTCCCCAAGCCATAGGTACAAATACGTTTTGTTAGAATTCTTCAAGACCTACTATGTTTCTGATGGCACAGAACTAATCCACTTTTGGAATCAAATCTACTTTAAACTGTGACGTATTTCTCAGATGGCTAATCACACCGTTCTGATAGAGGGTAGGGTAGGACCATGACAAATCACACAGAAATAACACAGCCTGCCCATCTCATATCTTACCATATCAGTGTTTTCCTAAAAATGTGGAAAGTTTTAGTTTTTGAAGAGCCACATTTCCTTAGAAAAATAAATCATATCCTTTAGGATGAAATCTTTACCACATGTTTTTGAGGCTGTGGTACTGTGCTAGTAGCGATAACATAGATTTTATAAACAAAACTTTTACTTGCACATCGTATTCTTGAAAACAATCTCTTTCATGATAACCTGTTAGGGGGGAAAGTATTCTATAAACTAAATAAATCACCTCATTATTCTGCTGATCATACCTAGGGCAGCTTCCATCACAATTAGCCAGTAAGAGAAAATGTTTTGAGACAGTCTACTCAGATGTAAAGAGTAGTCAGTTTATTAAAATTACAACTTTCAAGAATGTGGACAAGTATGTATGTTAGTAACAGAATTAAGGATTTTGATTCTTTCATAAGAAAAATTTTAAATGATTACACTGCTATTTTAATAAAAGTAATCAAAAGAAATTCCCTGGATGTGTAAAAATTAACACCTTCTTGTTTAAGCATATTATGCATCCTCAGCAAGCTACTGTTTAATTCTCCCCAGATGAAAAAGTTACCAGGTATATGTTACGAGTTATTACCCCTTTTCTCCCTCATTCCTCAGAGTTTCCACAAAACTTTTCCTGGTAGAGTTAGTCTTATTTATTTATTTGAAAAGGAAAAATTTATTTTAAAAACAGACTCATTCATTCACTCACCCATATTTATGGAGCACCTGCTATGTCTCAGGTGCTGGAGTATGTTGAGCAGGGCAGGGGGATGAGTGAATGAGGGGCACACAAAAGGAAAAAAACAAAAAGATAAGTCTAAAGACTCATCTCCTCTGGAGAAAATTTTTGCACCATCTAGAGCTGTATTCTATAAAAATTTATATTCTAATATAGCATCGAATTAAAATCATTTAGTAAATATGAAAAAGGGGAAAGGTCATTGGGCATAGTAAATTTCTCATAATATAAACCTTTCCCCCCACTAATGTATCCTGCAGAGCCTCTTCAGTGGAGACAGATTTTGCTGCACAATATTTATAATATAGGAATCTCCAAATTAAGGCAATAATTTTAGGGCAATAGAGGAAAAGGCAGAACAAATGTAGACGAGGTAGAACATAAATTTGAGAACAAACTAAAAATTAAATGTCAAAAAACAAAACCAAAAACAGATAAAAAGCAAAAATCTAGAAACAAAAATCTATCTACATGATTCATGTGAAAAGAGCTCACCAACAAATAAAAGCCAAACTAAAGCAAAACAAGTAAGAATGATCAGAATTTTATCAGGAAAAAGAAAGTTGTGGCGGCATATGTGGTGAAAGAATTGTAGAGGAAGTAAGTTTTGAGAGAATCAAAGATGGAGTCGGATGGATTTTACATACAAAAAAATAGTACTTTCTAAAAAAATGATAAGAGTAAACATGTCCATAAGGAATATAAAACTTCTATTTTCAGAATGCAAATTATAGATTATAAATTTAGAATTATAGCATTACAGAATTGGAATTATAGAATTATCACACACTAGAATAGAATAATGCTGGATTGCTTTTTCTTTGATGTCTGTTCTTGAAACCTGAGAATAGTGAACATATCTCTACCTGCAAAGGCTTTCTTCTCAGATGTTGTATTGTCCTTGGAATTAATAATATTTTCCTGATGAACACATACCACAAAACAACTTAGCATCCACACATAGACACGACAGAAATAATATGTCAACTCTCATTCAAATCTACTTTCACAGAAGCGATCTAGCCCAAGAGTTCAAAACAAACGTGAGGCATAGGAGAATGGATGCAGAATCACAAAGTGTAGGAGGCTTCCTTTGGCTTAAAAGGGTAACGTTAGGTGGGCTAGGACCAGATGTCTTTGAACTTGGCTTAGTGTTTGGGTCTATCACCGATTAGCTCCGCTGGCAGAGACCTGTGTTAAGTCATAGTCAAAATTTAGGGCCATTTGAGAGTCTAGGGATGATCATACCCAGGGCGGCTTCCATCACAATTAGCCAGTAAGAGAACACTGATCTACTTGATCACCGATCATTTGTGTTTTCAACATCGTTATCTGTACACACACAGACAGATCATGGGCAAAAGCACACGAGTGGATCATTTCTTAGTGTACTGAGGATGCACTAATATACCAGTGTGGCATGCTCTTTGGGTATTGAGTTAGCAATGCGACCTTCAGATAGAAGAGATCACAAGTTTGTTGTAAGATGGAGAAGTGAAAACTACTAGTATACACATAGAAAGAATGTAAAGGGGAAAAAAGTCCACATTCACTTGGTGAACGTCTTGATCTTACATATCGGTTTCCATCATATCCAAGTCACCATTGACTATCAAGATGCACCATTATTAATGTAACACTAAGTAAAAAAACTACCAATTAAACCATGACACAATGACTTTTGATTTTTATTTTAAACTGAAAGAGCTCTTTTGACTGACTGACTTTTCATAGATCTAGTTGCTCTGTTCCCATGCCTTTCTATATAGACCAAACAACAACATCTTTTTGAAGGCAGTTTACAGGGCAATTACAATCAATCTATCTTAATTGAAGTGATGACAATATGAGCAGTCTTCACAGCAATCACAAGTATTTCATGACTGCCATCCAGCTGATAATTATTTTTTTTTTCTTTAAATATATTTTATTGATTTTTTACAGAGAGGAAGAGAGAGGGATAGAGAGTTAGAAACATCGATGAGAGAGAAACATCGATCAGCTGCCTCTTGCACACCCCCTACTGGGGATGTGCCCGCAACCAAGGTACATGCCCTTGACCGGAATCGAACCTGGGACCCTTGAGTCCGCAGGCCGACGCTCTATCCACTGAGCCAAACCGGTTTGGGCAAGCTGATAATTATTTTTAAATGTCCCAGATTTTAAGATTCACCCCAATTTCAAAGGTAGCAAAATGTGAAAAAAAAATATATATCTTAAAAATATGTGAAATGTAGTAATTTATATTATCATTTCTGATTATAGGTGATATGTTTTAATCATGTGCACACACAGAAACCTGAGTAAAGAACCTTAAGCAATTATTTTCCTGGTTGTAAAATGTATCTTCAAAAATTACTGTTTGACATTAAACTTTATTTTCTGCATGTGGGTGCACACGAATAGGCATTTGGCTGATATGAAAGAAAATTGCCTATCTTCATTCAGGTTTTCAGAGATTTTGGTAATCATTTTGCTCCCAGTGTTTTGGGCTTTGTGGATGGAAGGTATTTTAAACTGCCAATTAAAAATCACTTAATACTTTATTATTTTGCAAATGCAATAACATATTAATTAGGTACAAAATTATACACAAATTTTCTGCCTGGCTTTATGTGAGGAAGAAAACAATTCATCTTATTTTTAAATTTTTTATTGAATTTATTGGAGTGACAAGGTTTCATAAAATTATATAGGTTTCAGGTGTACAATTCTATAATTCATCATCTGTATATTGTATTGTGTGTTCACCACCCCGTCAAGTCTCCTTCCATGACCATTCATCCTCCCTTTATCCTCTTCTACCCCCCGCAACACCCTTCTTTACCTCTGGTAATCACCATACTGTTATCTGTGTCTATGAGTTTGTCTTTTGTTTTTGTGTTGTTTGTTTGTTTTTGTTTGTTTTTACTTAATACCTTCACCTTTTTCACCCATTCCCCCATCCCCCCACTTCTGACAGCTGTCAGTCTGATCTCTGAATCTATGAGTCTGTTTCTATTTTGTTCATTAGATTCCACATAAAAGTGAAATCATATGGTACTTGTCTTTCTCTGACTGGTTTATTTCACTTAGCATAATACTTTCCAGGTCTATCCATGCTGCCACAAAGGTAAGATTTCCTTTTTCTTTTCTTTTTTTTTTTTTTTTTTTTTTTTTTTTTTTTTTTTTTATGGCCGAGTAGTATCCCATTCTGTAAATATACCACAGCTTTTTTATTCACTCATCTACTGATGGGCACTTGGACTGTTTCCAAATCTTGGCTATTGTAAATAATGCTGCAATGAACATAGGGGTGCATATATTCTTTCAAATTAGTGTTTTGGGTTTCTTTGGATATAGTCCCAGAAGTGGAACTGCTGTGTTAAAAACAATTCTCCTACTTTATCTTTGATGAACACATTGTGCAAGACAATGCAAATCACATAAAACTTTATATAGCCCTACCAGCATGGCTCAGTGGTTGAGTGTCGACCTAGGAACTAGGAAGTCATGGTTCAATTCACAGTCAGGGCACATACCTGGCTTGCAGGCTCAATCCCCAGTGCGGGGTACAGGAGGCAGCCAATCAATGATTCTCTTTCATCATTGATGTTTTTATCTCTCTTTCCCTCTCCCTTTCTCTCTGAAATCAATAAAAATATATTTAAAAAAAACTTTATATAGGAGAAAACCTGGGCAAGACACATTTGGCTGTTTGAACTGAAAATACAAAATGTTCTGGTACCATGGCAATCTCACTACTTTTTTAATATAAAAATAATATTAACCTCAATGTGCAAACAGGTAAACTGTAGCATAGCTGCTTCATCAGATGCTATACCCTGCCTACCAAAGCTAGGATTGCTTGTTTCCTAATCTATAATAATAAAAGCATAATGTGCTAATTAACCAGACAGCCAAACGACCTTCCGGGCCTCCCTCGGGTGACCTTCTGGATAAAGCCGTGGCTGCGAGGGCTGAGCCCCTTGCACGAATTTCGTGCATTGGACCTCTAGTATCTCTATAATACCTCAGTCATGCAAAGATTTAGTTTTTCAAAAGATTATACTTCTCTCTTCTTTGTTGATTTTATGTGTATAATACTTAGCTACATATCATACTTTATTCCTGCCAAAAAAACAAACAAATAATACCCAACCCTAAGATCCCAGTTTGTTTTATGTTAGACCCTGTCTAAGGAACATAAAAATCAATAGCTATACCAAATCCCTTTTCAGATTCTAAGGCCCAGAGAGAGTCATTCATTCAGATTTTAATTAAAAAGGAAAATAAAAACATACAAAGCAAAGTTGGCTCATTACACCAGTACTAAACAGTATGATAAGAAATGATGTTTTAATGATACATCCGATAAGAGGTTTATATCCAAAATTTATAAAGAACGCATACAACTCAACACCAAAAAAGCAAACAGTCCTATTAAAAATGGGCAGAGGATCTGAACAGACACATCTCCAAAGAGACATACAGATGGCCAATAGATGTATGAAAAGATGTTCAACATCACTAATCAGAGAAATGCAAATTAAAACCACAATGACGTACACCTCACACCTGTCAGAATGGCTATAATAAGTGTTGGTGAGGATGTGGAGAAAAGGGAACTGTCGTGCACTGTTGGTGGGAATTCAGATTGGTGCAGCTATTGTAGGAAAAGGTATGGAGAGTCCTCAGAAAGTTAAAAATGGAACTGCCTTATGACCCAGCAATTCCACTTCTAGCTATATGGCTGAAAAAACTCAAAACACTAATTTTAAAGAATATATGCACCCCTATGTTCATTGCTGTGCTATTTACAATAGCAAAGAAATGGGAGCAACCCAAGTGCTCATCAATAGATAAAAAAGCTATAGCACATATATACAGTGGAATATTACTTGACTATATAAAAGAATGAAATCTTACTATTTGTGACACCATGGATGGACCTAGAGGTTATTATGTTAAGTGCAATAAGGCAGTCAGAGAAAGACAAGTACCATGAAAATAAATGAACAAACAAAATTAAAACTCATAGATATAGAGAATAGACTGATGGATTCCAGAGGGGAGGGTTTGGAGAACTGGTGAAAAAGGTGAAGGGATTAAGAAGGAAAAATTGGTAGTTACAAAATCGTCATGGGGATGTACTAGTAAAAAACAGCATAGGGAATATAGTCAACAATACTGTAATAATTATATATGGTGTCATGGGGCTGCTGCAAACATCTGGGAGTATACTTTGTAAATTATATGACTGTCTAACCACTGTGCTGTACACTTGAAACAAATACAAAATAATATTGAATGTAAATTATACTAGTAATAGAAAAATAAAGTGAAAGCAAATTTTTAAAATCATAAAAAAAGAAATGGCATTTAAACTTTTAAATATAATTTATTTGCCCTTTTTTAACTGGAGTACTTATGGTTAATTTATTCTTCTTTTCTTTTCTTTTATTTGCTTCTAATGGGGGCAAGTCAGGCTCGGCCTTCTTGAGAATAGAGCAGAAAGCATCTCCATGGTGACATACACCCAAAACCTTTCACAAGGCCCCTCAACATCAAGTCCCTTCCCAATGACCAGATATTCCTTTTAGAAAAGTTACTTTGCTGGTTGACGATACTATCTTAGTCCACTTTCCACACTAAACACTTGTTTAACATGCTCAAATAAGCCATGTTGGTGGAATAACAAAGGGGAAGTGTTGATATCCAGCGGGAAAAAGAACACTTATGTGGTCAACTCCAGACAGCCAGAAAAATGCCATAAACCCAGAAATGAAAAAATTATGTCAGTATAATGAACTAAAAAGGCATAAAATTAATTACATCTCAATAGTATATGAAAAAAATTAACCACATTGCACTCATTTGCCTTTGTCTAAAGAGGCATAATTGGTTTAGATGAAGCTAAATACCAAGATGTGTTGCTGCATTTCCCTAATAACATTTCGATCCCCTAGGGGTGATCTGGTGGCCAAGGCAACAGAAATACTTCAGCAGCAGACCATATGGACAAGTGTAATTCTGGCTTCTAGTGTCTGAGTATTTTCCTGACTTCTATTCTAGTTTGGGAAGTCATAATACGAACCCTAGATGCTTAGTTAGGCAACTGAAAGGCAATTGGTTCCTCTGGAAACAATAGAGAAAAGTGAAAGATTTTAACAAAAGGTCTGATTAATTGAAGTTACACAAGCATACTTATCCTTGGAGTTATAGTTTTGTTGGGCTAACCTGAGATGTAAAATTGGTGCTATTCTGTTGTTCTGCTACTGGGATGACCATTATCTCTAAGTCAAAGCTATCACGATATGTTTATTAAATTCCTACTGTGTATATTCCATGTGTACAGTATCAGGAGTTTCAACTCTTGTCCTGGAGCCAATAGAGAGTAGACACTATATCCAGTAGCTACATTAGGTTCACTGCCTTGAATATAACCCAGCAATTTGACTCTGTCTCAGGGATGGCCAGGAGCCCTCCACCTGGCACATCCTCATATCTACTCTAAGGTGCCTGCCCTTTCTGCCTCAGTCCTCCCTCTTCTTTGGTTCCTTTCTCTGTTTCAGCAAGTGCCATCATATGTACCTAACTCAGGGACCACCAGTGGGAAAGCACTCCAGACACTTGCACACATTAATGAATCAGGTAATGCTTTATTGGAGAGCCCGTGAGTGCAGGTGCAGGTGCAGGAGCTGCCCACCAAATGCCAAATGCCAGCAGGCTGATGCCAGCAGGCTGAACGTACTTCTTACATCTGCACAAGTTCCTCCCAGGCAAGTCTGTTGGGGTGATGGGTTTACTTCAGTTCATCCTGTGTTTGAGAATATTGAGACGTGAAGAGATAACTGCTGAAAGAGGAGAGACTGAAAATCTGGTGTTGGAAACAGTCAACTTGTAAAGAGCAATGATTCCATGAAACTGCGGGATGGAGTTTAACAGAATTCCTAAGAGAAAATAAAGGGAAAGAGTAAAAGAAAACCAGAAACCAACTCTTCTCAAACAGGTCTTGAAACATTTTAGATTTCACCAGTGGAGATCTTAACAGTTAAAAATGAAACCAAAGACATACAGTGCCGGAAACAAATCAGTTTCACTAAAAGAGAGATGTTGACAGGAAGCCAGGAAGGCTGGTCAACAACCTTAATTGCTCTAACCACTCACCCTTTAGTTGAGATATTGTTAGCTGAAGCAGCTTCCACCTTGGTTTGTCCCATTAAGTTTTTGTTATTTCCTGCCTAAGGGCTACATGTATATTTCTGTTTATCTTGACTAAGATGTTTTCCCCAAAGCCTCAAATAAAAGGGATGGCAGAGCCAGAGCAGTTGTCAGTTCTCCCACTAGAGGTGGACTACCGCCTGGCCCCCCATTTCGCCAAATTGAATTTCTTCAAGTCTCCATTCATTTGTGTGCGGCCCTTCTCCAGAACTCGAACCCTGAACCGGAACCCTGGACCACGCTGGACGTGGAAAGGGATTCCTACAATACAGGTGGGGGCATCTGAGCCTCACTTTTTACAAGGGAAAATTCAAACCATATTTCAAAGCAGACTGGATAACTAAATGCACAATGCCCCGACAGTTCCATCCAGAGGAGGCAGAAGGGTGGGATCAGCAGACCATCTGGAAATGGCTCACACTCAGTGAGTAAAGGTAGAACGGAGGAGGAGAGTGTGTGAAAAAAATCTCCCCTGTGGTTACAGTGATTTTCACCACACACAGTCCTATCACCTAGGGAACCTCAGGACCAAGCTGCCTGGGAGACAGGGTGTTGTTCAGAAACCTGGTGTCACAATGTATAAATGGTGTTCTCTCACATTCCTCCCAAGAATAATGAAATGGCCAGTTTTTTTTCTCTTCATGCCTGACACACACAGTTTGATTTTTTATTCAAAAATAAAAAATCATGTATTGGTCTCAACCACCTCTGATCTCAGGGCAGGTCATGCTGTGAAGGTCATGAAAAGAGCAAGTCAATTACTCACAAATGGCATGCATCTCCAGAAAAGATCTTGGGGTGACTCATGCCCTTTTGGCCTATTCCCAATTTCACAGACCAACACCTAAGTGCATATTTAATTGTTTTCAAATTGATTGCTCTCTAGCAGAAAAATCACAATAGGTACACTTACCAGGAAAGAGAATAGTGACATGATCCAGGAAGAAAACAAGTGAAAGAGGGATCAGAGAAAAAAATCTTAGGTTAATTAGAATCAGTTCTTGGAAATGAAATTCCTTTCAGAAAATGTGTATGCCTAGGAGTTAGCAGCTTACCCAATGTCCATTCTCTTCTTAACAGAACCCTGATTTGGGTTGGGTGAAGACGGCACTGTATTTTCAACCTCACTCACAGCTGAGGATGGACATGTGACTGAGCCTTGGCCAATGCAATGCACTGGAAGTCACCTGGGTTTCTGGGAGAACTCACTGGCCGCTGGCCTGCTCCTTCTGCTCTCTGGCTTGCCTCCCTCTTCCTTCCAGAAAGGGAGGTGCGGCCCTGAGAGTGGCCCATTCCTCTTACAACTGCAAGGCAATTCCAGCCAAAGCTGAAAGGTAGAAGAGCAGCAATATCTGTCCTGGACTTCAATGTGAAAAAATACATTTCTGATTTATTGAAGTCACTGTTTATTCAGGTTTTTCATTATGTGCAGCTGCACAGAATCTTAATTGATAAATGATTCATTGTAAATGTTCCATCAAAATCTTACATTTTTACATCTTTTAATTTTATGTTCCTATGACATGCAGTAAATTCTGAATTCTAAAAAGGGAAACTCAATAAAAACTGCCAGGTTTAGTTCTGGACATTTGAAAAAGCAACAGTTTTCCTTCAGTACTCAGGTGAATATATTTAACACAATGTACTGTTATATGATAGAATTATAATGTTCAGAAAGGCATAAAAATTGGTTTCACTGGTTAGTATAATATCTACACCTTGACCTTTAAATAAATCATTAAAATTTTTGAACAGTATGTGGTCTAGCTTTATTTTTAATTCTCTCCCAAAGAGTAAGGATATTTTTTCCATTAATTTTTAGAGAGTAGAAGTTAGGGGGGAGGAAGAGAAAGAGAGAGAGAGAGAGAAATCTATTAATGACCTGACTAGGGTTGAAATTGAACCTGCAACTGAGGTACATGCCCTTGACTGAGAATCAAACTCAAGACCTTTTGGTCCACTGGCCAACACTCTAACCATTGAGCAAACAGGCAGGGCAATGGTCTAGCTTTGACTTTGAAGTACCAAAAAACTGGAATGAATATATATTTCATTTTTTAAAATCTTGTAATTTGGTGATTCAAAATAGTTACTTATTTATGCAGTTGCTGAAATTCATTTATTGCTTTGTTTTTATTAAGCAACATTAATTTATTAAATACTTCATTTTCCCTCCCGAAAAAACTTTAAACAGAAATCAGGACTTTTTTGGCCTCTATTTTCTCCATCTTTCTTTTGCCAGTCAAAACATAGCTTACTTCCTAAGAAGAGGCCCAGAGTATGCAACACAAAGATGTCAATTTAAGAAACTAATGTGAAAACTGCTTGAAAAAGAAAATTCTTTTTTTTTTTTTCATATTCTAAGATGAATTATAGTAAAACCCTACAGAGTTCTACCATCTCACAGGTCTCATCACTTTCTCAGCCTTGGCCTACTGACCACCATCAAGAACTGCAAACAGTATAACTACCTCCCAGCCAGCGGGGTAGGTTCAGCTCTCAGGCAGAGGTTGATAAACACAGCTGTATTCTTCCTGTCTTAAAACCTCCAAGGCAAAACTTCTAATTAAAATTATTTTTAAATGTATCATAGTGGCATAGCCCTCATACCATCAACCATGCATATGTATGTGTGGGGAGCAAATAGGGAATATGGGGGAGTTTTTCTCAGTGAAAACACAAGGGTGCATTGAAAGGACACAATGCACTGGGCATTTTGTCACATTCAGATCAGAAATGGAGAGGCTGGAACTAGAAGGAGCTTTTAGATCTTGTCCAGGACTGGGTTTACCTCACTAAATTACTAAAGAGCTCTGAGCCAGGGCCTTCAACCCAGGACTCTCATCATTACACTGGACTGTGTCTACTTAGAGAACTAAACATAAACACATATGCAGTACAGTCCTATCCTACTTTTTCCTACTTTTACTCTCTTCTCTATTTTTATATGTAAGCTCTTTTCTTGTTTTCTCAAACTCAACTGTCATCAAAACCTTTGGTCCTCTCCTCACAAAATCTCAATCAACTTCCTGGGTTCTCTTTTTGCTTTTCTCTAGATCACTCTTTATCTCCTTTACCTTCCTCTTCTTCTCTATCTGTTTTCCTCCACTGCTTTATGAAAGGCATACTGGAAAACCTTCTGGGCCATTATGCAGGGAAGGGGAGCCTGTGTGAGTGTGGAAAGTGAACAAATAATGGGAACCAGGAAGCCTCAGTCTTGGCCCTGATCTATCACTAGCAAACAATCTAATCTTGGAGGAGATTCTATTTCCTATTGGCAAAATGAGGGCAATGGACCCAATGCTCTCTGAGGTCTACAGTTCTGCAAACCACTTCTTGAGTAACTACTTCATGGATAATGTCTTATAAGATACTATACCTCCAAAGGCTCTCAATTTATTTGGTACAAAAATAATTCTCAAACTTGAGTGATTGCCAAGTGTCCAAAAGAAATGCAGACATCACTCCAGGGAAGGCAGGTTAAGTCTGGAGTCTGGTTGGCAGAAAGTCTGGAGACTTGACAGGATTATTTTTGAAATGGAAGATATGAAATAAGGTAGGTATGGTAAGAGATTCCTAGAGCTGGTTAGAGAGAAGATAACTGGAAGAGCATAGTCCTTGTGAAAGTAAGAGGGTATGGCATACAGAGAACAGGTGGAGGGACGAGCCATTCAGAGGAAGCAAGAAGACCAAGACAAATGGGCCAGGATTTTTAGCAGTTGGATCAAGAGACTAGACCCTTTTAACTTAAGATAGTAAGTTCTGAGAAACTGCACAGAAGAAACAACCTAAGAAAATATAGAAATCATAGCAGAGTACTATCAAAGTCAGTGCTTATTAACAAATTGAAAAAGGTCCCATCTATCAGTAAAAGTCTCCCCAAATAACCTAATCTTGATTAACAAGGTGAGACAGGTCTTCTAAAATAGAAAGCTAAACAGTACAGTTTTCTGACTCTCTGGGACCAAACTGGTTTCAACAAGAAGCTGTGGCTATGCTCAGGCAAGACACAGCTCACTGAAGGCAACTCAGATGGGTCTTTGAAGAAAATAGAGACAGAGAAGCATGATGTGGCAACAGAGACTATGATGGAAAACTAAATGAGAAAATCCAGGGCAATTCCAATAGAATGACAAAGAGGCATGATGCACTCATGCCCCAAAATGACACACAATGACCAATTACCAACAACAACAACAACAAAAAAGGTCATTGCCAACTACAGTGAGAAGACAGGAATGGGAGGAATAATATCATTCATGCATCAGCTACACAAAACAGAGATGTTTCCACAGACAAAACTTCCATCCTTAGACACTGAGTATTCTTTACTCTTAGAGAAAAACTGACTAAATATAAAGACTGAGAAATAGGCAGTTCCTAATAGTAAGTTAGTAAATGACCAAAGAGAAGTCCAAATCCACACATTACCCAATTCTAGGACCATATCACCACCTCCAAATACACTTCTTGAAAAGAAACACCTTCTCCCCACATGACGCTTTCCAAGATGTTCTTTTGATTTATAAGGATTCACATTCAGAAGTACCTACCATCTTGCTATACAAGCTCATATTCCTAAACAGATTGATTTCTGCCTGCAAGAAGATGGCTCAGATTTTCTCTCACAACTGACAACTTCTTAGGCTAGATCAGTTTCCAATCTGAAAACAACATTACTTTTATATGAAAAATAAGTCTACATATGTAGTATCCTCTGTCCTAGACTTACACAGAAGGTATGAAATTCTATATTCCTAAAAGGGGGGAGGAGGGATGAGAAAAGGTGCCAGATCCCACTTCCTCTGGAGAAAGCAAAAAATGCTTGAAAAGGACTCACACTTTGAAAAAGCCCACATTTGTGAAGGTCCATTTTTGAACCCACCATGAGGCCTGATGAAAAGATGGGGCTCTATTGAGACTTGTAGGCAATGGCAGAGCCCTGCACTGGGACCCAAAGAATCTCTGAGGCAATCTATAATGATCCTGAAAGGCCTCAATTTTATGTCCTTTAATGAAACTTTGCACCTACCTCTCAAAGTCTGGGTATACAAAGAATCTCTGGGAAGTGCCAAGAGCTCAGGCTGTGGGGCAGACACTCAGAAGGTCTGTGGCTCTGAAATGTCTCACTTTCAGAAACAGCCTGCTGCTGGTCCAGAGAGGCACCACCTGACATTACTTTCATGTGGTTGATTTTCTGAGCTTAGGGAACTCTCTTGAAATAGAAAAGCCAAGTGAGAACTGTCTTCTGACTACAAGCATCTAGACAGCATCTTTAATGATTCTTTCAAAAAAAAAAGATTTTTATTAAATTTTAGAGAGAGAGGAAGGGAGAGGGAGAGAGAGAATCATTGTTGTGAGAGGGAAACATTGATTGGTTATCTCCCTGCAAGCCCCCTACCGGGATCAAGTCCACAACCCAGGCATGTACCCTGACTGGGAATTGAACCGGCAACCTTTCAGTGCATGGAATGACCAACTGAGCCACACCAGCCAGGGCTTTAATGATTCTTAACTACTAATTTCTCTTTTGTTGACACCTTAGCAGGGCTTCCCTGAATTGAGCGGAGACCAATAATATATAGACTTTGTCCTTAACAGACTTTAAAAATTAACAGAAGGTGACAGAGGAAAAGAGAACACCCTGTCTCTGAATGTAATAAAGAACAATGCTGCTAATTCTGTTACATAACAAGCAGAGCGAATGTGATAGGTTATTGATTACTCAAGAACAGCACAGACTCCTAGTACTGTAGGAGATGGGTACTTTCCACATTCCAGAAACTGATTCCATAGCATAAGGTGGAGAACAAAGTCTAGGAGTCCTAAAACTGATCCGAACTTCTCCCTAATAACCTTGGTGTGTACCTGGATAGCCAGTGTCAGAGCTGATGACATCAGGGGGGAAGGAGAGTGCACACAGAACAACTGAAAGATGTTTTTTAAAGAACAAAAAGTAATTATAGGGGAAAAGGCATGGATCCATTTGAAATAGAACTAAATTCAAAAGAACCTGGAGAGTATTTTGCTAAGTGAAATAAGCCAGTTAGAGAAAGACATGTATCACATGATCTCACTCATATGTGGAATCCAATGAACAAAATAAATTGATGAACAAAATAGATCCGGAGACATAGAAGCTTGGAACAGACTGTGGAATCTCAGAGGGAAGGTGGGGGTGGAGGTGGGAGGAGATTAACCAAACAACTTATATGCATACATGCATAACCCATGGACACAGACAATAGTGTGGTGGAGGCCTGGAGGGTGGGGGGTGGTGCACAGTGGAGGAAAAAAAAGAGGACACCTGTAATACTTTTCTTTAAAAAAGGAAAGAGCTGAATGTAAGCATTACTGAAGCATATTTCAGCTACAGGCAAAAGCTGGTTGCAGCTGGATACCTCACCACACATGCCGTTACTTTGACATCTACTATCTTTTATTTAAAAACATTCATAGAAGTATAAAATGCATGGGCCAGAAGGTAAGCTTTTTCTCTAAATGAAATAGTGATTATCTCTTCCCAAGTTTAAAGTTTTCTTTAATCTTCACAGTTTCAGAGAAACCTATAAACTAAAGAGGGATCCACAAAAGAGTGACACAGACAACTAAGAGATGGAAAGTTGGTACTTAGGCACTAGTGGCCTTGAAAAGATAAGCCTTAATTATAATCTTCCAGATTCCTAAGAGTTATTCCCAAAGCAGACATGTTTTTATCACAGTGAGAGGGATACATGTGCAGAAGTTGGTTATAAACCAAGAGTTGGATACTTTATAAATGGAAAATATTTCTCAGATGTAGAATAAGAAAATTGTCTTTAATCTGGCCAAATTCCATTTCCTTAAAATTTTAGATTAAGAATAATAGTGATGGAAGTACATGGAAGTGGTAGAGTGCATAGAGGGGATAAAAGGTGATGAAAAAATAAAATAAAATTTAAAAGAAAAATAGCGATGTGTTTGCTAAGCCCTATACTAAGATATAGAACAGGCTTTTTTACACTGGCCAAGTTTCAACTGCAAAAATTCATTCAGTAACCCTCCCTGTCTAACTAAATAATTTATCATTAATAATGACCACACATGTGGATCAAGTGGCACCTCTACATATGAGAGTGTCAGTTGTTACCTTGGAAATCTGTTTGGCAGTACATACCGAAGCTGAAGAGGTACATATTCTTTGACTTAGCAATTATATTCCCAGTATATACCTAACAGAAATATGTGGGTACACTCACCAAAAGACATGTTCAAGAATAGTCATAGCAGCACTTTTGTAATAACCAAAATCTTCCAAAAGTCCAAATATCGATAAAAAATAGAATGAAAAATTGTGATACGAAATTTATAAAGAATCCTATTCAGTGATGAGAATGGAAACCTATAGCTACATGCATCACCATGGGTGAATCAGTCTCACAAACAATATTGAGAAGAAGAAACCACACACTAAACAGTACATATTCTAGGACTCAATTTATATAAAGTTCCTAGATAGGCAAATCTAAACTGTGCCAGAAATAAAAATAATGGTTATCCTGGGGGAAGGGGTATTGATGGGAGAAACATAGGGAGCATCTGGGAAGTTGGTAATATTTGGTTTCTTGATCTGGGTGCTGGTTACATAAAAATGCTCCCTTAGTGAAAATTCTTTAAGCTGTACACTTATAATTTATAACACTTTTCTGTATGTAAATATAAATTAAAGGAATTAAGAGATCAGCAGTTAATTTTCCTGTGTAGTCCTTGGATTTTAATTAGAACTGCACATAAACATGCCTGTATACAGATATATAAGAAATATATATAAACTTATAGTTCATTTAAATTTCACACTTCATTTGAATTTTCATATATATATATATCTACACACACACACATATATATATATATATATACTAGAGGCCCAGTGCATGATTTAATCATGCACCTGGTGCACCAGCGGGCTGTCCGCCGGTGCCCCAGGCCTTCCGAAAGCCTCCGGCGCTGCGGAGGCTTTCGAAAGGCCTTGCGCCGGAGCAGACAGGCGGCCAGGTCCCCCGCTTTGGCCTTTGATCGCGGGGGACCTGTCCGGCTGGCTGTCCGCAGGCGCCCCAGGCCTTCCGAAAGCCTCCGGCGCTGCGGAGGCTTTCGAAAGGCCTTGCGCCGGAGCAGACAGGCGGCCAGGTCCCCCGCTTTGGCCTTTGATCGCGGGGGACCTGTCCGGCTGGCTGTCCGCAGGCGCCCCAGGCCTTCCGAAAGCCTCCGGCGCTGCGGAGGCTTTCGAAAGGCCTTGCGCCGGAGCAGACAGGCGGCCAGGTCCCCCGCTTTGGCCTTTGATCGCGGGGGACCTGTCCGGCTGGCTGTCCGCAGGCGCCCCAGGCCTTCCGAAAGCCTCCGGCGCTGCGGAGGCTTTCGAAAGGCCTTGCGCCGGAGCAGACAGGCGGCCAGGTCCCCCGCTTTGGCCTTTGATCGCGGGGGACCTGTCCGGCTGGCTGTCCGCAGGCACCCCAGGCCTTCCGAAAGCCTCCGGCAGCCATGGCACAGACGCTGAGCTCGCGGCGCCAGAGGCGCCGCGAGCTCAGCGTCCTTCTGGCCCAATCAGCTACCCCGGCCACCCTGAGTCCCGCCCCCTGCGCCTCCTGCTGGCCCAATCGTGGGCGTAGCGGAGTGATGGTAATTTACATATTACCATTTTATTATGTAGGATGGGAGAGAAATTTACATGGGGTAATAGGGAAAGTTGAACACTGACTTGATCTTTGATGATATTAAGTGATATTAAGAAATTTTTATTGTGATATTTTGATTGTGCTTTTTAAAACTCTGTCTTTTAAATATATACATATGGAAATATTTAAGAATGCAATGAGATGACTTACATAAAAATAAATGGCAGTGAAGGGAAGTGGATGGTAATATGACTGACTAGCCAGAATATTTCACTGTTGAAATTGGACAATGGGTACATGGGGGTTCATAATATACTATTCTCTCTACTGCTGTATATTTGTAATTTTCCATAAAAAGATTTTGAAAATAATATTTAGGAAATCCCATTAAGCCAAATAAGCTTATTTCAAGCTTGTAGGCTAAGTGGCCTATTTAAGTGCACATAGTTAATACATGTGAGCATAAACATAGTTACCATATTATATTCACTTATTAATAGCATAGACTTTTCCCCTCAAACCTCTTCTAAACTTCCATAAGGCTTGTTCCTAATTTTCACAACTAAAAGCAAATCTGAGAGTGTTAATCCAAAATACTTTATATTTCTTTTTCTGAGTTATTATAGAAAAAACTAAATTTCTGAAGTGCAGAACTATAACTATTCATGCTCTGCAAGCAGCATTCAATGTTCTGCATCATAAAAATTTAATCCCAGCCCTACAATTAAAACCTTCCTGATCATTAGAACAAAATTCTGGGTTGAAAGATTTTAAAGTACTGTTATTCAAGGGAAAAAAAAATCATACACTAGGAACCGGATAAGTACCTCATCCCACTAAGCAAAGAGGAAAAGCTATATTTTTCCTCTTGATTTGTTTAATGCTGTCAACATTTTTTTTTCCAAATAAGTCAAACCAGAAAAAAATGTGCCCAAAGGGTATTCCAGCTGAGGCGTAAACCACCTCCCAAAGCTTCTGAGTAAGGAGATAGCTCCCAACTACCTTACTTCTTCCATGTACTTGTGAGCATATGCAAAGTGCTCCCTATAGAGACATGTTCCTGCTTAAGTTCCTATTAAATTTCTGACAGACAGCATGAAGGTAAGGATAATGTCTTCTGTACCTCTTAGACCATTCCTGTGTCTAACGGAAGGGGCCCGGTCTAGATGTCTAAATGTCTAAAATCCTGAGGGCTGACAATGTAGCATGTTAGAGGGAGTGGTCTGTGGCTACCATAACAATTTCGCCCAAACTGCATGGTTCAGAACAACATCAGCTTATTCTCCCACAGTTTTGGAGGCCTGAAGTCCAAAATCGAGGTATCAGCAGGCCATCTCGTTGGAGGCTCTAGGCAAAGTCTGTCCCTTGCCTCTTCTAGCTTCTGATGGCTGTCAACACTCCTTGACTTGTAGTCACATCAGGAGATAGCAATAAAGCAACACCTACTCTGTGCTAGAAAATATGCCAGGTACTTCACACATATTACCTTTCATCTTTACATCCACACCAAACACGCAGCTTTATTGCTGAGGAAACCTAGGCCCTGAGCAGAGAAGTACCTTGCCTGAGGTCACACAGCTGGTGTCAGTGTGAGACTCAAACCCAAGTCTGTTTGACTGCAAAGCCCAAGCTCTTTTCTCCTCTCCATCGTGCAGCTACTAGCTAGAGAGAGTTGAATCTTCTCTTGGCAAACAATTGGGTAGTTGAACATGAACAAAACATTGCCTACTAGGTGTTGGGTCATGTGGGTCAATGGAATTAAGAAAAAAATCACTGTACCTTTGAATAGACTGGTGTTACACAGAAAAAAGAAAAGAAAAAGAAAACCTCAGGTTCAGGACCAAGTTAGAGGCTGGCATGGAACAGCAGAGGACTTCGCCACTGGCTACCAGGAATAAGGAAGAGCTAGCTAGGCAGGGACACAGCTGAACTGCTACAGACTAAGTCTTCAGATACAGGCTTTGGCTTTTAAAGCTTTTAATGGTAGAAGAAAATCCAAATGAATGGCACTAGTTTGCATAAAAAATGAATACGGAGAAAATAAAGTGATACACCAGAAATTGGTTTCCAAAAGTTTCTTTTATATCCTTAAAGTGTGTTATCAAACTGCAGGAAATTCGAGCCCTTTGGGGACTGAGAGCATAGCTTAAAGCCATCCTGTGTGCAGACTTGTGAAAGCTGCCTGCTGCCTCCCGGCTTTAAGGCTCTCCACCCAAACAAAGACATTTTAAGAAGATGACGATAAAAACTGAGGGTACATCAGTTTAAAAACGAAAACTTCACACTGAACCACCAGGCAAGCTTTGTTTTTGTAACACACTAATCTGCCATGCCTTCAGGATGAAATACTGGCATTTGACAGGACCAGCCCTCATGCTGAGGCCAGGGCTGTGGCACTTAGGGTATCAGCAGGTAGTCTGGCCATAAAGCAGTTAGGTATGTTTCCAACTGTGTTCTTCCCTTGAATGCACCACTTTTAAGCATTCAGTATATTCTTGGGGCTCTTAAGCTCTCCAAGGATGGAGCTGCTTTTGTACTATTTTGCACTCCCCACCCACAAACACACACAAGCACTATGTTTTTAGCACGCTGTCAAACAGCATTCCAGGGACTTTACAGGTGGCCTTATTCAATTTCCATACCAAGCTCCTGCTGTCCAAGCAAGGAGAGCGGTTCACAGAGGTTAGGGATGTTCTGTGGCCACAGCTAGAAAGGGATATGGATGAGATCGAACAGAGTTGTGTTTGAGTCTAGTTGTGTTCTTTTACCTCGCTCCAAACTCTCAGCATATGTAATGACATCAAGAAGTAGCCAGCCTCACCCGGCTGGTGTGACTCAGATCACGGTTCGTGCAGGAGGCATCTACCAATGTTTTGCTCTTGTGTTGCTGTTTCTCCTCCCTCTCCCTTCCTCTCTTTCTAAAAATCAATAAAAAAAAAAAGAAGAAGTTTCCAGCCTCCTTGCTTTACACTGAAACTACACTGGCACTCATTAACTCTTCAAAAAAAAAAAAAAGACTAATTTCCATCCTCAGCATGGATAATTTCATACAAGCCAATATGGCAGTGACAAAACGTGTGACTAGGCTCCTAATGTGTATCAAGCTTGTTGGACTAGAAACCCTCTTTGGCTCCTCCACAAAATTTTGATTCCTGTTTGAGGAATGTGCAAAGTCACCAGCTGCTTTCCTGCCTTTTCTAGTGCAATCGCTGACAGATGACTGATGATTCTTACTCCTTGTCACCAATAAAAGAATGCTTTCGAATGTTAGATAAGGGTAATGAAGAAACTAACATGTAGTAAGTCTTCATTATGTTCTGGGGCCAAGCAAAGCGGTTTATGTATATCTTCTCATACCATTTTTAAGTCCTCACAATAGTCCTCCAAGATAGATATTTTTAATCACCCTTTTACATAAGAGGAAACTGGAGCTTAGAGAGGCCAAGTGATTTTCTCTAGGTTACACAACTAGTCAGTAGAAGAACCAAGATTCAAATCCACACTTTTACAGTCTCCAAAGCCTTTGCCCATAATGATCAGTTACTTCTGATCACTTTGATCCTGGAAATGGAAGAAACACTTTACACACACAGAACTATCACTCAATTAGACGTTTCTGGGCAATAGGTTTCCCCCTGCCCCGTTGTTACTCTCTGTATGACAGCAGAAAGGCTCATATCTGAAGGAATTCTGCAACTTCTCACCACTACGGTATACCTGACAGTGTACACAGACAACTCTTACCTTTTCAAGACCCATTAGAAACTTAGGAAAATGATGTTCTACAGAGCATCTCTTATAAAAGCAAAACTTGGGAGTTCTAATTGGACTCTATGTGGTTAGGCTAAAATTAGAGTAATTCAACCCATAAATCTAAGTAAATCCTTCCCATCCAAATCTCATTTTTAATATCACACAAACCAAAGTATTCAGGATACTAACTACACTGCATAATGCCAAGTGCTGTATCCTCAAAAGTCTTTCTATACCACCATCCTATTCTTACCTCTAACAAAAATTAAACTGGTCACACAGAAATTTACACTGGTTTCTGCAAAACTCTCCCCTTGCTTGTCGCTTGCAAGGTGTTTCCAGGGCAGACCGAAAGAGTTCATTTTATGGAAAAGAAGATTCTTTTCTTCCTCTGACCTCCACATTCACAGAGCTGTACTGTAGCTCAAAATAAAATTAGATTTTGGAAGGAAGCAAGTTTGAAATATTATGTAGAAAAATCTTGGCAACAAGATCCCTATCAAATCACAGTCGTAAAGCCAGGGAGTTTTATCTGGAAGGCTGGCTAAGAGTGATTTTTTAAAAAACACACTTTTTGAAATTGAAGGAGGCATTTATAATCCTAAGTGCACTTGGTTAGTAAGTCGATTTATGAAAATGAGTGATGTAAGGCTCCTTAGTATCAAGTTGCAATTTTTTCCTATAATACTTTGCTAAAATGCAAAAACCAACAGCAGCCAAATTAAATGAAATCAAAGTCCACTTAATTTTAAATTGAAGTCCTCTAAAATTCTAGGTAAAAGCCATCCCCATACAAAGCAAAAGTCTTTAAGTATCAACATGAAACAGATGAATGCTTTCAACAGACACATAAGGAAATAAGCCCTATGGAATAGTGATCAAAACAGGACATGCAGATTTTTATTACAGTGTGTCTTTCAACCCCAGTTAAAATCATCTGAGAAGGTATAAAATGGGTGATAATAGTTGCTTAGTAAATGCTCTCAGTGTTACTACTACCATCATCACCAGTAGCTTTAGAGGAGTTGCCACTTTTTACAAATGCAATTGTCTTTAGGGAAAGGGATTCAAATTACAAACCGGTCTTGAAAGGTTTTTGCAAACTGTATTAGTTTTCTTCTAACATCTTGGATTAGTCACTCTGGAGGGATTTTTAATAATATTAGTGAGGGAAGACAGTGATTTCAGAGTGAGGGAACAGTCCCCATCATGATGGGTTGCAAGGATTGGCTTTGGGAGGCATCTAATAGCAGTTGAACAGGACACCTGAGGTGAGGAGTAGTCATGAAAGGGGATCAGAGAGTAAAGATAATCTCTGCAATACGTACTCAAGAAAATTCAGAACTATGTTATTTCTGAAAACAAAAGCAACATGTTTAATAGTTCCAAATTCCATGGGAATGGGAGCATTGTGACTTGCACTTATCTTTATGTGAGATGTGGCACATTTGAATGTCCTTTGGAGACCCAGTATTTGAACTCAAATTTGAAATATTTCTTTCCCAAAGAAGGTTGGCATAGCCATGCTATCTGGTCTTCCATACAACTCTTACATATGAAATATAACAACTGCCAAATAAGAAAAATAATTACGTTCAAAAAAGGATATGCACTAGCTCAAAGAGAACTGCTCATATGGGAACCAAGGACTTTTCTATATCAGCAAAGAATGAGGCTCCCTGCCATGAATCAATAAATGTCAGGTCCAAAAAGGAAATGTAGGTCTTCCCTTTTTAAACAGTACAAAAGGACAAGAGGCTTCAGAACTACATAAACCAGGCCCGACCTGATGATAGTGTACTAAAAGCAAAGTCACAGATATTTACATCGCGTCCAAATCAAACCTTATATTTGAACTGAAACAAACAAGTGTCTTAGCCAGATTTCAGGTTCCAAAAAAGAGAGCAATCATTTCCCACTGCTGAGTGCCGAGCACTGTGACAGGCCCCTTGCCTGTATTAGGACACTTAGTTCACACTGCAGCTAGCTCTCTACCTTCTAGAAAGCCATGGAATCACTGGGGGCCAATTCAGGGTGGGGAGTGAGGACCAAGGCTGGTTCCGAATGGCAGCTATATGCTCACTACTTTGGGCAACTACCTCTAAAGGACAGAGATTTTACAATAGATTACAGTCCACTGGCCAGAAGCTATTATTACTGTAGCAAAGGCTTCCATCCCCCAGGACTCTACCTGGGGCTCTTCAACCATTTTTGACAGTGCATCTCTTCAATAAAAAGTTTGAGTATTAACTGCCAATATATGCATTTTTATAAATTATACTAGAGGCCCGGTGCACAAAATTCATGCATGGGTGTGTGTGTGTGTGTGTGTGTGTGTGTGTGTGTGTCCCTCAGCCCAGCACGCACCCTCTCCAATCTGGGACATCCCTCTCACAATTCAGGACTGCTGGCTCCCAACCACTCGCCTGCCTGCCTGCCTGCCTGATTGCCACTAACTTCTTCTGCCTGCCAGCCTGATCACCCCCTAACCACTCCCCTGCCAGCCTGATCGACACCTAACTGCTCCCCTACTGGCCCGATTGCCCCTAACTGCCCGCCCCTGTCAGCCTGGTCACCCCTAACTGTCCTCCCCTGCAGGCCTGGTCGCCCCTAACTGCCCTCCCCTGCCGGCCAATTGCTCCTAACTGCCCTCCCTTGCCAGCCTGGTCGCCCCTAACTGCTCTCCCCTGCTGGCCTGGTTCCCCCCAACTGCTCTCCCCTGCAGGCCTGGTTGCTCCCAACTGCTCTCCCCTGCAGGCCTGGTTGCTCCCAATTGCCCTCTGCTGCACGCCTGGTCCTCCCCAACTATCTTCCCCTGCAGGCATGCATCCCCCCCAACTGCCTTCCCTTGAAGGCCTGATTGCCCCCAACTGCCCTCCCTTGCAGGCCTGGTCCCTCACAACTGCCCTCCCCTGCTGGCCTGATTGCCCACAACTGCCCTCTCCTGCTGGTAATCTTGTGGTGACCATCTTGTGTCCACATGGGGGTGGCCATCTTTGACCACATGGGGGAAGCCATCTTGTGTGTTGGAGTGGTGGTCAATTTGCATATCACGCCTTTATTATATAAGATAAACTACTGCTCTAGAATACCAGTTATAAAGCATACATGAAATATATGTTAGAAAGCAATTATATTTTAAACTAGAGGCCTGGTGCATGAATTCCTACATGGTCTGGCTGGCTGAGGGGAAGGGATGCAGGAAGTTGGCTGGCCAGCCACGCCCCCATCGGCTGGTTGGCTGGCCACAGTGCATTTATAGCGACTGGCCATTCCAGTCGTTCCAGTTGCTTGGCTTTTATATATATAGATAGTCTAATGTTTTCTCTTAACCCAATGCATTAGGCGGTATACCACCTTTAAAGACAAAAGCATTTTGGCCTTTCCCCTCCAAAACATTCCCATGGGGCTCTCTCCATTTTCAGGGTCCCAAGCCTAGGAGGAAGTGAACAGAGAAGTGGGATAAACCTGCACACTTGACCTTTACAGCTGAACCCATGCCCAGTTTCTTACAATATGCAAGCCCTAGAGAAGACAAAGCCACTCCCATTATTGGCAGTTGACAGGCTCTTTCCAAGAGTGAGTGGTATAAATTGTTCCTGCACACAATTTATAATGATGTGAACAGGAGTGGCACAGAGACATATCCTCAAATTCAGCTTAGCTACTGATCCCATCTCTTTCTCACCTAACCCTTCAACCAGAGTTTCTCCCAAGGTCAAAAAGGAAACTGGTAAGAAGACTCGAGCATGTTTTTTCCCCCTCTCTGTAGTGGTTCTGTGATATCAGGCAAGCCCTCTAACCTCTCTGTTTACTCATATAAACCCTAGTCTTTGATTTGAGAAGGATTATTTTAGATATAAAAATGTAGAGATCCAAAGGAAAATTCCCAAGCAATTAATTTCCCTCACCCTATTTCCTCCATGGGTCCAATGTTGAATCTGATATAATATCAGATGTGAATCATTAATTAAATGCACTGGCCTAGGGAAGAAAAAGCATGCATATGTTTGCTTGACATTTACCACTTCCCCCATCCCAAATCTAACAACAATACAATTGAAGATGTCTAATGAATATGTAAGTGAACCAGACCAAAAACATGAAGTAACAGATGCCTCTTTTAAGTAGTATTTAGGCTGACTCTAGGTATGACACAGCTTCTTCCTCTTCCTCTGCAAACACACATACACACACACACACACACACACACACACACACACACCACTACCACACTTATGCACAATTACAAATGCATATGGAAATCAAATAATGCCCTAACCCTAAAGGGAGTAGGCCTCATTTGTACCTCAAAGAGAACCTGATCTAGAACAATGTTAAATATCTTGCGGATGGTTAACCAGGTGTTAAGCACATGGAGTGCAAGAGAATATTTTACTTTTAAGAAGTTTTGGTGGATGTGTATTTTCAAATAAGCTCCTTTTGGTTCATGGAAGAGCACTTAGCAGAATACAGAACACTGAGGCACCAGCCTGTCTCACTCTACTGCTCACTAGCACAGTGTGGACGTCTCCACTAACAGGCTCTCTGCATGTTCTTCAATTTCCTCATCTGTAAGATGGTCATATATATACTAGAGGCCTGATGCACAAAATTTGTGCAAGAGTAGGCCTTCCTTCCCCCAGCTGCCAGCACTGGCTTCCCTCTGACACCCGGGACCCAACTTCCTTCTGGCAGCTGGCAGGCACCCGGGATCCGGGCTTCCCTCCAGCCCCAGCTTCGTCTGAAAGGACATCCAGTCTAATTAGCATATTAACCTTTTATTATTATAGATAAGACCAAGTTCCTTAAGTCTCATGTGAAAATTAAAAAAAAAAAACACCACAAAATAGCCAACAATAGATGGTTAAATGCTCTATGGTACTAAAAAAGCCATTATAATTATCTTTATAAAGTGTGTATAAAAATAAAATTTTGTTAACATGAAAAATAAAAAAGGGAACAAAACTATACATAGAATATCATAAACAGCAAGGAGTATTAAAAATATATAAGCCTGGCTGGGTTGCTCAGTGGTTGAGCATTGACCTATGAACCAAGAGGTCATGGTTCACTTCCCAGTCAGGGCACAGGCCTGGGGTTGCGGGCTTGATCCATAATAGGGGGAGTGCAGGAGGTAGCTGATCGATGATTCTCTCTTATCACTGATGTTTCTATATCTCTCCCCCTCTCCCTTCCTCTCTCTAAAATCAATAAAAACATATTTTAAAAATAAAACCTAGTCTGGCTGCTGTTGTTCAGTGGTTAGAATGTCAGCCCATGCACCAAAGGGTCTTGGATTTGATTCTAGGTCAAAGGTTGCAGGTTTGATCCCTGGTCCTGGTGGGGGGGCCGCAAATTGATGTGTCCCTCTTGCATCTCTTTCTCTCTCTCTCTCTCTCTCTCTCTCTCTCTCTCTCTCTCTCTCTCCCCGCCCCCTCCTTCCTTCTCTTCCACACTCTCTAAAAAAATTAATGGAAAGAATATCCTCGGTTGAAGATTTAAAAAAACACACAACAACATAAAACTTATAAGGCTAAAGGCACGATTTTTACATGAATTTTCCCATTTTTTTTTTCTTTATTTGCAGTGCTTTCTACCTTTTTGATAAAGAACACGTGTATTTATAGGGAGAAAAATAGTTGAAAATTTGTGGATCCAAAAGCACAGCTGACTCTTACCTGTCCATGAGACAATAGATTCTTATCAGAGAAAGAAACTTATATAACTACTGCTTATTCATATTAGCTGGAAAACCACAGAGGGCAGCTCTGAACTCCACTGCTTCCTTTTATGAAAATGGAAACGTAGATCTCAAGGAATCAAGGCCAGGTTTATTCTTGCCACCTCCCATCCACTTGCCAAGTCCCTGCAGGCTTCTCAGAGGAGCATAATTTGTTAAACTGATAACAAACATCAAAATGCACTTGGGCATGAGGTCTACAACCTAATCCACAGGAGACCCAGGTGTGGTGGGTAAAAAATAATTTGTGTTAAAAGGGTATGTGTGTGTGTCGGAAGGGAGAACACTATGAATATCCTCAGAGAGATTTTTCATAAAAATGGTGTCTCTGTTTTTCCCTTGAGAGTTTCTTTAAGGAAATGTAGAACTGACTAACGATTACTGTGAGAAAAGAACATTCAGGGGAAGTTTTGATATTTTAAATGATCATTTATTCCTCCATAATGTGAACTCTTTCTTCAGGAGAAACACTCAGGTACTCCAAAAATTTGAGATAACTGCTTCCCACTGTAGGTTACAAGCAAAGCATTTATAAATGGCTCATTTTGGATGATTCTAAAAGTATGACTAAATCAGAGAAATCTGCATTTTCTTTTTGGTAACTGGGCTGTTAGGTAAAAGAAAAGACTCTGCTCATCACCAGATAAATTCCAAGGGAACTGAAAGACCATCCAGTAGCAATTTAGTGTGAATAATAGCAAGTGGGGAAAAAAAAAAAAAAGCGCCAAACCAGGCTCCAGCTGGTATAACCCAGAGTGAAGCTTGCAGCCCAGAGTTCCAACCCAGAAAGTGAGTCCAAGCTTGTGTGAGCAAAAGTAGGATTTTCCCGAGTTCCCCCAGGACTTCACCTGTGTCACATGGGAATAGAGAGCTGTCTCCCACAGGTCCCTGCCCTCTAGGGACAGGCAGTCTAGGGGGTAAACAGAAAGCAAACAGACAAAGATAACCAGGTAAAGCTAAGTGCTAAGTGCCAGTAGATGACAGGGAAGGCCAGAGTAGAAATGTGATCAGGTTCAGGGCACAGTAACTAACTGAACAATCCGGCAACTTCACTGACCTTGTGGCTATTTATAGTTTCTTCTGGAAAATTCTGCATATGGTTTAGCATGACTGTAATTGGCATGGGAATAGCCCCCTCGGTCATTCTTTCTCTCTAAATGAAGGGTAACAGGAAAGAGATGGGCAAACAGGAACCTGATCTGGGCAGAAACGCTGGGTCCACGGGCGTTTGGACTAGCCTCTCCCACTTCTGCTATTTGCTTAACAGTGCACTTGATTGACCCCAGAGAATGTTTTGTTTTATTTTGTTTCCATTTTTCTTTTGATCCAGTGAAGATAGGTGTAGGAAAACAACATCTCCCATTTCAGGGGCAGGAACTCAACTAAGCCAGTTCTAACTCCCCACAAAGTTGGGTAAAGAGGCCGGAACACAAGGATGTCAGCATCCAGTATACCCAGCAATCCATGAATACTCATTAGACCACAGTGGAAGTGTGGTCTAATGAGTATTAGACTCTCAGAAACAGAATAGCAGTGTGATGTCCCCTAGTATTCTAGTTTGGGAGAGTGGGGGATAATTTTGGAACATAGAGAATTAAGAGCAGCTTGGTTTAGAAATTGGGAGTCAGAATGATCTTGAGTTCCCTGGCAGGGGTGAGGACAAAAGGGGAGGGGAAAGCAAAGTTGAGAGGGAAATTGACAAAAGCATGAAAGGAGTAGCAGGAAACTTCCAAGACAAATCCCATCATAGACATTCATGAATATGTGTGTTTTTTAATTGCAAATGAATTACCTTTGTATGACAAGAACCAGTAAATGTTCCCATTTAATGACAAGATAACATTGCTCATAAATCTGAGGACCTTCTATGTATCAGGCCTTACACACGCACACACACACACACACACACACACACACACACACAGATTCGTGGTGTCCTCAGTGCCTCTGACTACAACACACTGACAGATGAAACGATGATGTTCAACTCGCAATACAACAGCAAAGAGCACTAACTTCTACAAGTGGAAACTCAGAAAATCACCACCAACCAAGAATGCATCTGCATGGATTAAAACCCTGCCTTCTTGCCGTGGCTGGGCGACTCAGTTGGTTGGAGCCAAAAGGTTGTGGGTTTGATCATCAGTCTGGGCGCTTACAGGAGGGCAGCCAATGGAAGTTTCTTACATTGATGTTTTTCTCTCTCTCCTTTCCTCTCTCTCTAAAATCAATAAAAGCATATCCTTGGGTGAGGAGTAAAAGAGAGAGAGAGAGAAAGAGAGAGAGAGAGAGACAGAGACAGAGAGAGAGACAGAGAGAGAGAGACAGAGAGAGAGAGAGAAAGAGAGAGAGAGGGAGAAAACAAAAACCCTTGGCTTCTTGGTTGGCTGCTACGGAGGATGTCTGCCAGGTCCACAGTGCCTCGCCAGCCATGTCCAGAAGGAGAGCTGCCTTCGTTTGCAATCTCCCTAACCACCACTTGCTCTACCTTTGCAATCAGTCAAAACTAATCAAAACGAACATAAGTGAGTCAGCTGTGAAATTCCTGTTCTTCACAGTGGGCTGTGTGGTGGGAGAGCACACAGATGGAGTTTCCTTTTTAAATGAAATGTTTGGCAGCAGCCTCTGTGAAGAGTTTTCCAGGGCTTCCATCTGGCTTTGGTACTGGAACGCATACACGAAAGAAAGGAAAAAGAAAACTCTGTTGGCGTGCTAAACCACTAGAAAAGCTGAAGCGGTTGATAGCACATCTTCTAAATCCTCAGAGATTAAAATGCTTTGCCCAAGGAATGCTGTTGTTGTTGTTGTTAAGGAAGGGAGAGTTCGGTTTCTGGGACCTCGCCCTGTCCTGGAAAAAATTTAAAAAGTGTGCAGAGTTGGGTGTGAGATGAACCCAGATGGGAGACATAGCTCTGTCTCCATCCAGTCACCTGACCCTGGGCAGTGTACCTACCCACATTAAACCTTGGCAATTTCACTTGTGAAATAGAAATAACAACACAGCCACATCACAAGGCTGCTGTGAGGATGAAATGAGATCATACCTGTTAGTACTTAGTTATCCATTTTTGGCCTTTCCTATTCACACGGCTTTAGAAAGGACAAATATTACTACCAATGTTAACAGGAAGAGATCTAGAACCACCAAGGAAATTTTAAAAAAATGTAAGGCATCTACTTTTTTTCTGTTACACACCTGAACAAAACAAGTTCACACATGGCAGTGTCCCTGTCAGGAGCCTCTCAGAATTTCCCTGAGGAATGAATTTTCTCTAAGACTCAAGTACATCGCTGACACTATCATTCTAATATGTGGCTTTCTTAACAGCCAGTTATTGGTGTAGAAGACTGTCACCACCCAGCCAAAATCAACCAAGGCCTAAAGAGGTTGGAAAACAGATTAATACTGAGACAAGTATCACTAAAGTTGTGAGGGGAGGCAAGAAAAAATATTTGGTTTAGAAAGTCCTCTCTCACATAAACAGAGGGGGTGAGGGAAGAGAGGGAGAAGGAGGGGAAGAGGGAGAAGGAAGAAGAGAGAGAGAGAGAGAGAGAGAGAGAGAGAGAGAGAGAGAGAGAGAGAGTCAGTCAGGCACAGAGGCTAAGGGAACAGGCCTAGAATCAAACTACCTGGGTTCAAATTGCTGTTTGGTAACAGACTAGTTGATGATCTTGGGCAAGCTAATTTTCTTCTCCTTCTTCCTTTTTCCTTCTTCCTTCTCCTTCTTCCTTCTCCTTCTTCTTCTCCTTCTTCTCCTTCTTCTTCTTCTTCTCCTCCTCCTTCTTCCTTCTTCGTTCTTCATCTTTTTGTTGTTGTTGTTGTTAATCCTCTTTCCAGGATATATGTTTCCATTGATTTTTAGAGAGAGTAGAAGGGAGGGGGGGAGATAGAGAGAAAGAAACATCGATGTGAGAAAGACACACCGATTGGTTGCCTCCTGCAAGTGCCCCAAAGAGGGCTGGGGATGGAGCCTGCAACCGAGATATGTGTGCCCTTGAACTGAATCAAATCTGGGACCCTTCAGTCCATGGACGTTCTATCAATTGAGCCAAACCGGCTAATTTACTTTTGTATGCTCAGTCTCCCCACCTACAAAATGAGGACAGTACTGTTATCTACCTCATAACACTGTTGTAAAAATTGAGTTACATATGTAAAGGGCATAAAACCATGCCCGACACAGAAACTCAATAAATACCATCACTACTACCACTATTGTTACTAATTCCATGGTGGGTTGCTACCTCCCTAACCATATTGAGCACTGAAGCATGTGATGGGTGCATGACAGTGCTACTCCACAGGTCATTTATAAATGACACCTGGTGGCAAAATCGACTGAGCCAGGAAACATCTCAGAAGAAAACCCTCTCTCTCCTTTACCTTCCTGTAACCTAACATTATTGTTTTTACAAATGTTTTAATCAAATGTGTCTATACACATATGAGCCAAATTCTCAAAATAGAGTAGAATAGAGAATATTGTATTTTTATAAAATAAAAAAGAATGTAGAAAGGATCATATCATCAAGGCACTGAAAATATGCTTTTTATTGCATTGTCTTCTAGTGCTACTTAAATTTTATGGCTGGATTTATATATCAAATCTCCATATTAAGAGACAAAAGACTTATCCTGACTTACACTGTATTCCAAATGCAGTCTATCAATCAATAGCTTCATCAATGAGATAGGAAGACACAGCATAGGTCAAAACTGTTCAATGTCTTTATCAATTTTTAAAAGTTAGGACAAAATAGGTTCCTTAAAACAAGGCACTCTCTACAGCATACCACCTTCCTGACCTAAGTCAGATGGGATGAGGAACTATGGCAGCATGAGTGTGGCCACCATGGTCCTGAGTACTGGGTGGATTTCCAAGTCTGTCACTTCCAAAGCGATGACTCTGGGATGTCCAGACCTCTTTGGTGAACACGGGCCCCTTCACCATGAAAAGAAGAGCATGCCACCTAACCTTGTGAGGATTACTGGAACTAAAACAAATAATATAATACCCATAGGATGAATGGTTATTTTCTTCTACATAATTTTCCAAAACTTATATTTTCAGCAATATTTACTACTTCTATAATAAAAATAGTAACTATGTATCATTGTTGTAGTTGTTTTATATTTCCTCCTTCACTGCTAATACATATATATATATGTATATATATCAGTTCAATGGATATATATGTATATATATCAGTTCAATGGATTTGTTCATTTTTCTTGGATAAAAACTCTTGGAAAGTCAGCTCACCATCCTGAATAAACCATTTCTACCAAGGTCAAATTTCATTTGTCTTGTATTCCTCACGTCTCTATCTTTTAATATTTATAGACCCTGAGATGAGATCCAGTCTGAATTAGAAAGTGGATAAAAAGAATTTCTTCCTTATGCCAGACAGCTGACAATTAACTTTGGTTCCTAATTCCAATAACAATCTATAAGGAATGTTCTCAAACACTCATAAATGTTTTAAGCATCCATTTGGATTATTAATAACCGAATTTCTCCCTATATGACATGTGTGGAATAAGAATGAACCTTGGTATAAAACTTCCAAGGGGGTTGAGAATCCTAAAAACACAGTGTCCAAAGGAACACTGAACTTGTCAACTGAATAAATTGAAGCCCAGAAAAATTCGAGGCTTGACCATGTTAGTCAATAAGAAAGAGACTAGGAAGTATTTTTTTTTTATAGAACTGAGTGCCAAAGATATGTTGTTACGTCAACTGTACCATAAGACAACCCAGAGTATAACTCCCAAGATAATAAAACTTCTCAACCTTAGCTTCAGCATAACACTTTAAAAATAGAGATAACTTTCCCCATTACCCATTGCTGGAATCAAGTCCATCAGCATTTTGAAAATTTCTAGAAGTTATTCTAAGGAACACCCAGGATTAGCAACCACTAAGACAGGTTCTAAGCTCCTAACCCACATCATTATTTTCCAGGCGGGTCAATTTGCATAAATTATTTCATCAAAGAACATTCACAACTTTATTTTAAATTTAACAAAACAACAACTTTGTTCTCTACAAATCCAAAATCATTTTGAAAAGATTAAGATTTTTCTGTTTCAACAAAATATGTGAAAGAATGTATTAATCCCAAACATAAAGTTTCTTCATGTTCCCTCTATAAGAACAGTACGTAGCAGCCAAGGACTTTTTTAAACCATTTGTGGACATGAAGGCTAGCATTATACATACTGAATTAAAACTGGATGGGGGAATATATTTTAAACATGAACCTAAGAAATGTTCAGTAGGTAACTAGCCTCTAATAATAAACTGATTGTAACCTCTTAGTATGTTTCTAGTTTAGTTTTATAGACCTAAATATCATGGAAGGGGCAACTAACTATAGAAATTGTTGTGAGCAGGGCTTACTTTACACTTTGAATTAATTAACAGTTCTGTTACAAATAATGTCTATGCCATAATCAGATATGTGGTAAGCCCTAAATTAAATAGCATCTTCCATACAAGCAGCTATCCTACCTAATAATAGACGAATATGCAAATTGACCATACCTCTGACACACCCACAAGCCATGCCCACAAGCCACGCCCACCATCCAATCAGAGCGAGCATGCAAATTAACCCGAACCAAGATGTCTACAGCCACAGAGAGCAAGGTTTCCTAGGTAACAGAGGAAACCAAGCTTTCCGCCTGCCCTTGCCAGGCCTAAGCCTCCACTCAAGCTACAAAGTTTCAATTATAGAAGGTAAACAAATTCAAACAGAAATGGTCGCAGAATGGAGCTTGAGAGAGCAGGCCAGGGTTGCCGCCGGCAACAGGGGAAGCAAAGCTTTCCGCACACCCTGGCCGGGCCCACCCGCTTAAGGCAACAAAGTTTCAATTATAACCCCAACACAAATGGCTGCCGGCCTCGGAGGGAGCCCCAGGCTTGGCTCCGCTCCAGGCTACAAAATTTCAATTGTAGAAGGAAAATAAATTCCAGATACCAGGGCCTCCGCTTGCGTTGCCAGGGGGCATGGCCGGCCTGCAAACCACCACAGGCCCCTCGCTCAGGCCGCCCCACGTCCCAAGGGAACCCCCACCTGATCCGGGACACCCTTCAGGGCAAACCAGCTGGCCCCCACCCCTGTACCAGGCCTCTATCCTATCTAATAAAAGAGTAATATGCAGATTGATCATCACTGCAACACACAATATAGCTGCCCCCATGTGGTCAAAGATCCTGCCCCCATGTGGACACAAGATGGCCACCACAAGATGGCCAGCAGGAGAGGGCAGTTGGGAGGCACCCAGCCTGCAAGGAAGGGCAGTTGAGAAGGACCAGGCCTGCAAGGGAGGTCAGTTGGAGGTGATCAACCCTGCAGGAGAGAGCAGTTAGGGGTGACCAGGCCGGCAGAAGAGGGAAGTTGGGGGCAAACAGACTGGCAGCAGAGTGGTTAGGGGGTGATCAGGCTGGCAGGCAGAAGCGGTTAGGGGCAATCAGGAAGGCAGGCAGGCAAGCAGTTGGGAGCCAGCAGTCCTGGATTGTCAGAGGGATGTCCGGTGGGATCGGGCCTAAACGGGCAGTCGGACATCCCTTGAGGGGTCCCATATTAGAGAGGGTACAGGCTGGGCTGAGGGACAACCCCCCATCAGCCCAGCCTCTAGTTGTATCTACAGTCGGCAATATGCCAAATGCTACAAGGAACTTAGAACACATTGGCACAAAAATCATATGGATACATGCACAGGTTTATATGATGCACATTGCTTTGTCTGAGGGTCTAAAAAGGCCTTCTAGGATAACTTTTCATACCTATAAAGGATGAACTCACTAGTGTCTCTATAAGATATTTTTAAAAAGTCAGTTTACTGAGATATATTTACATATAATAAAATGCACCAATTTTAAGTATGCAGTTTGATGAGCTGTGAAAAAACACATTCTATACCTAAGTAATCATCATCATAATCAACATATAGAACACTTACATTATTGCAAAAATTTCTTCATTCCCCTTTGCAGTCTATCTCCAACCCATTCCCTGGCAAACACCAATGAGCTTTCTGTCACTATAGCTTAAGTCCATTCTAGAATTTCATATAAACAGAATCACAGGGCATGTATTCTTTTCTGTTTGTTTTTTTCTTTTCACCAACATAAAGCTTTTCAGATTCATCCACATTGCTGCATGTACTGGTATATCATTTCTTAGGGTAGTTTTGCACTACATAGATATAATATAATTTACTTATTCATTCACATTTGAGTTCTTATTTTTCATTATTATAAACTAGAGGCCCAGTGCACAAAATTTGTGCACGGGTAGGGTCCCTGGCCTGTGATCAGGGCTGATCTTCCCCAGATGCCGGCAACCAGCCCTGCCCCTTGCTGCCAATACCGGTCGCCCTCTGTGTGTGGGGTGACCAGCGGGGTAATAGGGGGCCCAGTCACTTGCATCCGCCTTGGCCTGGCACCGCCCACATGTGCCACCACCCACCCCCCATTCCCCGTTCCCCATTGGGCGATCAGAGCCTGCCGGCTGCGGGTAAGGACCAAGAGGTTGTTGGGAGATCAGGGCCTGCGGGCTGGGGGCAGCTCCTGTGTTGAGCGTCTGCTCCCTGGTGGTCAGTGTGAGTCATAGCAACTGGTCATCCCGCTGTCAAGTCAATTTGCATATTGTGCTTTTATATATATAGACTAGTGGCCTGTTGCACAAAATTCGTGCATGGGGGTGGTGTCCCTCAGCCAGCCTGCACCCTCTCCAATCTGGGACCCCTCAGGGGATGTCTGACTGCTGGCAGTCGGACATCCCTCTCCCAATCCAGGACTGCTGGCTCCTAACCGCTTATCTACCTGCCTGCCTGATTGCCCCTAAGCACTCTGCCTGCTGGCCTGCTCACCCCAACTGCCCCACCTGCCAGCCTGCTCAACCCCAACTCACCCCCACTGGCCTGCTCATCCCCAGCTGCCCCCCTGGCGGCCTGATTGCCCCCAAATGCCCTCCCATTGGCCTTCTCACCCCCAATTGCCCCCTCTGCCGGCCTGATCGCCCTAATTGCCTCTGCCTCAGCCCTGCCACCATGGCTTTGTCTGGAAGGATGTCCGGAAGGTCTCCTGGAAGGTCTCCCAGTCTAATTAGCATATGACCCTTTTATTAGTATAGAAGATAGAGGCCTGGTGCACAGGTGGGGGCTGGCTGGTCTGTCCTGAAGGGGGCTGGATCAGGGTGGGGGTCCCCTTGGGGGGCAGGGCAGGCCTGGGCAAGGGACCTGGGGCAGTTTGCAGGCCATCCACACCCCAGTGGCTGACCTGAGGGAGGGGCTGAGGGCTGTTTTCAGGTTGGCCATACCCCCATTGGGGTGAAGGCCCCCACTGGGGGGCATGGTCAGCCTGGGCAAGGGACTGATGGCTGTTTCCAGGCTGGCCACGCCCCCATCAGGGTGCAGGTCCTCACTGGGGGGCGTGACCAGCCTGGGTGAGGGGCTAAGGGTCGTTTGCAGGCCAGCTACACCCCCATTGGGGTGGGGGTCTCCGGTGGGGGACGGGGTGGGTCTGGACGAGAGGCTCATGGCTGTTTGCAGGCTGGCCACACCCCTATCAGGGTGAGGGTCCCCAGTGGGGGGCATGACCGGCCTGGGTGAGGGGCTGATGGCCATTTGCATGCTGGCCATGCCCCTATCAGGATGAGGATCCCCACTGAGGGGTGTGGCCGGCCTGGGTGAGGGGCTGAGGGCCATTTGCAGGCTGGCCACACCCCCCTTGGGGTGGGGGTCTCCACTGGGGGCAGGCTGACCTGGGCGAGGGGCTGAGGGCTGTTTGCAGGCCACCAATGCCCCCATCAGGGTGGGGTTCCCCGCTGGGGAGTGGACGGCCTAGGCAAGGGGCCTGGGCCAGGGGGCGGGGTGGCCTGGGCAAGGGCCTGGGGGTGGTTTGCAGGCTGGCTAAGCCCCCAGCTTTGTCCGGAAGGACGTCTGGAAGGTCTCCCTGTATAATTAACATATTACTCTTTTATTAGTATAGATAAGACTGTTATAAACTTCTATATACATGTCCTTATGTGAACATATGCTTTTATTTCTTATGGGTAAATGCCTAGGAACGCAGTTGCTGAGTCAAATAAGTAGATGTTTGACTTCACTTAAAAATGCCATATTGTTTACCACAGTGCTTGCATCTTTTTTACATGCCCCCTGCCCAAGAAAGTATGGGAGCTTAAATTGCTCCACATGCTTGTCAACACTTGGTATTGTCAGTCTTTTAAACTTTAGCCATTGTCAAGAAGAAAAATTAGAAATCAGTGCTTTAAGAATGCTAATTAACAGAATCATGTCAGTACATAAGCTTTTCACACCATTCAAGAAGTCATTCAGGAAGTCCAATGAGTGAATGAATTAGAGGTTCTTTTTCTCTCCTTACAACTAAATAACTCAAGAAACATAATCTTATTTCCTGTACTCCAGAACCTTTTTATATTCCTACAGAGGATATACAACTTACTCTGAAAATAATGTCTTATGTTCACAGATTATATAATGTCTTCCTCTCAGATTATAAATTCTGTCAGACACTGGAAGGGGGGAGGGATTCACACAAAGGAACATTAGGAAAAGACATTGGATATCAAGGTCTTACATGCATATGTTGGAAAGAATTTAAAACTGTGATATTCTTCCCCTTTAAAAAGACACACAACTATATATACTGTTTTAAAAGTGGTTAAATATTATTTGCAATAAATATTGCCCTAATTTATACAGATTTTGCCTGTTCAAAATGGATACCTGGTTTTCATCAACCAAACCATAGGAGTTGAAAGGCTTGGCTTCCCCAGAAAGCATGAGGTGGCTCACTCATAGCAGGAAGGAAGCTGTCCTTAAAGGACTCTGCTCTCACTTCACAGCTTCCTAGGTGAGTTCAGCTACAAAGAGGTCATCTTTCAAATGAGTGGGAGAAAAGGAGAAACTCAACATCCAGCTGAGCCTTTTAATGAGGCTCCCTGCCATTCCCTCTGCTTAGAATGCTCTCTGCACCGACACCATTATCCTTTCAGAATCCGTGAAGCAGCTCTGGGTTCTCCCAACCAGACCAAATTTCCTTACACATGCCTTCATCTCATTATATTTTCCCTTGTTAACCTTTTTATGGTTAATGATTACATTTTAAATGAGTAGCTTATTAATGTTTATTGCTCCTTCCCCTGAAACAAGGTAAGCTTCGTGAGTTTTTCTCATATCTGAACCCCTAAGCGCTTAGAGTGGTCAGCACATAAAAAGTACTTAATATTTGAGTAACTAATGAATTACTTCTTTATAAAAACATTACCTTATCAGAGATGTGAATGATCTTCCTCTAAGTTTCACATAAGAAAATAAAGGTAGCTGCTTCCGTCTCAATTATAAGAAAAATCAAACTGCAAAACACGTTTGGGTGTCAAAGTTGCCTGGCCTTCTCCTGCCCCCATTTCCATGATCTTATCTGCTTAAATGTCAGACCCATTTTATCAACCTTTCCTCTCAAAATTCAAATACATTAAAAAGATGAAGACTTTCAGAACAAAAGATTTTCCTCCATTACAATGAAAGAGCAATTTGCAGAATTTCAGACTTTAAACCTGAAGTTCTTGGTAATTTGTAAAGGAAATGCAGTTAGCCAGTCATCATCTCCTACAGAAGGGGAAATGGTTATGCTGTTCCATGAGATGAGGTAGTTAAGATCCCCATATCACTCTTGCAGGCTATAGGATCTGAAATATGCCAACAATAATAGCATGTGCCTCAAATGCAAGCAAAACTGCTAAATAAAATTAGAATCACTTTGTGTCCATGTTTAGCTCAGCCTGAACACAAAACAAAATTTATTATAACACATTTCTCTTTTAATTGGTGCAAGCAAAAACTCTAGAACCTAAATTTAAGAGTATGAAAAAAAAATTTAAGACCTGAGTCTCTGTAACAAAATACTAGGAAGGTATTAGGAATGACTACCTCTTTCTTTCATATAGTCATTAGCTATGAATAGAGCCCCTATTATATGCCAGGCACTGTGCAGCACACTAAAGGCATGCAAATGTCCTCCAACAGTAACCAGATTTTATTAACCTAATCTTTATTTGGGATTAAAAAGAGAGACCAATATTTAAATGAGTGTGAGGTCAATTCTCTCACACTCATTTAAATAAAAGCTTTCTTTTAACCATTGAGATGGCATTCTTACCTAAGGGGCTATGTTCTCATTTCATTTCATTTTATTTATTTTTATTTAATTATTTATTTTATTCCTCACCCAAGGAAATGTTTATATTGTTTTTAGAGAGAGAGGAAGGGAGGAAAGGAGAGGGAAGGAGGGAGGGAGGGAGGGAGAGGGAGAGGGAGAGGGAGAGGGAGAGGGAGAGGGAGAGGGAGAGGGAGAGGGAGAGAGAGAGAGAGAGAGAGAGAGAGAGAGAGAGAGAGAGACCGATTGATTGCTTCTCATACATCCCCCAAATCCACAACTTGAGATTTTTTTAAAGGCGGCAGTCAAAGAAAAGATGGATGGTCTATGTCCTGACCAGGAATAGAACCCACTACTCTTTGGTGCATGAGATGACACTCCAACCAACTGAGTCACATTGGCCAGGATTATTCTCATTTCAATTTATACTAAGATACAGTCTTATTATCTTTACATGTTCTTTCTGGCAAAAAAAAAAAAAAAAAGCTCTCTCTACACTGAAATAAATTGTGATAAACTTAAATAATCACAGGCTTAATTTTTTTAAGCTAAAAATGAGTCCAAAAAAGTTGTATTCTCAAGACACAATTAAGAGAAATTTTTAAAAAATGAATTAAGGCCGAAACTGGTTTGGCTCAGTGGATAGAGCGTCGGCCTTCGGACTGAAAGGTCCCAGGTTCGATTCTGGTCAAGGGCATGTACCTTGGTTGCGGGCACATCCCCAGTGGGGGGTGTGCAGGAGGTAGCTGATCGATGTTTCTCTCTCATCGATGTTTCTAACTCTCTATCCCTCTCCCTTCCTCTCTGAAAAAATCAATAAAATATATTTTTAAAAAAACGAATTAAGGCAAGCTTAATTCTTCCATTGCCCAGTTACAAGAAATACCAGAAATATTACAAATGTCCCATAACTCCATGGAAAATGTATCCAAATTTTAGCTAAAAAAAACTTAGTACAAATCCACAGTAAATCCCACAGATCTCCTACAATCACAAAAAGAAAGGGAAAAAATATAATCTAACAAAATACTAGGCTTAATAGACACAGATGCCTTTCTGACAAGGAACAGCTGTCAGGCAAAAGAGTGATCTATGAGCTCAGACTACTTCCTCACATTCCATAATGTGCCCATAGTTATCTTAAGACAAACTATACTGGTTATTGGCAACTGTTAAGAAAAAGAAATTCAATGAAATTCAGGCTGCTAGTAAGGACAATTATCCAAATATCAGGAATTGTTCTAAAACAAAAATCCCGAAGGCTAGCCCACATTCTGCCAATGTCCTAGTGAAGGAAGTATGGACAAGCAACTGTGTCTCCCAAATCCTTTACAGAAGCTCTGAATGAATCAGAAAATACATGAAAATTGAGCTTCATTACCTTTCCAATATAAGACAACCTCAGAAGTAGAAGTGCCATGAGTAAGTAAGGATCAGAGCAGACAACAGAAAAGCAGAGTGCACGAGCAGAGGTGTACAAAACTTGTGTATATAACCCTCCTGGATTCCTCAGAATGAACTGTTTTAAAAGAGAAGTTGTTTTAATAATATTAGTATCTGGTTTTCATTACCTGACAGGCAGATGTAAGTTAAGTATTCACCTTGACCCCCAGTTGCCAAGAAAGGAATCTTTTTCTTTGTCCTCCTCTTGACTTGGACAGCTCCCAGCATCCTTTCATCAAGAGGTGCAAAAATTTCCTTGCTGATGGCAGCCTTGGCACTCATTGTAGAACAAGGGAGGAGGGTGCACAATAAGTTTCCTAAAGAAGAAAAAGAAAAGGCAAGTTGGAATTTAGAATATTCTAAGGGCCCATATAAAAGTGAGTAGCAAGTTGATTTGCAGGTGAAGTAATTTTCAATTCATGGTTTAAACTCTTTCTTGCTTGAGGTGCATTACAGAATCATTAAAAGCAAAGTCTAGGCATTTGCAATGACTATGAAAAAATCCTATCTAATAAAAGAGTAATATGCAAATTGACCATCACTCCAACACACAAAATGGCCACCCCCATGTGGTCAAAGATGGCTGCCCCCATGTGGACACAGATGGCCACCACAAGATGGTCAGCAGGGGAGGGCAATTGTGGGCGATCAGGCCTGCAGGGGAGGGCAGTTGGGGTGGACCAGATCTGCAGGGGAGGGCAGTTGGTGACGACCAGGCCGGCAGGGGAGGGCAGTTAGGGGTAACCAGGCTGGCAAGGGAGGGCAGTTAGGGGTGACCGGGCCAGCAGGGGAGGGCATTTGGGGGCAACCAGGCCTGCAGGGGAGGACAGTTAGGGGTGACCAGGCCTGCAGGGGAGGGCAGTTGGGGGTGACCAGGCTGGCAAGAGAGGGCAGTTAGGGGTGTCTGGGCCAGCAGGGGAAGGCAGTTGGGGATGACCAGGCCTGCAGGGGAGGGCAGTTAGGGGCAATTGGGCTGGCACGGGAGCAGTTAGGCATTGATCAGGCTATCAGGGGAGTGGTTGGGTGGTGATCAGGCTGGCAGGCAGAAGCGGTTAGGGGAAATCAGGCAGGCAGGCAGGTGAGGGGTTGGGAGCCAACAGTACTGGATTGTGAGAGGGATCCCAGATTGCAGAGGGTGCAGGCTGAGCTGAGGGACACCCCCCTCCCCATGCACAAATTTTATGTACTGGGCCTCTAGTATAAATAAAAAAAGAATACTGATTTACTCACTGAACATGTCAAACACAATGTGAGATGAGCAGCACAAAATGGGATCTAGAAAGTTTGTCAATCTGCACCCCAACTTCATCTAAGTCTAATAGCATGCATATCCACCCCCATTCCTATCCTGTAAGGAACATGACTCCACATCTCCAGTTGAGAAGTCTTTCCACTGTCCAGCAATCCTTAAAGTTAGTTTTCGCTCCTTCAAAATCTCCTTTAACTCTAATGTAAATCTATTTCCTTAATTCTATTCATAGTGGAAATAATGATATCATCTACATAATAACTATACATGCCACAGAAGACCATTAATTTAATCACCACTCAGTGTTTTGGCTCAGGCTAAACAACTAATCCTTATTTATTAGCCTCTTTCAATAGGTCCTATTTTCCAATGCTCCTCTGTATCTAATTGCCACAGAATTATAAAAGTGTCTGACAAATACTAAGTATTTTGGAAATGTTACCCAGTGGTTCCCACATGTGGTTAACTGGCAGTATGCGTCCAATAACTAAGAAAATAAAACAGTATGTTGCTGACTCACAATGAGTCCCCCTTTTAATCCTCCCCCCCAAAAAAAACTTATGCATACACAGTCCCCATGTTATATTTCATTTTCTAAAAGCTATACTTCCCTAATGGTCTTAATTCTACTTATTTGTACTGATTATATTCAAGGTCAATCTGAATTTTAACCCTATCATCCAAAAAGCTCAACCATAACTTGAGTAAATGTTTTCTGTCACACTAATCATAGTCTACACTTTAATCAGTAACCAACATTTGTTCAGGCAATTAATAAATAAGAACTAATAGTACAGAGAGGGCTTATGGGTTGGTCATGCAGGCTATACAGAATATCCAGAGATCCTACATATGGATCGCTAGCACAGCTATATGTATATGGTAACAGCAGCTCATGGAGTTGATCAGCCTGCTGTAAATTGAACCAACTGGTCCTACTAAGTTCTACCTCTACACAGTATTGTAGATGCAAGAAATCATTAAGACATGGTCCCTGTTCTCCAGGAATTTACTGATGATTGCATCAAAGGTTTCACATAAATCCAGATGATTCATGATGAAAGACCAGGGGAACATGTTTCCCAATGCAAGATTCACAAATGCTACCAGAACATCTGTCCTCCTATAACTAGACCACATCTGTAACCTCATGGTAGATCCTATCTAATAAAAGAGTAATATGAAAATTGACCGTCACTCCAACACACAAGATGGCTGCCCCCATGTGGACACAAGATGGCCAGCAGGGGAGGGCAGTTGGGAGGGACCAGGCCTGCAAGGGAGGGCAGTTGTGGGCGATCAGGCCATCAGGGGAGGGCAGTTGGGGGGGACCCAGGCCTGCAGGGGAGAGCAGTTGGGGGGACCAGGCCTTCAGGGGAGGGCAGTTAGGGGCAAACAGGCCTGCAGGGGAGGGCAGTTAGGGGCAATCAGGCTGGCAGGGGAGCAGTTAGGCATCAATCAGGCTGGCAGGGGAGTGGTTAGGGGGTGATCAGGCTGGCAGGCAGAAGCGGTTAGGGGCAATCAGGAAGGCAGGCAGGCGAGCAGTTGGGAGCCAGCAGTCCTGGATTGTGTGAGGTATGTCCGACTGCCCGTTTAGGCCCGATATCGGGATCGTGCCTAAATGGGCAGTCGGACATCCCTTGAGGGGTCCCAGATTGGAGAGGGTACAAGCTGGGCTGAGGGACACCGCCCCTCCTCTCCCACCCCCGGGCACAAATTTCATGCGCCGGGCCTCTAGTATATATATTTTTAAAAATTATTCCCTGGTTAAAGAAATTTCTCCTAGTTTCAATTCTGTAATAAAACAGATATTCTTAGTGGCACCAAGAGTAAAGAATAAAAAGTGTCACTTTTTATTATCTATCTATATCTCTCTACTACATATTATAAATCTATACCCAGAACTATGTGTGCTCTGATCATGACATTTTATCATTGCTACCAGGTTCTTCATACTGGCAGAGAACAAAATGACAACAGTGAGGGACCTGTTTTTTAATGTACTGACCACTAACTGATTCCCTGTGATTTCCTAGAAGTTAGCAAACAGAATTTCCCCCGCCATGATTTACCATGTGACTTTCCTAGGCAGGTGTTATAATTAACAGGGATTTTTTTTTTTTTTTTTAAGATTGAAACCTATACTAGTTGTTTTCTAGCTCCAAGGCCTCTCACCTGTCACCTTTTGGGGATAGGAGAAAAAGAAAGCCAGTGGTAGCAGAGTGACTTCAAACATTCTATAAGCAATGTAGAAAGAAAGTCACACTCCCAAACTCATCAGGCATTCTCTGACCTCTACCTACCCAACTGTGGCATAGTTTTTGATTTTCCATCTCAGATTCATATTTTTCTAAAAATGTGGTTAAAAATGGAAAGCCATCATTTTATTATGTAAAATCTGTCAAAAGAAAGAAAAGAAAGTGGCATACATGTTTTACCAAACTCCTAGGAAATTCTATTCTTCTTTTGAAAAACTAGTAAGAAATAGAAATGACCTTTTGCTGTATTTTTTATACTGATATCCAGTGGCCAAGAACAAAAAAAGGAAAAATAAAATCACTGAACTTGGGTTCAAATTTCAGCTCAAAACTTAAGGTCTACATGTGACTGGACAAATCTCTTAAAACTTCAAACCCTTGGTTTACATAGATATCTTCACCTACCTCATGGAACCATTGAAAAAATTAAATGGAACAATGCATGCAAATCACTTATTTCTAGTACCTGAATCATAATAAATGGTTAAAATGGTATTTTTGTTACCTCTCTTACTATAATATGAAAAAAAAAGGCCCTCTGAACTTGCATAAAGTGAGTAAATGTTGCCATCCATACCAGAAAGTATGTGTAAAAGAGAAATGCAACCTTTTATTTACCAAAGCCTCACTTGTCTCATTCATGAATATGAAACCCTTAAATTGTGAATAAATGTTCTAACATATGGAAGGCTCTATACTAAGTGTTATAAGGATAAGGAGTTTATTGGTATCACCCTCAGGAAACTCTCTAGTAGGACATTATCCAAATTATTTTTATGGGAAATTATCAGAATTGTTGTTCAGGACAATGATGCTGTGAACGAGAAAGGGGCTACATGGCAGGCCTGACAAGCTCAGTGATCAAAAGTAACCACACAGGATGATCTGATCAGGAAATTCCCACTGGGTAAATCGTGGTGGGTAGTCACACCCCAGCACTATAGCTTCCTTAGTAAAAGGTTCTCTTACCTAAGCAAGGCCTGTCCATTGTTCTTGTGCATCTAGGATAGCAGACCTTTGGCCTGCAGAGTCATCTCTTCTAGACCCCTACAAGAGCACATGCACCAAACTCCTCATTGTTACCTTTTGCCCTCCTCCCACCTCTCTTTACTGTTAATGTTAAATGCTAACTATTCTACACCCACCAGTGTAAAAGAAGTATGTGTTTTTCTATTTTTCTTTTTATCCAGTCCCAGAGATTTTCCCATTTTGCTTTCTCCTGCCTACTTAATCAACCACCAATGGATTTCATGTAACCTTCCTTATATTTTCTTCTTCAATTCTAAATGCATAAAAAGAACTGCCAAAGTTCCATTCTCCAAAGCATTTTCTCAATCCAGTGAGATCTTGCTTCAGGGCACGTCCCCAGTTTGGCTCACATAAACTCTAACCAATATTTTTATAGGTTTGGATGTTCTTTTGTTGACAATACTAACAGGCCTTAGTGAAATCACGCATGTTTGTATGTTTTAAATGCCCCCTCTGGAAATGGGGATGTACAGTGGCTTAGAAGGGAAAGACTCAAAATGTCAAAGGGTGCTACTGTAGCTTTGTAGCAATAATCTGTAAGAGTGTCTCCCAAACCTGAGTTCACATCTGAATGCATCATGGAGAGCTTTTCAAAAATGCAGATTCCTGGTCATCTCCTTCACACCCAGCAAACAAAAATGTTGGTATCTATATTTTAACCAACTCTTTAACTGGTTCTCTTGCAGTCATCCTTTCACCTAATTTAAAAACCAATAGCTTAAAGAAGAACCATGGAATGGAAAGGAATGTGTTCTCAGGAGAGCATACAGGAAGAAAATGTCAGGGATTTTTTCTCTATGTTCAATTAAGCAGCTTTTTCGGGTCTTACATCTTACTGCTGATAAATCTATGTCCAGCAAAAACTGAGATCCCATTGTAAGGAAACAAGATGAATATGACAGCAATGGTGAACCAATGGCCATAGTTACTCCAACCTACATCACCCTGAATGGTAGCAGAACATGCTATCCTAAAATATGCCACTTAAGTACATTGATCACTTAGAGATGAAGGGCATCTGAAAGACAGTAAATGCAGGGAAAAGCTTTCTCTGAACTCCCCTTATCTGCCTAAGGACAGATCCTCCAAAAGGAACACAGTTGTCATAAATCCCCTCCCTGGGGATCTCATCAATGAGAGAAGAGTGACTTTTGTCACAGGAGAGAAGACTAAAAGTCAACACTACACTCCTGACAAACTTTGTCACAAATTATCCTACTTCCCATTCTTTAAAAGAAATGTTTAAAATTAATTTTAGAGAGAGAAAGGAAGAGAGAAATAAACACTGATAGCTTGCTTCCCCACGTGCCCTGACTGGGAATCTAACATACCACCTTCTGGTGTACGGGATGACACACCAACCAACTGACCCACACTGTTCAGGGCCCATCTATTCTTCTAAGAGCCCATTCATCTTTCCTATAAATCATTTACTTTCCCCTAAGAGTTCTATATTCACCCTCCCCTTCTCCTATTAAAATGTTATTCAATCCTAAAATCTAACCCACCTGATGGATTACTCATTTTACATGAGGTATACCTGTTTTGTTTTGTTTTTCTCTTGTTAACTTGTATTTTATTACAGGCGTCTCAGCTAAGAACGCAGAAGGGTAGAGGGAAGATTATTTTTTCTCCCCTACAAAAAAGCTTTTTCCTGGTCCACAGCTTCTACAAGCTATAATTACAAAGCTTTCCCTTCCAACATACAATATGATTTGCAAGTCAAAGCAGTCTTAAGTGGTAGTTGTGGAAACTAATTGCAGTTAGTTTAAATATTTTTCAAGACTTTTCATCTATCTTCTTTTCGCTTTGAGCCATCTAATCCACATTCCTTTTTGTTAGTCCTTGGCTACTGTAGTGAGATGGCCCTCCACTCCCGACAGGTTCTCAGGATATAAAATTATCCTGCAGAGTGGGAATTGCAAACTCCTATGATCTTGGGGATTAGGCAAATGGGTACAAATAAAGATGCTTTTATAATCCAACACTAACATTTTTTTTTTTACTTCCAATAGTTAAATTGGCACTTGTCCTCAGTGGTCAGAAGACAAGGAGGAGTGGTAGGGACTCCAGAAAATTAAAACTGCAGATGCCCTTTGGCTGGGCATTTATTATCATTGTTCTAAGTGGTTATAGCCAACAGGCTTAAATTTTCTCAGCTCAGAGGCCATAGCCTTCTCCGGTGAGATAGAGGTGCCATCTATTAGCTTAATATTATTAGACTAGAGGCCCAGTGCACGAAATTCGTGCACAGGGGGGGGGCGTGTCCCTCAGCCCAGCCTGCACCCTTTCCAATCTGGGACCCCCCAGGCAGTCGGACATCCCTTTCACAATCCAGGACTGCTGGCTCCCAACTGCTCACCTGCCTGCTTTCCTGATTGCCCCTAACCACTTCTGCCTGCCAGCCTGGTCACCCCCTAACCACTCCCATGCCAGCCTGATTGATGTCTAACTGCTCCCCTGCCAGCCTGTTTGCCCCCAACTTCCCTCCTCTGCCGGCCCGGTCACCCCTAACTGCCCTCCCCTGCAGGGTTGATCGCCTCCAACTGCCCTCTCTTGCAGGCCTGGTCCCTCTCAACTGCCCTCCCTTGCAGGCCTGGTCCCTCCCAACTGCCCTCCCCTGCTGGCCATCTTGTGGTGGCCATCTTGTGTCCACATAGGGGCAGGATCTTTGACCTCATGGGGAAAGCCATATTGTGTGTCAATCTGCATATCACTCTTTTATTAGATAGGATAGAGGCCTGGTGCATGGGTGGGGGCCAGCTGGTTTGCCCTGAAGGGTGTCCCGGATCAGGGTGGGGGTTCCCTTGGGGTGTGGGGCGGCCTAAGCAAGGGGTATGTGGTGGTTTGCAGGCCAGCCACGCCCCTGATGACCCAAGTGGAGGCCCTTGTATCTGGAATTTATTTACCTTCTACAATTGAAACTTTGTAGCCTGGAGCGGAGCCAAGCCTCCTGCTTGCTCTGTGGCTGGCAGCCATTTCTTTAGGGGTTTATGTATCTCTATAATTAAAACTTTGTAGCCTTAAGTGGAGGCCTGAACCAGCCAGGGTGTGCAGAAAGCTTTGCTTCTTCCATTGCCAGGGCAACCCTAGCCTCCCGCTCTTTCCAGCTCATGGCTGCCGCCATTTCTGTTTGGATTTGTTTACCTTCTATAATTGAAACTTTGTAGCCTTGCATGGAGGCTTAGGCTGGCAAGGGCAGGCGGAAAGCTAGGCTTCCTCCATTGCCTGGGAAACCCAAGCCTCCCTCCTGCTCTCTGTGGCTATAGCCATCTTGGTTGGGTTTATTTGCATACTTGCTCTGATTGGCTGGTGGGCGTGGCTTGTGGGTGTAGCAGAGTGGTGGTTAATTTGCATATTACTCTTTTATTAGGTAGGCTAACTGATTCATTTTGCCTCATTAACTTCCCTGTATGGATCCCATCGTCAATGTGCAATCATCTGATCATATTTTGGCACTGGCTGCACCAACAAAATTAATCTGAACTGTATGACAATCATGTTCCCATTGCCAGTGAGTAACCAGAATCCTGGTTTTAGACATTACCCCTGTGACTCAACCCTAAGGCAGATGCTCTCAAAACAAGCAAGTTTCAGAATTCTCCAAGGTTAACCACAAACATGATGTCACCCAGGAAGACTTTAGGGGAGAATCAGCTGGTCTTCCCTAGTGCTTGGGAGAATCAGCTGGTCTTCCCTAGTGCTTGGGAACTATAGTAAGGTGACTTCAAATAACTTATAAATGAAAGAAACAAGGCTATGTTCCAAGATAGGACTTCTCTACATTGCCACTTTTTTTTGAAATTCTATAAATGCAGCTTTGACTCTTGCCTTTAATCTGATAACACTAATCATACACCCAGTGCTCACTGCCTTACTTGCTTTAAATCCACTTACTTAGCTGCCCACTGAGCTTTTACACTAAGAGTTAACCTAGACTCCACCTTTTCCCTCCAACCCTCCAACTCCCTATAAAAACTAACTAATCAACAACTCCTGTGGATTCGATTTAATATTTCTGGCCCCCATCAGTTCTTCATTCTCACTTCCTCTGCCTTGGTTGAGATCCTCATCATCCCTGGTTCCAGTACCATTCCCATCTTGCTCACAATCATCCCTCTACACTGTCCAATGTAATATTCTAAAGGGTAAATATTACTCAGCCTTAACTTAATTTATTTCTTCACCATCCTTCCAATCTTGACAAATACAATTACCTTGATAAGGAACAAGTCAATGTTATAAATATCAAAAAGTAGAGAAATGTTAAATTGCTTCCCTTAAATTACACATGATCATTAAACCTAACAATAATCTGAAAATATTAATTTTGCTCCAAAATCCAAAAACTTCACAGAGTAATCAGAAAGCTTGTAATTTTTTTATGCAATTAAAGTCTCCTTTTTTTGGTTTCATATATTAAGGTCAATGAGATAATCTGAGATCAAGTTAGCTCTATTATAAAAATTCCAAACAAAGATGAACATCAACATCGACTGGGGTGCCCAGGGCCTGTTCACAGAAATTTGAGGGATTTATGAAGCAGGGCCTCAGCTTGTTTTCTTAATAATCTCTTTGGTTTATTGTACTGTAAAAATAGGTTCAGTACCATCGTCATTGGAGATCCCTCCTGCCTCCCACATTTAGTGAATTTTTATAAAGTAAGTAAATAGACTCCATAAACCTTTTTTGCGAGAACATAGCAGGTACTCTTTAAAGCCCTAATAATGAGTCACTGAGGTTTGTATAGCACTGCATGACTTACAAAGTACTTCCAAACGCAATCCCAAGTGTGCAATCAAGATAGCCGCTAAATGCATCTTCCAAAGTTTGCTTTATGATTGTAAATTAGAATCATTAGTTATGCCATTTTTATATTTTAAAATATGTTTTTATTGATTTCAGAGAGAGGAAGAGAGAGGGAGAGAGAGAGACAGAAACATCAATGATGAGAGAGAAACATCAATTGGCTGCCTTCTGCATTCCCCCTACTGGGGATAGAGCCCAAAACTCAGGCATGTGCCCCAACAGGGAATCGAACCTTGACCTCCTGGCCCATGGGTCAATGTTCAACCACTGAGCAACAATGGCAGAGCACACTATGCCATTTTTAACCCACTCCTACTGGTCTAGGGATCATGGGGAACGTATAATTTCTCTCTCCCAGAGATTGATATTTGAGTTGGAAGCCTTTGAACCATCAGCTCTATTAGTGGTATGAGCATGCATGCCTATGTTAAAAACTCAGGCTTACTTCAGGTTCATCTTTAAGAGCAAAACATTATAAACAACCTAAATATCCATCAATATCCAATCTTCATTGATTAAATACAGTATAGCCCATCCACTCAATGGAATATTACATAGTCTTTAAAAGTCATGGCATAGATCTATAGATATTGACTTGGAAAAATGACCATGACAAACTACAGAGTGAAAACAAGGAGATTACAAAACAAAACAAAAAATGGGCTCAAGAATAGAAAGTCACATGTGTATATTTATATGCATAACAAGATGTCTAAAAGACATTTGCCAAAATGTTAATATGATTATCTCTGGATTGTGAAATAAGAAATAGGTCAGAGAATTATGCATGGAAGTATTCTTATTCTACCAAAAACACTCTTTCTCCCCAAACTGAAAGACATATCAAAAGATATTTTATTGAAATCTAATTATCAATCTGCCCTCCTCTCTTCAGCTCCAGTCCAGGCATGGTGTTGGGAATCCAAAAGGTGAAACTGGATGAATTCCCACCTTCAAAGAATTATGAGAAAGAAGAGTAAGTGATATGAATAATTATAACAAGGCCTGGGTGGCATACTTGTGAGAAGAAAATGGCACCGTTCCTCTGAGCAAATGCAGCTCCACTGCAGGGCCCATGTCCGGGTGAACAGAACACCGCAAGATGTCAGGCTGAACTTTCTCCCTTGGACGCACACCTTAGGATCAGCACAAAGCAGCACAGCCGTACACAGCAGCCCGATTCATCGCCTACTTACATTTTTTTAAGAGCATGAAACATATAAAAACCTAAAATATAGTTTACCTCTTTAAGGAAGGAAAAGGGGCAGCTCTTTTCCACCATCAGACTACTAAATACCATGCAACGTGGCTGGCTTCCTTCCCCAGTATATACTAACCCTCCTTGTGTAGGAGACATTATGTTCAAAGGATTGTCCAAGTCAGTGACTCACATCTGCTTCAACTATAAATCTTGACTATTTTCTTCTCCTCTTTCCTTGTGTACATGTTTGGCAAGCGCATTCTTCTTGTAGTTTTAACATCCAAAGAACAAACCCTGCACAACACCTAGACCACAAGACCTGTGTTTACACAAGTTTATTTACACTGTGGGTGGACCTTTTAACCTTCTTACCAATCACTACATACTAACTTCAACAAATGATATAATGGAGCCAAAAAATAACATCACCAACAATTTAAAAAAAAAAAAAAGCTGCTGGGAATATGCCACATGGAGGATTTATTAAGATGAGATGGAGATTTCATGAGCATCACTCATTTTGAGGAATTCATTCTATAACAGAACCTTCACATTCACAGTTTAAATTCCAAAGACCAGTTAAGTTGGTTCCACAGTACCCATATAGCAATCCTACAGTAATGGTAGAAATAAAGTACCAAAGGGAAGGGCAGGCTAGGATGCCCTTCATTGAATTATGACAGGATTATGAACCCAAAATATGAGGCAGGCCTTAAAATAATGAATTAACTATATCAAAGGAAAAACAAAGGGTTATAAAAGAAAACGAACCAAAAAGAGCTCCAATTGTTGGCCTCTGCCAGTTTTTGAGTACTTGTGTCATTGTGATGTCCAACAGCTAAACTGGCAAATTAAGAAAACACCATATTGACCTGAGAGCATTGTTTATAGCAGACAACACTGGCAATAGACAAATCTATTCCAACCAAATACAAAGAAAGCTGCACAAAAATTGACAATATAAAAATAAATGTTTTAATTATGTGCTATGTTCTGTATTGCTTGTTGAATTAGTATGTTTCTTTTACTTACACTGAAAATATAAGGGACAGAGTCAGGAGACTACACCCATTCATAAAAGGAAGTGAAAGACTTAGGTGGTAGTTCAGGTGTTTTCCTTAAAGGAGGAGTTTAATTTATACAGAAGTTTATAACAGAAGTTATAAATTTTTAAAAAGACTAAGCATAACCATCAATACTTTAGAAAATTAATTGTAAGGCTAAAAGCAAGACACCCATGAAAAACACACAAGTTGTCAAAACAAGCCAGAGGAAAATTATTTGGGCAAAAAATGCAATAGAATCCCAAGTCAAATTTATAGAAAATATTCCTTTATTAACTTTTGGTCGAGAATATGTTTGTATATTTTCAGAAAACAACTCCGAGACCATGTGGATTCCAGCAACAGAGAGGAATCTACAGGACTACTCCAGCCATGAAGACAGAAGAGAAGCAGTCCAGAGATGGAAGACGCTGACGTGGCCTTCCCATACTAGCAGGTAGCAGCTGTGCATCACTGCAGGTTGCCCAGGGCCAAACCAGAGAGGGTCGGACCTGCATTACCACCATTTGTCCACCATCCAGAACTGTAATGTCAGTGCTGACATGTACACATAAGGAACTGTTGAACATTTAAATTGGGTCTCAAAAGAACTGTTGGCCAGAAAGAAACTCACTATAGACTGATTCATTTGCCTGTCACCATAACCATTATTGCTTGTCTCATTTTCGGTTCTTATAAGTGTATTTCTAATAGCACATGATCTCACTCATCTAGGGGAAATAATGAACAACATAGACTGATGAACAAGAACAGACCCAGAAACAAGGAGCCATGGATCAGACTGTCGGGCCTCAGAGGGAGGGTAGGGGAGTGTGGGGGTAAAGGGGAGAGATCAACCAAAGGACTTGTGTGCAAGCATATGAGCCTAACCAGCGGTTAAGGGCAACAGGGGTGTGGGGGCATGTGTGGGGAGGAGTGTGGGATGGGGATGGGGGGATGAGGACAAATATGTGATACCTTAATCAATAAAGAAATTTTTAAAAAATCACAAATAAATGAGTAAAATCTTCCATCAAGCATAAAATGAGCCTTTTATCTTTTTGTTTTTAAATATCAGATATTCTGACTCAAATCTTAGGTAAATTATAAGTTTTCCTGATTCAGCTATTTCTATATTTTAGAACAGACCTGGAATATAATACTAAAAACAAGAAAACAAAAAGGACTTTAAGTATATGAAACCTATAAAAACCTAAAACCCAAGACAAAACCTAAAATATAATTGGAACAAGTTTACATATTTTCTAAACACCTAAAAAACAGAGCACAACTTCTCAAAATATTCTCTAAATCTAACACCAATTTTAAAACAGCATCTCCTACTTGAAATCCTGATTTGTATATCATCAGCTTATTACTTGCTTGAGACAGCTTCAATGAGTTTTCTGTAATCGATATTATATGATCAGTTTTATATTCTGACAAGAAGTCCCTCACAACAATGAGAGGCGGAGAAGAAATATGACCCATTTTACACATATTTACCCTGTCAATTTAAAAGGTAAGGCATTCTGTCCTTCAATGTCTCAGTTTCACAAATAAGATTTTATATATATATATATATATATATATACACATATTTTTTGACTGAATTCAGAGAGAAGGGAGAGGGAGAGAGAGAAACATCAATGATGACAGAGGTTACTGATCAGCTGCCTCCCGCACACCCCCTAGTGGGGAACTGAACCGCAACCCAGGCATGTGCCCTGACAGGGAATCAAACTGTGACATACTGGTTTGTAGGCTGATGCTCAACTACTGAGCCACACAGATGGGGCATGAGATTTTCAATAAGGTCCTTAAGCTCTTTTATCACATATGGATCTGGCCCAGGACTGAAATTTCAATTTTAATTGGTCTCCCCAATGGTCAAGTGTATGATTCCGTTCCTGTGCAGTATACTCTGAATGGTGCTGGAAAGATTCCCGCTCGGCCTCCCAAAGCTTCCCCCATCAGCTACCTAAGCTCCAACCCAAGATACATACACTTAGATATTAGGCTTAGGTATTCAAAAATCCCTATTAATATGTTCATACCTGGGGGGAAGGGTTGAGACCCTGTTTTACAGATAAGAAAACTAAGGTTCTAGATCACACAGATTTTAAAGGGCAGAGTGGGTATTTGAACCTAGAAAGTATGATTTCAGGGATCTTTGCTCTTCCTCATATCTCATTGAAAGAAATGAGGAAGGTAGGAAAAAATGAGGTGGAAATACATTCTAGATAACAGAGACAAACTCATCTGCTTCATTTTTGCCTCTGATCAGCCTTGCTTTCTGTTGGACAAGAAACTATAGCAGCTACAAAGATAACGAATCAGGCTGTGGTCTGAAGCCATTCTTTCTGGGTATCTCGGGTGTGCACGTCATGCTGTGTGTCTGGCTCAAAGGATCACGCAGTCTAGTTAAAATAGAGCTTGTTTTGGTTCCACAAATAAAAAACTGGGGAGTTGAGAATATGTTAGCAGAGAGCCTACAATAGATCTCTGTCCCTATAAACAGGACAATGCCTGCCAAAGCCTCATTGCAGCTGTTCGCCACCCTCCTTTGGAGACCAGCGGTTTTCAACAGGAGTCAACTCCTGGGAGGATCTTGGAAGGCTGCCACCTGGCAGTTTTATGAACCTTGTAGGCTATTTTCCAACCCGGAAAAGGCTTACATATAAAATGCACATATTTCAAAGGTCTCTGCTGGTTCTCAAGGGAAACACCTCTTTCCACTTCCTTTGCTGTATTACCCCCCTCTGGCATCCCCAAAACACATTTGAACCCTCTTGTGACCTCCTCCCTCACATTCTTGCTGTGCCCTCTATCTTTGCTGCCAGTGCTTCAAGCAATGTGAGTGGCTTCCCTAGTAGCAGTGCTCTGGGCTTCACAATTTCAGGAGACTCGCAAGGGGAATTCCATCCACTTGACTTTACTGAGAAGGATCTCAGCAAGACCTTCCAAATGAGCTAGCCAACCACCATTACTTAATACCTTTTTGGGGCCCTACCGACCAGCAGCTTACACTTCAGTTGAAAGACTTAGCAAGTTAGAATGTTGGCATTCATAAACTTAAAAATTTAATAGCTGTAAGTGATCTTGGTGAATGTCTATCTCATCCAATCCTCTCCTTTAAATCATAAGAAAACTGAAAACCAGAGGCTAATTCCCAAACCATAGCACTAAAGAGTAGCAAGATCAAGGTTAGGACTAACCTTTGCTGTCCACTTTGCTGAATGCTCTTTCAAGTATCAGTTATTATACCAGTCTCAAGGGTGTGGAAGATGAGGACAGGTGGTGTGTCAGGAGGAAGGGGAAAAAGAGAAAACATGACTCATCACAGTGGGGACTCTTCTCAGATTTATTCTTTTTCTTGTGAATTGGCATGAAATTAAGTGTTGGACTAGAATACCTCTACTCCAAAGATTTCTCAACTTTTGGCTATCACCTTTTATTCCCTTGAATTTTCATAGTTTATATTGGGGCCAAAAGCAATGACGGCTTACCCACTGGAACAACCTCAGCCAGTCCAAAAAGCACAGAAGAGCTTTGGCCAAGTTCAAAGCCACAGGGCTCTCTGCTGATTCCAATGAATAGGAGCCCTCCTACAGTGTTAATGCTCTGAGCTACTGGAAGGAGAATGCACCCTGGGCCAAGTCTCATGTATATTATCAGTCTGGGAATTAATGCTCTGGCAGTGGTGGTCTCCTAAAAGCACATGATAACCATGCCAGGAGCCTGGATCAGCTGTGTGAGGATTTCTTACTACCTATTCCAGGCTCTGAGAAACACAGGGTAGGAAAACAGGAATCTGTCAAGTCTAGTTCTTTCTTTGGAACTGTACTCTTCAGCCTCAGTACAAAAACACCACCAGGTGCCTGCAATCTGTAATCAGTGCTCTATTAAAATGCTCTCAGAAATGCCAGAATTACCCTGATTTCCACATGCAGCTGCACAAGGTCCTGTTGGGTAACTGAAGAGTCTTTATAGGTTCACTGGAGACTCACCAAACGCAACAAACTAGAATGTCTTGGTTAGGATTCAGCATCCAATCCACAGTGAAATCTCCATGAGTAAGGGATGGGTAGGTAGGCAGGCATCCCTATTCTATGTATTGTGGTGCCACAGACTAGCCTACAAATCCAGGTCAGACTCAAGGTCCATATGCAAATGAAAATTCTGCCCCATTCAATCGTCTCCTCTGCCATTCAATGTCAACCCCTATTTTAATCAGCATGTTCCAGAAAACAACTAATTTCTGACCTAACTAACTGAGCAGTGTTGGATAGGGAAGAAAAATCAACCTATTGAATACTACTCTAGTACTAACTCGGGTTAACACTAGTACAGCTTTATGGTATTACATATTAACAAACTACTGAGATGTCCAGCACATGTGATCAGGCTCACCATCCAGATTCTGGGGCCAAGACACAGTGGCCACTTCTCCGCAGTCCCAACTTTACAGATGATAGATGGTGAAAAGGAAGCTAGGCTTGTCATCAGATGATCTAGGTCTGGCCCTGCCTTTGCTTTTACTTGAATAATTTTGGGTAAATTTACACATCTCTGAGAGCCGTATTTTCATTATTAAAACAGGATAGTACCACCCACTTCACAAGACTTGTAAAGGATTAAAAAGGAGGTATGGTAATCAGCTCCTTGGATCAACCTCCTCCCATCTGGGGTGCTCTGGTCCTTGAAAGGCAGACAGGTATGTCTTACATACCTATCTTACAGCTGCAAAAGCATATACACTTCACAGTATATGTTGCAAAGCTTCCCTCAAGGGTCATCCTATTTCCTCTTCCCAACTTGTGAAGGAAGTAGGGAGGTATTATCATCTCCCCTTGACTGGTTAAGAGAACGAGGTCCAGAGAAAGGACCCAAATGGATGACTCCACTTGACAGCCAGGAAAGAGATGGGTTTTCCTCCTGCAATCCTGTCCTGTTTCCATTGCACCCCTTGGCTTGCCATATGGAACTGCCAGCTTAAGCAGGAAAATAATGACAGAAGCGATTTAAGCCTGCTCCACTGTGGATGGAGTGGTGTTACCAAAGGAGTTGCAGTGTACACATTAAAACAAGGTAAGGGCAAGGGCAAGAAGAGATAAAAGGAGCACACAAGCAGCAGAGCAGAGCTGAGGTGAGATACAGCTTCACTCATTCAATATGCAACACTGGCCTAGACACTGAGGAACAAGATCGACACAGTCCTTTCGCTTTTGAAGCTTGCATTCTAGTGGGGAAAAGCAATCAATGAGGAAGCATATCAGTGCAGCAGTTGAAAAGAAATCAATTTAGACACATCCTGTGGATTCAGTAATTAAGCAAAGGGACAAAGAATGTGGTCACTATCATTGACCATAACTGTCAGACAGGAAAATCAAATAATGTGGAGCCAAAGCTCTCCAAGCATTCTAAGAGGACATTCATCTGGCTCTGATGAATTTCTATTCTAGAGCATACTGTTTGTTTGTTTGTTTGTTTGTTTGTTTTTTATTGTCAGAGGTAACAAGAAATTTCATCTCGGGACAGGACCTTCATTCAACATACACTTACTGAGTAATTACTATGACCTGAGCTATGTGCAAGGGATAGAGATTATAGGCAAAGTAGATATATTCGAGGGGGGGAAAAAGTGTAGTTGAGGAGAAAGACAAGGAGAACAGGTAACTACCCGACAAAAGGAGGGATTTGAAGCTGCTGCTCCACAGCAGCAGAAGAGGCAGATACTGTAATCCTTTAGAGGCCGGTGATGGGGAGATACGCTGTTAAGCCAATCCTTGAAATTTAACTAAAGACTTTAATTAGGTCTGCCTGCACAAACTACACAGGGCGATCCACTCATTGCCTTGAAAAGCACGGGAGCTGTTGGCTATGAGAATCCCACCTAGGATCTGTGCAAGGTGCCTGGGATTGCTTTAGCTCCCCAAGGGGAGCACAAAGGATACTCTGCAGAGACCCTGAGAAAAGCAAGAGGAAACTCTGGGTACATGTATTGGGGGGTGGGGTGGGGGAGAGAAAGAAATGCTCATGGAGAAGCTGCCACAAGAAAAACGGTATCTGAGACAAATACGAATTTCCCAAATATCTATTTGGTACCAAGTATTACTGGGGGGTGGGAAGGGGAGGTGAAAGAAAAACTGCTCTTAAAATGTTCAGTCCCCATGTGTTCATTGAAGTGGGAGTAGATAGACCTGAGGTCATAAACAGATAGTTTGCAAGAATAACTTTTCTTGGCCCATGCACATTTTAAAAATATATTTTTATGTAAAATAGATTTCCAGTTTCTCTTGAAAAATGGGAGGATCCGGCAGTACTAGGCCTGCATGCCCACCTCCCAGCCTCATCATTATCATCTCTGCAATCTGTCCCCAAATTCATCAGTTCCCACTACTCCTTATTTTATTGCCAAAACTGAGGCTTAATGTCAATTGATCTTCATCATCCAAGTTGCCCTGTTTTTCTAGTATCCGGCCTGTTCATTAATTTATTTCTGTCTGGTTACTGAGTATGAAGAACCTGGTGGAGATACTAAATTAATTAGTCTGACTAGGAAAGTTGTAAGAACATGTAAGAAAGAAAGAAGGAGGTAGCTTTTTTTTAAAAGGTACAGCCTAATGGGAAAGTAAAAATCAAGAAATCATCACATGAATTTTGGGCAATCAAACCAAAGACATAAAAAAAAACCCCACCAAATGTTCACATCACATAGGCATCTTAGAAGTTTATAAACACTTCACATTCTCAATTCCAACAAGCCAACTGCTCTGAGAAAGTGCCACCAAACAAACTCTGGAGACACAAATACAAATAAGGTGAAATGTGGATGGTGGGGACTCTGGCAGTCTCTTATACAGCCAATTGTTATGGCCTTCTGGAGAACACTTCAGTTATATTTATCAAAAGCTCTAGAAACAGGCACAACAGCAATTCTCCTAAGAATTTATCCTAAGGAAATCAAACAAGTGGGCAAAGACACATATTCAAAGATGGTAATCTACTGGATTGTTCACCTTAAGACACCAGCCTGATAGTCTTCTTTCATTGACATCCTATTTAATCCCAATATATAACCTTAAAGAGTCAGTTTTCTGCAGAAATTTGGAGGCTGAAGCCTTACCTATTCATGTTTCCATCCTTTCAACTAGGCATTTCATTGAGTATCTACTATGTTTCAAGTCTGTGCTAGAATTCAAGATAGTTGCTGCACATAGAGAAGTAAGCAGGGTGGGTATGGTCAGGAGATTATGCTGAAAGGAGCTTTGAACTTGCAAGGGGGCTCTCAATAACCATTCCTCTCTTAAGAACCAATGGCTTCCTATGAAGAGCTTGAACATACTATAATATATGCTTTTTTTTTAAAAAAAAAGAATTTTATATCTAGTTTGTCTCTCATAGTCAGTACAGTAAACTTCTTAGATTTCTGTGTTCATCTAAAAAATTCCTGGAGAGCAATTACACAATGTCAAAGAATCCTCCCCAGGACAACCACCATCTATTTTACTCCTCTGTGCACCTAACACCACACAACATTACATAAATGGTCTGTTAATTCTGTATGTGCGTGTTTTCCTATAATACAGAAATCCCCCAGTAATTGTGGAAAGTTGTATCAATGTGATGGATTAGTTTCTCCTTGGGTAAATCCAGACTAACCCAGCAAGAACTGGGAAAACCTGAAGAGAAAGAATGCAGGGCTCAGATCAAGACCTTTTACTAACCAAATTAAGCTAGACAAATAGCATATGTTACAAATAAAAAAGGAGGTCCAAGATGGCAGTGACATAGGAGGGCACTGAACTCATCCCCTCCCATGAGCAAACTCAAATATACATGATATATAGAGCAACTACTCCTGTGAGACAACTGAAGGATAAATGAACAGCTTCTGAACAACAAACGAGAGACCAAATAAAGAAGGCTGGGAAACTGTGGGAGCCTTCTGGGAGCTGCAGGATCTCTCCAGGTGGGAGGAGCCAGTGAGTAGCATTATTCACAAACTCTTCACTTCCATAGAGTGGGTGGGAGCTCTACTTGAGTACTTTGGCTTACTTGCAAGGTGACCATAGCTCATTGCCAGGTACATCATTCGTGGCCTTTTGCCTCTGAACAAGGGGAACAAAGAGGAACAACAAACAGGGCATCTCGATGGGCACCTAGCCTTCCTGCCTGGCCTTCCTGCTGTACCACTCCAGCCAGCTGGGCCAGTGCTCCAGGTTCCATAAGCATTTGCCAGCTCCATCCAAGTTCCTCAAATTACCCAGCAAATAAAGTCTACAAGGAGGTCACTTCTATACAAGACTACTTTCTCTACAACAAACAAGAGAGACAGTAGAGAGAATGCTGTGGAAGCTCTCCAGAGACTGCATGGATTCTCCAGAGTCAGAGATGTTGGTGAACACCATTGCTTATACCCCCCTCCACCTCTACATGGTGGGCAAGGGCTCTACCCAGGTACTCTGGCCAACCTGTAAGGTTGTTGCAGCATGTTCTTAGACACAATGACTGAGCCTGTTTTGACCCCAAAGGAAGCAAGCAGAATCAACAGAGCACTACTACAAGCACCTGGCTTCCTAACCTGGAGCCACTCTGTCTTGGTAGGCCAGTACCCTGAACACCTTAGGCTCCTGCTTGATTCCTACAGGTGTGCCAAAACCACCTGATATACACAGTCTACACAGAGGCTGCTTCTATGTAAGGTCACTTTACCAAGACTGGGAGAGCTAGCTACTTTGTCTAATTCATATAAACAAACATAGAAAGTCAAGCAAAAGGAAAAGACAGAAGAATATCTCTCAAATAAAGAACAAGAAAAATCCCCAGAAGAAAACGGAGTTAAGTAATTTTCCTGTTAAATAATTAAAAGAAATGATCATAAGGATGCTCACCAAACTTAAGGAGGGAATACAGAAACTTAGGGAGATTTTCAACAAAGATTTAGAAAGTATAAGAAAGAACTAAGCAGACCTGAATAATACAATAACTAAAATGAAAAATACACTGGAGGAATCTATATCAGATTAGCTAACAAAGAAAGGATCAGTGACCTGGAAGACAGACTAGTGGAAATCAACCAATCAGAACAGCAAAAATATTTTTTTAAAAACACAAAGATAGTCTATGGAACCTTGGGTATGACATCAAAAGCTCACACATTTGCATTATAGGGATCTCAGGAGAAGAGAGAAAGAAACAGAAATATTTTTCGAAGAAAAAAAATAGCAGAAAGCTTTCCTAACAAGGGGGATGGGGGGAGAGACAGACATCTGGTTCAGGGATCATAGAGAGTTCCAAACAAGATGAACCCAAAGAGACACTACCAAGATATATTTTAATTAAAATGGCAAAAGTTAAAAATAAAGAGGCAATACTGAATGAAGCAAGAGGAAAACAATGAGTCATACACAAAGTAAACCCCATAGTCTATCAGCTGGTTTATCAGCAGCAACTTTACAGGCCAGATGGAAGTGGAAGAATATCGTTAAAGTATTGAAAGAAAGGAAACTATATCCTGAAATAGTTTACCCAGCAAATTTATCATTCAGAATGCAAAGAGACATAAAGAATTTCCTGGACAAGCAAAAACAAAGGGAGTTCATCATGATTAAGCCAGCTTTTCAAGAAATGTTAGAAGGTATTCTTTAAGCAGAAAAGGAAATTCCATAACCAAATGTTTTTTTAAATGTGAGAAAGAAAAAAAATATATCACAGGTAAAGCCAAATATTTAACAAATACAGTGAATTACTTATAAAGCTAATACAAAAGTAAAAAAAAAAGTATCAAACTCAACTCTAACTACAATAAATAGTTAGGAAATACACAAAACAAAACAAAATCTAAAACATGTCATCAAAATCTAAAACATGTCATCCAAATCCCAAATAACATAAAGCATTGAGGAGGTAATATAAATGTAGTCTTTATAGAACATATTCTAACTTAAATACCTATCAGCTTAGGAAGACTGCTTTAGATATAAAATGATACACATAAATCTCATGGTAACCAAAAGACTACAAAAGATATCCAAATAAAAAAAGGGATAGGACCCAAAATAAAATAAAATACTAAAAACCAGTAAAGCACAAGTGATCAAGAAAAGTAAAAAGAGATCTATAAAAACTACCAAAAACAATAAAATGACAAAAGTACATACTTATCGCTAATTACTCTAAATGTAAATAAATTAAGTGCTCCAATAAAAAACAGGGTGGCTGAATGGAACATGAGCCATGTATATACTGCTTGAAAGAGACTCACTTCAAATTGAAAGACACATACAGACTGAAAGTGAAGGGATGGAAAAAGATATTCCATACAAATAGAAACAAACAAAAAAAGCTGGGGTAGCAATACTCATATCAGACAAAATAGACTTTAAAACAAAAAAGGTAAAAAAAAAAAAAAGACAAAGAGGACATTACATAATTATAAAGAGGTCAATCTAAGAAGAGAATATAACAATCACAGATTTCTATGTACCCAACATAAAAGCAACTAAATATATAAAGCAATTATTAATTGACATAAAAAGAGAAATCCATAGTAATACAATAATAGGGAACTTTAATACCCCACTCACATCAATGGATAGATCATCCAGACAGAAAATTAAGAAGGAAATAATGGCCTCAAGTGTCATATTAGACTAGATCAACTTAACATTTGTAGAACATTTCACCACAAAACTGCAGAATACACTTTTTTTTACAAGTACATTTGAAACATTCTCTATAATAGATCACACATTAGGCCACAAAACAAGCCTCAATAAATTCAAGAAGACTGAAATCATATGAAACATCTTTTCTGACCATGATGGCATAAAACTAGAAATCAACTACAGGAAGAAAACTGGAAAAAACACACAAATAGGTAGAGACTAAGCAACATACTATTAAACAACCAATGGATCAAAGAGAAAACCAAAGAGGAAATAAAAAACTATCTTGAAACAAATGAAAATGAAAACAAAGCTTTTCAAAACTTATGGTAAGCAGAAAAAAGAATTCTAAGAAGAAAGTTCATAACCAAATAGGCTGACCTCAAGAAACAAGAAAAATCCCAAATAAATAATCTAACATTACGTTTAAGGAACTAGAAAAAGAAGAAAAAACAAAACCCAAAAAACAAAATAGTTAAGGACAGCGCAGAAATAAATAAACAGAAATTTAAAAAAACAATAGTAACAACCAATAAAACTCAGAGCTTGTTCTTTGAAAGGATGAACAAAACTGACAAACCTCTATCTAAACTCATCAAAAAAGAAGAGAGCCCAAATAAATAAAATCATAAATGAAACAAGAGTTACAACTGATACAACAGAAATGAAAGAAGAGTTACAACTGATAATTACTAGCAAAGAAATTTAAACAGTAATAAAAAATAAAACCTCCCAACAAATAAAAATTTATGACTACATAGCTTCACAGGTGAATTCTACCAAACATTCAAATAATTAATACCTAATTGAAGATAAAGGAATGCTTCCAAATACATTTTGCGATACCAGCATTACCCTGGTAACAAAACCAGACAAAGACATTACAAAGAAGAAATCTACAGGCCAATAACATTGATGTACATAGATGCAAAAATCCGCAAGAAAATATTAGCAAACTGGATTCAACAATACATTAAAAGGATTATATACCATGACCAAATGGGATTCATCCCAGGGATACAAGGATGGTTCAACATCCATAAATCAATCAACATGACATATCACATTAACAAAATAAAGGATAAAAACCATATGATCAACTCAATAGATGCAGAAAAAGCATTTGACATCCTTTTATGATAAAAACTCTCAACAAAGTGGGTATAGAAGGAACATATCTCAACCATAAAGGCTATGACAAACCCATATCTAATATATTTAATGATGAAAGCTGAAAGCTTTTTTTTTTCTAAGATCAGTAACAAGACAAGGACGCCCACTATCACCACTTCTATTCAACATAGTATTAGAAACCCTAGCCATAGGAATCAGATAAGAAAAAAGAAATAAACACATCTAAATCAGAAAGAAAGAAAGAAGTAAAACTCTCATTATTTGCAGATGACATGAACCTACATATAGAAAACCCTGAAGACTACACCACAAAAACTGCTAGAACTAATAAAAAATAACCAGAAGGAGAAATTAAGAAAATAATCTCATTTATAATTGCATTGAAAAGCATAAAATACCAAGAAATAAATTTAACCAAAGAGGTGAAAAATCTGTACTCTGAAAGTCATGACATTGAAGAAGATACAAACAAATGAAAGGATATATCTTGTCCATGGGTTGGAATGATTAATGATGTTAAAATGTCCTTACTACCTAAAGCAATATACAGATTCAATGCAATCTCTATTAAAATACCAATGGCATTCTCTCAGAATTAGAATAACTAATTCTGAAATTTATATGGAACCACAAAATATCCTGAACACCCCCCAAAATCTTGAGAAAGAACAAAGTGTTCTTTCATGTTTGATATCATAATCAAAACAGTATGGCACTGGCATAATGAAATAGAATTGAGAGCCCACAAATAAATCCTCATTTTTATGGTCAATTAATCTACAACAAAGGAGGTAAGGGTATACAACGTGGTAAGAAAAGTCTCTTCAATAAATGGTGTTGGGGAAATTGGACAGATACATGTAAAAAATAATCAAATTGGACCACTTTCTTATACCATATACAAAATTAAACTAAGAATGGATTAGGGACTTACATGTAAGACCTAAAACCATAAAACTCCTAGAAGAAAACAAAGGTAGTAAACTCACTAACATCACTCTTAACAATATTTTGTATATGCCTCCTTGGGCAAAGACAACAAAAGAAAAAATAAATAAATAGGATTATATCAAACTAAACATGTTTTCCACAGCAAAGACAATCATCAACAAAATGAAAAAAACCTATTGATTGGGAGAAAATGTTTGCAAATGATATATCTGATAAAGGGTTAATATTCAAAATATGTAAAGAACTCATACAACTCAAGCCCAAAAAACAAACAACCCAATAAAAAAATGGACAGAGGACCTGAATAGACATTTCTCTAAAGAAGTGATAAAGATGGTCAATAGGCATATGTAAAGATGCTCAACATTACTCATCATTGGAGAATGCAAAGTAAAATCACAATGAGATATCATCTCACTCTATCATAAAGGATATCATCAAAAATAATAATAAAAAAAAATAACGAGTGCTGACAGGATGTGGAGAAAAGAGAACCCTCTTGCACTGTTGGTAGACTGGTAAATTGCTGCAGCCACTATGGAAAACAGTATAAAGGCTCCTCAAAAAATTAAAAATAGAATTACCATATGACCCAGCAATTCCACTTCTGGGTATTTATCCAAAGAAAACAAAAACACTAACTTGAAAAACATATACACCCCTATTTTATTGTGGCATTACTGGTAATAGCCAAGATATGGAAGCAACCTAGATAGAAGAATGGAAAAAGATGTGATACACACATACACACACACTCACACTCTCACAAACAATGGAATATTATTCAGCAATAAAAAGGAATAAAATCTTTTCAGTTGCAACAACATAAATGAACCTAGAAGGTACTATGCTAAATGAAATAAAACAGATAGAGAAAGACAAGTTCTATATGATTTGACTTATATGTGGAACCTAACAACAAAATAAATGAATAAGCAAAGCAAAACAGAAACAGACTTCTATATAAAGAGACTAAGCTTATGGTTGTGAAAGGGGCAGGGGTAGGGGCATGGGGAAAAAAGCACACACTGTAATGCCTTAATTAGTTTTAAGTTATTTGGTGTTGGTTGATGACTGCAATGTTCCTTGATGCTTACCTTATTTATAAAATGACTATGCTGATTTCCTCTACTCTAACTCTATCCCTCATATATCAGATAGTTCTCAATGGTATGTAAATATAAGGAAGCTCACTGTACTTATTGAGATAGAAGAAGAGCAAATGATTAAATGCAAATGTAAAAGTCATGTCAATACAGTGGAAGCAACTAAAATTTTTTATGCAATTAACTTAGAAACCACATAGAAATTAGCCAAGAAAGAATGCTCAGAAATAAACAGTCTTGATTACAGAACCCAAGCCCCATAGATAACTTCTCTATTAAAAAAAAATTAGAGTGCTCTAGATTCTTCACAAGGGTTGAGGGAAAATCCAAAAAGATTCTGATTAGAAATATATCCACTGAGCTGAAATTTCTATTCTGTGTCACACCAACTACGAATGTCAATCATACACACACACACACACACACACACACACACACACACACACAACCACTCCAGAACCAAATTTTAACAAGGAAAGGCACAGATAAGAAAAATAGAAGCCACAGGGGAAAAAACAACACAAATTCCCATGGTATTTCAAAAAATCCAGGTCAATCAACAGCCTAGAGACAACAACATTAGAGTAGTTGTTTACAGATCAGAAAACTCATTTCAGGGTAAAAGAGGAGACAAGCCAAGGGCTTAAGAATCAGGGCTCCTCCAATATACCTTACTATTTCCAAGCATCAGGTCACAGAATGCCAGCAGGAGGCCACCCATCATCACTATTCATAGGCTCTATTCTACTAGACAGTGTATGCTGAACCAGTGACCAATGCATGTGTCTTTCTCACAGCTAGACTGGGAGGTGATTTCATCTCCTCCTTCTTAATTAAGCTTGAAGATAGTCTCTACCACTTGAACACAGGGTGTGTCAATGTTACATGTTACATTTTGTCAATGGGTTGCAGAATGGCTAGGCCAGATCAGGACAGGACTAGAGTTGAAATAAATATCATTGAGAGTTGTGGATTCAGATTGGATGATGCTTTTTAAGTGGCCCTGTGACTTCTCAATGTAGCAGCTATGACTTCGGGATGCTTCATGTTGGTGAATGTGTAGTTTTACCTATGAGGATTGGAATACGTTAGAAGAGGATATCTTTAGAACTGTGTGTAGGAAATGAGTTATGGGCTAGGCAGAGAACAGATGTACTGAACAGGTTACAACTCGGGATGCCTTGCTTCTCACTGTATGCTTCTGTGGGGAGCTGCCAGGTCTTCTGCCTTTATGAACCACATGGATACACCCACCAGGTCAAAGCCCAGTGGAACATGGGAGGGCTCTTGACCCAGGCAGAGTCAATCTAGTACAATATGGCCTTGCTTGAAAAGATAAGCTGGGCCATTGAGACAATGAAAGAAAACAGAGCCAATGATTCACACAGCAGTGGGAGCTAAGCTTTAAGTGTCATTTATGATGCAGAAAGAGGCTGAGAGAAGATGGATCACACGCAAGGCAAAGTTAAAGGGAAAACCTATCTGTAGATTGAGGAAAGGATGGTGCAGACATGCAGAGAAGGGGAGAGAGAGAGAGAGAGAGAGAGAGCATCCAGAGCTGCCTGTGTCCACCCAGCTTTCCAGTTCATATGCAAGGTTTTGATAAACTCCTATTTTACTTACAAAGGAAAGAACTTACTAAAAGCAATGAACATTGGCAAATAAACTAAAATCTGCAGGTATGTTCCTTGAAAGGGCAGAGCAGGACAGCACAAAATGTACTGTACCCTCCATCCTGTGTAACTATGTATATGACTCCTTTTTCTAAAAAAACCACGAGAATGTAACAGTTGCATAAACCTGCCAATAGGAATGTAGAGAAGTGGACTCAGTCCAAATTAGGCAAGCTGCACAGTACCCCTATGTAACCAGACCCCTGACCCTACCCCCTAACCAATCAACAGGACCACGAACGTTCCCCCTGCCCACTGCTTTGGACCCCCTTTAAAGCCTTTGTTCTCCCAAGGCGAGCTCTCTCTCTCTCTCTCTCTCTCTCTCTCTCTCTCTCTCTCTCTCTCTCTCTCTCTCTCTCTCGGTGATTGCTGGAGAGGAGAGCTCATGCTAGCATGAATAAAGGTTCTCTTGCTTTTACAACGGGCTTGGCTCCTTCCTGGTGGGTTTTTGGGGATTCTGAACTCTGGGCATAACATTCCTCACTTTCTTTTTTCATATGCTAGGCCTAACACCTGCCAGAATCAGTTCACAGAGGTCACTAGGACAGCATAGGCAGATGAATGTGTAACCTATTCTTATTGAGCAGCATGAATAGTAAAATGACAGCAAGTTCAGACTTCAAATAAATGAAAAACTTTCATTGCCTATGGTAGATGCTCAGCTCACTGAGCTTTTATCATCCCTAAAACCAAGACATACTTAGTCAAAAGATTTATTAATACAAGATGACTTCTGTACTTTATGTAAGGGGAAAATCAACCAATTCAAGGTTATGATTTCCACAAAATCAAACTATACTGAATATGTCATCTGGAGAAAAAAAAAGGAATGCCTAAAAGACAAACTTTGGTGATGGACAAGTTTATCTCTCGGAATTGCCTTTTCTCCATGACTGCACAGCCTCAAGGACCCTACTTCTCACACATGACTTCCAATTATAGAGCTGGTAGACAATCTGCCTAGCCTCATACCCACTTCAGCCACCCTCAGCTCTGAAGTGGCAATACAGCCTCCTCCCAATATCGTTATTCTTCCTTCCACTATTTCTCCCCAGGCTGGGTCAGGTGCCCTCTTTTGTACCCCATGTGCACAGCTTTATCACCGTGCCTACCACATCATGAGGAACTGTTTCTGCTTATGGGGTTGTGTCTCCAACCGGATTCTGAGCTACTAGAGAAACCCCAGCACCTAGCACAGAAGCTGGTACATCACAGAGCTGAAAAGGCATGTTTTAAATGCACAGATCCATGTTCCCTCTCGTTCCACCTTCCTTGTCCTAGCAGTTCTCCTTATAAGGGCACCACTTAGTCCCAGTCATGCTGAAAGAGGCTGCTATTACCATCTGCTAACTTTTCTTGCCCTTGGTTCTACTGCCTTCGTATAAAAAAGGAGACCATGACCAACCTCAAGAAGGTCTATGCTCCACATCTTTTCTAAATATATTAAACAGATTTTTTAAAGGAAAAGTCAAAAACACAATCTTTCCGTTGACACAAAACAGCTTCCAGACCACAATCCAGGGATCAACAAACATAAAGGGACACATAGTAAATATTTTATGTTTTGTAGGTTGTGGAGTTTTGGTCGCAACTACTGAACTCTGCTTCTGCTGCTACAGTATGGAAGCAACTTTGACATAAATACATGGGCAGGCCTATGTCCCAATAAAACTTGATTTACAAAAACAAAAAGCTAATTCACAACCTGGAATTTGCCAACAGCTAATTAATCCAATTTTAAAAACACACATCAAGTATATACTTATGTGCAAAAGAACAATGCCAGATGCTGAGGTATTTGCAGCACAGTGTCCCAGGGTTATCTTTTCCTACAGGAGAATAACCCATAAGTAACTCTGGAAAACAGACTTTATGAGTATAATAAAAGAAGCACAAAAAATATTGCACCTCCTCTTCCAATGCCCTTCGCTGCCTTCTGGGGCATCCTGCATGCACTCCGGTTTTCTTCCAACCGCTCTACTATTTCACAGTCTCCTTCACAAACTTTTCTCCACAACTACGTTCTTTCCTAAAACACTGTTATTTGGGTTCTGCCCTATAATTGCTTCTCTCTGCACTCTCTAGTCTCCCTTAGTAGTCTCCTTCACTCTAAAGCTTCAAGTACCACCCACAGGTTGAAAATACATCATATCGACATCTTAGGACTGGACGTCCACAGTGAATTTCCAGTTGCATGAGTCACAAGCACCTCAAATCCCAAAGTCCAAAACTGAATGAATCATCTTCCCCTAAACAGTTTCCAGTCCTATGTTCCTATCTCAGTAAACAGCACCACCATCCACCTAAGTCATAAAAGCAAGCTTCCTCCTTAACTCCTCCCCCTCCTTTATTCCCTCTGATCCATACCCTGATCCCTCACACTACATCAGTCACCAAATTATGTTCCATTCCACATTCTAAATCTCTCCACATCTACCCACTTTTCTTCTTCTCTGTCCTTCCCTAAATGAGGCTGCCATTATCTCCTGTCTAGATAACAACCACTGAAGTGATCAACTGGTATCCAGGCTTGTCTCCCTCCAATCCAGTTCCCACAGTATAGCTTAGAGTTACTTTTCTATAATGCCTGGGGCAGATTATTTACCAGCTATCTCTCAGGCCAAGTCCACCCTTTCATAGTCTGCTAATACTAGAGTTAGAAGTCTGTAAACCACATTTCCCAGACTCCTTTGCAACTGCTTCTTGTTCAATTCTGACAGTTGGAGCCGCTGGTAAGAAACTGTAAGGCAGAGGAGAGAAGAAACTCTTCCTGTTTTTCAGCTCCTATCAGGCTCCATAATAGCAGGTAGCTCTAGTTCCCCATCACAAGCCTTAAGGCAATCCCTCCAGAGAGGTCCAAACACCTCCTTAGCAGTCAGTGCAGTTCTACAGTGGTCTGGACGCTGAGTTTCCAAGGTTAGTGACTATACCTATTCCTTTTTGTTCCCTCCAACCCATGGGATAGCAGCTGCTTCCTGAAGTTATTCATTTAGGTTACCTCTGCTTCCACCATTTACACTTTCAGCCCTCCAATACCCTGTATCCCCAGTTCCCTATATTAAATCACCTCTGTTTGAAAGATTAGCATGGCATCTATTTTCTGACTGAAACTGAACCCTGACCAATGTAGCAGTACTTGGTACCAACAATGATTCCCAAGAGGTAAACCCTAAAAATGGGATTCTGGGATTGGGTTGCTTACCACTTTCTTTGATGTTAAACAGTGATGACCCTGTGCCTCTCTGCAGTACATTCAATATATGCAGCTACTACAATTTTTACAGAACATCTTGTCATCAAGTTAATGGCCATCAGTGCCATCAGGAGAGTGGGTTTACTAAGGTTCTCACAGTTCTAGAACCACTGTTTCTCTTTCTAGCCTCTCTCCTTGCTACTACTTCCTCCTCCCTCATGCTTCAAACTCCAACCTCTCTGAACTCCTTCCCATTTCAGAGCCACTACGCCTGTTTCACTCCCTCCACAAAGCTGTTTCCCTAACCTTGTATATTGGGCCCCTAATCCTTTCTATTCACCCAGTTAATTCCTACTTGCTTAGATGGCACCTTCTCCAAGAAGTCTTCCCAGATCCACTTGCAGCCTAACTTCATTCATTACAGCAGTAATAATGCTGCCTGTTAACTATGTGTATTCACTCTGCATGCCCCACAATTCTGGGAAGACAAGTACTATGCTTATCTTGCTCACAGTTTTAATCCCATATAGGTTTCCAGTAATAGATTTTTGAATGAATGAATGAATGAATCCATGAATGAGATTAATACCTACTAGGAGAGATTTGAAGATTCTTTTTAAAAATGGTAAGATTTTATACTGGGCTACTAGGCCCAATCCCCAGCACTGTAGAAATTTTACAGAAAATTTCATCCTTAGCTTCCATGGACTCCCTAACAGTATAAGTTAATATATATATATATATATATATATATATATATATATATATATATATATATGGACTCCCTAACAGTATAAGTTAATATATATATATATATATATATATATATACACACACATATATATACATATATATACGTGTGTGTGTGTGTGTGTGTGTGTGTGTGTGTGTGTGTGTGTATATTAGGGGTATCTAAAATATCAAGCAGTTCTTAAAAAATAAACTTTTGGGGAATAATATTTATACATTTGGGATTTATCCATAGGCAACCACATAGATAAAACTACTCTAGATATGCAGTAACTAAACTCCCTGCATGTTTATCAGCCCCATTCCCTTTTAGAAGGCCTAGGCCCGTGGTCAGCAAACTGCAGCTCGCGAGCCACATGCGGCTCTTTGGCCCTTGAGTGTGGCTCTTCCACAAAATACCACAGCCTGGGTGAGTCTATTTTGAAGAAGTGGCGTTAGAAGAAGTTTAAGTTTAAAAAATTTGGCTCTCAAAAGAAATTTCAATCTTTGTACTGTTGATATTTGGCTCTGTTGACTAGGCTGACCACTGGCCTAGGCTATTTCCAACATCTGCTCTAATGTAAAATGTATACTGACATCCCAATAAACTTTATTGCTTTCCTTTCAAAAAACTCACACACCAGATTTTAGAAACTGTTTTAAATCAAATAGATTATAAATCTGAGCACTACTTTCAGAACCCAGTAAATGGGAAAGAAGTGCTTCAATATGATATAAATTCTTATATTGATCTCTATATGTGGATTTATGATATAGAGGCCCGGTGCATGAAATTTGTGCATGGGGGTGGGGGGGTCCCCTCAGCCCAGTCTGCACCCTCTCCAATCCGAGACCCCTTGGGGGATGTCCGACTGCCCAATCCTGGGAATTGGGCCTAAACCGGCAGTTGGACATCCCTCTCACAATCCTGGACCACTGGCTCCTAATCGCTCACCTGCCTGCCTGCCTGGTCACCCTTAACTGCCCCCCCTGCCGGCCTTGTCATCCCCAATTGCCCCCCCTCCCCACCTGCCTGGTTTCCCCCATGCAGCCTGCTTGTTCAGTTGTTTGGTCATCCCTCACTAACCCCCCTGCCGGCCTAGTCGTAGGCAGCCATCTTGTGAGGGTGTGAGGGTCAATTTGCATATTACCTCTTTATTATATAGGACTAGAGATGTGTTTTCATATTTGGAACTCATTCTTCCCCCACCCCAAATAGTTTAAATAATAAGAGAAATTGCTAAGTTTTAATATAGTTTTGTAACTTAATGGGTAAAAGTAACAAATCTATGTGAATTTTACTTCTTAAAACTTACCTTTCATACTTTAAATTTAGCTATGATGAAATAGGTCAAACATTGGCCAAAAGCTTCTAGGTTAAAATTTATTTATTTTTTCTCCAAAATAATTTTTATTTAAAAATAAGTTTTAAAGCAAAGAAGTAAGTTATTTTTTTTTTTAATGCTTCTTGGCCATTTAGTAGATTTATTTCTGTTAAGCAAACATTATAACACTTTGCAGTTCAAAGGTTTTAGTCCTTAAAATTTTGGTTAATCATTTACTTTTTTCCTTGATCTCTTGGTAGCAACAACATATTTGGCACAAATCAATGATGGCACATCTTCCTCCTTATTTATTTCCAGGTAATTATATTAAGACTATTCTTCGCAAGACATTAAAATAGCACAGCAGAACAAAAGGAGAGATCACTCTCTAAAGTTATTTAGCTTTTCAAAATGGTAAAGTAACAGTGGAAAGTAGAAATAATTGTTTATTTGTTGACTTTGACAATAAATCAAATACCTGGCCCTGCCCCTTTTTTCTCCCTGACTTCCTTTCTCACCCCCAAATTCCTTAATAAACTTGCAATTCTAGATCTAAATGGGCTTGTTATACCTGAATCTGTCAGACTCATTTCCTTCTGTCACATCCTAAGAAATTCACTGAAAACAATAAACTCCAGGTCACTTCTCTTGTGAGTTTCAGTTAAACCCTAACCAGGTCATTCTTGGAATCATAAAAGGCTTTTTTGCATCTCTCTTTTCAAAACAGGGAAGGAAAGGGAAGGGGGAAGAAAAGGGAGCAGAAACAGCCCCAGAACATATAAAAGGCCCTGAATGAATGAAAATACACCCTTTCCTGAGAATTGACAGCTAAAAAAGTGAGAGCAAAAGAAGTTTAGGCACAGATTAAGCTGAAGGGCTCTAGAGCCAGCTTGCTTGCCTATGCTTGAGTCAGAGTTCTGACAATTGCTTCTCTTTAACCTCATCACATTGTTTGCCTCTTTGGCCTGACTTTGTCTCCTCATCTGTAAAATAATAATGACATTAACACCCACCTCAAGAGATTCTCAATGAGACAACTTATGCAAAATGTTTAGAACAGCACCCACAGTGGGCACTCAATAGTGTTACCCATTATAATAAGTTCCGTGTATCCTAAAAGCCAGTCGGTTCATACAAACTAAAGAAAAGTGGGGAAAAATCAATAAGAAACAAGAGATATGAGAGACAAGGAATGGCAAGAGGTCGGGCATAAAGTAGAGAAGGACTTTAGATAAAATGAGAAACAACACCGAACATAGGTGAGCAGCAGATTTTTCCCTTGTGTAGGGAAAAATCGGGCCAAAATGGAAGCAAAGCTAAAGATGAAGGAAACACTGACATCAAAATAGCATAAAGGCACAGCTGGAGAGGGCTGCCCTCTTCTACTAGGCCAGGGTTTTCTGCTAATGTTTCCCCAAAGCCCTGGGGTTCCGCAGAGCCTGCAAAGGAACTTCTTTGAGGATGGGGAGGGGGGCGCTGCCCAGCCATTAACTATAACAGCTCAGGTACAGCAGCTCCACTTTTATCTGCTTTATTTACTCCCAATTTAAAATATAATTTCCTTTGACTAAAAGATTCTGTTTCTAATGAAAAAAAAAGAGAGAGAGAGAGAGAGATAAAGCACAGGAGGTCACTAATCAAGTCCAACACTCTAATTTAAGAGATTGAGAAACTGAGGCTCAGAGAGGGGAAGTGATTTTATCTAAACTCGCACATCTACATGGCAGAAGCAGCTAGGAATCCTGCCTCACAGGCCAGAATCCTGCCCACCCTTCTCCATATGTGTGGTCCTCACCCTCTCCCCCACAGCAACACTCACAAGTGATATATTGGTGATCATGTACTGCAGCCAAGTCAACCTCATCGTACTTCCCAAACTCAAAACTGACACTGTAATAGGCAGTTAGACAGACATGAGCAGAGAGCAAGGATGATGGGCCAGGTACAGAGATCACCGGGGTGAAAAGCCCCAGGTGCTTAGCAAGGGGCAAAACTGAGAAAACAAGGACCTCACCCCCAGGCTAATCTTTCCTCTCCTAGCATATGGCTGGTCAAGTAGTTTTGTCTCACTGACCTTTTCCTCCCCAAGGATAACATCTAAGCTTCAGTTGTATTTGAACTTCAATCCCAGAAAAGCAGCAAAACCAGACAAGTGACTCTGTAGCTGCCTCAGGACTAGCTGCATTGACTAATGATCCCTGACCTTGGCTCTGACCAGTCAGCAGAGACCAAGACCCTGAAAGAGCATACCTGGAAAGCTGATGAATATTCTACTGAGACCCTCCCCTGAGACCTCCCCTAAGATTTCCACCTGCAAGAGAGATATAAATACCCTCAACACAAAGGACCCAGCCTCCTGGGAGCACACCCATGCCATTCCCTTCCTCCTCTCTCTTCCCTACAGGCACCTATCTCCTAAACTCCAATGGACCCCACAAGACTTGTAACCAGGGGAGAAATGGGCAGTGGCAGCTCCTCCTGGGCTAACCCCCTGAACCTGGCTACAAGGCCCCTTTTCTTTGACTTCTCAGTGAGCCAAAGCAGCCCCACCTAGGCTCTTCTATTACTTCTTCTAAGCCCTTCCTTGTTTCACTGTCCTGAGGGTGGTTTTGCTGCAGCCAATAAATTCTTGCTTGCTTTTCTGCACTTTGTCTATTGACTGAAATCTTTCATTCAAAGAGATAAGAGCCCAGGTGCCATCTCACTGGTGACACCATCATCCACACCTTTACCCTCCTGTGTTCCCTCTGTCATCTACTCAACTATCAAATACCAAATTAAATATCAAATCTTTCAAAATTCAGCTCAAATCCTCTCTATAGCTGCTTTTATACTTACTTTCATATCAAATTCCTCCTTTCCCACCCAATCAAACTAACCCTTAATCCTACTGAATATTTTACAACCCATAAGATATTACTAGATGTACCTGCTTTCCTATGTTCACTCACTAAACCATAAACTCCTTGAGATATGTATCAAATCTCATCACTATGCATTTTTTATATCCCCAATCCAGAACTGAGTGCTCCATGCCTGGGAAGTATTGCATCTATATTTTTAAATAGTTTTGATCACAAAAATCAACATAAAAATGCATAGAGCAAAAAAAATAAAAGGCTCCTATAAGCCCACCCTTAACTACAATGAACAGCATGTTATATATTCTCCTAGATTTCTTTCTATAAATACAGGGTAGGGCAAAAGTAAGTCTGCAGTTGTTTGTCTGGAAAATAATACAATAATTAATAAATGATATAAGAATAAACTGTTTTACATATTCATAACTGTAAGTTGCCTTACCCTCTATATAATTCACACACATAGAAAAAATAATTTCAATGGGATATTATAAGTACAACTCTTGCATGAAAAAATTTTAACATATGTCATTTCTTTATAGATATACTAGAGGTCTGGTACACAAATTCGTGCACCAATGGGGGTCCCTCGGCCTTGCCTGCAGGAATCAGGCCGAAATCAGCTCTTCGACATCCCCCAAGGGGTCCCAGATTGCGAGAGGGCGCAGGCCAGGCCGAAGGACTCCACCGGAGCACAATTGGGGCCAGGGAAGGACTGCAGGAGGGCTCCAGGGTGTGTCCGGGCCATCTCACTCAGTCCTGATAGGTTGGGCAACAGCAACAAACTAATCTACCGGTCAGAGCGTCTGCTCCCTGGTGGTCAGTGCACATCATAGCGAGCAGTTGAGCAGCCTTAGCATATCATTAGCATATTACGCTTTGATTGGTTGAAAGACCGACCGGTGGACCAGACACTTAGCATATTAGGCTTTTATTATATAGGACTAGAGGCCCAGTGCACAAAATTAATGCACAGGGAGTCCCTCAGCCCAGCCTGCACCCTCTCCAATCTGGGACCCCTCGGGGGATGTCTGACTGCTGGTTTAGGCCCAATCCCGCAAACTGGCAGTCAGACATCCTTCTTGCAATCCGGGACCGCTGGCTCCTAACCACTCACCTGCCTGCCTGCCTGATCCCCCTAACTGCTCTCCCCTGCTGGCCTGATCCCCCTAACTGCTCTCCCCTGCTGGCCTGTTCCCCCTAACTACTCTCCCCTGCCAGGCTGATCCCCCTAACTGCTCTCCTCTACTGGTATGATCATCCCTAACCACCTCTGCCTCAGCCCTGCCACCATGGCTTTGTCCAGAAGGACGTCCGAAAGGTCGTCTGGAAGATCCAGTCTATTTAGCATATTACCCTTTTATTAGTATAAATGTCTTATTTTATTTGACCATTTTCCTATTAATGGATATTCACACTCTTTCCAACTTTTCAATGATAAAAATACAACAGACATCTATTGTGTATCAGCCCAAATATTATGTAGGAATAGCTAGACATGGATACATATTTAAAATGTTGATAAACATATCCAATATCCTTCCAAAATGTCATACTAATTTTAAATAATATTGCACCCTTAATGTATGAGATTACCTTTTTCTTGTCCAATTCTGGCTATTATCAATCTTACTTGTCTTTGTCAATCTGATAAGTAAATGGCATTTTATTAAAATTTGCATTTCTTAGGTCATTAATGAGGTTGATCACCTTTGTATATGGTGGTCAAGGAAGGGGGGGTTCTTCCCCCCCAAAAAATTAAATTGTTTTAATAATGTCAAAATAATATCTTCTTATGCATGAGTTGGAGATGAAAAGTTCTTGTAATCCATCGTACTGATACTTAGGGAAGACAGTCTCTAAAATTATTTCCTGTAGGAAGATGAGACTGGGCCAATATTTTCAGGCCAGTATAATGTCATTTAGTCCAGTGAATTGAGATGGAGGAAAAATTTAACTCCTTCACTATTAATCATCACAGGCTATTTTGGGAGAAGACAATCGGGATCATATTTCCAACATAAATGCTTAGAATTTTTTAAAGTTAACTTATGACAGGGAATTCTATACAGTTATATTCTTTTGGTTTTTCTAAGTCCTGTTAAAGAAATAATGGTTTTTCTGTCTTCCCAAAGCCAGTAGAAGTTAAGCAACAAGTAAGACAGCACTGAAATGTGCATATCACAGATCCTTAAATGTAAAGGTCAAACCATCAAAGACATGAAGATGATCTTCACTTGACTTTTAGCAAAATGTTCATACGTTGGCAAAAGAAGTGAGTAGAACAAGATCAGAGAAAAGCTCTGGCCGGCTTCTTCTAAAGTCACTTCTCAGCTGGAGAGGGAGGGAAGACCAGTTTTTAAGTCTAAAATGAAAGAAGGCATTGAAGGTAATCCCACTGCTGCTCAAAGGAACAGATATACTGTTGAAGCCTCTAATTACAAAGGAGAGTGGAGTGCTCTTCCTGTAAGATACCTTCTTGTCCTAGCCTTTAGTATTCTAAAACCTAAGTCATCACTCTGTTCTGCTACCATTATTAAAGTGTGCTCTTAGGAAGGAACATACAAAACCCCTGAGGGAAAGATTTTAGTTATAATTTTATTCGGGGAAGCATGCCTAAGCATGGAAGTACATGAGTCTCTTTTCAGAGAATTCTTCAGAACTTTCAGTGAGACAAGCAAGATTTAAGATAGAAACCTAGCTAAGCAGGAAAAGATTAATCTGTTGTTCTTTTATTAAATTGAGTAATATAGTTTTAAGTATAACATAGTAGTTTTGCCAAGAAATACTAAGAATGTGGTTCAGTATCATCCAACAGACAAATACCTTTTTAACCAGGTCAAGTCACATCCTACTGCCCTAGCTGGTTTGACTCAGTGGATAGAGCATCAGTCTGTGGACTAAAGGGTCCCAGGTTCGATTCTGGTCAATGGTACATGCCCAAATTGAGGGCTCGAAACCTAGTAGGGGGTGTGCAGGAGGCAACCGATCAATGATTCTCTCTCATCATTGATGTTTCTATCACTCTCTCCCCCTCTCCCTTCCTCTCTGAAATCAATTAAATTTTTTTTTAAAAAAAGACACATCCTACTACACTCACACAGCAATGATTTAGCACGTCAGCACTTTCCCTTCTAGACTCATGCTGGGTGCCTCCTGTTACTGTCTAAGATGAGTCTAATGTCACAAAGTTAAACAAGATGAAACATCACATGAATTGACAGCAATATAATGGCAACAAGAAGTAATGTTCATCATAAACAGAATTACTCACCAAGCATAAAACCAGATCAAGAAACCCTTCCAGTAGAAGAAACTTAAGTAATCAATTGATTCATCAGACATTTATTGAGACATACATGATATATATAAAGCACCATGCTATGTTCTGGGGTAAAGGACTAGGAGAAAGAATACAAACTTAGCTGAGGTCTGGTGCCTACCTCTAAGGAATAGTCCATCTCAGAGGATGACAGACAAGCTGACAGTAACAAGGACAAGTAGGAATAATAGAGCAAACTGAAGAAGGGGATTGATAATCTTCAAATTCTAACTTTACATATAGTGAGAAGGCCAAATGAAGGGAGCCACTGAATCTGCTGAAACTAAGAACTAAAACACAGTTGAATAGGATTTTCTCAGGTTACGCACACTAATCCACTCACATCACTATTCACCATTGGCAATACCAAGTAAAGTAACAATTCTAATTCTTCCACTGTGGGCCCAACTCAATGGAATTCAAGGGGAAAAGGGCACCCAGTCAACTTGCACTGTTCAATGTGGAACACCTGTTAAGTGACCCATATTATAATATTAGATGTGAGGAGAGTGGGAGGCAATACTAAGTAGGGTTGTGTACTGGACTTTGTGGTTGACTATAAATTTCAGGAGTGAACCTGACTGTATTAAAAATCACAGAGAAATAGTGTCTGAAGTCTACATTCCTCTCAGCTCTTAATAAAACAATCACTTATTGTTTAAGAAATTTAACTTTCATTTGCCGTTAGCTCCATTTGAAGTGGTATGCTCAACTAGAATTGTTAGCTCTTTGAAGTTACAGGTCATGTTGCTTTCATGTCTAGGGATCCCCAGTAGCACCTAGCACAAGGTGCTACTAAAATATATGAGGAGAAGAAACCTCAGGGGTCAGTTAGCACTCCTTTGACTCTACCCTCAGCCGCTGGGGACACAGCAAGGAGCACAGACATCTGTAAGCCATGAATGGTGAGTGCTGTAATAAGCACAATATCCAAGAGCACTGACTCTACCGTTCAGGTGGAAACAACTAGGTCTAGTCTCCCAGTCAAGTAAGACCAAGGTACTGAAACTATAGTCTTTGCCTCTCATTAACCACACACAGTATCAGTATTAGTTATGGAAAACTAGTCTCTACTAAAATAGACTCACAAATATATAATGGCTCAAACACCTTAGAACGTTGTGTCTTGCTTCCATGATGGGAAAACGGTGAATGAGGTGCTGCTCTTCTTCACACTGAAACAGTGATTCAGGCTGGCATGCTCTGCTGTCTTTACCATGGCCATTCTAATGGCTAGAATTCAGTCACATGGCCACACCCAAGTGCATGGGAGGCTGGAAAATGTATTCCAGGGATCCTCACACAAGGATGGCGGACCTTTCATTTCTGAAGAAAAGGGAACAACCTGATATTAGGGCCCAGATGAAGCAGCTGATGATCTCCCAGAAGGGAGATCAATCCTCCCATGTCCACATTTCTCTTAGGGCCCTTATCAGGATTCACCCAAATGAGACACTAATGAGAGGTTCATCTCTGAGTTGGCAAACACTAGTACAGCATATGGTTTCCCTCACAAAGCGAGGGAAAAGCTAAGTATTTCCTTGAGACACTCAATGACACCATTTTCTGGGTCAGAACCATCACGTCTTATACTTGACACTTTCATCCCCAGCACTAGAAGCTGACTTCCTTCTCAGAGCAATCCACAAAGAAAGCGTATTTCCCTTCAGAGGCATTTTACACATGAAACAATGGTAGAAAAACACTGCTGGAATGTGGACACAGACGAGCAGCTGACACACTCCTAGGTTATTTACCCTCACCAGCCTCCCAAAGCATGTGACTGAAAATCATGCCTCAGCAAGATGGCAAATCAGCATATGTCATGGACCTTTCATAGTCTGTCTCAGATGTTCAATCACTGACATGCAAATGACCCACTACACACAAACATATGTTCTTTTGGCAAGGCATCTTGACTTATCTTGCTGTCCTCCACCATGCATCATCAATAAACAGTGGCTGAGTAAAGATAGTTTATTTATTTATTTTATTTGCCATGGGTTAAGTCCTCTGCATGTGTCCACATAAAAGCTGTCAGTCTGGAGGACAAACACTCAGCTACATGACCCATTCCACACACAACCTTGCTCACAGATGTGGGAAAAATACTTTCTGACTGTAACAGTGACAATACCAGTGATGCTTATGACAGCACAATCAATGACAATACATAAAGGACTGTGCTATTTCATACTTGTGGGTCCAGTCAGTCACCATAAGTTGTGCTAGACCCTAGGTCTTAATATAGTTCCCTCACCAGTTGGCATTACTCCTATCTCCCATCCCTGCTTTAATGTTCTCTATAGTGCATATCACCATTGGACATATTTAACTTATTTGTGTTCCTGTGAGGGCAGAGAATTATGTCCATTCTAGAAGCTCTGTGAGGGCAGAGAATTATGTCCATGTTATCCAGCACCAAAAGAGTGCCTGGCACGTTAGAAGTGTTCACTAGACATCTGTAGAAGGAATGGATGAAATAAAGAAGACATTTGGATTCTTTCCTCTATAGCTGAAGATTTTAGCCACAAAAGAAATTATCCCTGCAATGCTCCAGCATATTCATATCCTTTTGACACACTCGGAACATCTCAAAAAGAGATCTCAAGACAAACCATTTTTAAAGCAGGGGTTCTAGAAATGCAAGTAATTATCATGCCATCTTAAAATCCCCAAGTAAACTGAGAATAGAAAGAATCCTCAGGACTGGCACTTTTGGTAGCCTTTCACCAAACAAGAGTCACATGTGCAGGCCTGACTCACTGTCCACCCCAGCTCTCTCAACTCCAGAGTCCTGCCCGTGGAATGGCACTCACACCTGCACTCTAGGCATGAAGCCAGACAGAAGGATGGGAAGTTCCTTCAAACAGCTTCAGAAACAAAAATATGCCTGACTCCCACATATATAAAATGATCAGATCCTAGACTCAGCTCTACTCATGGGAAGTTATTTTAAAGAAAAAAATAATGGTTCAAGTTAAAATTCTCAGCTATCCAAAAGGGGTCGTATACCTGATAAATTACTTTAGGTGTTTTTTAAAAATTACTGAATGCTATGGAAAACAATGTAGAGGTTCCTCAAATAATTGAAAATAGAACTACCATATGATCCAACAATTCCACTCTGAATATTTATCTGAAGAAAATGAAAACACTGACTCAAAAAGATATATGCACTCCCATGTTCACTGCAACATTATTTACAATAGTCAAGATACGGAAAGAAAATGTTGTATAAGTTATATATGTAAAGGAAATCTTGCCATTTGCAACGAAATGGGTGGATTTTACGAGCACTATGCTAAGTAAATAAGTCAGACAGAGAAAGACAAATACTGTATGATTTCACTTATATGTGGAATCTAAAAAAAAAACCAAAACACCAAGCTTAGAAATACAGAGAACAGAGTTTTAGTTGCTAGAAGTGGGTGGAGGGGGAGAGAGTGGTGGGTGAAAAAGTGAAGGAGGTCAAAGGTACAAACTTCCAGTTATAAAATAAATAAGTCATAGAGATTTAATCTACAGTATGGTGACTATAGTTAATAATGCTGTGTTGCATATTTGAAAGTGGATGAGAGTAGATGTCATCACAAGAAAAAAAATTGTACCTATGGTGATGGTTGTTAACTGGACTTGTGGTAATCATTTTGTAAAATATACAAATAATGAATCATTATGCTTTACATTTAAACAGTGTGTGGGGGGGGGGATGGAGGTGGAAGAGGGTATAGGGGGGATAAATGGTGGGGAAAAATTAATATGTATATATATATGTACATATATATACACACATACATATATATATACTGTATATATTAAAAAATAAAACTAATATAATGTTATATGTCAACTAGTCCTCAATAAAAAAAATAAGAAATCTTAAAAAATCTATTGTGAGTCATAAATACAAATACATGGAAAACTAGAGGAAAAAAGAAATCACTGAAATGCTATTTTTAACTTGCAAAGCTATTGCTTGCTTGATGGAACTTTTAAATCCATGTTTTATTAAATTTTGACATATGGAGAACAATAATGATCCCTATTCATTATTGCCAATAATAATAATCCCTATTCATTCTTCTGTTGACTCTAAAACAATAATTAAATAATATTCCCAAAGTAATGGTAAGAGATTACCATCTTGAGAATGTATAACACAAAATATATTTTACACATAAAAAGGTTTAACACACAGGACACTTTACACATTAGAAGTTTTTAAAATAGTTCATGTCAGGCTCCAATAATTCATGAAAGAATGGCAAAGTTTTTAAATCCCAAAGAAGAGTTGTTATAACACCTTCCACCATACTTCTCAAACATTCCACTGAGACTTTCTTCAAATATACTCTGGCCAAAAGGTTTGCTTCAATTTTTTAAAATATATACTGTCCAGTTAGCCAGTAAGTGCATATTATGTGTTAAACCCAGTGCTAGGCCTGGGGAATACTGAGACAAAGATATAACCTTCATAGTGAGTAACTGGATTCATTAGCAAAATACAAAGGGTGAACTAGATGATAGCTAGAATGATGTCTAGTTAATTTGCTTTGTTTTTACTTCAAACAACTTCACACAACTGTAAAACTTTACCAGCCCAGCCAGTGTAGCTCAGTGGTTGAGCAAGAATCTATGAACCAGGAGATCACAGTTTGATTCCCAGTCAGGGCACATTCCCTGATTGCGGATTGTCTCTCATCATTTCTATCTCTTTCTCTCTCTCCCTTTCTCTCTGAAATCAATAAAAATATATTTTTTGGAAAAAAAATATTTACCAGACATCAAATTAAGATATGCAGCAACAAAAAAAGAAACTTCAAAGTAATTTAAGTGGAAAGTTCTTGATCCCTGGTTTTAATATTTGATGTTCTAAAACTTATACATCTCAGAGCTTACTGATTTTCTAATGACATTTCCCTCTTTTTTTTCTAAATAAACTTTTATTTCAGAATGATATTCGATTTACAGAACAGTTTCCAAGATAGTACAGAGAGTTCCCAGCCTACCCCGATGTCAACATCTTACATGGTACTAAGTTGTCAAACCAAAGAGACTGACATTGGGTGTTATTATTAACTAAAATCTGGGCCTATTCAAAGTTCCAGTTATTCCACTAATATCCTTTTACCAAGACCCAATCCAGGATATCACACTACATTTAGAACTACACTCGTTTTATCTTCTATTAGTCACTTTAGTCATCTTTCCCTGGGACAGAAAATGGGTGGGAGAGCTGTTGTCTTCATTATGAGCTGGGGAAACTAAGGCTTTAAAACACCAAGTGACCAAGATCCCTTAGCAGGCAGGAAGAGCAAGGCCCACATCACTGTACACCCTTCCTCTATGTCTTCCCTTCCCCCCAGGACTCTTGGCTTTCAGAGGGGGGGAGCAGTGGAATGTTCCATCTGACCTACCTCATCCCAGTGCAGATAACAAGGTGCCCCTTCTAGGGCTCAGACTTGACAGAAATCCACTCCCTGACTCATCACCTCTTCCCCTAGATTTGGGGGCCAAGACAATATCTTAGTGACTTCAGCTAGGGCAGAGCGAGACCCTGCACAAGAGAGTGAGAGAGTAACACTGCTATTCACCTATGCAAATCATTTGTGATAGGTGAAAATGCCACAAGTTATTTTCAGTTTCTCTAAGAGGAATAGGAATCGTCTGTGTTCCCACCCCTTGAATCCAGGCATGATTTGTTCTGACCAAAAGAACTTAGCAGAAGTGATATTGTACCAATTGTAGGCCTAGAACTCAAGAAGCCTCGCAGCTTCTACTCTCACTCTCTTGGAATCCTGAGGTGAGGCCATCATGTGACTAAGCATGAGCTAGCCTGCTGGAGAGGCCACTAGTCACCCAGCCAATAGCCAGCCCACTGCCACACACGTGAGTGAGACCTTCCTAGACCCATCTGAGTGACAGCTGACTGCATGCAGTCCCTAGGTGATAACAGAACTGTCCAGATAAACCCAGTCCAAACTACCAACCTAGAGAATTGTGGATAAATACTGGCAAATGACTTGTTTTTCTTGCTAAGTTTGGGGATGGTATGTTACACTGCAAAGGCTAACTGATACCAATTCCTCATCTCTCTCTTGGTAGTGGGATTCCAACTTTAATTCAGGAGGCAGTGTGCCAATCCCCAGATAGTTCCCTCTTAATCTTATTTGCAGGTCACCTGGGCTCTCTGCTTTTCTATTTTCCTATTTGCCTCTCAAAGTAAAAGTAAGGGAAGGAAAAAATCATACAAAGTATACAAAACTATACAATAAATTATTAAAACATATTTCTTTCCAGACCTAAGCCCAAAATGAGTTGCACAGTACCATGTAGCACAGTCAAGTGCAGAGAAAAGCTCTCCTCCCTTAGTAAAACAAACACAAGTCCAACCCCACCTCCTGAGGAACAAGAGCGTGGTCACATGTCACATACTCTTTCCAGAACTCCCTCCAACTTGGGCTTTGACCCTCAACTAAGCAGTTCAGGTTTTCTAGTCCCATTGGTTTCTGTTAATGGGCTCCAAACCACCGCATGCAGCCACTTCATGCAAAATGACATCACATACACAAAACTTGCATTTAGAATCAAACCAAAATACCACAGATTTGAACATGACATGGTCCTATATTTTCAGCAACAGTGATGGACTACAAATCATGCAATGCCATTACTTATCTTTTCTCTAGAGTGGTCCTCTCTGGGAAAAAATGCTATTCTAATAGGCCCACGCTCCACACCAGCCTAACTTCAACTGTGTTTAACTCCACAGCACTTAAAGGATACACAACACAACTGCTCCCAACAGTGGCTCACTGAGAGTTGGGGGAGTTGGGAAGTGCTCTTCCCAGTTTCTGAAATAATTTGAAATGGCTTCATTTCCTCTTGGGCATCATCTGTATAACCGATTCCACCTCCAAATGTATTCCTGCAAATCTGAATTCACACCACAGAGACTTTTAGTCAAGGCAGTCCCACAACGAGTTAAGTCATGGCTCACTCTGTGATGGACACCCTCACTTAGACTTGGAAAACAGATCAGTGGACCACTCCAAAGTTGCCTGTAATTAGATTCAAGAACAAAAAATAATCTGGCCCTCATTTTCACTTCAATAAAACTTTTTGTGCAGTAAATCTGTTCAGCAATTTAAAATCAATTGCAATTTCCACTTTTTCCTAAGCCTTTATATTATTTACTCTTAAGAGAAAGAAGGAAATTAGGTAAATAAAACCTGAATTTTAAATCTGAATTAAAATTTCCTGGGGCTATCCACACTTGAATAAATAAATCAGTGTAGCATAAACTAATAAATATTTCATACATGTGTAAAACATGTTTCTATGAAGCATTCACCTACCTTTAACCCAGCCTTTTCATTGAGACTACACTTTATGGAAAACTCCACACTTACAGCACCTTTCCTCCTAGTACATTGAGGTCTTTATAAAGGAGCAGAACTTTCTAAACAGGAAACCAAAGCACTGAAAGGCGGGGCCATTTTCCTCAGTGACACCAGAACCCCAAATTCCTGGCATTCCCAAGCCATAAAATCAAGGCTCACGTCTTCATACACCACATGCTTTTCGTGTGGAGGTGGGTCTGTTCAGTGAATTTAACATGAAACAATTTTATATTTTTTTTTGCAATTTAGTCAAAGTGACCAATAGAAAAGAAAAATTTGACATGACCAATGGTAGGACCCATCCCCATGAAAGACTCACCTTCTACTTCACACTCTGACTTTCGTGTATTCTAAAACTACCTTCAGCAAAGTCGATGAGATGACTTGCTCAGAAAGCCCAGGCTTCTGACTTTCCAAATCCGTAAATCCTAATGCAACAGGTCACACAGAGCAGATATTTAAATCATTTCACTATGACAGATTTAATGATGAGAAAAATAAACAAGGCTCTGGTGAAAAATGAACTTGCTCATCATAAATACGAAAACATATTTAGTATTTAATAACTACTTCCCAAACAGGAAATCTCTATTTTACTAAGAGCTCTGAAGCCCTGACATATGCTTTGCCTCACTCCCCACCTGAACCACAAAGTAATTAGGAAGCACCTGAATAGCGATGTGGGCTCTGATTCAAGCTTCCTAAGTGATGACACTTTTCCACGTGGCACCTGAGGCTGTCAGGTGCTTCTTATGTTGGTAGATAGTCAAGGACATTACGTCATGCTGCTCCTCTCCCCTACATATTCTAACTTCACAAAGCCCCTGCTGGCTGTTTTCAAAGCATACTTCCTTTTCTTATGATGGAAACTCTTCCACGTACCTGGGAAACAAGAATGAATGCTGTTCATTATCCAAGAGAAGCTACAATTATTAGGAATTGTGAACAAAGGATGAATTACTGAGTTCAGCTCAACAGAACGAGACAAAATAAAAATTCCCCTGAGGACCCAGAACTGCAAAATCCAGTGGTTTTAACCACCCATCTCATAGATACCTGTATACTATTCAGTGATGGGAAAATGAGATACCCAGGCTTAAGGCACCATTATTCCACTTTGAAAACTGTAAGATGCTTTCTTGTGAAGGATTTGGTTCAATTAACCACAGGATGGTGGGGGCGGGGGAAGTATTTCTAAGCTATGTGGTCAAGCTATCAGTTGGATCCTAGGTTCAGAAATTAGTAGGAAATGCATGAGCCGTTACTGAGTTCCATGAGCTAAGCAGGCTTTTCTCTGGATGATTGAAATCTTCAAAAGTTAAGGCTCTAGTGAGTTACCACTGGCATCTTTAATTTCCCCACTGCGACCAATAAAGCCAACATGTTTAGTGCATTGTTTTTCAGTATACAATGGAGCTTAGCAGATACTCATCCTGCCTCTGTATCTGCTTTTCCCTTATTAGGGCCATTCCATTTCAGAAAAAGAACTGCTAATTTTACTTGGTAGCCCCTAACATGTACAAGCCTAGCACAGCTGCAGTGTTTACAGCTTCTAAACTTTAATTAATCATAAATTTTTTGACATTAGTGATTCTGTTTATTGGGGGGGATGCATAAACATCTACCTCAAATTCTGGTTTTGCTACTTATTAGCTGTGAGACTTGGGGCAGATCTCTCACACATAAAAACATTTAAAAATAAAAGAGCTACTTTATAAGGACACCAGTGAGTCCATGTACTAGTATGTGGCAAGAAATTTAAAAGATGAACATAGAATAGCAGTTCTTGAGATTTTTGGTATTAGGACCCTTTTATTTAACATTCTTAGAAGTTACTGAAGCACCAAAGAACTTATCTTTAAAAATTCTAGAAAACACAAGAATATACACTCACACATTCCAATAGCCAATATGTGGTATTTAGAAAATTCCACTATACACATGTGAGAAAATGAGAGTAAAGGAGGTAAATAATACTATGAAAATTGTTGTAGCTTCACAGACCCCTTAATAGGGTCTCAGGAACTCCCAGACATCCTCAGGTCACATGTTGAGAGCCAATAGCTTAGAATATTTTAACATCAGAAAGCAGGAAAATTGTCAAAAACTATTAGAATCATATCAAAAGGATTCAGGAGCCAACACAGAGGGGCTCCCACTGGTCAAAGATGGCACAATTTTAGGGTCAACAAGAATAAATGCAATGGATTGAAACACTAATATTTTTAAATTTACTAATCCTTAATAAATCATACACACCTCTCTGTCATTGCCTCCATGTCTGTCCATCTTTCTCAATGGTCACCTTTGGAAAATATTACTAATGAGATAGCTCATGGAGCCAACTAATTATTTTGAAAACTGATAAAGAGGGGGAAAATCAGATGTTTTACCTGCCTTTCCTACATAAACTATACCTCAGAATAACCAAATACCTGATTCATAGGAGTTTCTCTTTATAGAAGTATTTTAGTTAATAAATGAAGATATGATTGAAAAAATATTCTTTTTTGTTAATCCTCATCTGAGGATATTTTTTTCATTGATTTTTAGAAAGGTGGGAGGGGGAGAGACTGAGAGAGAGAAACACTGATGTGAGAGAGACACATCAATTGGCTGCCTCCCACACATGCCCCTGGTTGGGATCAAGCCTGCAACCCAGTTACATGCCCTTGACTGGACTCAAACCACTGACCCTTCAGTCCATGGACTGACACTCTACCACTGAGCCAAACCAGCTAGGGCTGAAATAAGATTTAGAATCCCATCGGCAGCAACAATCATCATTGTCTGTCAAGAAATCACACACACACACACACACACACACACACACACACACACACACATACACACACACACACAGAACTGATGTTAAGTGGCTCCTGACCAGTTTAAAAGAAACACAATGGCCAGAGGAACATTTAACAGGAATGTAATCAGCAAAATCCAACTTATGGGAAACTTTGCAGAATAAATGGTTCACTCTGGCAAAAAAATAAATAAATTGCAAGGAAAAGACAGTGAAGGTTGAACCTATGTATTAAAAGGGACTCAGGAGCCTGCAGAGCTAACCTGTGATGGGGACAAAATCATAATTACAGTATAATCATAATCAAGAAATATAAATATAAACTCACCACAGAAAAGGATGTAAAAAACGCTTCACAGATAAAAATATAGAAATACAGTATGTTTCTCCTGGGTGTAGGGACTACAGGAGTTTGCTTCTTTGCTTCTATTTCTCTGAATTTTCCCAATATTTTTAGTTACTGTATTGTTTTAAATGTGGAGGAAAACTAATGAAATTAATTTTTAAATAATTTATACTATCAAAGTCTATAGATAGCTTTTTTAAAAAAATATATTTTTGTTGATTTCAGAATGTAAGGGAGAAGGAGAAAGAGATAGAAACATCAATGGTGAGAGAGAATCATTGATCAGCTGCCTCCTGCATGCTCCACACTGGGGATCAAGCCCACAACCTGGGCATGTGCCCTGACCAGGAATCCAACCATGACTTCCTGGTTCACAGGTTGACACTCAACCACTGAGCTATGGGCAAGATAGCTATTTTTATATAATCATATTTTTTTTATATTTCTATAACATTTTCTATGGCTTGGATAGAAGAAAAATCTCTCTCTCTATATATATATATATAAAAGCCTAAGTGACCAGACAACCAGATGACCGGCTGGTAGCTACGATGCACACAGTCTGCCAGGGGGAAGACACTCAACACAGGAGCTGCCCCCTGGTGGTCAGTGCACTCCCACAGAGGGAGCACTGCTCAGTTGATAGAAGGGCGCCAGACACAGGGCTCATGGCTGGCAAGCACAGCTATGGTGACGTGAGCCTCTCCCGCCTACACTCCCCCTGCACACCCAAGCTGCAGAGGCAGCAGGCACAGTGGGCCAGGATGAGCAGGAGCGGCGCAGTACCCAGCCCGGGCTCGGGCTCCTCCCCGGCGCCTGCCACTTCTCGTACTCCGTGCTGTGCGGGATCGATGCAGACAGCGGGCTGGAGCCCAACGAGCTGTTGGGTAAGGCCGGGCTGTGGCGGCAGAGGTCCACGATCCCCACAGGCCAGGCCGAGGGACACCACTGGTGCACGAATCTGTGCACTGGGCCTCTAGTATTAAAATAATGAAGAAAATATTAAAAACTATCATTGAGGAATTTTTACAATGAATTGTGAAAGCAATATAAGAACACCCTTTTTATATTTGGGAAGAGTGGATAGCCTTCATTATCTTTTCCACTACAAATAGAGAAGAACTGCCATTTTATAAAAATCACATCTGGATAACCTAGCTCAAGGAGATCTCTTTAGGTTCTTCTAAAACCTCAGTTGCAGGAAGCCTGAGACCTAATGAAGGGGCTTTTGTCCAGATCTGGATATACTAGTGGTACATATCTAAATACTCTGTCCACCCACCCGACACCACCCCAGCCCCACCACCACCACCTCCCATGCCTTTCCATCAGCTCAAGGAAGAGAAAGAAAAGTTTAGTTTAATGCCAAGATTCCACACCTGGTAACATCATATTCCCCAAAGGAATGTGTGTCCCACAAAATGGATTTTTTTTTTCATTTTTAGATAAAATGTTCCTTTCAGCTAAAGATTCTTAAAAAAGGAGGCAACAGCTTGAAGTCCTATGCAAGCTTCACGTATTTCACTTTGAAAATAAATGAAAGACTTTGTGCACCAGTGACTATTAATAATTGAACATGAAAAAGACTGTTGGAAATTTGGCATGGATAATTGTTATGTTTTCCACACAGGTCTAATTAAACTTGATTTGGACTGCATAGTGCCTTTTTTTTTTTAACCCTGCTATTAAACAAACAACAACAAGAGAAAAAGCTGAAACTGCCAGTTCTGTGCTTTATATATACTGCATCCAAGTGAGGGAAGAAGTCAAAGCGTCTCAATATATGGGAGTGTAACTGTGTAGCTGATCTGCCATTTATTAGCTGCCTGACTTTGGGTAGGCTGTTCAACCTCTCTGGCAGCATGGGTTCCTCATCTATAAAATAAAGTTAAGAGTAGATGGAATTGGAGAGCATTATGCTAAGAAATAAGCCAGTCAGAGAAAGATAAATATCACATGATCTCACTCATTTGTGGAATATAATGAACAACATAAACTGATGAACAAAAACAGATCCAGAGACAGAGAAGCATCAATCAGATTGTCAAACCTCAGAGGGAAGGTAGGGGAGGGTGGGGGTAAGGGGGAGAGATCAACCAAAAGACTTATATGCATGTATATAAGCCTAACCAGTAGACACAGACACCAGGGGGGTGAGGGCATGAGTGAGAGGTGGGGGGGGGGGGAATGGGGGGATAAGGACACATATGTAATACCTTAATCAATAAAGAAAAAAATAAAATAAAATGGCATATAATAACATAATAACTGAGATGAGAAATTGAAAATGTTTAGGACAGTGCCTAGCACATATATGCTCTACAAATGCTGCCTATAATGGTTATTAGAACCTAATATACCTTATTTTTACTCCCCACCTTTTTTCTTTTTTCACTCAAGAAATAAAGATTTGACAAACTTCTAATTCTTTAGCCTCATCAGAGAATACTGTAATCTATTTTATTTTATTTTATTATTTTTTTATTTTTTTAATTTCTTTATTGATTAAGGTGTCACATATTTGTCCTCATCCCCCCATTCCCATCCCACACCCCTCCCCATGGATGCCCCAACCCCCTGTTGAACTTAACCATTGGTTAGGCTCATATGCATGCACACAAGACCTTTGGTTGATCTCTCCCCCCTCCCCCCACCCTCCCCTATCCTCCCTCTGAGGCCCGATAGTCGGATCGATGCCTCCTTGTTTCTGGTTCTGTTCTTGTTCATCAGTCTATGTTGTTCATCATTTCCCCTAGATGAGCGAAATCATGTGTCACTAGAGATATACTTATAAGAATTGAATGTGAGACGAGCAATAATAGTTATGCTGACAGACAAATGAATCAGTCTGTAGTGAGTTTCCTTCTGGACCAACAGTTCTTTTGAGACCCAATATCAATGTCCACCAGTTCCTTATGAGTACATGTCGGCACTGACCCCTCAGCTCTGGATGGTGGACAAATGGTGGTAATGCAGGTCCGACTCCCTCTGGTTTGGTCTCGGCCGGACCCAGGGGCACGGCTTCACCCGGATCCAGGGGCCCACGGCCTCACCCGGACCCGGGACCCAGCCTCACCCGGATCCAGGGGCACACGGCCTCGCCCAGACCCAGGATTCAGCTTTACCTGGACCCAGGGGCGCATGGCCTCACCCGGACCCAGGGGCGCGTGGCCTCTCCCGGGCCTGGGACCCAGCCTCACCCGGATCCAGGGGCACACGGCCTCGCCCGGACCCGGGATCTAGCTTCCCCCGGACTGTAATCTATTTTAAACCTTGACTTTTCTATTTCCCCAGAGCAGAAATGAACTTTTTCTCTAGAAAAAAAAACAAAACAAAAAAAAACAAAGATGAAGTTAGATTCTCCTTTATTTTGTGCCAATCACAAATAGTAGCAAATTCGTTAACTCCCTGAATCCAGAAAGAATCTCACTGTTTCTAAGGTCCAAGGAAATCCTCAGAATTAAAGAGAATGACTTTCAGATCCCCCCCAAAAACCTTTGTATTAGGGATCTAGTATCTAATTTACATTACACCCCTCCTGGCACTTGTGAAGAAAAAAGACATTCAGACAATCCACGCCAAAGACAATGATCAGGAGAAATTCACATCTATTGTAGAGAAAGGAACACAAGTCTTAAGAATTCTTGCACATCATCTACAACTTTTACTCAAAATAAAATTCTAGGTGTGTTGGTACTATTGGGGAGACTCCCAGACTGTGGACTTACTAACAGGACATGAAAAGGATTACTGAAATCATAACATAAACCTAAGAAAGCATAAAACTTAAAAAAAAAACCACAAATAACAACACTATATTTTAGGCTACAAGGAGTGGGAAAGGAGAAATGGAATGGGATTCACACATGCTTTGAACTCAAAAACATGGGAATTGGTATGAAAGCTAAACAAAGGTGTAAGGCTTGCACTGAAGAAAAGAAGTTGGTAGACAAAGAAGATAAAAGAAATTTGAGGTGAGTGCTGTCCAGATAGTATAGTGTAAAGTGCTGAGTATGCAGTAAAATGTTTACTAGGAAAGAATACAAATAGTCCAGTGACCACATAACCAATAGCCTTGTAGTCAATTAGACATTAGGTATACAGTCATCTCGCTGATTTGATATGTTTGCACCCAAGCTGAAGTGCATGTAAATGAGACAAGTCTTTTACTCACCAGAATTCTTAGAAAATAAACAGTATTTATGTGTGCTAGTTGTTAAGGTATAGAGAGAGGGTTCCTCCCTGTCCCACAGTTGCCTTAATGTGGGGAGGACTCTGATTGATATTAAAATCTGAAAGAATACGATGTAGGGATAAAGTCAGTAAAGTTGATGAAAGATCACAAGTCTTCACTAAAGCCTATGTGATGGGAGGAGATCTCCCGTGGAAACTGGTGTGGGCAGAAGTGCTGCACTCAGGATGCACGTGAGGGGCACAGACAGTTCTCGGACTCAGAATCTCAGAGGCACAGGGAGGCATGAGGAAGGAAGACACAGGAACATGGAATCACCAGGAGGCTTTGGACTGAGCCAGATTTAACTAAATATCTCCAAAGGGCAAGGAAAGCCAGTAGATACACACAGTTACCAAGATAAAAGGTTGATGCTCTAAGGAAAGGATGCAAATGCATTCAAAGATAGGAGATTCCATGGGAACCTAAAAATCATTGAGGTCATTTAATTAAGGTGACCCTGGGTCATAAAACAACCCAATGACTTAGTAGGCTTTAAGGAGCCCCTGGGACACCAGAGAGCAGGAGGACTAACAGGACTGGTTGTTTCTCCAGGGCTTGGATCTCAGTGGGCAGCTCAGACAGACAGCATGGTGGTTGAGATCTCCAACTGTGAAGCTAAATTGCCCTGTGTGTACCTCCGCTTGCCATCTATAAGCTCAAATTAAGTACTTGTTCTGTCTGCTCACACATCTGTCCCTGAATTTCCCTCTGTCCAAATGCTCTTGGTTAGGGATCACTACTAGATCTTCTGTACAAGTAAGGAAACACAGGACTTCTCTACAACATACAACACAATTGTACTCTGTCCCCACCTCAGCAATTTCAGAAAACACATTCTTAACCTGATCTTTGTATGTATCTCTGTCCTGTCATCACTGTGCTGTGTTGTTTCTTTATTTTCCCATCGTTGCTGCAGTGTTCATAAGAGGACACCCAGAAAATCTAAGTACATTGCAGACCTCAGCCACTGCCAGTGGCTTCTCACTTCCCTGCCACTCACTCCTTATACAGCTAAATACTGAGCGCCGACCCCAGGCCTAGGCAGCCATGCACTGGAACCACGTGGTTCCCACAAGGCCCAGAGGCCTCCCTGAGCCCAGGCTCTTCTCTCTCACTCATCACCAGCTACATTCTCAAAACAGTGGCCTTTAATCTTACGAGAGGCTACAATATCCCTAGGGCCCCAAATTCTCCCGGTTTTCCAAAATATTGACCCAGATTTTAATTTAAAAGGACCAGATGTAGAAGCCAACCATTGGAGAGGAGTAATATGGTAAAACATTAAGAGGCCAAACCTCTATATTTTATGATATTCTTTGACTTTACCGCCTCTGAATACTAACCCTTTCCATGCTCCTCTCTCAAGAGTGACTTTTCAGTCACACACCTGCTAAAATCCTGGTTCCAGTGCCCAGAGAGCTACATCTTAGTCCCAATTTGCCAATATCAACAGGATGGCCTAGTAACAGTCACCAAACTTTTCTAGGCCTCGGCTTCCTTCTATGAACATTGCCAATGCTGATATCTGCCAGCTGTAATGCTCTATGATTTTAAGGTCCCCATTTATTCTTTGACAGGCATAAGTGTAGAGAACTATCATGATATGAAAATCCCAAGGTTCAATTCATATAGGAGATAAGCTTTTAATTTATAATTTTTTTTTTCAATATGGGATCTTTCTAATCAGCCACCAAGCCCAATAAGAATAGCTATCATTAATGGTTGACTACATGCCAGGCACTGTTCTTGGCAGTTTGTAAACTCAACTGAGACTTCCTAAAGAATCTTAAGGAGGATAGGGCTCTTTAGCTACAAGTTAACTCAGCCTCCTTCCACTCTGTTGAGTCCAAGAAGCAATGTTTGGTAGACTTACACCTCACCTCCCATTTTACAAGCTTTACAATACCTAGTAAAGAGGTACACAAAATGACACCTTCTAAGCCACAAGAAGACTCATATCTAGAATAAACTAAGGCTTCCAAAAAATGCTAAGAACAAAGCAGGTGGTTTAGTTATTTTGAGAGCAGGTGGTTTAGTTATGTTACTCACCAGAATTCTTAGAAAATAAACAGTATTTATGTGTGCTAGTTGTTAAGGTATAGAGTGAGGGTTCCTCTCTGTCCCACAGTTGCCTTAATGTGGGGAGAACTCTGATTGATATTCAAATCAGAAAGAAAAGGATGTAGGGATAAAGTCAGTAAAGTTGGTGAAAGATCAAAAATCTTCACTGAAGCCTATGTGATGGGAGGAGATATGAGTCTTCTTGTGAGAAAAAAAAAATTATCAAGGCAGGACCTAACCTATTGCTTGGGTAGAATAGTATAGAAAAGCAGATGTCAAGGACAGGCAATGATCATCAACAACTGTTTGTTCTCTGAGCGCCGACCCCAGGCCTAGGGAAAAATGAAACAATCCTTAAAGGCTCAAGCCTCAGATAGGAAAACCCAAGTCTCAGATTCTAGAATACCCCAGGGTCTAAAGGAACTTGAAGACTCTAAACCTTGAGTTGGGTGAAGTGATTCTTGCCTTGGGAATAGTTTGAGGGGAAAAAATCCAAGGTTTCTCACCACCTAGCAATCTATAAATCTGTCAAAGAGCTAACTTACCAAATTATACAAGTAATAAATACAAGGAGCCAGAGATAGGAAAGCACCATGTTGGACTTTGACTTGGTTTTGTCAAGGAATAATAGATGAAATGTGGAGAAAGGGGAAGAGAGGCATTAGGACAGGGCAAATTAAAGGCAAAAGCAGGGATGAATAAACAGGTTCCTTGAGGGGAGAATAAGGAGACAGAGAGCAGAGGGAGTGGCTAGCGGGCAGCAGAACTGCTCTTCGCTGTAAAACATTTCATTCTAGGGCAGACCTTTGAGTGCTGGGAGCTTCTCCCGCTATCTGTTGTCACCATCCTCAGCCTTAAAACATGGGCACTCTTGCCCTGTGCTCCGTCAGTTGTCTAATCTTTTCAGAATCAGTAACAAAAAGATGCTGTATCTCAAAGCTTACATGCTGAATTCCTTTTTCTTTTCTTTCTTTTTTAGATTATAGATTTACTATAATCCTGATTACTTGGTGAGGATTTTTATCACAACCTTCAGATGTTTTAGATGGTCAGGTTTAGCAGTTTATTATAAATTACACATGCTTTTTATTTTCTTTGTGAGCTTTTCTAACCCCTTTTCCTTCTCAAGTATAAGGAACGCTGGCTCAGATGCCTTCCCATTCAGAGAAGTATTTTCTGAGCTGGTGGGCTTGCTCTCCCTCAGTTACTGCCAAAGCATGACGCATATTACGAAGGACAACAGATGCTTCTAACATGGCTTCCTACTTACGCTCCCTTCAAAGCTCATCATGGTGAGGGCCACAAGGGACTCAGGAAAACCTGGCCTCCTCTCAAATGTGTGGACTGCACTGTCAGTCACCTTCAGAAGCCACATAACCACATAAGACAAAAAGGGCACCAATCATTGCAGCAACTGGAGATTCTATGAACTGAAGTGGTTTAAACGATTTACCACTTTAAAGTGATTAAAGACAGACTTTGCCTGATAAAATATCACTCTCAGGACATAATGCAAAAACAAATAAGTGGGCCCCAAACCATTTAAATATAGTCTCCCAGCTGAATTTCCATTGAAACTAAAGGTAAGGAGGTTTAGAAAAAATGGATAACCTGTTCTTTATATAAAAACAAAACACACACACACACACACACACACACACACACACAGATACCTCATCTGAACCCTGACCAAAATCTTCCTCTCCTCCGAATCCTGCAATCAGCAGGGGTGAGCCAAATGTCCAAAGGCATCAGCACTCTGGTCTCTATTCTCTTACTGCCTCACATCCAATGACCCTTTCCTCCACTACACCTGAGCCACCCACTGCCCAGTCAAACATCCCATCCTTTGATTACAATATCCTCAGCTTCACCTCCCTTATCAAAATGCCCCACATTGTGATCAACCACTAGGGCCTCGTCAAAAGTTTCATTTCATATCCCTTCTTATTCAGTTTCCTTTCTAAAAGCCATCATCTCCATAACACTCTTTTCAAACAGCCTTACCAAATGCAAAACTTAGCTTGTTCATCCTTTGGTCCTCCTTCCGCTAAACCTCTACCCTATGACAGTAAGGCAGTTGCTCACCTCCAGACCACATCCTGCCAGGTTGCAACAGAAAACAGGAAAGATCCTCTTCCTGGAGCTCCCTCACAGTCTCAAAATTCCCTCTGATTTGGGCCAACTTGAACCAACCATTTGTTGCTAGGCTACTCGGGGGATGATTGGCCAACCCTGGGACACACTTCAGGAGTGGAACTTAATCTAAAGCACAAGGCCTGCCCTAGCCCATTTGGCTCAGTGGATAGAGCAACGGCCTGCAGACTAAAGGGCCCCGGATTAGATTCTGGTCAAGGACAAATGCCCAGGTTGTAGGCTCAATCCCCAGTAGGGGATGTGCAGGAGGCAGCCGATCAATGATTTTCTCTCATCATTGATGTTTCTATCTCTCTCCTTCTCCCTTACTCTCTGAAATCAATAAAAATATATTTTAAAAAATTTCATGGACTCAATAAAAGTATATTAAAGCACAAGGTCTAAGATTAGAGGATAGGAAATTTCTTAAAAGGAAACTAGGGTGCTGCTATCAAAAAGAGAAAATATATTCAGGGTTGCCAAAAAAAACATAAATATGCTACAGCAACTTGCTCAAATATTTTAAAAACACTACACAGGCCAAATAAAACAGGTTTTCTGACTGAAGGGGCTTGTCAACCTCCAGTTTCAATCCTTTCTCTATTTGTTTCCTAGGTGATCTCATCCGAGATGAGCCTTCATTTACCATCTCTATATCCCAAATGCCACATTTTTATCTCTGACTCACAAATTCAACTGCCTACTCAACATCTTCACTTGGATGCCTCAAACTCATCTCAAATTCAATTTGTCCTAAATGAAATTAATGATCTTCTCACCCTCCATCTGCTCCCACTCAAAGCTGGCCTTCCTTGGAGTTCCTTTTGGGGTGGGCTAGTAAGAGGAGACAAAATCAACATGACTGAGGCATTGTTTGGAAAAAAAAAAAAAACAACAAAAAAACCTTTCAGGAAGTTAATTGTAAGACTCCACTGAAATTCTTTGTCTACTTCAAATATTCAAGAAAGACATTTGATATCTTAATTCATCTAAATTTGCAATTTCCATTTCCCACCTTTTCCCAATGAATTTTTAAGACACATAGTAAAAGTTTCATCATAACAAATAAATGGAGAAAGATTGTCAATGGACTTCCAAAGATGCTTTTGCTGGCTACTTTGTTAACGCAGATGTCATCTTCTATCAAACATATTATCTGGTTTGATCCTGACAACAACCCAGGAGGTGGTAAAGCAAACACTAACATATTTCATCAAATCTAAGAAATCACTGATTATAAGATGCAACATTATTTTATGAACCACTGGGGAAAAAACACCACAAATTGAAAAATAACATATAATGCACTGTAAAACACAACTGGCTTTCAGACATATTAAAATGTAAACTAACAAAAGGTATGTCTTAGAATCTTTGAAAAATAGTAGCATAAGGCTCATTTTTCAGATAAAGAACCAGAGGCTCAGAGACTTGTCCAATTGATTAATAATTAATTGTCCTGGCCAGGTGATTCAGTTGATTGGAGTGTCATCCTGTATGCGAAGGGGTTGTAGGTTCAATTCCTGGTCAGGGCACATACCTAGGTTGCGGGTTCGATCCCAGTCGTGGTGGGTACGGGAGGCAGCTGATCAATGTTTCTCTCTTTCTCTTTCTTCCTCTCTCTCTATCTCTCTTTCTCTTTTCGTCTCTCTAAACATATCCTCAGGTGAAGATTTTAAAAGTTAACAACAATAATTAATTGATAACTAATAAGTTGAAGAATGGACTTGAATCCATGGGGATCAGTTTCTTAATCTGTTTTTCCCCCAGTCTAGCCCTTGGGTATGAATGATCTCTAGAGTTTCTTCTGGGGCTCCAAGAGCTTTTCTCATACAAAGTTAGTGAAAGAATATCAGAACTGTGTCAACTCAGCAAATGCTTTTAAATTGACATGGATTCTAAAGACAGAACAATTTAGAACTTGACTGTTCTCTAACTCCTAGACAGCCTGGGAAATACTGCTACATAAATTGCAATACATACCATTATGTAAGAAAAAGATTACTTCATTAATTTCACTGCTAACTCAGCAAGGCTCTCACAAAACCTTACAGTTTGCTATTAATTTTAAATATGATTTACAAGACAATTTTCACTTGTGAAGTGATATTAGTGGGCATCTAGTCAAGCTAAAACTTTCATTCTTTTATAATCAAATGTACCCATTTGATGATTTTTTTTCTGTCCTTGTATGTAAAATACCCATTTGGAAAGAGGCCATGCTATACCTAATCACCATATAAATTAATGCAAAGTAAATGTGTAAGCCTAACAGTTCTAATCAGTTTGTGCAAAAAGCCTTTTGATTTCAACACCTAACATTAAAAAGAAATTTTGTTGCCAAAGCCAAGAAATTTGGTGTGTGGGATCTGAATAAGATAGAATAGGCTTAATTCATGACAAAGTTTTAAATTTAAATCTTATTGTTTTACAGTAGGTATTCCCCACAGCACCTAGAGTAGTGTCTTAAACATATAAACACCTAATAAGTACATACGATGATATAAAATTAGAAAAACAATGGTCCCTCTGTTTTCATAAATGTTCCTTCTTCATGGCCTGTGCTGGCTTTGCAAGGGGAAACAATTTAATAAATTCTTGGTGGTGCCTACTGTGAGTCTATTTTTGTGCCAACAGGCACATCAGATGTAATACTAGAAGTCCTCAAGGAGCTGACAGGCTAACCAGTGGGAACAAACATAAAAGATATGCAGGTGGTAGATTACCTTTAAGTATGCTTAATAACTGAGCATATTGAATGTTTTATTTTTCTTAAATTTCTTTATTGATTAAGGTATAACATATGTGTCCTTATCCCACCATTAACCCCCAACCACACACCCCCACTCATGTCCTCACACCCCTGGTGTCTGTGTCCATTGGTTATGGTTATATGCATGCATACAAGTCCTTTGGTTGATCTCTACCCCTTACCCCCACCCTCCCCTACCTTCCCTCTGAGTTTAGACAGTCTGATCGATGCTTCTCTGTCTTTGGATCTGTTTTTGTTCATCAGTTTATGTTGTTCATTATATTTCATAAATGAGTGAGATCAGGTGATATTTATCTTTCTCTGACTGGCTTATTTCACTTAGCATAATGCTCTCCAGGTCCATCCATGCTGTTGCAAATGGTAAGAATTCCTTCTTTTTTACCGCAGCATAGTATTCCATTGTGTAGATGTACTCCAGTTTTTTAATCCACTCATCTGCTGATGGGCACTTAGGCTGTTTCCAAATCTTAGTTATGGTGAATGTTTTAATATGATGTCCAAGCAGCACCCGAAGTAGAATGAAGAGAGCTGGTGTAGCCAGTTGCTAGATGTGACCTTGGGCAAGTCACTCCTCTAAACCTGTTTTCTTAATTATTACTTACTCATCCCTCAGGGCTACTGCAAAATAAATTAAGGCAGGGGGGAAATATTTCATAAACCCTAAAGCACTATACAATATAAAGTATCATTTAAGGATACTAGGTAATGTCCTGTGGCCCAGATTATTGCAATGACTTTTTTGGGGGTGGGGGCTGTTTAAGATGAAGTCAAGAGGGTTCTTTCTAAAATAAAAACCCAACTGATCATGCATTCCCAGGTTTAAAGACTCCTTCTTGCCAAAGGATAAATTCTCAAGTGTTTAGCTTTGTAGATAATGCTCTTCAAAAACTGGCATCTTGCAGACCCATCTCTGGCTTTCCTTTTCAAAGACCACAGCAAATGCACAACTGACCCCTGATCACACTCTTTTTCAGACTTCTTTGCCTTTGCTATTTTGGTGGAATTTCTGGCTATGATTACCACACCACATCCAGTACTCCACAGGCTGCTACTATAGCACCATCCACACCATCAGGAGGCTCTGACCATCTCTGGGCAAGGAGGGCCAATGCCTTTTTCTTCCCCATACCTTGTACAAAGCCCAACATACAGCACTCAGTAAATGTTCCTTGAGTGACAGGCAAGGGAGGCCCACATTTGCATATCATAAAAAGATGGTGCCAAGGAGAGAATCTCAAGGGAAGGTTTTCAATTGAAAAAGGCTTAGCGGCCCTAATAAAAATACTACAGGTTCACATCTCTTTTCAAATGTCCCAAGGCCAGATGTGTTTTGAAATTCAAAAATGTTGACATTTTAGAAAGGTAATATATGCCTTATATTCCCAATAGAGTATCTCAGCACTCCATACTCAAACACAGTAATACTTCTGCAGCAATATGAATAACCACACCAAATGAGATAAATGAAGAATATAAACAGATTCTGATTTGTTCAAGTCAGATTTCACCACTAAATAGGTTACGAGAGCTTTCAGAGCCTTTGGATTCTGGTAGTAGATCCATATCACCTGATTTGCATACACAGCTCTTTCATATCCATTTTCTCTTTTGCTCAGATATTCACTATAGCAGGATCAACCTATATTTAGGCAACAAATAAAAGTGGCCACATACCTGAACAGCAGCAGACAGACTATAAAATACTCTGAGAAGAACGGGTTCAAAGGCATATACAAATGGTCATCACCACTGGTAACTGTTGCAGCCTCTTAGAGCAAGAAAAAAAATCTCTGGATCCAGCATTGAAGGACCAGGTGAGAAAAGCAGCAATACACAGAGCAGAAAATGAATGCATGAATGACTGTGTAAATCAATTAATATATAAATACTATTAGGAAAGCCTATCACTGATTTCTAAATGGCTCTCCAACAGGGGAATGTGGAAGAAATATACCAATACAATAGCATTCATACACCAAAATCAAGCTCTCCAGATCAATCCAACTTGCTCCCATATCAAAATGGAAATAGCAGTGTATGCCATCTGCTCTCCAGGACTTCAGGGTAGAACAGAATAATTAGTTTTTGCAAAAAATATATATAGACATATATTCTTTTAAAATATATAGATATCAAAAGACTCCCATGCAATGCCTCATGTGAAATACTTCTTTAAGCAAATGTTAGCAGAAGTAAAACTTTCCCTGAGAAACTGGTAAGTGCTTCCCTTTCTAAGAAGAAGTAGCACTACATATCTAAGAAGAGGAAGGAGAATACATAATCCCATTTCCAATGAATCCTAACACCTTGACATCCATTTTGTGTTTATCTATGAATCAAAAAGTTATTTCAGGTCTAAGGAGAATTCCGCCTTATAAGACTTAGAACAGGCATCTCTTGATTCTGTCACACAGCAGAGGCCAATAGTAACAGCAATAGCTACCGTTTAGCCTTCTGAGCCCTCACTACATAAAAGGCAGGGAGTTGAGCACTCTGAAGGCTTCAATTGGTATTCACTTTAATAAAAGAATGTACTTTGCATCTCTCAGATGATTAGTGACTTTGAGCATGTTTTCATATGTCTCTTGGCCTTCTGTATGTCCTCTTTCAAAAAGTATCCCTTTATGTCCGTTGGCCATTTTTTTGATTGGATTGTTCCTTTTGTTAAGTTGTATGAGTTCCCTGTAAACGTTGGAGATTAAACCCTTATTGGAGATAACATTGGCAAATATGTTCTCCCATGCAGTGGACTTTCCTGTTGTTTTGTTGATGGTTTCTTTTGCCGTGCAGAAGCTTTTTATTTTGATGTAGTCCCATTTGTTTATTTTCTCTTTAGTTTCCATTGCCCTAGGAGCTGTATCGGTGAAGATATTGCTTCGGCATATGTCTGAGATTTTGCTGCCTGTGGATTCCTCTAAGATTTTTATGGTTTCCCGTCAAATGTTTAAGTCCTTTATCCATTTTGAGTTTATTTTTTGTGTATGGTGTAAGTTGGTGGTCTAGTTTCAAATTTTTGCATGTATCTGTCCAATTTTCCCAATACCATTTATTGAAGACACTGTCTTGACTCTATTGCATGCTCTTGCCTCCTTTGTCAAATATTAATTGAGCATAGTGGTTTGGGTAGATTTCTGGGTTCTCTATTCTATTATTGGTCTACTGCTTATGTCTGTTCTTCTGAGAGATGCAAATCAAAACGACAATGAGGTACCATCTCACACCTGTCAGAATGGCTATCATCAACAAAACAATAAGTGACAAGTGCGGGCGAGGATGCAGAGAAAAAGGAACCCTCATGCACTGCTGGTGGGAATGCAGACTGGTGCAGCCACTGTGGAGAACAGTATGGAGTTTCCTCAAAAAACTAAAAATTGAACTCTCATTTGACCCAGTGATCCCACTTCTAGGAATATATCCCAAGAAACTAGAAACACCAATCAGAAAGGATATATGCACCCCTATGTTCATAGCAGCACAATTTACCATAGCTAAGATTTGGAAACAGCCTAAGTGCCCATCAGCAGATGAGTGGATTAAAAAACTGTGGTACATCTACACAATGGAATACTACGCTGCTGTAAAAAGGAAGGAACTTCTACCATTTGCAACAGCATGGATGGACCTGGAGAGCATTATGCTAAGCGAAATAAGTCAGTCAGAGATAGATAAATATCACATCATCTCACTCATTTATGGAATATAATGAACAACATAAACTGATGAACAAAAACAGATCCAGAGACAGAGAAGCATCGATCAGACCGTCAAACCTCAGAGGGAAGGTAGGGGAGGGTGGGGGTAAGGGGTAGAGATCAACCAAAGGACCTGTGTGCATGCATATAAGCATAACCAATGGACATAGACACCAGAGGGGTGAAGGTATCAGCTGGGGCGGGGGGGAGGGAAGGGGGAGGGGGTAATGGGAGGAGAAGGATACATATGTAATACCTTAATCAATAAAGAAATTTTTTTTAAAAAGAATGTACTTTGGTGTTATCAACCCATTTTACACATAAGAAACTAAATCTTTCAATAAAGATCTCAGAGCGTTTAAGAAGGAAAGCCAAATGACTATTGTGTCATCTTTTGCCAGTTACTTGGGTTCTACTCTCTAATAAAATGGTAAAGCTCATTCTCAATAGCTCACACTTCCATCCTCTATGATAGATCTTTTTCAGTAAGCATGTAGCTGAAACAACACTCTCATCCACATACAAAGTCTTTCTCATGTCGCCCTGGCAGGTGTGGCTAGTTAGTTGGAACGTTGTCCCATACACCAAAAGGTAGCAGGTTTGATTCTGGTCACATACCCAGGTTGCAGGTTCAATCCCATGTCAGGGCATGTGTGGGAGGCAACCAATCGATGTTCTCTCTCAGATGTCTCTCTTTCTCTCTCTCCCTTTCCCTTCTTCCCTTCCTCCCTTCCTCTCTCTAAGAGACTTTATTTAAAAATTAAATAAAGTATTTCCCATGTATCCCAGCTAAAAATGTGTTCTCATTCTCTTTCCTGTTTCTCTCTCCCCCTTCCGTGCTTCTCAGAAATTCTCCTTGAATGTGCCCCACCTACCCATCCATTCCTTCATCCCTTTTGGACACTGATTGTATACCAGGCACCATGCTGAAGATACAAACTGTAAAAGTCATAGTCCCATCATTCAAATGTTCACTCTAGACATGCAAGCATGAGTATGACAGGGATATACAGTATAGAAGTAGCACAGATCAATTCTGCCTTAGAGTGGAAGTTCAATGGTCACAGAGACTTCAAGGAGGTAGTGACCCTTGACTGATTCTGAAGAATAATTGCAAAAAATACAAGATGAACAAGGAGGAGGGAGCATTTTAAGGACAAAAAAATGACAATGAATGATGCTATCAGAATACTTCATGTGATTCAAAATAGTATCCAATGACAATGGGGAGATACAGCTGGGAAAGAGGATGGAACTGGCCAGGTTGAGAATTAAAAATGAACAAGCCCCAGTCCCAAAAGTCCAGTCTTCTGTGCCTGTCTGACTACAGCACCCAAGAGAACATAGCACCCTGCCCTACAGGAAAGGGAAACTGGAGAACATGGGACAGCCAAATGGACAAAGGAAGCCAAAGTGCTCATCAACTTACCAGGAGAGCCCGGCCCCCTCTTGGCAACAAGCTTTCATCACCCTTATTATTACCATAAACACTGTGAATTTCAAGAATTAGTCTCTTGCCCTTCCTGAGGTCAGTATTTGTCAATTACTCATGATTCTAAGATCTTGAGTTAAAGACAAGACACTGTTTCATCAAGGGCTCTTCATCCTGAGGTGCATCTCTGAGGGCAAAAATGGGGGGAAAGTGCTCACTGAGCTGGGCAAGGAAACAAGAGAACTAATTTTAAATAGAAAGCTTTTAAAGGGAAATAGCTAGACCATAGATCACCAGTTAAAGAGAACTTTAATATTCACCTAGACACCAGGGCGCAATAAAGACTGACAGAGTTTTGGGGTTCTTATCTGTTGTTCCTGGGCCTTTAAAGCAGTAATTCCATGCTTTCTGAAATTGCAATAGCCTGTCTTCACTTGATTCATGGACTCTCATCTCTTTTTAAAAGAAACAACAAGTCCTGTTGCTATATAACATGTTTTTTATTTTTAATTCTGTGGATTTATGAGAATTACCTTATGAAAATTTTCTGGCACCTTTCAAGACTACTATACACATCCTGATTTCCTATGCAAATGCAGAGTGAAAAATCATGAGTCCAAAGATTCACCCCTCAAAAACACCAAGATGCTAGAGAAAGGACAGTGTCTTTCAACACAAATGTAATCTCCTCCAAATGGGAATTTGGCTGGACCAGACAGAAAATATTGGTACACTTCAAAATTATTTATCCATCCATACAAATAATATTGCCAAATTCAGTAAATATTATTTATAGAGCTATAAACTTTTCTATTAATTTTACAAGACAAATTCATTGCTAGGTTCTCCCCTTGTGCTGAACCAATAAAAACTTTACTTACCATAAAGCAAGGAAACAACTTCCAGAAGAAAATAACTTTAAATGGAAAGTTAAATTTTAAAGTTAAAAAATCTCAGAAATATGTTAAAGTTCTAGAAAATCACCACAAGCTGAGGAATCAAAAGATCAGAGTTAAGAGTCCTGTGTTTACTACAGTTTCATGGTAGAACTGTACAGCCTCAACTTCCTTATTTGTAAAATGGAATAGATAGAAAGCACACAGAGAGAAGACAAAAGGGTTGATTGTATACCTAAGGCCTTTTCCAACTAAAGAATGAAATAAACAATGGTACCATGCAGTTCTGAGAAAAAGTGGAGAGTGGAAAAAATACAGTGGTAAAGATAGAAAGACATACACTAGTGTTTGGAATGTTTGAAAAGACAGAAAGGGGTGGAAAAAGTAGAGGCTTAAAATATACAACCTAAAGAAAATAGAGGAAAATAGACCAACTAAAGGCAAATCATTTTGAACAGGTTCATCAACTTAGCAAACATATTCTATTCTGTGGAGAAGAACTGTGGAGCACTGGTCCGTCCCAATGACAACCACCACACCAGAATTATCCTCTGTCCAGTCTTCAAGAAGGTTGGCAGTGATTATCACCATCATCTTACATGTATCTATACTGAGGAGAAAGATTAAGAAATCATTTGTCCTCCATATACTCTCAGTTCTGGGGTTGTGACTTGTCTTGAGCACCTGAAATCTAAACCAATCTTAAAACAAACAAACAAAAACTAGATCTGACTTTTACTCATCTCTCTCTCAGTCTTCAGACCACTCAACAGAGTTACATCATCCTAAAACTCACCCACTGACTAATAATTTTACAGAAGGATTGGATATAAAAATAAACACAGGTATTTTTTACCTGTGCATGAACAGCTATCCAAGAGATATGATATTTCAGGTACTTCATCCACCAACATTCAACTGTCATCACATGGCTGGGTCCCTCTGAGCAACAGCATCCACTAGTGGTGGGGAGGACTTTAGTGGAAAAGAAAGCACTGATGAATATATTCCTTCGTGTAAAACCCTCCATAGTTCACAAAGTTATCAAATAAACCCTCACATCTACCCCAAAAGGTTAGTGCTATTAAGCTCACCTTACAGTTCAGTTTAGCATAAATGAAAAAAATATATATTTCCAAGGGCTAAAAAGTTCAAAATTACTAGAAATGCTTCCTGGAAATTGAAGGCATATCTCTACATGGATAAATGCCTTTGGGGCTCTAAACCAACTATGGAACTTTCTCTTGCCCCAATCACACTAAGTGGTACATGAACTGCTGCTTCTCACCAAGCACACATGCCATCATTCTGAAGAAATCCTTCCTATTCAAATAATATAGAAAACAAAAACTGCCGAAACCGGTTTGGCTCAGTGGATAGAGCGTCGGCCTGTGGACTCAAGGGTCCCAGGTTCGATTCCGGTCAAGGGCATGTACCTTGGTTGCGGGCACATCCCCAGTAGGGGGTGTGCAAGAGGCAGCTGATCGATGTCTCTCTCTCTCATCGATGTTTCTAACTCTCTATCCCTCTCTCTTCCTCTCTGTAAAAAATCAATAAAATATATATAAAAAAAAAAAAGAAAACAAAAACTGAGTACCTACTATATAGGTTACACTGGAAGGGTTTGAAATTAAATTAGAAAAAATATCCTGCTATCAAACAGCCTAGAGTCAACTTGGGAAGATATGACCGTATCTACAGAATGGCACTCCCACCATCCAATTATGTAAGCTAGAAACCAAGAAGTAGTCCCTGATACCTCCATCTTTCTCACCATGTACTTCCAGGCCATCACCACATCCAGTCATATTACGTCTACTTTTCTCAACATCCACCCATCTCTCCATCCTTCCCTGTTATGGTCTTGATCAGGTGATCATCATTTCTTCCTGTACTACAACAAAAACTTCCATACTGGTCCACCCACATCTCCTCTTTGATCCCTATAATCCATTCATCCCTTTCTTTCCTTCCTTCCCCCCCACTCTATCCCCCACACCCCTGTCTCTCTTTCTTTTTTACTGCAACTATCTTGTTAATCTTATCACTTCAAACCCATGCTTAGAAGCCCTCATGACTCTTTGGAAAAGACTGTCTCGTACCTTTATTCTACACTCTCAGTCACAGGAGCCTTCTGTCCCTTACTCATACTGTGGACTCCTCCACCACAGGGACTTCGCACATTCTGTCACCTCTGTAATGTCATCCCCTCCCTCTTTAACTCCTACTCATCCTTCAGATTGCTGCTTGCCATCACGTCCTGAGGAAGGCCACCTTGATTTCCTTAACTAGGCCAAATCCCCTCAAATATTTATCTCTCCCATATACACTTACAACAGTTGTCATTTAACATTTTATGCAAGTATTTTTTGTGTACAGATTTTTTTTAATCCGATAAAAGCAAAAACCTTGCCACCTTTTTCTCACCATGCTAATTAGTTACACATAGTAGTCACTTTTTGTTGAATGAATGAAAAGACAGATAAGATCAATACAAAGCAAAATGAAAAGGATGCCCTGACAAAGATGCAGGTAAACGACCCCTGCAGGATTTTAAACCAGACCTCTTGCCTTTATAAGGGGTCTTCCCTGGCAATTTCTCCAGGCCTCTTCACCCCAACATAGCACTGTGACAGGGTGCCCATGCGAGGAAGGAAGGGGGGACTATCTGTATCTGTCCCTTCTCTTCTCCAAAGCCCAGAGATGAAATAAAAGAGGAAGAAGTGAGGCTCCACACAGGAGGAGCTTGGCCCTGTCTATTTGCCGTCAGTAGAAAGAGGACAAGGAGGGTCTGCTAGAACTCGCAAACCTACTGAAACGACTGTCCCAGGTAAAACTGCTTTTAAGAACCCCCCCGACAAATACCACGTCATCTCTATGGAAGCCTTTTCAGGATGTGGGACAGCACCCTTAAACGAAGATGACTGTTTCCCTCTCCGTTCAGTGTCATCAGTTGGCTCTCTCCTTCAAATCCATTTCTTCTGGAAATCTGCTACAACGAATTTTCCCACTACTCACCTAAACGGAGCATATTTAAAATGCAGGGGCTGCCCACAGGGCTGTACTTCCTTCTAAGAAATGTCTGATCTTCCCATACTCAGCATCGCAGGAGTAGCCCCAGGTGCTGCCCAGCCCCTTGGTTGCTCACTGCCTCAGTAGAGCATGGTGTGTGGCGGTCAAGGGCGCGACCCAGAGTCAAAATGATGGGCTGTGAACCCCGAGAACAAGAGACAACTAGTGTGCACCTTAATTTCTGTAAAACAGGGAGAATGATAGCACCTAATCAACAGAGTTGGGAGACCCATAAAATGGTGTTAGCACTGACACACCACATGTGCATAATTAATTTCATATTAAGGAAGCCTCAAGTATTTACTGCAGCGAGCTCCTTGTTTTCAATCCAAGAGGCTTATAAAAAATAAAATAAAATAAACTTCATAGGAAACTTCTCAGAAAAAAAAAAGAACCTTAGACCTTTGTACCTTAAGATAACACAGCGCCCTACAGGGAGACAGTGTTTACTGTAGCTCTGCCAGAGACGCCGTGGGATCATGACCTACATCCTAGTTACACATCCAGGAACTAGTTGCTAGTTACACCCACTCAAAAAATAAGGATGTGGGCGGCCCTTTACTCCTCCTTTCACAATGTATAGCTTGTGTTTACTCAATGCCCTGTAAAACTCAAAAGACAAAGCACTATTTATAAGTGTCCTTTTTTTGGAAGGGCGGGGGGAGGGGGGGTGCAGGAGGTGAATTCAGACTCCACCAGCAAAGTCCAAATCTGAGGTGCACAAACCGCACGTGTATAAGGTTACTATAATCCTATAATCTGCGGAGAAAACAGGTAAGGTGGCCACATTGGGTATTCAGAGTCTTTGGGGAACATGAGCTGCTCCTTAGTAACACCTGGCTCTTCACTCTGGCTCTAGAACCCTCTATAGGAAAATAAATGTGGTGAGAAAATGAATACCTACCAGGGGAGGTTTTCATTAAAATGTCCTCACATTTAATCTCAAGCGCTTCATTTTATCCAGGGAAAACTGAATATGAATGAAATAAAATTCTAATCTGTATAGGAAATTATTTGGTTATCTGGTTACCCACGACCTAGGGCTTTGCCCTGATGACCAACTCCAAAAGTATTACTGTGTAGGATATAAGGTGCTAAGAATAAATACCCACCAAATGAGGCAATCGTGCTACTGTGCTGTCTCAAGAGAAGTCCTGAGGCTTCTTTGCTCTGGCTTTGAGCCCAAAAAAATAGGTTGCAGCTTCTGCTTTCTGTGTTCTGTGTACTCAGCTTTTAGACGACATTGCCAATCTCAGTGGAAGAGGGCCAGCTTGTTGTGGCGGGTGGGGGTGGGGTTGGGAGGTGGGGGGTCGGGGGGGCTGGTCCGTCAGCCAGGAAAGGTGAGAAAAAGCCTCTGCAATGGTCAAATGTATTTTGGGGTCTCTCCCAGACTCCACATCTCAGGGGCAGCTGGATGCCCAAGGTATATCTGAAAGCAATCTGCCCAGGGCATTCTTTTCAAGGATAATTTCTGAAGGTCTATATTAGACACCAGAAAACTAATGGGTAATTTTCTTTTAAGATCATGAATGAATGAATATTGAAAAATTCAGCAATACTAGCGTTCCCGTTGCAGGAAAAATCCTGCAATAGGGTTTCCTGCTGCACTCTACCCCGCCCTGCCTGCTCTCCTCCCTAGTCCCCCGGCCCCGCCTCCGCTCCTCCCTTGTCCCCCAGCCCACCTTCTCCGCCAGCCCCCGTGCTTTTCTCGCTTCTCCGCCAGCCCGCTCTCCTTCCTTCTCCCCCAGCCCCGGCCCGCCTCCACTCCTCCCTTCTCCTCCCCCCGGCTTGCTTGCTTCTCTGCAGCTTTGCTCCCTTCTGCAGCTCTTAGCTTCCTTCTAGGCTGTCTTGATATGCAAATTAGCCGCCATCTTTGTTGAGGTAATTTGCATACTCGTCCTGATTGGTTGGTGGGCGTGGCTTGGGCATAGTGAAGGTGCAGTCAATTTGCATATTTGTCTATTATTAGGTAGGATTCTGGCCCTACTGGTCAGATTTTATACAAGTACCCATCTGGAAAGAGACTATTTACCACACAGAATATAGTTTCCAAGAGTGACAATATTCAATACATTTTTTAGAGTATTTCCTGGGTGGCTGCTTGCCAGCCACGAGGTAAAAGAACAGACAGTGTAAGAAGACCTATAGGTCAGACCATGAGCCCAGGCAGGACACAGAAAGATTAAATTGTTTCCAAACAGCGGGGCCCAGGACTTGTCTTTGGGAAGAAGGAGTGCACCAGAGCCTGACTCCGAGCTCTCCTCCTGCATCAGAGCTCCAGCGGGCAGAGGGCCACCCAGTTCCTGAGGGTCAACAATAGGGCAGCGTGGAAGCCAGACCTTCACCACCTGCACATGATTTCTGTCTGCAACTGGTATGTAATTCCTCTAACACTTGTCAGAGGTGAGGAAGGGTGGGGAAAAGGTACTAGTGGCCCTCAGGTAAGAGAGCTAGGTTTCACTCCTAAGTCATGCTTTCTTTCTCTTCCTAAATCTCTCACTTTTCATCTGTAAAGTCGAATACTCACAACAGTAAGTACCTCACCTCCTAGGTTACTGCAAAGATGAAAAGATAATAGAAAAAAGAAGGGTTTTCATGCAGTGCCTTCTGTCTACCTGCTAATGTCTTCACACTTCACCCAAGAAAGGAAGATCCATCCTTTTACAGGCATGCCTAATAAATAATGTTTTTATTTTTAAGTCATCCATGAAGCACCCTCTTTATTTACTGCACTGGGTTCTGAGATCTTTTGCGTTTCTCAAATACAGGCTTCAAAGTGCATTTTGAAACCAACTAAAAATATCCAGAACAATCTACTCAAAGCAATTCCAAGAATGTTTACAGCAATACTTTTGGAGTCTGTCTACAATCTTCCAGAGTCACTTCCATAAAAGGCAAGCACATCGGTAGGTTAAATGCTTTTCAGCTTTCAGGTGATCATACAACTTTACAACCCCCTGGACCACACCCAAGTCTCCTGTCAGAGGGGCTCTCCAGGAATTACGTTTGAGAATGCAATCATATATCACTGACAGCTGACTCTCATCACTATAGATTTCAAAAAATTTTCACAGCCAGCCAGTGGTTGAGCGTCAACCTATGAAACAGAAATTCACAAGTCCTGGGGCCCTACAGTTCGATTCCCCATCAGGGCACATGCCCAGGTTGCAGGCTTGATCCCCAGTGCAGGGCGTGCAGGAGGCAGATGATCAATTATTCTCTCTCATCATTGATGTTTCTGTTTTTCTCTCCCTCTTCATTCCTTTCTAAAATCAATAAAAATATATTTAAAAAAAAAACTTTTCATACATGTTTCCATGAAACTCTCACTCTGTTTTCAAAAGTAAAACAAACAACACAATTGAAAACTAGGCAGGAAACTTGAATAGGCACTTCACAGAAGAGGATATCCAAATGCCAACATACATATGCAAAGATGCTAAGCTTCAAATGGTGATGAGAGATACAAAGTAAAACCACAAGGAAACACCTCTGTACAAACACAGGAATAGCCACAATTTTCACATGATTTAAGCTAAATATGAGCAAGAATGTGGAGTAATGGCACTCTCAGCCACACCAGATGGGAACATAAACTGGAATGGCCACATTGGAACACTGTGAGGCTGTATCTAGTAAAGCTGAACATATTCACATTGCAGGACGCAACACTTACACCCACATACACACACACCAGAAACATATACCTATGCGAACCAAAAGACATATGTACATGTGTGTTCACAGCAGCATCTATACTAATAAAAGGATAATATGCTAATTAGACTGAACATCTTCTGGATGACCTTCCAGATGTCCTTCCGGACAAAGCCATGGTGGCAGGGATGAGGCAGAGGCAGTTAGAGGCAATCAGGCAGGTAGGGGAGAGCAGTTAGGAGGATCAGGCCATCAGGGGAGACCAGTTAGGGGGATCAGGCTGGCAGGGGAGAGCAGTTAGGGAGATCAGGACGGCAGGCAGGTGAGCAGTTAGGAGCCAGCAGTCCCAAGGGGTACCAGATTGGAGAGGGAGCAGGCTGGATGAGGGACTCCCACACACACACCCGTGCACGAATTTCGTGCACCGGGCCTCTAGTTATTCATAAAAGCCAAAAGCTGGAAACAACTCAAATGGCCCTAACCAGTAATTTGGTATGTTTATACCAGTGATGGTGAACCTATGACACACATGTCAGCACTGACACGCGTAGCCATTTCTGATGACACGCGGGCGCATGCCGAGGATGAAACATTTGCTGCTCTTGAGGATAAAACATTTGCGACTAGAGTCTTGGAGTTAGTTTTTTCCTCAAAGTGACACACTACCTGAGTTATGCTCAGTTTTTTGGCGAAGTTTGGCACACCAAGCTCAAAAGGTGGCCCATCACTGGTTTATACAATGGAATAGAATCCAGCTACTACTGCTTACACACTCACAATATAGAGAGAAAGTCATTAGAGATAAAAGAATACAAAAGCATGAGTGTGTTTTTATAAAACTTAGAAATAGGCAAGTGACCTATAGTGCTAGAAGTCAGGACATGTAGCTACCATGGAGAAGGAAGCAACAGAAGGGGCAGGCCCAAGGGGAGATTCTGGGGTGCTGGCAGCTCTCTTTCATCATCTGTGTTAAGAATAGGTGTGTTCATAGAATGGAAATTCACTCAAATGTACACATGTAATTTGTGTTTCTGTATGTATGTTAAACTTAGAAAACATCATCCTATCTAATAAAAGAGTAATATGCAAATTGACCATCACTCCAACACACAAGATGGCTGCCCCCATGTGTTCAAAGATGGCTGCTCCCATATGGACACAAGATGTCCGCCTCAAGATGGCCAGCAGGGGAGGGCAGTTGGGAGGGACCAGGCCTGCAAGGGAGGGCAGTTGTGGCCGATCAGGCTAGCAGGGGAGGGCAGTTGGGAGGGACCAGGCCTGCAAGGGAGGGCAGTTGGGGGAGATCAAGCCTGCAGGGGAGGGCAGTTAGGGGTGACCAGGCCAGCAGAGGAGGGAAGTTGGGGGCAACCGGGCCTGCAGGGAAGGGCAGTTGGGGGGGACCCAGGCCTGCAGAGGAGGGCAGTTAGGGGTGACCAGGCCTGCAGGGGAGGGCAGTTAGGGGCAAACAGGCTGGCAGGGGAGCAGTTAGACATCAATCAGGCTGGCAGGGGAGTGGTTAGGGGGTGATCAGCTGGCAGGCAGAAACAGTTAGGGGCAATCAGGAAGGCAGGCAGGCGAGCAGTTGGGAGCCAGCAGTCCGGGATTGTGAGAGAGATGTCCGACTGCCCGTTTAGGCCAGATCCTACCGGGATCAGGCCAGCAGGGGAGAGTAGTTAGGGAGATCAGGCTGGTGGGGGAGAGCAGTTAGGGGGATCAGGCCGGCTGCCCGTTTAGGCCCAATCCTACCGGGATCGGGCCTAAACGGGCAGTCGGACATCCCTTGAGGGGTTCCCAGATTGGAGAGGGTGCAGGCTGGGCTAAGAGACACCCCCCGCATGCACGAATTTCATGCACCGGCCTCTAGTCCTATATAATAAAAGGCTAATATGCAAATCGACCAAACGGTGGATCGACTGGTCGCTATGATGCGCACTGACCACCAGGGGGCAGAAGCTCAATGCAGGAGCTTCCCCCTGGTGGTCAGTGCGCTCCCACAGGGGGAATGCTGCTCAGCGAGAAGCCGGGCTCACAGCTGGCAAGCATAGGAGTGGTGCCAGGAGCCTCTCTGGCCTCTGCAGCAGTGTTAAGGCTGTCCAACTGCTGGACATCCCCTGAGGGCTCCCGGACTACGAGAGGGCACAGGTCAGGCTGAGGGACCCCCCAAGTGCATGAATTTCGTGCACAGGCCTCTAGTTTTTTACAAAAGCAAATCTAGATGCCTTGTCCTGTGCAAAGCCAAACAGGGCAAACCAATTCAAATGCCCATTGGATAAATGTATTTAAGCAGCCAGGCCTAGTATAAAGAACAAGGGACACTAGGTCATGCTCTTTCACCCATGCTTGCCCCCTACTCTGTCCCTTGTGAGCCCATGATTTTCACGGAGTGAGACGCTATACTACTCCCATGTATAAAAAATAGCTGAATAATTATGAGATGCAATCTCGCTCAAATGGGATACAATGACAATATTCTGTAGACCACCAATTGGTATTCCAATATTGGTTCCTAGGACATTATTTCATACCCTAGCACCGTGGTTGGCAAACTGCGCTTGCGATCCACATGCGGCTCTTTGGCCCCTTGAGTGCGGCTCTTCGGCCCCTTGAGTGTGGCTCTTCCACAAAATACCACTGCCTGGGCGAGTCTATTTTGAAGAAGTGGCATTAGAAGAAGTTTAAATTTAAAAAATTTGGCTCTCAAAAGAAATTTCAAGCGTTGTACTGTTGCTATTTGGCTCTGTTGACTAATGAGTTTGCCGACCACTGCCTAGCAGATGGAGTTGAGAAGCAGGGAGAACCTAAGGAGACTTATGGAGATTGTGAAGAGCTTTAAAAAGTTAGCTCCAAGAGTTTTAGGGTCCAGTAGCATAGGTTTTTTTATAAAATTGCAACTCAAACAGGAGTTTTATACTTTTCATTCTCACAGCTATATCACTAGAGCTGCTCTGTAATAAACTTTCCATCATAAATAGAATGCTTTTCAGCTCACATTTGGAAATAATACTCTTCATTTTGAAAGCCTCACATTTCCTTTACCTTTACTCTCAGTTTCACTTTCATTCTGCTTTAAGCTTCTCCCTGTCTTTGTGCAACTTGCAATCCCTCAGTATGTATCTCTCTAGGTATCTTTCTTAAGTGTGACTCTGGGTCCCAAGTTAGGGACTAGGCCTATTCAGGCAAGACAGTGCTTGGAGTAACAGGTGTGACATTGCACAGACTCAGGGCTCCTTCAGAGCTCTGGGCCCAGCACCAGCAACCTCATCATTCCTTGAAGCAGAACAAAATGCAGAATCTCAGGCCCCACCTCAGACCCAATGAATAAGAATCTGTGTCTCAACAGGATGCCCAGGTGACTCATGTGTACATGAAGTCACACAGCCTGTCACCTGGCAAACTCAGAGGCCCAGGGCCAGAGGGAACAGTCTTACCCAGAGTTCATTCTAAACAGCCTCTGAGGCCTTGGCTGGATAGCTCAATTGGTTAGAGCATCGTCCCCAAGCGCCAAGGTTGTGGGGTTCGATGGTTCGATCTCTGTCAGGGTACATACAAGAAGCTCATTTAATATCTTAATAAAGAAATTAAAAAAATAAGCAGCAAGAAGAACCTTAAAAAAAAGAAGCAACCAATGAATGCACAAATAAGTGGAACAACAAGTCCATGTGTCTCTCTTTCTCTCTAAGTCAACAAATTAAAAAGTTAAATAAATAAATAGCCCCTGTGTGAATGGCCTGTCTCACTCCTAGTCTGGGCCCATATGAATGGGCTATGATGCTCCACATATTACTCGATTTTTCCAAACTCAGAGTCATGTTTTTCTGGAACTTGGAAGTGGGCAGAATGGAGGCAGAGGACAAAAGAGGTGAAAAGAAGGGAAGGCGGAAAGGCATGTCTGATCCCATTTCTCCATAACTCAGGAAACCCAGTGGGAGGGAAGCAAAGGTAACATGTGAGAGCCGAAGCAGGAGGAAAGGGAGTCTACTAGAGCTCAGCCAAGCTTGTTGTTGAGAGAAGGAACCTTGAAACCACACCCGGGTACAACTCCCAGCTACATGGTAGCTGCAGGACCTTCGACACTTCACTTGACCTTCCTTTGCCTCAGTTTTTTTCAACTGTCAAAGAGGGGTAAGTAATAGTACCTACTTCTGACAGCTGTGGATAAAAGGGATCAGCATTTGTAAGGTGCTTAGAACCGTGTGCTATGTTAGCACATAATAACCTCTAGGGAAATGTTAAATAATAAAAATAATGTATAATATGCTGACAGAAAAATTCATAGACTAGACAGTGGAGGAGAATCCCAGAAGAAGTAGCTATCCAGCCCAACATATTTTTATTGGTTCTCTCCAGGCATGCTAGGCCACAAAAATGAATATCCCTACCTCTGTAGAAATTCACAGTTTAGTTGGGTTTAAGAGCAAGGGCTGTTCATAAACAAGGTCCTTGAATATAAGATTCCCTGTTCAGTTTTTAAAGATGACCATTAAGTAGACCAGGGGGTATACAGTTGGCAATGTCAGAAAACAAATGTGATTAAAAAGAAAAAGTCTAATTTTCCAGAGGGGAAATTGGGAAACATGTCTATTTTTTTAGGGCTGGGGTCTTTATATAAGCACGAAATTTTAACCATTGAGCTAGTTTGGTTTTTTAAACTATTACAGTTGCATGAGGATTTCATTTGAAAGGACTTACCTCAGGTACACCCAGCTTTTCCACCCCGCTCCTTCTCATCAGCAGGGCAGCTTCCTTACTGCTACCTTAATGACAAGGTAGATTCTATTCTTCAGGAATAATAGTAACTTCTAGACTAATAGCTACTGTTGGCTTTCACCTTAGACTGTGTGAGGCAACATATTCCTAGGCAGTCTCAAAACAAACAGCTCCCTGAGGCATAACCTCTCGGACCGCAGTTAGGTACCAGCAGTGGCTATGAAAGTTGACGATATTACAGCACACACATTTACTCACCTCTGAAATCAGATCATTCCCACTTCCACATGACACCCCTAACCTTCTCCACCTTCCAGAAGGACAGCAAGTGCCAGTCAGGCCTAGAGAGTTAGGCTTCCACCCCAATACCTTATCTTTGATTATTTCATGTTGGTGCAGCATACGTTTAAACACTCAGGTCCGGCACCTTAACAGAGTGACTCCTCTTGTTTCTTTCAAAGTCATCAGTCATTAAAGGCCCACCCCTTGCCAACCCACAAGAAATGGTTCAACAGGAAGGTGAAACAGGACTTCACAAGGTCAAATCACCATCCTTAGGAAAGCAATGTCTTTCAGGCTGTGGGGACTGGAAACGGGTTTGGTTTCTTGCACTTGTGGTTTTGTTAAAATCTTAAACGTTATGCTGTGTCTTTTTTTCCCCTAGAAGAAAGTGAAAAGGATCCCTCAATTTACTTGAAATATAAACATAATCTCTTATTTCCTCCCACTTCAAATGAGGAAAAAGGAAATAGAAACAGAACAAAAGTTAACAAGACACAACTCACCTTGTGTAACCCTATGAGGACATAAGTACCTCCACCAGCACTGTGGGGTGATGGAGCAGACTTCACAGAGACTGCATGCTCTGAGAGTTCACCATGCCCTCACTAATGCAACTCATTTGAGCCCCAACCCCAGGAAGCAGCCCAGCAGGGACAAAAGAAACTTGAGGCTGAGGGCAAGCTACACAGGCTCCAGGTGGGAGAATTAGTCAGTGCCACGATTTACCGATTTACCGTAGTTCCCAGTTCTTCCTGTAGCTGTTCCCCGTTAACATAATTCAATTTAACCTACCCAAAGTTAGGAAGGTAAACTAATGAAATGCCCAGATTTCCTGAAGTCCATAATGAAGCAAATATTTTCAACCTCATCACCAGAAAGTTACCCCATGTTGCTCATGAAACTCAATGTTTTGCATTTGAGCTTCCTTTACTTCCTCCAGGAGAGAAAAGTCCATGAGGAGGGGAGGCAGCGAGGCAAGGATGGGCAGATTCCACCCCACCAAGGAAGTGGAGCAACAAGTGAGCAGCTCAGAGATGACCTAGTGGTCAAACAGACACCGACTTCATGAAAGCAAAGATTAAAAATTATCCAGCCTCTGCTGAGACTAGCACAGTGATTTTATTAAAACTATGCCAGCCCAGCTGGTGTAGCTCAGTGGTTGAGTACTGACCTATGAACCAGGAGGTCACGGTTCAATTCCCGGTCAGGGCACATGCCTGGGTAGCAGCAGGCTCGATGCCCGGTTGGGGGGTGCAAGAGGCAGTCAGTCAATGAGTCCCTCTCATCATTGATGTTTCTATCTCTCTCTCCATCTGCCTTTCTCTCTGAAAACAATAAAAATATTTTTAAAACAAATAAACAAAAAAAGAAAACTATGCTAATCTGCGAACCCATAAGCAAATTAATATTGTTCAGAGGACTAGGATTCATATCCCACTTCCCCTACATCCTCTCCTCTCTCCCACCCCCTCCATACAAATAGAAAATCTCTTCAAAACCCGTGGCTTTCTTTTATACATTTTTTTCTTGGTCTTTACCTTGGAATTTGTAACCCTTGTGAAAGGAAAAAATCAAATAATACCTAACATTCCAGGTGCATCATGTTAGATACTTTTCTAAGAGCTAGATCTTACTCTGATCTTGCAGGTAATGAAAACTGTGGCTCAGATGTCACTTACCTTCCCCAAGTTTCCACAGAAAATGAGTGGTGTAGTGACCTTTCACATTCAGCTCTATCCCACTCCAAAGCCATCTTCCCTATACTGTGTCAGCTAATATTCAGAGTGATCCATGGATCAGCAGCATCCACATCAATGGGAGCTTGTTATAACTGCAGAATCTCAAGCCTCAACACAGGGCTACTGAATCAGCACGTTTAACAAGCTTTCCAGGTGCTTCCTGTCCATGAGTTAGAGAAGCACAGCTACAATACACTGCTAAAGACAGAAGAAATATCTCTACTGAGGGGACAGGACCTCAACTTGGTGGTATTAAACCTCATGTAGTATCATGACTCTTGGACCCAAACACGCTGATGCTTGTATAATGCCAAGTGCCATGTGGACCCTGTTTAATACAGAGATTTTTTTTTAAAGGCCTTAACAGAGTTCCATAAACAAATTAGAAGATGACACTAAAATGTCTACCACAGTCAAATCTTAAGAGAGAAGCTAAACAGAAGTTGCCCAGTCAGCACTGCCTAATGCCCTCTGGTGGAACACCACGGATGCCTAATATGGAATTCGTGTCCAAAGGGTAGTCCAGAAACACATGCTGATCTGAAGATCACAAGCATTTGCCATGAAAACTATCCCACTGACTGTTAGAGCAACTTGGAACAAAACACTTTTAATTCAGGGGAAGGATTTTTGAACGAAAAGGTAATAGGAAAATTCTAAGGGATCCAACAGCAAACAAGGAGAAAGAAATTACCTAGGTATTTTGTTCCCAAGAGCAGAAAATTTGGCCTGAAATTGATACCCTAACTCCTGGATCTCTCTCACCACTTTTTTCTTGTTAGTCTCCTCTTGCCCCAGCCACAATGACCTTTTTTATTTGTTGTTGTTGTTTTAATTGAGATATTCACATACCATTCAATTCACCCTTTGAAAGTGTACAATTCAGTAGTTTTTGAAAAATATTTTTATTGATATATATAGAGAGAGAGAAGAAGGGAGGGGGAGAGAGAGAGAAACATTGGTATAAGAGTTGAGAGTGAAACAGATCGGCTACCTCCTGCAAGCCCTCTACTGGGGATCGAGTCTACAACCCTGGCATTTGCCCTGGCCAGGAATTGAACCAGCAAAATTTTGGTGCATGGAATGCTGCCTAACCAACTGAGCCATACTGGCCAGGGCTACAGTTCAGGTGTTTTCACTGTATTCACAAAGTTGTGCAACCATCACCACTATTTAATTCCAGAATATTTCACCACTCTGAAAAAGAAACCACATACCCATTAATAGTCACTCCCATTCCTTCCTCTCCCCAGCCCCTGGCAACTACTAATGCAATTTTTATCACCATGGATTTGCCTATTCTGGACCCTTCATAATGGAATTACATAATATGTGGCCTTTGTATCTGGCTTTATTAATATAGTATGTCTCCAAGGCATTATATGGATATACCATATTTTGTTTATCCATTCATCAGCAGGTGGAAATGTGGGTTATTTCCACTTGGGGCTGTTATAAATAATGCTATTTATGAACATTTATGTGCAAGTGTTTGCATGAACATATGTCCTCTGTTTTCTTGGGTGTATACCAAGGAGTAGAATTGGTCATGAGATACCTCTGTGCTTAACATTTTGAGGAACTACTATTTTACAAAGTGGCTGTAAAATTTTACATGCCCACCTACAATGAAATATATGAAAATTCTGATTTCTTCACACCCTCACCGACACATATTATTATATCTTTTTTTATTACAGCCACCATGATGGGCGTGAAGTGTTATCTCACTGTATTTGTATTTCCCTAATAACTAATTTGTATTTCCCTAATAACTAATGATGTTGAGCATCTTTTCATGCGTTTATTGGCCATTTGTATATCTTCTTGGAAGCGTTATCTATTTAAACCCTAAGCCCATTTTAAATTGGGTTATTTCCTTATTTATTGTTGAGTTATAACAGTTCTTTGTTCTTGCTGTTTTTTAATTTTTTCATTAGAGAGAGAGAGAGAGAGAGAGAGAGAGAGAGAGAGAGAAAGGAAGAGAGAGAGAGAGAGAGAGAGAGAGAGAGAGAGAGAGAGAAAGGAGGAGGAGGAGGATGAGAAGGAGGAAGAGGAAGAAGAGGAGGAAGAGAAGGAGAAGGAGAGGGAGGAGAAGGAGAAGGAGAAGGAGAAGGAGAAGGAGAAGGAGAAGGAGAAGGAGAAGGAGAAGGAGAAGGAGAAGGAGAAGGAGAAGGAGAAGGAGAAGGAGAAGGAGAAGGAGAAGGAGAAGGAGAAGAAGGAGAAGGAGAAGGAGGAGAAGGAGGGAGATGGAGAGAGAGAAACATCAATTGGTTGTCTTCCACACACACCTGGATCAAGCCTGCAACCTGGATGTGTGCCCTGAGTGGGAATGGAACTGGCAACCTTTCAGTGTCTGGGGCAACACTCAACAAACTGAGCCACACCAGCAGGACTTCTTGCTATTTTTTTGAAACTCCAGTTAAGACCCTTCTTTGTGGGGGGTCTTCCAAAACACCCTTTTCCCAAATATCCAAAATTCTTCAACTGGACCAGATTCCTCTGTACCTGGAACTACTATCCTCTAAAGGACTAAGAACAAGTTCTTTCCTTATTTCTTTCTCATGCATCCCTCCTTGTTTTCAACCTGAGTGTTGTGCCTCCCCTCCTGTTTATCCACAACTAGCTCTCCTGTGGTCACTGGAACTCATCTGCTCCTTCAGTGAATTTACAAAATCAAGAAAAAGACCTGAACAATAAATAGGTTCTTAGACCACCACAGATTCACAGGGTCTCACTCTGGGCTAGGCATGGTCCTTTTCTTATGCGCTCTGAAATGTATTTATATGCAGACACAAGTACAGGTCTTCACATTCTTGCTCCATTACACCACCAAACTGAAACACCCCTTTTCCTCTACAAAAGTGCCAGCCATCATTTCCAACGTTTTCTTACTCTAGCCCCTCCATGGAGAGGTTCTTAGTCACCACAGCTTCAAGTGTTTTCTCTCCGCTCTGAAATAAAAAACAGCAAACACCTGGAGAGTTCACTAATCAATTAATATCCATATTTAACAAATGCCCTTTACTTTAATGACATATTAGGTAAAATTTCCCCATCCACAGAGGCTATTAAACCACTTGCTAGAATTGCTGGAATGTGCCAGTTCAGTAATGGCGTCATAGAAATTACACACAAATCCTCAAAATGTTCTGGGAAACGTTTAATTAAATAAATACAACCAAGTTTTTTTGTTGCTGACACTGTTGACTGCAGTACTTCTCAGGGTCTTTGATGTGATGGTGCACATGTGGAGAATCTCTAAGAGAAGAAAAAAACAAGGGGCACTGCTTCCAGATTGATTTGCCCTTTACAAGAGCACACCTATAACATCCACCCCAACATCATTCTTCCCACATAGTCTGGGAACTGCTGAGCTCATTCAAATGCTGCTCAATTCTATCAGTTGGAAAGCACTGAGTAGAAACCATATTTTCTACTGGGGTAAAGAACCAAATTTGCTTTGTTTTAGAATGCCAAAAATTGGAAGTCAGTCTATTAACGAGCCAAGTTATGGAAAAAGGAAAAAGAAACCATACATTGTGTGTTCATCATTTTAAGAGCCATCTGGATTTCTGAAGTTGGAAAATGATGAAGTGTGAAAAAAATGTATATTAGAATTGAGCAAGTACAATACATCCCAAGTTTTAGTTAAAAAGCACCCTCTAGGAAGGCTGGAACCGTGTTCCAGGAATGGGCCTTGAATCTCTATGACCCAGTAACAACAGCTCTGATGACCAAAGCGAAATAAAGTATCATAATGACTGGCTCAAAACAGATTTATCCAAGGGAGCAAAGATATAATATGGTCACATGCTGAGAACAGGGAACAACAGTGATAAGGAAAGAAGCTTTCCCTACACTGGAAAAAATCCTAGTGGTGGAAAGTAGGCGTGGCACCCAAAATATAAACATCAAGTTATGGGAAAGAATTTTAAAACAGAAATGTTCCCTACTTATGTTAAATGCCAAAACCATTTAAATTAGCTAGTAAAGCTTAAAAATTACAACCTGAATATTGTTTCTTCACTGACTGCTGATTATAGGCAGGAAGACAGGCATGGGTCTTGCAGTTTTATCTACTTTAACACTAAGTGCTACACTTGAGTTTCTTAATAGGTTTCTGCTTTACTGACAGGTTTTCCTAGTTGCTACTCATTTTAAAACCATAACAAAGAACAAATGGAAAGCTGAGATAAAGCATGATGGCCAGGTGGCACTTCATTTGGCACAGCAACACGAGGCTAGTTTAAATGTTGACCCCCCCCCCCCCTTACACCTAGTCCGTGTGGGTGCTACATAAACCTATTCCTGCTTTAGGATGTCATCTCGGGAACCCTCCTGACTCAAGCAGGATCCAAGCCTCTCTGATACAAAGTAGCTAAAAATCATTGCCACAATCTAGGCCACCGTAAGTCATAGCTCCCAGCCCAGGACCATCGCTTAAAGGGACAAGGAGAAAAGCTTAAGATTGGGCTGTGCCCCCAAAGTGCTTGCTTATAAGCTAAATCACACCCAGCAGCACTGATGCTGTACAGTTGCCCCTGATATTTGGCCTTCCTCCCCCTTGGAGAGTGAGAGAGCATCTCAGTTACTACCAGAAGGAATGGAAGGCCTTCCCCAGATGTGACCACCATAGGACATCTGTCATGGGGTGTACAACACCTGCTCCAAGGCCTGGGTAAGCTGCCCATTCAGAGAAGACACCACACTGCAATTCTTTTTAAACTTGCTCATAAGTTCTCCAAATTTAAGGTTCAAGCTGCCAGAACTTTATGCAACCTCCTCTTTCCAAATGCCTGAGATTCCCAAAGAAAGGAAATGGAGTAGTTGTTGGATTTATCAATAACAGGATCACCAACCTCAGTCTACCAAAGAATGAACTAGGAACCAAGGACTAAATACTTTACAGTACAAAAAGGAGGGGAGATCCTATCTTTGTGTGTGTGTGTGTGTGTGAAAAATAATTCATTTGAAGAGCAATCGTAATGATTCAAACAGGACAGTGGTAATAGGCACAGGTACTGGAAATACAAAATGGTTTAGACAAGTTCCTGAAACACTGTCTCTCTAGGTGAGATATTAAAACAAGGACATTCTAGAACAAACCTCATTTCATCCAGAACAAAACTCCCTCTCACCTCCTAGGCCAGTGGTTCTATAGGTGTACTCTAGGTGACTCTGATGCTCATGTTTGAGAACCACTGCCCTAGGATTGGGGAAGATGCAGAGGGTGGGGGGGTCAGGAGCCTGATGAAACCCTTACTAAGTGTGTCAGAGACAATCTCACCTGTTCTTGCCTCTGCTCAGCATTGCTTAACCTCACAGACTGATTTCCCCAATGAGGAGTTGAGTCCTTAGTTCAAGGTCACTGTTAAAGGTCAAGCCAGAGCTCTAGCCTAGAGTCTGCTGACTTGTTCATCAACTTTGGATCTGAAACCAGGGCCCAGGACTCTGAACATTGACAGATGATCCCACCCTGTCTCCTCATCTACACCATGCTTCCATCAGATACTAGTAAATATGTGGACTGGGGCATCAAAAAAGATGGATTTACCGGGAAGAGAAAAAAGAAGATAAATAGCTACTCCAAAAGACCCTAGCAATTAAATCTCTTGGTAAGGAGTGGGCAGAGGGGAGAAGACTTAGATGTCTTGTTATAATTAAAAGAAGTGGTTCGTTTAAAAAAAAAAAAGAAAGGAAAGAAGAAAGAAAGAAACTGAGTAAAAGACACAAACACAGTAAGACATGATAGTGCTTTGAGGTTTCTGAGCACTTTTCACTTCCATTATCTCGCCCAAGTCTCCTGCAATGAAAGGAGATAAGGTCACTATGTCCCCATTTGACAGAAGAGAAAGCTGAAGTCTAGAGTGGCTAAGTTTGCCAGCACAGTCATGCCCTGTAAAGCCACAGCCTGACATCTGGTCTCTCTGGCTCTATACCATATGTACCCACACCAGGGATTCCCACATCAGAAAATGTGCGCCAGAGCAAATTACCCCTAGGAAAAACACACAGGAAAGCAGGCAGCACCCATGGGGAGCCCCTAAAACATGGTACTTAAGCAATGTGTGGGTGCCCCTTTAAGAAATTAACACACAAACCCAACAGCCAAGGTGTTCAGCCAAAAAAGAGAGGCATATTTCTAGCCTGCATAATCATTTCTGGACCAATTCCCACTAGCAGCCTCAGAGGCGGGCGCACAGGGCTCACTGCCTGGTTGAAGCTCCTCCACCCCCGCCCCCTCGGGTTAAGACAGCACAGCTCTGACTCGCGTGCAGGCAAAACCCCAAAACTCAAAACAAGAAGTGAAAAAAGTGGAGCCAAGAGAAACCATCAGCATCCTCCACACCCTCACAATCCACACAAAGCCATTTCCAGGGTCCTGGAGTCGCCCGAACACGATCTTAGGAGATCAGTGGGATGAAGTGGAAGTTCCTGTGGGCCCACCTTCGCTGTTCCCTCCCACCCAGCCCCTGAGGAAGAGTAATAGGAAGGGGGGAGGATTTCTTAGACTTGGGGCCCGGGCCCAAGGCAGATACAACCCAGGCGTACGTCCACCCAAACTCTCCACCTCTTCCTCCAGGTCTTGTCTCTGCGAAGATGAAAGGGGGAGGGAGGAGGGGATGGTAGGGTGCTGTAAAACTAGGAAAGGGCTGGAGGAAAACTTAGGCTGGCCACATCCCCCAGCCACGTTGCCCCACCATGTGTGTGAGGCTCCATTCCGGCCACCTCAAGGGCTAACAAGGAACCCGGCGCCCTTGGCTACTTCTGAGGCTGGGGAAGGGGCATCGCCCTAGTAAGCGCCCTCGAGGCAGGGAGCCGTGCCGCCCGGGAGCCTACCTCAGTTTTGGCAAGAATGATTTTTCCTAGACGGCGCCAGGAAAGCGAAGATCTGGGTGTTTCGTAGATTTCAGCCGGGGTTGGAGGAGCTCTGCCCAGGGGCGCCGCGACCCACTCAGCTCCTCCACTCTGGGGGCTTCGGGCGGCACTCTCAGGACCATCGTACCGCGGGCACGGTGAGAAAATTAAGGGCTCCATCCTCAACTTTCTCGGAGGAAACTGCTCCGCTTCGTGATTTGCTCAACCCTGCCCGCGCACCGGGTACCAGGTTTGGGGGGAACCAGGGACCCGAATCGCTCTCGGCGCGCGCTCAGCAGCTGCGCGCAGCCCCTCTATCCCGCCGCCCGCCAACTTGAAAGCATTTATCTGTGCGCCCGCCTACACCTCCCGCCCCGCAGCGGGGTCCCTGCCCCAGCCTCCCTCATCGGACCGAGCGCGGGGAGCCCCGATCGCTGCGGCTGCGGCAGCCGCATCCCCCCCTGGCCTGGCCTCTGCCTCGCCCGCCCGCTCCCCGCGCCCTGGCCCTACCGTGCAGTCTGGCTCGTGCCCCGGCAGTGCCAGTGCGAGGCACGCGTCCCAGCCAGCGAGGCTCCTCCCCGGAGGCTGCCCCGCACGGGGCTCCGGGCTCCGGACAGGGCTTTGCGGGTCGGTTGCTGGCTGGCCGCCTCTCGCGGCTCGCGCGCCAGCTTCGGCTGCCGCGCGCGAAGAGGGAGGAGTGGGAGGGAAACTCCCGGCAACTCCAACTCCAGGCGCCCGAGCTCCAGCTGCAGCCGCGCGCCCGCCCGCCCGCCGCCGAGTGCGAGCGCCTGCGAAGCAAACCTGCCCCCGCGGCCGCCTCTGAGCATGCCCAGTGCCGCCTGGGCGAGCCGCGCTCCCGGCCCGGGGCAGAGAGCTGCGGCTGCGGGCCCGGGACCCGCCTCCAGGCTCCAAAGCCCAGATGGTGGGGGACCCCGGGAAGGCCCTAGGCAAGGAAGGGGACTCTGGAGCAAAGGGCTGGGACAAACAACGTGCGGAGGGCAGTGCAAGTTCCATGGGTTGTGGGAAGTTTGTCCGCTAGGAAGGTGAGCTGTTTCTGTGATCCTCTGTGCAAGACTGTGTTCGAAGGGCAAGGAAAACATTCTCCAGGAGAGAACGAATGGCCCCAACAGATGGGTGTTGGCATCGCTCCTTTATGCCTATGGGGCAAACGCAGAGTTCATGGGGCTTGGCAGGCAATGTCAATGAGTAAACCGCGTGGGGGGTGGAGAACGAGAGGGCTCTAAGGGCAGAGCCACTCTGCTCTAAATTGCCCGTTGCTATCCTGAAAGAATTTGGGCCTACTCTTGCTAGGTTTTCTAATTTTCCAAGAAATGAGAGATTTAGATTATTTTCATATAAAACATTCTGATTTTAAAATCTTTTTTAAAAAAATATATTTTATTGATTTTTTACAGAGAGGAAGAGAGAGGGATAGAGAGCTAGAAACATCGATGAGAGAGAAACATCGATCAGCCGCCTCCTGCACACCCCCCACCGGGGATGTGCCCGCAACCAAGGTACATGCCCCCGACCGGAATCGAACCCGGGACCCTTGAGTCCGCAGGCCGACGCTCTATCCACTGAGCCAAACCGGCTTCGGCTGATTTTAAAATCTTGATAATGTATTCAATTTTTAAAAATCACTCTGTACCAAACAAAATATACCCGGGTTCCTTCCCTGCTCAACCCTTAAGACAGCCAATTTGAGGTCTATGATTTCTGCATTCATTTAGCAAAGAGGTGCCATGTGTCCACTGCGGTCTGGGGAGGAACTGAGAGGATCCCAGATGATTCAGATTGCCATCAAAGTCCTACCACTTACTAAGGGAAGTGGTTTTCAGACAGAAGAGAACTATAGATAAATGCTGGGGCATTCAAGAAAAGTTACTGATGTAAAGGGATTGTGAGAATTAACTTTTGGAAAACATCTATAATAGTAAAAGGTTAATAGGCTAATTTGACCAGACAGCTGAACAACCTTCTAGACGTCATTCCTGATGTTCTTCTGGACAAAGCCGCGGCAGCAGGGGTGAGGCAGAGGAGGTTAGGGGTGATCAGGTAGGTAGGCAGGCAAGTGGTTAGGGGCGATCAGGCAGGCAGGCAGAGTGGTTAGGGGTGATCAGGCAGGCAGGCAGAGTGGTTAGGAAGGCAGGAAGGCGAGCTGTTAGGAGCCAGCAGTCCCAGATTGCGAGAGGGATGTCCGACTGGTGGTTTAGGCCCTATCCCTGTGGGGTCCTGGATTGTGAGAGGGTGCAGGCCTGGATGAGGGACTGCCCCCCCCCCCATGCACAATTTCATGCACCGGGCCTCTAGTCTATATATATATATATAAAAGCCTAAGTGACCATCCGACCAGTAGCTATGATGCACAATGACCACGAGGGGTCAGATGCTCTGACCCGTAGCTATGACACACACTGACAACCAGCGGGGAGCAACAGCAACTTTGCAGAGTGCTCTCTCGCACTTTAGGACCCCTCAGGGGATGTCAGACTGATGATTTTGGCCTGATCCCTGCAGGCCAGGCCAAGGGACCCCACCTGCTGGAGAGACCTCTCTCACTCTACAGACACCCTTTGAGCCATGGCAACATCCCAGGTGTGGTCAGCCAGGGAGGGACCAAGGGAGGTTGGTTCCAGGGCATGTCTAGACCAGTCCTGACCCCGCTGGCCACCTTCTAATTAATTTCCTTTCAATGTGCACAAATCCATGCACCGGGCCTCTAGTCATTAATAAAAAAGTACCTGACTAGGTAGTTTCTACAGGATTACTAACAGTGCCCTGCCCAAAGCCTTTTGGAGTCTGAAAAAAATAAACAAACAAACAAAAAAAACCCCAGAAACACTAACCCTGCCATATTTTAAATGTTTATATTTTTCATCATACATTATTGCATTAATTTTTTAAATATTTTAAGATATTTATTCTGAGCCCAGCCAGGATGGCTTAGTGGTTGAGTGTTGACCCATGAACCAAGACATAGCTAGTGTGATTCCTAGTCAGGGCAAATGCCCAGATTGAGGGCTTGCTCCCCAGTGGGGGGTGTGCAGGAGGCAACCAATCCATGTTTCTCTCTTCAATGTTTCTATTTCTCTATCTCTCCCTTCCCCCCTTCTCTAAAATCAATAAAAAGGTATTTAAAAATGCTTAAGAAGATATTTATCCTGATTACTGAGTCTTTGACTTTCCCTTGTTTTGTGACCTACCTCACCCTATCCTGTGCTCTGTAGGGTGTTAGATGGTGGTATACCATTATATTAGTGTGTTCAGGATTCTGTTTATAAATCTTTGGGATCAGCTTTTGTGTAATACAACAATTTTATGAGTTAAAATGTCCCTGTATCAGTTTCCATTGCCACCCTTTCTTCCTACCACCTTCCTTTTTTTAAAAAAAAAAAAATCTTGCCGAAACCGGTTTGGCTCAGTGGATAGAGCGTCAGCCTGCAGACTGAAAGGTCCCAGGTTCGATTCCGGTCAGGGGCATGTATCTTGGTTGCGGGCACATCCCCAGTAGGGGGTGTGCAGGAGGCAGCTGATTGATGTTTCTCTCTCATCGATGTTTCTAACTCTCTATCTCTCTCCCTTCCTCTCTGTAAAAAATCAATAAAATATATTTTAAAAAAAAAATCTTCCTCTTTATCTTTTATTTTCTCAATATGGCAGAACTAGTTCAAGATTACTACCTCTCTCCCCAAACCAGTACAACTACTCTCTACCTCACCTGCAGGTAGATCATCAATGTAGTTTCTGCCTCAACCAGAGACACCTGGAACTTTCCTCAATGCCTGGTGATTCTCCCTGCAGGTGAGGTCATTGCTAAATTCATGGAGAATAGACCACCCTTTATCTATGGGAAGCATTTTAAGCATGTAGAACTCTCAAAGAACAGAAAAATGTGTGGGTGTTTACACAAGAAGCCTTCTAGAAGTTATGGAAAGGAGGAAGTACCCAGCCCAGGACCTATCACAGGTATTTAAAAATACTTTCAGAATAAATAGCAATTTCCATGACCAAAACCTTCATATCTCCATTCCACCTCCCACAGTTCCTAAGAATTATTATTTTTAAAATTCACTAATGATAAGGTTGAGCAAGAAGAACAGGATGTAAACATTTACAAAGGAAGAACTCTGCTTTAACAAGTAAAATGTTTTGTCTACTTAAAAGGTATTTGTTTTTTAAATTATTTGTATTAGTAGTAAATAATACATGATATTAAAAAGCTCAGTGCAAAAAACAAATTAAAAAAAAAGCTTAGTACAAGGAAAAAGTAAGTTTCCCTTCCCAAGAACTATTATTGCCAATTTCTTGCATATAGCACATGAGAACAAGCATATTTGGTGTGTTTATTTTTCCCCTTAAAGTCTAATCATGAAACCATAGAACTGAACAATACCTTAGAGTTCATCTACATGCCAAGTTACAGACTTTTAAATTACTATTATATTCTGAAGAAGGAAAACATGGATTTATGGCAAAGATGTCTAAGGCGAAAGTACCTTGAACACAGGAAGAAGAGGGCCCTTTCTAGAACCTGACCATGCTGGAACCCTGATCTTGGCCTTCCAGAATCCAGAACTAGAGATTCAAGATGGCAACAAAGTGGAAGTTACACTCATCTTTTCCCAGGACTAAATCAGAATTACAACTAACATATAGAACAATAAACCTGAATAACCAACTGAAGACTAGCTGAACAGAAGTCTCATAACAAGGATTTGCAGAAAGAAGAAGCACATCGAGACTGATAAGAGGGGCAGAGACATGAAAAGGGCTGGCCCCGAACCCACATATGGTGATTGAGAATTGGAAGGGATAGCTCAACTCTAGAGGTCCCCTCTGAGGAGTGGGGGTTCTCAAACCCATACTGGGCTCCCCATCCCAGAGCACCAGTGCCTAGAAGAACAGCCTGCGTAACATCTGGCTGTGAAAATCATCTGAGATTCCATCTGCCCAGGGAGAGACAAAATTCTGCTAGAAACCCAGGCGCCCTATTAAAGGGTCAGCATACAAAATTTGTGATCACTCACTCTGGGCTCCAGAAGAAGGATGGCGGCTCAGAGCAGACTGGAATCATACAGGGAGAGACTAGGTTGTGTGGCTTCAAGGAGAAGGCTAGAGCATCAGATTCCATTGTCTTTGTGCTGAGTCCCTCTCCCACACCACCCACAGGTGCCATCTTTCCTGGGTTGAGCCCTCCATTCACCTGGAGGGAAATGCACAAGCCCCACCCTCCTGACTCCCTTTGGCACTGCCTTGTCAAGGTTCTGCCCTGAGGAGGAGTCTGCTGGATGTAGTCAGCCTGGGCCTGCAGTGCAGACTCTCTTGGAAGGCTCTGAGGAAGTACAGCTCTGCCCCACCCATGCCTCTACCAGTGCCACTGTTCCTGTGAAGAGCCTTCCCTGCACATGACCAAATACTAATTTGTTTTAGCCTGATGAACTCTTCTGTCCTCACCCTGATGACTCCCTGAGTCCCTGCTTCACCATAGGGGCCCTAGATGGGTGGTAGCTGGCCTTAAAGTTCCCTGAGACCCAGTACTGTCACCGAGTTTGAAGCTCTATCAACCTGGTGAGCACCACTCACTCCTACATGATGACTCACTTAGAACCTACCTCATGCCTACTGCCAGGGGCTCTTTCAGTGACTAAGCCTAACAGGCAGCCATCAGGTGAAAGTGGATCTCAGGGTGCCTTGGTTGTTTAACTGATCTGTCCTGGGCCTCAGGACCTTGGTATGTAGCTTAGTATCTCTCAGGTGTACCCAGGCCCAGCAGAGGCAGCCAGAAACCATAAATCACTTTGTAGCTCCTAACAGGTAGCCCAGGGCCAGTCAAAGGCAGCCTCTGACACTGCCCTACACTGAAGTCCCACCCAAGAGACCCCAGAAACAATACACCCAGTGGTGGGTTTCAGACCACATCGGAGCATGACCCAATTAGTTTCACAAAAGGTACACCCAAAAGGACATCTTGGCAGGCACCAACCTCTGCTGGGATAGATTCTGCTTCATGGGCTCAACCCCTGACTAGCAGCTCATACACTGTGGTCAGGGTTAACTTCATAGTCAGCTAATCAAGACTCAACTACAAACAGGAGGGCTCACATAACCCACACAATGGACATTAATGGAGCACCTAACTCAGGTGATCAGGGAGACTGCATCACAGCCCGACAGGACACCTACTTCCTAAGGCCACTCTACCAAGACTGGGCCTTAATACACAGAAACAAATACAGAGAGGCGGCCAAAAATGGGGAGACAAAGAAACGTGCCCCAAATAAAAGAACAGGAGAAATCCCCAGAAAAAGAACTAAATGAAATGGAGGCAAGCAGAGTTCAACACAATGGTTATAAGGATGATCAAGGAACTTAGGAGAAGAATGGATGAAATCAGTGAGAACCTTGGCAAGAAGATAGTGAGCATAGAAAAGGTGATAAAAGCCATAAATAATAAAGAATGCAATATCTGAAATAAAGAATGCACTATAAGGAATAAATAGTAAGTTGGATGAAGCGGAGATTGGAGTCAGTGATTTGGAAGACAAGGTAGCAGAAAACATCCAATCAGAGCAGCAAAAAGAAAAAAGAATTTTAAAAAGTGAGGATAGTTTAAGAGACCTTTGGGACAATATCAAGAGTAACAACATTTGTGTCATAGGGGTACTAGAAGAAGAAGATAAGGAGCAAGAAATCAAGAACATATTTGAAGAAATAATGACTGAAACTTCCCTAACCTGGTTAAGGAAAAAGACACACAAGTCCAGAAAATGCAGATAATCTCAAACAAGATGAACCCAAAGAGTCCCACACCAAGGCACATCATAATTAAAGTGGCATATATTACAGACAAGGAGATAATCTTAAAAGCAGCAAGATGGAACATTTCTGAGACTCATGGCAAACTGCAATTCTCATTTCTTCCCCTTCATCTTTTTTGGTCTTTCACTTTCTCAAAGCTTCTTTTTGCTTCTGTAATTATATAACTTTACCCTAAGCTGTTTCAGCTTTCATATACCAACCTATAGATAAGAGACTAAAATGAGAAGTCATTTCTTGGAAAAAAATGAAACCAAGTAAGTTTTAGTCTTGCAAAAGGATTTGGTTTCACCTTGGGCTTGGTTGCTCTGTAGTAGTTTAATATGTTTAGCCATGTCTTTCCATTCGGATTGTTAGTTCCTTGAGTGCCGGGAACAAGTCTTAAGGCTCTTCAATTTCTGTCATCCAATGCCTAGCTCAGAAGGAGATGCCCATAAACAAATGACAGTTATAACCTGTAACTATTAAGGTGACTGACTTATCAGGGACAAGGGTCAAATAGTTCATTACATTATCTTATCTCTAAATAGATAAAGAATCTTCTATTTAAAACACACATAATATAAAATTGCATTAGTGATAGGTTTTACAATCCAAATGTGCATGTTATTAAAAGCATATAGGAGAAATAATGGGCAAAGGAAAGGAAGACTTTCTTGAAGAAATAATGATCAAGCTAAGGCCTGCAGATTAAAATTGAAGTAGTTGAGTAGGCAAAAAAGAAGCAAAGAAAGAGAATTCCGGCAGAGAAAACAGCACGTGCAAGGGCACTGAGGTGGCAGTGTGGTAGGCAGTGAGACAGACATGAGCAGAGCACCCACCATAGGCCAGGTTCAGAAGTCACCAGCGGGGGAGGCCCTGGGTGCCTAGCAAAGGAAAATTGTAGGGTGGGACCTTACCCCCAGGGTGACCTTTCCTCCCCTAGCATATCGCTGGTCATGTGGTTTGGACCCCCTGACCTTTCCACCCTAGAGATAGTATCTAGGCCTCAGTTGTATTTCAGCTCCAGGGCCCAGAAAAGCAGCAAAACCAGACAAGTGACCCCACGACTGACCTCAGGACCAGCTGCATTGGATAATGACCTCCTGCCTTGGTGTTGACCAATCAATGGAGACCTAGACTCTGAAAGGACACACCTGGCAAGCTGCTGAATATTCTATTGAGATCTTCCCCTGGGACCCCGCCTAAAATATCCACCCTTAAAACCCCTAGGAAGAGGACCCAGCGTGCTCTTTTCCCTTTCCCCTTCCCCTCCTGATTCCCCTAAGCATCTTACCTTTACCTTCCTCACCCCCAAGCTCCAAGGGCCCTTTCTTTGCCTCTATAACTTGTTTCTTAAGTCAATTTTTCCTATGAATTACTTCTTCCACCTCTGTGATTTTATAAATAAACTAGAGGCCCGGTGCACAAAACTTGTGCACTGGGGAAGGGGGTCCCTCAGCCCGGCATGCGCCTGCCCTCTCGCAGTTCAGGAGCCCTCCGGGGATGTCTCAGGGAGTGAGCCTAAGTCATCAGTCAGACATCCTTAGCGCTGCCGCAGAGGCAGGAGAGGCTCCCGCCACCACCACTGTGCTCGCCAGCCATGAGCCTGACTTCTGGCTGAGTGGCACCCCTGCTATGGGAGTGCACTGACCACTAGGGGACAGCTCCTGCGTTGAGCATTGGCCCCCTGGTGGTCAGTGCACGTCATAGAGACCAGTCGTTCAGCAGTTCGGTCGATTTGCATATTAGCCTTTTATTATATAGAATGTTCTTTTGTAGCTTGAGTCTTGGCTCTGAATTCTTTTCCTAGCCAGAACTCAAGTACTGAGGTTGCTGAACCCAAGTCCGGTCTGACCCCACGGATCTAAAACCTGGTGCCATTCCTACCACCACAACAGAAAGTATATGAAATTGGAGTGATCTTAAAAGTCATGAATTTAACCAATCACTAACTGCATAGAAATTCAATGTAACTCAGTATCATATAAGAAAAACTGCAATAAAAAATCAAACCATCACCCTAACGAGTTTGGCTCAGTGGATAGAGCGTCAGCCTGCAGACTGAAAGGTCCCAGGCTTGATTCTGGTCAAGGGCATGTACCTTGGTTGTGGGCACAACCCCAGTAGGAGGTGTGCAGGAGGCAGCTGATTGATGTTTCTCTCTCATCAATGTTTCTAACTCTCTATCCTTCTCCCTTCCTCTCTGTAAAAAATCAATAAAAAATATTTTTTTAAAAATCAAACCATCCTTAGCAAGAAATAAAGTAATCCAGTGTTAAGAAGCAGCATGCCATGGTAGAAAGGGCATGGTTTTTATTTTAAACAGATTTGATTTTAAGCCTCTGTTTCAAAACCTTCTTGCTCTATTACCTTGGGCAAAGTCTACAAACTTCTCTGAATACCAGATTTCTTATCCCTGAAAAATGCATATTACTATCTATTGATGGTTTTAATTGGAGTGAACATATACATGATATATTTAGCACAGTACCTCGCCCACAGCAAGTGTTGAGTAAATATTGCTACTTTCATCCCATGACCACCCATCTGGGTCACTTAAAAAAAAAATGGCATGGGAAAATCAAGAGTGTGTTTTGCATTTCCATTTCAGCTGTTTCTAGCAGAGCTGTTTCTAGAAGCACTGATTCTGCTACAAGCAATCAATCATATTTTATTTATCTCCACAGATGTAATGTATCATTCCTGTTTCTACAAAAACAAATTTACACACATAAAAACTGCTTTACATTTTTTTTCCACTTTCTCTTAACCAAATGTCCTAGTGTTTCTACCTGTTACTATATTTCCATAAATAAATAAATAAATAAATAAATAAATAAATAAATAAATAAATAAATACAGGCCTAAGGGGATAGGTTTATAGTCTAGAGATTTCTGCATGTGTTTATTAAGTTAGGACTCAATTAAGATTTACTAACATTATACAGATAAATACGTTTAAACAGTGACTAATTCTGAATTTCAATCACAACTAAAATATGAGCCAAGTATGGCTCTTCTCTCATCTCTTGGCTTGCTTGAATTAAAAGTTTTGAAAAATAGTTTCCAGCAGAAATGTGAAAATATACAAAGACTGTTTTGATCACCCTCTGCTGCATCAGGGCCTCCACCTTAACTCAGACCTGGCAGGTTGTATTAAGTTCAAAGTTTGACAGACTGAACCATCCTAATTACTCTTCCCTTTATTTAAGTAATATTTTTGAAATGGCTATTATTTATTTATTTATTTATTTATTTATTTATTTATTTATTTATTGGTTTAAAATGACTGTCTCCACCAAGATCCAGAAAAGCTGCTAGGCTTTGCGCTAACAAAGAATCCTTTATTCTGCCAGGACACAAACAAGTCAGTGACCACACAGAGCTGCTCTCTCTCTCTCTTCCCCAGTTTCTGTGCTGCTGGTGCAGAGGGTAGAATGCTGCAATCTGTTCGCAGTGTGAGATGGAGAGGTCTCAGGTACACATGGCAGCTCTTTCTGCTCTGTTTCTTATGGTCCCTGATCCTTCCCAAAAGACTGACAGTGAAAGAAGCTCCTGTTGCTCTGTCCTGGGAAGCTCTTCAGGCCAAACGGCCCTGCCAGGCAACATGCGGCGAAGGACTTTGCTGCTCAAAGTGCTCTTCTCAGACTAGCAGCTTCAGCTGTACTCAGAAGCTTGTTAGAAATGCAGGCTAAGCTACCCCAGACGGGGTGAATCAAAATCTGCATTTTTACAAGACTGCCAGGTATTTCGTTTGTACTTTTTTTTTTTTTTTTACTTTATAACAGCACTAGTTTATTACATGACCAAGTAGTTCTGCATAAAGTGGGAGCTATGTTAATAAAAATACTACACATTGCTAACTCCTATTTTTTCCATAACATTTTTAATGAGAAAAGCTATACATGCTTGTTGCAATTTTTAAAAATGGGACAGGAGAATATAAATTCATTGAAATAAAATTCTCTTTATTTCTTCTTTTAGAAATTCCTGTACCCTCTGTGAGCAGGTTGTGATATATCTTTCTGAACTTTTCGTCGATTCATTTGTCTGCTCACACACATGGAATGGTTGTGGATCACTGTCAACACTTGACATGATAGCAGTTTAAGCAATTATCAGTACACCATGAGTCCATCATCAAGTACATTGACACCAAGATAAATCTGCAAATTCCAATAAATAGCTACAGTACTAGAGTTATCTTATCAAAACTTAAACTGAGGGCAGTACATGAATAGATTCTGACTTAGTGACGCATTCTAACAACAATTTCTACAGGTGGCTATTCAGGAGGAAGCCTAATGCATTGTGTCCCTTGATTATGCAAAGGTCCCCAGCCATTTTCTTGACAGGAAGTAGGAATGTGTGCTAATTCCAGATCGCGAAGAGAAGAACAAAAGTTTAAACTACATCTGTATCATGTTTTCCTATTTTTTTTTATATGCTAGAGGTTTTATTTTATTTTATTTTTTAATTTCTTTATTGATTAAGGTATTACATATGTGTCCTTATCCTCCCATTACCCCTCCCAACACCCCCACTCATGCCCTCACCCCCCTCAGGTGTCTGTGGCCATTGGTTAGGCTTATATGCATGCATACAAGTCCTTTGATCGATCTCTCCCTCTTACCCCCACCCTCCCTTACCTTCCCTCTGAGATTTGATGGTCTGATTGATGCTTCTCTGTCCCTGGATCTGTTTTTGTTCATCAGTTTATGTTGTTCATTATATTCCATAAATGAGTGAGATCATGTGATATTTATCTTTCTCTGACTGACTTATTTCGCTTAGCATAATGCTCTCCAGTTCAATCCATGCTGTTGCAAATGGTAAGAATTTCTTCTTTTTTACCGCAGCATAGTATTCCATTGTGTAGATGTACCACAGTTTTTTAATCCACTCATCTTCTAATGGGCACTTAGGCTGTTTCCAAATCTTAGCTATGGTAAATTGTGCTGCTATGAACATAGGGGTGCATATATCCTTTCTGATTGGTGTTTCTAGTTTCTTGGGATATATTCCTAGAAGTGGGATCACTGGGTCAAATGAGAGTTCAATTTTTAGTTTTTTGAGGAAACTCCATACTGTTCTCCACAGTGGCTGCACCAGTCTGCATTCCCACCAGCAATGCACGAGGGTTCCTTTTTCTCTGCATCCTGGCCACCACTTGTCATTTGTTGATTTGTTGATGATAGCCATTCTGGCTGGTGTGAGATGGTACCTCATTGTCATTTAGATTTGCATCTCTCAGATAATTAGTGACTTTGAGCATGTTTTCATATGTCTCTTGGCCTTCCTTCTGTCCTCTTTCAAAAAGTATCTATTTAGGTCCATTGCCCATTTTTTGATTGTGTTGTTTATCTTCCTTTTGTTAAGTTGTATGAGTTCCCTGTAAATGTTGGAGATTAAACGCTTATCAGAGATAACATTGGCAAATATGTTTTCCCATGCAGTGGGCTTTCTTGTTGTTTTGTTGATGGTTTCTTTTGCTGTGCAAAAGCTTTTTATCTTGATATAGTCCCGTTTGTTTATTTTCTCTTTAGTTTCCATTGCTCTAGGCCCTAGGGTCAGTATCAGTGAAGAAATTGCTTCAGCCTATGTCTGAGATTTTGCTGCCTGTGGATTCCTCTAGTATTTTTATGGTTTCCGGTCTTATGTTTAAGTCCTTTATCCATTTTTAGTTTATTTTTGTGTATGGTGTAAGTTGGTGGTCTAGTTTCATTTTTTTTTTTTTTGCATGTATCTGTCCAATTTTCCCAACACCATTTATTGAAGAGACCGTCTTGACTCCATTGTATGTTCATGCTTCCTTTGTCGAATATTGATTGAGCATAGTGGTTTGGGTCGATTTCTGGGTTCTCTATTCTATTCCATTGATCTATATGTCTGTTCTTGTGCCATACCAGGCTGCTTTGAGAACAGTAGCTTTGTAATAGAGCTTGAAATTTGGTATTGCGATCCCACCTACTTTGTTCTTCTTTCTCAGGATTGCTGCAGCTATTCAGGGTCTTTTTTTATTCCAGATGAATTTTTGAAAAGTTCGTTCTAGGTCTGTGAAATATGCCATTGGTATTTTAATGGGGATTGCATTGAATCTGTAGATTGCTTCGGGTAGTATGGACATTTTAATGATGTTGATTCTACCAATCCATGAACATGGTATGTTCTTCCATCTGTTTACATCTTCCTCTATCTCTTTTTTCAGTGTCCTGTAGTTTTCCGCATATAGATCTTTTACCTTCTTAGTTAAGTTTATTCCTAGGTATCTCAATTTTTTTGGTGCAATGGTAAATGGGATTGCTTTTTTAGTCTCTCTTTCTGTAAGTTCACTATTGGTGTATAGAAATGCCATAGATTTCATGGTGTTAATTTTGTATCCTGCTACATTGCCGAATTCATTTATTAAGTCTAATAGTTTTTTGATGGAGTCTTTAGGGTTTTCTATGCACAGTATCATGTCATTTGCAAATAATGACAGTTTTACTTCTTTTCCAATTTGGATGCCTGTTATTTCTTCTTCTTGTCTGATTGCAATGGCTAGTACTTTCAGTACTATGTCAAACAGGAGTCATTTGTACTTTAAAGTTTAAGAAGCAATGCCCTAGGACATCCAGCCAAGAAAGAGAAGGAGAAAACAAAAGCATTGAAAAGGTGAACTTCACTTTCTTTGCCCTTGATGTTCTTTCTTTCCCCAATCTCCAGGCCCAATCTCCATCTATCTAAATCCCATTCTGCTTTTCTTTGAGCTGCCTGAAATGCTTCCTCTGTGAAAATCTTTATTGATGTCTCTCCTATTCATTTACCTGTATTTTTCCTTTGGCTCTTACCATGGTCTGTTAACACTGTACACATATGATTGTAAGAGTCTAATCCATCCTGCTCCATCTTAAGACTTGCTAGAACCATCTTTATATCCTCTACTAGAGGCTCGTTGCATGAAGATTTGTGCAATAGGCCTTCCTTCCCATGGCTGCTGGCACTGGTTTTCCTCTGGCACCCAGTTTTCCTCTGGCACCCGGGACCCAGGCCGCAGCAGAGCCAAGCCTTTAGCCTTTAGGCTTGGCTCTGGCCACAGCAGAGCATTCAGTCTTCAGTCTTCAGTCTTCGCTTGGGCGGAGCCTTCAGTCTTTGCTCCATGCTTGCATATGCAAATTAACCTGCCATTTTGTTAGGTTGATTTGCATACTCACTCCTGATTAGCTGGTGGGCGTCATGGAGGTACAGTCAATTTGCATCTTTCTCTTTTATTAGTGTAGCTTAGGGGCCCTGGAAAAAAGCTTATTTATTGTGTGGGAGAAAGATATTAACCAAGTAGATATATAGTTACAAACTAGGACTTGTGCTATAAAATGAGGGCATTAGTATATGGTAGGGAAGCTTAACCTGGTTGGGGAAGTGGATGTTCATCAAGGAAAGCTCTCTGAGAAAGTGAAGAGGGAATCAGAGTTAGTCATGTGAAACCTGGGGGATAGCACTGCAGGTGGAAACTGCAGGGACAGAGGAATAGCAACCTGGAGGTGGGAAAGGGTTTGATGCCAGAAGTGGAAGGACCAGAGTGATTGGAGCACAATGAGCAGGAGGAGGATGGTATACCTTGAGGAACCAGGTCAAGCAATGCTTTCAGGATTTATCTTTTTAATTCTATGGGAAGACACTGAAATTTCTTGAGTGGAGGAGTGATGGGGACCTATTTACATTTTCATTTTAAGACCACTTTGTGTTACATGGGAAATACTTTGAAATAAATCAAGAATAGAAGGGAAACCATTTTGATGACCTGGTGAGAGAGAAGAAAGTGTTTAGATGAGATTTAAAACTGGGAAGATGAGGAAAAGAAGACAAATTGAACTATATTCTGGAGGTAAGAAGAACTCAAATTTGCAAATGATTGGGAGTAGGGATGGAAACATTAACTACAATCACCATATTGCTTCTTTAAACCACTGTGTGGATGGTGATGTCATTTACATATTTAATACAGTTAGAAATTTGGGTAAGAAAAGTTAAAAATCCATTTTGGGTATGAAGTTGAGATGGTGAGGACCAAGTGGCATAGTCAAATAGACAGGTAGTATACAGATTTGGGACAGATCTGGTTGGAAATTAGATATTTCGGAGCCATTAGCAATTAGATGGTATTAGGTGCTATTGTATAGAGTGAGAATAGAATGACCAGAGAAAAAAGCTCATTTTCAGTCCCAAGGAACTACAGCATTAAGAGGAGCTGTCAAAGGTGATTGCCAGGCTGGAGAGGTGTTGAATAATTCTGGAGCAAAAAAAAATAGTTTTTTGAGAAAGAAGATTTGGTCAGCTGTATTGAATATACTGAGAGGTCAAACAAGATAATGTGTCACTACAGATTAAAATATAGTTGTTTTATTAGAGTGGTGGTTTTAAAAGTATATTATTTTTCATACTATTTAAGCTTTATGTAGTAATGAAAACCTAATTAACATCTAATTATTTTGATAACTTAATTTTAACAGAATAATACCTTTGATTTATTAACTTCATCTTGGTCACCAAACTCTTTATTAATCATTATTTTTGCATTTCTCTAGTGTCATCTTGTATATTAAACAGTTAATTCTCTTTTCTCCAGTCTAGGATTAAATCTTCAACTGTTTTAAAACTGACTAACCCTGTAGCCCAACAGCAATGCACAAGATCCCTGCCTTACAGACACTACATAGAATGTAGTTGTTACATATCATAGTTTTTGGATGATCTAAAACAAATGACCTATTTCTTTCTTTAAGTTTATTTATAGAATTTTGCCAAAAGTGTCCCTTTCCTTAGGAAAAAATAAATAAACCACGACCTTATTCAGGTAAATTCTGGGCTTAATTTGGCAGATATAGATATGCATTAGGCAGAGACCTAAAAGTATCTGAAAAAGATGTTGTTGTTTTTAATTTTTTTACATTCTGATATTATATTCAGGAACTAAAGAAAGGAAATGACAACTATTATCTTCCCAGTTTGAGGGTAAGAGGGGATGGAGAGGGTCAAATCCCCATTCTGCACTTAAATACCTTGACTATTCATTTTCTTCATAATGACTCGGAGTGTCACCACCCTGTGGTACTTTTGAATAGAAAAAAAGAAAGAGAAAGGAGATTTCAAAAGGACTGGTCTCAGCAAAATTGGCAGGACTCCACTTACTTTCCCTAACTTTCCACCTTAGGCTTTAATTATACTGCTAGGTAGTATTCTCATCTCCAGCACAAATTCTTCTGGGAAAGAATTCAAATGTATGCAGATTGTCTTTTGTAACCCTCTGCAGCTCTGTTATGCTTACCTGAACCATTCCAAAGTCATTTCCATGCTGAATGTCTCATAAGAAATGATAGATCTCCATGTCACTCACTTGTTTTCTTACTGTGCACCTCCTCTTTTCTGTATCACTGGGCTATTCAAATAGGCCTCAAAAAACTTGTCATCCTTTCTCTTTGTGTAATGAAAAACACAACATAACCTACACAGCACTGAGGATAAAGTGAGTAAAGGGGAATGTTGGAGAACTCTAGCAGCTGGATGGAGGAGAGCGAGGGTACATTTAGAGGATTTACAGGTGTCCTAACTGGGTGGCTCAGTTAGTTGGAGTATCTTCCTATACACCAAAATGTTGCTGGTTTGAGTCCCAATCAGGGCACATACCTAGGTTTATTATGTTTCTTTTAAAAAAAGAAAAAATATATACATATTTCTTTTTATTGATTTCTGAGAGGAAAGGAGATGGAGAGGGAGATTGAAACATCAATGATGAGAGAGAATCATCGATCGGCTGCCTCCTGCATGCCCCACACTGGGGACTGAGCCCGCAACCCAGGCATGTGCCCTGACCGGGAATCGAACCCTGACCTCCTGGTTCCTAGGTCGACGTTCAACCACTGAGCCATGCCAGCCAGGCCATTATGTTTCTTTCTCTCTCCCTTCTTCTCTTTCTAAAATCAATGTAAATAAAAACATATCCTTGGGTGATGATTAAGAAAAAAAAAGATTTTACATGGCAGGTGCCATGGTGGCAAGAGATGAGAGCTTTTTAAAGAAGGATGATTGTATTTTTTCCAGTGACATGCTTGACTTTTAATTTTCACCTAGAGAGAATTAAATACTGCCATGTTGAACTTGTGTTTCTCCTTTATCTGTTAGAGGAGCCCTCCCAGGTCACAGAGGATAAACACACCTTTCTATGACTGGCTGCTCTTTTATCATAAACCAACTTCTTTTTGGGAGAACCATTCAACTGATATGGTTGTTCTTGGGGTAGAGTTGTTGTGAAGCTGTCCAATTGGGTGAACAGGTATTTTTCATCCTACGAAAAGCTATATTGGTATACTACAAGAATACCTGTTAGGACAGTGTGATCCTGGCCTCACATATGGGCAAATGGTTTACTTAGATTTAGTGGTATAGGAAAGAAGGAAAAAGTACACCAATTCATGCAAAAACAGAATATGAAAATGCCCATTTGAAAATTGACCTAAGGTTTCTTTCTACTCAAAACTAAAGTCTCCTGTTACAGGGTGCTCCATGTAGTGACTTGTAGGTCACGGACTCATTTACTGTGATAACTAGAAATACATTTAACCAATATTTAATCATTTTCCCTCCCTCTTGGTACAGAATATACTTCCTAACTTACTGACTCTGTTTGGCCATGTGACTTCCTTTGGCTAATGGAAGTAAGAAAAAATTATAAATAAAATGTGCTTATATAATTTCACTTAATTTTTGTGCTTCATTCATCTACCATGCCCCAAGTAGCTGCTACTACCAGTAATGATGGGGAGACCTACAGCCTGATAGACAGAGCACCTGAATTAATCTGAAAAGTAATCATATTATTTTAAATCTTAAAACACATATACTTATATGTGAATAAGGAGTTAACTTTTTCTTAAAGTTTTCTTTTCAAGGCCTGTGTGAAGTAATTAGGGAAGTGACTCAGCTGTGAATCCAGCAAGCAGAACCGACAGGCATGGTCAGGCTGACCCACCAGGAGTCAAAACATCATCTTGTCCACATCATCTCATTGCCTGATGACTAAAGGACAGTAGCTGACGTCTGCGGACCCCCAGGCCTGCACATAGCTGCATTCCTCACCCCAAACCCCTTCCCGCTTATGCCTTAGCCTTGAAAAACCTGTTTCCTGAATATTTATCTTGCAGGGGCCTTTGATCATAGTCTCATCTCCCCCTTACCACCATCAAAGGGGGGGGGGGCTGCAAAAGCCCGCAAAAAGCCCAGGAACTAGGAACAAAGAATGTAGTGCCCTTTATAAAATCAGAGGCTATTGCAATCAGCGCTCAGCTTTAGGAACAAATTCTCCTGAGCCACAGCACCGATGCTCCTGTGATAAAAGGCATTTTCTGAATCTTCCGAGTTCTGGTTGTATGTCTTCCCACCGCCTGGAAATTTTGACGTAACACTACTTTGTCCCAAACCCCACAACAAATATGTGGACGCAAACCTAATCCAAAGCCTAGAGCCATGTCTAGCCATCCTGCTTTCTGAAGCATAACTTCCCAGACAAACCATCCTAGATCAGCAAAGTCATAGTCAACTGTATATTCATGAGCATTCAATGTATGATCTTGTTCTAGGATTATTTGTAGCATTATTGTAGCAACAGCTGACTAATGCACATAATTCGAAGAAATATGGTATAAACATAAGCACAGGAAGGCAACTTACCTAGCTTAATAATTTCCCAGTCTAAACTATAAAGAGCATAGCAGCAAAATCACTTAGTCATGTCATTTAGTTTGAAATCAATTGTATACCTCTCTACACCTCTTTATAAATCCACTTAGAAAATAAAGCTAATGTAAAAATATGTTTAATTTAAAAATAAATAAAAGTCATTTAAAATTAAGAAAGTCATTTTATTTTCAAACATTTTTAGCAGAACTCCCCATGACAGTCTTTCTTAAATAAGGTGGTTAGCAGAGTCACAATGTTATTATTTGCAATCAGTTCTCCATCCATCCATCTGTCCATCCAACCATCTATCCATCTACATTTATTATTTTTTCAGTTTATATTATCATCTAAGAACAATGCAATAGGTCTTAGGTAATTCACATAAGAATTTAGAAATAGAAAATTATTTAAATTTCCTGTATTTCAATTACATAAGAAATCCATGATCACTATGGCAAAATTAGAAAATACAGATAAACAAACAAACAAACAAACAAAAAGCCCCACATAAATGTACCATTTAGAGATAACCTTTGTTCAAATTTCATTGTTCATCTTTGCAAAACTTCTTTTCTGTGTGTGTCTGCCTATATGTAGTATTATATACATTTACCATAATTAAAATGAACTCTTACTGTGCATACTGTTCTATAAACTGCTATTATCATTAAGTGTTATGTTGTAATTTCTCTCTGTGACAATAACATAGTCCTATCCTATATGAGAAAACCCTATATGCAAATCAACCGAACTGTGGAATGACCGTTTGCTATGATGTGCACTGACCACCAGGGGGCAGACCCTCAATGAAGGATCTGCCCTGTGGTGGTCAGTGTGCTCCCACAGCGGGAGCGCCGCTCAGCCAGAAGCCCGGCTCATGGCTGGTGAGTGCAGTGGTGGTGGTAGGATCCTCTGCTGTAGGCAGGTGGTAAGGAGAGAGGGGTCCCGGACTGTGAGAGCTCCGGACTGTGAGAGGGATGTCCATCTGCCGGCTTAGGCCAGATCCCCAGGGGAAGCGGGCCGAAGCCAGCAGGCAGACATCCCCCAAGGGGTCCCAGACTGTGAGCGGGTGCAGGCCAGGTTGAGGGGAACTTCCCCCTCAGTGCACGATTTCTGTGCACCAGGCCTCTAGTATAATATGTTTCTTTCTTTCTTCTTTCCTTTTTTTTTTTTTTTTAATCCTTACCCAAGGGTATATTTTTCATTGATTTTTAGAGAGAATGGAAGGTAGGGGGAGAAACAGAGAGAGAAACATTGATGTGAGAGAGACACATCAATTGGTTGCCTCCCAAATGTACCCAACTGGGGTCGGAGAATGAGCCTTCAACCAAGGTATATGCCCTTGACCGGAATCAAACCAGGGACTCTTCAGTCCATGGGACAATGCTCTAACCACTTAGCAAAACCAGCTAGGGCTACATAATTATTTTTAATGGCTGTCCAATATTTAATAAAATATGGGCTCTATAATTTGTTAATTAGTCCCCTATCTTCACATATTTAGGTTGTTTTTAGGGTAGATTTTTTTTCTTTTTTCATTATAAATAACTCAAATAAACATTCTTATTCATATATTTTTCTCACTTTTCAAATTATTTCCTTAAGATCAATTTCTAGGAGTGATATTGCTAAATTAAAAGATATATACATGTTTAAGACCCTTGTCAAGACAAGTCCCAGAAAGGAGGTATCCATGTACATTCCCAGTAAGAATTTTTCCATATTTTGCAATGAATACTCAATGCTCCTTTTAAAAAATATATATTTTATTGATTTTTTACAGAGAGGAAGGAAACATCAATGAGAGAGAAACATCGATCAGTTGCCTCCTGCACACCCCCCACTGGGGATGTGCCCGCAACCAAGGTACATGCCCTTGACTGGAATCAAACCCAGGACCCCTCAGTCTGCAGGCCGATGCTCTATCCACTGAGCCAAACCGGTTTTTGGCCCTATTTCTTCTTTTCACAGCAGACCTTTTAGCATTTCTTGCATTGCTGGTTTGGTGGTAATAAACTCCCTTAGTCCTTTTTTGTCTGTGAAGCTCCTGATTTCACCCTCAATTTTGATTGATAGCCTTGCTGGGAACAGTATTCTTGGATTCAGACCCTTCCTTTGCATGACTTTGTATATTTCATTCCATTCCCTGCTTGCCTGATGTGTTTCTGTTGAGAAATCAGTCGCTAGTCTGATGGAGGATCCTTTGTAGGTAACTTTCTGTCTGTCTCTGGCCACTTTTAAGATTCTTACTTTGTCGTTGGTGTTTGCCAATTTAATTATAATGTGCCTTGGCATCAGTCTTTTGGGGTTCATTTTGCTTGGGACTCTGTGAGCTTCTTGGATTTGTGTGGGTTTTTTCTTCCCTATATCAGGGAAGTTTTCTGTCATTATTTCTTCAAACAGGTTTTCTATTCCTTGCTCAGTTTCCTCTCCTTCTGGAAGCCCTGTTATGCAGATGTTGTTTTGTTTCATGTTGTCCCAAAGTTCCCTTAGGCTCTCCTCCTGCTTTTTAATTTTTTTTTTCCTAGAAGCTGCTCTACTTGGGGATTTTTTCCTACCTTGTCTTCTAGCTCACTGATGCAGTCCTCTGCTTCTTCTAGTCTACTATTGATGCTTTCTATTGAGTTCTTTATAGCAGCGATGTCATTTTTCATTTCTTCTTGGTTCTTCATTTCCTCTTGGTTCTTACACATATTGTTGAATTTGTCTTCCATTCTTTTCATCCACCTTATGACCATTTCTCTGAATTCTTTCTGTGGCAGGTTGCTTGCTTACATTTTGTTTACTTCCTTTTCTGGTGATGCCTGCTTTTCTTTCATATGCGGGCTGTTTTTTGTCTCCCCATGATCTCTCTTCTCCAGGTGTCTGGTTATGTAGTTCTCTCTCTCCTTATCCTGGGTGCAATCTGACCTTTCCATGAGGAGGCACAGAGCTACTCCAAATCCGCATGCTCGCGCCACTTGGGGACCAGTGTTCCCGGGTTCACAGCTGTTTGCTGGGTCATAATGGTATTTTTAATATTACAAAACAAGCTATTGCAGCAAAGAATATATGGAAAATTGAAGATCTCTTCAAGACCAAGCCTAATATGTCTTTTTGTTATCTTAATGATTCATGTGTATGTTGAGGGAAATTAGGAAGTTCTAATTGCAAAATTAAATTTTAAAAGATTTTATTCCAAAATACTTAGGCACAGATAATTTCTTTATTTGCTTTTATAGCTCATTAGATTTTTTTAAATCATTTAAATAAAACTTTATATTTCAAAGTACTTGCTTGACAGAATCACTAACATTATTCTATTCAATGTTATACTGAGAAGCAATATTCTTTAAAATAGTTTGCATCTTAAAAAAATCAACCTCTCTTATTTGTTTCTCTTGCATCATGTATATTTCCTGGGAGTGCCTTTTTATTCCAATTCAGTACAACAAACATTTACTGAATAATTACTTGGCCAAGAGCTTCCAAAGAACTGAGAGGATGGAGACAGGATAGTGGTTGTCAGGGCCTGGGGGAGAGAAATGGGAAGTGACTACTTAGTGTGTACAGCGTTTCCTTTTTCAATGATTAAATAGTTTTAGAACCACTTAGTGGTGATGGTTGTACAACACTGTGAATGTACTAAATGCCACTGTACACTTTAAAATGGTTAAAATGGTAAATGCTATGCATTTTATCATAATTTTTACAAAATCATGCAGAAAAAATAACTAAGTGAGTCAAAGAAGGAGAGGCAATACATTTTCTACTTCAGAAGTACATTTAATCAGAAATGTATTTAAATTATCTTTTCCAATATCACTATTGATTTCATGCAATAACAATGCCAAATCCAATTTAATAAGCATGTATAATTAGGACAGTCATAGGCAGTCATACCTAAACAGGAATGTTGAAATTAGCAAAATATGGTCCTTGCCTTCTAGTACCTTTCAATTTTATATGGAATGAAATAGCTATAAAAAATGTCTAATATGAGACAGAATGTCAAAAACATATATGTACTATAGAGGTGAATATAGTGCTAAGGAAGTGAATAGGATAATCAGATTAATTATTAGAGAAATCATCAAGGATGCAATAGCTTTGTACTTGATCTTCAAAAATGGGTATGATTTTGCCAATCACATGAGACTTTAAGACTCAGTCTAGGTGAAGAGAATAAGATGAGAAAAAGTACAGAACCAATAAATGAAAATAGTTATGGGAATATGGAGTAGCTACACTGGGCTAAAGGGCATAGTTGAGTAGGCCAAACAATAGGAAGTATCAATGACTTAAGGGATAAAACTGAAGACAGTGAGAGTTTGCAGATGACTTAGAAGTAATAGATTCCAACTTTCCTCCTTCAAAATGGATCTTTCTTATAGCATCTGATGAGTGGCCATTTAGCTGCTTTTAGAATTTCTCTGACTCTGACATCAGCACCTTCAGAGCCTGAACTGTTATTAGATGACTGAAGTGTTTAGAGTTCTTGTATTTGTCAAAAATCTACCAGGGCTGGTGTGGATCAGTGGTTGAGTATAGACCTATGAACCAGGAGGTCATCGTTCTATTCCCAGTCAGGGCACATGCCTGAGTTTCAAGTGATCCTCAGTGTGGGACATGCAGGAGGCAACTGATCAATAATTTTCTCTCATCATTGATGTTTCTCTCTCTATTTTTGTCTCCCTTTCTCTCTGAAATCAATAAAAAAATCTGCCTCCTCAGAATTACTATCTATTTATTTTAGTTCTACCTCATGAAACCATACAAAATAAATGAATTTTTTAATATCAACTCTCCTAGTATTTGAATCAGTAAATATATTCTCCTTTTCTCTTTTCTAATTTAGATATTCCTGGGCCCTTGCATTGTTTCTCATTTGAACTGCTTTTTAAGATTTCGGCAATTCTAGTAAATCTGTTCTCTGTAAATTCCTGTGTTTCTATTTCATTGTGGCAATCAGTATTGAATTCATTTCTCTAGTTTTGGTCTGAGTAGCATCTCTTCTGCTTATAATACAGCCTGAGGTTCTATTCAAATTTCTGATAGGCACATCACCTAATTGACATATATTAAGCTTAGAGCCAGCGAAAACCTGCTTTAAACTTGTTTTTCTTTTGTAAGTGCAAATATTAAGCCACTTCTCCCAATTTAGTACTCAGTGTTATACTTCTAAATTTATTATTTAAAAATTTTATTGTGTTGGTTTTTGCCTATACTTATATACTTTGAGAACTGTTAGGATCTGATTCTGTTATTTGGTATATTGGCTACCGCAATATCTTCTTGCCATTCATTAATTTGGTAAGCATCCCTTTGATGTTGATATTCAGGACATTAATATAATGTTTGAGAAATTGCAGATCATGTAATTTAAACAAGCCACTATAATTTTCCTTCCAGGTAGACTTTGAATTAGTAATTAATCAGTCATCTCTGGAAATGATCGTTGAACTAATTAAGAATCCAGCCATTGTAGTGACTTCTAACAAATAGAATGTACATTATTTTTCCACTTAAAAAAAGCATGTGGCCACCTTCTTGTGGTCTCTTGGATTGTTCAACCAGGGTAGAGGGGTGAATGTTAGCTGCCATGTCATAAAGACTGTATTAGGTGTGCACTGGAGCACACCCACACCTTTCCCTTTCACCTTTTTTCCCCCCACAGGCCTGCATCTCCTAAACTCCACAGGTCCTCATTGCAATCATGGGAGCAATGAGCAGTGTCATCTCACCCAGGGCTAACCCCCTGAACCTGTCTCCAAAGTCCCCTTTTCTCTGTCTTTCTAGAGAACCAAAGCACCCCGGCCTAGGCTCTCCTGTTGCTTTTATCCTAAGCTCTTCCTGTGTCAGCGGCCCCAGCCTTAACAAATGTACTCTCAAAATCACCTGGACAGGGGTGAAACCTTCTGTGCATGAAGACAAGAACCCACACACTACCGACTGCCCTCGGCATACTCACTAAGAGACAGGTCCCCTTTCCAGGAACATAGGTGCTCCTTGGCTTGTGGCTATATCACTCCAATCTTTGTACCTGTGGTCACATCGCTTCCTCCTCTTCTGTTTCTCAAATAAGAGGCCATGTAGAGTTATTAATTGACCTAATTTCAATATTGTGAGTCTCTGGGAAAAGGGAAGCCTGAGAGAGGGAGATAAAAGAAGAAGGAGAAGGAGGAGGAGGAGGAGAAGAAGAAGGGGAGCCCTGGCTGATTTTGCTCAGTGGTTAGAGCACTGGCTTGCAGACCAAAGGGTCTCCAGTTCAATTGCCAGTCAAGGGCACGCACCTGGGTTGCAAGTTCCCCAGCCCCGGTAGGGGCTCTTGCGGGAGGCAACCAATCCATGTGTCTAACATTGATGTTTCTCTCTCTCTCTCCCCCCTCCTCCTTCCTCCATTCCACTCTCTCTAGAAATCAATGGGGGATAGGGGGCGGGGCGAGAAGAAGAAGAAAAAAACTATGTTAGTGTTCCATTTTTATGTAACAAATGACTACAAATTTAGTTGCTTAACCCAGAATCCATTTATTAACTCATTGTTCTGTAAGTCAGGATTCCAAAACAGCACGGCTAGGTTCTTCTCAGGTATTTTTGAGCAAGAACACCATATGTGAGAATATGCTTGCAAAAGTTTACTTGAGCAAAAGGAATCCATAGAGAAAAATAAAAGCTGGGAGAGTGTTTGGGTTGATATCCAACAGCCCAGGATGGAAATAATGATGGCTCCGAAATTGCTGAGGTGACATTAGGATTAGATGGAGAGTTTGGAAGGGAAAAAAAAATCACTGAGGAAATAGAATACTGGATTTGGCAGGTTGAATTATTGTTGAGCATTGGAAAGTTTTTTAATGGGGAATTATCCAATGGTTTAATTGCTCAAGTTGTGTGAGGATGACATCCTATGGGAGGATATAAAAAAAAGAACTGAAAGATTATTAGGAGATAATTAAATTTACAAATGTAGGAAATATAAAGTTATATATAGAGAGATGGATATGGAGCATTTTAAAAAGTAGGAGAGTGAGAAGAGTTAAGTGGAAGACAAGAGTTTCAAGAAGGAAGGAGCTAAATAATATTATTTTATGCCCTTTCTTAAGATTAGAGAGCATGGTGACCAAGAAGTTAAATTACAATGACTTTAAAAGTGTATTGTAAGAAAGAAAAGGAGGTAGCCAGCATATTTCTAAGTGCAGCAATCTAGGGAAGCTGACAATATAGATAAAATATGTTTCTCTTAAAGGTGAGGAGAACAACCTGGTCTCTAAAAACTATTCCAATTCTAATGTTCTTTCTCTTTGGAGCTAAAGAACACTGGGAGGTTTCAAATAATGATTAGTTAAATATTTCTCTCAGTGGAGGCTGTTCAGTTAATTCATTACCAAAAATAACAATTCTGCATCTGAAGTGCTTCCTGAATTAAAAAAAAAAAAAAGAACAAAATGAAACTCTGAACTCATAATTTGGGTATTAGTCACTGATTCAAGCCATCTTGAAGCTGTCCTTGCATCTGAGATACCTGATATCCATCCATTGTGATACCTGACACCCATTCATCCCAGTCACCACCATCCATCAACCAAACTGCCCTGGACCAAGCAAGATCCCGGAAACCTTGGGAAAGAAGAAACTACATGATCCAAAACCTTAAACAAAATTATAATATTGAGACATAGTGGGCACCTAGAAGAACCATAAAGAATGGGTTTAAATAAGTACTTGCTGAAGCTTTATGCTGGAGAAACCAAGATGGCGGCATAGGTAAACACCTAAACTGCTGCCTCGCACAATTTCAAAACTACAACTAAAAGACAAAACGGACATCATCCAGAACCACAGGAAGGCTGGCTGAGTGGAAATTCTACAACTAGAAGGAAAGAGAAAAGCACACTGAGACTCAGAGGAACTGCAGAAGGCAGAGGTACGGAGGTGCGCGCACTGAGAGGGCTGGCAACTGAGTACCCGGCTGGCTTTCTCAATCGGGAGGAAGACAAAAGTTCCCTACTGCTCTGAACTCCAGTTCCGGGTGATACTCTGGGGACCCAGACTCATTCAGGGAGAGTCTGGACTGTCTGGCAGTGGGCAAAACTCAAGGGTGGCTCTCTCTCAGACATGCTTGCAGCAATTACCATGGGACACTGAGACCCAGGGGTCTCTTAGGGCAGGGCTGACAGGAAGCCATCGCTGTCTGTTCCACCCTAAGACTCTGCCCCATCCAAGCTGAGCACAGAGGCTTTTGCAAGTCTTGTCTCATAAGGGTGTCTCCAGCACAGAAGTTCTCCCAGCGTAGACACAGCTGATCCTCACAGCCAATTGGCCTGGAGGTCAATTCCTCCCAGCGATACCAACAACAATCAAGGCTTAACTACAATAAGACTGTGCACACAGCCTACAAAGGGGTGCACCAAGAGTGTCCACCTCAGGTAACTGGGGAGGCTGAGCCACTGAGCCCTATAGGACACCTAGCACAAAAAGCCACTCTATCAACTCTGGGAGGCAGCCAAAATGCGGAGACAAAGAAACAGGTCACAAATGAAAGAAATGGAGAAAAGCAAATGGCTGAATATAGAGTTCAAAACCACAGTTATAAGGTTTTTCAAGAATTTTCTAGAAAAGGCCGATAAATTTAGTGAGACCCTTGAGGATATGAAGAAGGACCAACTAGAAATTAAGCATACACTGACTGAAATAAAAAAATAATATACAGATATCCAACAGCAGACTAGAGGATCCCAAGAATCAAGTCAAAGATTTGAAATACAGAGAAGCAAAAAACACCCAACCAGAAAAGCAAAAAGAAAAAAGAATCCAAAAATTTGAAGATAGTGTAAGGAGCCCCTGGGAAAACTTCAAGCATACCCACATCCGAATTATGGGGGTGCCAGAAGAAGAGAGAGAGCAAGATATTGAAAACCTATTTGAAGAAATAGTGACCGAAAACTTCCCCTTCTTGGTGAAAGAAATAGACTTACAAGTCCAGGAAGCACAGAGAACCCCAAACAAAAGGAATCCAAAGAGGACCACACCAAGACACATCATAATTAAAATGCCAAGAGCAAAAGACAAAGAGAGAATATTAAAAGCAGCAAGAGAAAAACAGTTAGTTACCTACAAGGGAGCACCCATACTATTGTCAGCTGATTTCTCAACAGAAACTGTGCAGGCCAGAAGGGAGTGGCAAGAGATATTCAATGTGATGAATATCAAGAACCTACAACCAAGATTACTCTACCCCACAAAGCTATCATTCAGAATTGAATGTCAGATAAAGAGCTTCACAGATAAGAAAAAGCTAAAGGAGTTCATCACCACCAAACCAGTATTATATGAAATGCTGAAAGGTATTCTTTAAGAAGAGGAAGAAGAAGAAAAAGATAAAAATAAATTATGAACAACAAATACATATCTATCAACAAGTGAATCTAAAATACAAGTGAATAAAAAAATCTGATGAACAGAATAAACTGGTGAATATAATAGAATCAGGGGCATAGAAAGGGAGTGGACTGACAATTCTCAGGAGGAAAGGGGTGTGGGGGTGTGGGGGTGTGGGAAGAGACTGGACAAAAATTGTACACCTATGGATGAGGACAGTGGGGGGGGTAAGGGCAGAGGGTGGGGTGGGAACTGGATGGAGGGGCGCTATGGGGGGGAAAAAGAGGAACAATTGTAATAATCTTAACAATAAAGATTTATTAAAAAAAATAAATAAGCACTTGCCATGTTTCTCTCTCTTTTTTTCTTACATGTATTGACCAATATAACTGAAATAAATGTGTTTTGTTTTGTTTTATTTTTGGTTATTCATAAACATACATGTCATTGCCAACCTCATTCTTTTTTAAAAAAATGTTTTATTGATTTCAGAGAGGAAGGAAGAGAAAGAGAGAGAGAGAAACATCAAAGATGAGAGAGAATCACTGATTTGCTGCTTCCTGCACGTCCCCCACTGGATACCAAGCCCACAACCCAGGCATGTGTCCTGACTGGGAATTGAACCATGACCTCCTGGTTCATAGGTTGAAGCTCAACCACTGAGCCACTGCAGCTGGGCACCTCATTCTTCTCATTACCTGCTAACCTTTTCAAATTACCTAAGAAAAATCAAACTCTCAACTTCTTTTTCTTTCTCTTTGCCCGTTTCCCCATTTCTCTATTTTTCAGTTTGCTCAAAAACCAGCCTTAATCAATTCTGATTAAAATAAGAGAACAATAATCAAACACCTCTATTAAGAAAATAATATTTATATACTTTGAGGTTAAATTAGGTGTTGTGAAGAACTAATACCATTAACTTCTAAAGTCCATTAAAACTAGGAACTACTCCTTTGAAAACATTCACACAATTTTTAAATGCATTATCACAGTCCCTTAGAACATGTTTCCCCTCCTTCAGCAGAATATTCTGATTGTATGTGTGTGTTTGTGTGTGTGTGTGTGTGTGTGTGTGTGTGTGTGTGTCTAATTGCTGACATTGCAGAAGTTTGATTTTCTGCTATTTTTCATTGCTAATGTCTAATTATTCAGATATGTTATGAGAAAAATAGGAGTCTATATAGGAGTCCAGAAATTCAGCCACTTTATTTAGTCTTGTTTCTTGAAGAAAATGCATTCAACATTCCTAACAGGTGATTTCCAAGTTCAGGCACCAACCACTTGAAAGTTGAAGACTACTTGTACATATGTAACCCAAATATGACTATCATTTATTAAGTTAACCAATCTGAATTTCCTGCTATTATCCTCTTCAACTTATTTTGTTGAATATTATCACCATAATCCCTTTATTCTGTATCTAAGAAAGTGGCAACACAGCATGGTCATAATGATGCACTCGGAGCCGGACAGAACTGCATTCCAATCGTGATTCAATGACTTGCATGCTATATGGCACCAAGGAAATTATTTAACTTCTTGTAACCTTCGTTATCCATTCCGTAAAATAGGAATAATGTAATTGCATATCTCTTAGAGTTATGGTGAGGATTAAATATGATCATATATGATAAGTTTCTTTCCCATAGTAGGTGATCAATAAATATCATTTGTAGACAGTAGAATGGTGATCTTTTTTTTTTTTTACAAATCATGTACCCACATCATTAAGATATTTTCATCATATAGCTTTCATTGATTTATTTATAAATTATATACACGTTCCTTTTAGGCTAGAATAATATGAGTGTAAAACATACGTAAAAGTAAAATTTTTAAAAAATGTGACAAATAAACTCAACTTAAAAATAAATAATATAAATTATAAATAGGATTTTTTGCATTTTAAATTCTTCAAACAATTCTAAACTCCAATGTAACTCAGAATTTTAAAAAATGAGTTATAAAATTCTGTTTCCAAGTATTTTTGTGTGAAGAAATAAAACTGTTGATGGATGACTCACATCATTTTCACACAAAATTACACAGTGATATAAACATTTCTAAACAACCATTTTCAGAAGACTGTTTCTATAGTACTCAAAAACAAAACAAAACAAAACAAAACAAAAAAACTCCACACTTTCTTATTGCTAAAACATCACCTTTACCTTATGGGATATATTCATTTTTTTTGTTTTGTTTTAATATCTGTAGGAGGCTTAATTACTGACAGGCACTGATCACAGAAAAGATCAGCAAATTTGGAACACTTTTTCCATAGAATCTATACTAATAAAAGGGTAATATACTAATTAGACCGAGGGGGAGGGGGGTGGGCCTTGGGGGTGAGCAGGCCGGCAGGCAGGGGCAGTTGGGGGCGAGAAGGCCGGCATGCAGAGTAGTTAGGGGTGATCAGGCAGGCAGGCAGGTGAGCGGTTAGGAGCCAGCCATCCCGGATTGCGATTGGGCCTAAACCAGCAGTCGGACATCCCCCGAGGGGTCCCAGATTGGAGAGGGTGCAGGCCGGGCTGAGGGACACCCCCCCATGCATGAATTTTGTGCACAGGACCACTAGTCTATATATATATAGAAAGCTAAGTGACCGACTGTCCGAACGTCTGATGGGCCGGTACATATGACACACACTGGCAACTTAAAAATAAATGTTGACCTTGCACATGCGGGATACATATAAAGCAATCGCATGTGTGTGTTTCGATCTGTCATTGTCAATCGTGAATTTGGTTGTTTTTGTTGACATTCTGAAGCTGAAAGCAGCAGTGTCGACAGAATATGCCTGAAGACCAACTATATGTGATCAGCCATAGTACAAATGAGTTTAAAGTACTGTAGTGTTTGGGGATGTTTCAGACAGTTGTCTCTTAAAACAAATATGAGATCAGAGGATTCTGCTTATAGCGAATGGTTAGTAAAACTTGGAGATGGCAAACTTGATAGCAGTTTTCATTTAGGAATGGATATTATTGAAATCCCCCATGAAATGATTTGTAATGGATCTATTATTGAAGCTACCTTTGGAAATGGTATATCTACAGATAATTTTAAAATATATCTAACTGTGTGATTCTTTGTCCCATTAATATTCATAAATATTAATGTTCATAAATTAAATGAAGAAATTTTGGATATACTCGATGGAGATTTTCACACCTACTTGAGTGATAATTCCATCGATTCAATGGATGATACCGAAAAGGAAAATTTTCCCATCGAATTTCTTTTTTAAAAATATATTTTTATTGATTTCAAAGAGGAAGGGCGAGGGAATGAGAGATAGAAACATCAATGATGAGAGAGAATCACTTATCGGCTGCCTCCTGCACGCCCCCTACTGGGGATTAAGCCCACAACCCAGGCATGTGCCCTTGACAGGAATCGAACCTGGGACCCTTCAGTCCTCAGGCTGACGCTCTATCCACTGAGCCAAACCAGCAAGGGCTCCCATCGAATTTCTTAATAGTATTACTCCATCAGGAATGTGGTGTCATAATTTAAAATTGAAAGAAGGTTCAATCATCATGCTTCTGAGAAATCTTAATAGTAAATGGGGTCTTTGTAATGGTACTAGATTTATTATCAAAAGATAGCAACCTAACATAATCAAAACTGAAGTATTAACAGGCTCTGTGGAAGGAGAGGTTTTTCTGATTCCAAGCATTGATTTGTCCCCGTCTGACACTGGCCTCCCATTTAAATTAATTTGAAGACAGTTTCCCATTTTGCCAGCATTTGTGATGACTATTAATAAATCACAAGGACAAACTCTAGACGGAGTAGGAATATTCCTACCTGAACCCATTTTCGAACATGGTCAGTTATATGTTGCTTTCTCTCACGTTCAAAGAGCGTGTGACCTTAAAGTTAAAGTTGTAAATACTTCATCACAAGGTAAAATAGTCAAGCACTCTGAAAGTGTTTTTACTCTTTTTGTATGGTATACAGAAAGATATTAGAATAAGTTTAATCAATTTATCAGTCATTGTTTGTATCAATGTTGTTTTTATATCATGTTATTGTTGATTTATTAATCAATTTATTTATTATTTTCATATACATTTTACTAATTTTCTTTCATCTCTGACACTTCTATTATAAAGAAAGGGTGAATAGCGATATTAAAATATTTCTTCTAATTAATTTCCTTTCAATGTGCACAAATCTGTGCACTGGGCCACTAGTAAAATGATATATCTTTAAGTTTGACAAGAGTTTAAAATGTTTTGCCATGAGATAACCAGCAAACCTCTCTGCAATGCAAACTGTTATCACTGGCATTGCTCATCTCATGAGCACACAATTATTTAACAGAGATTTATGTGGTGCTTACCATTTGTCAGGGACAGTTTTTAGCACTTTACAAATATTAACTCAGTTAATTTCATAACAACATTATAAATTAAGCTTCATTCTCCTTTTACAGATGAGATAAAGAAGGCAGAGACAAGTTAATAAAACACTTGTTCAAAGTCAGGCAGGATTTGAATCGAGCTATTTTGACTTTAGAAGCTCTGCTTTTAACAATTAGATTCTGAGGCCTACAATTCTACTAATGAAGATAAAATAACCTTTTATTACACTTAACACATGTAAACTACAATTTAACTGAAGTATGCTAGAAGCGGAGATTGGGTGAGGTTGCCAATACCAATCCTTTGGTATCAGGAACTCTCCACTTCCTTCTGGAGACCTCTTTCATTATATATTCATGTGAGCATCTAACATATGAAAGATATTAGTAACCTTTATATACATAAAAACAGATTTTTAAAATATTTTCAATATAGATTATTGTATAGTCCTCAGAGGTAGGTGCACGTCTCTTTGGAAATTACTGCTGTAGAATCTGAATGTATATGGAGGAGGAGCTAAAAATATTTGCTTGTGTCTACTGCCCAAGTTAGAAGTTCTGCTGTGTATAAGATGTGTTTCCTCTGGACATGTGGATATACTTATTTTTTTTATTGAAATCATGTCAGGCTAAAATCAATGGCATAGATGAGTTAGTACTATGTTTACAATATAATTTGAGCTCTATCATAAATGTGTCACAGAAAACTTTCCAAAGATTTTCATAAGGATAATGTGAAGCATTAAAATTAATTTATTGGTTTACTCTTCTCTACTTCTGGCATTGAAAGGATTTTCTGGTTGAAGATGTATACAAGTAGTCCATACTATTGAAATGACTGGAAGAAATTAACTCAGGACTCTTGAACAAATATTTCACTTATGTTTCAGATTGGATACTATTTTTTCATTTCTATTTCATAGAAATATTAAGAATTAGTGGCCCAGTGCATGGATTCATGCACATTTCAAGGAAATTTATTAGAAGAAAGATTTGTGCGGTAATTATGTTACTGCAAAAAATTACATGTCAAAATAGTATAAATAATATAGTATTATAAAATTGAGATACAAAATATTTTAATATCACTATTCACCCTTTCTCTATAACATAAATGTCAGAGATGAAAGAAAATTAGTAAAATGTATATGAAAATAATATATAAATTGATTAGTAAATCAATAATAACAACATGATATATGAACAACAAAGACATGATATAAAAGTAACAAAGACAAGATAGAAAAACAACATTGATAAAAACAATGATTGATAAATTGATTCATAAATAAACAACAACAATATATAACAACAACAAAGACATGATATAAAAACAACAAAAATATGATATAAAAACAACATTGATAAATTGATTAAACTTATTCTAATATCTCCCTGTATACCACATTAAGAGTAAAAACACAGATACCAATGGACTGTAGTTCTAATTTAGGAAGTCAAATGTTATATGCAGATTTTTCAAAGGGGGTTGATGTCCTTAATTATCCCCACCATTGTTCGAGGATCATCTGTATTTAAAGATTAATGCAGGCACATGAATGAGAATTCTTAAGATGCAACCAAAATATGTATTAATCTCAGATGTTAGGTGTGATTAGCAATATACTACAAAGTATGAAAGGAATACTGTAGTATTTTGTTCCACATATTAATGGTGCTAAAACTAAATTCTCTATCAGTCTTACTTCAAATTATTCTTACATAACTAGAGACAGATTTCTTTCTCTGAAATACTTTCCTCCATTTAAGTCATGCATATCAGAAAATCATTCTGCAGATTGATTATACAGGTTGTTGTTCAAAAATCCAAGTTGAAACTTTCAAGACATGAGTAAAAAGAAAGGAATAAGCAAATCCTACAGGAAGTTTTCTGAATCAACACCTGCAGAAGACCTCCAAATAGGTGTGCTAAGTGTGTGAGCAGACAATATTGCTAGGTATTGCTAATTCAAATTCATTATTATTTTAAGTTGCATCTATCAAATAAGAAATCATTATTGAGCCATGCTTTTGCATAGGCACTGTGTTTGAGTGTAGCTAGAAGCTAAGATAATGAGGTAAGAGCTTACATTTCATGACACCAGGGACATAAGTTCAACAAACCCATGGTTATACTCAAAATGTTACTAGTAAACGTAATATCTTTTAGTCATAAATGTAGACTGCTGCCTGTCTTCCAACCATGGTACTGTAAAGATGTAACATAAATAAAGGTTTTGAATTAAAATTCTTAACTATTTTGCATTAATAAAATGACCCACTTTATGAAGATGTAGGGAAGCAGAATTTACCACCCCCAAATATCTCACTTTGGCATAAGGATTATTTTAAGCTGGTTAATTTTTAAGAAACAGCAGACATAGGAAAAACTCTCGAAACCAAATAGAAGTTACCCTCTGTAAAGGGCATTTACATTCATGATGGAAACCTCTGTTTATAAGGGGTCTCCCTGGCTGTGTGCAGAGCCAGCACAGCGAAGGGTGAACCTGAGGAGGGGTGGTGAAGGATTGAAGAAAAGACAGACAAGAGAATACAGCTGGGGCTTGGTAGATGTCCCGTGCCTGGATGAGGACACAAAAGACCCAGCCTGCAAGCTGATGCTTTATTTTATTGTCTGATTAAAACAAGGGTAGATTAACATGTATACAAATGTTCTTGTTTTGGCAACACTTGCGTGCATGCACCTCCCACAGCCCATTAGCTACTTAGGAAGGAATTAGGGAGGGCTACAAGATCAGGCTTAGTTATGCTAGGAGAGCTCTGCCTTCCAGGCTGGAACTTGTTTGTGGCCCTGCCACAGGTCAGCCCGAGGCTTGAACCTAGAGCCACTCCCTATAGGCTGTACCAGGAAGAATAGGATATCTAAATCTCTAGAAACTGTTATCAGCTGAGAAGGCATGAACTGAAATCTGCATGACAACCTTACCTTTGTTCACTGTGCTGTTCCTGGTAATCTCCCGTAACTGACTCCCCACTCCTAATATCTTTTGTCTTCAGTTGAAGGTGATTTTTAAGGTGATGGCTTCTTCCATATTGGTAAATTACTCAGTTTTGGTAAGTTACTGGTCTCTCCCAAGTGTGGATGAAAAAGGGGCACTGTAATAATTCTAACTGAAAATAACCTCACAGGGTGATCTGATCATTAATTCCTAACTGGGCAGGTCATGGTGGGTAGCCATTCCCAGGCCTATACAAGGTTTATCTTCACCTTAAGCAAGGCCTGTCCATTGTTTTTGTACATCTAGGTTACACGCCTTTGAAGGCCTTTTTCAGACCTCTCAGAGGTGTCACCACTTCAGAAGAGCCCACAACCTTGGTAACTATCCTGTAATCCACTGTAATCCAACAACAGTGATTTCCCTGGCTTCCTTTCTCCCAACTTTATGTAATCTTCCCTTCTTCCCCCCCTTAATTCCAAATATACAGGGTGGGGCAAAAGTAGGTTTCCATGTTTGCATGGAAAATAATACACTAATTAATAAATAATAATACCAGAAAAAACTACTCACAACTGTAAGCCTACTTTTGCCCCACCCTGCATAAAAGAAACTGCAAAACTGTTATTCTCTGGAGCATTTGAGATCTTACTTCCTAGTACGTCATCAGTTTGGCTAAATAAACTCAAATTTTTATAAAAATTCTCTACAGGTTTGGACACTCTTACATTGACAAATGTATACAGGAGGTAAACATGTTATTAAATTTTGTTTTTCTCCTGTTAATCTGTCTCATATCAATTTGCTTATTAGACCAGCTAGAAGTTACTTAGAAGGGTAAGAAAAACTTTTCCTCCTGGCCAAAGGTAAGGAAGTTGTCATACTAAATGACATACCTGAGTTATACAGACAATTGAGGATAACTTAGTTTTATAAATTGAAATGTGTAGGCTTCCAGATATAAGTATCAATGTCTTTGAAAAATAGGACTGTCGTTTCATTTCTGGAATCAAAGAGCAAGACACAGGAATTGCTCCTGTCTTGGAGAGACACCTCCCGCAGAGTGGTGATAAACCCAGGTAGGCGCCCCAGAAAATAGATTAGCTGCCCCCCAACACTTGGTGTCTGTGTTCCCTAAAAATGTGGACACCAGCTGCAGGTTGGACAACGACTCTCCCAAGTACCTACTCGTATAAAAACGTATACCTTTATTAAACTTAAACTTTATTCCTTCACCTTCCCTTGCCTGGAATAATAGTGTGGTTAATCTGTCATTTGTTTGGAGTATGCTATTTCTTCCTTTTGCTTATTAAGAGATATTATCCTGTATGCTATTGAATTTATTATAATTCCCACATTAAGCTTGTGCTAAATAAATTGCTGGCAAAGACAACTCAGTTTCTGAGAATAACTTTTGCTGCCTCAAAACAAAATGTATTGAATATAATCAGCTTCTTGGATGGCTAAACCTATCTGTGGGAGAGGGAGAATTTGTGGGGAGGGGAGTGTATAAACAAATTGGGAAGAGCCTAGAGAATAGTACAACTTCATATGGTGACCAAAGCTCTGGGCATTTTCCTACCTCCCTGTTCTTTTGTGAGGGGCCCCATCTCATCCCACTTAGCAAATTATCACCCTCTAGGTCTTTCCCCTTTGAGTCCTCTCAGTGGGGTTGGTGGGGTTCAGAAGGCTGTTTCCTCTTTGGAGCCCAACACTTACTGGCTGCTTTTCTGGGAAGAGGTGGTGAGGCAGTGCAGGGGCTCACCACCTCCTCCCCAACACTGTCTCTAAGTACTCCTGTTACAGAAAACCGGAGAAGAACCAAGGATACTTAGAGAGATGGAGTTACATTTATTACGCGCGGGACCAGAGGAAAATGTCTCTCAAGTTCTGGGCCCCAACATGGAGGAATTTTCCCTATTTATATATTTTTACCTTCTTTGTCTCCCCAATATGGGGTGTTTCCGGCCTCCTTTGCAAGTTCTTAAAGAGCCCCTATGTGCTGGGGCCTTGAGACCTCAACCAAAGGCCTGGCCTGGTGCCAGCACTGATAATTTCATCCGGGGAAGGTTTAAGGGCCTCTCTGAAGTGGGAGTAGTCTTATTTTCCTTATTATTTAAGCAAGCAAGCAAGCATTTACAGAAGCCAAATAGCAGGGTTAAAATTTCAAACAGCAGTTTTTATATAAGATGGATGCTTCACTACTTGATGCTGGTGGTCAGAGACCAAGCACTCCATGAAGAGGCAGTGGTTAGTAGGGAATTTGGGGGTGGGTGAGGGAGGGTAGGAGTACTAGGGTGGTGCTTAGAAGGTTATCTTGCCAGGAGGCAAGCTCTGTTTGGGACACGGAGAGCAACTTTGGTGCATAAGAAGTTGATTCCCTTTAAGAAGAAAATGGGTAGGGGATTGGCTACGGTCCCTTGAATGGGAGGGACCACAGGGAGTGTGACCTCACTCATTCAGTTTCCTACTTACTCCAGGTGGAATGTAATTCAAAACTGAACCCCACCCAGACTTTTTTCCTCAAGGTCAGTAACCCTACTCCATGTCCAATCTGACTCTTGGCCCTGTCCAGAGCAGTATATACTGAATCCTAGATTCAGTGTTTAGGCCTCCAGGGTCCTTCCTGGAGCAAGTGGGTTGAGTGAAGTAAAACAAACAAACTAAAAGACAAAAACCCATTCCAAATTATTAACTGCCTAAAGTGGGGAAGCAGGGAAGAGAGATCTTTTCTTATCTCCTGGCTAGCTCACTTTATTCATGTGTGTATCACTTTTTCTGGGGGCTCTCTCCCAAATAGATGGCCAACTCCGGAGGTCAGCCCCAGCTGACTTAGGTGAGTATCCCCAGCCATCTGGGGAATGGGATATTAGTGTCACTGAACTATATATACCCTTTGCCACACATCCCATCCCCAAACTGCCATGGCCTTGGGCTCCCGCTCAGCTCATAACCTCATATCACTGTCTCCCACTTTTCATCTTACTTCCTCAGCCAGGCAAGCTGACCGAGGCCTTCAAGTACTTCCTGCAAGGCATGGGCTACAGTGAGTATGGGGGTCTGAGGCTATCATGAGGACAAGGGATTGCTGCAAGGATGAGGGATGGCCATTGAGGGGAGGAACCATTTAGGCTGATTCCTGGACTTACCACCACCTGCCAAATCAAGCTCATTGACCCCTGGCCCCATTTGTAACTCTCACACCCTGCTCTGAGTTGCCAGCCCCTCTTCCCCTCCTCCTCTCTGACTGCCTGCTTATCCTTCTGTCTCCACAGTGGCCTCATCTTGCATGACTCGCCTGTCCCGATCTCGCACAGCTTCCCTGACCAGTGTGGCATCCATTGATGGCAGACGGTCCCGCGCTCAAACCTTGTCCCAGAGCAGCGAGTCTGGGACTCTCCCTTCAGGGCCCCCAGGGCACACCATGGAGGTCTCCTGTTGAATGGCCCTTATTGCCCTGGTGTGGGAACCAGCCTCAACTCCCTCAGCACTAACCTGGGAGGTGTGTAGAACACTGGGCCAGAGTGAGCAAGGGAAGATGGGCAGATAATGTGGGGAGATGACCTTGATCTTTGATCACTACCCTAACCTTGCCCTCTAACCTGTGATACCCCTCAGCTCCTGGGAGAGCTGTCTCATTATCTGTTAGGGACCCACACCCCTAAATGACCCTTCTCTCTCATTCTGTTGTTAAGGTGGAGAGGGCATGCATCCCCTCTCCCTAATCTAGGTGTCCATGGATGAAGGAAAAGTGGTCATTGTAGATGTCCATGGTGCCTGCCCCAGACTCTCCCTACTCATCACATTGTAAGGGTAAGGGACTTGGTGCTGGGTCTCCATTCACCAAAGTGGATATGGCTTCTCATTAACCCTTCAGATCTCTGAAGGCTATGGGCCTAAATGAATGTGTCAGGGAGGCTTGCTGGTGGGTTAGTGGTCCTCAGGATGTGATAGAAACATCCGGTGTGTGAATGGAAGTTTGACTGGGAGGTGATAGACAATGAACAAATTTGAGGGAAGGATTGGAGCTGGGCAGTGGGAAGGAACCTGGGGCCATTGGCTCCACTAACTTTGGTAGCTGTCTAGACAGTGTGTGTCTAGAGTGGGATGGGGAGGGGAAGAGGGCCAAGAGGGGGCAGGGTTGCTTGGGGCTTGGCATAGGGGTGGGAAGGGCTACCTTGGGGCTCTGACCATAGTGTGTTATGTGTGGAGGGTGCTCTCCTGTCTCCCACAACTTCTGCTGTAACAATAAACTGAGGACCATTTTTATTCTGTCTCAGTATGTCTGAATCATGCCCCTTTCCTACCACATCCCTGCCCAACTCTCACATTCTCTTCTCCAAGTGGCATAAACCATGGGAAGGGGCTTGCATAGCATAGACACTTCACAAAATGTGACTTGTGTTTCCTCAGTGAAACAGACCTGATGACTAATTAATTGGCCCCTATTCAATAGAATGGTATTGTCCTTGATATTGATAGTAGCTTCACATTTTGGGAGAGGGGCTACTTAGACCTTAGAAGACTTCCTTATTAGTTATTGAGAAATGTCATTGGATTTCAGAGATGTCACCAACATCATCATCTTTTAAAAAAAAATGTTTCTATTGATTTCAGAGAGGGAGAGATAGAAACATCAAAGATGTGAAAGAATCATTGATCATCTGTCTTCTGCACACCCCCTATTGGGGATTCAAGCCCACAACCCAGGCATGTGCCCTGACGGAATCAAACCATGACCTCCTGGTTTATAGGTTGACATTCAATTAGGAGCCACACCAACAGGGCAACCAACATCATAATCTTAAAGAAGGAGGTATAGAAAACTGACTGGCATGCCCAAAGACATCTTGTAACCACCTTCCTGCAGGATCCTCCATGGGGTCACTTAGATTCCATTTTAGGTGGTTCAATATGAGCAGAGACCATGCCTCATGCAGTTTCTGGAGGGGTTATTGGATTGGTCAATTGATCCCAATCTGAAGACTCCAGGTGAGTCACAGCAACTAGGATTTCCTTTCAGGAATTCCTGCTCCCACATAAATCCAACTTTAGGCAGTTAATTAGACTATATCTGTGGTTCTTTGAGAACCTTCTCAACAAATATGAACAATAATCATCAAGAGAACTTCAGGTATTTTGTGACTGTTCTAGGCTGATCCTTGGGCTCTAGGGGCACAAGAAGTAAAAATGAGAAGGCACTTTATAGTATTATTGTCCAAGAACTGCAGATGGAATAATAGTACAAGGTCATTTGCCAGATTACTTTATAGAAACCCCATGGACAATTATACACTTTCCTCAGTGAAATAGACCTGATGACTAATGCAGCTTGATGTCTTGCACTGACACACTGACATGGAAGTGGGGCATGGAACATGCTCATGATGCTTGAGCATTTCATCACTCTCATAGCACTGAACTATTTTAAATGCAGTAGGCCAGGATCAGGAGGGACGAGGGTGTTTGGTGACCATGCACAGGGCAGGCAGCATGTGCTTAAATGTCACACTAAAGAAAGGAAACCGCATAATTGGAATTGCTGGCATAGCTAGCTCCTAGGTAAACAAAACATGAAGAAAAGACAAAGAGTTCCAACTAGCAATAGCTGCTGCTGTGCCTTATGAAAGGGAAGGTGGGTCTTCTCAGCACATTCAACTGCACAGCAAACACTTATGTTAACAGGGTAATCTTCGGAAAAAGAAAATCTCATTTCTGTGTATAATGTGAGTGGGTGTGTATGTACCTGCCATGGGGGTGGTATGTGAAATGGGTAATGACCATGTGTGTCTCTTGCCTATAGATTTCCCTGCATAAGAAGCCCAAGTTAGGTAGTGGGGAGAGGCTGTCTGCTGGGTGCAAGGGAGAGGGGTGTGCTGTCCTTGGCTGACCTCTCTACTTTGTTGGTCCTACACATTCCAGGTGAGCCCATGGGGACACAGTGCCCCCCTGTGGTCGTCATGGTTCCTCCTAACTTTCCCCAGTTCCCAGTTCCTTTCCTGAATCTCCCATGGTCTTCCAGAATCTACACAATAGTTACATAGTGTGGGCCTGATACCACGGGTGGTGGCTCCTGCCCATTCTCCAGATCAGAGCTCAGAGGCTCACAGGAAAGGTGTGGTGACTTCATAAAAGCTGAACCACAAACTCCTTACTTTTTGTTTCTGCTTCAGCCTTAGGACTCCTGTTTCTCTCTTTCTTTCAATCTCAAGGAATGTGTTTCCTTGACTCTAGGGACAGAAGTACAAGATAGCTAAGAGATGGCTCATTGGAAAGAATAAAACTGAAAATACAGTGATGAGAGCATTGCAATGTCCACTTGAAAACTGTGGAACTCATGAAGATATTTTAAAGGGTAATTCTCTAAAGGTACACAAACAGTGAAACTGTAGCAGAAGGAATAAATAATAAGTTTTGGAGCACTACTTGCCGAGCACCTGCAGGCTGGCACTATTTCTCTATCAAAGGCCTCAGCTCTTAATGGATGGCTCTTGAGTTTCTGGTAACTGCTCCTTCTTTTCCACCTAGGTAACAGCATTGCTATTACTCAGCCCCACGGTGGTCCATCATCACTTGTTGCTCTGTCCTAACCCTGGCCAAACCTTCTACACACTCTCTTTATTAAACTTGCCTGAATTATCCAATGTGTTCTCTGCTTTCTCCTGAGACCCTAACACATAAGACAGGAGGAACAGGTAAGGTAAAGATGAGGAAGGGAAGTTAAGAAGAGAATCTAAATATTGAGGATTTTCTTAGCATCACAGAAACATGGGTTTGAGCCTAGTTAGTTAGGTGATCAAGTTATTTAACTTCGGAGTGCACTTCCCTGGACTTACTATGGGGATATCTACCTGGCAGGGTTGGGAAGGTGAAATAATATGTGGAAGCAAAATCAGAGTGCCTGGCACATAGTGGATGCTCAATGTGGAAACTCTATTATCATGACAACATATTAGATCCTGTTCTGACTGTGTTACGTGTGAGTGCATTTAGCACTGAAGGGAAGCAGATTGGGATGGGCGTCAGGGAAATTATTTCTCGTCATTTTTTATTTAGTTTTGCCTTTAGCTTGGGTTCTCACTGATCCCTGGGTTCATGAGCTGGGCTGGTGAGGAGGTTTCTATTCTTAATTTGTGGGGAGGGGAATTGAAGGACAGAAGACAGAAATGAAATGAGATGAGAATGGAACTCAGGAGACCTTACCCATGTTAAGGCCACTTGAGCTTCTCCACTGAAAGTATTTGAAGGGGCAATTGGTGAGGGTGCCTGAGCTCACAGGCCACACCTCCTCTTTCCCTGTCTCTCCACCAAGTCTGAGACATTCCTCCATCTCGTGGGTCAGGGCTGTCCTGCTCCTCCTCAATTCCAGATAACCAGTTTTTGTATTTGTGCAGTTTTTAAGAGGAGAACAACATTGTAGGGGTTACTTGCCTGAAAGAAAAATGGTCCAGTGGAGTGGAGTCAGACGTATAGTGTCAGGGAGGGCAGGCAGTTGTGGCAGAACTAAGTAATCACTCTTGGCATTTATCCAGCTCCTTCTCCCTTTCCAATACACTGCTTCTTTTTTTTTTTATTAAAAAAATTTCAATTACAGTTGACATAGACTATTATATTAGATACAATATATGTACACATAATGATTAGACATTTATATAACTTACAAAGTGATTCCCCATAAATCTAGTACCCATCTGACACCATATATAGTTATTATGTTATTGATATTTCCTATGCTGTACTTCACATGCCCAAACACACTACTTAATCCCACAGCACAAGGCAGCTAGATGGAGACAGAAGCTCAAAGACAGCAAACGTGTCCCTGAGGCCACACAGGACTCAGTGTGAAAAACAGAAACGAGGTGGAAGTAGGCTCCATTGAGCCTGATCTGAAGAGTCTGTTGGATGCGTCGGTGGTTGGTAATCTATTATCAGGGAGTGGGGTAGGTGTGGTTAGTGTAGGAAAAAAATCTAGATGCCCAATGTTTATTTTTAAACCTCTTCTCCTCTAAATGTTAGGAACTCTGGCTCAGTATTTCAACACCAGTGGGTAAGGTGGGAGCGGGCTGTTGGAGTTTCAGCAATGAGTCCATGTCTGGGGGCCATGGCTGCATGTGACACAATGGCTAGAGGCTCTGATTCCAGAAGAGACTGCATCCAACACTCCCTCTCCCCTCTTCCTGCTTCACTAGGCAGCAGTTAGGTAACCCGGAGAAAGGAAGAATAGCATGCTTGAAGGGGGAGGGTAAAATGGACATTTATTACACACAGTAGCAAAAATGGAACAAGAGTCAAATCTGCAGTGATGGTCTTTATATCAATTCTCCAAAGTATAGGCACTCAACCTAAAATAAACGTCCCTTTCTCAGTCCTGGATGAGCAATGGGATCTCACGTAGGAGAGGCTGGGATCCAGTTCATGGGGATGATGCCTAGTGAATGCCACTTAGTCTCAGTGGAGAAATGTCTGAGGACCAAAGCCTTTTGGGAGGTGTCTCCTGGAGGTAGGGACATTATTCTAGATGGGTCCATCAGAAAAGTCAGGAATCTCTCAGGCCCACAAGGCAATTAAGGCCATGAACGCAAAACCAGCAGCTATACAGCTCCACTTGACCAGAGGGGCCTCAGGACCAGCTAGCTCTCTGGGCAGAATTTCTAGGAAGGTGACATACAAGAAGGTGCCAGCTGCCACACCCTCTAACACAGCCTGGGCTAAGCCTCTCCCTACTTGTGAGTCTCTTCCAGGCACAACCAGCCCCAGGGCTATGCCCAGGGGGGACATGAGAGCAAATGACATTATGCAGAACACAGCCCATCGTGACGCAGTGCCGATCTGCACCAGCCGTAGTCCTACACTAAACACTACAGGCCCCTTGTGAGCCAGGACAGCAAGAAAGAGCTGCACTGTACTTGCTACGGTTGTCTGCAGCCCCACAGCCAGACCTTCAAAGACTGAGTGAAAGGAGAGTGAGAGTAAGAGAATGAGGGCTCGAAAGGGCCTCCGCGAGGGTGAGGGCTCGTGGCTGTGGAGTCCACAAACATGAGCCTCACTCACTTCCTCCTCCTGCACTTTTGATCTTCCAATGGTTTCAGGACAGCACTGCAATGCCAGCGACTCCAAAAAGAAGACGAAGAAGAAGCCCAGGGAGATGATGAGCCCTCCATAGGGATAGTCCGTCTGGGAACAGAGAGAAGGGCTGTGGGACGGGAAAGGAAGGAAGTGCAGTGGATGGAGGTGTGGAGGTGGGATGGGAAACTGGAGAATGGGAAATGTGGGACTAGAACTTTAAAAAGGGTAGGTGGCCTGGCTGGTGTACCTCATTGGTTGAGCATCAACCCATGAACCATGGTTGAATTCCTGATCAGGGCACATGCCTGGGTTGTGGGCTCAATCCCCAGTAGAGGATATACCAGAGGTAGATGATCAATGATTCTCTCTCATCATTGATTTCTCTCTCTCTCTCTCTCTCTCTCTCTCTCTCTCTCTCTCTCTCTCTTTCTCTCTCTCTCTCTCTCTCTCTCTCTCTCTCTCTCTCTCTCCCTTTCCCTTTCTCTCTCTCAAATCAATAAAAACAAATTTAAAAAATGGGGGTGGGAGGGTGGGGTGGGGAGGGTAAAGGAACAAAGCCTGGAGGAGATATGGACATGCAACAAGATACCAGAGGGGCCAAGGTTGCAGGGTCAGTAGGGTTGAAATGTGGGAAAACGATGGGGAGCATGTCTAAGGGTCTAGGGAAAGAAGGAAAAAGTAAAGCCAGAGCTTTGTCTGGGGTTCCATAAACCCCAAAGGATGGGGTTGGCTCCTCCTCTCCCTACAGTGTCTGAGCTGAGGAGCAGAGGGATTCCTGGTACTCCTCAAAAGGACCTGGGTATGAGGAGTCTCTGGTTCTCCTCACTCTCCAGGTTGGGTGTGGGAGATACTTACATAATCTGAATTGGCATCTCCAGAAGAATTTCCCCCACTCTCTGTCCTGTTCTAGGGAGAAAAAAGCAGAAATTAGATGGGGGGTGGAGCAGCTCAGCTTCCTGTCCTGTCCCTTCAGCTCCACTGCTTTCCTCACAGTCTAATCTGACCTGTTGTCATCATTCCACACAACACAAGAGCTGACATTGTCTCTATCGTTCCACCCATGTCCTTGGCTCTATCACTTTCCCCCGTCTCCCCTTGGTTCTGCTCATCATCTGGCTTCTTAGCCCTACACTTTAGTTGCTCACCTTCATCGTGATCTTCTGGATCTCTAATTCAATATTCTCCAGGGATTCAACAGTCATATGCATGAACCCTGCTCCCAGGAAAACACCTGCAGAAATGCAGCTCAGGAGTCTGAGGCCCCGCTGGGGATGACCTAATGAAAAGCAGGAGTTACAACCAGTTGGCAATGAGGAGATGGACAAAGGTGACTAACGAGCAACAAGGAGCACTCAACATCCAAGCTTGGGGATGGCAAGAGAATCAGAGCAAGGTGTCAGGGTAGGGTGACAGGGTTGAAGTCAGGTTATGGGGGCAAAGCTACAGAAGGGCTATACCTCTGGTTGCCTCCATCTGGAACCATTTGAAGCAGATGGGAATAAGGCCACAGACCAGCGTGAGAACCAGCAGGGCAAATAGGCAGCCAATTTTTACTCCTAGCACTGGTTCCATCCTTGGGGTACAGGATAAGCAGAGACCTCAGAATGACAAATGGAGTTACAAGCTTTGGAGCAGGAGTGGTGCCTTAGGTGGTCAAAGCTGTAGTGTCCACTCCTGAGTTTCAGGAAGCTGCTGGATCCTCTTTGTGCTGCCTGTTTGAGCAGCCTTGCATAGCTGACTGGGGCCCAGCCCTCCCCCTACATGGAGGCCCCTCCCCTGGCTCACACCAAAACCAGAAACTCCAGACTCCCTGCCAGGCACAGCCCTGTGCTGTCTTCTCTTCAGTTCCATGACTAATCCAAGGACTGTGGACTTAGTTCATGCCTGGGGCTGGTCTAATCCAAAATGGCACAGTCTATGGTAGCTACTTCCCAGCTATTTTGTGTTGGGGACAATCTGGTCCTGGCTCACTCAGGACATTTGATCTAAGCCTTCCATACCCTCCCCACCCCAATGCAAGTCTTATAGGCTGCTATGCTGATACCTGAACCTTACCCTTTCAGAGGGGATTTGGGGCCACCTGGGGTCAAGAAGGCGGTGGGGCTAAGGAGTGGTGCTGCTGTCACTCTGGGAACTAGTGGATGAGGGGACTCCCCTTTCCTGTAACCCCAGAAAAATAGCTCCAGGTATGGAAATGTCTAGTGGGAGTTGAGATTTCTAGTATTACAACATTGAAACGGTTGTGGGAGAGGGACTGAGAGTTTTAATACACAGAAAGTTGCCCCTAGCTCTGAAACAGCAAGGCCTAGGGGAACACAGAAATGAACCAAGTAAATGAAGGACTCTGCCTGGGCATAGGGTTGTGGAAATGAATGACTCAGTCCCTGAAGGGATCGTTTCTTGAGGGGCATTCATGATGCAAACTCTGGGGGAGCTGATGAACCCTGAGAGAGATAAAAGGAAAGGAAGGAGGGAGAAAAAAGAGAGGCCAGGCAGCTGCTGGTCACCTGTCCAGGTGGCCCGTCTAACTACCCTGAGACCTGCTGAGCCAGTTCTCAATGCGCGTGGGGAGGCTTTCCCCACTCCCCCATTACTTCCCTGGGAAGTCCTGGTCTCTGGGAGAAGCAGCAGTATTCTTACAGGAGGGGCTGAGCTTGAGGTTTCTGTGGGAAGACAGGCATTGAATCTCTGAGGACTCACTTCGTTACAGGATAGGCCGTGATGACTGACCCTCTACACCTTTTAAGAATCACAAAACCCATTCCCATTCTTTGAAAAGTTATAATTCTTATCAAAACCTCAAATAAATGCAGATATATAGGGGTACCAGCACTCCTGTTACCTTGCACAGTCAGTTGGAGCGCTGAGAAGTCTCCTCATTGGACAAAATGGCGCAGGGGGCGGGTCTTACACTGAACGTGCCAAAGGCTGGAAAGATGAATGGGCAGGGCCCGGCGCGTGGCAAGCTGGAAAGACCAATGGACGGGACTTGAGGAAGATGAATGGACAGGGCCTGAGCCGGGCCCAAAGCTAGAAATGCGAATGGACAGGGCCCCAGTGAGCTGTAAGCTAGCAAAATAATTGGATAGAAAAATAAAAAGCCCTTCTCTCCCTATTCCTGTAAGAACCGCAGCTTGAGCAGGAAGACGGGATGGTCTTTGAGACAGAAGTCCACCATTCTCCCAGGCTGAGCAGCACCAGAATAAAACCTCTTTCCTTTTGCACCTGCCTCACGAGTTTGGCAGGGATTCAAACCTGTGTTTTTCATTACACTCCCATCCTGAATAACAGGTGGCTTTAGCCTTGGCAGGCTCGATACAAGAAAACTCTTGTTACACATCCTTGTCAACTCTTAGGGGGGATCTTCAACAGGGGACGGAAGAGGCTCAGACGACGTGGTCACAGGTAAAAGATCTCCCCAGGAGCTGACACGGGCACAGCGGTACAAATCCCTGTGAAAAAGAGAGGTCAATGTGGGGGGTAGGTTCCTGCCACCTCCCACTAACTGTGGTCACAGCCTCCGTACCTGCCATGGCGGCGGGCTGTGAGCACAGCATGCTGCATACGCCCATCTGGACAGCACAGGTGACAGTGCACATGGCGTGGCCGTTTAAGGACAGGCTGAGTGATCCGCGGCCAGCCATTAGCTTCCTCTGGAGACCCCCGGGCAAGGATTACCATCGAGAACTTTTCCTCCTTTGGCTTCTTGCTCTAAGGTAAGGATAGAGACTGTTTTGGGGGAAAATATATGGGGAAAATGTTGACCCCCATTCCTGCAACCCTTTTCATATTCTAGGTCATGCACATTCAGGCCCTACAAAGGCTCTTGGAATTTTCCAACTCCTCCCACCTGATTCTTTTTCATCCTGCTTTCCCAAGCTACCTCCTCCCTGCTGCAATATCCCCAGGGTACATACCCAGCTGAAGGGGATGGGATGGTAAGCCTGGGGAAAGCTACAGGCCAGGGGCTTAGAGGCTGTCAACTGGGGACAAGGAAGTTCATGGGGACACTGTAAACACACATGAAAAATATGAGGTAAGACGAAAGAACCACAGATCATAATACTGGGAAACGAAGGGTGCTGAGGTCAGGAAGGGCCCAGGGGTAAGGGAGCACAGCAGCAGGGGGTAGGGAGAGCAGGGGATCCACTGAGAAGAAATCGGATCGGGGCACAAAGCAGTGGAGGGTGGCTTAGGTTTGCCCTCTCACTTGTCCTGGACACAGCTGAGCTCAGCTCTTTGCATGCTGGGAAAGGTAGAAGCAATACTCACTGGGGCAAAGACAAAACCAGGCCGAGGGTCCAGAGGTGACTTCTCCTTTCCCTGAAATCAAAGGAAATAACAAAATTAAGCTGGGCCTGCAGGGTCTATTCTCATAAGTCAATCTCTGCACTCAATCGAGGACTCTTTTAACATCCGATTCTGGTAATTACTAACTATGTTCTTTGAGTTAAGCTGGCTACTTCTCTAATTCTCCAAACAAAGAACTTTCTCTTTGCAGCAGGAGAAAGGCAGGAACTTGGCACATAGAATGGTGCTCTCCTTGTCAGCAACCTCCACTCTCAAAAAAATCCCATTCCAGGACAATTAAATTCATGATTTTACACTGGCTCATACAGTCCTAGAGATAAGGTTTTTGGCTCAGCCATGGCCTAGGTCAGGGGTCAGCAAACTTTTTTAAAGGCTCAGAGAGTAGCCAAAATGTGTTTGTGTCCCAACTATTCATCTCTGCCATTTGCAGTGTGAAAGCAGCCATACACAACAGATACTCAAATAAGCCTGGCTCATACAAATCCTGGCAGGCAGGATTTGACCCACAGGCCCTACTTTGCCAGCCACCACCCTACAGCATAATGACTTTACATGCCTACTCTCCCGAGAGTCACTTACCTTTGTACGACAGTCTTTTCAGTTTTCAAGGGAGTACTGGTTATTGGTGACAGATAGGTAGGGGTTGGGGGAAGAGAAGGAGAAAGAACCTTACCTTAAGGACCAGGTCCCTGGCTTCCATGAGAAGGCAGTGCCCAGCTTTTGTTCCATTCTCCACCAATATCTGTTCACAAAGGGGAAAATGAGCAGAAGCCCTTAATTATATGAGAACATATGAAGGGAACCAAACAAAGTTTTGCCACCCCAAAGCTACTGAAACAGGAATTTTTAGGGGTGAAAAATACAGGTTTAGGGAATTTTAGAAATTAAGAGGACCATGGAAGAAGCACAGGTCTGCAGAGCAGCAGAAGGTATATTCCCACAGAATAGGGAAGCTAAAAAGCTGCAACAGGTGTATTTCCATAGAATGAGGGGCTGGGAACAGCAAAAGGTCTATATTTACAAAATAAAGGGAAGAAAGCCCTTCATCCAGAAGAAGAAGAAACCCCAAAGGGAATAGAAAAACAATAAGGAAAGAGGGGAGGAAAAACCTCACATGTCCCATGTGGGATTTGACCTTTGAGCTCAGAAGTTACTATTGTAACCAGTCTAAGGGAATAGTGACCAATCAGAGGGGATATCAAGGCACAAAGCTCTGCAGCCTTTATAAGCCATGGAAAGGGAAACACTGTGGGACCCCTTCCCCCTCCCCACGTGGGAATCTGTACTTGTTTTTTAATAAATTTTCACCTTTGCTATTCCACCTCTGTCTGTGGATTCATTCTTTGACTCCGGTGGACAAAGAATCCTGGACATCCTAACCAGTCCAAAAATTCTGCTTCACTACCTTTTGGAAATACTGATTTTAAGCTGTTTTTTTGTTTTTTTTTAAACAAAAGACTCAGAAAGAACCTTTGATCCTCCCATTTCCTGCCTAAGAGATTTAGATGCAAAAGGCTACTCCAGGAAGGGAATCCTAGGATATGTCTTAGTCTAATTTGAATTAAGTATGGTAGGTGAGCAGATTCAGGCAGGGGCCTGTTAGCTAGATACCCATGCCCCATTGTTTCTGAGTGGCCTAGCAATAATTTGCCTGCCATGTATATTCTACTCTTTCTCTGTAGGATCCCCTTTCCACGTCCCGCGTGGTCCAGGGTTACGGTTCAGGGTTCGAGTTCTGGAGAAGGGCCGCACACAAATGAAAAGAGACTAGAAGAAATTTAATTTGGCGAAATGGAGGGCCAGGCGGTAGTCCAACACTAGTGGGAGAACTACTCTCTGCTCTGGCCCTGCCATCCCTTTTATTGAGGCTATGGAGAAAACACCTTAGGCAGAAAATAACAGAAATATACACAAGATAAACAGAGGTGGAGGCTGCTTCAACTAACAATGCCTCAACTAAAGGGTGAGTGGTTAGAGCAATTAATGTTGTTGACAGCCTTCCTGGCTTCCTGTCCACATCTCTCTATTAGTGAAACTGATTGGTTTCCGGCATTCCTCAACTTCCTGTAAATTGTCCATTCTCACTTCTAAAATCTAAAATCTATTTCCCCCACTTTTCTTCTTTGTCCAAAATGTCATATATACTCAATGTTGCTTCACTGCCTTTGGAATTTTTATGCCTATGTCAATTCCTCATGTGCTTGTATTAAAATTTTTATTTTTTTTTCCTGTTAACCTATCTGTTAATTTGATTAGTAGCCCAGCTAGAAGACCTTAGAAGGTGGGAGCAAAAGTATTATTATTATTTTTTAGCTCCCACACATGAATGTCAGTAGCTCTGTAAGAGCATTCACAGATGGAATAGCAGTCCTAAAGGAAATGGCATTATATGTAAGTTAGGGATGGTGACCCTACAAGAGGGACAAAGGGATCTATGCAGGAGAAAAAATGGTCGAGAATGAAGACAAGCTCCAATGTAGAGAAGGAAAAGAATGAAACCCACGAAACTGCTTTAAAACTTGAAGGGAAAAGTGGATTTTTACTCACCAGAAAATCACTTGTCTTGCACCACAAGGTTTGGACAAGACAGCCTTGCTGGGCAATTCACTTAGGGAAAAGGCTGATACCACCACGTTGAACTGTACCTGAGAACCAAAACAAAGAACGTGACAGACACCCCCATCTCCCCCTTCCAAGAGCACAATGAAGTTCTATCTCTCTAAATGTATTCTGTTGTTTTTCATCTTCTAACACTCAATGCTGGGTTGCAAAGCGGAGGCCAGTTTCCCATCTGCCAGATTCCACATTTAGCATACTCTATACATCGCCACTTGCATTAGGTGATACAGGTAGGCACTGTCTGAAAAAGACACCTGGTACGTACGGCTTCCCATTTTTCTGAACCATCTATGGAGGAAGGCACAGATGTGGCAACTGTGAGTGTATAGGTATAAACTGAAGTTATATCCTGATAAGAACGTGGCCCTGAGAATAAAGAAAAATGCTAGGTGAGAGTGAGATAAAGGAGGGTGAAGGGGTTCAGAACTGGCCTCCCCAAGATGAGCCACTGGCATGTGGATTATTTTGAACTGAAGGCAATCGAGACTTTGTGGGGTCAAGAGACATTTTTTACCTCTCCTTAAAAGAATTTAAATGACCCTGACTGGTTTGGCTCGGTGGATAGAGCGTCGGCCAGAGGACTGAAGGGTCCCAGGTTCAATTCCGATGTAGGGCACGTACCATGGTTGCAGGCACATCCCCAGTAGGGGGTGTGCAAGGGGCCACTGGTCAAGGGCATGTACCATGGTTGCAGGCACATCCCCAGTAGTGGGTGTGCAAGAGGCCACTGGTCAAGGGCATGTACCATGGTTGCAGGCACATCCCCAGTAGTGGGTGTGCAAGAGGCCAATTGGTCAAGGGCATGTACCATGGTTGCGGGCACATCCCCAGTAGGTGGTGTGCAGGAGGCAGATGATCGATGTTTCTCTCTCATCGATGTTTCTAACTCTCTATCCCTCTCCCTTCCTCTCTGTACAAAATCAATAAAATATATTAAAAAAAAGAATTTAAATGGAGGGTCTTGCCCATAATAAGAGTTATTACCAGAAATAACTTTTTATGACCTATCTATAGGGCAGGGCAAACTTCTAATTACTGAACATCTGTTCTTTTTATCTATCTGAGTAGTTCCCTCCTCCCCTCAGAAGCCTCAGGGCACCTTACCTAATTCTTTAGTTGTTTGTCACATATACCTCATTTTACCTTTCTGTCTCTGAACCTCACCTATATACGGGTTTCTGTATATCTGTATGTAATTAAATTTTATTTTTTTTCTTGTTAACCTGCCTCATGTCAATTTAATTGGTAGACCAGCCAAGAGAACCTAGAAGGGTAGAGGAAAAATTTTCCCTCCCTCACAAGGGTAAACAAATGTTAAAAACACAGGGAGAATATTGGGTCACCTGTCATGTTAATCTTAGCCAACACATCCACTTGAAATGTGTTTCAAATGGTATCTTTGAGAAAACCTTACTGAGCAAGATTAGTCACTGTAGGCCAGGGGACCAATTTTTTCCTCTTGCTGCTATGGATTCCTGGGAAATATTGGGTTGCTCCTTCTCTGAAATGGGGTCCAGGATGAACACAACAGGAGTGTGGCTTTCTGGAGAGTGGGGTCCATTACCTGGGGTGGCCTGTGATAGCAGCTGAAAGGAAAGCCTATCTCTTGGGACAGGAGCAAAGCTACCACTTGGATAAAAGGGCATAGCATTTATACCATTTATACCTTTTTTAAGGCCAAAGAGAGAGACTTTGACCTCTGTGCAGGTTTGGGGTAAGACTTGTGCAGTAAGTTATAAGAATATTTGGATTCCCAAGATTATAAGACTTGGTGGTGAAATTGACATTTACCGGAGCCCTGGAAGGCTTCACTCAGAGCCCACGTTTTGTAAAGGAGCAGCATACCATGAGTAGGTATGAAGTTTTCCTTGTCACATTTATTCAGTCATTTTCTCCTAGACTTAAGATACTTTAAAAGAAGGTGCTCCTAGAACCCAGCTAGGCAGAGTGACTAAGACAACACGATTGGGAGGGGAAGGAAGAGCATTCACTAGAGGCATGAACTTAGAATGTATGGATATTGCTAAGACAGGCAGCGTGCAGATAACAATCACAAGTCAATAAGGTATATAAACCAATTCAAAGGATATTGCTAAGGCAGAATTATTTGAAAAGACCAATTAAGTGTTAGCAAGACTACCCAGCCTCTAAATTAAAAGGCGTACACTTCTTCTCGCTCTCTCTCTTTTCCCTGGAACTACAACGCACTGGGTTCCTGACACTCATTCCTGGGGCAGGGGAGCACGTCCCTGCATCCAGCTGGGTTGTGGCCAAGTGGGCCTCCACAGATGGACTATTAGACTCTAATTGGCTTGGGTACTGAACTACTCCCGACTGTAACATGGAAAGGAAGTTCCTAACACTGGCCTGTTCTTGGAACCCCAGCTACACCTTTTCCAGGACTGGCTGCTCCCCATAAACTTTGGTTCCATTAATCGTTTTTGTCTGGGACTTCATTCTTCTATTTTCAGGAAACAAGAACTCAGGCTCAAACAACACCCACATTTTTTGGGATCAAAGTTACATATAACATCATGTAGTCATAATGTAAAGGCTAATGTAAGGATGTAACATAATGGGCTTTGAATTAAAATTCTCATTATCTATTATACTAGTACTTTATTAAGATGACCCACTTTATGAAGATAAGGAACTTGTCATGCTAAATGACATACCTGAGTTATAAAAATAATTGAGGGTAAAATAGTGTTATAAATTGAGAAGTATAGGCTTTCAGATATACATATTAAATCTCTTTGAAAAATTAGGAATGTAAACTCAGTTTTGTTTGTATTTTGTTAATCCTCACTCGAGGATATTTTTTCTATTGATTTTTTTTTTTTCAGAGAGTGGAAGGGAGGGAAGGGAGAGAGAGGAAGAGAGAGAGAGAGAGAGAGAGAGAGAGAGAGAGAGAGAGAGAGAGAGAAACATCAAAGTGAGAGAGACACATGGATTGATTGGTTGTTTCTCACACGTGCTGTGACTGGGGCTGGAGATCAAATCCAAAACCGAGGTACGTGCCCTTGACCGGGAATCGAACACGCAAATCTTTAGTCCTTGGACAGACGTTCCAACCACTGAGAAAATTGGCCAGGGCTAGATTCAATTCTGGAATCAAAGAACAAAATACAGAAAGTGAATTTGCCCCCCCCCCCCCCTCCCCGGCCCCGAATAATATTTAAATTGAATGTGCAAAGTTGATGTATCATTCTCTCATCCATCTGTTGGTTTGGGAAGAGTTTTTACAAACTCCAGAAATTTGACTAATAAAATCTTCCAGAGCTTGTTTAAGTCTAAGGCTGCTTCCAGCAATGACTGGATACAGAAGGGAAATGGAACTCCTGTGATAAGGGACTTTAGTTTGATGACTCTCCAGTGACCTTGCCAAACACTCCTTAGAATTGCACAACAGTCTAGGATGTTTTTGACTCTCCTTCCCTCTCTGCTTCACTTGGGTCGGATTCACATCATGGTCTGATGGCTCTCTCAGCCTCTACCTACTCCCTTCCCACTTTCTGTTGTCTCTTGGCTTCTGCTTTTCAGACTCACACATGATTGAAGTCATGGGGTAGATTAATTATTTGAAGAGAGTCATGGAAAGAGAAATGCTTACAGGACATGAAATATAGGGAGTGAGGTAGAGAGTATCAGGGGAAAAGGCTAAAAAGAGAGTTAAATAAGTAGGCAAACAACCAAGGAAAATGGTGTTTCAGAATGAGCCATTACTGAGTGTATTTCATTCCAGAGCTTTTTTCTAAGCATGATGAAAGTTTAAAATTTAACCAAGAAGAAATAAGAAGGCTTCTCAAACTAGAGAAAGACAAAAAAAGAGCAGCTGAGGTCAGGAGTGGTTTGATTGATTTTTTTAAAATTCAATACTTAAAGGCAAGATAAACAGCCAATTAATTAAAATAAAAGGAATATCACAATATGTACATATATAAAATCATTATGTTGTACACCTTAAACTTACCTAATATTATATGGCAATTATATCTCGATCAACCTGGAAGGAAAATGTTTATGTAAGGGAAACTGCATGTGCAAAGGCCTTGGACAATACATTTGCTTTGAGTGATAAAATAAAATAAAATAAAATAACATAGAATCAATACCTGTTCTACTTCCTAGGAATAAACATCTCTAAAAAATGATATACTACTAAGGAAGGGCACTTCTGTTTTCACACATATATTACTTCCACTGTTTTTTGTATATCCTTTCCTTTTTATCTATTATAATAAAAGTGTAATATGCTAATTAGACTGGATGTCCTTCCAGATGACCTTCCAGATGAAGCCAGGGCTATGAGGGAAGCCCGGTTCCGGGTGCCAGAAGGAAGCCAGTGCAGGCAGCCAGGGGAAGGAAGGCCTACTCTTGCACGAATGTCGTGCATAGGGCCTCTAGTCCTTATTACATAATAATAGAAGTATTATATAAATATTATGTAATAAATATTATTTTATATAAGTATTACAAATAATAATAATAATAATTGTATCATTATTATAGCATTTGTAAATATATCACATAGAAGTCATATGGGAATGTGGATGGATGGATACTATGCTTGCCCTAATCATGAGAACTAATGTAGAAATAGTTAAACTAAAATAAAAATCAGTGCAACATTGACAAGAGTTATTAAAAGTTACTTTAAAGAGAGAAGAGGACCGCTAGACCATCTGAAGAAGGGGGTTGGGTGAAAAAGGTGAATAGATTAAGAAGTACCGATTGGTGGTTACAGGGTAGTCATTGGGATATAAAGTACAGCATAGGGAATATATTTATTTATTTATTTATTTATTTATTTACTTACTTACTTACTGACTTTAATTTTTATTTATTTTTAAAAATATATATATTTTTTATTTCAGAGAGGAAGGGAGAGGGGGAAAGAGAGATAGAAACATCAATGATGAAAGAGAATCATTGATCAGCTGCCTCCTGCATGCTCCACACTGGGGATCAATCCCTCAGCCTGGGTATGTATCCTGACCAGGAATCGAACTGTGATCTCCTGGTTCACAGGTCAATGCTCAACCACTGAGCTATACCAGCCGGGCTATTTTTTATTTTTTAATTACAGTTTACATACAATATTATATTAATTTGGTTGTATCATTTTGAATATTTTTATCACTTTGAATATTTTCTGACAATGCTTTCTGTCCTTCAAAGTTTCTGTTGAGAGATCAGCTGACAGTTTTCTGGGAGCTCCCTGTAGATAACTAACTGCTTTTCTCTTGCTGCTTTTAAAATTTTCTCTGTGTCTTTAACCTTTGACATTTTAATTATGTATACCTTTTCTTTCTAGTTGAACCTGGATTGCTGTTGGCACATCAGTAAAAGCGATTTACCCGCTAGATCAATAGCATGCAAGGACTCGCTGCAACCACTGTGGAGGATCAGCTGTGCAGGGGCCAACCCTATGGACCAGGACTTTCTTCAGAGGTGCTCTGGTACCCACTGAGTCTGCCCCTTGAGTACAGGTCAAGGTCAGCCACCACCTGTGTCCTGCCTGGGACCAGCCAGTGTGACCTACAAAGCAATCTGTAGATGGCCGCTACTTGTGCTGGGTTTGGAGGTGCCCAGAAGTGCCGGATCTGGGGCCACTTAGCAAGAGAAATGGGGCACATCAAGGTCAAATGTTGCTTATTTGAGGTATTTTAGGAAAGTCCAAAGCATAAGCTAATGCAGGCTGTTGGTTTAGAAAGGCCACTGGAAACAGCTTGAATGGACCCTCAAATTGAGTGGGATGGGGTTTCAGGGAATCACCAGGACTCACCAACAGTATTAGTGAGGTTGATGGAGACTCATATATAGTGCCCAACTGCTGTCTCTGTGTGGGGAGGTTCAGAAAAGGAACGATGGCCTCTGCCAGCACTCTACCTGGGAGAAAGCTGCCCCTCCAGCTCATTCCCTGATGCCGTACAATTCACTTCTTCTCCATATGTGCCTGGTGCCTTTTGACTTGCTGCCCCAGTGCTGGAGCTCAGAGTCTGAGTTAGTGTGTGTGGAAGCCCTTTAAGTAGAATTCCTAGGACTCCAGTAGCCCTCTGTCTCATTCAGCCACAATTCCTGCTGGTTTTTACAGCCAAGAGTTATAGTGACTTTTCTGCCTGATACTAGAACCTAGGCTGGGGTCTTGTTGTGGAGCTGGGACCCCTCTCTCTGAGAATAACATTTAAATTGGTAAAGGACATAGTTCTCTCTCATGTGGGTAGACTTCATGCAATCAGTTGAAAGCATGAATAGAACAAAAAGACACCCTCCCTTGAGTAAGAAGCAACTCCTCCTGCCTGACTACTTTGAGCTAGATATCAGTTTTTTCTTGCTTTTGTACTCAAACTGAAACTGGGTCTTGAGCTTTCTTGCTTTTAGACGGAAACATATCATACTACTCTTTGTTTCCCAGGCCTTTGGACTTGGGCTAGAACTTATATTATCAGTTCTCCTGGGTCTCCAGCTTGCTCACTACATATATTGGGAAATTTCGGCTCCTATAATCACATAATCATATGAGCCAATTCTTTATAATAAATCAAATCTATCTTCTATCTATCATCTATCTATCTATCTATCTATCTATCTATCTATCTATCTATCTATCTATCATCTATCTATCTATCTACCTATTATCTATCTATCTATCTATCTATCTATCTATCTATCTATCTATCTATCTATCATCTATCTATGTAGCTAGATAGCTTGAAGCTGTCAGCACCACAATAAAATTATTAAATTATTTTGGCACATCTTTTGTGTACACACACACACATTATTCTATTGGTTCTGTCTCTCTGGAGAACTTTACTAAGCATGGTCTTTGCCAAAGATACAGAGAATACACTCTATATTGGCATCATTTGTCCACATGAGCGTAATTGTCTATTAAAAGGCTGCCTCTTATCTTACTGATTTTGCCTCTTAATTTTTTTTTTTTTAATTTTTGGGAGAGTTTATTTGAGCCAAACTGATGACATATGTCAGGGAACAAGATCTTAAATGCTCTGTAGAATAACGGTTTTATAGTTTCTTTTATGCATTTGAAATTAAGGAGGGAACTAAGGAAGATTACAGGGAGGTGGGAGAAGCAAGACAGGGATTGGGTTACAGGATAGTTAACAAGATTATATGCTCTTATGAAGGTAATCATTTCAAAAGTGTGTTAACCGGGGTCTCCACCCAGCTTCCCTTTTGTATGACACTAAATCAAAACAATACCCCTTTGTGTGTACAATTAAAGAGAGGTTTCTGGCTTGTGTGGACACCAAAGAAAGGGTGTCACTACTATCACTACTTGCCCGCGGTAGAAGTGCAGAAAATGTAACTAAGACCTTGTCTATACAAAAAGAAATAGACAGCCAGTTTGAAAGGGTATTGCCATGGACTAGAACAAAGAATATCCTTACATGATATTATTCTACACTGTCATTAAAATTTTTCCCAGATTTGGATCACCCCCATTACTTATAATAGTTCCTCATGCCCATGGGAGGAGGGGGGCGGGCGGGGGGATCATCTGTTTGGTGCTTGGAGACAAACGTAACACATCTCTAGATATTTTAGAATTACAACAGCATATTATATAATTACCCCAAACAAACTTACAAACTAATTCTTTGAATGTCTGGCAGCAATTTAAAAAGGACATGAAAGGGTTTAATCCCTTCCACTATGTAGAGGGCCCCCTGGGAAGGCACCTGAGCATTCTAAATTGGCCCCTCTTGCCCTTTTGGCCAAGAGGGACCCGCTTCTCACAATACAATTGTCCACAGCTGTTGCCTGAGCTTCTGTTCATGCCAAGGTTGAAACCTCGTGATGGCTGGTACCATGGATCTGTCTCTCGCCCAGTGGGGTGAGCTGGGCCTCCTTGGAGAAGAAACCTGGGTTCCACAAGATATGTGATCAGTGCTGGGACCCTGCCAGCAGGCGAGGGGATCCCAAGGCAGGTGCTGGGCGTGGAGGCCATGGGGCATAGGCAACCAAGGAGACAGAACTAAACCTCACATCACCCTGCTTGGCCCCGGAGGATGGCTGGTTAGCCAGAGATGGGTAAGATTCCTCAGGGAAGGAACAACCTAAGACAGGCACAGTCACATAGGGGCCGTCAGGAGAGAACTTGGGGGTCAACAGAGGTGGGGCACAGACCTTCACCCCCCCAAGTTTGCAGGGGCCTGTACCCTCACCCCTGCTGAAGGAGATCTCCTGCCCCCATGGCTGCTCAGCTTCACATGCCCAGCTCAAATCGGGACCCAGGTAACAGAGACTTGGCCGACACCAGATGCCCTCTCACTGCAACAAGACTTGATGGAGATGTCTTGCACCCATGATCCGGGGAACTGGGGTCTAGGATATCTAAATCCAGCCCAGCACCAGGAATGCTCAGGGCCTACTCAAGAAGGCAAATAATCCTCACCACTAATAATTACAGGGTAAAACAAGATGGTTGTTAGAGTATTAAATTTGACAGTAAAATAGTAGTCAAGTTTTCAGACTAATTTAAATTGGCCAATAAAAATAAGCAAATACTCTAGAAAAATCAATTGTACTGGACAAAAAAGCTGTTACTAAAGTGTTAACTAAAATTTTTATTGGTAGTTCATCTCATGGTAAAATTGCGTAACATATAATGAACCTAAAGCAGTCACATTTTAATGCAAAAAAGTAAAATTTAAAAGCTATCAAGATTACAGCATAAAATTTCCAAAAGCCTCCCAATATTTAAACCAAAAAAGGGGGGATAGTAGAAGAATATCATGTAAGGAAAAATATCCTGCAAATAAATTTCATCTAGAAAATTTTTACTTTAGAAAATTAACTTTCATTTGTAATGCTAACAGCAAGTCACCCAGGTACAACATACATGGTGTCAAAATAAGCCAAAGGAAAATCATTTGGGCAAAAAAATGAAAAAGGATCGCAAGTCAAATTTATAGAAAATATTCCTTTATTAACTTTTGGTCGAGAATATGTTTGTATATTTTCAGAAAACAACTCTGAGACATGTGGATTCCTGCAACAGAGAGGAATTGACAGGAGTGCTCCAGCCATGAAGTCAGAAGAGAAACAGTCCAGAGATGGAAGACACTGATGATGCCTTGCCATACTAGCAGTCAGCAGATATGCGTCACTGCAGATTGCCCAGGACCAAACCAGAGAGGGTCGGACCTGCAATACCACCATTTGTCCACCATCCAGAACTGAAATATCATTGCTGTTATGAACACATAAACAACTGTTGGACATAGAAACCAGGACTCAAAAGAACTGTTGGCCCAGAAAGAAACTCACTATAGACTGATTCATTTGCCTCTCAGCATAACTATTATTGCTTGTCTCATTTTCGGTTCCTTTAAGTGTATTCCTAGTATCACATGAGCTCACTCATCTAGGGGAAAAGATGAACAACATAGACTGAAGAACAAGAACAGCATTGATCAGACTGTCAGACCTCAGAGGGAAGGTAGGGGAGGGTGGGGACAAGGGAGATAGATCAACCAAAGGACTTGTGTGCTTGCATATGAGCCTAACCAGTGATCACGGACAACAGGGGGAGGAGGGCATGCGTGTGGGGGGGTTTGGGAAGGGAATGGGGGGAGGGGGTTGATGACAAATATGTGATACCTTAATCAATAAAGTAATTAAAAAAAAAGTGTGTTAACCTAAATGCACAGAGGTATTGGACAGGGCTTGCTTAAGGAAAAGATAAACCTTTTGCTAAAACGTGATGTGCCTGGGTCATGACTACCCACCACGACCTGGCCAGTTGGAAATTTGTGATCCAATCACACTGTGAGGTTACTTTCCATAGGACCTTCCTTTTTAAAATCCACAGTTCTCCCTTTTCATCATAAATCATTCTGAAGGACGCATTGAGGACCAACCTTTTGGTCAGAGAATGTGGTCTCACAGCACATTCCTAGGAAATCTCAGTATTGACGCTGTCTTATTGACCACTGTGCATAAGACAATACTGTAACCATGGCATCTGAGTGGAGGCTGAATTTTCCCAAAATGGGTAAAGCAGGTAAATGGGAGGTAGTTAGGTCTTATTGTCTTCATTGTGAAAAAAATACTCTGGATAATTTCTATCCTGTGAACTACCATAATCCAAATTTTGCCTTCTGTCCCATTTTTCTGTATTTGACATCTAGTATAACATTTACATATGCCACCAAGAAAGGTATTAAATGTTATCTTCTTCAGCTTGGCAATAGTGTAAAATGTCTCCTTTCAATAATGTCACTCATAAATTCCTTCATCTAATTTAAGTACAGCTTAAGTGCACTATGATGCATGAAAGAATGTCAAAAACAAAAAATGGGGTGCCAGAAGTCTGGGGAGAATCAAGTAGCTCCTTGGGTTTCCCATAGCCCTATTTGTTTAATTTATAACCATTGCTTACCCATAGTATAACCTGGAATTTTTTCATCACTTTTTTTTTTATAATGCTTATCATGCAATCTATACTAATAAAAGCATAATATGCTAATTAGATGGGACAGCCGAACGACCTTCTGGACGTCATTCCGGATGTCCTTCCGGACGAAGCTGCAGTGGTGGGGGCCGAGGCAGAGGCAGTTAGGAGCGATCAGGCAGGCAGGCAGAATGGTTAGGGGCGATCAGGAAGACAGGCAAGCAGTTAGGGATGATCAGGCAGGCAGGTGAGTGGTTAGGGGCGACCAGGCAGGCATGCAGAGTGGTTAGGGGCAATCAGGCAGGCGAGCAGTTAGGGGTGATCAGGCAGGCAGGCAAGTGGTTAGGGGTGAGCATTCTAAATTGGCCCCTCTTGCCCTGTGGTTAGGGGCAATCAGGCAGGCAGGCAGGTGAGCGGTTAGGAGCCAGTGGTCCTGGATTGTGAGAGGGTACAGGCTGGGATGAGGAACCACCCCAACCGCTGTGCATGAATTTCGTGCACTGGGCCTCTAGTTTAATATAAAAATAAATCTTTGAGGTGTTCCAGGTGCCCTTCTGGAACACTGCAAAGTTATTCCTACATATGTTGAGAATTTAACCCTTAAAACCTCAATGTCTAATGAAAATTAAGGAATAATCAATTAGCATTTTTTAGTTTACACATTTTATAATCTCTAAAACCATTTTTTATAAACATAAAAGTCAGTTGCTAAGATGGACTTATTTTTGTAAATCCAGGCAAAATAAAGACATGTCTGTTTTACTTGAACCAACAAACTTGAGTTAGCTTTTATTTACGAAGGATTAATCTCAGATCATGTGAACCTGAAGAGCGTTTAAGTTAGTTTCTACATTTCTGAGAATTTTAAAATACTCAATTCTTATAAGCTCTTGCCTTGAAATTAATTTTAACAATACCATCCAGAAGTAGAAAATGACCTCACATTTAAAACACGCATGTATATATAGACACACAGACAAACACAGAGACCTTTTAGCCATGAGAAAAACTCACTACTGTAGTTTATAAAAGAACAATGGGATCCAAATTTTGCCCTGGAGACATTTACAATTTATATCTGTCCTTGACAAGTCAAGTTCCAAACAACCTTCCCCCTTTTAAAATAAGGAGACATTTTAAATACCTCAAAGACTTGGGTTGACACCTAAATGTATTCATTTGAGTCCTCTTTTTAAAGGTTCCAGAGACCAATTAAATATGCTTTGCATTCATTCTGCCTTATTTTATGCCAGCTTTTTCTAACTGTGCATGCAAAAATTTTAAATTATCAAAGGATCCTCATTTCGACCATCCTAGTTATAAATGGGAGACTGACTATGGGGGAGCTTGTTGGCCTTGGATTTTCAATTTACCATGTTAATTTTGAGATCTGTAGAGTATGAACAAATTTCTAGGGAAAATCAGCCCTTTCATGTGCATCTCCAATTGAACCAAATGTGGGGGGTACCCCTATAGGACTACTTTATGCCTAGAGAAAACTTTCCCTCAGGCAACCCCACAAAGACTAAGAATACCCATGTCTGGGCCAATGAGAGCTTACCAAATGCTGCCAGGACCTTGACACTTTCCAAGGCACAGGCCATTGTCCCAGGCCCCTGTCTCTCAGGAAGAACCCATTTCAGGGTGCCAGGGATTGGATGGGCAGCATTTTAGCAGTGAATGACTCCTGGCACCCAACCCCACCACTCCAGATGTGGGTATCTGAACAACTATCATCACCCCATAGGCTATTTGGGTTGGGGAAGAAAGTGTCTCTTCTCTTTCAGAGCTAATGAGATTCTCTCATTTAACCAGCAAAGAATTTGTTCAGACTTTCAGTAAGCTAAAATTAAAAGCAGCAACCCATTCTTTTTTTCTTTCCCTGGGTTATCTCTCAACTCTTATCTACCTTGAGTATTTTCTGAGAACATCTCAAATAAAGTCATGGCCTGCTCCTAAAAGCAAGGAGGGCCATAATTCCAAGAGAGATTCACCCAAGTTCACCAGATCATAATTGGGGAGCTGGTGGGAGGAATGGGCTCTTGCTTGTTGTTCCTAGCACTGATCCTGGGTGGGCTTCTCCAGAATCCTGCTCACTACACCAAGTAAATGTTGATGTAAGAAACATCCAAACTTGTAGAGAGTTTATTTGAGCCAAACTGATGACATACCAAGAAGGAGCAAGATCTTAAATGCTCCCTTAAATATTTCTTAAACATCTTCCTTCCTCTTCATTCACATTGATACTACTTTAAAGTCCTTTTTTTTTTTTTGGTGTGTTTTTGCAATTTAAATGATCTCCCTGTCAGAAAGTTTCTTCCTACAGTGCACCAGAAAAATCTTGCAAAATGCAAGACTGATAATATATTTCCATTGTTTCAAATCTTTTCATGGATTCTAATAGTGTTTTCTATCTCAATCTGGGTGTTGGCTACACAGCTGTGTCTTGCTTTGTGAAATCTATAGAACTATAAACATCTGAGTTGTGCACCTTTCTGTATATATGACTTCACTGAAAGGTGATATTTAAAAATCTCCTCATGGCTTCCCATTATACCCAGGATTGAGTCAATACCCTTAACTTGATATTTAAAGCCTTTTGTGATTCTTGACTTTCCAAATTCCTGTCACTACCCCAGTCTACCCATACATAATTACTTGTGACCTACAAATACATTATATACTTTTAAACTATTTACCTTTGCTCTTCCTGAAATATCCCTTCTTATCTATTATTACTTCTTTAGGAATAAACCCAGGTGGCATCTTCTGGGACACTTTTTAATCTGTTAGGCATTTCTATCTTGTGCACTCAAAGTACACTGCATACACCTCTAATACAATACTCATGACATTGCTATACCTATTTGCTTTTATTTCTGACTTTTCCATTAGATAGTAAATCCCTCTATGACCAGGAACATGTCATATAAAGCTTTCCCAGTTTAATACTGTTTTTGATATAAGTGCATATACCACAAACATGTTCTTGTACATGAATGAGGAAGACAAATTGAAAAAAATGTATTAATAAACCATGCTTATTAATAAATTACAATCTAAATGAGTAAATAAAACAGAGACATTAAAATGTTAAATGAAAATATGATGCAAAAATAAATTAAAAGTAATATCTTGTTAAATGTTTAATCACAGGAATGAACCATAAGGCAAACAGGAGTCAGAGGAGAGAAGTGGTCAGGCCATGGGGCAGTAAGGGCTCGACATGTAGATCTGAGAAGTCTCATAGATTTTGGATTGTTGGAAAGAAACAAAGTGCGGTAATACAGATCACGGAAAATACCTAGGAAGAAATGGTTGAGAAAACAGAAAAATCCCACAACCTGAGCTCTAGCTGGAAGAAAACTGATAAAAGAGGAAATTCAGTCAAGGAAAGAAAATTTATAGGGAAGGTAATTTGCTACATTTTGGACATGTTGAGTTTGAGGTGCCTGCTAAAGACCCAATAGAGTTGTCTGGGAAGTAGTTAGAAATCTAGTCTGCATTTCAAGAGAGAAGTAAGAGATATAAGTTTGTTAGCCAATCTAATGTGAGTCAATAAATTGACCTGAAAAATAATATATAAAGTGAAGGGAAGGGGTTAACTATGGGACCTTGGAGGAAATCTATATTTAAGGGATAATAAGAGGAAGATATGTCTGATTCTTTGCCTCCATATTTGTTTTTCTATCTTGGCCCATCAGTTGATTATTCCCTATCTCTCTCTGGCATTTTCTACCTCTTTCTGAAGAAAAAATAAAATTCCCTTCTACCTACAACACCCAGAAATAAGCAAATGGGAAGGAATTCAGAGGGTTGGAGAGTCACAGGGTAAGGGGAGCTGTTAGTAGTGGCCAAAGTATCAAAGAAGCTAAGAAGGCTATGAATGATAATGAGGCTATTGGATCTAGTTTTCAGGCGCTAAGTGATTATCTTAAAGACAGCTATTTCAGTAGAGTTCTAAAGTTAGGAAGAGAAGGCAGGCCTCTCTCAAAAAGAGTGCGAGGAAAAGGGAGAATTGGTCTTGAGAATTAACGAAGGCCTTTTTTTCGTGGTGAAGCACTTAAGAATGTTGTAGGTAGAAGGGAATTTTATTTTTTCTTCAGAAAGAGGTAGAAAATGCCAGAGAGAGATAGGGAATAATCAACTGATGGGCCAAGATAGAAAAACAAATATGAAGGCAAAGAATCAGACTGATTGGAAAATATGAGGAAGGCATTTTTGAGGACTCAGAAAATTTGAAGGTCTTTAGAAGTGGAGAGAACACACATTGGAAGCTTTCAAACTTAGCCAAGTCAGGAGTGAGGTTTTCTGCTTGAGATGGACAGGATGGAAGGGGGAGTTGAAGGACAAGTGAGATAAACTGAGGAATGAAGTCCAGATGAATACAAAGCTTCACAATGAAATAAGAGACAGATGCAAGATATAGATATTTAGGGAAATGCATTGTCTATATGTATATTAGAGATGCAGTGTGTGTGTGTGTGTGTGTGTGTGTGTGTGTGTGTGTGTGTATTTAAATGATTAATATATACTTACTATAAAATCTCATCACCCAGAAATAATCATTGTTAGGTGATATTACAATGGAAATAGCTAGAGGTGTTGTTGTCTAACTGGAAACAGGGCGTAAGTGTGAGATAATCTTTTTGCTGGGATTGTGGGTCTGAATGATTGGAAGGATGACTGTACCTTTGCCAGAACTACAACAGTTGGGAAGGACACTGCGTTTTGGAAATAAGATGATGTGCATGATTCTAGTCATTTGATTTGATGTGTAAAATCATATAATTAAATAGATAGATTTCCATAACTTTACATAAGTAGAGGCCTTGATGTGCATAAATGATCAGAGAGGGATAGTAGGTGACAGAGATGAGAGGACAAGGTGGGAGAGGAAGGAAAGAATAAGACAAGTGCTGTGACCAGGGGCTAAGGGGGGCGAAGATTTTTAACTGTATTTAGTGGTACAAAGACGTGAAGGGGAAGGAGACTAAGGAATACATCAATTCTACCATTAGCTAGCTAAGAACTATCCATTGGTTTATTTTTACTTATGGCCTTGCTTTTAAAATTCACTTTAAATGTATTATCTTGCAATACCAAAATGTACTGCTCAGCTTTTCCTTTGAAGGGTTCATTAAGAGAAAGAGTTGTGTTTTTCTTTCTTTCCCTCACCCCAGCCTTAAAGTGTAAGATCTTCACAGGACTCATGCATTTTCAAAAGAAAACTTCAAATTTGCTTTGAAAGCCTTTGTGAAGTGTGTTTTTACTTTCATTTGCCACATTGAATTTACTTCATTATTTCTCACTGGACAATTTCTGCAGACATCTTGGATAAGATGATTTTCCTTCCCAGGCAGTGCTTTCTGGCTATATATAGAAGCAATATTTTTTACTGTCATATTCTCTGAAATTATCTTGGCATTTTTGCTGAGAGACAGATTAAACTGTAAAGAGGCTGACCAACAGCAGCTAAGAGACCTATATCCTTGAATGGCTGTATCTAAGTGTTGGGTTTTTATTTTGAAACTCTATATTTTTAATGGAGGCTCTTAATTTTCTTGCTGTGAATGTGTAAGACAAGCTATCAACAGAAAGAATAATGGCAGCTTTTGTGCATAAATTAAATGCTCTGAGGTCATTTTTAGAGTGCATTTACAAAGGACTCTACCATGGGCTCTGTCTGTGGATAATAAATAACAGCACACTGAAACACTCTCATTTAACTATGTTTAAAGATTAATGCAGCCACATGGATAAGAATTTTTTGCATGCAACCAAAATAAGTATCAATCACAGCTGTTAGCAATATTCCACAGAGTATGAAAGGAACATTGTAGTATTTTGTTCCACAATTAATGCTGATAAAATCAAATTCTCTATCAGTTCTTATAAGCACTCAGAGACAACTTTTTCTTCTGAAATATTTTTCTTGTATCTTAGTCATGCATAATAGAAAATTATTCTGCATCTCATCCAAGCTGAAAAAAAAATCCATTTTAAGTGCACACTGAAATGGTGCGAAGAGAACTCAAAATAGAAGCTTCAGGACAGACAGAGATCATTTTGTTCAGTGAGTTTCAATGTGGTGTTGAAGTTAAATGAAACCAAATTGATTATCCATGTTATTGTTCAAAATTCCAACTTGAAACTTTCAAGAAATGAGTAAAAAGGAAGGAGTAAATGATACCTTCAGGAAGTCTCTGGATCAATGTCTGTGAAGACTTCTAGCTCGGTATCCTAAGTCTGTGAGAAGACAGTGTTGCTTGGTAATGTTGACTCAAATTCATTTTTAACATTTGTAATTGTTCTTTTGGGTTGCACCTATCAAATATGGAACTACTGCTATGTGCATGGTATTTTGTTTAAGTGTAGCCAAAAACTAAGATGATGAGATCCCAGCTCATATTCCATGAGACCAAAAGTGGAGCTTGTGGTGTTGGAGGGGGCATGCAGGAGCTTAACTCAGTGAACACATGGTTGAAGAGGTCATGTCAGAATTGTCTCCTGCAAGTGCAACCAGTTGTATGCAACTGCTCTCACTACAGAGTACCATATTTTTCCGTGTATAAGACGCTATTTTTTTTTCTTCTAAAATCATTAGACTGAAAATCGAGGGGCATCTTATACACGGAAGTCAGCCAAGGAGAGAGCCCCTAGGATGCATAGCTGCCCATACCTTGTCAAACAGGCTTCCTCCAATCAGGAGCTTTATTGTTACTGACGTCAGCTGATGCCATAATTGAAGGTGGAGGTGGAGAGTGCACAGATGCAACAAGGACCAGAGCATTTTGAGCCCATAAAGATGTCAAAAAATAAAAAGATAAATACTGGTAAGCAATTGTTGTACTCTACAAAATTCAAACTGAATGTAATCAGCTATGCAAAAGAGCATGGAAATAGAGCTGCTTTCATGTGGAAGAAGGGAAACCGAGTCCACGTGGCTACAGGAGCTAGGACTAGGAATGATGGGGGGAGATTGTTAAGAAGCACTCAACCATCAGGTAGAGTTTGGTGTATGTTGTCTAGGCCTTACATCCCAGATGTAAAGATTTCAAGGACCAGTAAAATACCCATGTCACCCTCAAACTTTGGCAACTCATATTAGGATTTCAACATTTTATTTTTCCAAATAAGAAACAAACCAAGCAACAACAAAAGAGCAAAACAACTTTCTATCATGACTATCATCATAAAAAAAGAGATAATTATACAGAAAAAAAATTACACAGACACACACTAAAATTTCCCCCTCCTTTTTGCTTATGTCTTACAAAATATTAATACTGATTTAATGGGCCTGTAGTCAGCATCTGAGTTTATAGGAGTGCAGAAGGAGTCTCCCCAGAATTTGTCACCCTGGCATAAAAATTGTTTCTTTTAAAGCCCAACAAACACAAAAAATAGTTTTCTTTATTTTGTTTTATTTTGTTTGTTTAACCTCCCCCTGAGCTGCCTAAAGGAATTCATATGGAAAAACCTGCTTCAGGTAGGGCAACTTAATATATTCACTTTAGTACACATGAATTAAGTGTGGCAGATAGGAAGGACCCAAGCAAAAGTTTGTTTATTAGGTTCCCCTCTGTGTCCCATTGTTTCTGGATGGTCCAGCAAGAATTATTTACTCTTTTTCATCTACCTGTTGTGAGAAGAAATAAATCATCTTTTCTGTCAAAGGACAGTTTAGGCAGCCGCCATGTTGGCCGCATGACTTGCAGCTCCCTGTGGACTGCCATCTTGAAACAGCAAAGGCCAACCCCTCCCTTTGAATTAGCCAATTGCAAAAGACTGTGTGCCTAAGCTTCAATCAAGAGTGAGGGACAGGCCCTAACCGGTTTGGCTCAGTGGATAGAGCGTCAGCCTGCGGACTCAAGGGTCCCAGGTTCGATTCTGGTCAAGGGCATGTACCTTGGTTGCAGGCACATCCCCAGTAGGAGGTGTGCAGGAGGCAGCTGATCGATGTTTCTCTCTCATCGATGTTTCTGACTCTCTACTCTCTATCCCTCTCCCTTCCTCTCTGTAAAAAAAGAAAAAAAAACATATTTAAAAAAAAAAAGAGTGAGGGACAGGTCATGTGCATCAAGATTAAAAAGCCAAGCAGACCACCTGCTGGGTATGCACATGCTTCCAGACCATGTGCGTACACCCTTCTACATGGAAATAAAGATATTTGCCTTGCCTGGCTCCCGAGTATGCTTTGTGTTCTACCAGGACCCCTGAATTTGGGGGCTCACCTTATTTCTCACACTGTGAATTGCCTACTTTCCCTTTGAAATCTGAAACTCCTGCCTCCTTCTCCTTTTTCCAGAGTGGCATATAAGCCTCAAAAGACCAATGTGTTCTCCAGTCTGTGGGGGAGAAAAAATAATTTTACTTCTACCCTTCTATGGTCTTCTGGATGGTCTAATAATCAAATTGACATGAGAAAGATTAAAAGAGAAAATGACCAAATTTATTAAGTATGTGTGTAGGGGGTTCCCTAAGAATATGGAACCTGAGGACATATTAGGCAGTTTAAGCTTATATGCCATCTTATTTATTTATTTATTGACAGTATTACAGATGTTCCCTATTTTCCCCCTTCTCCCCTTCTCCTCCCAGCTCCTGCCCCACCCCAGGCCTTCAGTACAATATTGTTTCTGTTCATTGATTATGCATATAAGTATATAAGTTCTTTGGTTAATCTCTTCTCTTACCCCCCATCTTCTCCTCTAAGATATGTCAGTCTGTTCTATGCCTCCATGCTTCTGGACCTATTTTGTTAGTCAGTTTATTAGGTTCATTAGATTTCACTTATAAGTGAGATCATGTGATATTTGTCTTTCTCTGACTGGCTTATTTTACTCAGCATAATATTCTCCAGGTCCCTCTGTTGTGGCAAATGGCCCAAGAGGATGACAGCCAGTACCAGAGGAATTAGGAAAGGTCCTTTATTACGCAGTGCAGCGCAGCGCTGCCAGTTCAGGGGACTTTGATCCAAAGCCTGAAGTGACCATATGGAGAGGTTTTGATATATTTATTTTCTTGTGGCAGACCCCTTGGGGTGGGCTTTGCAGCTCCACCCAAGTCAGTTAAAATGGGGCTTGTAAGATTACTGTTTAGCTAGATACTGAACTAGCCCCCAAAGTTGCCCCCCTATTTTCCTTCTTACCTCTATGGTATCGACAAGGCTAAGAGGTTCTTATTTTTTATAGCTGCATAGTATTCCATTGTATAAACGTGCCACAGCTTTTTTATCCACTCATCTACTGATGGGCACTTGAGCTGGTTCCAGATCTTAGCTATTATAAATAACACTGCTATGGACATGGGATGAATATATTCTCTCCTATTGGTATTTCGGGCTTCTTAGAATATATTCCTAGAAGTGGGATTGCTGGGTCAAGGGGTAGTCTACTTTTAATTTTTTGCGTAAATTCCATATGCCATCTTGAGCTAAGGAGAAGATGGCTGGGATTGTGGTTTGGGATTTCAAAGATCAGGAAGGTAATTCACATTGAAATGGAAAAGCAAATGTTTGGTAAATGAATGTTTGCAGGGCCATCTTTAACAATGGAACACAGAGAGAAATTAGAGCCAAGGGCCTTAATAGGTTCCCCCCTGTCTATCACACAGTAGTTCATATTAAACTATACTTACCTATGATGATAGCTACTTTCCCGGAGCAGGTCCTCTATCTAAATACTTTTAGGCAGGTAGGAGGTAGATCAAAGTTTCTTTCTGAGTATTTGTAATAAACATAAGACTGAAGTTAAATAATCCTATCCCAAAAGGCATATCTGGAGGTAGCAAACTCTGCTTCCACTCAGTTCTCATATTCTTATGACATCCCATATCTACATACATAATAAATTTGGTAATTTTTTTTCCTGTTACTCTGTCTCGTGTTAATTTGATTACTAGTTCAGGCAGAAAAACTTAGAGGTGAGGGAAATTATTTTTTATGCCTTCCAAGCTTCAGTGTTCTAAGACCCCTTTTATTCAATTATAAGGGATATATATATATATATATATATATATATATATATATATATATAGTAGGCATTGGGAATAGCACCCAGTGTTAGACAAGTGGGGTCAGACTGGACCTGGACTGGACTGGACCTCAATACTTGAGTTCTGGCTAGGAAAGAATTCAGAGTTAAGACTCAAACTATAAGTGAACGTTTATGTATAAAATCACAGAGGTAGAAGAAGTAATTCATGAAAGACATGGTCCAAGGAAACAAGTTATAGAAAGGGCCCTAGGAGCTTGGAAGTGAGGAAGGTAATAGTAATACACTGGGCAGGGAGGGGAGGGGGGAAGGTGAGAGGGATGTGGTGAGAGGGAAGGGAAAGGCACAAGCTTGCGCACGCAGGAGGGAGGGAGAGCGCACTGGGCCCTCTGTTTGAAGGCTTTTAAGGGTGGATATTTTAGGGGAGGTTCCAGGAGAAGATCTCAATAGAATATTCAGCAGCTTCCCAGGGTCTAGGTCTCCACTGATTGGTTGTCTGCCAGGGCAGAGGGTCATTATCCAATGCGGCTGGTCCTAAGGTCAGCCAGGGTCACTGGTTTGGTTTTGTTGCTTTTCTGGACCTGGAACTGAAATACAATGAAGACCTAGATATTATCTCTAGGGAGAAAAGGTCAGGAGGTCTAAACTGCATGACCAGCAATATGCTAAGAGAGGAAAGGTCACATTGGGGGCAAGGTTCCACCCTACAATTGTCCTTTGCTAGTGTGGACGAAAGGGGCCACATGCTAACCTGCCAAGCTCAGGGAAGGCCTGCTTGGCAGTCTTGCAAATGCAAAGACCTAAAGTAACCACAAAGGATGGTCTGAAATTAAACTTTAACTAAAAGCAGTTATGGTGGGTAGTCATGTCCTAGGCTGGTATCTTCCCTGACCAAGGGCAATCTTCACCTTAACTGAACCTATTGTCTTTTTGCATCTATGATAACATATCATTGAAATGTCAGGATAACTTGTAACTTCCCTTTTTTCCAGATCCCTCAGGGCACAACCAAATGCCCTGGAGGTGAGGACAGATACCACAAATTGCATCATTGTTATTGTTATCATGCTAATTGTTGACTGTTAATTATCCTGTACCCACCTAAGTAAAAGAAGTGTGTCTATCATTTTACTTTTTATTCAATTCCAGATGTTTTCTTGCTTTGCTTTCTCCCACCTCTCACCAATCTATCATCAACGGATTTCATGTAACCCCCTTAAGTCTCCTCCTTTGATTGTAATGTATAAAACACGGCGAAAAACTGCCATTATCAGAAGCATTACCCCAATATGTTGAGATTCTGTTTTCTGAAATTGTCAACAGTTTGGCTCAAATAAACTCACAACAATTACTTACAGGATTGAATGTTTTTACTTTAGCACTAGGCACCTGGGGTTTTCCACTGTCAACATAAGGAACATTGAGATAATGCTCTGGAGAATGGTAGTTTTGCACCTTTGAAGAGACACACTGAGTCCTGGCCTAGTCCACTTTTATTCAGTTTTAGGTACACATCTTGCTTTCAGTGAAGCATGGCAAACACATAGCAGACAGACCGTCTCAAAGGTCAGTAAAGATCAGTAAGGTCCAGTAAACATTTACTTGGAGGCTATCAGGTCAGGAAATTGCTTCAAGCCACTGCAATCTCAACAGGAACAATTGGTGCCTAGCGTAAGCCCTGCTAATGCCCAAGGTCCATCTGCCTCCGGCGTTCCTTGGTGCCCGATCCTGATAGTGCTGGTATGTGGTGGCTTCCCTCAGGAAGGAAGTGGGAGAGAGAGATAGAAACATCAATAATGAGAGGGAAACATTGAATGGCTGTCTCCTGCATGCCCCACACTGGGGATTGAGTCCACAACCCAGGCATGTACCCTGACTGGGAATCAAACCATGACCTCCTGGTTCATAGATCAACACTCAACCACTGGCTGGCCAATTATCTTTGTTCCCAGGTTTGACTGGCAGCAAGCACCTTTCCTATGTCACCCAGCTTCACTGTGCCGGTACCTAACTTCCCCTTTGTTCAGTAATCTGCAGGGAATGGACTGTGGTGCCCTGGGTAGTATATAACTGCAGCTGCCTGGTGAAGCTGCCCAAATGGCCTGTCTATAATGCCTGCCTTCCTTTTGCTCTTTTTCTATTATTAATAACTAGCTAATTACAATGGTATCAGTTTTAGGTCTAGGACCTCATTCCGCCAAAAAGAGAATGTTGTCCTTATTGAGGATATCCGACAATGTGAAATTGAGGTTTTTAAGGGAACTATCTGGGTAATTCAGACAGCTGACTGTGCCGCGCCAGCACAGCCAAGGGTTTGGCGAGCCTGAGTGGGGGTGACGAAGGATGGAGAAATGATAGACCAAGAGAAAAAGCTGGGTCTAGGTGGATCTTCTGTGCCTTGCTAAGGCCACAGAACAGATCCAGACTGCAAAGCTGAGGTTTTATTTATAATCAGGGACAAACAAGGTAATCTACAATGTTGTTGTAAGTTTCACTTGTTTTGGCAGCACTTGCTGCCCCTTCCATAGCCCACTAGCTACCCAGGAAAGATCTAGGGAGCAGTCACAAGATCAAGCTTAATCATGCTTAGAGGACTGTGCCCTCCAAGCTGGGACTTGTTTGCGACTTTGCCAGCTGGTCAGTCCAAGGCTTAACCCTATAACTGCTTCCTACAGCTGACTTTAAAAAAAAAAATCTGAAATACAGTGAGTCCTGGAATAATGTAGTTTCTTTCAAAGTCATTTTATTGTTCTTCCGGATCCAGGTGCTTCAGGAGCCATGGGCTTCAGTACAAGAACCACACCATGCATAACCAGTCCCGAAAATGGCACAGAAACAGCATGAAGAACCCCCAATCATAAAGATACTCATCTCTTAAGGGGGTAGACCCCCATTCCTAAGGAACATGTGCTTTGCCAAGAAGCACAAGAAGGGCCTGAAGAAGATGTAGGCTACAACAAACACCATGTGCTGAGGCTATCCAGGCCCTCGTAAAGCCCAAGGAGGTCAAGTTCAAGATCCCAAAGGGCGACGGCAGCAAGCTCGGTTGATTTGCCTGCATCACTCACCCTAAGCTTGAGAAATGTGCTCATGCCACATTGCCAAGGGTCTCAGGCTCTGCCAGTCAAAGGCCACGGCCAAGGCTGAAACCAAGTCCCAAGTTGCTGGTGTGGCGGCAGCTTCGGCTCTGGCTCATGCTCCCAAAGGGGCCCAGGCTCCCACTCCCAAAAGTGCCCAGGCCCCCATGGCTCCACAGTAGAGGCCTCTGTCTGCTGACGTGAGGATAGAATGACTGGTGTGACACCGGGGCTGCTGACTGCATGGAGCTGGTGTCCTCCTATGCTAATTGTACAACTGAATCTGAGGCAAGACCTGTCAGAAAACAAACAAACAAACAAACAAAACAAAGTCATTTTAGTATAATGTTGGTAAGATCCTTAGGGAGTTAAGTCTTATTTATATCAATTAGCTGTCAACATAAGAAACATTCAAACCCGAGTAAAAACTTTATTTTTTCATTCTTTTAATTAAAAATGTATAATGTGGACCTTATTGCAGGTTGTCCCCATTCCCCCCCACCCTCTCCCTTTTGCCCACCTTCACCCACTCCCATGTAGAAAATGTTTGTGAGTTTATTTGAGCTAAACTGATGACAATTGCTGGAAAGCAAAATCTCAACAGATTGAGAAAATGCTCCAGAGAATGGAAATTTTGCACTTTATTTTATACATTACAATCAAAAGAGGAAACGTAAGTGGTTACATAAAATCCATTGGTGGGAGAAGGCAAGTGGGGAAACTTCTAGGATTGGATAAAAAGTAAAATGAGAGAAGCATCCTCTTTTACATAGGTGGGTACAGGATAGTTAACAGTCATCAGTGAACTCAATAACAATGAGGGGATTTCTGTTCTCCACCCTGGTGTGCTACCTGTGCTTTGTGGGGCGAGGACTTTGACATTCCAAAGGTATGTTATTGTAGATGCAAAAAGACAATAGACAGGCCCAATTAAGGTAAAGATTGACTTTTGTCAGGGAAGATTCTAACCTAGGCCATAAACTGCTTTTAGTTAAAAAAGTTTAAATTTCAGGCCATCTTTTGTGGTTATTTTAGGTTTCTGCTCGCCATGCAGGTCTTCCCCGAGCTTGTCAGGTTTAATATGTGGCCACTTTTCGTCCACATAGCCTATGGTAAAAAATGTCTTTGTTATACTTTTTTTGTTTCAGTTCTAAGAATCTATAGATGATGTTAAGTGAGGACAATTGTACAACTGAATCTGAGGCAAGACCTGTCAGAAAACAAACAAACAAACAAACATAAGTGGTGACATAAAATCCATTGGTGGGAGAAGGCAAAGTGGGGAAACTTCTAGGATTGGATAAAAAGTAAAATGATAGAAGCATCCTCTTTTACATAGGTGGGTACAAGATAGTTAAGAGTCAACAATGAACTCAATAACAATGAGGGGATTTCTGTTCTCCACTCTGGTGTGCTACCTGTGCTTTGTGGGGCGAGGACAAATTATAATACTTACTGTACATGGACTAATGAAATAAACATTTATAATACTTACTGTATGTGGACTACTAATGAGATAAACAATGCTAAGTGTGTGTCTTGTTATCCCTTCTTTGTGGGAGGTGAGAGTGGTTCTGCAGTATTGCACGCAGCCTATGCTCTCTGGCTATCTCAACAGTCTTGCTGCTTCTCATCCAAAGGATTATAAATGATCTGAACTCTCTTAAAATATTTGCCCTCAAAACTCCCTTTGGATATGGCACTGAAAAGCCTATCAGCCCCATTTTGAAAACAGAGAAAGTGACCTGGAGGGTGACTATTTAATTGTTGCTGGTGGAGGTGGGGCCAGACCCCAGGTCTTGTGGCTCACAGTCAGGGGCTTTCCCTCTCACACTGCATGTGGAATGTGTCCTTTGTTGCCTGAAAGAAGGCTGAAACCATTCAAAGCTAGCAGGACCAGTTCTCCTTGTAAAAGCAGCCGGTCTTCCTGACTCAGGATAAAAATTATGCCAACTCGAAGCCAACCACTGAAACATCTCAGGAGGGTAGGCAGGGAGGTCTGCCTGTTGTATGAGCACTTAGATATATATACCGCTACCCACAATTTATCTGTGCTATTTTTTTCTAAAGCACTTTACCTGGTATCTCAGAGGTGGAATCATTTGTGAAGCACTGGAGCAGTTTTCTCTGCCTCTCCAACCAGATTCGCAGCTGGCTGACCTACGTTCATCAGAGGCTGCCCTGGTCACTTGGCAAGGTAATAGATTAAGCCACCAGCCTGGTGTGAGAAGATCTGTTGCCTTTCTCTGCAGTGCACTTAGAAGGAGGCAGATCATCCATACCTGTTAGGGCAAAAATCAATGTGCCCAATCACATTGCCCTGACGGAGTTTTCTCCACAGCAGAGTGCAGAGCTGCCTAGAGGAATCACTGCAGGGCAAGTTCCTCCTTTAAACACGAGGTCTTGGCTGCAGGGACAGTGTGTTGCCATCTTGATCCCTGGGAGCACACGGCAGGAGTTCTGTTATCCTTGATACTCACACTGTTGTGAAGTTAGATTTTGAACCACTCCTGCAGGTGTCCTCAATTTTCACTTTCATTATGTTTGTATGGGGCACGGCTACAGAGTTTGGACAGGTTCAAGCCTTGGACTAATGAGAGGGCACAGTCCTCTCGTGGCCACGTGCAAGTCCCAGCCTGGAGGGCAGAGCCCTTCCAGCACAATTATAGCCAACAGCTATAGTTGTAAGCTTGAACCTATGGTCCGAACAGGTGGCCTCACGTACCTAAGTGCCATAGGCTGCAAGTAAACAAAGCTTGATCAGGTGCATGTAAATGAGTAGGATCGAAACCCACGAGAATTCTGTAAACATCTTGACCACGCCCTTTCTTTGCCGCGTGGCATCTGCTATAAAATAAAGATTCGGCTTGTGGGCGTCGGCACTGTGCCTCCATCAGAGGAGTATCATCTCACCGAGACCCAGCTTTCATTCTCTTGTCTGTCTTTTCTACGCCTTTCAGCCGCCCCCACTCAGGGTCACTGAACCTGGCTGAGCTGGCGCGGCACTTAAGGCGCCCTGGGGCTGAGTATGCCATGGCCATGCCAGCCCGCCACATGTTTGTATGTCATTCTGAGCTTAAGCATAAAATGGAATGTAGGATTGGTAAGTAAACTAGATAAGTAAGGAGGAGTTGACAGTATCATTTTGGCAAATTAGCATTTATAATACTGAGTTAAGGCAGTTATGTTGAGTCTGCACAGACTTCATCTCACAGCATATAAATGTGTATTGGTCATCAGATTATTGGTGAAAAGTTTGGTAAAAATTTATCTGGCACATTTATTTAAAGCACTAAGCTAAATTCTGTACAACTGTTTTATTTCTGAAGCTTTCCACTTCATGTACATTCTTGAGGTTCTAGTAAACATTTACTGAAGAACAATGGTTTGACTTTGACTTGGATTTATTTTGTACTTTATGATTTTCTTTTAATTTTGACTGTTATTTATGCTTATTGTTGCATTATGAATCACTTTAGAAAATAGTATATAGTGATGGTAGCTGTGTTATCACCTGTAGTTTCTTCTTTATTTAAGTGATGTCTTATTTAAGTAAAGAAGAGCTGGTGTAGATGTTTTCTGTCTTTAAAAAAGAAATACAATTTACCAATGGGAAAAAACGGATGGGGGGATTTAAGCACCTTTCTGTGGCTTATGGATACAGTTTAGGCAGATTCCCAGAGACTGCAAATTTAGTTAACAATTGGTGATTCCAGACTTTACCCCATTTTCACCTTTGTCATTTCTCTTGAGAACTTAATACCGCTCCTGGGTATTTAATCTCCAGACTGGGCAATTTGAGAGGTAACGTAAAAACGTTTTCGTTACAAATATAAACAAAACCAAATTAATTTCCTTAACTATGATGCTAGGGTAGGTGGGAGGAATTTATGACTGGCTCCATTTCCCCCTCTAAAATGATGAATATTCTTCCCCACAAGCAAACTTGTGCGAAGTATTTTCCATGAGTGCTTTGAACATGACTGTAGTTAGTAGAAATTTTTCTTTAATATTAAATATTTTTTTGCCTCCTCAGTGGAAAGCAAAAGTGTCCACACCTGAACTGAATAAAAATCCCGGCCTCTAACCTTCTCATGCCCTCTGGCAGCTTATCCTTGTATCTCTTGCTTTGGTCCAAGTCAGTGGTCGGCAAACCATGGCTCGTGAGCCACATGCGGCTCGTTGGCCTCTTGAGTGTGGCTCGTCCACAAAATACCACGTGCGGTCGCGCACGTACAGTGAGATTGAAACTTCGTGGCCCATACGCAGAAGTCGGTGTTCAGCCTGGGCGAGTCTATTTTGAAGAAGTGGCGTTAGAACACTCAAGGGGCAAAAGAGCTGCATGTGGCTCACCAGCCACGGTTTGCCGACCACTGGTCTAAGCAGTTCTATTGGAAGGCTGAGACCTGGCCATTAGTGATCAGATAGATTTAGAATCTAGCCTTTCCGAGGAGGATAAGATCACTTTCAAAGGTATTGGCGACAGGGGATCAAAGTGTCCTCCTGAGGGTGGGATTTCTGAGTGACCGGGCGTTGGAGAGATTATCTATGAACAGATGTTCGCAAGTCAACTCACAGGACCCTCCACATCTAGAGTTGAAGGGAAGTGGGGGAGGGACACCAATACCTCATGAACTATTGAAATAGAAAGAAATGTCTAAGTTTTCCCACAACACAAGGAAACATAGAGTGAAATTACAGTACAATATAAACTTAGAAAATAGGATATAGTAATGGTAGTCATTACTATAAGGAAAATGAAAACTATTATTGTTGCTATAAGAAAACTAACCAATCACTAAACGACTGAGCAGATAAACCTTTTATCAAGAAATTTATTAAGTCAATAAGTAAACACATAAACTGCATTTTTTGCATTGTATTGGTGAGTTCTTTTTTAAAGTAAAATTAGCTGCTCTTTCTTGTGTTACTCATTGAATGAATTTGCAACTCTCATATCAGAAGACGGTTAACTTTTTTTATTTTGACCATATTCAAGGTAGGATCATGGTCAAGAGAGCTTGAGTGGTTCTTGAGGTTTGAATAAGGTGTGAGGCTACACATTTTACTTATACCACTGTTGACTGAATCATCCAAGCAATGCTATGAGGTTATGCCCATTTGATAGGTGAGATTCTCCTGCATATCTTGCTGTCAATGCCTGCCTTCCCCAATCCTACTAATTTGGCACTGTATTCTCTCTGAGGAGTTCCTGATACAGCCTACAAGAGTGTAAGGTGCCCAACTCCATTAATGGGGTGCAGTGTCTTAGGGTGAGTCTATGGCATCTATGTGCCCACTAGTCAAAGCTTTGCTCTCCCATCCCCACCATGTCTGCCAGTTTGTGCTGTGGCACTTCTGTCCTGGTTCCATCTGCTTGGATGGCAGCCTCACCACCAACTCCAGTGCTTTTGTTTGGGGCCCTGACACCCTGTCTTGCCCTGATCATTTCAGCCCAGTGAGCCCTTCCATTGCTCTTTCTCTAACTGGGGACATCTCATAGCCAGCTACAAGTACTCGGGCAATTCTTTGACTCCTTCCCACTTTGTTCACTTGTAACTGGATTCTTGGATCCCAAAGTCCATACATCAACCTCCCTAACTACCTTTGCTCCTTCTGATGGACTGACACTTCAGAGTCCCCTTCTGATGTTTTGGATCTCAGCACTTTTATTGAGTTTCCTTGCTTCTTCGCTACCAGTGTGATCCTCCCCAGAAACAGATCTGGGCTTTGTGGAACCCATAGCTTATCAATTTGGGCAGCTTTCCTAACATAATACAAAAATGTCAATACTAACCGAGGCACAAATATAACTCCTTATTTAGAATGAGGAAATAAATCACAGCATGGCTTCTCAAAGAGTCATCTTCCTTTTTTTTTCAGAGATCTCTTTAGGCAGTTTGTCAGAAATGCTTACATAAAATGCTTCCTGTTGGAGCTTGGCTTCCTTTTACCACTTAGAACACTCGACAAACCCTGGCCCTCATAGAGCCCAGTACAAGTGAGGGGCCTTGAAGCTTAAACACCACTAGATTCATAGTCACTCTGATCCCTTCATTATGGCTCTGTTCCTTCATTTTAGAGAACCATAACTCTGAGAGCACATGAGAGAAACAGAAAGAGGAGAGAGGAAAGTGAAACTGTATTTGAGAGAGAGAGAGAGAGAGAGAGAGAGAGAGAGAGAGAGAGAGAGAGAGAGAAAGAGAGAAAGAAAGATTGTGTGTGTGTGTGTGTGTGTAAGAGTAAGTGAGAGGTTGATTCAGACCATTCACTCCAGCCGGCCAGGCCTCTTTCCTTTCTCTTTCCTTTCTCTTTCCCTCTTTCCTTTGGTACAGAACCCCTTTTCTTCCTGACATTTCATGTCTGCTTTTACTTATTGACAGGTAGTGCACAAAAAGATTGAATGCATTTATTATACTTCTAGTTGTATCTTGGGGTTTGGCCAGGCATGAGTTGATTAACTACCTTGTAATGGGGCATACTTGGAGAGGTAAACACCTAGAACACACCTAGGCAGCCCTAGGAGGCCCCAGAGGGTGTGTGGGCTGCTAGGCAGAGGGTGGTATCCAGAGGGCAAGGAGACAGGGAACTGGGGTCATCAGGTGGGACTGTGAGCATCAGGGAGATCCCCACTGGAATACTAAGGATCCTGATGGACCAAGGGGACCCATCACTGTGCCCTCTCCTTCTGGAACAAGGGGTACCAGAAAAGGAGAGCTGAGAGTCCAGCAGTCAGCATCTGGCAACCATGGCCTCAAGTGACAGTGTGCCACCGGGAGTGCAGCAGAAAATTCCAATTCCTAGGGAAGCTTCCCCCACCAGAGTGAGGGGCATTCAGGAATAACATTAAGGGTTATTGGGAGAGGAATCAGGCGAGGGGATCAATAGGTTGATTGAACTGCTAGAAACAGGATCAAAGTGAGAGACCAGATCTTGGAAAGCTTTAGAGATAGCATGTGGAGGCCAGCTGTGTTTGTGTTTTGGGTGCTGAGACATCTACCACGTTTTCTCTGTATAGCTTTGAACAAATTATTTAATTTTTCTGGGTGTCCCTAGTCTCTCTTTTTACTTTGTTCAAAATAGTAATAGTGTCACAGGGTTACTTTAATGACTAAATAGGTGCATAATATTGACTGTAAACTATTTGGGAATAAAAACCAGATCTTATTCTAATTTTTTTTCCTGGTATCTAATATAGAGGGTGGTGCAGAGTAGGACCTTTTAAATGTTTGTTAAGCTTCCAAATTACCTACCAGGTAACTGGCATGCATCTCTATAGATATAGCTAGTTAGATTGATCTACATAGACATAGAGATATAAATCAATGCATATGTGTATAATTATATAAACTTATCTATGTATGTATCAATATCTGTTTTCTCTTAGTTTTAAAAACTGAATTTAAGGTTAGGGCCAGAGTAGTATAAATGGTAGTCAGAGAGAGTGAGGCTAGACCTCTTGGATTTCTCGCAGAGGAGGCTGGGCCTGCAGGTGTGGCCTTAACACATGAAGACAGGAAGGATTCAGCAATGATAACTTGGCAGACTTAGATTTGCTCATCCTAAACACCATCTCCACTTAAAATGTTGTCAAAACCAAAGCTTAGAGTGATTTTCTTAAAGCACGTATCACTATTTGTTTTCATGCTTCTAACTAACTGTTGAAAGAAAACAAGGCTCAGCTAATGCCTTCCTGGGAAAAGACTCCCCTTAAGTATTCAGTGAGCTTCACGATTTCCCTGTTTGCCCCGAGGGCACCGTTTGCAAGGATAATGAGTGTTCTCACTGATTCTATATTTGGTTTCAGACTTTGATGTACTTAAATAAATTTTTTGGTGTTGCTTTTGATCCAGTGAAGCCTAGAGCTGCCCTCCATTTCATGGAAGAAATGGGGTTCAAGCTCAGCCTTGAGTGACAGATAGCTTGGTCAGCAGCAGAGAGCACAGCATAGGCTGGAAGCAAGGGTTAGGCCACACATAAACCAGAGGCCAAGTCATGGCTCTGCCATTTACTAAATGTGTGACCTTATGCAAGTTGCTTCTTTTTAAAGCCTCAGTTTGTTCATCAGTAAAAGGGTTAAAATAATAGTACCTACAAAATAGGGTTACTGTGACCCTTGAAAAAAATAACACCCGTAACATACTCAGTATACTAGTGCCTGGTACAGACTATATGCTTAATACAGTTTAGCAGTTTATATAAGAAAAGGGACAGGGAAGGATGTACAGGTGAGGAAAACCATCTAGACACCAGGGAAGATGGGGAGGCAGTCTGGTGTCCCTCTGGGTTGGTTGTGTGTAGTGCGGGGCTCAGAGGAGTGGTGAGAAATGTGGTTGGTGTGGAGGGTGTACTTCATTAACAGAGAACTTGAAAAGCTAGATAAGGAACTTAAACAGATATAGACAACTGTGGTAGATTTCTGAACACATTGTCTTGCAAAATAGTACAACATAACTTTAGGATTTTCTTTTAGAAACTATGAAATTCCTTTTAGACATCACTATGTGCCAGGGACCATATACCATGTTTTATCCTTTTCCAAACTCTGTAGAGTGAGAATTAGTCTACCCATTATTAATTTTTTTTATTTTGGTTAATCCTCTCCCAATGACACTTTTTCCCTTGACCTTTTTAGAAAGAGTGAAAGGGAAGGGGAGAGACAGAGACAGAGAGAGAAACATCAATGTGAGAGAGACACATCAATTGGTTGACTCCCACACACACCTGGACCAGGGCAGGGGATCTAGACCTTGATCGGAATTAAACCTGTGATCCTTCGGTCTGTGGGACAATGCTCTAACCATTGAGAAGCCAGCCAGGGCTATACTCCCCATTTTATTTTATTTTTTGTTTTTTATTTTCTTTATTAAGGTATTATATATATATGTTCTTATCTCCCCCTAACCCCACCACCCCCCACTCATGCCCTCACTCTCCTGGTGTCTGTGTCCATTGGTTATACTTATATGCATGCATACAAGTCCTTTGGTAGATCTCTCCCCTTTACCCCCATCCTCCCCTACCTCCCTCTGAAGTTTGATGGTCTGATCAATGCTTCTCTGTCTCTGGATCTGTTTTTGTTAATCAGTTTACGTTGTTCATTATATTCCACAAATGAGTGAGATCATGTGATATTTATCTTTCTCTGACTGACTTATTTTGCTTAGCATAATGCTCTCCAGGTCCATGCATGCTGTTGCAAATGGTAGGAGTTCCTTTTTACAGCAGTGCAGTATTCCATTTCTTAGATGTACCACAGTTTTTTAATCCACTCAACTGCTGATGGGCACCTAGGCTGTTTCCAAATCTTAGCTATGGTAAATTGTGCTGCTATGAACATAGGGATGCATATATTCTTTCTGATTGTTGTTTCTAGTTTCTTGGGATATATTCCTAAAAGTGGGATCACTGGGTCAAATGAGAGTTCAATTTTTAGTTTTTTTGAGAAAACTCCATATAGTTCTTCACAGTGGCTGCACCAGTCTGCATTCTCACCAGCAATGCAGGAGGGTTCCCTGTTTTCTGCATCCTCACCAGCACTTGTCCTTTGTTGATTTGTTGATGATAGCCATTCTGACAGATGTGAGATGGTACCTCATTGTCGTTTTGATTTGCATCTCTTGGATGATTAGTGACTTTGAGCATGTTTTCAAATGTCTCTCGGCCTTCTGTAAGTCCTCTTTCAAAAAGTATCTATTACATCTGTTGCCCATTTTTGATTGGGTTGTTTATCTTCCTTTTGTTAAGTTGTATGAGTTACCTGTAAATGTTGGAGATTAAACCCTTATCGGAGATAACATTGGCAAATATGTTCTCCCATGCAGTGGGCTTTCTTGTTGTTTTGTTGATGGTTTATTTTGCCATGCAGAAGCTTTTTATTTTGATGTAGTCCCATTTGTTTATTTTCTCTTTAGTTTCCATTGCCCTAGGAGCTGTATCAGTGAAGATATTGTTTCAGCATATGTCTGAGATTTTGCTGCCCGTGGATTACTCTCAGATTTTTATGATTTCCTGTCTTATGTTTAAGTCCTTTATCCATTTTGAGTTTATTTTTGTGTATGGTGTAAGTTGGTGGTCTAGTTTCATTTTTTTGCATGTATCTGTCCAGTTTTCCCAACATCATTTATTAAAGAGACTGTCTTTATTCCATTGTATGTTCATGCCTCCTTTGTCAAATATTGATTCAGTATAGTGGTTTGGGTAGATTTCTGGGTTATCTATTCTATTCCATTGGTCTATATGTCTGTTCTTGTGTCAGTAGCAGGCAATTTTGAGAACAGTGGCTTTGTAATACAGCTTGATATCTGGTATTGAGATCCCTCCTACTTTGTTCTTCTTTCTCCGGATTTCTGTGGCTATTTGGGGTCTTTTTTTATTCCAGATGAAATTTTGGAGAGTTCGTTCTAGGTCTGTGAAATATGCCATTGGTATTTTAATGGGGAGTCCATTGAATCTATAGATTGCCTTGGGTATTATAGACATTTTAATGATGTTGATTCTACCAATCCATGAACACAGTATGTTCTTCCATCTATTTATGTCTTCCTCTATCTCCTTTTTCAGTGTCCTGTAGTTTTCTGAGTACAGGTCTTTTACCTCCTTAGTTAAATTTATTCCTAGGTATCTTAATTTTTTGGTGAGATGGTAAGTGGGATTGCTTTTTTATTCTCTCTTTCTGTAAGTTCACTATTGGTTTATAAAAATGCCATTGATTTCTGGGCATTATTTTTTTTATCCTGCTACATTGTCAAATTCATTTATTAAGTCTAATAATTTTTTGATGGAGTTTTAGGGTTTTCTATGTACAGTATCATGTCATCTGCAAATAATGACAGTTTTATGTGTTCTTTTCCAATTTGGATACCTTTTATTTTTTCTTCTTATCTAATTGCTATGGCTAGCACTTCCAGTACTATGTCAAACAGGAGTGGTGAAAATGGGCATCCCTGTCTTGTTCCTGTTCTTAGGTAAAATGGTTTTAGTTTTTGCCCATTGAGTATGATGTTGGCTGTAGGTTTTTCGTATAAGGCTTTTATTATGTTGAGGTATGATCCTTCTATTCCCACTTTGCTGAGGGTTTTTATCAAGAAAGGGTGTTGGGTTTTGTCAAATGATTTTTTTGCATTGATTGATATGACTATGTCATTTTTATCTCTCAATTTGCTTATGTGATGTATCACGTTTATTGATTTGTGGATATTGTACTATCATTGCATCCCCGGGGAAAATCCCACTTGGTCATGGTGTATGATCTTTCTAAGTAATGCTGGACCTGATTTCCTAGGATTTTGTTCAGGATTTTGTCATCTATGTTCATGAGGAATATTGGCCTGTAATTCTCTTTCATTGTGTTGTCTTTATCTGGTTTTGTTATTAGGATAATGCTGGCTTCATAGAATGAGCTTGGAAGTGTTCCTTCCTCTTGAATTTTTTTAGAATAGTCTGAGGAGGATAGGTTTTAGTTCTTCTTTGAATGTTTGGTAAAACTCCCCTGTGAAGCCGCCTGGCCCTGGGCTTTTGTTTGCTGGAAGCTTTTTGATGACTGCTTCAATTTCCTCCATAGTTATCAGCCTATTGAGATTTTTAGATTCTTCCTGATTGAATTTTGGGAGGTTGTATTTTTCTAGGAATATGTCCATTTCCTCTAGGTTGTCTAGTTTGTTGGAATAAAGTTGTTCATAGTATTTTTAAACAATCCTTTGTATTTCTCTGGGTTCTATTGTTATTTTACCACTTTCATTTCTGATTTTGTTTATTTGGGTTCTCTCTATTTGCTTCTTGGTGAGCCTGGCTAGAGGTTCATCAATCTTGTTTATCCTTTCAAAGAACCAGGTCTTGGTTTAATTGATCTTTTGTTTTGTTTCTTTGATCTCTATGTCCTTTATTTCTGTTCTGATCTTTATTTTCTCATTTCTTTTGCTCACTCTGAGATTTTCTTGTTGCTCTCTTTTTAATTCTTTAAGTTGTAGTGTTAGATGATTTATTAGCATTTTTTCTTGTTGTTTTTTTTTGTTTGTTTTTGTTTGTTTGTTTTTAGATAGGCCTGTAGAGTTATAAACTTCCCTCTCCAGACAGATTTCTTTCACTGTGTCCCATAGATTTTGGATTGTTGCGTTTTCATTGTCATTCATTTCCAGGATGTTTTTAATTTCTTCTTTGTTGTCTTTGGTAACCCAATTATTATTTTATAGCATTGTATTCAGCTTCCAAGTGTTTGAATTTTTTGATTGTTTTTATTGTAGTTTATTTCTAATATTATGCCATTGTGGTCTGAGAAGATGCTTGATATGATTTCAATCTTCTTGAATTTGGAGAGACTTTTTCTGTGACCCAATATGTGGTCTATCTTTGAAAATGTCCCATATGCACTTGAGAAGAATGTACATTCCATGCCTTTGTGGTGAAATGTTCTGAAGATGTCAATTAATTCTACCTGATCTACTGAGTCATTTAGGATTGCTGTTTCTTTGCTGATTTTTTGTCTAGAGGATTTATCCAGTGATGTCAGTGGGGTATTAAAGTCCCCTACTATGATTGTATTGTTGTTGATCTCTCCCTTGATATCTTCCAGGAGTTTTTTAATATATTTGGGTGCTCCTGCATTGGGTGCATATATGTTTATCAGGGTTATATCCTCTTGTTGTATCGATCCCTTTAGTATTATGAAGTGGCCTTCCTTATTTCTTGTAATGGCCTTCACCTTGAGGTCTATTTTGTCAGATATAAGTATTGCTACCCCAGCTTTTTTATTTTTATTTTTTAATTTCCATTTGCCTGGAAGATAGTTTTCCATCCCTTCACTTTCAGTCTGTGTGAGTCCCTTGTTCTGAGGTGGGTCTCTTGTAGACAGCATATATATTGGTCATGTTTTTTTATCGATTCAGCCACTTGATGTCTTTTGATTGGAGCATTTAGTCCATTTATGTTTAAAGTTATTATTGAAAGGTACTTATTTGTAGCCATTTTTATTTTTATGCCTGTGTTCCTTCTTCTCTTTTTATTTCTTCTTTTTATAGCAGTCCGTTTAGCATTTCTTGCATTGCTGGCTTGGTGGTGATAAACTCCCTTAGCCTTTTTTTTTTTTTTTGTCTGTGAAGCTCCTTATTTCCCCTTCAATTTTGAATGTTAGCCTTGCTGGATAGAGTATTTTTGGATTCAATTCCTTGCTTGGAATCACTTTGAAAACTCCCTTCCATTCCTTTATAGCCTTGTGTGTTTCTGTTGAGAAATCATTTGATAATCTAATGGGAGATCCCTTGTATGTAACTTTCTATCTCTCTCTTACAGCCTTTAAGATTCTCTCTTTGTCCTGAATGTTTGCCATCATAATTTCAGTGTGTCTTGGTGTGGGTTTTTTCAGGTTCATCTTGTTTTGGACTGTGTGCTTGTGTGACTTTTTTCTTCCCTACATCAGGGAAGTTTTCTCACATTATTTCTTCAAATAGGTTTTCTAACCCTTTTTCCTCTTCCTGTCATTCTGGCACCCCTATTATTCGTATGTTGCTTTGTTTCATTTTGTGCCAAAGCTCCCTTAGGCTCTCCTATTGTCTTGTAATTTTTTTCTCCAATTGCAGTTCATTTTGGGTGTGTTTTGCTTCCCTGTCTTCTAATTCACTAATTTGGTCTTCTGCTTTTCCTAGCCTACTGTTGAAACTTTACATAGTGTTTTTTATTGCAGCTATATCACTCTTTATTTCTGCTTGATTCTTACATTAGTTGTTGATTTTTTCATCCATCCGGTTTATGAACTGTATGACCCTTATTCTGAATTCTTTTTCTGACATATTGCATGCCTCCATTTCATTTAGCTCCTTTTCTGGCAATTCCTCCTTTTCTTTCCTTTGGGGTTTTTTTGTCTCTCCATTTTTGCTCTCACTGAAGGATCTAAGTTTCGGGTTGTGCAGGGGCTGCTCCTTGGGAGGCAGCGTCTCCTCAGGCAGTGGCTGCTCCTTGGGCAGTTGAAGCAGTGGCTGTTCCTCATTTGGCGGTGGCTCCTCTGTTGGGCACTGCTCACGTGGCTGCTCATAGCAGTGGTGGCTCCTTTGGCTGGTGGGGGCGGGCTGCTCACGCAGCTGCTGCTCCTTGGATGAGGGCGGGCTGCTCATGTGCCTGCTACATGTGCCGGACAGGGGCAGGCTGCTTGCGTGGTTGCAGAGCCCTGGGCTAAAGCAATGGGCTGGCCAGAGGGGAGCGCACTTTGGAACTCACAGGAACCTGCGCCCAGGGTCACTGGAGTCTTGGTGACCATGGGACTGCAGCCAAGGCAGCAGGTCCCTGGTGGTGGCAGCTGTAGAGTCCCGGTTGGTGTCTGGGGGTACCCTGGGTGGAGGTGAGGCTGGGCTCCCAGTCACAGCAGCTCTCCCATTCAAGAAGGCATGGCCTCTGTGGTAGAGCTGGCCAACCTGGGACTATTTGCAATGGTAGCAGAGGCTGCCTGGTTAGGTGAGCCCGGTCAGCCTGACCCTGAAGGTCCTGTGAGATATAACTGTCCCTCACTCACACACACTCACACACACACCCCACACGTCCACACACTCCTCTTTCACTCCCTCACTCACGCTCTATCCCTCACTGCTGCCATCTTCCTGCCTCTGTAGTTGGCTCTGGAGTGTTATTGACCCGTTCATGGATGGAGTCTCCTCTCAGGGTGTCTGGTTATATGGCTCGCTCTCTACCATATTGACCAAACAGGACAAAATGCAACTTGACAAGACATGACACAAAGGGAACAAAACACGAATGTACTCATGACACTGATAACCCAATATAAGTGACCACCAGAGAAAAGAGAGTTAGGGGAGAGAAAATAGAGCACAAATGATATCAAATAAAGAAAAAATGGCAAGAGAGAAAAGAAAAGGAAAAAAAGGAAGAAAAAGAGAAAAAAATATATATGGGGAGATAAACCAAAAAATGCAAACACCAAAAACACAGAAAAGAGGTTGGGGGCAGAATCTGTAGAGGCCGAGAAAGTAAGGTTAAGGAATTGGATGAATATGGGCAGGACCTCAGTTCAGTAGAGAGGAAATAGAAAGAGGATGAGTGGATAAGCAGAAAGAGAAAGAAAAAGAAGAAAAAAATTAAAAATTAAAAAAAAATAATTAAAAAATAGGATACTAGTAAAAATAAAAAAATAAAAATAAAATGATGAAAAATGTGAAAAGAAATAAAAAATAAAGAAACAAAAAAAGGGAAAATAAATAAAAAATAAAAAATAAAATTAAAATAAAATAAAATAAAATAAAAATGAAAAAGTGAAGTGTCATTCGTTTCTGCTGAATTTTAATGCCCCATGGGGGCTGGTTTAAGATCCCACTCTTCTGTACTGTTTGCCACTTCTGTTTCCTGTTAGATTGTTAAAATTCCAAGTGGTTCACTGTTTCTCTGTTTGTATCTATCTCCACGGCCTTGACTGCCAGCTGGTGGGACCAATCTTCCCACTTAACCTATCTGCATGCTTTCAATCTTAATATCTCAAGCAGCTGTTTCTGACAGGGCTATAATTGGGGAGGTTGCCTGGACTGAATGACCTTTCTTCAGCCCAGTCCCCGAGGGCTCTCAGGGACTACTCAGATTTTTTTTTTTGTATCCTTTGTAACACTCAGGGTGTAGTCTGGGTATGGCTGTATTGGTTGCCTGGAGACTTCAGGAGAAAATGGCTGCTTAGGTCCGGCATGTCAGGTATGTCTCAATGCTAGACCCCTGGCCATCTCTCCCTGACCCTCTCCTCTCCCCAGACTCCACAAGTCTGCACCTCTACCTGCACCTCAGCCACAGGTGAGTATTTGTATTTTAAAGGTCCTATGAACTGAGGTTAGCAAATAAAAGCAAAGACCAAAAAGAGGGGAAAGAGCTGTACCACTGAGAGCCCCTATCCCCCTGGCACGGTGCAACTCTGGGCTCAGCCTCTCGTGGCTGTGGGCTTAGATCTAGTATCCCCTGCTGCCAGCAGTCCTGTGGACTTTCTTTCCACAGTCAGATGTTACGCCTGTCCCAAGGGAAACGGCCTCGGTGCCATGCGGCTTCCTTCTGACCCTCTGGGCTTGGAGGTCCCGCACCTCTCTCCAGCACAGGTCCTTGATTTTACCATTCTCCAGGTGCCCTCTGCCCTTCCTGGCTGCGAATTGTCTCACCAGCTGTGTCTACTTTGCCAATTCGGGGTGGATGTTATTTGATTTAGTTGCTCCTTCTATCTACTCTGGAACAAGGCTCAGGACACGTCTGCCTATTCTGCCATTTTGTCTCTCCTATACTCCCCATTCTAAAGATCATTATGTTGTGGCCCAGAGAGATAAAAATTATCCCATGGTCACCTTTGAAATTAACCTTACCTGCTAAGTGGAGATTAAATCAGCATGTGTGAGGGTCACACATGGGAAGGGGATAGGAGACGGCCTGTGAAAAGTACTTTCTACAGAGAAGATGTTCAACAAATACTAATGCCCCGTGGTTCTATCTTAGATATGAAGACTGGGTTTCTGCTCTAGTCTCAGGACCAAGCCACAGCTTTGCCTACTCCCATGTATGCCTCTTGGTCCTTCCATGCCTGCGTCTCTGAGTGGATAACCTCCTCAGGGCCTCATAGATTTCAGGACTTGGTGTCTTTCTTTGAACCCAGCCTGTGGCTGAGACTCCTCCTTCCTCCAGACTTTTATTTTAAAAATATGTTTTTATTGATTTTAGAGAGAAAGATCAATGAGAGAGAAACATCAACATCCATCAGCTGCCTCCTGCATGCTCTCTTCCAGAGATTGAACCCACAACCTAGGCATGTGCCCTGACCAGGAATCGAACCAAAGACCTCTTGGTGCATGGGTCGACATTCAACCACTGAGCAACACTGGCCGGGCCCTTCCTCCAGACTGTTGGATGAAACTGCTGTATCGGCCTGCCAGCTACAAGTTGCCATGTTCCAGCCTCTTGCTGGGACACCAGTGTGATGGCTCCTTGACTTGACCTCCTGCCTGGAAATTCACCCACTAAGTACCTGTATCCAAGGAGCACTTGGCCACATTCCTATGTCCTGAGTTGTATCAGTCTGATTCATCCCTCTCTTTTCAAGTTGCTTTTCCAACAGTGGAGCTTGTTAAAAGTAGAGATGCTTGGACTTCATTCTCCATCTGAATCAGAACCTTCTATGGTGTGCCTGGGAATCTATTTTTGGGGGGCGGGATCTCAATTTTTAAAATGTCCTCCCTAGGTGGATATGATACAGCTGTTTCACAGGCTGGCCTTGAGAAACACTGCTATAGATACTTTGATTATATGGCTTTTAATTCCTACACAGTGAGTCTAGTTTCCTCACAGGTCAGTTTCATGAATTAAATTAAGGTCAGTATACTTGCTTTCCTAAGGGTTTTTAAAACTACTTCTTCAAATGAAAAATTATTTAATCTTCTCTCCATATCGCCTTTGGATGAACTGTCTTAATGTCTACATGGATTAGAAGTCTTTCCTGCAGGCTAAGTTGGAAGCTTACCTGCTTCTGCAGCCTGCTTAGCATTTTCAGCTTGCTCTCATGCTAAGGCATTTGTAAAGCAGCCTCTTGCCATGTTTAAAGCCTGACCTTGCTTACAGGCTCCTGGAGCTACGTTTGCTCTTTGCTGTCACTGCCTCAAACTAGTTTCAACCTTCCTTTTAGAAATGATGATCTGCAACATTCAAAGCCATCTCTTTAGATGCCATTTCTTTGAACTCTTCTGAAGAATAATCTGGGATCATCTGAGATTTAATGTCTTTTAAAATACTGTGAAAAAAAGATTGTTCTTTCTTGATTAAATCATCCAGAATCATTAGTTACTGGGCTAGGTCTTACCAACATATCAAAACCTTTTTTGATGTACTAAAACTTTTTAAAAATTGGTCTTATAAACTGAGGACCTAGGATTCTTTTAAATACCTTTCTGTGAAATTGTTTTATAATTTTATATATTTGTATGTCATTTTACTTCATCTTTGTATATACTAGGTTATGCCATGTATCAATGCTAGTAATTTTATTTCCTTTGAGCATCTGTGTTTGTATACTGGAGAGAGTTCCTATGGTAATAAAGAGTGGTTTTGTTAGAGACCAATTTATCCTTTGACTGTTTTCATGATACCCAGAACAAGACAGGTTTCAGTTCTGGTTTCACAGATATTGAAGTTCCTAACATTTCCTATATTGTAGAAATCAACATCCCCAAAAGCAAAATGATAGTAAAAATCTCTTAGATTCCAAGAATAATCAAGAATGCCTTGGCATGAAGTATTAGGCCATCGATTTGTGCGGAACTTTAAAAAGTGCTGAGATAAAATGAGATATGACCATTCAACAATAGTAGGACAAGAGGACTTGGAGGAAGGTACAGTGTGTTCCTGACCAGGGATATTTGGTTAGCTTGCCACATGAGTGCCTTGTTTATCATAGTAAACATCTTTCCCTACCTAATTATTCTCAGGCTGCTGTATACCTGTTCCCCAGATCTTGAGCTAGGTCAGAGCAGGAATGGGTTGAAAAAACATCTAAGTTGGCTTCAGTTTCAGGCATGCTGGCTGTTGGTCACAATAGAGAACCTCAGCAAATGGATGTTTGGAATGTGGTAACATGATGGGTCATAAGAGGGGATTTGATTGTCTGGCCAACAGCTTACTCTTTTATCAGTGAATCTCCAAACCAGTAAAAATGTGGCTGGTGTGACTTTAATATAACATGCAGTATTTTTATGAGTTCGGAGAGCCCTTTAAATAGAACAATGAGAAAAGAGGGCACTTTCCCTTGCTTCAAGATGGAAAGATCTGGAGTTGAGTATGGTCAAGATATAATTTTGAAGTAGGCTTACTAAAGTGGACTTTCATTCAATTCACAAAGGAGCTAAGTAGATGTAGGAAGAGTAATAGAGGTCAGGGGGTGCAATTGGGAGAACAAGGGTTATGCTTTCCTTGGGAACTTCAGAAAGATAGCTCATCTTTTAATTAGTGAATATTCCAAAAACAATTTATATCTTCTCCCTGCCTTTTAATTTGTCAAAAAAATTCTGAAATTTGATTACTTGCTTATTGGATCCCAAGCATAAAATTTAAAATTACAATTATATACCATTTTCAATCAATCAAATTTGCAAAGATAAAAACAAAACAAAAACAAGACCAAATTATTGCTAGTGCTGGTGGCATATATTTGACCCTCTCATTTGCTACTGAAAAAAGGTCAATTGGTACAACTCTTAAGTAAAACAATCCTACCTACAAGACTAGATCCCAAAGAAATACCAGAAAAGCAAACTTTTATAACTATAGACCATAAACAGTGTATTAATTTTACAATATTAAAATATATTTGAAATCACTCATAATAATTCTAAGACCACAGATATAAAATACGACAAAATGTCCAAAAATGTACAATACCTATCTCTTACTTCTGCTGAAGAAAATGAATTTAAAATTAAACAGCTAGACTTCTAGTTTAAAATGGAGGCATGCTAGAGGTATCTTATCTGTACTCCTCTAATATTCCATGAAAATCTCTTCAAAAATGTACAAGTACTTTTGTTTTTAATTGTAGCTGTTCTGATCAGCAGGATAAAGGAAAATCCTATGCTGGACTCTGGGAATATTTCCACACACTACCACATCAGTGGTGTTGCATTGAGAAGCACAATTGTGGACTGAATTTGCTCCACCCTCTTTCTTAGAAAAGTATTCATCATCTGGCAGAAGACAGCAAAAAGCTCTCTGTCACAGCCTGTTCCTGGCTCAGGAATTCCAATCAGAAATTCAGGCAACCACAATTCTTTCTGCATGAGGACAATGTTTAGGCAGCTAGTTCAAGGCATTCCTCCTCTTTCCCTTCTTCTCTCTTTATTCTTGACTAGACTATGGGTCTTAGTAGAAACTATGCCAGATGTGTGATACAACACAGTAGAACGTTAGAGTGTAATTGGTGGTGGCTCACTGAGTTGGGATTATAAGTGTGATAGATGGAGGTAAAAACAAGAGCTGAAAGTGTGAGTGTGTGTATATATATATGTGGGATGGTATGTGTGGGGGGCTTCATGACTTGTCTTTTAAAAAGAGGTAATTTCAAACTGTGCTCAAGTATTTAACATAGTTAAGAGATTGTGGCAGTGAGAAAAGGAGATTCACTTATTTATTCAGCCATTATGTATTGAGTACCTACTGTATTCCAGCTGCTGCTTTGTTGTAGGAGAAACACCAGTGGGGAAAAAAAAAGAAAATAGGTTCCGGTTCTAGTGGGAGAGGGGGTGCAGGGTAGGGGTCAAAAATAAGTAAACCATTGAAAAATGTAATTTTTATGATCATCAATGCTGTGAACAAAATAAGATTGTGTGGTGTGGCAGAATGAATGGTGCTCCTTAGACCAATTCATTGTGGTCCCAACATAGACTGGGCCCAAGCTGCAGGTTTTTCCAGAAGAAATTAAAACAAATAGGTTGAAGATACAAAGTTTGATCCTTACCACACTCTATCACGTAGGTACTATTACTATATATTTTTTACAGATGAAAAAAAAATAAACTGAGACAATGAATGGGCAAAGAAAAATTCTTAAGAAAAGAAATATAAGTGAAGCATAGTGGTCCCTTCTTTGGAAAAACTGCTATTTGAAACTGCTGTTTGAATTACTTCGTTATTCTTAGTCTCTTATTCTGTAGGTCAAATCTGTTATTTTTAGACTGTAAAATAACTTTGGTTTTTGCTTGAATAAAAAAATAAAGTTAATTGTCTGACCTTGCAAGCTAGCCATCTAACTGATATGTTGATATTGATGCCAGGTGCCTGTATAGATATGATACTCAAGGTTACAGGTGTCTGAATAGATATGATATGATACTCAAGGTTAAAAGTTGTCTGTATAGATATGATATGATACTCAAGGTTACAAGTTGTCTGTATAGATATGACAGGTATTTGCTAGATATGACATGTACTCAAGGTTACAAGCTGTCTACAAAAATAACTTACACAAAGAACTAGAAGGATATAAAAAGGAAATACTCTCTTCTGTATTTGTTCAGAATTTGACAGAGGTAATCTGCTCTGAACCTGTGCACAATAAAGATGACTTCTAACTAACTGGCTCATTAAGGCATCTTGTCCAGTTCACTGATTCATGATATAACACAAATAGTTAATAAATATTTGCAACTTTTTAAAATGCACTGAGGTGGAATGGCTGTTTTAGAAAGTCTTTTGCAAGGGTTGAAGCAAGAGGCAAGCCGAGGGTGATCAGCAGCAAAGCCCACATCTGGGGCATCATTGCAAAGGGTGTGACTGCACCGCAATAACTACCCATTGTCTTATGAGGTTTTGTTTACCTGCAAACTGGATTGGATTTTGAATTCTTCTAGTTTCCTCCAATATATGGCTATGACACTCCAAAGTAATATTTCTAACTATTCTCCCATCTTTTGACTTGGAATCACTGAGAACTAAAACTGGCCTTTTCTCAAAGCCTTGTAAGCTAGCATGAGACAACTTGATATAAACTTCAGAGAAATCACCACAACAGCTCATATATGGACAATCTTTGTGCCTATTTCCATAAGATCACCAGACATTCAAACTGCAGACCAGGAAAATCTTTCAGATTGTCACTGACTGCCTTCACCCTATCTGAAGACGCTTCAAGCCAGACAGCTAGAAATCTTGACTGCATGCCTTTGGAACTAAAAAACCAGGATTATAGTATGTTTCAATTATTAACCATCTTTTCCCCATAGAGATACCTCTTATTAGATATCTGATTGCTCGCACAAGAGGCCTAGCTTGGGGAGCCCATCTTCATCACTACCTCCTGATATGAGACATACTGTTGAACTGAACTGACCTATTCTCAAGACTGAGACTGGTTTAATGAGATATGGAACAATTTATCCACCCAGCTTCTGGAATATGAAACATCTCAGAAAGTTCCAAAAGCAGGACTGAAGGGATTCAGAAGAGGCCTCCCCAAAATGTGCCACTTGAACATATGAATTATTTTGAGTTGAAGGCAATCCAGACCCTGTAGGCACATAAAATTTTTTTTTCTCCCCCTTAAAGGACTTTAGTAAGGGGCCTTGCCAATAATGAGTTATCACCAGAAACAACTTTTTATGACTCATCTTTAGGGCAGGGAAAACTTCTAATTACTGAACAGCTTATCTTATCAAGATGAGAATGACCTTCCTCCCTTCTAAAGCCCCAAGTGCCTTACCTCATTATTAGCTTGAAATTCCAATTACACTTCATTTTCCTTTTCTGTCTTTGAGCTTCTCAGGCATATGGGGCTCTCATCCATATGTATGTAATTAAATTTGGTCACTTTCTCTTGTAAATCTGTCTTATATCTATTTATTAGACCAGCTGAAAGAACCTGGAAGAGTGGGAGAAGCAAGTTTTATCCTCCCTCACAACCCTTCACTCTTCACACTTTTCTTCATGGTTTGAATTTTGGGTAGATACATTGAACATTTAGTATTGTCATAATATAAAAGCAAAGAACTGTTAGTAGTAAATTATCTTTCTGGGCCACAGGCAAGTAACGGTGACTTAAGGTCATGGGTGATTGTATACCAGTGTCTACCACAGAAATACAGGCACATGCTGAAATCTGCTTCACTTTAGAAGAGTGAAAAAATATGCTCCAGCAGAACTGCAGCTGGTAAGACAGGAATACAATATCCCTAAATACCAGTATCATTATCTATTCCTCCACAATTCCTTGACTCTGAACTTCAGAAAGAACTCTTGTTTTTCCCCTGAAACAATTTTTTTAATTCTTTCTCATTCCCTCAATTTACATTTTAATGCTTAGTGAGTTCATGACACTATATGATTCTTTGTTGTAGATGCTAACATACATGCAAAACTTTTGTGATTTTTAAAATATATGAAATAAAAAGCAAAGCCTCTGAGATGTCACTTACATACATTGAGTGGCCAGATTATTATGACCTCTGAATGCATAATAATCTGGTCACTCAGTGTACATCCTATATAATAAAAGGCTAATATGCAAATTGTCCCCTCAACCAGGAGCTCGATCAGCAGGCAGGCCGGCCAACCACCCATGTCCCCTCCCCATGGCCAGGCTGGCAGGACCCCACCCATGCAGGAATTCATGCACCAGGCCTCGTGTACACACACACACACACACACACACACACACACACACTGAGTGGCCAGATTATTATGGATTCAGAGATCATAATAATCTGGCCACTCAGTGTATAGCATATGTATAAAGTTAAATTCAGAAAATAATAACAAGGAGGTTAATTTTCTTCCAATTGTGCATATAGTTTATTTCCTTTCATTCACCTTTGAAAAAATGTAAGGGTTAATAGGAAGATGGAAAGAAAATCAAGTTTGTTGTAATATGCTACAGGAAACAAATACATCCTGATACATCCTGATATTTTACTCGAAGTTGTCCTTCCAGGTCCAACCCAAAGCCCCCAGGACCCTCTAACTTTACACTGTCCCCTTTGGACATTGAAAAGGAGGTTATGAATTGCCAGTAGGTGGACTGCCCTGTTCAATAAGACAATTTGACCTGCTCTATTTCCTCTTCAACTCCGTCTGCCATTCATTCCTCTTTCCAACAAAGAGCTTATTCACAGCACCATCTAAAGAGGAAACAGAATGGCTGTGGCTACACCTAAGTTCATAAGGCATGCACTTAATATATTATCTGTTTCAGGGCAAATTTCAGTATGATAACTGGATGCTTGGTGCCATATACGTTCAATGGAAACTGCTTAGGAACAGCTTATAACTGATTATTTGTGGCCATTGGAAGATAGAGTTCTATTCTGTGCTTAACGCCAAGTAGAACTATATTATGATAGGTTCAAGCTAATAGATGTCTGTGAAAATGACACTGGGGACTCATTCTCCACTCTTTAAATGTAAAAGAAGTCATAAACAGAAAGAATATGTGAATAAGTATTCACTATAGAAGCTACCTGATCCAGTAGATTAGTCATTCGCAAACTTTAGAATATATAAAAGTTACCAGGGGACCTTATTAAAAATGTAGATTTCCATCTCTGCTTTTAGTAATTCTGACTGAGTAGGCCTGGGATGGATTATTACATGTGCCTCAACTATTTCTTATGCAGGTAGTCAGTGGAGTACACAGTCAAAAAGCATGACATTAAATAGCAGAAACTGCTTGGGACAGGGAGAGACACCATTCAGACATGACAGTGTTTTGACTTAAAGAGCTATCTGTAATTTCCAAACATTTTTTCTACTTTTATCCTCTTCATATGTATGCATTCTTTCACCATTACCTCATTACATAGGGATTTGAAAGTAATGGGAAGAAGGTGGGAGAATACATGCCACTATGGTGGGGAGGGGGCTGTCACACATCATAGTCTCCAGGTGGGCATATGGGAAGCCCTCACAGATTCTGGTACTATTTCCTCTATTTTCTATTCTTCTCACCAATAGGTAACTCTTATCTTGGAGAAAAGCAAGTGTCTCCTGGTGGGGAATTTCTGGTTGTGAGGAGACTTTTGATGACACTGAAGGCAGCATTGTGGGTGAGTAGTATATAAGACCTTGGGAATGTTCCTTCCATTTGAGGGTAGTCCATTCTCCATGAGGTCTTCCTCTCTAAAATCAAGTCTTCCTTTGATCTGAGCCAGGGGTGGGAAGTGGGGGGTCCTGCCTAAGGTTGTGCAGGTTGAGCATACATTTCCAAGGGTGAGGATATCTGGAACCCAGTCCACATTCCACTTGCCAAGCTAGATGTTAGAACCAGGGCAGGGGCTGTGTCTGGCTGGAGGAAGGAGCACTTTTAAAAATCCACACTAGGTCTCTGCTAGTTGGGACCCTGCTAGGGTGCACACCTAAGGGTCTGTCAGTCTTAACACTCTCCTTGACTTCAGCGAACTGGGTATTGGGGTGATAAAAAGAGAGAAAACAGAATACAATTTAGGAAGAACTTTGTTTACTGCTGCACATTCCAAGAGTTAGAAAATCTCTGCTTTTTGACAATAATTGAACCACATAAAGAGACTACCAATATGACCTCCTCTAGGCTATGTACATCTAGCCATTGGAAAACAAATTCCTAAGTCAGTGACACATTATTCCCTGGTGTCCTGTTAATCTTCTTAGTTGCCAATTTCCAGCTTATCAGCTAGACTAGTTTAATGCTTGAGGCGAAGGTACTGCAGTGTCTTTTAATTGACTAATTGTGGAGAGCTTTACTGCAGTATCTCATCAGTATACAAAGTATACTGACTCCAAGTTGGAAAATGCTTCAGAGGCATCACAAAACCTCTATTAGAAGAGATGCCTTCTTAAATTCCACCTGTTCAAGAGCTCAGAAGAAGAATAAGGGAGAAGCTGGGAGGAAACAAGCTGAAAGAGGTGTTTTACTCTTCACTCTAACTCCTTCCCCCATTTCCCATGTCAAAATGATCTCTCAAGAGATTTTGTAGAAGTATTTGCCTTCTAACACCCTACTCTACTCTCACGGGGATGAAAACACTCCTTGGAACACTTCACTCCCGCCTTTCTGAGTGGGTTCACATGCTGAACTCTGACCATAGCAGGATTTAGAAAGCTGCCTGCTGCCCGTCCGACAGACCATTGAACCTGCAGGAAACTTTTCTGATGCACAAGTTCAGTGCTTGGCAATAATTGCACCTGCTGACCAGCCTGCTTGGTCCAGATCTAGCCTTGCTTCCAACCTTGCTGGATGGAGTGTTTGTCGCTTCCTGTAGAAGGCCAGACACACTCTCCTTCTTAAAGTGAGATTAGCAGGGACTGAGGAGGGTATTGCAGATCACTAGCTACCTAATCATTCAAGTTCCTAATTGAGTTCTCCCAGGTTGACCACTTACTGTGCTTTCACTATCTGGCCAGGCACACGCTGGGCACCTCTGTGAAACCAACTCAGTCTTCCCACTCTGTGAGCTAAGGATCAGCCTCGGTTTTTCAGTTGTGGAACTTGAGGCACAGAGAATCGGAATAACTTGTGTAAAGTTCCACATCTCATTAAAAATCAAAACTTAACAAAAAAGCTAGGGGAGAAAAGGTGCTTTAGAGAGAAAGGAGACAGTATTGTAACCCTTCATTTTGAGAACAAATACAAATTTGTGAAGAGCGTAGTTTTCTATCTGACTCCTCATCTGGGTCAGTAGATGAGTGCTACAGTAATATTTTCTGGGTTTAGAAATGATTTTGTTGTTTCACTTTATTTTTCAGTCATTTACAACTTGAAGCTGGTTTTGGCCAGAATGGAGATTTCAGACAAAAAGTTATGTCCACTTTTTCTCCTCTTCTTTCAGTCTAATAATATTATAATGACAACTTTTTTTTTTTCCCTTCTAGAAGTAAATATTTTGTAAGTGAGTATGAGGCAAAAGAAAATGCCAATGGATTAGTGTGGTGCAAGCGCTGACATTTTTTTTTTTTTTTAATGCAAGCGCCTGACTTCAGTTGTGATTGCTGAGGCATCCACTTCAAAGATGGCTGTCCTCCAATAAACGCATTTCCAGCCACTATTAGATAAAGAGCCAGGCCACCTCCTCCTGCACGGAGGGTTCTTTGTTTTAAAGATCTTGGTTGATTTCAGTAACTGACCGCTTGGGGTACTAGTTTGTTTTCTCTTCCTGCACTTTAAATTCCCACTCTTTGTTTTAAATTAACCAATACAGAGTGAGCCCTCAAAACTCTAGGCCCTCACCCTCGACCCAATTTAAGGCATTTACATGCTCTCTCTACTGCAGGCTCGACCTTGCTGTGTGGCCCCTGGTGCTCCAGGTCTTGTAAATAATAAACCTGTATCTTTTCAAAGTTTCTGGAAGGTTATTGCTGAAGGGTGTTTTACAATCATAAGGGTCACAAGGGCTGGTCCAGCCACAACATTGACTATTGATAGGCTCTGATCAGCATAAATCCATTAGCCCAAGTCAGCACCTCTGGGTCAATGGTTCACATCCTTGGCTGCACATTAAAATTGCAGGGAAAGATTTGAAAAATTCCCATGTCCTGGCCACTTGCCAATCTGCTAAATTAGCATCCCTGGGGAAGGGGCCAGGGACCAAATCCAGCACCTCTGGGTGTGGACCCGGCATCAGTGTTTTTTAAAGCTTCCTGGTATTTCCCACCTGAGGCAGCAGGAACCGATCACTCTTGTAGTGCTTCTCCACCTTCAGTGAGCACAGAAAGCACCCAAGCGTCTTGTTGGAATGCAGGTTCTGCTCAAGAGGCTGTGCAGGCACTGAGAGCCTCATTCCTAACAAGTTTCCAGGGGAGGCTGCCTCTGCTGCTCTTGATGTTTTGGGGACTGTGCCTCTAGATTAGTGGGATTCAAAGTGTGGCCCCTGGACCTGTAGCATCAGCATCAACAACACCAGGGAGCTTGTTAGAAATGCAAATTCTCAGACCTCATCCCAGGCCTCCTGAATCAGTCAATCAGGGCGTGCGGCCCAGCAGTCTGGTTTACATGCTCTCCCTGTGATTCTGATGTACACTGAAGCTTGAGAACCTCTGCTAATAATAGGTTTAAGTTTACTTCAGTGGTAGGCATTTGAGAAGCAAGAGGAGAGATTCCCCTGCTAATCCAAAGCAGTGGAGAGGGCTTATTACAAGTATATTTGTGGAAATGAGAGATCATTCTTCACAGGAACCCAGGAAAAGTTGCACAACCAGGATACATGTGATGAACCGCAGTAGCACAGCCAGGCATCCCAGGAACTGGGATGTGGTCTGGGAGCAGGGAGAGTGACTCAGGATCTGGAATGACCAACCAGGCTGACTCGCTGCTTGCCCAGCTTCAGGAGTTCATGGTTTCTTACTCTAGTGCAGTGCTTCTCAACCTTTCTAATGCCGCGACCCTTTAATACAGTTCCTCATGTTGTGGTGACCCCCAACCATAAAATTATTTTCGTTGCTACTTCATAACTATAATTTTGCTACTGTTATGAATCGTAATGTAAATAGCTGTGTTTTCCGATAGTTTTAGGTGACCCTGCTAGCGGTTCTCAACCTGTGAGTCACGACCCACAGGTTGAGAACCGCTGCTGTAGACCATTGGAAAACACAGATATTTACATTACGATTCATAACAGTAGCAAAATTACAGTTATGAAGTAGCAACTAAAATAATTTTATGGTTGGGGGTCACCACAACATGAGGAACTGTACTAGAGGGTCGCGGCATTAGAAAAGTTGAGAACCACTGCTCTAGGGCCTTCCTCTTATCAGGACTCAGTGATTCTGTCTGCTTACAGCAGAGTGGCTTAGCTGGAGTCTTGGAAGAAGGATGCTTGAGTTAGAATTCTGGCTCATTATTTGTATGAACTTGGGCACTTTACTTAACCTCTCTTAGTCTCAATTTTCTTGCCTGAAAAATGGGAATACTAATTGTTTCATAGACTTGTTGTAGGATTAAATGAGGTAAGGGCTGTGTGTTTAGGGGATTTCCTGGGACCCAGTAACTATTCAGAAAATAAAGCTGTCATTATTGCTTTTGTCTTTATGCTTTTAATTACAGCTACTACAGATGAGTCTTAATCTAAACCTTGAGTTCAAATGTTTGAGAAGAGACACACATTGCTGTTGTGAGTTACTCTTGTGGTTACTAGGCCAAGTTCTCCCACTCAGCGTCTGTGGACATCTTGTGTATTTGCTGTTTGGGGGATTAGATGCTTTCCTCTGGTCCATGACACAGAAGATCCATTCTCAAGGAAAAAAGGAAACATGCGAGACACTGCACCACCAGCAGGACACTCTGGGGCTAGTCCAAGGCAGTGTGAGTTTCTAGGTGACTTATTCCCTTAGCTTGACCCAAACAGTCTAAAAATCTACTGATGACATTTGTGTCTGACTCTACAATTTGGAAACATTTTTACAAACAAATTTTAACTTAGCATTTGGGTTACAGAAGTGAAGACCCTGACATAATCATACTGTCACTCCTGCCCCTTCCATCTGGAATGGTGTTGTTAGTGCAGGTAGCTAGGTATTAATAAAGAGAGCAAAAGGAATAAGATTATTAAGCATAGTCAGCTAGGAAGCAGAAGCCTGCTTGCTTCACCAGGAAGTTACAGCTTCACATAGTCCCTCACACAGTACCTCACACAGATCCCCGGGGGAAGGGTAGAACAATAAAGGGGGAGGTAAGCACATGCCAGGGGAGGCCAGAATGGCCACTATAAAGGACTGTCAGTCTAGACTGGGGAAATGATCGGATTGGATAAGAGACACAACCCTGGAAAATCCAGGAAATAGATTGGCTAGAAGGTGGGCCCATCAGAAGTACCCCCAGCCTCATCCTCCCCCTCCAAAGCTTGGGAAGCTAACTGGTTATTTTGAAAAAGTGCCAGTCAATGGGAGAAACAAAAGGGGACATCTGTAATACACTCAACAATAAAGATAAATTAAAAAAAGAAAAAGCTCTTGGTCCTTCCCAAGCCTGAGATAATATAATCCCAGGTAACAAAGGTCTCCCTCTCTCTCTGTCTCTTTCTGTCTCTCTCTCTGTAACCCCATTTATCCTGTGAGTTTTAATTAATTAATTAATTAATTATTTTGTTAATCCTGACCCGAGGATATTTTTCCATTGATTTTTAGGGAGAGTGAAGAGAGAGGGAAAGACAGAGAGAAACATTGATGTGAGAGAAACACATAGATTGGTTGCCTCCGACCAGGGCCAGGGCCCTAGGAGCCTGCAAGCAAAGTACATGCCCTTGACCGGGATCAAACCCGGGGCCCTTTGGTCTGCAGGCCAATGCTCTATCCACTGAGCCAAACTGTCTAGGGCTCCACTGATATTTAGAGAGAGTAGAAGGAAGGGGGTGGGGGGAGAGAAACATCCATGTGGGAGAGACACATTGATTGGTTACCTCCTGCATGCGCTCCATCCAGGAATCGAGCCTGTAACTGAGGTATGTGCCCTTGACTGGAATTGAACCCGGGACTCTTCAGTCCATGGGCCAAGGCTCTATCCACTGAGCCAAAAAGGCTAGGGCTTTTTGCTTTTGTTGTTGTTGTTGTTTTAAATATATTTTTATTAATTTCAGAGTGGAAGGAAGAGGGAGAGATAGAAATATCAATGATGAGAGAGAATAATTGATCAGCTGCCTCCTGCACGCCCCCTACTGGGGATTGAGCCTGCAACCTGGGCATATACCTTGACTGGGAATCGAACTGTGACCTCCTGGTTAACCACTGGGGCTCAACCCCTGAGCATCACTGGCCCAGCATTCTCACGAGTTTTATAGCAGCCATGCAGATCTAGCAGCCGCCTGGGACCCACAGCAGACTGCACTTGGCTCCAAAGGACTAAGCTTTAATATGACACAGATTATCTGGACATTGGCCCCATTTCTAGCCTTGATGCAGACAAAATTGGACTTTTTCATGGCAGGATGGATGGAGATGGAACATTGGAAACCCAGGGGCGCTCCTGGGAGGCAGCCTTCTATTTTCACCCAAATAAGTCTTACCATGCCACACCTTCTTGTACTTGTGTCTCTGGAATGCTTTCCTTGAGATCCAGGGAAAGAACATGATTTCCACCCGCAAGAGTATGATCACCAAAGCAGAGAATTTAAATGAAAGAAGAACATGCTGCTCATTGACGGAGGCAAAGAGGCTGCCAACCTAAGAATAAAAGCTAGACATTTAAAAGTCATCCCCTTCCTACCCTCCCTGGATCTTTGAAAATAAATGCCTTCGTCATCTTTTAGGCTCAGAGAAAACTGGACCTGATATTGGTCACTTAGAGTCACTTCTTGGCTGGTTTCCTATAACAAAGCTGCTGGATTAATATGCCCAGATGTGCCGACTTTGTAGTTCACAAATATTAAGAGCAATTTTGTGATGAATCCTCCACAGACAAAGCAGTCTTTATTTGACTATTTGCTATTTCTGATGCAGCCATGCCAAGCGTGAGATGCTTCCCTTTGCAGTTTTGAATTTGCTTGATAGTATTCCATTCTTGATAGTCTAATGTCCCTGCTGTCTTTTCTTTCTCTTGTGGAAAGCAGAGAGGAAAGTCAAATAATCATTATAATGAAAAGTCTCAAAATGATCTGATGTCACCCCATGGTTCCTCTTCCTCCCATCTGCACCCTGCAGCCAACAGTTTCCTTATCGGAGGAGTTTAGACCTGGAAGAGCTGGCTGGTTCAATGTCTCGCTTGAGCAATCAGGGTATGTACAGATCTCTTTGAAAAAGGAAATAACTTCTTGCAGACTTTCAGCATTACCTCATGTCACCCTTTATTATAAAATTCCTTAAATAGGTAAACATATAAAACAGAAAATGTGTGTTATACAATAATAAACAATTGCAAATTACATATAAATAAAACTACAACCAAAATTTTAATATTAATGACATTCAAGAGCAGATAGTGATTAAACTTGAATTTCTAAAGCTGCATGTATTAATAGAAATATGTATTAGCATAATTGTTTACTCATGACTGCTTCCTCTTTATTTTAATCATTTCCAAGTATTATTCAAATTGTAGTCATTTTCATTACCGTTATTTTGCCATTGTAACTATAAAGTCATGTCAAACTATAAACAGGTTGGTCAATTTAGAATGTACACTCCTCACACTGGAAAAAAGTTACTTTTTAACAAAATAATGCTTATTGTGTATTAGTTGTCAACATAAATTGTATTAGTTGTCAACATAAATACAGCACTTGACTGCTATAGCACAGGCACTTGGATGGTTAGCTTTTCAGCAGTCATGTGCCATATAATGACTCCTTTCTGCCATCACTTTTCTATGTGTAAATTACTACAAAAGTCCTGTACGATGTGTGGCAACATCCTTTGTCCTTGGCTGGGCATATGCCTAATTGTGAACACAAATACATTGTCAGCCATTGGAATCTCATATTTGTCCACATGGTATAAGTTATGTTTGCATTCATAGTAATATTTATATTATCACCAAAATAAAAGCACAAAATCACTTTCTCATAGACATTTTGGATTTTGGAAAAATCTAAGAACTTCCCAGGTCCTCGAGTTCCAAGTTAAAATAAACCGGTCTAGTTACTGCCCATGTTTTACCCCATTTAATTCTCACAGGAACTCTGTGAGGTAGACACTAGAAACCACCCAACTTTACAGAGGAGGCTCTGGTACGGCAAGGTTAAGGAATTTGTCTAGCACCACACAGGCAATGAGAGAGAAACCAGGATTTTGTCCAGGTCTACTTACCTCCTACGTCTCTCTCCTCGAGAACTCTCACTACCCCAACCTGAGAAATTCTGTCCAGAAACCTCAAACAGGATCATGCTTATTCTTTTTCTTTTTTAAATATATTTTTCTTGATTTCAGAGAGGAAGGAGGAGGGAGAGATAGAAACATCAATGATGAGAGAATCATTGGCGGCTGCCTGCTGCACAGTCCCATCTGGGGATCGAGCCCACAACCTGGGCATGTGCCCCAACTGGGAATCAAACTATGCCCTCCTGGTTCATAAGTTGATGCTCAACCACTAAGCCATACCAGCCGGGATGTTGGGCTCATGCCTATTCTTTTTACAGTTTCTTGAGGAAACTCAAGACAAAGGTGGCCACCACAAGTGGAATTAATGTAGTGCCCATTTTGTGGGGCAAAATTCTCTAATGAGAACTCATTTATCCCACACATAATTTCTCTCAGTTAGTCCTAAAGCCATTCAGGCCTGGCCTGGACTTTTTAGATTCACATATTAGGCCAGTGCAAGGCTGTGTGAGAACTGCTGTCTATGCCTTAAAGGCTGTCAGTTTGTTTATTTATTAACTCTGTACAGAATGCCTGACTACCCTCCTAGGTATTCTATCAGTATAAGAAAAGAACTCACAAGTCCCAGTCTCCTCATTTACAGGCCAAGAATTTTGCTCCTGGTCCCCTTACCATGGGGTATGAGTGCCTCCTTGGTCCACCAGGTAGAGGATGTGGATGTGCTATAGGGAAGTGAAAAAGCACTGACTAAGTTTGGCATCAGAAACTCTGGGTGGAAGTCCCATTTCTGCTGTTAAAAAGCCATCTATCTTCCCTGAGCACCTTTCCCATCTTTATAATGAGGATACCTGTATTGATAACGAATTTACAGATTTATTGTGATGGGTTCATGAGACCATGTGCATAACAGCATTAGAGACTTTAAAGCATTATCAACAGAGGACCAGGTTCCCCTCAAACACTTACTGAGTAACTATTAAGAGTCAAGATCTGTGTTTGAACTGAAAATACAAGATTAGACATGGTCCCTGATCTTAATGACCTTACAGTCTAGAAAGGGAGGCTGGAATTAAAAAAAATATTATAATGTAATAAGATGTGCAATGTAAGAGAGACAGTAGACAAAGTGCCTTGAGTGGGAAAGTTTGTTTCAGAGAGAAGAGACATGAGTTTATCCTTCAAGTATCAATAAAAATCATTGCAACATACAGCAGCATGCTGTGCTTGGGGGTTAGGTCAGTGGGATGGGGTAGCCTAAGAGGTAAGTGCCACTAAGTCCCTGAGAACTGAGGCTGCGGCCTGGTTCTACTTTTGCACCACAATTAGATACAGTTGTGATGCCCACGTTTGCTTGTTCCTTTCTACGCAGAATTGTAGACAGTAATTACTTTGTGCCAGTTCAGTATGCACTTTGAGGACGAAAACATCAAGCACAATTTCCATTTAATTGGCCTTTCTTGCTGTTTTTGTATCTGGGCAGCATGACCAGTTCTGGAACTGCAGGGGCACCTGACATGGCGTGTCCTCTTGCTGTCCAGGAGGGGACAGTTTTCTCTTTGGCAGGCCCTTGATTTCCCCCGAACATGTCATTTGGCCACTGCATTGTTGCTCTTTTGTTGACCCACTTAGGCCTCCAGAGCTAGAATATACTTGGCCAAATTCCTAATAAACAACAGGACATTTCACCCCACAGTTCTTTAGGAAACAGGTGACTACCATTCCCTCTACTGAGGTCAATGTCTGCAGCACCAAGAGCACTAACCTGTCTGCCTGCCTTATTGAACTGGACAGAATATTTGGCATCTTTCATCCCCAGTCCCCGTCGTCAATATTGCCTTGTGACTTTTGTGGAGAACAGTTCCTATTACACTATTCTACAAATTCAATCAAACTATGACTCAGGCAATGCTTATATCTTCCAAATGACATTTTCAACAAATGCTCCTAACTCTATGGATAGAACAACATTATCCAGAGATCTCATGAAGTGTTGCTGGAGCCTGTATTATTCTCAGTCCACTGCCCTCAACCTTGGGGAACAATCAGGTACCTGTGTATTGAAACAAGGAAAAGAGAGTGAGAATCATAAATTCTGTGGGCCTTTTGGATTGGGTTTGACTGCAACATGATTTCACATTCTACTGCACAGCCAAAGGCCCCCTAACAAACAACTTTCCTAGTCTTAATTTGAAATTGTGCTGGTAGTTTCTCCAGGGTGTGGTTCAGATCTGAGGTCTGCAGACCACAGCTAGAAGATAACACATTGGCACAGTGGAAAAGAGAGGTCATATATCTTTGTTTATTTAACATATAAAAAGTATATATTTATTTAATATCTATAATAATCTACACTAATAAACGAGTAATATGTTAATTAGACTGGGAGACCTTCCGGAGACCTTCCAAACGTCCTTCCAGACAAAGCCATGGTGGCAGGGCCGAGGCAGAGACAGTTAGGGGCAATGAGGCCAGTAGGGGAGAGCAGTTAGGGGGATCAGGCCAGCAAGTGAGGGCAGTTAGGGGGATCAGGCTGGAATGGGAGGGCACTTGGGAGTGATCAGGCCATCAGGGGAGGGAAGCTGGGGGCAATCAGGCCGGCAGGAGATGGCAGTTGGGGGTGATCAGACAGGCAGGCAGAGGCAGTTAGGGGTGATCAGGCAGGCAGGCAGAGGTGTTAGGGGCAGTCAGTCAGGCAGGCAGAGGCAGTTAGGGGCAATCAGGCAGGCAGGCAGGTGAGCGGTTAGGAGCCAGCGGTCCCAGATTGCAAGAGGGATGCCTGACTGCCAGTTTAGGCCCAATCCCACAAGGCCTAAACCGATCTCCCACAGGGATAGGGCCTAAACTGGCAGTCAGACATCCCCCAAGGGGTCCCTGATTGGAGAGGGTGCAGGCTGGGCTGAGGGAACCCTCCCCCCCAGTGCATGAATTTCATGCACCAGGCCACTAGTGAAAGCATAATATGCTAATTAGACTGGACGCCCTTCTGGATGAAGCCAGGGCTGTGAGGGAAGCCCAGATCCCAGGTGCTGGAGGAAAGCCTGTGCTGGCAGCCAGGGGAAGGAAGGCCTAGTCTTGAATGAATTTCGTGCCTCTAGTATATAATAAAGAATAAATTGGAGTTTTACTCTTTACAATAAAAAAAATTAGTAGTGCCCTCAACTGGTCTATATGTCAGATGGTCAAGTTACATTGAGGGAAGAAAGGGTGCCGGTTGCATAGCAGTGGCATCATTTGTTAGTTTTCTTCTAACATCTTGTGTTGTTTTGTGTTTATATGAGCTTGGTTCAGTGGGCAAAAAAATTTTCTTCTTTTTCATGGCTGAGTAGTATTCCATTGTATGTGTGTATCTGTATGTATATCATATCTTCTTGATCCATTCATCCATTGATGGGCAATATCTTGGCTATTATAAATAACAAGAGGCCCAGTGCACGAAATTCGTGCATGGGGGGGGGCGTGTCCCTCAGCCCAGCCTGCACCCTCTCCAATCTGGGACCCCTCGAGGGATGTCTTACTACCCGTTTAGGCCCGATCCTACCGGACATCCCTCTCACAATCCCTCTCACAATCCAGGACTGCTGGCTCCCAACTGCTCACCTGCCTGCCTTCCTGATTGCCCCTAACCGCTTCTGCCTGCCAGCCTGATCACCCCCTAACCACTCCCCTGCCAGCCTGATTGATGCCTAACTGCTCCCCTGCCAGCCTGTTTGCCCCTAACTGCCCTCCCCTGCAGGCCTGGTCACCCTTAACTGCCCTCCCCTGCAGGCTTGGGTCCCTCCCAACTGCCTTCCCCTGCTGGCCATCTTGTGGTGGCAATCTTGTGTCCACATGGGGGCAGTCATCTTTGACCACATGGGGGCAGCCATCTTGTGTGTTGGAGTGACAGTCAATTTGTATATTACTCTTTTATTAGATAGGATAGAGGCCTGATGCATGGGTGGGGGCCGGCTGGTTTGCCCTGAAGGGTGTCCCGGATCAGGGTGGGGGTTCCCTTGGGGTATGGGGTGGACTGGGCAAGGGGCCTTTGGTGGTTTGCAGGCCGGCCACACCCCCTGGCAATCCAAGCGGAGGTCCTGGTATCTGGGATTTATTTATCTTCTATAATTGAAACTTCGTAGCCTTCAGCGGAGCCAAGCCTCCTGCTCGCTCTGTGGCAGCAGCCATTTTTGTTGGGATTTATTTATATTCTATAATTGAAACTTTGTAGCCTTAAGCGGAGGCCAAGGCAGGCCATGGCTGTGGAAACTTGGCTTCCTCCATCGCCGGGGAAAACTCAAGCCTCCTGCTCTCTCTAGCTCTGTGGCTGCCGCCATTTTTGTTGGGATTTATTTATCTTCTATAATTGAAACTTTGTAGCCTTAAGCAGAGGCCAAGGCAGGCCAGGGCAGGCAGAAAGCTTGGCTTCCTCCATTGCCAGGGAAACCCAAGCCTCCTGCTCTCTCCGTGGCCACAGCCATCTTGGTTGGGGTTAATTTGCATACTCACTCCTGATTGGCTAGTGGGCATGGCTTGTGGGTGTAGCGGAGGTATGGTCAATTTGCATATTACTCTTTTATTAGATAGGATGCTGCAATAAACATAGGGGTTCACATATTATATTGAATTAGTGTCCTTTTCATATTCTTTTAATAAATACCCAAAAAGTGGGATAACTTTGTTGTACGGTAATTCTATTCTTAATTTTTTGAGGAATTTTTATACTGTTTTCCATAATGGCCATGCCAATTTATATTCCCATCTACAGTGTACTAGGATTTCCTTTTTTCCACATCCTCTCCAGCGTTTATTTTTTGTCTTTTTGATAATAGCCATTCTGATGGGTAGGAGGTAATATCTCATTGTGGTTTTAATTTACATTTCCCTTATAATTAGTGACATTGAACATCTTGTCTTTTTTGCAAAAATGTTCAGTTCCTCTGCCCATTTTAAAATCAGATTTCTTTTTCTTTTTATTTTTTGCTATTGAGTTGTAGTAGTTCTTTGTGTGTCGGACATGAACTCTATCAGATATATGATTTGAAAATATTTTCTTCCATTCTGTGGGTTGCCTTTTCATTTTGTTGATGGTTTTCTTTGCTATTCAGAAGCTTTATACTTTGATCTAGTCCAATTTATTTATTTTTGTTTTTGTTTTCCTTGCCTTTGGAGTCATATCCAAAAAACAACATTGCTTAGACTGTCAAGGAGCTTACCACTTATGTTTTCTTCTAGGAATTTTATACCTTCAGGTTTTATACTCAATTCTTTAATCCATTTTGAGTTATTTTTTGTGTTTGTATTATGTAAGGTAATAGTCTAGTTTAATTGTTTTGCATGTGGCTGTCCAGTTTTCCCTACACCATTTATTGATGAGACTTTCCTTTCCCCATAGTATGATCTTTCCACTATTGTTGTAAGTTAATTGTCCATATATGTGAGGTATAATTTTTGGGTTCTCCATTCTGTTTCATTGAATAGTGTGTCTGTTTTTATGCCAAGATGATACTATCTTGATTACTATAGCTTTGTAGTATACTTTGAAATCAGGGACTACCATTTTTTTCTTCATGCTAGTATGTAGTTAATATGATAGTCTATACAGTAGTGCTGCCGATGGGACTGAAGTATTTTCATGGGATCATGAGGAAAGTATTCCAAAGATCCATGTATGGAAGATTGTGGCATGGTAAGATTCATTCTGGTGGAAATGGAAGACTGCCCCTGGGTTTCCAGTGTTTCATCTCCCTCCGTCCCACCATAGAAAACATGCAATCTCATGCTCATCAAGGCCAAAACAAAGGCCGGTGTCCAGGGTTTCTGTTTCATATTAAAGCTTAGTCCATTGGAGCCTGTGCAGTCTGCTGTGGGTCCCAGGTTTCTGCTAGACCCGCATGGTGACTAAGGGGAGAATGTGCCAATGAACCAGGGTGAGCACATGTTACTGGGCAAGTGAGAGAGCTCTTTGTTTCCTGGGATTATATTATCTCGGGCTTGGGAAGAACCAGGAGCTTTTTCAAAATAACGAATAAACTTCCCAAGCTTTCCTGGGCTTGTGCTGGGCCTGCCTTCTAATCAACCCATTCTTTCCCCAGGCTAGACTGACAGGCCTCTATGGTCTCCATCTTCCTTCCTATTGCAAATGCCTCATCAGAGCACCTCCCTGTGCACCATACTGACTTCTCCTGCACATGTGCTTACCTCCCTGTGTGTTGTTTTATTCCTCCCCGCAGTGATCTGTGGGGAATGAACAGGTGGTTCCATGGGGAGTGTGTGAAACTGTAACTTCTTGGCTAAGCAAGCAGGCTCATGCTCCCCAGTTGATTATACTTAATAATGTCTGATTTCCTTTGCTCCTTTCCTTTATTAATATCTAACTACCTACACCAACAATAACACATATATATCATTTACAAATAACACACACACATATATATATGGGAATGCTCACATGTATTTTATTGATGGGTATGTAATTTAAAATGTTGAGTGATTACTGGCCATGATAATGTGGCTTAGATTTCTCTTTTCTAAATCTGGATACTTTAGTTTCCTTCAGGTCTAGATCTAGGACATGATAAAACACATTTTCAAGGCAATAGAGATCCTGAATTAACCAAAGTTTTATTCTAAGAGGAATTAGTTTATGAATTGTATGTCTTATATTTTCCTGTGAAGATTTAAATAAAAAGACTTCCTTGATGAGTTTCAGATTTTAAAGATAGTTTCTAAAAATGATGTAAACAAGTCTTCTTCAATATAAAAGCTAAATTTTGTTATTTTTTTCTTAAACAATTGTCTTCTATTCAATACCATTGTTAAAATTCTCATGATGACAAGAATATCAGGCACAGTTCTAAAAGACTGCCAAGGGTCCACACAAACCCATTTATTTGGAAGTTTTTTTGGTGTATTACACAGAAGAAAACTAGGTGGTTCAGCAGCTGCCTTTGTAGAATGTAACTGAATGCAGTCAAAGCATCAGGGAATACAACTGGGAAAGGAGAACTTCACACACACACACACACACACACACACACACACACACACACACACGCGCACGCAGACACCCAACATTTATGCATTCTAGGAGAAAGACATTCCTGGCTTTTTACCAGAGACATAGCTACTCCTTCCACAATAGAAGAATGCATAGCAATCAGCATTCCACGTGTTTCAAGTGGCAGGCTTCAAATGAACAGTGGGGCAATAAATGAGCATAAAGGGCATTTTTGAGTTTTGCATTTTTGAGTCTCTTCCATCTTCAAAAGAGCCCCAACGGACAAAACATTTAGTATGTGTAAGCAAACAGTGACTTGCCTTATGAGGTCTAATGTTGTCTGTGGGGCTTTCTAATCACCATCAAGAAAAGCAGAAAGAGAGACAGACATTGGTTCAGGGTGGTTTTTTATGCCTCCCAAGCAAACATGTACTCAATTTTATTCACCGGTATTGCAAATCATCACATGTCCCAGGAGGCACCTAAATGCAAAGTTCTTGTTCTATCCACTCACCACTGCCTGTCATTCACAGCCTGCAAGTTACTGCCAATGTCAGGAGTTGAAAATGTTATGGTGGTTAAATGACATAAACCAGTCCCTATCTCTGCTCCTCATTAGTCAGCTCCAGGGGACTGTAAATTGCTCAGGTGACACCCTCCTATGGAGAAGGTTTATAAAGAGAATAACAGAAGACATGGGACCAAGACCTGGGGCACTTCAGCACTAAGAGATTGAGGAGAGGGGACTGAGGAAGTGAGACACGAGGAAAGCAAACTGAGCGTGGTGTCATGGAACCCCAGGGAGGATAGTGTGATGAGCTCTGTGAAACAACAACCCCAACCTCCCCTTTCACAGTTCCCCACTTGTCCTTCTCAGCTGTGGGATGGAAGATTTTCTTCTAAGCTGTGAGGTCATTGAAGTTTCCAGCCCTCAGAACCATTGGGGTCTTTTGCAACCTATTAAAAATGCCTTTGATATAATCCTTTACTTCATGTTTGGTATTTTCTTTCTTTTTTTTTTTTTTTTTTATCAAATCCTCCCGGGATTAGAGTACACTAAGAGGAATGAAGTTTAGGTTGTAGGGAGAATATTACAAAAGATTTAGGGCAATGAAGTACCATTCAATGTGTGTTTGCTTACTAAGTAGAATGTGCTATTCTATATGCTGCAGGAAATAAAAAATTAAAGAGGGTTGCTCAACTGAGGTCAAGATGTCCTCCAATGTCTACAATATAGGAATTAAATTACTATGAAAATGTAATTTAAAATGCTATGGGGGTTCAAAGGAGGAAGAGATCGAGTTCAGTGGGAGTGATTTTAAAAGACCTAAAGGAGCCCTTAAGGTGTCAGCTGGGCCTTAAAGAATGATTAGGGTTTTAGAAGGCAAAGAAGAAAGAAAGAGCAATTTAGGAACACAGAAACAGCATGAGTAAAGGCATGAAGATGGGAAAGTATAGCTCACTTTAGAGAAAAGGTAGTAATTAAATTTGGCTGGAGCATAAAGATGTGCATGTCAAAAAAAAAAAAAAAAGCGGGAATTAGGTTGGAGGAGAAGGGTGATGACTTTATCAGAGATCCTTGGGCAGGAAGCCGGGAGGCTGTGTAATGAGAAAAGAACATGGGCTTCAGACCAGAGACTATTTGAAATCAAGGCTCCCCCAAATACCACCTCTGTGATAAGAGTTAAGTCAAATGGCCTCCCTGAACCTATCATTTTTCTTTTGTTAATCCTCACCCAAGGATATTTTTTCCCATTTTTAGGGGCAATGGAAGGGTGGGAGGGGGAAAGGAAAGAGAGAGAGAGAAAGAGAGAGAGAGAAACATTCATCGGTTGGCTCCTGCACAAGTCCCAACTGGGGCCGGGAAAACGAACCTGCCACCCAGGTATGTGCCCTTGACTGGGAATTGAACCGTGTGATCCTTTCACTCTACCACTGAGCTACACTGGTCAGGGCCTATCATTTTTCTAATGTAAAAGGCACTTGTATGCTTACCTACAAAAACAGACAACACAAATCAAACCATGATGTTTATAATGTTGGCCATAGACATGAGTAGGAAGTTAAATTATATCCAGTGTCTTATCTAAGAAGCCAAGGAAATAAATAGGCTCAGATATGCATCTGGAATTTATTGAGGTTAAATTTCTTAAGAAAGGTTAGTGAAGGTTGTACCAAAAAGAGGGATATAATAATATCTTTTGTCTTTTGCAGGTTAAAATGCTAACTGTACATCTGTCTTTGGGGAGGAGAGAAAGAAAAGGATTCTTGATCTGCAAGGTGGTAGGTATTGGAATTGGTCCTGAACAACATCTTTGGGGGCTGGCCAGTACCCTGGAAGTGTGTGTGTGTGTGTGTGTGTGTGTGTGTGTGTGTGTGTGTGTGTGTGATAAAGAGCAAGAAGAAAGAGCTGCATCAGTGTGGCTGAGCTCAGCGCTGGGAGATGGGGTTGCCCTTCTCAGGGAATCATGGAAATCTTTGCCTGAGTCTAGACCACAAAGGCTCTGCAGCTGTGAGCAAGCTCACTGAGTAGAACCCGTCTTCTACAGTGCCACCATGTGGCCGAGAGGAGCAGTGACAGTTATAATCCAATCTGACTCCAGTTCTCTGCTGAGAGTGAGGCCATGTTCTGTAGTGTGCAAGACCCCGCACTTGCGGATAGTGTGTATATGATGGAGGCCTAAAGAGGCTGATGCCTGCCTCCTGATAAAGACAATATAAGAATTTGAGAAATTAATTGAAAATCAAAGTGAAGTAACTATCTGTAATTCAGATTTATAGAGCAGTTCTAAGAGGTTATGAGTAATTAGAATATATATATATACCGTATTTTCTGGCGTATAAGACGACTGGGCGTATAGAAGATTTTCCTGGGTTAAAAAGTCGTCTTATACGCTGGAAGATATGGATATACTATATATATATATATATATATATATATATATATATATAATATAGTATACACACACACACACACACACACACACACACACACACACACACACACACTAGAGGCCCAGTGCACAAAATTTGTGCATGAAGGGGGTGTCCCTCAGCCCAGCCTGCACCCTCTCCAATCTGGGACATCCCTCTCACAATCCAGGACTGTTGGCTCCCAACTGCTTGCCTGACTGCCTTCCTGATTGCCCCTAACCGTTTCTGCCTGCCAGCCTGATCACACCCTAACCATTCCCCTGCCAGCCTGATTGATGCTTAACTGCTCCCCTGCCAGCCTGTTTGCCCCTAACTGCCCTCCCCTGCAGGCTTTGTCACCCCTAACTTCCCTCCCCTGCAGGCCTGGTCACCCCTAACTGCCCTCCCCTGCATGCCTGGTCCCCCCCAACTGCTCTCCACTGCAGGCCTGGGTCCCCCCCAACTGCCCTTCCCTGCAGGCCCGGTCACCCCCAACTTCCCTCCTCTGCCAGCCTGGTCACCCCTAACTGCCCTCCCCTGCAGGCTTGATTGCCCCCAACTGCCCTCCCTTGTAGGCCTGGTCCCTCCCAACTGCCCTCCCCTGCTGGCCATCTTGTGTCCACATGGGGGCAGGATCTTTGACCACATGGGGGCAGCCATCTTGTGTGTTGGAGTGATGATCAATCTGCATATTACTCTTTTATTAGATAGGATAGAGGCCTGGTACATGGGTGGGGGCAAGCTGGTTTGCCCTGAAGGGTGTCCCGGATCAGGTTGGGGGTTCCCTTGGGGTGTGGGATGGCCTGGGAGAGGGGCCTGTGGTGGTTTGCAGGCTGGCCACGCCCCCGGCGACCCAAGCGGAGGCCCTGGTATCTGGGATTTATTTATCTTCTACAATTGAAACTTTGTAGCCTGGAGTGGAGCCAAGCCTCCTGCTCGCTTCATGGCGGCAGCCATTTCTGTTGGGATTTATTTATCTTCTATAATTGAAACTTTGTAGCCTTAAGCAGAGGCCTGGGCCAGTCAGGGTGTGCAGAAAGCTTGGCTTCCTCCATTGCTGGGGGCAACCCTAGCCTCCTGCTCTTTCCAGCTCCATGGCTGCCGTCATTTCTGTTTGGATTTATTTATTTTCTATCATTGAAACTTTGTAGTCTTGAGTGGAGGCCTAGGCCGGCAAGGGCAGGCGGGAAGCTTGGCTTCCTCCATTGCCGGGGAAACCCAAGCCTCCCTCCTGCTCTCTGTGGCCGCAGCCATCTTGGTTGGGTTCATTTGCATACTTGCTCCTGATTGGCTGGTGGGCATGGTTGTGGGTGTGGCTTTTGGGTGTAGCGGAGGGTCAGTCAATTTGCATATTACTCTTTTATTAGATAGGAATATATATATATATATATATATATATGTGTGTGTGTGTGTGTGTGTGTGTGTGTGTGTGTGTGTGTGTGTGTACTAGAGGCCTGGTGCATGAAATTCATGCACGGGGTGTGGTCCCTCAGCCCAACCTGCACCCTCTTCAATCTGGGAGCCCTCAGGGGATGTCCTACTGATGGCTTAGGCCTGCTCCCCACAGACAGGGGGCTTAGCAGCAGTCTGGCCTCCCTCTGCAGTAGGTGACCAGGCTGATCAGGGGAAGGCGCCGCCCCCATCACCTTGTTGCAGCTGCCAAGGTGTTTTCATGAACACGCCTACTCCAGTCCCTTCACCACAAAAAAATAACAACTTTCTTTAGGCATTTTCAAGATGTCTCTTTCATAGGATATGACATTTCTTTCTTTTCTTTTTTTTTTTATCCTCACCTGAGGATATTTTCCCATTGATTTTTAGAGAGCATAGAAGAGAGAGGGAAAGACAGAGAGAAACATCAATGTGAGAGGGACACTTTGATTGGTTGCCTCTGCATGAGCCCTGACCTGGGCCCCAGCCAGGGAGAAGTTTGCAACCTAGGTACTTGCCCTTGACCAGAATCGAACCTGGACCCTGTGGTTGGCAAACTGGCTAGGGTGGGATATGACATTTCCAGCAGCAGACCTTCGTTTTTTCCTCCAGGAATGAGGTGGAAAAACCCTAGATCACCTTCTTGGATTCTTATTACCCAAGTTACCAAGAACACTGCGAGTGGCTTACGGGGAGCTTAGCCAATGAGCGGTCAGAAAAGGTGTTTCCTCTGCAGCTCATGTGCAGAGGCGGGACTGCTGGCGTACCGTGGCTGGAAGGCCCTGTTCTCTGCGGGCCTGAGCCATCCGTGGCTTGCCTCACCATGTATGCAGTCCCCTCCCGCCATCTGTGCGTGCAGCCTTCTCCTGAGTGGTTGTGATGTTATGGCATCCTGGACAATTTGCATATTACCTCTTCATATATAGAGAGATAGTTCTACAGGGTCAACTTTCATCTCTCTAGAACATTCAGATATCCAGAAACTCCCATTCCTTAAGGTTCTAGAGTGAGGAGATTTTTAGGGTAGTTTTATTCATCAGGGAAGGCAGTGAAATAATTGCATTTTTACTTTCAGTTTAACTCAGGTTCCCATAAATTTCTGTAGGGGAAAGTCTCTAATGATCCTAGATGTCCTGTCTGTGCCTTTTAACATTTCTTTCTTTACTCCTTGAGTTTCTTGTGGGTAAGGAAGGATATTGGAAAGGAGATGAGAAAAGCCTCAGCCATATTAATTATTGACTAAATTACATATGTTCCTGCTCAATCATCATTGGCCAAAGCTCTAAATTTCAATGAGGGTCTTGTGAGTTGTGCTCTGGGTCTGATAAGGAGTCATTGGAAAGGGAGCAAGGAATAAGGTCAAGTTCTTGGCATTTCTTCTTCGTTAACAATTTTATCATTCATTGTTGGCTGAGTATTTATCAGGTTTTAGAAAATAAATCAATACTTTGGAAAGTTCTACAGTGGTCATTTAGCTCAATCTTTTACTCCAGGTGGGACTTTCTGCAAAACCCCTGACTTTGCGACAGATCAACTTATGCAGGATCTGCTGAAATCACACCCAAGATGAGGAACTCACACCTGTGTGAAGCAGATCATCCACCAACACGCAAAGTGTAGTTTGGGAAGCAGCAGCCAGGCATCATATGGGAGTTGGTTAGAATTCTGAATCTGAGGCCTCATCCTAGACCTGCTGAAATAGACTCTTCATTTGAAAGATCCCAAGGTATTCATATACACTTAATGTTTGAGAAGCACTGGGCTTTTCCATTACTGGATGGCTTTGGGTGTTAGAAAATAACATCTTACTCAGATCTGCTGTACTGGTGCCATCTGTGGACTAGCTAGTATCTGCCTTCTCTGTCCCCGGCCCTTAGTCACTAGCCCTGTTTCCTACCACTTTGCACTTAAGAAGGCTTGGTCCCAGCTGCCATTTTGGTCACTTTGTCTTCCTACCCTATTGTTGTCTCTGACTTTACTGGGGTGAGGGCTGGGCTCTGCACAGCCATAGTCACGTTCACTGTGGTGGTAACTGCAGGAGTTCCAGTGCCCAGGTCAGAACCCACTGAACCCACCAGGACTCTGAACCGCTTGAAGGGAGCAGAGGAAGGTCACTAAGAAGGGTAAGGATATTCATGCTGTGTGGGGAGTGACAAGAGACAGGAAAGAGCAAGTAGATAAGTTGCCAACTTTTCCTCCACTACGCTGCATAGTGCATTGGCCCAACCCACCTCTCCAGAAATGTCCTGTGTGAGCGGCTATGTTTTGAGGGAAGTTGTGGGCAGCTTGGTAATATACTATCTTGTATTTGCTCTCCTTCCATCCTTGCCTCACATCTCTTTTACTTTACTTTGTTTTCTCTGAGAGTATACCCCCACATAAAGCAGTAATGCCAAAGCTATGCTGTAAGGCCTGTTTTCTGAGGAAAGCTGTCAAAGACATCTGCCTTATATGATATTCATTCACTGTTTCCAATTCTGCCATCTGGTTAGCTTTGGAATAGTCAACATCATTCATATACCTTCCTTCAAATTCTACAAGACTCCTGCCAAGCCTTCCTTCTTCTTGGCTGAACATTCTCAGCTCCTTAACAATTCCTCAAAATGCAGTTTCTAGGTTTCTCTTTCCTCTGATCTCACTTTAAATGTTGTGTCTTCTTACATTGTGGCTCCTCAAGTGCCCCTCCTGATGCGGTCAGTGCAGGGCTCAGCTCATGGGCCCCCACTTCTTTTATTATGGCATTATATGCCCATGAACACAGCTGCCCTGAGCTGGGCCTGCTCCTGTGAAGGGAAGCTGACCATCTGGGTTATGGTTAAAATGAGCTGAGGAAATTGGATCAGAATGTGTGAGGCAGATATGGTTTGGTCTTCTCTGTCAGCTTCCGAGGGAGGGTCAGGCCCTCTGCTGGGCTGAAGTTCTTTTAGGGCAGCGATTTTCAACTGGTGTGCTACAAGAATTTTTAAAAAATGCAATACCTGACTCTTTAGTTAGAGGCAATGACTCTTTCCCTTAGATTGTAAAATAATAAATTGACAGCAGTAGCTGTCCAGTGTGAATGTATCAAAATTATATATATATTTGTCAGATCAGCAGAAAATATATTTTTTGTGTGCCACAGAATCTTAGTAATTAGTTTATATGTGCCATGTGGTTAAAAAGTTTGAAAATCGCTGCTCTAGGGTGTCTGTACACCTTAAAGACATGTTTAGGCTAAGCCCAAGCCAGGGGATGCTGGGACAAGGTGTTCAAATTACTTCCCAGGCTCTATACCCTCCTCAGGCTTGGGGCTAATTTTCTCATCGAGACAAACCCAGAGCCAGAATTTGGTCAGCAGATTCCTAAAAAGCATTATTGATGTGCCAACTTTAGCTTTTCTCCCTAAGAATATGAATGTAAGAGGATGATCTAATAATCATGTAAACTTTTCAAAAGCCTAGAACAGGGGTGAGGAACGTCCGGCCCGCAGGCTGAAGGCCCATGAAATCATTTGGTCTGGCCCTGCCAAGGCATTAGGGGTGAGTTAATTAAATGTTTGACCAGATATAGCAGGTTAACTTTTAAGTTGATAATTTTATATGGCCCACGAATGATGGTATAAATATCCAAATGGCACTTGGCAGAAAAAAGGGTCCCCACCCCTGGTCTAGAACATCTTGTCTTTCAAAGACTCTATCTACCAACCCCCTCCCCTCCAACTTTTAGGAGCTTTTATGATTTATCAAACACTGTACCAGTTTTATGGGGAATACAGGTAAAGGTAAAATATAGTGCCTGGCCTCCAGGATCTTGCAAAGGCAAACTACATCACATTTAACAAGAGACCTAAGACTATGAGGAGCATATAAATGTGGGTTGAATTCAGAGGAGGATAGGGCAGCTAGAGGGAAATCTCAGTGAAGAGGAGACCTACAGATTTGCTGTAGGACTCTTCCTTTAACCTGCATAGCAGAAAGTTACAGAGATGCAATTTTTTAGATGACTGGACACTGTATTGGTATTTTCCTTATTCCTTAAGGTAAAGGACATGCCATATTCTCTGATATTTCTAGAACACTGTAAAGACATATGATACAATACCTTATCAGGGTCAGAAACATAACAACCTTTTTGTCTTTAATTTGAGACTATGAGAAATCCATACAAAAATAACAAAATCATCTCTCAGTTCAGAATTGATTATTTCAGTTTAATATTAAGCTTCTGTCCCTTGGAGATTGAAAAAAGCAGACTCAATTATTGCTGGCATGTTTGCTAAATTATTTTTAGTCTTATAGAAGTGCCACCATAAAGAGCCAGACAGGGAAAGTCAACCAGAAAGATTTGGGGAGGCATTTCATCACTAGCCAGTGTGTAACAGTTCATTCTAAATGATTCATGGTAAGGAGATAGCTCTATATGGGTTTGTTCTATTCCGAGAGCACTCTATCTGGGCACTCCCCTTCTTTTATGAATATGCTGGTGCTCAAAGAATGCGAATTAGTTTTAATATTTTAAGGTTAACTCCTGACATTTATGTGCCTTCTGAGGGGATGGGAGGGAAGCCAAGAGCCATGGAAGCCAAGGCAAGTTGTTAAACAAGCCCCTAATCCTTCCCTACTGTTGATGGAGATGATGACAGGTCTTAAAGCTGTGGTTTTCCACCTGAGGAGTTCTACAGAGACCCTGAAATTATATGTAAAATATTGTGTGCATTCAAGAGTTACAAAAGATATTTCCCTTTTTCGTGCCTGCCGTCTTTTTTTGCCCAATCATTTCTGCAACAGGACTATTCATGGGTGACCCTTACAATTCCAAGCCTGGGAACCCTCATTTTATTCTTTTATATCCATGTTCTTTCACTCTTGCGCCTCCAATCTATTATGCTCTCAGTGGTTAGTGAACTTAAAAAAAAATCTCGGTCTATAACTATATCTGGCAGAGGGACAGCAAAACAAACACAAAACCCTCTTTGGTGGTTCCTCCTTGTAGAATGAAAACCCAAATTCCCCCTTGAAGCCTAATCTAGAGCACCTCCTCTCCCCTAACTACAATGTTCCTTTCGTTCTGGCGTCCTTTTGGTTCCACAAATGGTGGCCTCTCCCCTGACATGCTCACTGCCTGCAGTGCTCTCTGCCCTCTTTGCCTGGTTAATGGCAACCCATCCTGCAAGCTCAGCTGAAATTGCACAATCACAAAGAGAAGTTACTGGATTCTTTTATCTTAACTTAATCTCCTATTATTGTATGCATATCATCTTTTTTTTCCAGAGTTTCTTATATTTTAAAACTATGTATTCATTTTTCTGTTTGTTCACATAATGTTTTCCCCCCTCATAGACTCAAATTGCCTTAAGAAGTGGTGCATTCCCCCACCCACTAATTATTGTTTATTGCATCCCCATCATGTGGCTGAGTTCCTGCCTGTCTAAAATGTTGTACAGCTAACATACATCCCAGCCGGTGTGGCTCAATGGTTTAGCATCGACCCATGAACCAGAGTTTGGGGTCATGACTAAAGAACAGGGTTTGGTTCCTGGTCAGGTTTGAGTCATGCTTAGGTTGCCGGCTCAATCCCCAGTAGGGGGCCTGCAGGAGGTAGCCGATCAATGATTCTCTCTCCTTATTGATGTTTCTTTCCCTCTCTCCCTCTCCCCTCCTCTCTCTGAAATTAATAAAAACATATTTAAGAAAAGAAAAAACTCCACATAAGTACATTATTGTATTAGTTGCATGTATACAACATAGTGATTTACCATCTATACACCTTGTGCAGTGAACACCAAGATACTCCATCAGCCTCTATCACCTGTACACCTTGTTTTAAACATTCCTTTTCAGTTAACCACATCAACAATTTAGATAGATTCTTCTGAATCTTTTTTTTCTAATATGTATAAACACTATTTCTTTACACATATTAATAGGTTTAAAATCATATTTTGCTTACTTTTTGTGATTTCCTTTTTGATAACTTACTATATCTAGGAAAATTTTTCATGTCTTGTTTAAATGCACCTCATTAAAAAAAGAAAAAAAGTGATGTGTTTCTGAAACAATTTCAACAATACCCTTATTAATGAACACTTCAGTTACTTATTTTCAATTTATTCTCTGAGGTTTGTTTTTTAATTATGCCACCACAACTATATGTTACTTGTGTAATTAATGGTGTTAAGATAAAAAATAAAAAAGAGAAATGCTTGGCCATATGTGACTAAAAAAGTTACAACAAAATGGATGGACATAGCAGAAGATTACTCCTGATATCTGTGGACTAGATTAAAGAAAGTGACTGTTCAGTTGTGACCACATTTCAGCTTGGAATTGACAGTTCGATGTATAGAAATTCTTAAATTGAGTCTATCTAAATGTACTGCCCAGCACTTTCTGTGAGAGGCAATATTTTATGAGCAGATTAAATAATTCACACTGTTGATGCCATTGGAATAATTTTTAGGTAGCTGAAAATTGTTAAAATTTGAGTCTTTCACCAAAGAAAGAATACTTTCCTTCATTGGGTGTTCTTAATGTTAAGAATTTAACGTTTTAAAGCTTTTTATTACCAGAGGTTGAGGTCATGACTAAATAAAAGGATATAAAGAGAAATACAGGATAGCTGAGAAGAGGTTTGTAATATTACCTTCATTCCTGACTTGCCCTTTCTCAGGGCTCTGGCTTATTCATTGTTTATTCTATATCTTTATTTACTCATTTGCTTAATGTTATTTATTTATTTTTGTCCTTTTAGATTGTTGACATTTTGTTTTGTCACCCCCTCTAGGGTAGACTCAGGTGGGACCTGAAGCTTATAAAATGTGTTGGCCTTCTTTATAATACAAAGTTAGGTTTAAAAATAAATATTTATTTAGGATGAGAAAATGCCAAAAAACATCACAAACGTTCTAAAGTGTAATATTATTAGTTAATAGCCTATCACATTGAGATAAATTTTTCTTCTACATTTTCTTTTCTTTATTGATTAAGGTATTACATATGTGTCCTTATCCCCCCATTACCCCCTGACCACCCCACTCATGCCCTCACCCCCCTGGTGTCTGTGGCCATTGGTTAGGCTTACATGCATGCATACAAGTCCTTTGGTCGATCTCTCCCCCTTACCCCCACCCTCCCTTACCTTCCCTCTGAGGTTTGACGGTCTGATCAATGCTTCTCTGTCTCTGAATCTGTTTTTGTTCATCAGTTTATGTTGTTCATTATATTCCATAAATGAATGATATCATGTGGTATTTATCTTTCTCTGACTGGCTTATTTCATTTAGCATAATGCTCTCCAGTTCCATCCATGCTGTTGCAAATGGTAAGAATTCCTTCTTTATTACCGCAGCATAGTATTCCATTGTATAGATGTACCACAGTTTTTTAATTCACTCATCTGCTGATGGGCACTTAGGCTGTTTCCAAATCTTAGCTATTGTAAATTGTGCTGCTATGAAATAGGGGTGCATATATCCTTTCTGATTGGTGTTTCTAGTTTCTTGGGATATATTCCTAGAAGTGGGATCACTGGGTCAAATGGGAGTTCCATTCTTAGTTTTTTGAGGGAACTCCATACTGTTCTCCACAGTGGCTGCATGAGTCTGCATTCCCACCAGCAGTGAATGAGTGTTCCTTTTTCTCTGCATCCTCGCCAGCACTTGTCATTTGTTGATTTGTTGATGATAGCCATTCTGACAGGTGTGAGATGGTATCTCATTGTCATTTTGATTTGCATCTCTCGGATAATTAGTGATGTTGAGCATGTTTTCATATGTCTCTTGGCCTTCCTTCTGTCCTCTTTCGCCAAGTTTCTATTTAGGTCCATTGCCCATTTTTTGATTGGGTTGTTTATCTTCCTTTTGTTAAGTTGTATGAGTTCCTTGTAAATGTTGGTGATTAAACCCTTATCAGAGATAACATTGGCGAATATGTTCTCCCATGCAGTGGGCTTTCTTGTTGTTCTATTGATGGTTTCTTTTGCTGTGCAGAAGCTTTTTATTTTGATGTAGTCCCATTTGTTTATTTTCTCTTTAGTTTCCATTGCCTTAGGAGCAGTATCGGTGAAGATATATCTGAGATTTTGCTGCCTGTGGATTCTCCTAATATTTTTCTGGTTTCCTGTCTTCTATATTTTCTTGGCTGTGTATTTTTGGTCACCTTTTTATATGACAACAAGAAATATGTCTTTTGCCTGAGTGATTTAAAAATTTGATCTTATTATTGATAGTTGGAATGCATAAAACATACAACTTCACGCAAATATGTTCAATATTTTAAAATACTTTTATAGGTTTGCATTTTGCAACTACAGGAAATCTAATAAATAACAGGTCACGTGATTTGCATCAGAAACAAAAAATGTATGGTACATTTGTAACTGCATACATTGCATTATCAAATACATTCATGACAAAAAATAGAGCTTCTGTTTTTGACTAGTTGCTGATGACAATTGAATCTTCTATTGCCACATTTATGCATGTGATTGGAAGAATTTTTCACAGACCAGCCTTTGTTTTTGCTATATTTCAAACTCTTTTCTCCTTCACTACCCACAGACTCTGGATGCTGGCTGATGCAGGACACACTCATATTTCAATATGACCTCTAGTCCTGAATCTTTGAGTTGCAGGCAGATTGTCAAGGTGAACCAAAATATTTCAGAAAGTCATGCCTACATGGAATGGTTAGCAATGAACTATACCAGATAGCAACTGAAAATGACATAAATATACCACAGGATAGTCTAATTAAATATGTTCCCAACTCAATTAAGCTGAATCCCCAGAATGTTTTTAGCCACTCCTACAAACTTTATATAGAGGGAAATATAATAAAAGAAAAAGGCAAAATAGAAAGAGACAGTGATTTTAATTCATTATGGTTAACTTTTTACTTTTAAGAAATTTTACAAAGGCATATGACTTTATGAACATATTTTTAGGGTTTTTCCTTGAGCTTTATAGGAGCCAATGCAATGAGGGGCTTTGAAGTGCAGATTTCATTGATTTTACAGTAAATTTGCTTCTTAAGTCTTTTTAAGAAAAGAGAGGGAGAAAGAGAAGAAAAAAAGGTAGGAAGGAAGGAAGAAAGAAAAGGGAAACCAAACTTCAGGTATACAGATTTCATTTGAAAGCTACACCTTCCTCATATGTTTAGAAAATGCTCATACTTCTAAAACTAACACTTATTGAAGCATGATACATGCCACATCATGTTAAAATATGTGTAAAATAAACCAGACTGTTTTGGTGCTTGCCTTCTAAAATGTTAGAATGTGAACTTTGAGACAAATATACCTGCTAATAAGAACTTCTAGGGGATAATTGGGCTCAAATTCATAACCAGAGTTTGGCAGCCAGTGCTGGCAGTGGTCTCTCATGGTGCTGATGCTCATGAAGGAGTTCCTGGAACAATAATTCCACCAATGAATGAACTGAGACCTTCCCTGACCAACCAGAGATGTGCAGCTGTACCCTCATTTGCATTTTACTGACCAATCAGAGTTGCTCCATAACAACCAATCAGAATGTGTGATTATGACCAATAAGAATGGTACTATTTGGACCAATCAAACTGCAAAGTTCCTAATTTGCATAAAATGGACCAATCAGGGACCAGGGTGGTCAATTCCTCTCTATAAGCAGGTCCTCCCTTTGTCACTTGGGAGTGCACTTTGGTTTTCCTCTGGAGGCTGCATTTTATCCAGTTTTCAAACTGTTTACCTGAATAAAGTTTCTCCTTTTACCACACCCCTTATTTGGGATGTCTATTGGCATTGGATTGATGGCAGCAGCCTTTTGTTGACAAGAGTCTATAACTTCAAAGGTTATGCTATAGATGTCAGGTCTGAAAATTAGAGATTAATTTTTTCTTTTATTTTTTCTAAAAATTTTAAGTAAAATTTACATGAAGTACAATACACACATTAAGAGTGCAGATCATTGAGCTTTGACAAATATGTCTCTCTAATCATTACACCAATCAAGATATATTTCTATTATCTCCTCTTGCCTCTCTTTAGTCAATATTATCCTGTTTCAAGGCAACCATTTTTTTCCTGATTCCTATCATCATACATTAGCCTTACCTGTTCTTGGATTTCACATAAACAAAACCATATATACTCTTTTGTGTCTTTTATTTTGTGCTCAACATAAAGTTTTAATATTTATCCATGTTGTTCTATGTATCAGTAGTTCATTCATTTTTATTGGTGAGTAGTATTTATTTGTATGGATATACTTCAACTTGTTAATCCATTATCCCATTAGTGGACATATGGTTGTTGCCAGGTTTTAGCTGTTATGAATAGGCTGTTGCAACTGTTTGGCATAAGTCTTTACTTGAATATGTGTGACATTTTTCTCTTGGGTAAATACCTAGCATGGAATTGCTGGGTAGAGGGTAGGAACATGTTAAACTTTATGAGATACTAGAAATTTTATTTCCTCTTTGGTGTAATGCAATATTAATTTCTTAGTTCTTTTAAAGCTCCTGGAGATCCTCAGAGGAACAAGTCTATTAAGCAAGAATGATTATTAATTAAAATTTGCAACAAATACAGTATGCAATTTCATGTCAAAAATTCCAGCTCTGCAAAGAGTTGTCTTAATTACCTAAAATTAAATGAAATAATTACCAGGGCATCTAAAAAGGCTTGAGGTCAGTGTAATTCATACAAACTCTTAAAGAATTTTTTAAAAATAAAATTACACTAGTCAGACTCCAGTCAGGAAACAGAAATTACACAGTTCTTTTAATAGAGAAAACTATCTTCGGAGACCTTATCTATATACTAGAGGCATGGTGCATGAAATTCATGCACGAGGGGTGTGTGTGTGTGTGTCCCTCAGCCCTGCCTGTGCCCTCCCGCAATCCAGAACTCCTTGGGTAGGGTGCCTAGGCCTGGCAGGCCATCAGGGCCTATCGGGGCTTTCCTTCCCCAAGCTGCTGGCAGTTGGCCCTGCCCCCATCACTGTCACTGCTTGCCATCTGTGTGGTGCTGCCCCTCCCCTCCCTTGCCACCAGTTGCCTCCCTCTGCGGGCAACAGGTGTTGGGTGTGATCATTTGGCTGGCCTGGACCTCCCCCTGTGGGGTAATCGATAGTGGGGCCCCCAGATCAATTGCCCCACAGAGGGAGGCCCTGCCCACCCGCTGCAACGCCACCAGCTAGGTGGCCTGGGCCTCCCTCTGCAGGGCAATTGTGGGCAATGGTGGGGCCCCCTGACCAATCTCATCGCACCCACCTTGGCTGGCCTGGTGCCAGTGTGTGTCATAGTGTGGTTGTCTGGAAGGCCGTTCAGATGGTTGTTCTGCTGTTCAGTCGTTCAGTCGATTTGCATATTACTCTTTTATTTTTATAGATATAAAAGCCTAAGCAACCATTCGACCATTCAACCATTTGACCAGTATTTATGACACGCACTGACCCCCAGGGGGAAACGCTCAATGCAGCACAGGTATGGAAACATGGAACAGACTGGTGAATCTCAGAGTGAAGAGGGGAGCAGGGAGGGCGGGAAGAGATTAACCAAAGATCTTGTATACATACTAGAGGCGTGGTGCACAGATTTGTGCACCAGGCCTCTAGTTTCCAAATAAGATCACATTCACAGGTACAGGGGTTAGGACTCAACATATCTTTGCAGGGGACATAATTCAACCCATGGTAATATTTTGTGACACAAGAACATTATATAAAGTTCAAATTTCAGGGCTCAAAAATAAAGTTCTACTTTCTATGCTCATTCATTTAAATACTATCTCTGGCTGTGGTCATGCTACAAGGACAGAGCTGAGTAGTTGCTAGAGAGACCATGTGGCCAGCAAAGTGTCTAGCCTTAACAGCAACTGTTTGCTGACACTTGTTCTATGTGACTGATTTTGCAAGTGTTGAAAAAATGCAAATTGGATTCAGCTGCTGTTACTGAAAGCCTTGCTATCTTAGATGAAGACATGTTATTGTGTGATGTGCAGAAGGACATGAAACAGGGGAAGCCAACAGGAAGCAATTGAGAAGGAGGAAGTCTCTTCATTCTCCTCCAGCGTTTTAGTCTCCCTGTGTTGTCCCCTATTGGTGGTTTAAGAGGGAAGAAACTGGTAGAGTCCCAGTCCTGGAAACACAAAACAGAGAGAAGAGTAGATTTAGAACTTACAAACAATAGCCTAATTACTTGTGCATACACACACACACACACACACACACACAACACACACACACACACACACACACACGCGCGCACATAACCAGCAAGGAAAAAAATATACATAGCTGCTATAGTCCTTAGTTCTGTAACTGAACCTGAGGCCATAGTTGTATGTATATATACATACATGTATTTATTGAACTAAACTTATCATTTTTAGATCATTATAAATTCACATGCAGCTGCAAGAAATAATACAGAGAAATCCCATGTACCCTTTACTCATTTTCCCCCAATTTTTCAACTACAATAATTGCAGAATTGTAGTACAATATGACAACCAGGGTATTGATATTGATTCTGTCAGATACAGAACATTTTCCTTACCACAGGATACTCACATTGTCCTTTTTTCACCATCCTTCCTTCCTTTCTCTCATTCTCCTACCCTAAAGATATCCCTTGGATATCCTTTCATAGAATTTTTTTCATTTCAAGAGTGTTCTAAAAATGGAATAATCTGGCATGTAACAATTTGGGACTGTTTTTTTTTTTTTTGGATTCAGCATAATTCTCTGGATATGCATTAAAGTTATTGCATTTATTACTGCAACATTCCTTTTCATTATTGAGTGGTATTGTGATATGGCTATATCAGAGTTTGTGTAACCATTCACCCATTGAAGGACATATGGGGGTCCTTAGTTTTGGATATTACAAATAAAGTAGCTAAAAACATTCATGTACAGATTTTTATATAAATAGAAGTTTTATTTTCTCTGGGCTTAAAGCCCTAAAGAGCAATTTCTGGACTGAATGGTAGTATCATGGTTTAGTTTTTAAACTGTCAAACTGTTCTCCAGACTGCTACAGCATTTTGCATTCTCACCAGCATGTATGAATGGTCCAGATTCTCTATATGCTTGTCAGAATTTGGTGTTGTCATAATTTTTTTATTTTAGCCATTCTGAAAGATGTGTAATGATATCTTGAGGTTTTAATTTTCAATTCCCTAATGGCTGATAAAGTTAAGTATATTTTCATGTGCATATTTGCCATCTACATATTCCTTTCAGTAATATGTCCATTCACATCATCTGCCCATTTTCTAACTGGAATTTTTTTATTGTTGAGTTTTGAGAGTTGTTTATTTATTCTAGGCACTAGTTATTTGTCAATACATGGTTTGGAAATATCTTCCCAATCTTTATCTTCTTAACAGGGCCTTCTACAGAGCAAACATTTACATTTTGATGAAATCCAATATATCAGGTTTTTTTTTTGTTTTGTTTTGTTTTGTTTTGTTACAGATTGTGCTAGTCATGTCAGCTTGAAAAGCTTTTTGCCTAGTACTAGATCCTGAAGAGTTTCTCCTGTGTTTTATTTTATTTTCAATTATAGTTTACATTCAATATTATTTTGTACTAGTTTCAGATGTACAGCATAGTGCTTAGACAATCATACACTTTACAAAATGATCCTCCTGATATTTCAAATACCTACCCACCTGGCATCATACATAGTTACTACAATATATTGACTATATTCCCGATGCTGTGATTTATATCCCTATGACAATTGACTACCAATTTGTGCTTCTTAATCCCTTCACCTTTTTCACCCAGTCCCCCACCCCACCTTTCTCTGGCAGCCATCAGTCTGTTCTCTGTTTTGGAGTCTGTTTCTATTTTATTTGTTTGTTTATTTTGTTTTTTTAGATTCCACATATAAGTGAAATGATATGGTATTTGTCTTTCTCTCTGACTTATTTCACTTCACATAATAGTCTCCAATTCCATTCATGCTGCTGCAACAAGTAAGATTTCATTCTTTTTAATGGCTGAGTAATATTCCATTGTATACATATATGTACCTCTTCTTTTTTATCCACTCTGATGGGCACTTGAGTTGCTTCCAAATCTTGACTATTGTAAACAATGCTGCAATGAACATAGGGGTGCATATATTCTTTTTCAATTTAAGATTATTGTTATTATTATTTTAATTCTTTACTGTTTATAAAGTATTACATGAGTTTCCTTTGTCCCCCATTGACCTCTCCCTGGCCACTCCCACCCTCATATATTCTTTTGACTTAGTGTTTCAGGTTTCTTTGAACATATTCCCAGAAGCGGGATTGCTGGGTCTTAAGACAGTTCCAGTTTAATTTTTGAGGAACCTCCATACTGTTTTCCATAGTGGCTGCACCAATCTGCATTCCTACCAACAGTGCAAAAGGGTTCCCTTTTCTCCACATCTTCACCAATTCTTGTTGTTTGTTGACTTACTGATGTTAGCCATTCTAACAACTGTGATATATCTCATTGTGGTTTCAATTTGCATTTCCCTGATAATAAGTGACATTGAACATCTTTTCATTTGTCTATTGGCCATCTGTATGTCCTCTTTGGAGAACTGTCTATTCAGGTTCTCTGCCCATTTTAAAAAATTAGATTGTTTCTGTTTTTGGTACTGAATAGTATGAGTTCTTTATAAATTTTGGGTATTAATCCCTTATCAGACGTATCATTGGAAAATATGTTTTCCACTTTAGTAGGTTGTCTTTTTGTTTTGTTGATGGTTTCCTTTGCTATGCAAAACGTTTTTAGTTTGATGCAGTCCCATTTGTTTATTCTTTATTTTGTTTTTCTTGCCCAAGGAGATATGTCAAAAAATATTGTTAAGAGTAATGTCAAATATTTTACTGCCTATGTTCTCTTCTAGAAGTTTTATGATTTTGAGTCTTGCATTTAAGAAGGTGGTCTAGTTTTTATTTATTTTTGCATATATATGTTCAATTTTTCTAACACCATTTATTGAATAGACTCCCTTTACCCTATTGTACGTTCTTTCCTCCTTTATTAAATATTAATAAGGTGTGGGTTTATTTCTGGGCTCTCTGTACTGTTCCATTGATCTATGTATCTTTTTAATGCCAGTACCATACTGTTTTGATTACTATAGTTTTGTAACAATCTCAAGATTGCTGTGGCTATTTGAGGTCTTTTGTGGTTCCATATAAATTTTTGGATTATTGTTTTTGTTCCATGAAAGATACTATTTGCATTTTGATTAGAATTTCATTGAATCTCTTGATTACTTTTGGTATTATGGACATTTTAATGATGTTAATTCTTACTACCCATGAGCAGGTATATTCTTCCACTTATTTATATCTTTTTTATTTTTTTTCCTGCAATGCCTTATAATTTTCTAAGTACAGGTGTTAGATTTATTTCTAGGTATTTTATAATTTTTTTGATGAAATTATAAATTGGATAATTTTCCTAGTTTCTTTTTCTCATAGCTTACTATTATAGCAGCTGATTTCTGAATATTTATTTTGTATTCTGCTACTTTACTGAATTCATTTATCAATTCTAGTATTTGTTGTTGTTGTATCTTTAGTGTTCTCTCTATATAGTATCATGTCATCTTCAAGTAATGACAGTTTTACTTCTTCCTTTCCAAGTTGAATGCCTTTCATTTATTTTTGGTTTGATTGTTATGGTTAGAATTTCTAGTACTATGTTGAGTAAGATGGTGAAAGTAAACATCCCTTTCTTGTTAATAATCTTAAGCAAACACTTTTTATTTTTTTCCCTGTTGAATATGATGTTAGCTGTGAGTTTGTCATATATAGTCTTTATTATATTGAGGTATGAGTACTTTATTCCCACTTTTTGAGAGTTTTTATCGTACATGGGTGCTGGATTTTGTCAAATGCTTTTGCTGCATCTATTGGTATGATCACATGTATTTTATTCTTCATTTTGTTTATGTGGCATATCATGTTAATTGATTTGCAGGTAGTGAACCATCCTTGCATCTCAAGAATAAATCTCACTTGATTATGATTTTGATCTCTTTAATGTATTGCTGAGTTAGATTTGCTAATATTTTGTTGAGGATTTTTGCATCTATGTTCAGAGATGTTAGCCTATATTTTTCTTTCTTTGTAGTGTCTTTATCTGGTTTTTGGAATCAGGATAATGGTGGCCTCTTAGAATGATCCTGGGAGTCTTTTCTCCTTTTGAATTTTTGGGAATAGTTTGAGAAAGATAGGTATTAGTTCTTTGAATATTTGGTAAAACTCATATGTGAAGCCATCTGGTCTAGGACTTTTGTTGGGAGATTTTTTTTTTTTTTATCACTACTTGGATTTTGTTGGTTGAAATAGGTATGTTTAAATTTTTAATTTTTTTCTAATTCAGTCTTAGAAGATTATGTGTTTTTAGGAATTTATCCATTTCTTTCAGACTGTCCAGTTTGTTGTCCTATAATTGTAGTATCTACAGTATAATAATAAAAGCCTAAGCAACCATCGCAACTGAACGGAAGACTGAACAGTCCGTATGGGGCGACTAGGCTGGCAGGGGGGTTAGTGAGGGACAACCAAACAACTGAGCAGCAGGCTGCGTGGGGCGACCAGGCCCACAGTGGGGGCAGTTGGGGGAGATCAGGCAGGCAGGCAGGTGAGCAGTTAGGAGCCAGGGGTCCCGGATTGAAGAGGGTGCAGGCTGGGTTGAGGGGACACCCCCCCCCCCCCCACCGCCCCTCCTGCACAAATGACTGACTGGTAGCTATGATTCACACTGAACACAGGGGGCAGATGCTCAATGTAGGAGCTGCCCCCTGGTGGTCAGTGCACTTGCACAGCCAACCTTCCGCAGCTGGCCAACCTCCCATGGTCCCTCCCCAGGCTGACTGGCCCTGATCGACCCCTATTGGGACTGGGTGAGAAGGCCCCAATTGGTCCTGATCTCTGTCCAGGATGAGGGATCCCACCTGGTCTCTGGTTTATGTATAATCCTTTGTATTTCTGTGGTGTTAGATGTTATTTTTTCTGTTTCATTTATTTTAAAAAATCTTTTATTTGTTAATTTTAGAGAAAGAAAGGGGAAGGAAGAGAAAGAGAGACAGAGAGAGAGAGAGAGAGAGAGAGAGAGAGAGAGAGAGAGAGAGATTGATTTTTTTGTTCCACTTATTTATGCATTCATTGATCTGTTTTTAAAATTTTATTTTATTTATTTTTAAATTTATCTTTATTGTTGAGAGTATTACAGATGTCCCTCCCTACATTTTTCTCCTCATTGAGCCCATACACCTGGCTCCCACCCCAAGCCTTCACTACACTACTGTCCGTGTTCATGGGTAATGCATATAAGTTCTCTGGTTAATCTCTTCCCCTGCCCCCATCTCCTTCCCTCTGAGATTTATTTTTAGAGAAAGAGAGGGGAAGGGAGAGAGAGAGAGAGAGAGAGAGAGAGAGAGAGAGAGAGAGAGAGGAGCATTGATTTTTTGATCCACTGCTTTATGCTTCCATGTCTCTGGACCTATTTTGTTCATCAGTTTATTTTATTCATTAGATTCTATATATAAGTGGGATCATGTGATATTTGTCTTTCTCTGCCTGGCTTATTTTGTTTAGTATAATACTCTCCAGGTCCCTCTATGCTCTCTCCAAGGTTAAGACATCCTTCTTTTTTTATAGCTGCATAGTAGAAATTGCATTAAACCTGTATGTTAAAAAGTCTTGGATTCAGGGTTTAGCTATTTCTAGAATGGATTTTATTTTGACACTCTCTAGTGTTTATTTTATAGGTTAATATTCATTAAGACTTTGCTCAGAAACATGTTTATGTGTTTGTGCATCTCTCTCTCTTTCTCTCTGTCTCTCTCTGAAGGAAGAAGGGGGACATAATGATACTTATCCTGATTTAGTGTTGGTTGTGAAAAAGATGAAGAGGGACAAATAGCTCAGTGGGGGTTTGGGGCCCAGGAGATAAGACTTCCAGATAGAACCTTTGGTGATAGCAATTTTGACATGGTGAATTTGACTGAGGCAATTTGATGTAACCCTTTTAAAATGTAATATCACTCCTTTATTACCAACTTATATTAGCAACAGATAGCCATATGTCATTCCTAATCCCCATTTAATCATGGGAAATTTTCACTTTCACTTGTATTTGTTTTTGTATTGACACACAGTTTTGCCCATTTATACATTTCTTAAGTTAATTTTTTTTCTTTTTTTCATTTTTTAAATAAGGTATTATATGTGTACATATCTTACCATTGCCCTCACCCCCCAGAGTTTTGCATCCATTGGTTATGCTTATATGCATGCATACAAGTCCTTCGGTTGATCTCTTATCTCCCCCACCTCTCCCTAACCTTACCACTGTAATTTGACAATCTGTTTGATGCTTTACTGTCTCTGTATCTATCTTTTTGTTCATCAGTTTATAATGTTCTTTATTATCCATAAATGAGTGAGATCGTGTGGTATTTTTCTTTCATTGACTGGCTTATTTCACTTAAAATAATGTTCTCCAATTCCATCCAGGTTGCTGCAAATGGTAAGAATTCCTTCTTTTTTATGGTAGCATAGGGTTCCACTGTGTAGATGTACCATAGTTTTCTGATCCAGTCATCTGCTGTTGGGCACCTAGGCTGTTTCCAAATCTTAGGTATTGTAAATTGTGCTGCTATGAACATAGGGGTGCATATATCCTTTCTTATTGGTGTTTCCAGTTTCTTAGGATATATTCCTATGAGTGGGATTACTGGGTCAAATGGGAGTTCCATTTCAGTTTTTTAAGGAAACTCCGTACTGTTCTCCACAGTGGCTGCACCAGTCTGCATTCCCACCAGCAGTGCATGAGTGTTCCTTTTTCTCTGCATCCTCACCAACACTTGTCATTTGTTGATTTGTTGATGATAGCCATTCTGAAAGGTGTGAGATGGTACTGCATTGTCGTTTTGATTTGCATCTCTCGGATAATTAGTGACTTTGAGCATGTTTTCATGTGTCTCTTGGCCTTCCTTCTGTCTTCTTTTGAAAAGTATTTTTAAAATGTAAATAGGTAATAAATTCACATGGGTAAAAATATCAAAACAATATATAAAGAAATGCACCTTATATTCTTATTTATACTCACCTACACAGGTCCATCCAATTATACTCCACCTCAACAGGTAACCACTCTTTAATTTCTCATGTATCATGCTAGAGAAGGATCTGCATATACGTTTATGTATACTCTTAGAGCATTTATTTTTGAATACTCTCTCATTAAATGTAAGTAAAATTGTAAATAAACTGCAGTTTGACTTTTTATTATTACTGTAACTCTGTCTGACAGTGGATATGATCTATGATCTCAGTATTTTCAATTTTTTTTTAATGATGAAAGTTTATCATAATATATCTTGAAAATTAACACTCTCCTTTTTAAAACTTTGGCATGATTTTTTCCTTACGTTCTTATCTTCTACATAAATAAACATAATTCTAAATAAATCTGTTTAATTTTAGGGCCTGAAGCTTCTTTATAAATCATATAATCTTATTTCTTCATTCTGAAGATGTGTTAAGTGAGACCAAGAGAAGATAGCTGCTTGTTCAAGGCCACAGAGCCAGTTTGTATCAGAACTGGGACATCTGTCCATATGGGCTACCTTCTAACCCTATCCCTGACCACTTTCATTGCTGTATGATGATTCATTCCTATTGTTACATGACTGAAATCCATTGAAAAAATGTTTCTGACATCTATCTCAATCCTCAGCTATTCATGCAGTCCCATTCTTTAAAAATGAGGATTTCTTATTTGCTGTCAGATTCATTATTTTAGTTTTTTTCTGCTCTTGTGGCATCTTAAAAATTCAGTAATTAATTCTCTAGTCTGAACCTACTAAGATTGGAGTAAAATCTTGCCAATCAGAAGAAGCAAGTGAATAATTAAAATTTTAATTAAGGATGAAACTTTTAAATTACATATTTATTATATGTAATAGCCTCAACTTTCTGAGTCTCTCTTGTCAAATGCATTTTTCCTCATTATCTTATTTATGTAATGTTTAATTTAAATGGCCAGTCTTTTATTCTCATGCAAGAAAATAAATTGGTATAGCCTTCAACCCATTAAAACCTCTTTCAAGTTGAGATTGCTTTGTATTAATGTAGTAGTCTGACCCCTAGTGGTTATAAGAAATATTTGCACTCTAGCTATAACCACATATTTTGATGGGACTTTCTGAAAAGTGAATTTAAGATGATGAATTCCTCTTTGAAAATAAATAAAATAAAAATGAGAGAAATTACAATGTTAGAGAAAAATTAAATAAAAGGAAGATTCAGGCAAAATTGTATTTTTAGGAAACTAATTTCCAAATCTGTATTTTTACTGGTTTTTAGTCATGCATGATGAGGCTTTAATTATCAACATAATGTCCCAGGAATCCATTTTACATTATTTGTTAGAAAACAAAACTTGTTTTCCCTCTGGAAATAATGCTTTGTTATCATCCAAGCATAGCCCTTTAGGATTGGAATTAAATTTAGAACTGGATGAACTTTTTAGATAATCTACTAAAGATCAGAGACCCAGAAAGGGTGGCTGACTTTTCCAAAGCCTATAGTGAATTGTCAACTAATCTAAGTGGACTCTGTCATTCATGAGACCCTCAGATCTAGGAGGCCTGATTGTATGGCAGAAGATTCCCAGCCTCATTCCTGGGAACTGAGGGATAAAGTCATGCTCCGGGGGAGAAGGGGGGTTTGAAGACTGTAGGAACAAACTGTTAAAGTTACAAATGTACTATGTGCTCACTGTGAAATATCCAAACAGAGAGATAGTAAATAAAAAGCAAAAATTTCCTTTTCCTTACCAGCCTGAGATTTTTCAAACATACAACCTATAAGTATTTACTTTGATGTGCAAACATTAGATATTTTTTGCACACACACACACACACACACACACACACACACACACACACGACATACACTTTTCCACATGGGTTCATATTATATAAGTCTATAAATTGACATAGTCACTTTATAAAATATTTTGGACATCTGTCTAGGTCAGTACATTCTTATTGTCTGCCAACCTAGTGTTTTGATATAAGAATGTGGCCTAATTTATTAACTCCTCTCTAATTTACATATAAGCATTTTGTAAAATTTTATTGCATTTTTAACAATTATAATTGACTATAGGCCCGGTGCACGAAATTCGTGCATAGTGGGGGGTGTCCCTCAGCCCAACCTGCACCCTCTCCAATCTGGGACCCCTCGAGGGATATCCGACTGCCCGTTTAGGCCTGATCCCAGTAGCATCGGGCCTAAACAGCCAGTCGGATATCCCTCTCACAATCCAGGACTGCTGGCTCCCAACTGCTCGCCTGCCTGTTTTCTTGATTGCCCCTAACCGCTTCTGCCTGCCAGCCTGATCACCCCCTAACCACTCCCCTGCCAGCCTGATTGATGCCTAACTGCTCCCCTGCCAGCTTGATTGGCCCTAACTGCCCTCCCCTGCAGGCCTGGTCCCCCGCAACTGCTCTCCCCTGCAGGCCTGGGTCCCCCAAACTGCCCTTCCCTGCAGGCCCGGTCGCCCTCAACTTCCCTCCTCTGCAATCCTGGTCACCCCTAACTGCCCTCCCCTGCTGGCCATCTTGTGGCAGCCATCTTGTGTCCACTTGGGGGCAGGATCTTTGACCACATAGGGGCAGCCATCTTATGTGTTGGAGTGATGGTCAATTTGCATATTACTCTTTTATTAGATAGGATAGAGGCCTACTGCACAGGTGGGGGCCAGCTGGTTTGCCCTGAAGGGTGTCCTGGATCAGGGTGGGGGTTCCCTTGGGGTGTGGGGTGGCCTGGGCGAGGGGCTTGTGGTAGTTTGCAGGCCAGCCACGCCCCCTGGTGACCCAAGAGGAGGCCCTGGTATCTGGGATTTATTTATCTTCTATAATTGAAACTTTGTAGCCTTGCGTGGAAGCCTAAGCCCTCCAGCCTGTGCGGAAAGCTTGGCTTCCTCCATTGCCAGGGAAACCCAAGCCTCCTGCTCTCTTTGTGGCATGCAGCCATCTTGGTTGGGTTAATTTGCATACTTGCTCCTGATTGGCTGGTGGGCATGGCTTGTGGGTGGAGTGGTGGTTAATTTGCATATTACTCTTTTATTAAATAGGATGTTAATATTATATTAGTTTTAGGTGTACAGTATAGTGGTTAGACATTTATATATAATTTAGAAAGTAAGTCTTAAATCCACCTGACACCATGTATAGTTATTACAATATTATTGACTATATCCCTAATACATATAGGTGTTTTTATTTTTATTTATTTACTTAGTTTTTAAAAGAATTTTTTTAGAGGGAGGGTAAGAGAGAGAGAGAGAGAGAGAGAGAGAGAGAGAGAGAGAGAAACATTGAAAGAAACTTTGATTGGTTGTCTCCTTCAAGTGCCCCAACTGGGGATTGAAACCCCAATCTGGGTATGTGCCCTGACCTGGAATCGAACCCACCACCTTTTGGTGTTAAAGGCTCTGAGATGTTTTGTAAAATTTAAAAGAAATCTGTTTAACTTTGCTGACTTAGTATATTCCAAAATTATTTTTTCATCAAACCCACCTTTTCCCTTTTGTTTTAAAATTTTTTTTCATCAAACCCACCTTTTCACTTTTATTAACTGTGTATTTTATTAACTGTGAAATGATACCATAGACAACTCTATCTTTCAAATTCTTTCTTCCTTGCTTACAGAGTGATTGCATTACCCAGTTGCTTTTGAATCTCTTTAAATTTTTTTTCCATTTTAGCTTCATCTATTTATTCAATGAAATTTAGTAAATGTCTATTTGCACTGTGGGAGACACTGGAAATTACAACAGTCGACAGGACACAGTCTTACCTCAAGTACTTCCATACAGTGTGCTAAGTATATGGAGGGTATAATCTTCCTTCTAAATATGGGCACTCTATAGGTCTCTATGCAGTACACTCTTCCCATACTTTCCCTTCCCTTGCCTTCCCTTCCCTTCTCTTTTCTTTTTTCTTTTGTATTTTTTCCTTGGTTACTTCATCCATTCACTAGGTTTCAACTGCACTCTGCATATGCATGCTCCTCCCCATCCCTGACTACCTTTCTCTCAAAATCCAGACTCCCATTTCCAAACCTGCCTGACTTATTTATTCATATGCCACGAAACACATCAAAAGTCAACATGTTCAAAACATTTTTTCTCCAGCTCCCTAAAATGATGTTTCTCCTGACGTCTTGTTCCTGCTAATGGCACTGCTGGCCCAGCCATAACCACGAAGGTCACAGTCACTGACTTCCCCCTTTCTCTTCTGCACCCTCCTGCAGCTGCCGTGGCCTGAAGAGTCTGTCTCCTCATGTCTCACTGTCATATCAGCTCCAGTCCTTACTCTCCTCTCTAGATTGTTACAATGTCCTCCTAGCAAGACTTCTAGAACTTAGGTTCCTTTAGTCCATTTTGCATTAATTGCTTTTTGGTAGAAATTATATCATGTCTCTTATCATTAGCAAATTTTATTGCCTTCTTTTTTGCTTCCCTTAAATATAACATCCATAGTTTGACCTCCAAGGGTCTCCATAATGCCCCTCCTGTTTCAGCTTCCATTTCTATTGTACCAACATTATGAAGTCCATCCCAGATGTCACCTCCTGCAGAAGCCCTCCTGATTTCCCCAATCAGCTCTGCTCGCTCTGTCCTTAGCAGTCCCATTGGCACCTCTCTTCTTATGTCTTGTACTAGAGTAATTTATATTGTTGCACTAGCTCCTTCTTTCTATCTCTATTAGAATATTACATGGGAATGCCCATCAACACACTTTTTTACCTGTTATATTTAATAGAAAGCTAGAGCCAGGTGGGATATTTGAGTTAATCTAATTGAGCTTAAATTAGCCTCTTATTTCTACTCTATTCCTTCTTCATTATTACTTTTTGTTGTTGTTGTTAATCCTCACCTGGAGATATTTTTCCATTGATTTTTAGAGAGAGTGGAAGGGAGAGGGAGAGACAGGGAGACACATTGATGTGAGAGACATATTGATTGATTGCCTCCTGCATGCACCCTGGCGAGGGCCAGAGAACCTGCAACAAGGTACATGCCCTTGACTGTTATCAAACCTGATATACTTCAGACTGTGGGCTGATGTTCTATCCACTGAGCCAAACTGGCTAGGGCCTTCATCATTATCTTTAGATTGTAACTCACCTTCTTGGAATACTACAAATTATTGAAAGTTCACTGCTCTTTACATATGAGTCTCAAGGGCCTTAAGAATAAGAAATCAATGATCACCCCTCTCCCCCTCAGTGTATGGACTAGAGAAAAGGTTACCCTGTTAAGAGAGAGTCACTTTACACAAATTTGACCCAAGACACTTGTTATAGAGATGAGGAGCTATTTTGAGACAAGCACCTCTAAGTATTAGCTGAATCTAAGGAGGAAAGCTGGATCCTTGATGAAATTACTGAGTCATTGGCCCAACCTTAAGGCTACTTAGAAGCTCTGGAATTCTGGTTAAGAAAACAATAGATATCTTTTGTTATTAAAGTTTTTAGTTTAATTGAAAGTGAACATTTTAAAAATATATATATTTTATTGACTTTTTACAGAGATGAAGAGAGAGGGATAGAGAGCTAGAAACATCGATCAGCTGCCTTCTGCCTCCTCCTACTGGGGATGTGCCCACAACCAAGATACATGCCCTTGACCTGAATCAAACCTGGGACCCTTCAGTCCGCAGGCCGACACTCTATCCACTGAGCCAAACCGGTTAGGGTGAAAGTGAACATTTTTAATTGATATATAGAGCTCTTAAAACTTCTTAAATCCCTTTCCTCGCTTTTGAACACAAAAGCACAAAACACTTTACCATTTCCCCTAGCAGCATCAATTGGAGTCAGGCAACTCCAGAAGTCTGCCTGAGAGAGCTACAACAGTGAGGGGAAGGGAGAAGAAAGGGTAAACAGGGAAAGAAGTGTCAGTTTCTTTGAAAGTTGAGGAATGTCTATATAGTTCTCCTGAAAAGAAAATGCAGAACTCACATACTAGTTCAAGAAGTTTTCATCTTTGGTTAATCTCTCCCCACCCACCTACACATTCACACCCAAAGAACTTGTATGCATATATGGACACAGACTATAGTGTGATGAAGGCCTGGGGAAACAGGGATGGGGTGGAAGGGGTTAATAAGGCAAAAAAGGGGGGGGGGCATCTGAAATACTTTCAACAATAAAGATAAATTAAAAAAATAAAATAAAAAGTAAAAAAGAAGCTTTCTTGACCCAATAATCTCACTTCTAAGAATATATCCCAAGAAACTAGAAACGCCAAACAGAAAGGATATATGCACCCCTATGTTCATAGCAGCTCAATTTACAATAGCTAAGATTTGGAAACAGCCTAAGTGCCCATCAGCAGATAAGTGGATCAGAAAACTGTGGTACTTCTACACAACGGAATACTATGCTGTGGTTAAAAAGAAGGAATTCTTAACATTTGCAACAGCATGGATGGAACTGAAGAGCACTATGCTAAGCCAGTGGTTGGCAAACTGCGGCTCGCAAACCACATGCGGCTCTTTGGTCCCTTGAGTGTGGCTCTTCCACAAAATACCACGTGCAGGTGCGCACGTACAGCATGATTAAAACTTCGTGGCCCATGCGCAGAAGTTGGTTTTCGGCTCTCAAAAGAAATTGCAATCATTGTACTGTTGATATTTGGCTCTGTTGACTAATGAGTTTGCCGACCACTGTTCTAAGCGAAATAAAGCCCGTCAGAGAAAGATAAATATCACATGATCTCACTCATTTGTGGAATATAATGAACAACATAAACTGGTGAACAAAAACAGATCCAGAGACAGAGAAGCATCGATCAGACTGTCAAACCTCAAAAGGTTTGACCTCAAAAGGAAGGTAGGGGAGGGTGGGGTTAAGGGGGAGAGATCAACCAAAGGACTTGTATGCATGCATATAAGCCTAACAAATGGCCACAGACACCAGGTGGGTGAGGGCATGAGTGGGGGAGTGGAGGGAAGAGGAGGGATAAGGACACATATGTAATACCTTAATCAATAAAGAAAAAAAAAAGAAGCTTTCATATGACTAGAATGTAAAGTTGAAATCCAGGCATTACCTGGAGAAGTGGTAATGAGTAATCATCACCCAAATATTTATTTTTCTTTATTTTTAAAAGTATTTTTATTGATTTCAGAGAGGAAAGGAGAGAGAGAGAGAGAGATAGAAACATCAATGATGAGAGATAATCATTGATCTGCTGCCTCCTGCATGCCCACACTGGGGATGGAGCCTGCAACCCAGGCCTGTGCCCTGATGAGGAATCAAACCGTGACTTCCTGGTTCATAGTCGATGCTCAACCACTGAGCCACGCTGGCTGGGCCAAGTATTTATTTTTCAATGTCTCTTATTTTTAGACACTTTCCACAACAACTTTTTGGAGGAACACGAATTATACATATTTACTGGCTTTTATTCTTAGAATTACTTAGATAAGTTTGAGTTGGTTGGTATGCTATCATCATTTGCTCACTCTTATAGACTCCTGCCTTCCTAAAAATGTTTCTGGCACTTCTATGTTTGTTCAAATTAATGTTTTCATCAAAATCTATGGGTATGGAAGTCAGAATACAATGGACTTTGCTTATTCATGAGAGAAAGGTTTAAGGCCAGATGGTGTCAGTTGTCAGATGTCAGGGCCAGCTTGATAAAGATGTGATCTGGGAGATGGAGTTGAAGGTCAAAGGAATACCCTGTCAGAGGTAGAAAAAGAGTAGAAGCAGAAAAGAAAGTCTGTTGTAAAAATTTATGGCCAGTTGTGGAAGTGCAATACCTGGATTCGCATCAATAAAATTGATGTAGGGCCAGTCTGTCAGGTGGAAGGTGAGCAGCTTGCCCTTCCTCTGTTCTGCTTGACGGGGAGAATGCTTTGTTACGCCTATCCCTGCATAGGATTAAAATTTGTGTTTTTGTTTCTTTTTTTTTGGGGGGGGAGGTGATTTTATAAATTACCTTGAGGTTAATAACTCTCATTTAAAAATTTTCTATAATTATAGAAGCACTTAATTACTTTATTATATTAAATCACTGGTAGGTCTGACTGGAGCATGATGCTGACTTATGATGGTCAGGTATCTCTCTCTTCATTTTATACTCACAAAGAGGTTAAGTGAGGGCATCCGTTAGTGCAAATTAGTGGGAGAGTTGGGAATCAGGAAGGTTCATGGGATATCAGAGTTGGGTGTCCAGCACTCACATGTAGTGGCCGAAAAACCCTGTTCCCTAATGCTACACATGAGGAAGTTATTCCCTGCAAAATAATTGCGAGGTTTTGCTAGGGAGAAGGCATAGAAGTTCACTTTTGCCTTTCTCCTTAGCCCTTCCACCTTCCCTATAATGGTTGCATGTTCCTGAAGCAGTTATATAAAAATCAATCCTGTTACCTGATTGCCTGGTGGTATGGGACATCCAGCATTAAGAAAAATGTCATGAAAGAGAATGGTGGCCTTTAAAGGGCTTTTTATTGATTTTCAGTGGGCTTAACTGTTATCCCCAGGCTTTCAGACATTATCTCTTCGCATCAAAAATAGATTGCACATTTTGGTTTTAAGCTGAACTTGCCTACTGTCCAGAAACTACTGGAATCAGTCTTGATATATCACATAGGGGACATGATCGTGAGATTCGTACTTTGGGGCACTTTAGATACCGATAAAGATCAAAGAAAGCCATGGGAGGAGGAAAAGGAACAAAATGGGAATCAAGACAAAGTAATGATTATTGAACAATGGTTTATGTGGGAAGGTCTACTCTGGCTGGCACTCTGAGAAGCCACCTGAGCACTAACCTTCTCTTCCCTCCGCCACCAGTGTTCCAGGTGTTCAAGGAAGGCAAACCTAACCGTTCAGTGCTCAAGAGCTCTGGGAACTAAAAAACGGCTATTGTCTGGGTTCAAAACACCTCCACTCTGAGATAATCTTTGAAGGAGTGAACAAGAAAAGGAAAAGAACTTCTCTAATAACTGGAGAGAGTGATAAGGCACAAACATTCAGGGACCAATGGTCCTGAATGAGCACCTGCAGGATGGAATTTACATTATGTAATGTTCTAATTTCTCTCGTTCTGCTCTTTTAGTAGTTCATTTATTCTTTTCAGATGGTTATTATTCAGTATATTTTCCAATAAATTCCTTGTTAGAAATAGAAAATTTGTGTACTTCATTGGAACACAAAAATATTGAAAGGTCTTAATAAAGCTATTAATATTTTTATCTAGAACAAAGATGATTAATGCTCCAGCTATACCCACTGGAAGCAGGTATTACTCAGGTGAATCACCACACTCAAGATCAGCATTTAAAGGAGAGGATGTGTTTCTCAAAGTGTGGTCCATGGACCAGAATTTCTGATTCTGCTGTACATACCCAATGTTGGAATCATAGAGCTATGTTTGGTTAAACCCAGCCTGATGATCATTGAACATTGCTTCCTAAATTGTTACTTTTCAAGAACTGTTGAAATAACCTGTCCACCTCTCATTCATAGAAGCAGATACTATTAGAATACAGGGACCTTAGAGATTATCTAGTCTGATAACATTATTTTATAGACAACACAATCATGGTTCACAGAACTTAATGACCTAGTCCAAGTTCATATGTTAGTGGAAGACAGAGAAATCAGTTTAAATGGGAATAATTGGGCATTCCCAGCGCATGATAAGAATAGTAATTAATCTTGGTTTTGCCACCAGGTGGATGCCAGACCACTGATATTTCATTATTTTGTCCTACTTCTTTCTTGTCCATACTTCCTTGACATAGAATTGAGCAACTAAGTGAATATTCTGTTGTATGCTAGTGACAAATGTTGTGTGTCATAGGCTCAGGCTTTAATTATTTCTCCTTTCCGGTAATCCAGTAACAGTTACTTTCTCCAGAGGAGACTGGAGAAGTAGGTTATGTATAAAGAAAATAGTGTGGGAATTGGAGTCAGGAGACCTGAGTTGAAGTCCTGGTTAGCAATGGACAAATGTAATATGCTGCTGGTGCTGTTGTTGTTTTTGTGTGTTATTGTTAATAATAACTAAATGGATAACCTTGGGGAGTCATGTCTCTAGATTTTAATTCCTCATCCATGAAAAGAAAAGAATTCATGCACCTCAATTTACTGTAAGGGTCCTTCAAGAAATATTAATGAAATGCTTAGAAAAGTTAAAATCACTATATAAATTATATGATTATCATTTAATTATTCCTAAAAGTAATAGATATATGATTGCAACTGTTTTTAAGAATAAATCATTGATTTTGTGTGTTTTTTTCCAAGGAGGATTTGAGGTGGCTTCAAAGAGCATGATAAAATAGAAATAAAAAAAATATCAGGACCAAAGAAAAAAAGGAGACTATAAAGGTTAGGAGAGTGTAGCCTTCATAAAATAGTACATACAGACACATGAAGGCATTACTTCCATTATACCCTTTGATGTTCCTTCAAACAGCTGCCACCTGTGGAGATGTCTGTCTGACAGCACTTTAAAAAACTGTTTTTATGTGCTTAAATGAGGGCACTTGATTTTAACTAGGGAGAACTCTACTATACACCCAGATTGAGGGGTCTCGTGGCTTTGGTTTGTCCTTCATGCCCTTTTATGTCTTTTAGGTTAAATGACATCCTAATGAACATATAACCAAATCACATTTTCAAAAGTTTTTAAGAGATAAAGAAAATACATGAAAAATACCTGTTTGAAAAATCTGCTAAGGCATGCACAGTGGGGAGCATATAAACACAAGTTAGTGAACATTTACATAAATTAGAGGTTTGTAAAAGAGAACTAGGATGGGGGAGGTGGTTCATGCTGAGCTCACTTCTTCAAACAGGGCATTCTATCACTGCAGTGACAGCCAATTAAAAATGGATTTAACAATAATACTTTGTCTTTAGCACAAGATAATTAGACTGAATTGCTAAGATATATACCTACAGCTCATTGAAGCTCAACCTTCACTCTCCTAGCAGAAAGAAATGAAAATAGATAGTGTGAGGTGTAGGCAGAAGCAAGGATAATAATTGGAGATTGAAATGAGGCAAGGTTGATGGTAAGAGCTAGTTTGGAGATGAAGTGAGAGCCTGATTGACTATGAGGTGAAGAGCAAGGGGAGAAGTGTTATTGACAGAATGTTCTCCCAAATCATATGTTAAAATCCTAACCTACAAGGTAATATTAGGAAATGGGGCCTTTGAAAGGTGATTAGGTCATGAGGGCTCTACCCTCATGAATGGGTTTAGTGCCCTTATAAGAGAGACTGCAGAGTCCTCTCTTGCCTCTTCTGTCATGTGAGGGCACAGTGAGAAGATGGCCATCTATGACCAGAAGGCCGGCCTGCACCAGGCACTGAATCTGCTGGCACCTTGACCTCAGACTTATACAAGCTGACTATAGCTTCCGTAACTGTAAGGAATAAATGTTTGTTATTTAAGCTGCCCAGTGTGTTATATTTTTGCTCTAGCAGTCTGTGTAGACTAGGACAGAAAATGAATGGTAAATGAGAGGAAAAGCCTAAGATTTAAGATGGATTACACGAAGAAAGAGGTTCATGTCTTTTTTGGGGTTAGGGACAGACATGAACTGGGATTTTTCATTCTGCTTGGGTTTAACAATCTGTAGTTAAATACTCGGAAGATGGACTTTTGGGTTATATATTTTTTATCTATAAGTGGAATATCTCCTGTGAGCCTTAGTGTGAGAACAGTGATCAAATTGGTAATTAATGTGACCAAATGATGGATTTGGATATCATCTGAAGATTTTTAACTTTAACAGAAGAGAAGGAAAAACATGGAGATTAGAAGAAAGTGGGAGAAAAATTTAAAAAATGTAAGAACAGAGAGAGCCCATCACCTAGCATGCCCTTAAGTAGGGCTGGCATTCTTAAACTTTTAGTGTGATCCAGTTTGTCTGAAAGGACCTTAGCATTTGCATTTCTTTCCATTTTATTTTGTAATAGTTTCAGGTGTACAGCCTAATGATAGTACAATTATACTTTCACATAGTGTACCTTCAAAATTTCCAGTACATCAACTGCCACCATACATAGTTATCACAATCTTATTGACTATACTAGAGGCCCAGTGCACAAAATTCATGCAAGGGTAGAGTCCCTAGGCCTGGCCAGTGATCAGGGCCAATCAGGTCCTTCCTTCCTCCGGCTGCCAGCTGCCGGCCGGGGCCTTCCTTTGTTTCATGCCACCCCCTGGTGGTCAGCGCATCTCATAGCAAGCGGTCGAACTCCCGAGGGGACAATTTGCATATTAGCCTTTTGTTATATGGGATTCCCTAAGCTTTGCTTACATCCCTGTGACTATTTTGTAACAACAACTTCGTGTTTTTTAATCCCTTTACCTCTTTTACCCAATCCCCTAACTCCCCTCCCCTCTGGCATCCACCAGTTTGCTCTCTGTGTTTTTGAGTGTTTCAGTTCTATTTGATCATTTATTTTGTTGTTTAGATTCCACATATAAGTGAAATTGTGTGGTACTTGTCTTTCTCTGACTGACTTATTTCACTGAGCATAATACCCTCTAGGCCCATCCATGCTGTTGCAAATAGTTAAGACTTCCTTCTTTTTTTTTTTTTTTGTGGCTGATTACTATTCCATTGCATATATGCACCATAGCTTTTCTATCCACTCATCAATTGATGGGTACTTGGGCTGCTTCCATATCTTGTTTATTATAAATAACACTGCCATAAATGTAGGGGTGAATGTATTCTTTCAAAATAGTGTTTCGGGTTCCTTTGGATAAATCTCCAAAGTGGAATCGCTGGGTCATAGGTAGATACATTTTTACTTTTTTGAGGAACCTCCATACTCTTTTCCATAGTGGCTTTTCTAACAAGCTCGCAGATGACTTCGATGCAGCTGCACTGGGAACCACACTTTGATATCCACTGCTACCAGGGTTTAAAGATTTACCATGTTTATGGGAATAGGACAGTTACTGCTTTCTGGTATAGTCTCAAACTTTTTTCAGTTTGGTGACCACACTGAAAATAATTTTTAGACTTTATCAGAGGCTTTAAACTACAAGTTGAAAGTATCAAATACAAACAGAGAGAATTAGCAGTTGTTATACATGTACCCTAACACTCTGAGCATTCATTAGAATGGATAACTGGGCTGCTCTATTCTAGGGCTGTGCATAGTTACAAGCAAGCTGGTGTGTAGCTATAGTCCTAGTGACTTCTAATGTGGTGCTTAATAGAATAATATGTGTGGGAAATAAAACACTGACATGAATTCCACAATGTCTTTCCACAGTCTTTTATAGGACGTCCCAGAGTCTTGTCAAAATTGTGAGCACTGTCTTTTCCCCATCCTGCTATAGCAGTAGAATTAATAATAAATGCCTTTAGCTGCAAGAAACAGAAGTCCTTACCAACAGTGGATTGATAAAAAGACATCTATTTTTGTCTCATAATGGAAAGTTTACAAGTAGGTGGCTACCGGGGTTGGTTCAGTAGCTCAGTGAATCCGAGTTGCTTTCTGTACACTTCTCTGGACCTTTTCCTTACAGCAATACCCCCTTTCAATGCAGGTGGGATAAACAGGGTGGCAGATTCTTTTATTAAGAAAGAAAATCCTTTCTAGATTCCAGAAGACTAACATTTATACTTCACTGGCCAGACAGTACAAGGTTGTTTAGTTCATTTAGCGTTTATAGGGGAGGTGGACAAAGTAAAATGATAACGGGAATTGTGTTGGTCAACATGTGGTGTCTGCAGAGAAATGGGCTGAAATCTCCTCACACTGAAAAACTCACTCTCCTTTTTGCTCACTCATCAGAGACAGCCTTTTTGTTTGCCTCTCCAGGAAAGCCTTTCCTATTTAAGCTCTTGTCCCATAAATCAGCAGATGACTCTGGCAGCCATTCTTTGTTTTTTTAAGAGTTGGAAGTTCCCTTAAAAAACACCGCATTTCATGTTGGCTCAGTGTACTGCACTGCAGCCTCCAGGCAGTCCTGGGGCCCTCTCAGCCATGGCTTACTGGGCTTTTCTGAGGAACACTCTGCTTCTCTCTCAGGATTGATTGATTCTTTTCCCCTACTATTTTAAAACCATGTAAATTTTATCTGCATTTGAACATTATTTTTTCTACAAAGGACTAATTTGACATGTGAGTAAATCTCACCAAATTTGTTTGAATATCCTTATTTTTAAATTAGTTTCACCCATAGGAAGACACACACAGTGATCATGATTTTCTTCAGCAGCTGTTTGAAAGTGCTCATGGATGGCTCCACCAGCAGGTGAAAGAACAGGTCATTATGACCTTTGCCGTGGAGACGCTCTGTGTCGCACGAATGGGTGCTGCACAAAAAGCCCAGCGGTTCTTGAGTGCTTCTCACGGATGTCTCTGTCATGTGCATCAGATAAGTGATTTTATGAGCACAGGGGCTCCACAGACTACGCAGGCTTGTGGTGGAAGATCAAGGCTATTTTTACAAATGCATAATTTTATGCTAAGTCATAGGTCTTGTCCTCCCTTTGCATCAGAGAATCAGAATACACACCATCTTATGACTCCTCCACATGGAGTTCTCACCATTCAACCTATCTTTCTAAGAGAGGAGTGAAAATGTTTCCAACACCCTGGGTGTTTTTAGAAAACATTCCTAAATTTGCCAATGATAAATCTGATAAGGGATTAATTTCCAAAATACATAGGGAACTCATATATCTTAATAAAAGGAAGACAAACAATCCAATTAAAAATGAGCAAAAGACCTAAATAGACACTTCTTCAAAGTGGACATACAAAAGGCCATGAGCCATATGAAAAAATGCTCAAAGCCACTAATCATCCAAGAGATGACAATGTGGTATCACTTTACACCTGTCAGAATGACTACCATCAACAAACCATCGAAGGACAAGTGCTGGCAAGTGTGGGAACCATGGCAGGGTCTCCGGATAGTCAAGGCCAAGGGAAGCACAGAGGCCTTGTTGTCAATACATCAGAATGGCCAAGGCTGCCCTAAGCATGGGCTTAATCAGGGTGTCCAAGGCCAAGATACCATGAGCGGGTGCAAGGACACACGGTACACTGTGCCCTTCTGTAACTCAAATGATTGATGTCACTACTGGCAGCTAACATTCTTTGTCTCTGGAGTAATATACAGGTTATTGACCAGGAGTCTGCAAGAGAGAGCAGCTGGGCAGAGGAGAGGCTAGAGAGAGCTCAGAGAAGCAGAGCCGGTAGGCACAGAGAATGTATCTCCTATGTGTGCAGGAGAGAGGAGAGTTCATATGGAGCTGAGAGCTAGTACTGCCATGATGCAAGGCTAAGAGCTCATAGAGAGCTCAGATATAGATACCATGTTAACCAGCCAGTGTGCTGGGCAGGGAAGACAGGAGAAGCTACCGAGCCAGAGCGGCTGGAGAAGCTGCTGAGGATGTAGCTCTAAGGGAGAGCTCAAGTACTATTGCTATGTAAAGCTATAGGTTTAGAGGTAGTGTGCAGCTGCTCAGATTATAGCTGTGGGTACAGAGACTAATGCTGGTTTGTAGGAAAGATATGTATTTACCAGCTAGTGTACGGATGCCTGTTTTATGGACTGCTGTGAAATACTGTGTTGTCTGATGACTTATGGCCACTGGCTTCTGCAATAAAGATTCATTCTTATATACCCACACCTTCTCATGGCTTCTCCATCTGTTCCACTGCTGAGAATTGAATCGAACTCAGAGCAGCAGGGCTCCTGTGGGCTCTGATAGAAGGATGTAGAGAAAAGGGAACCATGTGCTGCTGGTGGGAATGCAGACTGGTGCAGCCACTGTGGAAGACAGTATGGAGTTTCTTCAAAAAATTAAAAATGGAACTCCCATTTGACCCAGTGATCTCACTTCTAGGAATATATCCCAAGAAACCCAAAACACCAAGCAGAAAGAATGGATGCACCCTGTGTTCATAGCAGCACAATTTACAATAGCTAAGATCTGGAAACAGCCCAAGTGCCCATCAGTAGATGAGTGGGTAAAAAGGCTGTGCTAGATTTACACAATGGAGTACTACACAGCTGTCAAAAAGAAACAACTTTCATCATTTGAAACAGATGGATGGACCTGGAGACTATTATGCTAAGCAAAATAAGCCAGGCAAAGAAAGATAAGTATCACATGCTCTCACTTATATGTGTAATCTAATGAAGAAAATAAACTGATGAATAAAATAGAACCAGAGACATAGAAGCATAGAACAGACTTATGAATTTCAGAGGGAAAGCTGGGGTAGAGAGATGGGAGAGGGGAGTGATTAATGGGGGAACTTATATGTATATAGGCATAACCCATGGACACAGACAATAGTGTGGTGAAGGTCTAGCAGGGGCAGGTATGGGATGGAGGGAGTCAATGGAAAAACACACACAAACAAACAAAGGGGACAACTGTGATATTTTCAAGATAAACTAACAAAAAAAAAAGAACATTTAGAAAGCTAATCTAATGAAAAAAATAGATGTAGACAGAATCAATTTTATAGTTACAAGATAGTAAATAAGTATAAATTTTATGTACACTTTGTATAAATTAATTTGTAAATACAACTAACATTCCCCTTTATTTTCATTTTCAACAAAGGCTGCTTGTAATCTACTTCTTTACATTCTCAAAACACTTATTTTAACAGCTCTTTGCTTAAAACTTTCATGAGTTACTATTGAAACATATGGCCTATGAGTAAAAATTTGGAGTTTGATAAATTATTTTTTATCTGGTTTTGGAGCCGGTGAATGACACAAATGAAAGTAATATATCTGAATATAGTTCTTGGAGCATTTTCATATTCAAGGATTGGTTTCATTAGATGTAATTACACACTGAATTTTTTTTCACACTGAGTTTTCTACACACCCCTGCTGCATGAGATTTCTCAAAGAGAATTCAGTCGCAACCAATAGTCATATTGCAGCCAACACCTACGCAGTGCTTTGATCAACTGGGACATAACAATGAGACTTAATAATCTGGCAGTTGTAATGTTGTTATTTAATGTGGCATAACTCTGTGAGCTAATGTGGAGCTGACTGATGACTATGATCATGGAGTGAGACAAATGTGGTCAGCCTTTATTGTTTGGAGAGAACTCCCGGCGTTGTTGCCAGGTAGTATCCTGCAAAAGGCCAAGTTTATGTCTTTTTTTTACATCTGTGCTCTGCTGGCCGATGTCCATCCCCTGACACTCCTGCTCCCATGAGACTCTTCCATGTACTGAGCAGAGCAAACTTAGGAGAGCTAGATTCTTGAGCTTACAGGAAACTTTTGGGTCACTGCAGATAGAATGGGATCAGACTAAAGGCTACAAGTTAATAGCTCAGTTGTGTCACACTCTCTCTGATGAGCAGAGTCTCTAATGAAGTAGAATTGGGGTTTTAAAACAATCTGGCAACTCCATTTCATTTTTGACAGTTCAGCCTGTGCAGTTCTCATAAATAATAAAACAATTGGCTCTGTACATAAAGGAGGTGGAGAAACATTAAGCGATGGCCACTCATTTTCAGTCTTCATTCTCTTGCAGTTTCATGTCTAACTAGTATATTCAGAGTTGCACCCGGCTACCCGCCCTGCATTTATTAGCATCATTTGCCTAAGTAGAAACAGGTGTTGAAGTCTTTTGCTTTTGCTGAGAAAAGCGCCATCACTCTTTGCCCCTTGGTGACCTCAACCCACATTCATGGGGCTGCTGCCTTGGTGGGTTGTTCCATGTCATTTTCCACTGCGTCTCCCTGATGTTGAGAAGGCTGTAGCTTCCCACATATTTCCTTAAAGTCATAAACTGATAGGCTAGTACAGTGGTCGGCAAACCGAGGCTCGCGAGCCACATGCGGCTCTTTGGCCCCTTGAGTGTGGCTCTTCCACGAAATACCACGCGCGGGCGTGCACGTACAGTGTGATTGAAGGAGTACCCTAATTAAGTTAATAACAATGTACCTACTTATAAAGTTTAAGTTTAAAAAATTTGGCTCTCAAAAGAAATTTCAATCATTGTACTGTTGATATTTGGCTCTGTTGACTAATGAGTTTGCTGACCCCTGGGCTAGTATATTCAATTAAATAAATATCTGCAATTAAATATAAGAGGTCTGGTGTGGCCAAGCCACTGGGTCTTACTTTTAGCCAGCCCACATACATTAACATTCCTGCCTCAGAGTGCACACTTTTCCCACCTGGGGCACTTTCCCAAAGAGTAGATATGGGGAAGACAATTCTTTATTTCTCCTCCTTGCTCAGGATCATCAATCTCTGCATCTGTCATATAAAGTCTTGATTGCCATGTCTGCCAGGAGGCATAACAGGTGTTCATGCAAATTGAATGACTGAAACTCTATCAGTCTCTCTTGGAGACCAGGCTCTCTACCCCAGATCTTTGTCAAGTTATAATACAAGAGAGAATGTGCTATATATCATCATAAAGGTTATTACTGTTTTGGAAGATCAGAGGTTACTTTTAACTGGGAGAACAAGAGGAAGTTTTATAGAGCAACATTTAACTTGTGCCTTGAGTGATCAGTAGGATTTTGACATTATGAGTTGCAGCATAAATAATTTTAGAGGGAACAATAGTAGCCAAAATGAGGGAAGGAGAAAGTGTGGGATTGAAGAGTAAAAGTGACCTGTTTTGTTTAGCTTAAGTAGGTTGAGTTCAGAATGCTGAAAAATTGGAATTTAATTATGAGGAGTAATTATTTCTTCTTGAACTTCAAATTCCTTTCAGATTCAGTACTTCCTATATTATTTGGGCAATTGTGGAAGACTGGAAAATGCCCTGGAGCTTGGGTCTGTCAGTCCTTGTCTGATGTCTGGACTGTCACTTTCAGATGCCCCGATTTTCCTGAGTTGTTTAGGGGGAAATATCTCTTACATCACCTATTGCCACCCAATATTTTATTTATCCACACCTCCAACTATTAACTCTTAATTTTTTTTCTTTGCCTCTGAGCAAGGGCAAACTTTAAGTGTGACTTATAAATCAAATTATATGTTTGAGATGATATTTTCATTGACACTTTAAAAAAGCAGTTCACTGTATGTGGCAATTACGAAAAGAATCTTCAACTACTCACCTTCACATTAAAAAAAAAACAAAAAACTGGCTACTTGGGATTACACCGGTAGGAAGGCAGCACTTGTTATACTAATATTATTAATTTCTTAAAGATGAGTGGCAGCAAGGTACAGCCATGTCAAGTAAACAGGAAATTCTTGGTTTTAGAAACAGGAGGAACAAAGCAAGATTTTGCTTTTGGTATTGTCTTTGTACTCCCAGCACTGCAGGCTGGTTGGCACACAGTTTAAAATATGCATTGATTTAATGAATTTTGAGGACAGATGTGCTTTTAAAATTTAAAAATAAAGCCATTGTTACAAAAACTTTTATATATTTAATTTAAAATGTTCAACTCTCTAAATGTGAAAATTGAAAAGATACTGAATTTGATAACTATGTTTTAGCCCAGTGTTATGGTTTTGAAACATGGGGTTCGGGGAGTGGATCTCTCCCTTGCAGGTTCTTGCCTCATGAAGTTTGAAGAATAACCTTCATAGACTAAAAGGACTTCTTAGTAAAATGGTGGAAATTTATTGGAAGCAAAGACAAACACCCAGGTGGGGAGGTGTTTCCAAGGGGGTAACCCACTAAGCCCCTTTTTCTAAGGTTATAAAGCCTGTAGTTCTTTGTCTCTTCATGCTCCCTTCTAATTGGACCCCTTCCCCATGTTATGAACCTGTGCTTTTCTAATTGGTCCCTCTTTTGCAGAGTATCAGCTTCAAAGTCCAAAACCCACGTGGTGCCCTCCTCTTTCTTTTCCTCTTCTCTTGCAACATTCCTCTATCTCCTGTGAAAATATGTTTCCCTCTTTCCAGCATCTGTGGACATTTCTCTATCTTCTGTGAAAGTATGTTTCTTTTTCCCAATACTCTGACTTTTCTTTATCCTCTGTGAATGTACGTCTTCCTCTCCCCTTATCCTGTGGCACCTTTTCTATTCTCTGTGCATGTTTGCCTTCTGGTGGCTCCAAGCCCTCACCTATGCATTCCTCCCCTATGGACCCTCTTTATTCCTAAGACTACATAAACCTGCCTGTTTTATCTCTAAAATTCCTTTCAGTTTCATTCCATATTTCATGAAAGAACCATGGGCCATAGACGTTTGGTTATTTTTTTCAGATATATCCTAGTTAATGACCTTTAGCAAGTAACCAGGAGGGTCTTCACATTCCCCTCAGCTTGGCTAAACTGTAGACAGACTTCGTTGTGACTCTGGGCTCCAGATTTCTCTCTTCTTAGAACATTCACATTGAAAAACTTGTAAATTTTTCTCTGCTCCTTTGAGACATAACGTAAAAAAAAAAAAAAAAGAAAAAGAAAAAGAAAAGGCTTTTTCCAGTTTTACAACCCAGGACAGGTAATATAATCAAATCATCCAAGAGGGAGGGTTCCATGGTCCTATAGCTTGGTTTCAAGCCATGTTGACAACTTTATTTTCTAAGTATCTCATAGATTTTCTGAATATAGACTCCTCCACTTATTTCTTTGCTACACTTACGTACTGTACTTACGTCTTCCCTCCACTTGAACTTCCTTTTTCCTATGTTTACCTATCAAAATTCTAACCATGCTTAGGGCCCAGATACATGTCAAAGTCACCTTTCTAAACACCCACAGAGGGAGTGACTTTTCTGTCCATTGTATTTTTTAGTATGCTCATTGTATTTGTCATAAAATTAGTGACCCGGTGCATGGATTCGTGCACATTGAAAGGAAATTAATTAGAAGGTGCCGGTGGGGTGGCCCTGGGTGAGATAGGCCAGACATGCCCTGGAGCCAACATCCCTCGGTCCTTCCCTGGCCTGCTGCACATGGGGCTGTGCTGCTCAAAGGGCTTCTGTGAAGTGAGCGGGGTCCCTCTGGCAGGTGGGATCCCTCAGCCTGGCCTGCAGGGATCGGGCTGCAACCAGCTCTCCGACATTCCCCCGAGGGGTCCCGGAGTGCGAGAGGGCACTCTGCAAAGTTGCTGTTGTACAGGGTGTGGAACGAAAACACAAGTGTGCAGTAAACCAGATTTGGGGCTGACAGTGCCTCAGCAACAACATAACCCACAGCCAAACATGGAATCTTGCAGCCCCGCCTCTCTGGTTTCGGGGTGCATCACCTCAGATCCGCTGCTGCCAAGTCACTGCACTCTGCAGCTCCTGCGTTGAGTTTCTGTGCCCTGGTGGTCAGTGCATGTCATAGCGACCGGTCAGATGGTCGGACACTTAGCATATTAGCCTTTTTTATCCTACCTAATAAAACAGTAATATGCAAATCGACTGCACCTTCGCTACGCCAAAGCCACACCCACCAGCCACGCCCACCAACCAAACCACGCCCATCATCCAATCAGAGCGAGTATGCAAATAAACCCGACCAAGATGGAGGTTAATTTGCATACATAGGCACCCTGAGCTGAACCCTGCGACGGATTGCAGGGAGCTGGGGTCCCTCTGGCACCAGACCAAAAGCCTCTGCTGGAGGCTTTTGGCCTGGAGCTGGAGCGGACACCCAGCTCCCCACTTTCGATGGATGGTGGGCATGGTGGACACCCAGCTCCTCGCTCTGATTGATGGTGGGCGTGGTGAGCAGACCCCTGCCATCGAAAGCGGGGGAGCTGGGTGTCCGCTCCGGCTCCAGGCCAAAAGCGGCCTGGTGCACGAGTGGACCCCCTGCCATCGAAAGCGGGGAGCTGGGTGTTGCTTCGGCCTGGTACACCAGTGGACCCCCTGCGATTGATCACCTGGGCAGGGAGCTGGGGGCCTGCTTTTGGCCTGGGCAGGAGCGGACCCTCTGCAATTGATTGTAGGGAGCTGGGGGTCCGCTCCTGCCCAAGAGGCTTTCGGTCTTGGCAGGCCTGGGCAGGGGCTGAGCCGGTGATCAGAGGGAGCTGGAGACGCCTGCCCAGGCCTAAAGCTTCGGCCAGAGGCTTTAGGCCTGGGCAGGGCCCAGCCCTCCATTGGTGTGAACTATAGAGGAAACACCTTTTCTGACTGCACATTGGCTAAGCTTCCTGTATCCCACTGGTAATATTCTTAGTAACTTGGGTAATAAGCATCCAAAAAGGTGATCTAGGGTTTTTCCACCACACTTCTGGAGAAAAAAATGAAGGTCCACTGCTGGAAGGCTAAGAAATGTCATATCCTTCCCTAGCCGGTTTGACTCAGTGGATAATGCCTCAGCCTGCAGACAGCAGGGTCTGGGTTTGATTCTGATCAAAGGCATGTACCTAGGTTGCAGGCTCCTCCCTGGCTGGGGCCCAGATCAAGGCTCATGCAGGAGGCAACCAATCAAAGTGTTTCTCTCTGTCTTTCCCTTTCTCTTCCACATTCTCTAAAAGTCAATGGAAACATACCCTCAGGTGAGGATAAAAAATAAATAAAGAAATCCATATCCTATGAAAGACACATCTTGAAAATGCCTAAAGAAAGTTGTCATTTTTTCTTGGTGAAGGGATTAGAGTCCTTGTTGATGGAAACACTTTGGTGGCTGTGGTGACTGACAGTGGCTGCAGCAGTGGGGTGATGGGGCTGGTGCCTTCCCCTGACCAGCCCGGTTGCCTCCCACAAAGAGAGGCCAGACTGTGGCTTAGGAACGCTCACTGTGGGGCGCGGGCCTAAGCCGTCAGTAGGACATCCCCTGAGGGCTCCCAGTATGTGAGAGGGGGCAGGTTGGGCTGAGGGACCCCTGACACCAGTGCACAAATTTCGTGCACCGGGCCCCTAGTATATATATAAATATGTGTGTGTGTGTGTGTGTGTGTGTGTGTGTGTGTGTGTGTGTGTAATTGTGCTTACCATAATATAATTTGTATTGTGGTTATTTTGGTACATGTCATATGCTATTTACTAACTTATAAAAACTTTTTTTTTAATTTAATAAATCTTTATTGTTCAGATTATTACAATTGTTTCTCCTTTTTCCCCCAATAGCTCCCCTCCACCCGGTTCCCACCCCACCCTCTGCCCTTACTTCCCCCACTACTTTCCTCATCCATAGGTGTATGATTTTTGTCCAGTCTCTTCCTGTACCCCCCATACCCCTTTTCCCCTGAGAATTATCAGTCCACTCCCTTTCTATGCCCCTGATTCTATTATATTCACCAGTTTATTCTGTTCATCAGATTTTTAATTCACTTGATTTTTAGGTTCACTTGTTGATAGATATTTATTTGTTGTTCATAATTTTTATTTTTACTTTTTTCTTCTTCCTCTTCCTAAAGAATACCTTTCAGCATTTCATATAATACTGGTTTGGTGGTGATGAACTCCTTTAGCTTTTTCTTATCTGTGAAGCTCTTTATCTGACCTTCCATTCTGAATGATAACTTTGCTGGGTAGAGTAATCTTGGTTGTAGGTTCTTGCAATTCATCACTTTGAATATTTCTTGCCACTCCCGTCTGGCCTGCATAGTTTCTGTTGAGAAATCAGCTGACAATCGTATGGGTGCTCCCTTGTAGGTAATTAACTGTTTTTCTCTTGCTGCTTTTAATATTCTCTCTTTGTCTTTTGCTCTTGGCATTTTAATTATGATATGTCTTGGTGTGGTCCTCTTTGGATTCCTTTTGTTTGGGGTTCTGTGCGCTTCCTGGACTTGTAAGTCTATTTCTTTCACCAGGTGGGGAAAGTTTTCAGTCATTATTTCTTCAAATAGGTTTAAATATCTTGCTCTCTCTCTTCTTCTGGCACCCCCATAATTCTGATGTTGGTACGCTTGAAGTTGTCCCAGAGGCTTCTTACACTATCTTCAACTTTTTGTATTCTTTTTTCTTTTTTCTTTTTTCTTTTCCGGTTGAGTGTTTTTTGCTTCTTTGTATTTCAAATCTTTGACTTGATTCTTGCTTTCCTCTAGTCTGCTGTTGGGTCTCTGTATAATATTTTTTTATTTAAGTCAGTGTATGTTTAATTTCTAGTTGGTCCTTTTTCATGTCCTCGAGGGTCTCACTAAATTTATTGGCCTTTTCTAGGAAATTCTTGCAAAACTTTATAACCATGGTTTTGAATTCTATATCCAGTCATTTGTTTTCCTCCATTTCTTTCGTTTGTGATCTGTTTCTTTGTCTCCGCATTTTCGCTGCTTCCCTGAGTTGGTAGGGTAGCTTTGTGGGCTAGGTTTCCTATATGGCCCAGTGGGTCGTCCTCCCAGTTACCTGAGGTGGACACTCTTGGTGCACCCTTTTGTGGACTGGGTGTACAGCCTTGTTGTAGTTAAGTCTTGATTGTTGTTGGTATCACTGGGAAGAATTGACCTCCAGGCCAATTGGCTGTATCAGTTGTGTCTACGCCGGGAAACCTTCTGTGCTGGAGACAGCCTTATAGGACCAGACTTGCAAAATTGCCAAAGCCTCTGTGCTCAAATTGGATGGGGCGGAGTCTCAGGGCTGAGCAGACAGTCTTGGCTTCCCATCAGCCCTGCCCTTGCGTGCAGGCCTCCAGACCTCTGCCTTCTATGACTACCCTGAGTTTCCGCCTGACAGTCCTGATTCCCCCCTTAAGAGTGTGCGTCTCCAGGGGCTTGCCCGGAATTGAGGTTCAGTGCAGTCAGACTGGGGTTCAGTGCAGTCAGGAGCTTCCGACTTCCTTCCACTAGGGAAAGCCTGTAGCAACCTCAGCAGTCAGTCTTCTCTGTGTGCACTCCCACGTGTGTGCCTCCAGACCCCTGCCCGCCGTAGCTCCTCTGAGTCTCCGAGTCTCTGTGTGCCTTTCTTTCTACCTTACAGTCCAGACTCCCCCCGTATGAGCCTGGGTCCACGAGATTTCGCCTGGAACTGAGGCTCAGTGCAGTCAGAACTGGGGTTCAGTGCAGTTGGGGGCTTCCTTCTCCCTCCCGCCAGAGAAAGCCAGCCAGTCACTCAGCTGCCCTTCCTCTCTGCACGCATGTCTCCATATCTCAACCTCTTGCAGCTCCTCTAATTCTCCGTGTCCTTTTCTCTTTTCTTCTAGTTGTAGAATTTCCACTTAGCCAGCTTTCCTGTGGCTCTGGATGATGTCCGTTCTGTCTTTTTGTTGCAGTTCTGAAATTGTTGTGTAAGACAGCAGTTTAGGTGCTTACCTATGCCGCCATCTTGGTTTCTCCCCACTTATAAAAACTTTAAAAGTGGTCTTCTGCCTAATAAATATATCTTTGTATTATCCCAATTATCTAATATCAATTTTACACATAATAAAAATATTTTTTAAAAATATGTGTTAGGTAAATTAAAACACATTAATCATTGCAAAGTGGTGCTCTAAGCTCCTACAATATCCCAGGCAAAGTTGCATGTCAGTAGTGCCTTAAACTGCATGCCCCAGAGGCCTCTCTTCAATTTTATGTGTGAGTTCTCAGGGAGCTCAGAACTGCTGATTTTTGTTTTTGCTAACCAAAGTTGTAGACACAATCAATGGAATCACATTTAACCTTTTGCACTCGGATGTCGAGTGTGACTCAACACGGTTAGCATTAGAATAAAGGAATCGAGAAAAAAGCAAGTGAGTGCAAAGGGTTAAAGTTCAGGGAAACATGAATAAAGTTAGAGCACAGCAGAAAGTGTCTTGGTTGAAAATAACTCTGGAACCACACCTTATGTTATTCTAAATCAAACTCTTGTTTAACTCAAACAGGAAATTAGAGTTATAATTTGTGTGAGGAAGCAAATCTGAAATCTCCAACTTCTTCAACACATGCACATTAAAGAAAATGAGAATGTTTATTTTAATTGGTTGAACTCCAGAGGTAAAGGCCTTATAGGGGGCAGAGAAAAGAATCAGTGTACTAGAGTTCTCCGCTACAGCTCTGGAGGCCTGGCACTTTAGGTGAAGCACACTTGCAGTTGCCTACACTGTGTGTCCTCCCTTTTTCCTTAGTTATGGAAGCCCACTCTTATTCAGTATGGCTGTGTACCTCATTAAATACTCATTACATCAACCTCCGTTGCTATAAAATGCAGTTCTGGACAATGAAAAATAAACAATGTCTACTGGATGAGGTTTCCAGGAAAGCTATCAGATAGGTGGCACATGCCTTTAGCTCTTTCTCTTTCTTCCTGTCTGGAACTTAGTATAATACTCTAATACTTAGAAGGCTGACACCCTTTTGGAAGCATGAAGAGGAAAAATACATGTTAAGAATGGTAGAGTGGGAAGACAGAAGGATCCTGGGTCCTTGGTGACATTGTGGTATAGTTGTATTAGTTCTAAACTGTTTTCTTTGGATGTATGTATGTGTGTGTGTGTGTGTGTGTGTGTGTGTGTGTGTGTGTGCGCGTGTGTGTAAATAAACCCAATTTGTTAGTGCTGGTGTACTTGGTCTATGTGGATGATCCATCCATTTAGGTAGATCTGGCCCCTAACGGTCTTCTGCCATTTTCCATATTCTCCGTTCCCTTGTCAATGTGTTGAATGCAGAGGAGTCAACTGTTGAATTTAAAGAAAAAGCAAAGGAAACTGGAAACATAAGGCAGAAGAAGCAGGAATCCCTGAACCACACAGAAAAGGTCATCTGCTAAATATCTGAGCATGAGCTAACCATGAACTTTTACTGTATTAAACCACTTATAGATATTTTGGGGTTGTTGGTTAACTCCAACTAAAACACCACCCACCAGGAAGAGATCTGAGATAATTCTTATATAAATTAAAATGTTTGGGGCTACAAACAACAGAATAATCCAAATCTAATCTACTTAAACAGAATATTTAGTATCAAACAAACCAAAGATAGGGCAGTGCCAGCTCTGGCTAATTTAATATGTATACTAATAATAGAGGGATATGCAAATAGTCTGGGACACTGTCACAGTAACAGTAATGACCATCAGGCTGTCTGGGACGATGAGCCTGGCAGGGGGGTTAGTGAGGGATGACCAAACGACTGAACAGCAGGCTGTGTGGGGAGACCAGGCTGGTGGGGGGGCAGTAAGGGGTGACCAGGCTGGTGGGGGGCAGTTGGGAGTGACCAGGCCAGCAAGGGGGCAGTTAGGGGCGATCAGGCTGGCAGGCAGAGGCAGTTAGGGGTGATCAGACAGGTAGGCAGGTGAGCAGTTAGGAGCTAGCAGTCTCGAATTGTGAGAGGGATGTCTGACTACCGGTTTAGGCCAGATCCCCAGGACCCCCTGAGGGGTCCCAGATTGGAGAGGGTGCAGGCTGGGCTGAGCCCCCCCACCCCCACCCCCGTGCACAAATTTTGTGCACCGGGCCTCTAGTAATTTAATAAATTACATCTTTAGATTCTACGTTCTTTCTGTCTTTCTGTTCCACCAACCTCACCATGTTGGATTTGTCCTCAGGCATGCTCCCCTCCTTATTGTGAGAGGGCTGTAGCAGTTCTAGGGTCATAACCAGATATGACCACATCTAGAAGATATAATCTCTCCTCATGTGTGTCTTCTTAAGAGTGAAGAAGCCTTTCTCAGAAGCCTGACAGCAGACTTCATGTTTCATTAAGCAAATACCTCATATGCCCACGTCTAAACCTGTCACTTGCAAGAGGAATGGGTCCTCTGAAAATCCTCATTTCTCTGATTGGTCATGACACCATAGTTAACATCATTTTCTTCTTTCATGTTCTCTTACACTCAGGCACACCTTATCTGGGTTCTTTTGTTGGTGGAGTAATCTGACTCTTTCTTCCGGAAGCTTAGGGGGTTTTAGTGGCCCTGCCTTGATTAGGTTGCTGTAATCTTCCACTGACTTTTACTACTGGCTGTGGAAGTATGACAAAGTGCCTTGGTACCCTTCTGTGTTCTGGCATAGTCTTCTCTGTTCTTATTGTGTAGCAGCAGTGCAATTTCCCTTTGATAGACTTGGATACAGCATCACAGCTAGTACAGTAACTTCCTCCTCTGCCTGCTGAATCAATTGCAAAAGGAGCCCAGAATGACCAGGTGACAGCTTTAACTTATAATTTAATGGGGCAATTTTGAAACCTTCCTCTCTTGGGAACTAAGATCTACAAACCATTAGAACCCAAGGCCTCAAGGCTGCAATGATGGAATATCATATGTAATGGTTAAAAGGGCTACCTCTACTTCCACCTTTTAATTTCAGGCCTCGGTGTATTGGCAATGGGAGAAATAGCAACTTATATTGGTCTCTAGTTCAAAATATACTCTACACATCTTGGACAATAGCACACCAACCTCAGTGAGTCTTTTTAAAAAAAATATTTTTTATTGAATTCAGGGAGGAAGGGAGAGGGAGAGAGAGAAACCTCAATGATGAAAGAGAATAATTGATTGGCTGCCTCCTGCACATCCCCTACTGGGGATCAAGCTCACAAGCCGGAAATGTGCCCTTGACCAGAATTGAACCTGGGACCCTTCAGTCCACAGGCCGACGCTCTATCCATTGAGCCAAACTGGCTAGGGCTCAGTGAGTCTTTAGTAAACCATTCTCCTAGTCTATTAGGTCAGCTGCTTCTTGGTCATGGGCTACACAAGATGAGGGAATAATATAGGTATAAGCCCATTGCTGAAACCCTCTTCCTTTTTTACTCTGAAATGGCAAGGGAGGCCCAGGAGGTTTTGGTGGTTCAAGATTTTTCAGTTTTATCAAAGACACATAAATACCCATCCCAAATCTCACAGCCCCACTCTATGAATAGTGTGCTAACCTTAAAATAAGAGACTTGAGTCTTCTTGTGTTGGACAATCTCAGTAGGTCAATGACAGGAACTGGAGCCGTGGAAAAGATACAGGCTCTGCTGGGGCCCACACTGAAGCAGGAGATGGGAAGAAATACCCTGGCTCCTCCCCATCATTTCCTATGTTATATTGAGTTCTCCCATGGCAAGAATTTGTGTATAAGAAATTATTGCAGAAGTGCTCCTGCGGAAACCCATAAGGCAGTGGGAAAAGTAGGATAAGAGAGGGGTGAAAGCCAGGCAAAGTTTCTCATAGGGTGGCTGGATCCTGCAGGGAACATCTGGAGTGTAAGCTGTGCCTCAGTTCTCCGACCCTGAAGCAAAGGAGCTGGGTGTTTTTACTCCCACACATCTCAGTCATTGCTTAAGGATAACCACTTCTCCCCAAATAAATACCCAGGCATTTTTACCTTTTTCTTAGGCAAAGTGGTTCCAGGAGCCTAAAAATGAAATCACATGCAGGTTGGTGGAAGTTGGGTAAGGTTCACACAGAAACCACAAAAAAGGGAATCCCAGTGGTAAGAATGCAGTACTGACATTGTTGGCTGAACCACACCTCAGTGCTATACTGGTGCCCTTCATTGTCTGAAACTACTGGGTTCCCCTTGAGACAAAACAGAGCTAAGAATGATGAGAAATGATCTGATAACAAACAGGCAACTGACCCTACAATATACTATAAAAATTTCCCTAATGAAATATTTTTTCTAGAAACAGTTTAATCCTACCTAATAAAATAGTAATATGCAAATTGACCGCACCTTCGCTACACCCAATCCATGCCCACCAGCCAAAGCCACGCCCACCAGCCAATCAGGGCAGGTATGCAAATTACCCAACAAAGATGGTGGTTAATTTGAATACGCTGAGGGAGGGAGGAGTGAAGACTGAAGACAGCTTAGAAGGAAGAGGGAGGAAAAGCGGAAAGCAAGGTGGCTGCCAGAGGGAAAGCCGGGCGGGGCGGGGCGGGGCGGGGCGGAGCGGGGCGGGCGGCAGCGGCCGGCGGGTGCAGGCACGGTGGCCACAACAACGGTGGCAGTGGCAGCACACGTGGCTGCAGCGGCTGCTTGCAGGATTATTCCTACAAATGGGCTACTAGTAAGTATATAATATACCAATATTCAGATGTACATGTTCCTTTAAGTAGCCTTCTTTTTTGTTAGAAATTTACTCTTTTCTATTATAAACATTATTATGGAGCAGCTCTGTAACTAGAGTTTAGTTTATCTCTTTAATTGTTTGTTAAGGCAAACAGTGTTGGTACTTTAATAGGGCTTTTGTGAAGATGAAGATAGGTATAACATTACTCAAATGCTCTAAAAATGGATGTAGTACAGCCATTATGGGAAACAGTATGGAGTTTCCTCAAAAAATTAAATATGGAGCTGCCATTTTACCCAGTGATTCCACCAACCAGAGAGAATGTATGCAACCCTATGTTCATAGCAGCACAATTTACAATAACTAAGATCTGGAAAAAGTCCAAGTGCCCACCAATAGATGAGTGGATAAAAAGGCTGTGATACATTTACACCATGGAATACTATGCAGCTGTAAAAAAGAAGGATCTCTTACCCTTTGAGTCAGTAAGGAGGAACCTGGAGAGTATTTAGCTAAGTGAAATAAGCCAGTCAGAGAAAGACAAGTATCACATGATTTCACTCATATGTGGAATCTAATCAACAAAATAAACTGTTGAACAAAATAGATCCAGAGACAGAAGCATGGAACAGACTGTTGAATCTAGAGGGAAAGTGGGGGTGAGAGGGTGGGTGGGAACCAAATAACTTGTAGGCATATATGCATAATCCATGGACATAGACAGTAGGTGGTAGAGGCCTGGACGGGCTATAAGGGGTCAATGGGAGTAAAAAGGGGACATAAAAAATAGATGTAAAATTCTTGGTATGAATGTATATCAGTAGGCAGCATTTTACATATGGGCTGGATTCCAAAATTAGTTGTTTATAATTAAGTGTTTGAAAATAAGTACATATTTTTGTACTACAATGATATTATAATTGGTATTTAGGTTCTAATATAACTCATGAGTCTTCATTTAGCTCATGAAACATACTGGGAACTTAAATACCAATTATAGCATTACTTCTTAACATATGAAATATATATAAATACAAGTATAGTTGAATTGGTAATTTACAGTATGACTAGTACAGTCCTCTCCTCTATTTTTCTCTTTCTTTCTCTCATTTCAATCCATGTCTTTGTGAAAGGCCATTGCCAACTATGGAAGCAAAATAACCCTTCCAGTCATTTAGACTTGAGTAGAAGTTTAGGTTTATTATTATTTCAAACAATTTGCAATTAAGTCTCTGTAATTTTGAGATTCTTTATGTCCTGGGAAAGAAATTTCAGTCACCATGTATAGAAGGGTTTATTTTGTTAAAGAGAAGGTAACATTTAGTCCTGAATCTATACCTTATTTGTCTTGCATACTTTATTTTTGCTGTTAGCTAAGGCCAATGCTTTATATTTACCAGGACAAGTTAGTAGTTTCCATTTGAAAGCATTTGCTAGAAGAATGGAGATTCAGACACTGCTGTTTAGATGCAACATGGAAGATTTTGTAAACATAGGTGCATTCTTATTCTTTGGCTTGTTTGCTAGTATATAATTTCTTGTCTCGCTTTTAGATGCTATATAGTTTGTTGAAATATAACTACTTTATAATTAGCCTACTTAGATATAATCAGGTAATCACTACTGGCTCATCAAGTGTGGCTTCATATATTTGTAGCATTAATTTGTTTCTTACAAAATAGTTTATTAATGCATTAAACAATTTAAAAATAAAATTTGTATTTTAGAATAGATTTAGATTTACAGAAAAATTGTGATGTTAGTACAGAGTTACCATCTATCCTACTCCCTGTTTTGCCTATTTATTGACATCTCATAGTATGGTATGTTTGTCACATATAATGAACTAATATTGATACATTATTATAAAGTCCATAACTTATTCATGTATACTTGGTATTCACCTAATGTTATTCTTCTGTTCCAGGATCCCATATAGGGTACCGTATTACATTTTGTCCTTATGATGTTTCATTATGCTCATTTTGGCTATGACAGTTTCTCAGACCCTCCCCCCCATCATTTTTGTCTTTCATGGGCATAGTTTAATTTCCCCATTCACATGAAAATCAGAGCACCTTTAATGATCATTCTTTGAATACTATATGATAAGAGTTGCTATCCACTAGACCAGGCGTCCTCAAACTATGGCCCACGGGCCACATGCGGGTGTTTTTGCCGTTTTGTTTTTTTACTTCAAAATAAGATATGTGCAGTGTGCATAGGAATTTGTTCATATTTTTTTAAACTATAGTCCGGCCCTCCAACGGTCTGAGGGACAGTGAACTGGCCCCCTGTTTAGAAAGTTTGAGGAACCCTGCACTAGACTATATAACTATTTTACTTTCAATTTTTATATACAGGGTAAGAAAAAATGGGAAATTAAAAAAATTATCTTTTTTTTATGCGAACACAAGTTTTATTCTCTCAGCAAATTTTAATTATACAGTACAGTATTGTCAACCATAGTCACCATGGTACACACCTTATTCATCTTATAACTGAAAGTTTGTACTCTTTTACCAGCCTCTAGAATTTTCTTGTTTTTGATGATTCACAGTTCTGAGGAGTTCTGGTCAGGTATTTTGTATCTGTCCCTCGGTTGAGATTTATCTGATATTTTCTTCATGAGAAGACTGGGGTTGTGGGATTTGGGGAGGAGGGCCAAAGAGGTAAATGTATCATTCTCACTGTATCATGGCAAGAGAACATAACTTATTTCTGACATTGTAAACCTTGATCACTTGGCTAAGGTAGTATTTGTCAGATTTCTTTGCTTTAATCCTCCCTTTCCCTTCCCCCCTTGTCTGCTTCCCACATTATAGTCTTTGGTAGGCAGTCACCCTGTACATCCCACACTTCAGAAGTGAGGAGTTATGCCCTACTCCCCTGAGGGCAGAATATCTATATAAATAATTTGGGCTTTAACTGGTTTTTATTTAAAATAAAAATGTAGATTAAAAATATATGTATTTTTTAAAATGATAGATTTGGCTCTGTAAATAATTTCCCACCATTTTTAAAAGATGAATTGAAACTTTTTGTCATTGGCAAACCTTAGATCACTTTCAAAGATACATGTTAAGAGAGAGAATTTGGCGCAGATTAAATGGAAGCTACATTGACATTCTCCCAGGACCAAACTGGAATTACAATTAAAATACTTAAAAAATCATCCTAAATAACCAACTGAAGACTAGAACCCTTATAACCAGGGATGTAAAGAGGAGACCACATCAAGACTGGTAGGATGGGCAGAGACACAAGGGGGCTGGCCAGGCTCCTTTAGGCAGCAGCTGAAGTTCCAGAGGGATATCTCAGCTGCGGGAGAGTTCCCACTGAGAAGTCTGGGGTCTAAACTCAGGTGACCAGACGTCCCGCTTTTGGCAGGACAGTCCCGATTTTTAACAATTTGTCCCGCATCCCGCGGCGTTTTAAAAAAGTCCCGATTTTTGGAAAGAATGCACGACAAGCTAGGGAACGGCGGGAGAACGGGAAGGGAAGTTCTATGAAAATTTTTGTTGCTCCATATAGACCAAATTTTTAATCAAGAACCGCACCCCCCCCACCCCCCCCCAGTCAATGGTGTCCCGCTTTACCAATGTTAAAATCTGGTCACCTTAGTCTAAACCCCAAACTGGGCTCCACAGCCCAGAGCACCAGAACTGGGAATATATGTTATGTATAACATCTGGCTGTGAAAAGTACTGGGGGTTCTGTCCAGCAGGGAGAGACAGTTAGATACACTGACATTGCCTTAAAGGGACAACATACTAAATTTTGTTTGCAGCCACTTACCTTGAGCTCTGGCAGTGGGAGGGCAGAATGGACTAGAGTAGAGTCTGGGGTAATAGCAGAGAGGACAACCTTCAGGATCCATCTGCTGAGTCATTCCCCCATATTCCAGAAACCATCTTTCTCAAACAGAGCTTTCCCATCAAGGCAGCTTTTGCCTGGGGGAGAAGAAATTGCCCCACCCTTTGAAAACTCAGTTGCCTCACCCTGTGGAGTTCACTCTCAGCTGAGCTCTACATTCTGAGGCTCATTGAGTGACTGAGACTAACAATCAGCCTGCAGACAAAGGCAGATCTCTGGGTGCTTCAAGTCTTTCTTTGATCTGCCTCTAGGCCCTGGGGAAAAAAAAAAAGCATACCTTGGTGCACAGTCTAGTCCTTCCCACATGTATCCAGCCCCAACAGATGCAGCCACAAGCTATGGATCTCTGATAACTCTAAACAGGGTACCCAGCACCAGTCACAAACAGAGTCTGACTTTGGCCTGCACCAGAGACCCATTGAAGAGGCTAAAAATCAATAAAGCCAGTGGCTAGCTTCAGACAACAACAGAGAGGATCCAGTAAGCTCCACAAGAAGCATATCCACAGGGAGATTTTGGCAGGCTCCAAACCCTGCTGAGGAGAGTTCCATTTCATGTGATAAGCAACTGCACAACAGAGTACACACTGTGTTGGGGACTGAGCCTCACTGTTAGCCAGCCTGAAGATTGAGCCCATGCATGAACGAGCCCATAGCAATCAAGACTCAATTACAACAGGATGGCCCACACACCTTGCACCAGGAACATTATTAGAGCACCCTGGTCTTGTAACCAGGGAGACTCTGCCACTGGGTATCACAGGTCAACCAATACATAAGACCACCCTACCAAGACTGGGAGTAATAGCAGATCTACCTTATACATAGAAATAAACCTAAACAGGCAGCCAAAACAGGGAGACAAAGAAACAAGCCCCAAATGAAAGAATAAGAACATTCTCCAGAAGAACTAAATAAAATGGAGATAAGTAAATGGTTATATTTACAGTTTAGAGTAATGATTATAAGGATACTCAGCAGCATGAGACAAGATATAGAAACTATGGAAAACAGTCAGAAATGAAGAATGACATAGCAGAAATAATGAATATACTGGAAGGAATAAGCAGCAGATTAGTGGAAACTGATGATTGGATCAGTGAATTAGAAGACAGGGTAGGAAAAAAATTACTCAGACAACCAAAACACACACACACACACACACACACACACACAAACCCACAAAAAACAAAAAAACAATTAAAAAACAGGAGGACAGTTTAAGGGAGCTATGTAACAGTATCCACATAATAGGAGGCCAGGAGATAGAAAACCTGTTTAAAGAAATCACGGCAGAAAACTTCCCTAACGAAGGAAAAAGTTATACAAGTTCAGGAGGCATGAAAATGTCTGAAGCAAGAAGAACCCAAATAGGCCCACACCCAGATACATCATAATTAAAATGCCAAAAATTAAAGACAAAGAGAGAATCTTAAAGGTGGCAAGATAAAAGCAATTTGTTACCTACAAAGGAGCTCCCATAAGTTTTTCAGCTGATTTCTCATCAGAAACTCTATAGGCCAGAAGGGAATAGCATGAATTATTCAAGGTAATGAAAAGCAAGGATCTGAAACCAAGGCAAGGCTGTCATTCAAAATAGATGATGAAATAAAGAGTTGCCAGACCAAAAAAAAAAAAAAAAAAAAAAAAAAAAAAAAAGGCTAAAGAAGTCTATCACCACCAAACCAGCATTGCATGAAACCTTAAAGGGACTGTAATAATAAGAAGAAACAGAGAAAGACAAACATAGTCATAAAGAATTAAAATGGCAGTAAATAAATACATAAAGAATAACCTTAAATGTAAGTGGATTAAATGCTCCAATCAGAAGACATAAGGCAGCTTAATGGATAAGAAAACATGACCCATATATATGCTATCTATAAGAGACCCACCTCAAAACAAAAGACTCACAGATTGAGAGTTGAAGGGATGGGAAAAATTTTCCATTCAAATGGAAATGAAAAAAAAAAGCTGAGTAGCAATACTCATATCTGACAATATATACTTCAAAATGAAGACCATTACAAGAGGAAATAAAGGTCACTACATAATACTGAAGGGGTTAATCCAACAAGAGGATATAACCCTGGTAAACATATCTGCACCTAACATAGGAGCACTTAAATATATTAAAAAAAAACACAAAACACAAAAAACTTCATGAGTACTATAAAGTAGAGATTGATAGGAATACACTTGTAGTAGGGGATTTTAGCACCCCCACTGACTTCACTTGATAGATCTTCCAGACAAAAAATCAACAAGGAAACAGTGAATCTATAGGACACACTAGATCATATGGATTTAATTGACATTTACAGAACATTTCACCCCAAAGCTGCAGCATATACATTCTTCTCCAGTGCACATGGCTCATTCTCAAAGATAGACCACAAGTTAGGATACAAAACAAATCTCTATAAGTTCAAGAAGATTGAAATCATATCAAGTATCTTCTTGAAACATAATGGCATGAAACTAGAAATCAACTACAATAAAAACATCCCAAAATATTCAAACACATGAAGGCTAAATAGCATGTTTTTAAACAATGAATGGATTACCAATGAAATAAAGGAAGAAATGATAAACTTCCCGGAAACAAATGAAAATGAACACAATCTAACCCCAAAACTATGAAACACAGGGAAAGCCATCCTGAGAGGGAAGTTCATAGCACTACAGGTCTAACTCAAGAAAATATAAAAATTTCTAATAAACTATCTAAGATTACAACTTAAACAATTAGTAAGAAAACAACAAGAAAAGCCCAGAATAAGAGGAAGGAAGGAAATAATAAAGATCAGAGCAGAAATAAATGAAATAGAGGCTAAAAAAAACCACACAAAAGATCAATAAAATCAAGAGTTGGTTCTTTGAGAAGATAAACAAGATTGATGAATTTTATCCAGACTCATAAATAGAATCAGAAACAAAAGAGGTGAAATAATAGCTAACACAACAGAAATACAAAGAATTATAAGAAAGTAGTATAAAAAACTATATGCCAACAGGTTGGACAAACTGGATGAAATGGACAGATTCGCAGAAAAATACAATCTTCTAAAACTGAAGAATCAGAAAACCTGAATAGGCCAGTAATTACTGATGAAATAGAAGCAGTAATAAAAAACAAACAAAAAAAACAAAAAACAAAAACTCCCAGCAATCCAAAGGCCTGGTCTGGATGGCTTCATGGGGACATTTTACATTCAAAGAAGAACTAACACCTATCCTCCTAAAACAACTGCAAAAATTGTAAGAGGAAGGAACACTTCCAAGCTGTTTTTACAAGGCAAGCATTAGTCTAATTCCAAAATCAGATAAAGACACTATAAAGAAAGAGAATTACAGACCGATATCCCTGATGAACATAGATGCAACAAAATATTAGCAAATCAGGTACAACAATACATACACCATGATCAAGTGGGATTTATTTCAAGGTTGCAAGGCTGGTACAATATTTGTAAACCAATAAATGTGATACCTCACATAAACAAATTAAAATTAAAAAAATAATATGATCATATCAATAGATGCAGAAAAAGCATTTGGCAAAATCCAACACCTAATTTTTATAAAAAGCCTTAGCAAAGTGGGAATAGAAGGATCAGATCTCACCATAATATATGACAAACATACAGCCAGCATCATACTCAATGGGCAAAAAAAAATTCTCACAACTAAAGCCATTTCCCCTAAGAACAAGACAGGGATGTCTGCTTACATCACTTAAAAAATATATGTTTTTATTGATTTCAGAGAGGAAGAGAGAGGGAGAGAGAGTTAGAAACATCGATGATGAGAGAGAATCATTGATTGGCTGCCTCCTGCATGCCCCTTCCTGGGAATGGAGCCCACAACCGGGCATGTGCCCTTGACTGGAATCAAATCCAGGACCCTTCAGTCTCAGGGCCATCCATTGAGCCAAACCAGCTTAGATTCTGCTTTCAACCACTTTTATTCAACATAGTACTGGAAGTCCTATCCACAGTGATCAGACAAGAAGAAAAAAATAAAAGGTATCTAAATTGGAAAGGAGGAAGTAAAACTATCATTATTTGCAGATGACATGATAGTGTACATAGAAAATTCTAAAAACCACCAAAAGCTATTAGATTTAATAAATCAATTTGGCAGTGTAGCAGGATACAAAATTAACACATGGAAGATATTTTTATACACCAATAATGAACTCTCAGAAAGAGAAAGCAAAATCACAATCCCATTTACCATTGCAACAACAAAAAATTAAGATACTTAGGAATAAAATTAACCAAAGAGGTAAAAGACCTGTACTCAGAAAACTACAGGACATTGAAAAAAGAGATAGAAGAAGATATAAACAAGTGGAAGAATATACCATGTTCATGGATTGGAAGAATTAACATCAATAATATGTCTATACTACCCAAAACAATCTACAGATTCAATGCAATCCATATTAAAATACCAACAGTATATATCACAGATCTAGAACAAATACTCCAAAAGTGTATATGGGACGATAAAACACCCATAATAACAGCAGCAATCTTGAGAAAAAAGAACAAAGTAGGAGGGATCACAATACCAAATATCAAATTATCCTACAAAGCCATTGTAATAAAAACAGCCTCATACTTGTACAAGAACAGGCATATATATATCAATGGAACAGAACAGAGACCCCAGAAATTGACCCAAGCCAGTATGCTCAATTAATATTTGACAGAGGAGGCAAGAGCATACAAAGGAGTAAAGGCAATCTCTTCAATAAATGGTTTTAGGAAAATTGGACAGGTACTTGCAAAAAAAAAATGAAATTACACCAAATTACATCATGCACAAGAATAAACTCAAAATAAATAAAATACTTAAATGTAAGTCGTGAAAGCTTAAAAATCCTAGAAGAAACCATCGGCAGCAAAATCTCAGACATCTCTTGTAGTAATACATTTGCCAATATATCTCCTAGGGCAAGGGCAACAAAGGAGAAAATAAACAAATCGAACTACATTGAAATAAAAAGCTTCTGCAAAGCAAAAGAAACCATCAGCAAAATGATAAGAAAGTCCAAATATGGGAGAACATATTTGCCAATGATACATCTGATAAGAGGTTAATTTCCAAAATATAGGGAACTCATAAAACCTAACAAAAGGAAGACAATCCAATTAAAAAATGGTCAAAAGACCAAAATAGATACTTCTCCTAAGAGGACATGCAGATGGCCAAGAAACATATATATCTCAAGAAAACAGAAACACCAATCGGAAATATAATGAACAACATAAACTGATGAACAAAAACAGAACCAGAGTCATAGAAACATCGAATAGACTATCCAACCTATCAGGGAAGGCAGGAAGTGAATGGGTAAGAGATCAACCAAAGGACTTGTATGCATGCATATGAGCATAACCAATGGACACAGATCGGGGGTGGGGGGGTGGGGGATTTGAGGGCATGTGCTAGGGGTTGGGGGCAGTCAGGGAGAGGTCAATGGGGGAAAAATAAGACTTAGGTAATATATTAAACAATATTAAATTAAATAAAAATGCTGAAAGTTACCAATCATTAGAAAGATGTAAATTAAAACAACAATGAGATGTCACCTCACACCTGTCAGAATGGCTATCATCAATAAATCAACAAACAACTGCTGGCAGGCATGTGGAAAAAAGGGAACCCTAGTCCACTGCTGGTGGGAATGCAGACTGGTGCAACCACTATGGCAAACAGTATGGAGTTTTCTCAAAAAATTTAAAATAGATATGCCATTTGACCTAGCGATCCCACATCTAGGACTATAGCCCAAGAAACCCAAAACACCAATCAGAAAGAATGTATGTACCCCTATGTTCATAACAGAATAATTTACATTAGCCAAGATCTGGAAAAAGCCCAAGTGCCTATCAACAGATGAGTAGATAAAAAAGGTGTGGTATATTTATACAATGGAATACTATTCAGCTGTAAAAAATAAAAAGGATCTCTTATCCTTTGAGATATCATGGAGGGACCTGGAGAGTATTATGCTAAGTGAAATAAGACAGTCAGAGAAAGACAAGTGTCATACGATCTCACTTATATGTGGAATCAAATAAACTGACAAAATATATCCGGAGACATGGAAGTTTGGAACAGACTAACAAATCTCAGAGGGAAGGTAGGGGTGGCGGTGGGTGGGAAGAGATTAAGCAAAGAACTTGTATGCATATATGGATAACCCATGGTGAAGGCCTGGGAGTGGGATTGGTGTGGGGTTGAGGGTCAATGAGCAAAAAAGGGGGTATTTGTAATACTTTCAACAATAAAGATAAATTTAAAAAACACATCCTAATATATGCATGGCATTGATTTGAAAAGGGAAAGTTTCAACAATAGACATGTATATTGTAAAAGCTGATAAATGTTTTTTCCATGTTAATCTGGTGGATATTTAATAACATGATGAATGATTTACAAATACAAATCATACACAAACTTCAATTAAATTGAGTGAGGAGAAAACCATCATGAAAAAAAGATTCTTATCCTTACCTTTTCTGATTGTGTTGTATACTTTATTACTTCCACTTGGAAGAGATTAACTTTTCACTTTTGATATATTCTGAGTTTTGTATAGAACAGAACTCTCAGGTAGAAAAGTGATTTTACACTTCAACTTGCAGAACTTTTGATATCTATCATAATTCCTGTCATATCCTGTGGATATTACTTTGACCATTGCAGCTGGAAATCCTGATATAATCAGTTCAGTGTTCAGGGAGTTCTTATATCAAAACCATTAGGAGATTCTAAATGAGCCCCTCTAGCCACTCTTGCTGGGTTATGCTCACAGGTGAGTTTCCATCAGTAATTAGATCTTTCATTCTTTGCATTTGGGCAAGCAGCACTTTTCATATAGGTTCTGCAGGATTTGGAGCTTATTGGTGAAATAAAAGGAAGTAGAAAATGCAGACCTTGCTGTGGCATTTAAAAATACTGAATATTGGTGTGCGTTTTTTCATCTGTTGCAGATGTCATTTAACTTTGCATATGTAAATTTAAACAGATGACTATCAATTTATTTCTCTGCTAAAGCAAAAATGTATAAATTCGTTATCTGCCTTATATACTTGCCTTATTCCAAATGAAGAGGTTTTGATATATGTATTTATCCTGTTTGAATATATGCTGTCCTATATTTATATCTACCACTACCTATCTAGTGTATAAAATGGTTATATAGAGAATTAAAGGAAATAGGTGTGATTATTGCAAACAGAAAGGATGGAATGGGAATAAAGTTGTGGCATAGCTATAACCCTTTTTAATAATTTAGCGGTTCTGATCCTGATGTTGAGGAGGTATTACAGTATATGCTTTGTATTTAGGCCTAACAATACACAAGGCCATCTAATATATATTATACTAGAGGCCCGGTGCATGAATTCATGCACAGGTGGGGTCCCTCAGCCTGGCCAGCCATCAGGGTCGATTGGGGCCATCTTGCCCAGTACCAATCAGGGCCAATAGGGGCCGGCCGGCCTGGGGGAGGGACCATGGGTGGTTGGCTGGCTGAGGGGAGGGACTGTGGGAGGTTGGCTGGCCTGCATGATAGGGGCCAATCAGGGCTGGCAGGCCGGGAGGAGGGACCACGGGAGGTTGGCTGGCTGTGGGAGGTTGGCTGTGGGAGCACACTGACCACCAGCAGGCAGCTCCTGCATTGAGCATCTGCCCCTGGTGGTCAGTGAGCATCACAGCGACTGGTTGACTGGGCTTTCTGTTGAATGGTCATAATGGTTGCTTAGGCTTTTATTACATACTAGAGGCCTGGTGCATGAAATTCGTGCATGGGGGGGGGGTCCCCTCAGCCCAGCTTGCACCCTCTCCAATCCGGGACCCCTTGGGGGATGTCCGACTGACAGTTTAGGCCTGATTTCTGTGGGACATCCCTCTCACAATCCGGGACCACTGGCTCCTAACTGCTCACCTGCCTGCCTGCCTGATCACCCCTAATTGCCCCCCCTGATGGCCTGGTCACCCCCAACTGCCCCCCCGCCGGTCTGGTCATCCCCAACTGCCCCCTCCTGCCGAACTGGTCGCCCCTTACTGCCCCCCGCCAGCCTGGTCACCCCAACTGCCCTCCCCGCCAGCCTAGTCACCCCACATAACCTGCTGCTTCACTAACCCCTTGACAGCCTGGTAACCCTATGCAGCCTGCTGCTCAGTTGTTTGGTCAGCCCTCACTAACCCCCCTGCCGGCCTGGTTGCCCCACACAGCCTGTTTGGTCGTCCTTTCAGTTGTTTTGGTTGCAATGGTCGCTTAGGCTTTTATTATCCTATCTAACAAAAAAGTAATATGTAAATTAACCATCATTCCGCTACACCCACAAGCCAAGCTCACCAGCCAATCAGGATCGAGTATGCAAATTAACCCAACCAAGATGGCTGTGGCCACAGAGCGAGCAGGAGGCTTGGGTTTCCCCGGCAATGGAGAAAGCCAAGCTTTCTGCACACCCTGGACAGCTCAGGCCTCCACTCAAGGCTACAAAGTTTCAATTATAGGAGATAAATAAATCCCAGATACCAGGGCCTCTGCTTGGGTCACCAGGGAGCGTGGCCAGCCTGCAAACCACCATAGGCCCCTCACCCAGGCCACCCCATGCCCCAAGGGAACCCCCACCCTGATCTGGGACACCCTTCAGGGCAAACCAGCTGGCCCCCTCCCATGCACCAGGCCTCTAGCCTATATAATAAAAGAGTAATATGCAAATTGACCATCACTCCAACACACAAGATGGCGGTCCCCATGTGGTCAAAGATGGCTCCCTCATGTGGACACAAGATGGCCACCACAATATGGCCAGCAGGGGAGGGCAGTTGGGAGGGACAAGGCCTGCAGGGGAGAGCAGTTGGGGGTGACCAGGCCTGCAGGGGAGGGCAGTTAGGGGTGACCAGGCCTGCAGAGGAGGGCAATTAGGGGCAAACAGGCTGGCAAGGGAGCAGTTAGGCATCAATCAGGCTGTCAGGGGAGTGGTTAGGGGGTGATGAGGCTGGCAGGAAGAAGTGGTTAGGGGCAATCAGGAAGGCAGGCAGTCAAGCAGTTGGGAGCCAGCAGTCCTGGATTGTGAGAGGGATGTCTGACTGTCCTAAATGGGCAGTCGAACATCCCTCAAGGGGTCCCAGGTTGGAGAGGGCTCAGGCTGGGCTGAGGGACACACCCTGCCCCCCCGTGCACGAATTTCATGCACCGGGCCTCTAGTCTATAATAAAAGCCTAAGTGACAGAATGGTGCAAGCTTCTCTCAATTGGGACTGACTGGGCACGAGCCCGCAGCAAGCGCAGCGGGGCTGGGATGAGCAGGAGCAGCAAGCAGGAGCAGCAGTTGGATTGTTGGTGTTGGCCCAATCCCCACAGGCTATGCTGAGGGACCCGACTGGTGCCCAAATCCGTGCACCGAGCCTCTAGTAAAGATATAATGACTCAGGGAAGATGCATGCTCTTGGTTTTGAGGATGTATGGGAAAAAATATCAATCGGTTTGGGCAAATTTGCTTTGCCAACTAGAAAAATAACTTTATGAGTATAGTTCTGATATAAGAGGTTGGGATGGGGATATTTTTTATTTTGAAAATAGATATTTCTGTTACTAGTGCTCCAAGGATCACATTTTTATTAACACTATTTTATGATATTATGAGAGTTGGGACCAAGATTTTCTATTTTTTATTTCTTTTATTGATTTCAGGGAGGAAGGGAGAGAGAGGTAGAAATAGAAACATTAATGATGAGAGAGAATTATTGATTTGCTGTCTCCCAGAATATAATTTGTGCCTACTGGGGATGGAGTCGGCAACCTGGGCTTGTGCCCTGATGAGGAATCAAACTGTGACATCCTGATTCATAGGTCAACACTCTTTTGAGTTACCCCAAAATTACCTTTTGAGGAGGATCTCCAATTCACAAACAATTAAAATATTGTCTTTATAAACTTATCAATTTTCACAAGAGGATCTCAGTCTCCACTCCAGTCCTGACAGTACTGTTAAAGTACATAATGTTAAGCATTGTGAAGTCTGAGATTTTATGTTATTTGCATGTTAAGAAATTAGCCTGCCATGGTTTCATAGATGCTGGCAGAAAACATGAGCCTCTTGGATCAGAGACAAAAACTTTATTACTCTTGGCAAAGCAAGCATCATGAGCTTCATGATTATATTGGTTCCCTTTGCCCAAAGTTCCATAAAGGAAGCTAATGTTTATTGATCACTTACTGTTTTAGGGATCAAAAAGATTAATGAGATGTAGATGTAATTATTTCCACTTAAGACAGGAAGAAATTGAGACTCAAGAAGGTAATTACTTGTCCTGTATTGCACAGCTATTAAATGGTAGAGTTGGAATTCAAACCCAGATCCCATTATTCCAAAGTCCATGCACTTTGTTTGAGTGATGAATTAGGTGGAAGTTGAGGATATTGGATGTTGTCTTAATTATATTCTCCTCTACCTATCCTTTTTTCCCCCCACTCTGGACTTCTACAGAACCCCAGAATATAATTTGTGCCTAATTCTTGTTCTCTCAGGTTGTTAAATATTCTCTATCTAGAATAAGATGGTAATTAGTATGATGAAAATGATAGCTAATGTGATGACCAGGTATATATGAAATTTAGAAGTAACTCTTTCTTATTTCTACTGATAAAGAGAGGCTTGCTACTTGGGTATTGGGGACAGAAGATAGAAAAGACTAGACAATTGATACTCTTCTAGTTTCTGTAGAAAGGCCTGAGTTCTGAGCAGACCCTTAGGAGGAGAATGGGTAACCTTGGGTCTAACAACAAGAAAGAAAGGAAGGAAGGAAGGAAGGAAGGAAGAAAGGAAGAAAGGAAGAAAGGAAGAAAGGAAGAAAGAAAGAAAGAAAGAAAGAAAGAAAGAAAGAAAGAAAGAAAGAAAGAAAGAAAGAAAGAAAGAGAAAGAAATTTGTTTCTCACTCCTGAAAAGTGGCCATTATGAACTAGAATTTTACTCTTTTGATTGTTGTGGGGGGCCGTCCTGTGCACTGTGTGATGTTTAGCAGCATCCTTGGACTCTAATCTTTAGATGCCAGTAGGGGATCCCCAGTTTGATAATGAAAAATGTCTCCTTGGAGATAAAATTGCTTCTGGTAGAGAAATACTGGTTTAAAACTACTAAGTTTTTCTATTGACCAGTTTTACATACTCTACTTTATTTAAAAATTGTTAAGTAGATTGTTCTGTATGAAGTAAAAAGAACTAAACTGCATAAATCTTTTTGTGCCCCGATAATTAGCACGGGTCTACTTTCTTGATTGGAGGAAACATTTAAAATGAACTTTCTCTTTGTAAGAGGTAAGCCAAGAAGCTGAAAATACAGACAGACAGGTAGAAAAAAATAGTTCTTTAGTAAAAATTCAGCTGCCAAGAAGGAATCAATAAATGAGTCCTTTTGGAGTTATTCTTCAGTTCCTTTGGATGATATGCATAAAATTTGTAAGGTATATTATTGGCTGAATTTTCACCTAGCAATTTTGTTACAGTCCAGATATAAATTACACTTTATTTAGTTCCTGCTTTAGTATTAGGAATTGTATTCTGAGGAGCTACAATTACTACCCAGCACAGTCTGGACCTGCTGGCCATAGAGCAGCTTCCTTTAATTAACTGTCAGCTGCTGTATTCTTTCACGACCCCCCCGCCCCGCCCCATCCTCCTCCAGCTGGGTAGTGTGCAGATGGCTCAGAATTGTTTTGGCCATGTCTCCTAGACATTAACCCTGGAAGTAGCTCAAAGAGAGGACCAATTCCTTATAGCAGTGCAGTAACTAATCAATGGCCTTAATCACAACCAGCGGCCCTCCTCAGAGTTGTGACAGCAGTTTTAAATTTTAGGAATTCTCTTTTATAATAGTGTTTCTTTCAGAAAGCTTAGGTTTTAGAAAATTGAATATTGTGCCTCTACTATAGAAGAATTTTATGCTCATTGTGGGAAATATAGAAAGTGTGTTATGAAAAAATAATAGTTGTCCGTAATCACATCATTGAGAGACAGTCACCATTAAATTTTTAGACTATTTTACAGAATTTTATTATGTATTTTACATTGATGGCACCACAGCATGAACTACAATTTAGTATTCTCCTAGTTAAAACTTTAAAACTTAGCTTGAGATCATAGGCTTATTTTTCTGACATTCATAATCCCCGAAACTTAGTTTTTAGAAAGCGACGTTGAATTAATCATCACAGGAATCCTTCTGCTATAGGTAAAAAAAAATTCAGAATAATTCCTTTGTGCAGAATGAAAGTTAAAGCACAGAGGTGAAGTGATTTTCTTGTATCATCTATCTATGTTAATTATCGGTGCTAAGGGAAGAATTTGAATCAAAGATATTTGCATGATTAGGTTTGTGTTTCAGAAAGGCCACTTTGGCAGGGATGTAGAGCAATGCCGCGTTGGACAGGGAGATCAGTTAGGAAACTGGTGGGCAGTGATGGAGAACTGGGAAAAATAATTGAATAGGGGGAAAAGGTTTATGATGGGTAAAGAGAAATCACTGGTATGCAGGAATTATTAGCATTTAGTTAGAGGTTTATGTGAAAAGTATGGAAAAGGGAGGGAACCAGGCTCTCTCAGGTGTTAATGTAGACACTGTTCACCAAGAGACAGAAAGTAAAAGATGGAACAGTTTGGAAGGAAGGTGACTGGTTTTATCTTAGATGCAGTGAAACGGAAATTCCTGTAGAACATGCAAGTGGAAATGCCTGGTAGGCTGTTTTGGGATAATAACCTGAAGCTGGGTGGAGGAAGAAGGAGGGAGGGAAGAGGAGGGGTGTCTGGGAGGGAGCTATAGACTTGGGGTAGATCATTATTTAGAAGGTCATTGATACCACAGAAATGGATGAGCTTACCTAGGGAGAGCATGCAGGGTGAGAGGAGCGAGCCTCAGAAGGAGCCCCCCTCTCTCAGAGGGGTCTCTTTTAAGTTGGTCTCTGGGTTAATCTGTGCTGTCACTCAAGGTCTCATTCCTTCACTGAGATGACTTTTTTTCTGCCAAATGGAAAGGTTTCTTCTGATCTCACTGGACCTCACTGCAGCATTTGACATTAACAGTCACTTTCTCTGCTTTTCTGAAGCTCCCTCCTCTTTGACATAAGGCTGTTCCCGCTTTCTTGCTGCTTTTGCAAAAGTTCCTTTGTTGTTCCCTCCTGTAGATAAAGGTTAGCAATCTCACACCCACCCCAGCAGATAAAGGAATACTCAACTTCCTCAGCTCTCCTCTCTCCTGACACCTGTCTGACCTCTGAATCTCTCTCTGTGTTTTCTTGATCTGATTTCTCTTATTCCCCAAATACCAGCTGAACTGAGGAAACAAGTTGGCACCCAGGGAGTGTGACACCCCTTCAAACATATATTTAAGTATTTGTTCAACATCTACTAGTGAAGGATGGAGTGAAACAACTTTTCCATTAATACAAATGTAGTATGCCTCTATGTTCATAAGTTCTTATTTGAGCTCTCTTTTTCCTCTTTAAAGCAACAATGCACTTGTCTAAGAGCGTTTATAAGCAATGTAGAACTTAATAAAAGTTTCATAGAATAATGTAACATCTGGGGGTGTGTAGCACTTCCAGAAATTCCCATTGGATATCTCAGTTCTTCCCAATCTCTTCTGGACCCCACAGTCTTATGTTGTCTTTCTCTCTCTCTCCTCTCCCCCTCCGACCATTGACATTTCTGATTTACTTTTTCCTGAATCCTCCCCTATTCTTTCTTTGACACTCTTTTTTATTCAGAGCATTTGTTTCTTTCTGGCTTCTATCGCCAAGTTTTTATGCCACCAACTGCTACTTACTACTGCTTTCAAGTCGTTGATAGCCATTAAAAGAAGGGTGAAATTTTTTTCCTTGTTCTCAGGAAAAAAAAGAAAAAAAAGATTTTCCTGCTACCAAAATCTATCCTCCCACGAAAGTCCCGAGAGATTACATACAACAAACACTCTGTTAATGTTCAAATTCAAAATATATTAATTGAAGGAGAGACATTTACATTTTGCCAGTTGAGTATGGAATTATGTCCCATTTTTCCTAGGGACATTTTAGCCTTTAGAGTTCATCATCCAGTATAGCTGAGCAGATGGTTTGCTCTTTGACCTGGCTCTACTGCAGCCCCTCCTTCTTCCAGTGGGAAGAGAAAGCGTGGCTATTGCCGGGCTGGGGGTGTGGGATGAGGAGCATTAAAGGGACATACACCTTTGGTGAACACCTTCCACACAGCTGGCACCTGGATTGCTTCATTTAACATTATTTCATTCACAACTACACTGTGAGTTAAGTATGAGTAATCCCATTTTCTAGATAGGCAAGTGAGGATCAGTGAAACGGAAATTCCTGTAGAACATGCAAGTGGAAATGCCTGGTAGGCTGTTTTGGGATAATAACCTGAAGCTGGGTGGAGGAAGAAGGAGGGAGGGAAGAGAGGTGAACTACCTTAATCCACAATGGAGGAGCTGAGGTCGCCATTGCATGTTGCTGCCACCGCACCGCACAGCGTAGAACACAGGCTCAGGGCCATTTGCTATTGTTCAGCCTCAGGAAAAGAAAACTACTTAGGTTCAGTCTTTTTGTGCTTCTTATTTTAGGCTCCCTTTACAGGGTAGGAGAACTAAACTTTCCATGTTTAGAGGCTAAAGATCCCATAGCAGAGAAGGGGACAGGGTTCTTCTCTAGGTGAGCAGAGGGACTTCCCAAACATGCCAATTTGGGAATTTGTAAAATAATGCTTGTGCCATTTGGGAAAAAAGCCTATCTTACTTTTAACCTCATGATTTAGCAACTGACATATGCTATTTTATTATTTTTAATTTGAATCATTTTTTATTTTTCAATTACAATTGACATACAATATTATATATGTAACTGTTTCAGGTATCCATCCCAGTGATTAGACATTACATAACTTACTAAGTGATTATCCTGGTAAATCTAATACCAACCTGGCATCATACATAGTTATTAGTATATTATTGACTCTTTTTCCTATGCTGCATTTTACATCTCTGTGACTATTCTGTAACAACCAATTTGTACCTACTAATCCCTTCACCTTTTTCACCCATCCTCCCTCCCCTCCCCCCATCTAGCAGCAGACATATTTTAAGTTAGGCCTCAGACCATTTGGAATGAGGGCATATCCACAGTTTGGGAGGTCTCAAAGCAGCCATCGTGCAAGGGTATGACCACGGGGAGGCAGGGTGTGGCACATTCTGTCCAAGATGCTACATCCCTGTTGTCCTCAGGTGAAGCTGCCACAGAATTCCAAGAATTCCAAGAGCACATAAAGCTGCTTCACTTTGTCAGAGGCTTATTTCCATTTCATTTGATTTCATTTTGTCTCTGAGCTGGACCTCTTCGTCTACTTCCTGGTGCTTTCGAGTCATACTGTTGATATCCATGAAGCACCTCATGGGTCAAAACATTATCACAAAAGTGTAGAAATGGTATCCAAATTAGCAAGATGCTAACAAACAAAAATATTTTCCTGTTAAATAAGAATAATGTCTAATGTCTCCAAATTAAGGTGCTCAAGGCAGTGCTGGAAAATTAGTATTTATTACTGTCAGATTTCACCCCCAGCTCCCCCGCGACCCCGTCTTTCTGGTACTTGGAAGTAGGAATGTGCTTCTGGTGGTTAAGTAGTATTTGAGAAATCGGGACTGGCACCCAAAGGGGCAAATTTTGGGGGAGAATGCAGTCGGAGGAACCCTGTGCAGCTCCTGGGTGCTGGGGTTTGCGCTTCTGGCGGTGCGCCCCGGGGGTTTCAGCCTTCAGGCAGTTCAATGGTGATGGCTCTCTTTTCACTTCAGCCTCAATCCCTTTAATAGTTTTAAAAATACTCAGCTGGAAGATGTAAAGGCTGCAGTTTAAATAGGAAATTTCTCTTAATTTTTATGATTTTTTAATCCAGGGAGAGTGATAATGCAGGTAACTATGACAAAGTAGACTGGAATAAGGAAAGGTCCATTAGTACCACAGACGTAGCACTTTTTGAAAATGAAGGAAATAAATATTGATTTCCACTGCAGAAAATCTGGGGTGGAGAAGATGAAATCTGAGCAAGTCTTTGAAGTACATATAAGACTTCTCTGTGTAGTGCAGAGGAGGGAGAGGGGAACATTTAGGGAAGATACAACCACATGATCAAAGGAGGGGAGTGGAATTATATACCGTATTTTCCGGCGTATAAGACAACTGGGCGTATAGAAGATTTTCCTGGGTTAAAAAGTCGTCTTATACGCCGGAAAATACGGTAGTTTGCAATTGCATAGAGATGAATTGGGATGAAAATCTTATTTTTAAAATTTTATTGATATAGCCCTAGCTGGTTTGGCTCAGTGGATAGAGTGTTGGCCTGTGGACTGAATGATGCTGGGTTCAATTCTAGTCAAGGGCACATGCCTAGGTTGTGGGCTCTACCCCCAGTAGGGGGCATGCAGGAGGCAGCCAATCAATGACTCTCTGTCATCATTGATGTTTCTATCAATCTCTCCCTCTCCCTTCTTCTCTGAAATCAATAAAAATATTTTTTAAAAACTTTATTCATATAGAAAATACACACAGTAAGTGCAGAAATCATAAGTGCACAGTTTAGTTAATCCTGTATAATAAAAGCCTAATATGCAAATCAACCAAATGGTGGAACTACCCGTGCAACGACTGGTCACTCTGATGCACACTGACCACCAGGGGGCAGACGCTTAATGCAGGAGCTGCCCCAGCCCTCAGGCCCCAGGCCAGCCAAGGCGGGTGCCAGTGGGGGCCCCCCGATTGCTCTGCCAGTTGCTCCACAGATCAGCCCTGATCATTAGCTAGGCCTAGGGACCCTACCCATACACGAATTTCATGCACCAGGACTCTAGTCTACACTAATAAAAGAGAAACATACAAATTGACCATCACTCTGCTACACCCACCAGCCAATCAGGAGTGAGTATGCAAATTAATCCAACAAAGATGGCAGCAGCCTTGGAGCTAGAGCGAGCAGGAGGCTTGGGTTGCCCCCAGTGATGGAGGAAGCCAAGCTTCCCACCCACCTTGGCCGGCCCTGGCCTCCACTCAAGGCTACAAACTTTCAATTATAGAAGACAAATAAATCCCAGATACCTGCTTCCAGCCAGCCCTGGCTTCTGCTCAAGGAGGCACTGACAAGAAAAAAAAAAGAAAAAACGGAGGGGCTGAGAGCTTGGGTCGCCAGGGGGTGTAGCCAGCCTGCAAATAGCCATCAGCTCCTCACCGAGGCTGGCCAGGCACCCCAGCGGGGACCCCCATCCTGAAGGGGCTGTGGCCAGCCTGCAAACAGCCATCACCCCTCACCCAGGCTGGCCATGCACCCCAGCGGGGACCCCCACCCTGAAGGGGGTGTGGCCAGCCTGAAAACAGCCCTCGGCCCCTCACCTAGGCTGGCCACACCCCCATGGCCCGATCCCTGTAAACGGGTAGTCGAACATCCCTCAAGGGGTCCCAGATTGAAGAGGATGCAGGCTGGGCTGAGGGATACCTCCCCCCCATGCACAAAATTCGTGCAGCAGGCCTCTAGTTTTTATATAAACACACATTTGTTTAAATACCACCAGATCAACATTTAAAACATTTCTAGCATCCATAATGTTCCCTTCACTATCCACCCTTTACCTCCCTTGCACAGAACTCTTCCTTTATATAGCATAAATTCAGATCTGCCCTTCCTTTAAAAAAATTGTCATTTTATCTAGCATTTCTAGGTGTTTGTAGCTGAAAGTGTTTCATGTATCCTACTTAACATATGGGCTTAATTGGAAGTCATAGGAAAATATTATTCCCCATTGCACCTAAAATAAAATCCCAGCTCCTTAAGCCTGGCCCACATTGCTCTGTATGAACAGCTCGGGTGCATCTTCAAACCTCATCTCATACAGCTCCTTCCCTCATTCAAGGTGTGCTGGCCTCCTTTCTATTACAGGGCATGACAGGCCTTCTCCTGACTCCAGGCTGTTCCTCTGCTTGGAATCCCCTTTTCTGTATTTCTTTGCAGGCTGGTTTCTTCTTCAAGTCACAACTTCAATGTCAGCTCCTCAGAGCCCTCCTCAAAGTGGCCTTTCTCAGTTATTCTCTTTGTCATTACTCTTACACTTCTTCCACAGAACTTTTCAGTCTATAGATATTTCAATATTTCTTTCTTTCTTTCTCTCTTTCTTTCTCTCTTCCTTCCTTCTTTCCTTCCTTCCTTCCTTCCTTCCTTCCTTCCTTCCTTCCTTCCTTCCTTCCTTCCTTCCTTCCTTCCTTTCTTTCTTTCTTTCTTTCTTTCTTTCTTTCTTTCTTTCTTTCTTTCTTTCTTTCTTTCTCTTTGTTTTGGACTACATCTTTTCTAAAAAAGTTATCTTTATTGTTCAAAGTATTATATACATCCCTTTTCACCCCTTCCATCCCCCCACCCCCAGGTGTATAAAAGCAAAATCACAAATTCCAATAGCATACATAATTGACTACATTGAGTGTAGATATTTTCACGGTTTCATCTTTCATTGTGGCAAAGCTATTTGTGAAAGCAAAGATAGCATAGAAGGTTCTTAATAAATGTATGTCCAGTGAACAGATGAATAACAATTATGATATTTTAACTCAGGTGATTTATTTCCTTCCTTTTCCCCCTGTTCTCTCTAGTGGAATCAATGTTTAGTTAATTGATTAACTCTGTACTTAGCACTGGGATAGTTCTATTATGAGTAAAAAGAAGGTAGTGGAGTTAGTTAGGAGGTGAAGACAAAATTTTAAGACACTATTCATTTGATTTCCAGTCAAGGAACATACAAGAAGCAACCAATGAGTGCATAAATAAGTGGAACAACAAATCTCTTTCTCCTTCTCTCTCTCTTTCTCTAAAATCAATAAAAAATACACCATTCATACATGAAGACTAGAGGACAAAATATTAGTATTCAACAAATATTTGGTAAGTACCTATTATGCATTAGTTACTGTGTTAGATACTGGCTATAAATATTTACAAATTTTACATTCTACTGAAGGGAACTAAACATTAAACAAAACACAATGACAAATTAAATGGTATATATATATATATATATATATATATATATATATATATATATATAATTTATTTTAAATTAAATCTTTATTGTTGAAGGTATTCTTCCCCCCACCATTGACTCCTTCTAGCCTGCTCCCCTCCACCACCCCAGGTCTTCACCACTCTATTGTGTGGGTCTATGGGTTATGCATATATGCGTACAAGTTCTTAGATGTATATTATATGATAATAAGTATTATGGAATAAAATAAAGGAGGGACAATATACAGCATGTTCAAGGGGTAGGAGCCTACAATTTTAAATAGCGTAGTCTGAGAAAGATATAGTGAATTCATATTTGATCAAAGACTTGAGGGAGGGTGCAACTACTGTGTATATCACAAGTTTATGATTTATAAAAAATTTAAGATTGAGAATAATATTTATATTATTTTCTGAACTCTAAATTAATTTCAAGATGAACATGAATCATCTTAATAAGTGGAACTACTATCAATACTCTAAAATCAGCTTGCTTAAGAGTGTATAGGTCCACTCTGCTAAGCCTTTCTCATCCTGTTTCTCATCCAGTTGAGGTGAATGTCTGGCTGAGCAGATGGGCTATTAATAAGCTCGACTCCTATTGTGCCACTGGAATGTTCATCAACTAGGCAGAGTTAGATGTGTCACAAGGTGAGTCATGGAGCTGGATGAGGCAGATGGCACCTGTCTCTCGCTTTGGTTGTACTAGACAGCATTTTATGCATGCATAGGGAAGAGCAGACAGTGCAGGTGGGTGGGAGGAAACTAACTATCTAGAAAAGTTCCACTGGGACTCTTCTCTCATGCAGAAAACTGGAAGGTTGATCACTTATATTTCTTTCTTTATTCTAATGAGGATTCTAGAGTTTTACTACCCAAGAAACATGCCTTGTGAGGTAACTTTCCAAAAGCATTTCTCAAAAGAAGAAAGTGTTTGCTCTCTTTGGTTCTGATGTGACTTTATTATAACTTGCTAAATTTCTACCCTTTCCTTTGCTGTACAGGGAAGGGCAAGCCTTCTTGATTGTGGAATTGGGATATAACTCCCTTGTATGTTACCTGAAGGTACTGTCTGTCCCTCAGCATATAGAATATAATGTCATTTTAAAGTTGGTCATCTATATGATTGTCTACACACTCTGCTGTACACCCTAAACTAATACAGAATACTATTGAATACAAACTATAATTGAAATAAAACAATTTAAAAAGTAGAAACACACACAGACACACACACACACAAACTTGGTCATGTCTGTAGATGGAAATAGGAAAAGGAGTTGATATTCTAAGGAGGTGATTTTATTAATGTTATTTATTTCTGCCAAATGTATATGATTAATAAATGATTATATATTCCAAGTAAGTTGTAGGGTCTACTTAGTCTCATCAAGTTCAAATAGTGTAGCTAGAAGTCAAGTTTTTCTTTTCCATAAAATGTTAGGAATGATAAATATATTTTATTTCATGATATATATGCAGAAATACTTTAGAAGAAAATATGACTATTATGCAATCACTTATGATCAAAATTGTAATAAGCTAACAAAAAGGATGGGGGAGAAATCAACATTTGTTGAATACCTCCTATGCACTGAGTGCTTCACATATGTAATTAATATTTAAATTTTCTAAAAGCCCTGTGAGGAAACCTTTGTTCCCAAGTGAAATTTAAGATAATTTAAAAACCTTCCCAAGGTTGTTCACCAAGAAAGTGGTGGAGCATGAGTTGAATCAGGGTCTGTTTGACAGCAACCCTTGTTTCACCGTGTTATTTCCGTTCCCATGGATGATTGTTTCTGACTTTTGTGTTAATACTTTTAGTTCCTTGTTTATATATTTTGTTGTCTTCTTAGCAGACAATAGGTACTAGGTGCAATTGATGAAAACAATGTAGTATATAAAACAGTATTTGCTTGCTGTATTAGCTCTCTATTGCTATGTAAAATAATCCCAAAACTCAATTGCCCCAAAACTTAGCAGGTGAAGACAACAAATATTTATCTCCCAGTTTCTGAGAGTCAGGAAGCCGAGTGCAACTTAGTTGAGTGATTGTGGTTCAGGATATGTCATGAAGTTGCATTCAAGTTGTTGATAGAGGCTGCAGTCATCTGAGGACATGTTGGGGCAGGAGAATCTTCCTCCAAGATGGGTGTTAGCCAGAGGTGTCAGTTCCTTGCCAACAGAGCCTCTCCCTAGGGTTTCTCATGGCATGGCATCTGGCTTTCTCCAGGCTGTGATACAAGAGAGAAAGAGAGTGACAAAGCTGGAAGCTTTGGTGTCTTTTGCAACCTGATTTTGGAAGGGATGTACAATCATTTCTGCTGTATTTTGCTTGTCAGTGTGGGAACGAACTATACAGCAGTGTGAATACCAGTAGACTGTTGGCCATTACACTTTCTACAAATTTAATTATTTTGTCTGAGAATTGGGAAATATCTTCGAGGAACTGATTTTGTTGGCACTGTTTGCCTGCTTCTATTATGATAATATTTAAAGATTTCATAATTTGACCATTTTCTCTCATTAATTTTCATCAATCACATGTGGTGGGAAGAAATGTGATCATTACTTTTGTAGTTGCTCAGGCCTTACACCCTTACAATCTTTATAGAGTGGGAAGAACAGAGTTCTGCATTCTGTATTTTATATTTAACCTTAACCCCAACCACCAAACCTTGGCATTGTATACCTGCGAATTGTCTCAATAATGGTTAAAATAATCCAATAATAGTTGACAAAACCCAGGGCCATCTTTCTATGCTAAAGTAATTTTCCTATAATTCCTTGACTGTGGTAACTTTTGTTTTATCTCTAACTAGAGACCCAATGCATGAAGATTCTTGCAAGAATAGGCCTTCCTTTCCCGGGCTGCTGGCACCGGCTTCCCTCCAGCACCCGGGACCCGGGCCTTCACTCTGGCCACTGCCTTCCACCTTTACTCCAGCCCTGCTGCCCTCCTGTAGCTCCCTCCACCTCCCCCTTCATAGCAGGCATCCTGCCCTGCCCCGGCTGCTCCACGCCTGCACGTGTGCACTGCCCAGAGGCTCGGAGTGGCCAGGGCAGGGCGGAACGCCTGCGTCATTGCCATGGCAACGACACAAGCATCCCGGCCCAGCCGCCACCATCTTTGTCATGTCAGTTTGCATATTCCCTCCTTATTGGCTGTGGGTGCCGCCATCTTTGTCATGGATTGACAGTCAATTTGCATATTTCGTCTTTATTAGATAGGATTGTCTCAGAGTAGAAGCTGGGAAAGAAGAGTCCATATTCTTTCAAAACACTCTATTATTTATCCTGTATGCATTTGGTTTTATACATAAGTTCTCAGTGAATGAACACTTGAGTTGACAATCTCTGAATTAGAGCTTTACCTTCCTGGAATATCCAGGATCAAAAGGCCATCTGTGTAACTATGGTGGATGCTAAAGCTTCTTTCTTTCCATCTACTCAAGTGCAAGTTTGCAGACCTCAACTCTTTGCCTACTCAGAATGAGCCTCTTCCCCACCCCCAAGGTTACATTATCCCTCTAAGACTAAAATACTTCATCTATAGGTTCTGTTCTCAGCTTCTTAAAACACTTCCTAGTATCTCAATTCAAAGAAGCCTCCAGAATGTTCATAGTGGCATTTGTCACAATACAGATTTTGTGTGGATATATGTTTTCAGTTCTCCTGGGTATTGTAATGGGTTGATTTGTGACCCCCTTGCCATCCAAATTCATATGATAAAGTTTTACAATCTTCCCCTCCCAAGTACTTTAGAATGATGGGACTGCATTTGTAGAACAGTCCTTTAAAGAGATGATTACATTAAAATGAGCTGTTAGAGTGGGCTCTAATTCAATCTGACTATCCTATATATATAAAGAGCCAGGGTTGTAACATCCAAAATGACTGAAGGCTTGACCGAACACCAGGCTGTGCACGCAGCAGGTGAGCGGGCTGAACTGCTGACCTCTCAGAAAGAGAGAGAGGTGGGGCTGATCATCATCATCAGCTGCTGGTGAGGCCCGGAACCAAGCCTCTCTCTTTCTCCCAGAGGTCAGCAGTTCAGCCTGCTCACCAGCAGCCTGGGGCAGCTGCTGATCAGCCCCGCTTCTATGATCAGGCCTGGAGATAGGCCCAGAGATTCTGACTGGCATAGAAGCCGACCAATCAGAACCAAATCTGGGTGAATTGTGAGGAGCCAATGGCTGCCTAAGAGGCGGAGTTTCTGATGCTGACTGACATAGAAACCGACCAATCAGAACCAAATCTGGGTGAACTGCGAGGAGACAATGGCTGCCTAGGAGGCAGAGCTTTTGACGCTGACTGACATAGAAACTGACCAATCAGAACCAAATTTGGGTGAACTGCGAAGGCAGAACCTAAGGTGAGGGCTGAGGAGAGGTTCTAAGGGAAACAGCTGTTTGGTATAAAGTGTAAGAAAGCGACTCAATTTTTTAATGACTGGTTTGGCAGTATAGTGCATATGGCTGGCTATCAGTCCAGATATAGGGATTATGTGCTTTCGTCTGCTAAGAGCATCTCCTCCTTCTGAAAAAGGCTTTACCCCCATTTAAGCAATCCTATCTATATAATCTATCTATACTAACAAAAGGGTAATATGCTAATTAGACCTAGTCTACCGGCCATCTTTCAGACGTCTGACTTCCTTCCGGACAAAGCCATGGTGGTGGGGGCTGAGGCAAAGGCAGTAAGTGGCGATAAGGCTGGTGGGGAGGGCAGTTGGGGTGAGATCAGGCCAGCAGGGGAGGGCAGTTGGGGGTTACCAGGCCGTCAGGGGAGGGCAGTTGGGGGCGATATCAGGCCTGTGAGGGAGGGCAGTTGGGGGTGAGATCAGGCCTGCAGGGGAAGGCAGTTAGGGGCGATCAGGCAGGTAGAGGCAGTTATGGGTGATCAGGCAGGCAGGCAAAGAGATTAGGGGTGATCAGGCAGGCAGGGGGGCAAGGTAGGGGCAATCAGTCCAGCAGGGGAGCAAGGTAGGGGCGATCAGGCCAGCATGGAGAGGGGTTAGGGACAATCAGGCAGGCAGGCAGCGGGGTTAGGTGCGATCAGGCAGGCAGGCAGGCAAGTGGTTAGGAGCCAGTCATCCCAGATTGTGAGAAGGATGTCCGACTGCTGGTTTAGGCCTGATCCCTGTGGGATCCCAGAGGGGTCCCAGATTAGAGAGGTTGCAGGCCGGGCTGAGGAACCCCCCTCCATGCACGAATTTCGTGCACTGGGCCTCTAGTACCTTTATAAAAATAATAGATTAGAACACACAGAGAGATACCAGGGGCACGCACACACAGAGGAACAACTATGGAAAGAGGCAAGCCAAGGAGAGCTATCTCAGGAGAAACCAGCCCTGCCAGCACTTTGGTCTTGGACTTCCAGATTCAGACTGTGAGAGAATAAATTTCTCTTCTTAAGCCACCTAGTTTGCGGCATTTTGCTATAGCTGCCTTTGCAGAATAATACAGGCATATAGCTAGGAATGGAACTTATTGGTCATATGGCAACTCTTCATTTAACATTTTGAGGAAACCACCACATTTTCCAAAGTGGCTGCACCATTTTACAATCCAATTCTCTACATCCTTGTCAATATTTGTTATTTTCTGTTTTGTTTTAATTTTAGATATCCTAGTGGATATGAAGTGGTATCTCGCTGTGGTTTTTACTGTCATTTCCTTAATGATTCAGGCATGATCCTGAGCATTTTTTCATGTACACCTACATTTTTAAAAAGAGGATTTGTGAGTAATTTTTATTCATACTAAAGTTTGAGAAATTTTTGGTGTTTAAAGTAGTTACCCAGCTTAAAAACACTTGGCCTGGGACCTTAACTAGACACATTAAATTAGCCTTGAAATTCTGAGGGAAGAAATAAAATTCTGGTTTCTTCCCATGAGCTTTCAGTCAGTAGGCTACCATCATTTAGAGAAGCTATTCTAAACCCTGAAGGTGCAATATGGCTATTGTTGGGAATTTTAAAGAGAAAAGACATTTTGACAATTTCTACACATGTATAGTATTTTGATTAATGTTATTTCTTAGTTCTGCTATTTGAGATGTGCATGGGTAGTAAAAGGGGAGGATATTAAATCTTTGCATTTCAGAATTCTGAACAAAGCTGGTGAAGTTCCATAAAAGCATGGATGTGAACTAGTGTGGCAGCTTTCAGCAAAATGTGATCTCTGTTATGATACATTTTAGTGATTACTTACCGTTTCTCTGTAAGGTAGTCCTTGGTGTTGCCTGACAATAATTTAAATTTTACATCCATTTTGCAGCAATGAAAATAAAATAAAGCATAAAAATTTGATACATGTTGTGATAGATTTCCATTTTCCATTTGTGGGAATTCTCCAATCTCCCTCTAAAAATCTGCAAGGCCAAGCTCTGCCTTTTCCTACTCTCTGGCATCCAAGATAAACTAGGTCCCAGGACTCTGCTCCTACCCCATCTTCCCAGGAGCTGGCCCAACATTTTTGGGCATGTTAGGTTTGATGGGCTTAGTAGACAACCAAGGGGAAGGATCTAACAGGCTGTTGGACACATGGACAACACATATATTTTACAAAATTGGACAACAATGTTTCTGTTTCAGTAGCAAAGTATTTGTAAGCATTATGTCAAAAAATATGAACTAATATAGAATAACCCTCTGGATAATTCTGCATAATGTCATAGTAATGTCTAAGGAAAAGTGGTAACATCAATCCAAATTACAGAATTGTCATAATGGTTTAGTTACATAGAAATATTCTGTTAATTTTAATTGGTCACCATTAATGATTTCTTTTTATTAGATTTATACTTAACAGTGATTAAGTGCCATGATGTTCTGGCAGCAGATTAGAATAAGGGCTCAGAAATCATTTCTCCCTAGTGATCTTATAATCTTGCCTTATGCACATGAATTTTCTTCTTTATTTCTTTAGTATGGACTGCAGAACAGTTTGCATTATTATTGCTCATAAATTCTGCCCAGATGAGATTAGTTTTATAGATGTAGGATCAATAACACTTCAACACATTTGCAACTATGTACTGCCCAATATTGCTCATTAATGGCTTTTAAAGAACCAGTGCACTTTGCTAGAAGCAAAGATAATGAGCCATTGATTATCCCTGCACAGCACAATTTACAGCCTATTTTATTTTTAATGCAATGTTAAATTAATTTGTAAAAGATCAGAAGCATTGCTTTATTTCCAAGCTCTGATTAAACACTTATTGAACTTTTCATAGAGAACATTAATCAATTCTCATCTCTTATGATCTCCCAGAGTGCTTTGGAAATAAAGATGAATAGCTTGTGATCACCTGCCCTTTTTGGGAGGCAGCAAACCTGGAGGAGAAAACATTCTTTATGGGCTCAGCTCTAGGAGAGGAGATGTATCGGGAAGGATCCGAGTCCATAATATTTTTTCTCAAGGTCAGATTGTGTACATATTCTAGATCAATGAGTGGAGATTGAAACTTTGCAAGACTTTTATGTGAAAACACCTTGAAGAGTACAAAAGATACATAAAATATAAGATATATGTGATTTATATGTTTTTGCTTTGGATGGGTGGATAATTTAACAATGCTCAATCAGCCCTATACTCTTGAGTGACTTTTTGAATAAACCTTTAAAACCACTTTTAAAACACTAACAAATTTATAGGATTTCTCCCTCTTTATCTCTTCTTAGCAATCTTCTATTTTGAGCAAGTCTGGTTAAATTAGATATGAATTGTACATAGGACTAACATCATTGTGGCAAAATGCCAAGGCTATTAGAATAAACTTCAGATTCATTGTTTCAGAAGAAAAGGACTGATTTATGTTTTTGATCAAGTAATCCATAATAAAACATTCAGGAGAAATCATAGGGAAATGAAATGAGCAGAGACAAAGATTATTATTTGTCTAGTCCTATCTAATAAAAGAGTAATATGCAAATTGACTGTACCTCCACCACACCCACAAGCCATGCCCATCAGCCAATTAGGAGTGAGTATGCAAATTAACCCAACCAAGATGGCTGTGGCCACAGAGAGAACAGGAGGCTTGGGTTTCCCTGGCAATGGAGGAAGCCAAGCTTTCCACCTACCCTGCCCAGCCCAGGCCTCCATTGAAGGTTACAAAGTTTCAATTATAGAAGATAAATAAATCCCAACAAAAATGGTCACCATTAATGATTGGGTGGCAGCCACCGAGCTGGAGAGAGCAGGAGGCTTGAGTTGCCCCCGGCGATGGAGGAAGCCAAACTTCCACAGCCCTGGCCTGTCTTGTCCTCCACTCAAGGCTACAATGTTTCAATTATAGAAGATATATAAATCCCAATAAATATGGCTCTGGCCATGGAGCGAGCAGGAGGATTGGCTCCACTCAAGGCTACAAAGTTTCAATTATAGGAGATAAATAAATCCCAGATACCAGGGCCTCCGCTTGGGTCACCAGGGGTGTGTGGCTGGCCTGCAAACCACCACAGGCCCCTCACTCAGGTCGCCCTACGCCCCAAGGGAACCCCAACCTGATCCGGGACACCCTTCAGGGCAAACCAGCCAGCCCCCACCTGTGCACCAGGCCTCTATCCTATTTAATCCTCTCTAATAAAAGAATAATATGCAAATTGACCATCACTCCAACACACAAGATGGCTGCCCCCATGTGGTCAAAGATGACTGCCCCCATGTGGACACAAGATGGCTGCCACAAGATGGCTAGCAGGGGAGGGCAGTTGGGGGCAATCAAGCCTGCAGGGGAGGGCAGTTGGGGAGAGCAGTTGTAGGGGACCAAGCCTGTAGGGGAGGACAGTTAGGGGCAAACAGGCTGGCAGGGGAGCAGTTAGGCATCAATCAGGCTGGCAGGGGTGTGGTTAGGGGGTGATCAGGCTGGCAGGCAGAAGCGGTTAGGGGCAATCAGGAAGGCAGGCAGGCGAGCAGTTGGGAGCCAGCAGTCCTGGATTGTGAAAGGGATGTCCAACTGCCCATTTATGCCCGATCCAGGTAGGATCGGGCCTAAACAGGCAGTAAGACATCCCTCGAGGGGTCCCAGATTGGAGAGTGTGCAGGCTGAGCAGAGGGACACACCCCCATGCATGAATTTCATGTACCAGGCCTCTAGTCTTTAATAAGATGGTAATGCAATCCTGGTAGGGAAGATTAGACTGTTCTGTCTAGAAACTTGCAGGATGCAGAGCTTCCTTAATACAGTGAGAGGGACAGATCTGGAGTGGCTAAGAACTCCAAGCAGACTTCTCTATGAAGTGAAGGGCACATTTTGGAATGGTGGGGGTAAGAAAACTATCTAGTAGGGATTAGAAGGTACAAACAGAATTTAGCATCCAAAGGGTAGAGTGAATTAGGCAAACAGTTGCATTAGGGGCTCAGAAATAGCAAATTGGTTCCAAACAGTTTATCAAAGCCCAGAAATTGAGAATCCAGGAATAAGTCACTCTCTGAAGTCTAGCAGGACAGTCTGGGAGAGATAATAAGTTTAGGATTCTAATCCATTCCCATCAGAAGTAAGTAGCAGCTTAAAGTTAGAATGAACTTGGTGGTAACATTCACCCAACAACAGGTATTTACCACATGTACTTCAAAGGGTTGATTTATTGAGTTAGATAACAGGAACATGAGGGAACTTCATGGATTTAGAGGTGAACTATGGACAGTGAAATGCCTTCAAGTGGCACTAACAGGATCCCTGATGAAAGTTTACCAGGCCGGCCCTGTAGGAGGTGGAGTGGCAGTCACCAAAGATGTCATTTGATGACTGGTAGCAAACTCAGCTGCTCCCAAATGATGTCTTGATTGGCCTGCTGTTTCACTTGATATTTTCAAATCTGTGTTTTTTCCCTTGTCTTCCCTAAAGGGTTATTTACTGCTTAGCTGATTGCCTATAAAATATAGATATTTTGCTTAGATAAAAGATCATAATAATTCGATGTTGATATGTTTTAGTGTATCAGAGGCCCAGGCACAGAGAGAACAGGACAAAGAACAGATCTGCTTAGTGCAGAGTAGAAGGAAGAGGACGGCAAGAATCAAGGACTCGGATTGGTATCTGTAGATTGCAGGCCTGGGTGAAGGGCAGTGATGGTGTTGATCAGCTGAGGGATTGTGAAGTCTGTTGGTGCTTTGGGGGAATAGGAAAAATTCAAATTAGGGAAATCAAGTAATTTAGTAAAAGCAAACAGCAGCTATCTCAAAATTGTGCCCAAGACCAGTTCTGTACAATAATAATTTGTCAGGTTAAGTAAAGTTCATTCATGAAGGAAAGAAAAGTCAGGACTGTGTGTGTGTGTGTGTGTGTGTGTGTGTGTGTGTGTGTGTTTGGGCAGCAACGGTGGGGGAGAGGTATGGTGCATGCAAATACAAAAATGATGAAATTAGACTGAAATATATATATGACAAGGCATAATGAACAGTGAGATGCTCTAAAGGGAAGAATAAGGACTGTTCAGGAGGGTGAGTTATACATCCATAGAGTCCTAAAAAAAGAAAAAGGCATAAAAAAGAGAGATGAGAGACACTTAAAAGGATTTACATGTTTAAAGGATATAATGAGGTGTTCATCAAAAGGCTTTAATGAATGACCTAAGGAGAAGTTGACAGAAGATTGATTGAGGATGTGTTTAATAGCTACAGATTCAAGATACAGGGTTATAAACTTAATAAAACATTTGTAGCAGCAAAGAGCTTGTATGAAAACATTGAGCTTGTTCAGCATTGAACCCACATCGTTGCTGTCATTCTTTTTGTGCCAAGTAGAAGTGTACACTGTCTGAAGAAAACCAATTATGGAATAATATATACTTGTATATATAAACAGATCAAGGGATGATTGGCAGCTTCAGAAAGTGAATCATGTCGTCATTAATCATGCATTCTCAGAGATTCATCTCTTGGAATTGGCAGGAGCAATGGGAACACCTGATCTGAGCTCTTACCAAGGCAGAAAGCTCATCTCAAGCAAATTAATTACATATTGCCTTAGTGTTATTTTATAACACCTCATTGTGTACAGTAAGAAATTTGTTTGTTTTTTTTTTTACATTTATATATGGGACCCTAAAGTAAGAAGATGTCCAGTCACTTAGCACACAAAGCTCTGATTTCCAGCCCAGGTGTCTACCTACCCAGCTCTCTAATCACTAACCTGCCACCAATATTATCAGATGTCTCCTCTATTGGAGATATTCCTTTAAGTGTTAGATTACAGAGACAACTAGAAGGTGATGCATCTTTGGACTCACACAGATCTGGGTTCAAACATTGGCTGCCAATAATTAAATGTGAGTCCATTTAATTGTTTGTGAAATTGAGTCAGTGTCTACTTCATTGTTTTTTCTTATACGGCCTAATTGAGATAATGAATGTTAAGTTACCTAGGACAGTCCCTGGCACATAATAGGTGCTCAGTAAGTGTTAGATGCTTGTTCCACATATACTTCAGTTGTCCACTTTACCTGTGAATATGCAGCAGAACTGTCTTAAGGACAGGCTAATTTCTGCAACTATATGTCCTTCTTAAAGATATAGTTCTTTCCTTTTTAATATGTGCCAAACATCTAGCATTTTTGTAGGCTGTAAAAGATTAATAAAATTATTAATTTTGCCATATTTCTATCATTTCAAATCAGAAATTATTGTTTGAACTACTACAGAGCTTTGCATAGGAATTTGATTTATTTGTCTTTTATCTTAACTGAAATAAACTTGGTATTAGACTTCTGCTTAAGTTAGCTGAATTAATTCTGCTTTAATTCAACTTCATCTCTGCAGTGGAAAATGGCAAGCATTATTGAGTTCTGTTACACATCTAATAAGGAATGCACACTTCTCATCCTTGTGGGAGCAATTTAATACACTGCGGAGTCTGTCAAAATTCAATTCAAAGTTGAATGACTAATGCATAAAAGTCAATTTTATACCCTACCAGAGATAAAGCCAGTTATTTCTTTTTATCAAGTAGATGGGGATGCTATTTGGATCTCTAGTTGCAAAGGTCTGAAACTTCAGATTTTGCAAAGTTAGAGGAGATGTGAGTGTGTGCGTGAGTGGAAAACTCGGGCATTGCAGGAGTGGCGTCTGCTTAGAGAAATAAATCAACACAGAGAGAGTTTGAGTCTATCATTTTGTCCTTTGTGCAGGTACAATTTTCATAGCTTTTGAATGAAGACACAGACTCAGTGCAAGCTGGGAGTGGGAGGAAAAAGAGAGGTTTTTGAAGGCTCTTAAATGTCCATGGGTGAAGTTCTAATTCTAGTTTATGTGTGCATATGTGTGTACATGTATGAGGGTGTATATATGTGGCTGTGCACACATAAGTGTGTGTGCAAATGCACAAGTATGGGCACAGGTCCTGGCACTGCAGGCAGCATCTATTCAACAACTATTTATTAAGCATCTTCTGAATGCTGAGGGAACAGGAGTAAAAGAAAACATACAAAAATCCCTGCTCTATGGGATCTTCTATTTTAGTTGAAGGAGAAAGACAGTAAATAAAAATAATAAGTACATCACATTGCATGTCAGATGTGCTATAAAGGAAAAGAAATCAGAGGCAGAGGAAAAATAATATTGTCGGATGTAAAATTACATTAAATAGAATGACCAAGGGAAGCTGAAGTGACCCATACTAAAGTGAGTTATTTAGGGAAGAGCATTTTAAGCAGAGGGAACAGCAGTTTCAGAGGCCCTGAGGATGGGCATGCTGGCCATTCTGGGGGAACATCACAGTCAGGGTGGTTAGAGCAGAGTGAGTGATGGAGAGTAATAGAAGATGAGATCAGAGAAATAAGAGGTCTAGATCCTGTGAGACCTTGGACATGATTGTAAGAACGTTGTCTTGTTCTCTGAGTAAGATGGGAGGTATGGGATTGAGCAGGAGGGACATGATCTGATCTGACTTTGTTCCATTGCTCTGGTTGCTGCATTGAGAATAGACTGTAGTGGAACAAGGTGGGAGCAGGGGGACCAATTTGGAGGCTATGAGGATGGTAAAATGGCCTGTGTTGATAATGACAATGTTTAGACGTAACCAGAGGCAGCCATAGCCAGAGGACAAGATAAATGGAGGAGAGGAGGCCAGAGGGATCATCTACGAATCTGAGGCTAAAAACTGCTTATTTAGGAGACTGGCTGTCTCCTTTCCAAGACCTGAGGCTACATGCCTTCTATAATCTGAGGCCTACTGTCATTGTGCCTAAATAAGCCATCCAGAGCACTCGCTGGAAAGGGCTTGAGCAAACTGACTGGCATTTTCTCTTTGTTGACCTGTGCCTGAAGTCTTTCTCATTAGCTGGTTAGCCAGATAATTCCAAACCTGAGAATTAATAGAGTATCTATACATGTGTTAGGTACTGTTTCTCCCACCGGTATCCTCCATCTCCTGTCTTCAACATTCCACTCATTAAATACATTTCTAATTCTCTTGGTATTGTGTTTTTATTTCTTTTGGTGGGAAATTCTTTGTTTTAATAGAGAAAGCAAATCTTAAGTAGGCACATTTTTATGCCATTGATCCAGACAATTATGTGTCTTTTTAAATTTTTGTATTATATAAAATGTGTGGTTTTTTTTGTGTGTAATAAATATGTCAGCATTTCTTTCATCAGTCAGTAAATTGAGGCATTTAATTCATTTCTCCTATATGGACAGAACTATATAGAAGCTCAGGGAAGAGTTACAAAGAGATTAGAAGATGTGATTTTTTTTCTTCATGAAATGTACAGAATATTCTGGCATATGAAGAGAAATCCAACAATTTTCAAAGCAGCCCACCAACCAATAATCTAGCCCACTTTGTTGTAGAAGTATAAACAGAACTATCCAGGCTTAATCATAGAAGGCTTAGAAAGATGGGCATTGCTTGAGTCAGGTTTTGTAATAGATGAGATTTCAAAACCCCTTTGGAGGTGAAGAGGGAGAGAAAATTCCAGAGGAACAGAATGAAATGAGGTCCATGTAGAAGATGGCAAAGTTGGTATGTTTGGATGGAACGTGAAAGGAAGACAAGGGTTAGAAATTAAACTAGGGAGTCTTCCCTAAGACATTGTTTGGGGATTTGACATGTGGAGCAAAGGACTCTGGACAATAGTGTGATGTCATGAAGAACGGTGTGGGAGCAGTATGGGTGTGGACTGAGCAGACGTGATCTAGCACAGTGCTTGAGGAGCAAGAAAGATGTGACACTGAGGACAACAGTTTGAAGCCTTGGTGTGAACTGGATGTGGCAGGGCAGAGTGTGGTAGCATTAATGAGGAGGATAGGGAGGTTTAGAGCATGTGGTGAGTGAAGAAAACAGATTAGGAGAAGACAAGGTTCAAAAGTCAGACAAAGACCAAAACCTTGCCCTCACCATTGACTCATTCTCTTACATCCTTTCATCCAGTCATTTACAAGTCATATGGAATTTATGCTCACAATTATTTAGAAACTAACCACTTCTCATCACTTCTAATAGCTATCCAAGCCATATTATCTCTTTTTTAAAATTTGATTTTATTGTTGACAGTATTACAGATTTCTCCTGTTTTCTCCCTTTTTACCCCCCTCCACCCAATCCCCACCCCACCCAGGCCTTTTCCATGTTATTGTCTGTGTCCATGGGTTATGCATAAATGTTCTTTGATTAATCTCTTCCAGTCCTCTCCCCCTCATCATGTCCCCCTACTGAGGTCTGTTATTCTGTTCCATGCATCCATATCTCTGGACCCATTTTGTTCGTCAGTTTATTTGTTCTTCAGATTCCACTTATAAGTGATATTTGTCTTACTCTATCTGGCTTATTTTGCTTAGCATAATAGTCTCCAGGTCTATCCATGCTATCTCAAGAGTTAAAAGATCCTTCCTTTTTACTGCTGCATAATATTCCATAATGTAAATGTACCACAGGTTTTTAATCCACTCATCTACTGATGAGCACTTGGGCTTTTTCCAAATCTTAGGTATTGTAAATTGGGCTGCTATGAACACAGGGTGCATATATTCTTTCTGATTGGTGTTTTGGGATTCTTAGAATATATTCCTAGAAGTGGGATCACTGGGTCAAGTGGCAGTTCCATTTTTAATTTTTTGAGGAAACTCCATACTATTTTCCATATAGGCTGTACCAGTCTGCATTCCCACCAGCAGTGTACTAGTATTTCCTTTTCTTCCATCCTCATCAGCACTTGTTGTTTGTTGATTTATTGATGCTAGTCATTCTGGCAGGTGTGAAGTGATACCTTATTGTTGCTTTGTTTTAATTTGCATCTCTCTGATGATTAGTAACTTTGAGCATTTTTTTCATGTGTCTCTTAGTCATCTATATGTCTACTATGGAGAAGTGTCTATTCAGGTCCTTTGCCCATTTTTTTAAATTGGATTGTTTGTCTTCTTGGTGTTGAGGTATATGAGTTCTTTGTATATTTTGGAAATTAACCCTTATCAGATGTATCATTGGTGAATATGTTTTCTCATACAGTAGGCTTTCTTTTCATTTTGTTGATGCTTTCTTTTGCTGTGTAGAAGCTTTGTAGTTTGATGTAGTTCCATTTGTTATTTTTTTCTCTTTATTTTCCTTTCCCTAGGCAATGTATCGCTGAAAATATTGCTATGTGAGATATCTGAGATTTTGCCACCTCTGATTTCTTCTAGTTTCTTCTAGGGTTTTTATGGTTTTGTAACTTACATTTAAGTCTTTTATTCATTTTGAGTTTGTTCTTGTGTATGGTGTAAGTTGGTGGTCTAAATCCATTTTTTTGCATGTCAAATTTTCCCATCACCATTTATTGAAGAGACTATCTTTTCTCCATTGTATGTTCTTACCTCCTTTGTCAAATATTAATTGGCCATATTTGCATGGGTTGATTTCTGGGGTCTACGTTCTGTTCCATTGGTCTATATGCCTGTTCTTATGTCAGTACCAGGCTGTTTTGATGACAATGGCTTTGTAGTATATTTTTATATCTGGTATTGTAATCCCTCCAACTTTGTTCTTCTTTCTCAAAATAGCTGTGGCTATTCGGAGTCCTTTTAGGTTCCATATAAATTTTTGGAATATATGCCTTTGGTATTTTTCAAATATGTTTTTATTGATTTTAAAGAGAGAGGAAGGGAGAGGGAGTGAGAGATAGAAACATCAATGAGAAGGAAACATTCATAGGTTGCCTCCTACAGGCCCCCCACTGAAGATCAAACCAGCAACCCAGGCATTTGCCCAAACTGGGAATCAAACCAATGCCCTATTGGTGCATGGGTCAGCACTCAACCACTGAGCCACACCTGTCGGGCAATGTTTGTATTTTACAGGTATTGCATTGAATGAGTAGATTGCTCTGGGTCGCATGGCCATTTTAATGATGTTAATTCTTCCATTCCATGAACACAGTATATGCTTCGACTTTTTGGTGTCTTCTTCTATTTCCTTTTTCAATGTTCTATAGTTTTCTGAGTACAGGTCTTTTACCTCCTTAGTTCAGTTTATTCCCAGGTATCTTTCTTTTTTTGAAAGTATATTTTTATTGATTTCAGAGAGGAAGGGAGAGGGAGAGAGAGATAGAAACATCAATGATGAGAGAGAATCATTGGTCAGCTGTCTCCTGCATGCTCCCTACTGGGGATGGAGCCCATAACCTAGGCATGTGACCTGACTGGGAATGGAACTGTGACCTCCTGGTTCATAGGTCGATGCTCAACCACTGAGCCACACTGGCTGGGCTTATTTTATTTTTTGTTGTTATGGTTCTTTTTCTGATGGTTCATTGTTGATGTATTAAAATGCCATTGATTTCCTGGTGTTAATTTTGTATCCTGCTACTTTGCCAAAACTAAAAGCATTTATTAAATTTAGCAGGTTTTTTTTTTTTTTTTGGAGGAGTCTTTAGGATTTTCTATGTATATTATCATGTCATTCAGTTGTAAAACTGAATAACACAGTTTTACTTCCTCCTTTCCAATTTGTATGCCTTTTATTTTATCTTCTTATCTGTTTGATGTGACTAGAACTTTCCATACTATGTTGAATAACAGTGGTGAAAGTGGACATCCCTATCTTGTTCCTGATCTTAAGGAAAATGCTTTTAGTTTTTGTCCATTGAGTATGATGTTGCCAAGCCATTCTTGCCTGGTTTATATTAATAACTTCCTGTTTTCTTCCCTGCCTGCTCTATGTTCTACTCATAGCCCAGCACAGGTTTTCTCAACCTGGACGCTATTGACCATTCAGTCAGATAATTCTTTGTTGTAGGCATTTGTAGGGCACATAGTAGCATCCCTGATCTTTACTCATTAGTTTCCAGTAGCACATCATCCTATCTTAAGTTGTGCAATCAAAATGTGGTTGGTCGTTGTCCCATGCATCCTAGGTGGTGTGGCTCAGTTGGTTGGTTGTTGTCCCATGCATCCAAAGGTTGCTGGTTTTATTCCTGGTCAGGGCATATGCCTGGGTTGCAGGATCCATCCCCTGTAGGGGGCATTCAGGAGGCAACCAATCAACATTCATTCTCATATTGAAGTTTCTCTCTCCCTCTCCCTTCTTCTCTCTCTAAATAAAAATAAATAAATAAATAAGCTGAGAAAATTTGATTGAGATCTTCTAGATCAGTGTAGTGAAGCCCTTATCTTCACAAAAGAAACTTGTTTAAAAAAAAAAAAAGTAAGTCATGTCAAGTTGCTTCATGGCTCAAACCTTTTAATATCTTTTCATCTTACCTAGAGAAAAAACCCAAGTTCCTACAACGGTCTAAAAGGCCTTACCTGTTGTGTGCTCACCTTTTCTAGCCAGGTATCTTTTTTTCACCTTATAGTTTTGCTTATTCACTTCCTTGCTCTTCCTGAAGTGTTCCAGGTACATTCTCAAAGAAGAGCTTGTCCCCTTGTTATTTGCTTCATCTGGAACATTCTTCTTCTCACACATCTTCAGGCTTGCTCCATCACCTCCTTCAGATCTTCACGTGAAGATCCCCTTCTCAGAGAGGACATTCTAGATCATCTATTTAAAATTGCACCCTGTTCCTGCTTTATTTTCTCACACACTTATCACTATCACATGGTCTAAATGAATTATTTTTAAATGTCTTATTTTATTTATTGTTACACTAGGATGTAAGCTCCGTGAAGCAGGGTTTTCATTGGTTTTAGTTACTTCTATAACCTAGAACACTATAGGAACATAAGGTGTGCTCAGCAAACACCTGCTGAAAAAAATGAATGCCTGGCTGGCTGGATGGCTGGATAGCAGCTGCAGGCCAACTAAGGGAACTGAGTTAAGCCATAGGCCTGGTCTACAATGAGACCCCCCTGAACTTTCAGAATTATGGGCCATCTCTTACAGTCCCCTGCTACTGCCCTATGCTGGGGAGCATACTTTTCCTACTGTGGGTATCAAGCAGTGTCAGCCAGCAAACACCCATACTGGGGCTCTTGCCAAGCACAGCAAATGATGTTTAGAAACAAAAGAACCTCTAATGGAGACACCAGCCAATTTGTTAAACAAACCATTAGTTTGGTGGCAGAAGCTGCATCTGTGATGAATCTACTAATTTATTGGTCATTATTGGACATTAGTTAAATGCCAGGCAACTCCACATCCTAGGAAACACTGGGGAAGCCTCTATTGCTAAAGAGATATTGGATGTGTCAGCCCTTAATAATTATAGAGCTTATATTTCAGAATAAATGAGTGAGTAGGTCCTACATTTTCCTAGTGTTCTGTTGCTACCTCCAGAATTGTTTCTGAGTTTTCATTTTAAAATAAAAGTCATACTACATGCTGAATATTTAAAAGGAATATTTATAAATATTAGAAAGATAAAAAATTAGAATTAGTCTTTCTACTCAAAGTCACCTTCTGGATGCATTTTAGGTATTACCCATAAATATTATATATATATATATATATATTTATATTTCAACTCTATATATTAATAATACATATATATTATATATAGTATACACATATGTAGTATAGACACATACTATATAACATATATAGTATATATTTAGTGTGTATATATTACACAGTCAGCTCTCTGTATCCATGGGCTCTGCATCTGAGGATTCAAGCAACCATAGTGAAAATTTTTTAAAAGGTTGCATTGTTGCCCTGGCTGGTGTGGCTCAGTTGGTTGAAGTGTCATCCTGTCCTGTACACCAAAAGGTTACAGGTTTGATCCCTGGCCCTGGTCAGGGTGTGCATGGGAGGCAACAGATTAATGTTTTATTTCACATCTATATTTCTCTCTCTCTCTTTCTCTCTCCCTTCCGCTCTTTCTAAGAATCAATGAACATGTCCTTGGGTGAGGATTAAAAAAAGAATTATGTTGTTGTTGACATGTACTATGTAGTTAGGCCTAAGATGGTTGTGACTGTACTGAACATGTACAGACTTTTTTCTTGTCATTATTCCCTCAACTATACAGTATAACAACTGTTTACATAGCATTTACATTGTATTAGGTGTTATAAGTAATATAGAGATGATGATTTAAAGTATATGAAAGGATGTGCCTAGGTTACATGAAAATATTATGCCATTTTATACAAGGGACTTGAGCATCCAGGCTTTTGGTATATGCAGAAAATATTGGAGCCAATTTCCCATGATACAAAGGGGTGAAAATATATTACATTTATACTATATACCATATATAGAGTAAATAGATACTATACATAGTATACATATATTGTTTTTATATTATATACTATAGGCCTGGTGCACAAAATTCATGCATGGCGGGGGGGGGGTTCCCTCAGCCCAGCCTGCACCCTCTCGCAATCCAGGACCCCTCAGGGGATGTCCGACTGCTGGTTTAGGCCCTATCCTGCAGGGATCTCTCTCACAATCTGGTACCACCAGCTCCTAACCGCTGGCCTGCCTGCCTGCCTGATCACCCCTAACCACTCTGCTGCCTGCCTCATCACCCCTAACCACTTGGCCTGACTGCCTGACTGCCCCTAACCCCTCTGCCTGCCTGCCTGATCTCCCCTAACTGCTCACCTGCCTGCCTGATCATGCCCAACTGCCTCTGCCTCAGCCCCCACCACCGCAGCTTCACCTGGAAGGACATCCGGAATGACATCCAGAAGGTCATTCAGCTGTCTGGTCTAATTAGCATATTACACTTTTATTATTATAGATATTCTCACTACACACACATACACACACACATGCTTTAAAATGTCACAGACAGGATTTTACTGTTTCACATCAGATTTCACTTAAAACCATATTTAGGGGATTTTTACAGTAGAAACAGTTAGAGTCAATTCTTGTATGCATGTGTTTAATAATTAATAAGATACTATTGATTATGTCTAAGTTTTATTTTTGTAACCATTATACAGATAACAAATGGATGTACCTATAAGTATACTATGACATAATTTTGTGACATAAATTTGTGCTGCTAAGGCAGATTCCTAATAGAGAAATATCTGGGACAAGAAAAATTTATGTTTAAAAATATGAAGCTGGCCGAAACCGGTTTGGCTCAGTGGATAGAGCGTCGGCCTGTGGACTCAAGGGTCCCAGGTTCGATTCCGGTCAAGGGCATGTACCTTGGTTGTGGGCATATCCCCAGTAGGGGGTGTGCAAGAGGCAGCTGATCGATGTTTCTCTCTCATTGATGTTTCCAACTCTCTATCCCTCTCTCTTCCTCTCTGTAAAAAATCAATAAAATATATATTTTAAAAATATGAAGCTGCCATATTTATACTCTAAACAGAAGGATATGAGAGTGCCTAATTTCTTTACTTTTCCTAACCTTTTATACTTTAAAACTTTTTGATCTGTGACAATCTGAAGGTTAAGAAAATTATGTCTAATTTTTAAAATTTGCATTTATTTAATTCTGAGTATGGTTGAACTTTTTTCCCCCATATACCAATTAGCCTTGTATTTCCACGTGTGTATGAAGGGGAGGTTAACCTATCATTCAAAAGCTTTGCCTTTTTAAAGAGTGTGCTTGGCTTTTGCTGGTAGTTATATATTTCTACATGAGACTTACTTTGATCTATCCTTTTTATCCTCTCCCATAGGACTCCATAATAAAAGGATTATAGCATATTTATCTAACCATTCCTGTTGCTATGCCACAGTTTTGTAGATGGTTGGCTTTCTCTTATGTATGGATATTGTGAAAAATTGACAGGGAGTCCATTGATGTAGTAAGCACCTTTAGCAAAATTAATGGACTAAATGGCAAGAAATCAAATATAATGGTAAAAATTTAGATAGGAAAATTAAGAAGTTTGAAGGTGGTTTAAATAGGCAATTTTCTAAAAACTCACTCCAAGTAAATAATCCTATTTTTACAGTTTCTGATGCTGCATGACATTTTCACTTTAGATTGTGACATTTATAGTAAAATAAATATATTTAAAACTTGTTATTCACTTGAGATCTCTATTTTTTGTTATTTGTATTCTACCAATGTTGATATTTTCTTTGTAAAGCATGATAGTTCAAGACTGACTTTTATAAATATCCAGGAGTCCATTGGTTTCCTATTTTAAAGTGGACATAAAAATAGAAATTACATAGAAAATAGAAATTATATATTAGAATTTCATTTATCTTTCTGGAGAAATGTTTTTTAAAATAGGAATTGATGCAATCTTTAAATTGGATAAACTTAATATTTAGGTTACTTCTTCAAGCCAAATATCTCTTGGAATTAAGTATATTCTACATATCAAATATGAAAGTCTCCTTTTCAAGCAGCGAATAACTTTAAGCATTGCCTATATCATTTAATGGATTATCTGGATTTCCTTTTTTTCTCTGCATTGAAAGTAACTGAAAGGCTGTTAGGCTTCGTGGACAATTGTTTTAAAGTCACGATTGTCCCCATATTTGTTTGTGGTCTTAAAGTATACATCTGTGAAGAACACATTGAATATAAAGAAGGCTCCTTTACAACCTATAGTTCTTAAAGAAATATACTGGAGCATCAAGAAAAATAACAGGATATTGAATTCCTATCTAAGATGTCGTTGGGGAAAGTAATGATTCAATATAGGAGGAATGATTCAATATAGTAGGCCCCTCTTATCCACAGGGGATACATTCCAATGGATACCCAAAACCACAGATAATACCGAACCCTATATATACTAAGTTTTTCTTACACTTACATACCTTCTCTTTGCCATACCCAAATTGCTAGCATCACTACTCTTGTACTTTGTGGCCATTACTAAGTAAAATAAGGGTTACTTGAACACAAACACTGTGATACAGAGAGAGTCAATCTGATAACCAAGCCAGCTACCAAGTGACTCACGGTGTGTATCATATCCAGTGTGGGATTGTGGGACAAAGGGATGACCCACATCCCAGGCATGAAGGAGTGAGATTTCATCATGCTACTCAAAATGGTGTGCAACTGAACACTTACGAATTGTTTATTTCTGGAATTTTCTATTTAATATTTTTGGACTGCAGCCAACCACAGGTAAGTGCAAGCACAGAAAACAAAACTGTGGATAGACCCTCTGTATCTAAAAGAAAAAAAATTACTCGGGAAATCAGTTGATATTACTAAAGAGAAAAGGAGCTCTTGTTAGGAGAAGGGAGAGCTGTATCTACTAGGAGGAGGGAGAGACAATGAGACAGCTAAATTGTTCTGCATAAAAAAGAGAGAGGGGAGGAGTGAGGTAGGGAGGAGCAACACTCTTCTGAAGGGTCAGGAGGACAGAAAAAGGTGCATGGAAGTCATGAGAGGAAAAGACGAAAAGGTGGCAGCCAGAGAGAAAAATTGAATGGGTTCTAGTTTTCTGATTTGTTGCATACAAATCACCCCTAAGTCTAGTGACATAAAATAATCATATTCATTATGCTCCTGGTTTCTGTGTGTCAGGAATTTAGTGAGTTAAGTTTGGCTGGGCAGTTCTTACTTGGGGTCTCCCACACAGTTGCAGTCACATGCTGGCTGGGGCTGCAGTCATCTGAAAATCTGACTGCGTTGGAGGACCCACTCGCTCAGCCAATGAATTAGTGCTGGCTGTTGGCTGGAGTTCTCCATGTGGGCCACTCCGCGGAGCTGCCTGATAATCTAAGAGGCCACCTTGGAAACTATAATGCCTTTTATGACAGCCTCAGAAATGGCACACCATCACTTCCACTGTATGCTATTGATCACTCCGAGCCAGCTCTGATTCAGTGTAGAAGGAGACTACACAAGAGCATGGATGCCAGCAAATATGGACCATTGGGGACCACCTTGGAGGCTGGCTACCACAGAGATATCCACTAGGGATTTGAAAGTTACTTTTACATGTAGTGTGCCATCCAACCATTCCCCAGACTCCTCACATAATTTTCAGTAAATCTAAAACACTTAGTAATGGTTTGTGGAATTGATTCCTCCCCCTCCCCCCCGCCCCCCATAACTGGCCTGCTATAAAGGAACCAGAAAAATCAGTGTGGAAAATTCAGTACAGTCCCATTTTTGCCATATTTACAAAGCCCTATTCATCCATATAAGACCACTTTTCCTTCCTCCTCTCCTTCTCTAACACCTTGAGGAGGAGACACAAGTTAGGTGAGGATCCAGAACAAGAATCAAGAAGAGGAAGGAGGAAATGTCCTACTCGATAGAACTTTGGAGAGGAAAACTTTTTCCAGTTCATTTCATCTTCTGAATCGTGGGGAAGATGATTAATTCTGGAGAATGAGCTACTCATCAAAAATACAGTCAAGTGAAGACAAAGGTAGAGAAAAAGGCTCTGAACTACTGTTAAAAGGGCCGAGCATCTGTTATTGCTATTTCAGATTTAGTCAAAGATAATTTGAGTAGCGATTGCTTTTTATAAATGCACTTTGTGGCACAAAGCTCCCTGAATAGTCTCTAACAAAACCGTTACTGTGAATCGATGAAATACTTGATAGCATTTCCCTTTGGAACCCAGTTTAAAGTATCTATTATTGTGGTGACTAGAATATGCTAAGCACATAGACTCTTATCTATTTGATTCTCTGTTGAGAATTATTGCAAAGGTACCAAAGCAGTTTGATTATCACAGGGAGGTTTTTACTTTCAGCTTTGCCAAGCTGTGCATTGGGTTGCTGTGCCGTCATTTAAACATGAAGTTCTGAAATTAATTTACAATAAATCCAGGGAAAAGACTCCTTGGTGTAAAGCAAAAAGCTACAAAAAGTGGTAAATTTAGTTTCCCCATAGACTTCATATTAAATTTCAATTAAATTCAATTAACATTTTTTTTAATGTCTTCAGGGAGTGTGGCGCTATACTAGGTACCAGAATTTGAAATATGCAGATGTTCAAGACTGTTTCAAAGTTGATTTTGTGAGTTTGGGTAGAGAAAAATTGGAATTATTTAAACTGCTTTCTTTTTGAAGTCTACATTTTCTTTGATGAATTTTCAAAATACTGTTCAATTTGATTGGGAACTCCTTGGGAACGGGGTGAGGAGAACAGAAAATATCCTTTATTGGTCTTAAATTTGGAATCAAGGACTTTTTCATATTATTTCAATAAATGGTTTAAATAATATAACATATTAGTTAAAAATAAATTAAAATGAACAGATATTAGTGTTGCTTTTAGAAAGACACAAATAAGGCTCCTGCTACACACAGATGTTAACATTTCAGATTTGCACTTATTTACCCGGTAAGTGCCATTCTGAAAAATAATAGAATAAAGAGTATTCTAGTACCACCAGGAACCAGAAGGAGAGTGGAGTAAGTTTTATAACTGCTAGAATTTGCCAAGAGATGTACTAAAATTCAGCAAAATATGACCACCTAAATGTCTCTAGAGCCCTCCTCACCTGAAAATGTTTTGCATACCTGCTGGTCCTTTTTCTGCAAAAAATCCAGGACGTGCTTAAAAAGAAAGCAGAAGTAATGGGCTCCTTTTTTAGGATCAAAACACACACCTTATCTTTTATTGATGAAAGCAATGTCCACAGCAGATCCCCAAACACTAAAACACTGGTTTTTATCTTTGTTTCACTCTCTTTTGTCCTGTTTATCCTGTGGAATTCTTTTAAAAAAAATTTTCATTTTATTTTATTTTAGTCAGTATCATTTCTTTCCCACTACACTTCAGTGGCACTTTTGTTGTGCATTTGTGGGTCTGTGACTGGACTCTACTTTGTTTCATTTTTCTATTTGCTTCTCCTTACATCCATTCTACACTGTCTTAACTACTGTGATTTAACATGAAACTTTCCTATCTGAAGGAGCTCTGACTTACTTGTTCTCCAAGGTTGTTTTGAGTAATCTGCAGCCTTTTTATGTCCATAAAATTTTAGAATCAGCTTGTCAATATCAACAACAAAACACTGCTGAAAATTTAGTTGTAATTGCATTTAATCTATAGAATAATTTGAGGAGAGCTTAAACTTTACAATGTTGGGTTTTCCAATTCACAAATATGGTATATTTTATCATGCATATAAATTTTAATTTCCCTCATAAATACTTTCTAGATAGAAGTCTTATATAATGTATATTATATTTAGTCATATATATATGTATATCCTATCTAATAAAAGAGAAACATGCAAATTGACTGTACCTCCGCTATACCCATAAGCCATGCCCACAAGCCAATCAGGATCGAGAATGCACATTAACCCAACCAAGATGGCAGTTATTTTGCATATCCAGATGCAGAGTGAAGACTGAAGACAGCATAGAAGGAAGCCAAGCACTGCAGAAGGGAGTGAAGCTGTGGCGAAGCAAGCGGGGAGGTGGCAAAGGGAGGGAAGCAAGTGGGGCTGTGGAGAAGGGAGGAAAGCAGGGGGGGTGGCAGAGAAGGCCACAGGAAGCCCTATTCTTGCAGGAATCTTCCTGCAACGGGCCTCTAATATACTAATAAAAGGGTAATATGCTAATTAGACCAGGAGACTGGACATCTTCCTACTGTACGACTTCCTTCCAGACAAAACCATGGTGGTGGGGGCCAAGGCAGAGGCAGTTAGGGGTGATCAGGCCAGCAGGGGAGGGCAGTTGGGGGCCATGAGGCCAGCAGAGGAGCAGTTAGGAGGTGATCAAGTAGGTAGGTAGGCAAGTGGTTAGGAGCCAGTGGTCCCAGACTGTGAGAGGGATGTCCAACTGCCGGTTTAGGCCCCATCCCCTAAACCGACAGATGGACATCCCCTGAGGGGTTCCAGAATGGAGAGGGTGCAGGCCGGGCTGAGGAACACCACCCCTATGCACGAATTTCGGCACTGGGCCTCTAGTGCGCCAGTAGCTCTCTGCGGGGCCTGGCTGCTCCATGCCCACTACCCAGAGGCTCTCCACGGCCCAGAGGCCCATCTGCAGCTGGGTGTGGAATGCTTGCATCATCGCAAGCGTACGACCCCCCACCCTGGCTGCTCTGTGCCCGCTGCCCAGAGGCTTTCCACAGCAGGGGTGGAACACTTGCCTCATTGCCGCAGCAACAAAGCAAGCATCCTGCCAGGCTGCCCATGCTGCCCGCTCTCAGCGGCCACACCCCCGGGACTGGGCGCCGCCATCTTGTGGCTATGGGTGCCGCCATCTTTGTGATGGTGTGATGATTAATTTGCATATTACCCTTTTATTAGATAAAATATATATGCTAAGGTAGAATTAAATTCTTTTCTTTCCCAAATGTTTGTTGTTCAGGTATAAATATACATTTTTTGTATACTGACTTTGCATCTAGAGTCTTTCCTAAATTCCTAATATTTTGCTTGTGTGTCTGTCTGTATGTATATACTATATCCGAACAGTGGCAGCTGCTATGGCTGGCCTTCCTTTAGGTCAAGGACTCAGATGGTGAAGAGGGAGAAACATGTCTCTTCTCAGCTTGGTTGGTGCACATTCTTGGCTAGATTTTACAAATATGCTGTAAAAGATGGAATGCATTCTCTTCTAGCAGGCTTGACAGTTTACCCAAGGGTAGGGGTATATTCTATGACCTTTGAAAGTCAATTTTCATCCCAAGATTTTACATTCCAATTACGTCTGATAGACTATTTAAATAAATGATGGTCTTTCTATTAGGAAAGAAAATGGACTGGAATTCATTCTATTTGAGCTGCAAAAATTTGAAAATAGGTCAACTCTTAATTACCCAGAGTAATAGGGAACATCTTAGATGGATTATTCTAAACCACAGGTAATTAACAAAATGTGCAAATTAGGCACTGATTCATAGCATTCGTTAAAATTTACATTTAAACTACTACTTAAGCAGCCTACATTTGTAGATGAGCAAATCAACATGGTAAAATATAATTTTAAGATGGATACAGGCATTTTAAAGAAAATATTGAGTTGAAAATATTGCTGACAGTCTGGACAATCTAGAATATTTTATACTCTAAAATTTGAAACATTTAGCTAGAGCCCCATAAGGCATTTGGCAGGTTTTAGTATCCTATTTTTGTAAAAATATGAGAGAGATCAGCAGAGGCGTTGAACCCCCTGGAAACTGCCTGGTGCTGTGAAAAGCTGTTCTGTGTACTTAGGCCTATGGGGCCATCTCTTTGTCCACTCCCTTCCGTGAAAGAGCTAAAAGCAGCAGAAAGTCTAGTGCAAGTGAGGAAGTAAGAAGGAGAAACTAGAGATATGAATAATAACAGGACAATCCTTAGCTGATTATGAAAACCAAAATTTTAGCTCTGGTCCTATATTATACTCAATTTTAAAAAAAAGCACCTGGTCTAGAAAGATCAATTTTTTGTTCAGTCAGTTAAATTACTTTTTTGTTATTCTAAAATTATTTGCTGAAATAATCCATAATTTTAGTGCTTTTATTTTTATTGATAATAATTTATTGCAACCTGTAGGGTGCCCAACACTATTTTGAACACTTTGTTAATGTTATCTCCTCCTTACATGTTACCACAGCCTTATGTAGTGAGAATTTTGCAGCTGATTCTCAGGGAAGTTCATGATAGCACGTGGTGGAGATGGCCTTTAAACCCAGACTGGTCTGACTGATCTGATGCCAAAACCCATGTTCTTTCTACTAGGCCCGTGATTTTCAGTGTGCCCCTTTCTCTAGACTGGCTTTGCCAACCCCCATCCAGTCTCCTGAGAACTTGGAAATATAAAATCCAGGCCTCACCCCAGATGAGAATACTGAATTACTGAATCAGAAACTCTGGAGTTGGGGCTCAGCAATCTGTTCTCACAGGTCTTATGAATCACCTTTCACATGTAATGCTGACATGCTCAAATTTGAGCAGTATTATATTTTGAGAGCATAGGTTGAATATGAGGTGTGAGTGAAAGAGAAGCATCACAGATGACTCAGATTTTTTGTTTAAGCAACAGGCAAAAAAGAGTTGCCACACTAAGAGGGGTAAGAGACTGTGGGTGTAGGTTAGGGAAACTGAAGAATAGGCATGCTTATGCCATGCTTCCTTAAAAATATCTTTATTATTTTAAGCTAGAGGCACAGAATTGTTACTGCTGTCACATGAGGAGAGAAGTCAATGGTCTAATTTAATTGAGTATCTTAACTGGAATTTCTGTTGCAAATTTCTTCTACTCTCTGTTTTTCCTGAAGCAGCCAGGAAAAAATTCCCAAAGTCATTTAAGGAGAATATTCCATATTCTAAATCAGTGGTTTCCAGAGTGGATTATGTGCAATACAGAGGTTAGCAAGACCATTCATTGGGTGGTTGGAAGGAAATATTAGAATTTCTAATTACATTTAATTTATACCTAAAATCAGAACAAAATAAACTTTATTAATATTTCATATGGTTGAGAGTAACACAGAATTTATATATAGACATATATACATTGGCTTCATGTATAGGCCTCCCACCTTGGAACACACTCTTGTTTTACCTTTGTACTATGCTATTTGGCAACTGGCTGTGCACAGGTATTACCTGTCAGCCTCATGCATTAGCTGCTCTGTATCTCTCCCACCTGTTTTCCTGGGCCTTCTCTTCCTTTGTCCAGACATTCTCAAGCATGCACAAATCTGGAAGTGTAAGTACCTTGACTCAAATGAACTGGGATCCAGTAAATAGATACTTGCCTTTCCCATGTCCCAGATGAACAATTCTGAAGTGCATACTGCATGGCTTCTCATAGGATACTCAGCATGACTGACCTTATCCACCCTTAATAGTAACTAGTCCAATTTTATACCTTTGAATTGACAATTGACCTTTGACCCTTCTCCCCCACCCCCTTTTCAGTTCCTACTCCTGTTTTTGGTGGGATCATTTCTGAAAATAAAGTCCCTACATAGAAGTCACTGTCTTAGACTGTTTTTTGGGAATAACCCAGGCTAAGTAGGGTACATGCTAAAACATTTTGTGAAAGGACATAAGATAAACATTTTGGAAATTACTGGTCTAAACAATTAACTATCAACTTTTTAAAAAGAAATGAACCTATCAGATGCTACACGTCTATGAATGCATGACATTTTTGTAGCCATACTACCTCTAACTCTAAGCCTTCTTTTACCACTCAAGGAAGCATATTAAATGCAAGTCATAAAAGTGATATTCTTAAATGTGTTTTAGTTCTTAGATATAGCTAATCAAGTATATAGCCTTTACTACTTGATCATGAACACAAACATTCTTTTAACATCTCAATAACTGATAGTAACATACAGATTTGATTCTTTCACTGAAATCTGTCTAAAGAGATTTGAACAAGCCTTAAAGCAAACAGACCCAGGTTTAGAACCAGGAACTTCATGGTAACAGTTATTTTTCATGTTTAAACAACTTAACTCATTAATTTGTAAACTATTACATCTTTATGCTAGAGAATAAGGCAAGAACTTTTTGCCATTTTATTTCTTGTTCAAAAACAGTTCAGGAATGTATGAGTTTTCCCGCAAAACTGATAACCCAGTCTAATCATGAGAAAACATCAGACAACCCAAATTGAGGGGTATTTTACAAAATACCTGTTCAGTATTCTTCAAAAGTGTTAAGATACTGAAAAACAATGAAAGATTGAGAAAGTGTACTGATCCAAAGGGACTAAGGGGACATAATGACTAAATATCTTAGATTGGATCCTGGAACAAAGAACACTAGTGGGAAAACTGATGAAATAGGAATAAAATCTGTAGTTTCGCCAACAGCATTGTGTCAATATTAATTTGTTAATTTTTTAAAATGGGGGTGCCATGATTTTGTAAGATGTTAACATCAAGGGATACTGGGTGAGTGGTACATGGGCACACTCTGTACTATCTTTGTAACTTTCTGTAAATCTACAATTACTTAAAAGAAAGTTTATGTAAAACAAACAAAGAAACAAAACAACTCAGGTAGACTGAACTCAGGCTCATGCAGGCAGAATCTTGCGTGCAGGTCACTCTGCGGAAATCTTGAAGAAGTCATGGTCTGTAAAAGTAGAGGTGTATGCATGGAGGAGTGAGGTCGACTCAGGCAAAGGATAGCACTCAACTGAGATTTTGTTGACACTATAAAGAGCTCATTTGTACCTTAGAGATCCAAAGCCTTGTTTTTTCTCCTCAATTTAGAGACTTTTGGGTGTAGAATTATCTAATTACTTCAAGGTGTCACTTGGCTTTGCCAAATAAATCTAGCTGTTTCTTCAGGAGAGCAAGTGGTGGGCTCATCATTTTTGTAATTATTTTTTCTTTCTTTTTAAAAATCTTAACTGTTGAAAATATTATATATGTCCCTTCTTTCCCCATTGAACCCTTCTAGCCCATCCCCGCCTCCGCCCCAGGCCTTCACCTCACTATTGTCTGTGTCCATGGGTTGTGCATATATGCATACAAGTTCTTTGGTTGATTTCTTTCCACTCACCTCCTCCTACTCTCTGAGATTCGACAGTCTGTTTCATGATTCTTGTAACTATTTTTCTATTAGAAACTCTCAGTAAATACTTTTGCTGTTGTTGCCCATGGGATGCCAGGTACTTCAGAGATGAAGACCCAAATCTAAAGATGGAAGCCCTATTTTTGAACCAAGCATTTAATGAGTAAGAATTCCACAAAGCTGCAAAACCTGCCCTTGAGAAACTCTGACAACTAAACATTCTGTGGTTTTAACTGATAATCATGCTGTCAGTTAAGCATTTTGCATTTTAAAAACAGCTGGATGTATTTTTTTTTTCTGTATGAATTTCTTTGAAGAGAGTTTGATGCAGAAACTTTTAAAAAGATGGCTTGTCACATACCAGGAGGCATCAACAATCACCGAGCTCCCGCACAGTAACTACCTGTTCTGCCTGAATTGAAGGGTATGTCTCATGGGAATCATCGGGTGTATGGTGAGCTCTGACAGCTGTTAATTTGGGAGCCATTTTAAACCCAAATGTGTGCTTAAAAATCTTCTTGGGTCATAGTTAATAATCACAAAAAAAGCAACACTTCTGAATCATGAAATTAGACATAATTGGAGATTAAACTTGGTTCAAATAAAGTGTATTTTCCATTTTATTCCTTCTATAGAAACCTGGCTGTGCTAAATGCCAAGGGAGTCAATGCCAGTCGACAACAGTGAGAGTGCAAAAGTGCCAGGTTATTTTAATAGGATCATTATGTTAATAACTAGACACATGTAAATAGATCCATCAAAATCTGTCTGTCCATAGTAGGTGACAAAACTAGATCAAGAGATCTGGCACTGATCCCAGCTGAATTTAGTTTTCTTTCTCCATCTTAAACTTGATATTGCAGTTTAAATGGAGCTTGGTTGTGGACAATTTTTAAACAATGGAATTATGGGGAGAAGAAAGTTTTTTCAAGTCTGAATTCAGATTTCTTTTAGAAAAAAATGAGCTAGAAAAAAACAAGATTTGGACTGTATTATAACTTTTGTTATTTTATTTTTTTAATTTAATTTTATTGCTGAAAGTAATCACTCATTTATGAAATATAATGAACAACATAAACTGATGAACAAAAACAGATCCAGAAACAGAGAAACATCGATCAGACCGTCAAATCTTAGAGGGAAGGTAGGGGAGGGTGGGGGTAAGGGGGAGAGATCAACCAAAGGACTTGTATGCATGCATATAAGTCTAACCCTAACCAATGGACACAGACAACAGGGGGGTGAAGGCATGAGTGGGGGGTGGAGTGGGAGGTAATGGGGGGATAAGGAGACATATGTAATATCTTAATTAATAAAGAAATTAAAAAAAGAAAGTATTACAGATGTTCCCCCCCCCCTTTTTGCCCCCAGTTACCCCGCTCCATCCTGCTCCCTTCCCCTGCCCAGGACTTCCCAACACTACTGTCTGTCCTTGGGCTATGCATTTATGCATATAAGTTCTTTGGTTAATCTCTTCCCACCCCACCCACTCCGCCTTTCCTCTAAAATACTTCAGTCTGTTGCATGCTTCAATATTTCTGGATCTTTTTTGTTCACCAGCTTATTTTGTTCATTATGTTCCACATATAAGTGAGATCATGTGATACTTACCTTTCTCTGACTGGCTTATTTTCACTTAGCATAATACTCTCCAGGTCTCTCCATGCTGTCTCAAAGGTTAAAAGAGCCTTCTTTTTTACTGCTGCATAGTATCCCATTGTGTAAATGTACCACATTTTTAAATCCACTCATCTATTGATGGGCACTTGGGCTGTTATCAGATCTTCACTATTGTAAATAATAGGGATGCAAATATTCTTTCTGATTGGTGCTTTTGGCTTCTGAGGGTATATATTCTTAGAAGTGTGATCACTGGTTCTAGTGGCAGTTCCACTTTTAATTTTTTGAGAAAACACCATACTGTTTTCCACAGTGGCTGCACAAGTTTGCATTCCCACCAGCCATGTATGAGGGCTCCTTTTTCTCCACATCCTCGCCAGCACTTGTTTGTTGATTTATTGATGCTAGCCATTCTGGCAGGTTTGAGGTGATACCTCATTGTAGTTTTAATTTGCATCTCTTTGATGATTGGTGACACTGAGCATTTTTTCATATGTCTCTTGCCCATTCTTATGACAATCCAATTAAAAAATGGGCAGAAGACCTGAATAGACACTTCTCCGAAGAGGATATAACTTTTGTTTTTATTATGTAGTGGAAACTTGGAATTCACATATTAAATTCACATATTAAAATTTATGACTCCTGACTACTGCAAAACAGGGAGATGCTGTGTTGCATATATAATGACAATGACAACCTACAATTATACAACACAGCTCTCCACTCTAAAGCCTGTATTTCTCATATTTAATCATTATGCTGAGAACAAATTAGAGCCATGGGTACAATGATGTAAAAGTGAGACTTTAGCAGGTGAATATGCCTCACTTAACACCCAGCTATCACATCTCATGTGATTTGTTATATATGTAGACACTCTCAGGAAGTGATTGTAAAAAAAGTCCAATTCTACTAGTGGTGGAAGGAAAAAGAAAGTTAATAAGTTAGAGGGGAAAAACTGTGAGAATGAATTTGGCACTATTGTGAAAATCTCAGGTTTTATGCAGACAAATGTTAAGAACTTGCTCTTTAGAAAATAAAATGGTAGCATATAATTTCTTTTGTTACATAAGAAATTCAGTAACCATATATTGAACTACTAATTTTGATTTTAGCATGGTTCTAGATGCCAAGAATTGAGGGAAAGAATGGCCAGAGATGGCACCAATCATCAAAGTTCTTCAAACCTTTCTGGGAAGACTAAAGTAATTTAGAAGAGACAATTCAAGAATAATAACTGTATCATTGTAAGAGGCTGGCCAGAAAAAAAGCACTGAATTAGGAGTCAGGATAGGTGAGTTTCAAATCCAGCTCTTACAATAATCCCTCTTCAATGCCTCCCATAAGATAAACGGCCCCAGTAACCTGGACCCCAGTTTTAACCCAAGACCCTCACACATCTGGTGAGGACTAGTGACACTTCTGAGGGTGAAAGGGGGCTTCATGAATAACTTTTAGGACAACTGGGATACATTGGGGCTGTTCTGGGCCAACCAGGAGGCAAAGTCATCCTAACTCCTGTACTTCTAGGCCTCTATCTGATCCTCTCAGGTCTCTTCCCAGTGAAAATCCTGCCTGCTTTGAGTTTATGTGTGCTTCTATTGACTGATAAATGCCTATATGTATTCCTTGCTTATGTGCAAGAAAATAAAGTATCCCATGTTATGTGAAAATTTTGGAAATTATGTCCTCATTTTGTATTTTCACCCATTAATGGGAACATTCAGACTGGAAGGAAGAAAACCGAGCAACCCAAAGGAGATCTTTTGACCCAGGCAAGGCCTTCTGGTCACTTTCAAATTTCCCTGCCTAGGCAGCGTCAGAGCAGCCCCTTTAAAATAATCACTCATGCAGATACGAATAATACAAATTCAAGGAACTACTTTGTAGATTTAAGTTGATAACAGTATAACCTCATCGGCAAATACCTATGTGCTTACTCTGCACTAGGTGCTATGCCATGTGCACAACATGCATGTAGCTATGTATGAGCAATGAAGATATAAAACCTGTTAAAATAATAAGTAACATGGAGCAGGATTCATAAAATGTCTGTTAGAGAAATCAAGAACCACAGGACCCAGAAAAAGAGAGAGATAACAAATTTTACCTGAACAGGAAAGTGGATAGGACTTACATGGAGTTGATTACTTGTATATGTGTGTGTTGGTGGTGGGGTGGGGAGGACAACTGGACAACCATATTGTGTATATAATAAAAGGCTAAAATTCAAATCAACCCAACAGCAGAACAACTGGTAGCTATGACGCACACTGCCCACCAGGGGAAAGATGCTCAATGCAGGAGCTGCCCCCTGGTGGTCAGTGCGCTCCCACAGGGGGAGCATTGCTCAGCCAGAAGCTGGGCTCATGGCTGGCTAATGCAGTGGTGGGAGCCTCTCCTGCCTCTGCAGCAGCGCTAAGGATGCCTGACTGCCTAAGCTGTCAGTCAGACACCCCCTGAAAGCTCCTGGACTGCGAGAGAGCACAGGCTCGGCTGAGGGACCTCCCACCGGCCCCTGCAAAGTGCACAAATTTTGTGCACGGGGCCTCTAGTATATATATATATGTGTGTGTGTGTGTGTGTGTGTGTGTGTGTGTGTGTGTGTGTGTATGTATTTTAAGAGGAAAGAGAGGAAGGAAGTGAGAGGGGGATAAAGAGAGAGAAACATTGATGTGAGAGTGGAACATTGATTGGCTGCCTCCTGCATGCCCCCTACTGGGGATCAAGCCTACCTGGGCATGTATCCTCACCAGGAATACTAGTACATGCATGAGATGCCACCCAACCAACTGAGGCACACTGGCCAGGGCCAAATTGTCTATTTTTCTGTTAACACATGAGGAGATGAAAAATTCTTTTCTCTAAAGTTGGCTTGCCAAATTCTCTAAAATTTGAATTGTATTTTCCCCTCAGAACTTAATTTGTATCACCCCAAAATGTGAGAGTTAAATCTATGAGACAGATTTGATTAACACTTCATGCACTCCATGTGTGTCACCCATCCTTGAGGTAAGTTTGCTCTAAGACAGCTTGTTAGAAATGCCTCTGTCTAAGTGGTGCTTAGGGCCCTCGCCTGTTTTGCTCAGTGGATAGAGCATCAGCCCGCAGACTGAGTCATGGGTTCAATTCCAGTCAAGGGCACATGCCTGGGTTGCGGACACAATCCCCAGTAAGGGACATGCACAGCCAATCAATGATTCTCTCTCATCATTGATATTTCTATCTCTCCCTCTCCCTTCCCCTCTGAAATAAATAAAAAAATATTTTTTAAAAAATGAAAAAAAATAAATGGTGCTTAGACATAACAGTGGCCTTGACAATGTACTTTGTATTAAGGTAAATTTGTAGAGAAGCTTCATGTGTGAGTATGTTGTGTAGTGAATACACAGCCAGCTGCAGATTTATGAGCATCGTTATCCTGTTGTACAGATAGTGCCTCCATTGAATTTAATGAGCTGAAGTAGGTGAATAGTTCATTCTAATCTTCTGGTGCCTGAGACTCCCATAGTCCCTGAAATCATTGAACATATGTCCTTCTCTTGTTTTAAAAACCTAAGGTGCCTTTCAGATAAACAAGTCTCTCTTGAGGGTAATGACATACGAAGTGATTTTGAAGACATTTTCTTCAGTGCATTGATTGAATGCTAACCTGAGGCAGATACCTGTTGCAAAGTTGAGAAGTGATTTGTCAAATCCAAGATTCATGGCAGATTTGCTTTAATTGATTCTTGTTCCTTTGCATGAATTTGTTACATTGAAAATGCTTTACATTTTCTCACCCATATATTTCCTTTAATATTAAGAACAAACATTGAGCTTGTGCAGTTGGTGTGGTTCAGTGGTTGAGTGTTGACCTATGAACCAAGAGGTCATGGGTTTGATTCCTGGTCAGGGCACATGCCAGGGTTTTGGGCATAATCCCCAGTCAGGGGTGCACAGGAGGCAGATGATCAATGATTATCTCTCATCATTGATGTTTCTATCTCTCTTTTCTTCTCACTTCCTCTCTGAAATCAATAAAAAAATATATTTTAAAAAACACACACAAAAAAACAAACATTGGCAAGAAAACTCTTCTGTGGTCCTTTATGTGATAATTTTGAACTGATTCTACCATGTCTATCATAATTTAGCTGAAATGTTCATGAAAGGCATGTCTACAAAACCTAACCTGAAGTTCCCACCATATATTTAAACCACTAATAAATGAATTCAGGTAAAGATGCATAGAGAATAGAACTTTTAAGATCTCTAATGGAGGATATGAAATCCCACGGGGCCACATTTACACATGAGAAGACCATTGGTGAATTGGTGAAGTGAAAGAATTGGTATATTTCAATGGCGGTGCTCCTGGCATTTTGAGTGGGATGGTGTGTGTGTGTGTGTTTGTGTGTGTGTGTGTGTGTGTGTGTGTGTGTGTGTGTGTGTTTAAATCTGTCTAGCTTATTGCAGGACTTTTAGAATCTCTGGACTCAACATCCTAGTGACCGGGAGCACACCCCAGTTATTGCAACCATCACACCCATCCCACCACAATTATCCAAACAGCTCTTAAGGTATAATTCCTTGCAGATGGGAAAAGAGTAAACACTACTAGATGATTAATTTTCAACTTGAAAAGTTTATGTTTTCAAAGGTGACTTAGATGGGTTAAAATTTGAACACACTTTTAAATAATGGATATAAGTGATGACTATGTTCTAAGGCTGCTGCCATCCTTGACCCCTATGTATAACTCCTACCCTAAGTTCTTAGATTGAAGCCATTTAATTTCAACATTTAAATATTTTCCCATTTTCCTACATTAGACTCTCACATTAGATTTTTCTTAAAGTCTCTTTGATCAAGGAGACTTAATGGAGCTATATTTCAGGAGTCTATTGAGTTAAGACCAAATTTTCGCCTGGTCAGAACTTGTTTTTAGGTCTTCCTTTATTCCCAGTGACCTAGTTCCTATCTTGTACCCCAGTTTCTTGTATGATTCTTACCTGCCCTCATACACTTTCCATTTGCTTCACTTTCCTTTTTGCTGCTACTGCCAGCCTCTTGAAAGCTGTTCCCACTGTCCCTAAGGTGATCTGTTTGCTGCTCATTGTGGAGACTTTTGTTATCAACCACCACCTGGATATCTGGTTGTCCCTTCCTTCTAGGCGGAAGATGCCATGTCCACTGGCTTATTGCTATTTCTTCCTAAAGATTGTTTTTGGATGTTAACTCCATTGTCCCGGCTCGTCTTCAGCCTATTCTAGGATGGGCTTGGCTGAGCACCAAGGTCAACAACTATCTCTACTGTGAACAAGATGCAGCTGAAATCAGGGACCTGAATGTGGGAATCAAGGAAGCAAGGCTGTTGCAGTACAATAATTAAATAAAACTAAAAACAAATTGAGTAAGAAATAGTTGCTTAATCTTTAAAGCTGGTGCTTAAAGTAAAGTAGTCTTAATTAGAGGAAAAGAGGAGCTACATGAAAGTTATTTTAAAAATCTGATTTATCTGAGCCTTTGAGGCAAGGTCTTCAGGAACTGATGGCAATGATTTTATGATTAATTTCCCTTCAGAACTTATGGATTTACTGTTCCTTGATATGAAAATATCATTAGCACAACTCTTAGGCTGATCAATATAATTAGAATCATTTTTTCCTCACAAATGAAATGAAAAGAGAGATTCCCACCCTAGGATAACTCAGTTAAAAATGAAGAATGAGTGAAATAAAGGAAAGCATTAAAAATAAATTTGTATGTGTGAGTAAGCAAAACTGTAAGAGCTTGGTGGGGAGATGGGAATATCAGATAATGCACATAAACACTATTTTTCCCCCAAAGAAAACATTTTGTTTTATGTTACAGAAATCAAAAGAAACAAAAAATGTGAAGTGAGTCTCCCTTACACTCTTTTCCTCCCACTGACCAGGTTGCCTTAACAATAAATGTTATAGATTTCTCCTGTATCTTTTCAGATAAATTCTATGCATATATTAGCATTTGTATGTGTGCATGCATTAATATATATATTAATACACATATATATGTTGATAACACATGAATTAGCTATTTGGATGAATTTGTGTTTAATTGGTACTGAAGTCTCTAAGGACCAGAAGGCTCTGTTCTGTGTGCATAGTTGGGGCCTCTCAGCTGCTGGGAATCTCTGTAGGGATGCAGGGCAGGAACCAAATGACTTGCTGATGAGTCCTGTACTGGCATCTGTGGATACTTCCTGAGAGACAATCCCTATGGTCTCCTATGTTTTGGGGTTGTGAGTCTGGGGCAGGGATATGTGCTTCCATCACTCAGTGCACAGATGGTTTTCAGCCTATTGCCTCATCTCTTCCCTCCACTGTGCCTGGTTTCCCCAAATTTGGACCTTTCTTGGTTCTATTTTTCTAGAACGTAAAAATTATCTTTCTGTGGTGATGGGGTAGGAGATGTCACCTGGCTACATAGGGTGAGAGAGGAGACCTGGAGATCTAACTCTTCCTTACATAGACTTTCAGTTGACCGCATTTTCTGCCCATTCCTCACCCTACCTTTAGAGGTGCCTGCTGCCTCCAATTTGAGTCTACCCTAAGTTCTGTGGTATGAATTGGTATATTAGTTTCCTATTGTTGCCATAACAGATTACCACAAGCTAATTGACTTAAAGTGACACAAATGTATTTCTTACAGTTCTGGAGGTCAGAAGTCCAAATGGGGCTTAAATCAAGGTATCGGCAAGGCTGTGTTCCTTTTGGTGACTCCAGGGGAGAATATGATTTCTTGTTTTTTTCCAGCTTCAAGACATTGCTTTCATCCCTTGGCTTATGGCCCCACAACACTCCAACCTCTGCTTCAATCATCATAGCTCATTCTCTGCCTCTGCCTCTCATGCTTCCCTCTTTCTAAGGACCCTGGTGATTCCATTGGGCCCACCTGATATCCAGGATACTAGCTCCATCTTGAGCTTCTTAAATTAATCATACTTGCAGAGTTTCCCCTTGCCATGTAAGGTAACATATTACAGTTTTGGGAATTAGGACATAGATATTTTGGAGGGCCATTATTGACCTTACCACAATCGACCTGTTTCTGTCTTTGTCCTCTTCAGCCAATTTGGTTGTAGTTTTGCTACTTTTGCAGTCAGATACCTCTCATCCATCCACTTTCCATCCTCTGCATTACTGTTGGCATGTCTTATCTGCTGTTGCCTCCTCTCTCACTCTGCTTTTATAGGTATATACCTTTCACAATCTTCTGCTGTCATTTTTGAGGTGTGTCAAACTTCTGTTTTTAACTAGAAGCCCTCACTTACTTTGCAGATAAAAAATCTCAGATGCAGAGAAATGACATGACTTGCCCAAGGTTATAAAGGTAATTAGTGGCAGAAATGAACTTTTGTTTAGGAACAAAAACAATTCTAGTATTGTAAAGAAAATGTAATTTCAAAGTTGAAATAGCATGCTGAAAAGAAATCACATTAGTGCCTATTGATAAAATTAGGGTGTTGTTTTCCTAATTAGGAGAGTTTCAGAGCTGACTTTTTGGTTATCATTTCAAAGATATGAATGTCGCCCAGGTGCTATTGTGAGAGTTAATGATAAAAGTTTCTGTGAAATACTTAGAGTATGCTTGTAAAATGTTAGTGATTCTAAGCAAGAACTAACATGGAATTCAACTTAATTAGTTACTAGGGCATTATTCAGAGGAATGTGGTCTACATTTTCAAGACCAGAACTGACTAAATTCTCTGTTCCATAAATCAATGAATAAACTAAGCTTTCACTTGAGGGAAAGTAAGATGTAAAAAAGAAAAGAAAAACAATAAAGTATTTCTAGGCATTTATTCACTTTGGTGTGTTTTAAAATAGAATTTCCAGGCAGACATGCAATTATAATTGGTAAAGGTACGTAGAATTCTTTGCTAAAGAATACTAAGTAGGTTTCTCCCTTACAGTGTGGCTTTAGTCTTCTTATGAAGTGAGAGAAATGATAAACTTGTGTCTCTATCTGTCTAGGAATTTGTAAAGAAATAGGAAATGCAGCCAGACATAGAAGTAGTTCTTATATCTCAGGACCGAGAGAGAGGAAGGGAGAGAGAGAGAGGTGACTACTATATATATATATATATATATATATATATATATATATATACATATGAAAAGAGTTCATTAATTTGTTCTTAAAATAAACCTTTGGCTTTTGAAAGTCTACATCACTGTCTTAGTGACAGTGATTCCTTCTCAAAGAAAGGTGCACTCTGAGGGGCATTGTCACATTCTATAACCCCCTTTTCTATAGTTGGAGGCCATAGTTCATAGCATAGCTAATCCTTTGCTGGGAAAGGAGAAGCACAGGACTCCTGGGGTGAAGGAGAAGTGTCTTCTGAGCCAGCAGCTACTTTTTAGTGTCTCTCTAAGCCCAGGTCCCATGGCTCTTAGGATATGGCTATAGATTACTAGTCATCTAACTCCTGTTACAGTCCAGGAAGGATTAATACTAAATATGACCCTAGGGTTCAAAGTTATTTATGTTTAAATTGAGACTTTACTCTGCTCTCTTGCTTAACTAACAGTTGAGAATACCAATATTCCGAGAGAGGAAGGAAAATGTATTTACCCAAATCTTATTGTTCTTTTTACTCTAAGTCTGTGTATAATTACAGGTAGAAATCAGTGCTGGTTTGGGTTTCTTTGTGGAAATGGAGTTACATATTGGAACTGTGCTGAGCTGGGAAGTGGGGTGTGATGGGGTTCAGGAAAGCTACTCCAAGACAAAGCACTTTGACATCTTGAATGTTTTAAGGTGAAAAAGTTTGAAAAAATGGTAGAAGCAGAAAGGTCACTTTGACCTTCCCTCACCCTTCTCCCCTGAAATAGGTGATAAAACCCTCAGGTGAGGTGCCCACCCTAATACCCAGAGGAAAGGAGCTTCCTTATCTCTAAGACAGAGGGACCTCTGAGAAGGATCAGAACAGGCCTTGTTACTAGTAAGTCCCCTCTACCCCCGCCCCTAAGTAGTACATTTACCTCATACTCTGATCTATCCTATTTCTACATGACTGTCCACTTTCATCAAACTTAGTATAAAAATACTCAGGCTTAACTATTTCTTCAGGTCTTCATTTCCTTTTGAAGGCTTCCATGCCTTGAGAAATATCTATAATAATAAAAGTCTAAGCGACCATCGCAACTGAAGGGACGACCGAACAGGCTGTGTGGGGTGACTAGGCCAGCAGCGGGGGTTAGTGAGGGGTGACCAAATGACTGAACAACAGGCTGCATGGGGCGACCAGGCCAGCAGGGGGTTAGTGAGGGGCAACCAAACGACTGAACAGCAGGCTGTGTGGGGCAACCAGGCCCGCAGCGGGGCAGTGAGGAGCCACCAGGCTGGCAGGGGGGGCAGAAAGGGGTGATCAGGCTGGCGGGGGGGCAGTTAGGGGTGACCAGGCCAGTGGGGGGGCAGTTGGAGGTGACCAGGCCAGCAGGGGGGCAGTAAAGGGCAACCAGGCCAGGGGGGCAGTTAGGGGCGACCAGGCCGGCAGGGGGGGGGCAGTTAGGGGCATTCAGACAGGCAGACAGGTGAGCAGTTAGGAGCCAGTGGTCTCGGATTGTGAGAGGGATGTCCAACTGCCAGTTTAGGCCCGATCCCCAGGATCGGGCCTAAACCAGGAGTCAGACATCCTCTGAGGGGTCTGGGATTGGAGAGGGTGCAGACTGGGCTGAGTGGACCCCCCCCCCCACCCCCCGTGCATGAATTGCATGCACCGGGCCTCTAGTATTAAATAAATATGTATGCTTTTCTTCTGTTAATCTGTCTTTGTCAGTTTAATTTTTAGATGCATCCAGGGATCCTAAGAGGGTCCAGAAAAAACTTTTTCCTCCCCTGTAGGGATTGGGGCACATTTGGAACTTTCGAAGATGGAAATGCTTCTATCTAAGGAGAAGAGCGAATAAATAAACACAGGAAAAGAATGCCCAACTTTAAACGCTTTCCTGTGTAACTAACCATTCTTGTACCTGCCTTATCTCATTGACAGAGTAAGTACAAGAAGTGCATATGCTTATAGTTGAGCAGAATGATCGGAAGAGCTGGTCTGTTTTACATACATTTTAAGAGCAGGAATGCAAGAGTATCAGGTTATTTAATGGTTAGTCTTTCTTTAACCACTGCTCCTCATCCCCAGTGGATGAGGCTTTCTGTGTATAAGTTAAAGAAACTAGTTTGATGTAGTTAAGAGAAAAGGTTAGAAAATTTTCCTTATGGCCTTCCACGTTTGCAGGTTCTCTGGATAAGAGTGATAAAAACTAATATTCATTAAGTGTTCATCATGTGCCAGGGACTTTTCTAAGGTCTCTGTTTCCCATGACAACTCTATAAAATACATGTCCCTACAATCCCCATTCTACAGGCAGGAAATGAAGGAAAGGAAGTTCAGTCACTTGCCCCAGGTCACACAGCAAGGATGTGGCAGAGAACAGGTTTGAATCCAGGCAGTCTGGCACCAGAAGCTTTGCTTTTGACCACAATCCATACAGCCTTGTTAAAAGCTGAAAGAAGTAAGCAATATTCCTTCATATAGCCTGTGCTTTGGTCAGACTGGATTAGATGTTCTTCCTGTACAAATAAATAATTCCTCAACTCGACCTTTACTCATGTGTTTCTCTGCTCAAAATGCCTTTTCTTTCAAACACTATATTTTATTCTTTTCTCTTAAAACCATCCCCCCCACAACTCAAACAATATCCAATTTAAGAAGCTTTTCTAAGACCTTAGTAGTAATCTCTCCTTTTCTGAACATTAGAGGTGTTTTATGTTTTCCTCTTTAGTAGTACTGATTATTCTCTAATTTTTTATTTGATTTTCCCTATTAAATTCTAAATTACTTGAAAACAGAGCCATTTTATTTATTTTTTAATTTTTATCAAATGCATTAGGGTGACATCCTATCTAATAAAGAGGGAATATGTTAATTGACCACCCCACCCTCACAAAGATGGCGGTACTCAAGCCAATAAGGAGGGAATATGCTAATTGACTGTCACACCCTCAAAGATGGCGGCGCCCACAGCCACAAGATGGCGGTGCCCAATCCCCTCAGCCCCGCCAGGGCAGAAGGCATGTGGCATGGCCGGGCCTGCCCCCAGGTGGATCTGGCCGCTCTGCACTCCTGCCTCCAGAGTCCCCCAGTCCCCTCAGCCCCCCAGCCGCCCAGGGCCGGCCCGATGCACAGGCAAGCCTCGGATGGTGGCTGCCCAGCTGACGTCCGAGGTGCAGGCAAGCCTCGGATGGCAGCTACTCAGCTGCCCAGGGCTGGCCCGAGGCACAGGCAAGCCTCGGATGGTGGCTGCCCAGCCATCCAGGGCCACCTGAGGCTCAGGTAACCAGGGCCGGCCAAGGCTTGCACTACCAGCAGTGGCAGCAGCAGAGGTGTGATGGGGTTCACCTTCCCCTAATCGCCAGGTCACCTTCCACTCCTGAGGGCTCCCAGACTGTGAGAGAGGGCAGGCTGGGCTGAGGGACCCCTCCTCCAGTGCATAGAATTTTCATGCACCAGGCCTCTAGTTGGTTAATAAGATTATATAGGTTTCAAGTGTACACTTTTATGATACATCATCTGTATATTGCATCATGTGCCTGCCATCCAAAGTCAAATCTTTTTGCATTGCTTTATGTTCCTGGCATAGGCATGCCCATGCCATGATAGATGCTTACATGTTCATTTAATTAATATTACAAATAGATATTTCCGAATTATGCATACTTTACTTTAGAAAAAATTGAAGCCATGGGCAATGATTCACATATACCCTCTCTTTTCTGTGTGTATAGATATGATTGCCTCCATGTAACTGTCTCATTGGGTCAATCTCATTGTGATTTTTTAGAAAGATGTCCATGGATACAGTCACAGCCCTAAAGTTTATTTAATGGCACAAAATCGATTTTCAGAGAGGGTTATGTAAGGCAAGAGATAACATGGGGATTACATAGAGATATGGCTTCCTCAGTCAATGTGTTATAAAGCATGGAAGAAGTGGTAGAGGGAATTCACAGGACTCCTCAATTGCTCTCTTGTTCTGTTCTGTGGCTTGTTTGCTCTCCTGGCCCTCCTGTTCTGTGGAATGTTGCCAATTAAAGCAAGAAAACACATTTTACCAAATGTTGAAACATTGGTAAGGGTGAGCCCTGAAGCTCCTCAGTTGCTTGTTCCATTTAATTCAAGCCATGTTTTTACCTGAATATTTCTTCCTTTTTGTTTGCATGCCCTTTTTAATTATACTCCTGTCCCTTCCATCTTCTTAAAACATTTTATTTTTATTCTAATTAACTCTCCTCCAGATCCCTAGTGTTTATTCAAAGGCCTGTTGCTCCTATGAGTAATTCATCTTTCCAAGAGCCTGGGGACATTTTTACTCTCTGGTTTCTCTTCTGCTTCAGTTAGTCTTTTGTTGCTCACATTTTTTTTTTTTTTTTTAGAGTCAATAACAGAAACACTTTCTTGTTTGCAGTTTCTTTGCTTTCCTCAGAAAAACATCTTGTATGAATATGACTAGTGTTTGCAAAGAAAAAAAGATAACTCCAAAATCATTTCGGAAATTAATAGGGGGGAGTATAAACTGGTGATCAGGAAGGCAAGTAAACAACATATTCTGAAAAATCTTCAATAATCTTGAAGCAAGTGCCTGTTTTGTGACAAATGACACTGACAGAAGTAGGAGAGAAGGTACTTAACTCTTAAGATAGTGTTGAGTTTCCTTCCACACCATCGAAAATAATGATAGCCTTGTCGAAGAAAGTAGATTATTTTGTTGCACAATGCAATATATTTTTGTCAAGTGCTCTCAGCCTTCTATGGTTTTGTAATGTATTGGTGCTTTGGGGGAATTTGTTTTGAATGGTTGTGCTAAAAAATTCATAAAACCAGTGTCTTTTTAAATCATGATAGTAAGAAACTAGGAAAATTCCTGGGCAAGTGGAATAGAGAAATTAAAACAACATAATTTAACAAAACTAAACTATTTGAACAATTTATAGCCAGCTAGTGAATTGCAAGACTTTATCTTGCTTAACCAAGGACTCTTGAGAACAAATGGTTTATACCTCTCCTCCATAACCAGAGAATACATAGCTTAAATCACCCTGGTCAGGGAGATAGAGAACAGAGACTCAATTAATGCCATTTGTGCCAGTCAAACCCAAGGACAGATGAAGTCAGGGGAAAATAACAAAAACAGATGAAAGCCAGACAGACCCAAGGTAAAAGTATAGCAGTGAAGCTGACCAGAAAATGATCCCAAGCTCCCCTATATGCTCATTTTGATACATCTGCATATTACCTGGGAAGCTGATAAATATTCTACTGAAACCCTCTCCTAAGATTCCCCTCGCCCCCCACCTCCCTGACCTTCCCGCAGAAGAAAGATAAAAACCCTCAGGACAAAGACCCAGCGTGGGCTCCGCATGCTCATGCCCATGCCCATTTTGAGCTTTTTACTTTCTTTCTCCTGAACTCTAAGTGTCCCAAGGAGACTTGCAACCAATGGGGCAGTGGGCAGCAATAGCTCATGCTGGGCTTCCCCCCTGAATATTTCACCAAGGCCCCCCTTTCTCTGATTTTCCAGTGAGTTAAAAGCAGCCTTGCCTTGGCTCATTTCTGGCACTGTGGCTTTTTCTTCCCAGTGAGCTAACATTAGCCCTACCACGCTCCCTACTTCCTATAACGTTTCTAGGGAGCCAAAGCAGAGAACCGCCTAGTCTCTCCTGTTGCTTCTTCCACTCTTAGTCCTTCCTGTATTTCACTGTCCCCAACTTTAATAAATGTACTCGCAAAATCACCTGGTCTCGTCTTATGAAATCCTTCCTGCATGAAGTCAAGAACCCACACACTACCAACTGGCCCGAGGCAGACCCACTCCGGACCTGGTCCTTGTCTAATCACAAGACCATTTAGTATAATAAGATGTATTGGGTGTAAGAGTCACAGGACTGAAAGTAATATTTTCAGTGTAGCCAACGAAGCCAACGACTGAGGAGGCCTGGCATGAAATAAGGAAAAGAAGCCCAGTTGAGGCTAATAAAGAGAAATGACTGTCCAGGGCTTTTAACTTTTGGCTGTCTGGCTCAGTTTATCAGAGAGAAGGAGAGCAGGTACTCTTAACAAATACTGGGTTCAGAATCAAATTTTCATATCACCTTTATTAGGGTCTAGGTATTGATTAAAATACTTTGGAATGAGAGACTTTAACATGTTCAATTCTTAAAATACTGAAATCAGAGGTCATTTTATGAGATAAAACTCTAATGGATAAAAGTAAACTTGCAAGGTGTTTTTAGTGATTATCTTTTATTTATTAAAAAAAGCATCTATTTTCAGGATATTACTTCATTGTGCATGCTATAGAATTTAATAAATTTTATCATCCAGATACTTTAAATTTTTTCTTTCTAGTATTTAAAACCTTTTCTTGTGTGTGTATATATGTTTTACATGTTTTATAGATGCTTTATTATTTACTCTTTAAATCCTACCATACTAAGTTGTTTTTTACTTTTAAATATCAAAATATGCTGGCTGAACAACTTTTTGCATAAAGCTTCGCTTGTATTTAAAATTATTCCTTCAGGCAAGATAAATAGAATCACTAAAGGCTATAAGCAATTTGAGGTTCTTAATACATATTCCTTTTTCCCCTCAGAAAGATTACATTAATTTACACTTCTATCAGCAAAAGAGAGCTGTCCACTTCACTCTACCCCCTGAACCTTTCAGCATTGGGTATTTTTTTAAATCTGTGGTGATTTGGCTATTATTCTTTTAATTTTAATTTGGATTATTACTTTCATTAAACATTTTTATACATGTTTATTATACACTCACATTTCTTTTTTGAAAAATTATATTCCTATTGAAATGTGAAAAAATGTCCTGGTACTTTTCATATGATCATTAACAGTTCTCAGTTGTTTTTTGTTGTTGTTGTTGTTGTTTTTTAAGATTAAGAAGACAAGTTCTTATAATGTTTCTGCAGGTCTTTATATAATGAGGACTTTGGCTGTCTTAATTCTCACTGATGTTACTTTAGCTCTCATAACAAGTGAAACACATCTCCAGGCTGATCACAAGCATATATTAAATGGCTGTCTTCATATGGCACAGTGTTAGAGACAAAACCAAAGAAAGCAGTTTATCCAGCCACAGGCCCTGCCAATTCCCAAGCTTGGTCCTCGTTGTAAATAAAGCTGGTGAATTACTGTATTTATTTTGAAAACTAGTTATTCGGTGCCCAGTATCTGGGCATATTAATGAGTACTTTGGTCAACTTAGGATTCAAGTGACTTTAAATACTTCCCTTATTTTTTCTCCCCACTTTTCAGCTTTTTCATATAATACTGTTTGTACTCGGATAGGTAGGCGCAAGCCAAAAACCATCACCAGGCATCCACAATTGTGTGTCAATCACCCTTCCACTTAAAGATATATATTACCCACCACTGAGAATGAATTGGAAACAAGAGCTTTAAATAAAAGAGAATTCTTTGTTTTAACTTTGATGACACTTCCCACTTAAACATTCCTCAGTACTGCAGGGATGAGCACCCCTCTGGATTATTAGAACATTATGAGGTTCCAGCCCCTTAACTTCGGGCTGCAAGCTTCTTCAACCTTGAACTGAAAACTTCCTCTGGGTTTTTGACTCAGTGACTTTCTTTCCAAAGACCTGTAAGCAGTGCTGCCCCAGGGGAGCTAGTTTAAGGTCTCTCATGCAGCCCCAGATGCATTTCTGTGCTCCAGAAAACACCTCTCAAAGCCTCCGTGTTTGTAAGCAGACAGGTCACCCTGCACCTTGGATCCCATGTTGTTAACGGAGCAAACAAGGATGCTGACCACCCTGAGGTGGGCACACCAGGGCAGCTGCCCTCAGCAGAGACACACTGAGCTAGATTGCATGTGCTCTGACTTGGAGACTGCATGGCTTCAGCCACATTTAATAGCCTCTTTCTTTATCTGCAAAACAAGGCAGCAGATGGTCAGAAAGATTCCTCCCACCTGTACAGATCAATGAATCTGCCTCTGCTAGCCTCCATAGACTTTAAATTTTCTTTTTTTAATTTTAATCTCCTTACCCCAGAGCAGTGGTCGGCAAACTCATTAGTTAACAGAGCCAAATATCAACAGTACAACGATTGAAATTTCTTTTGAGAGCCAAACTTTTTAAACTTAAACTTCTTCTAACACCACTTCTTCAAAATAGACTCGCCTAGGCCATGGTATTTTGTGGAAGAGCCACACTCAAGGGGCCAAAGAGCCACATGTGGCTCACGAGCCGCAGTTTGCCGACCACGGCCCCAGAGCATTTTTATTTGCTCCTGCAGTTTGGGGACGGGTTGGGGGAGGGAAACACGTAAATTCTTGACTGATGCTCATGGTTAGCACACTACAGGAAATCTAAAATGTTCACTAAAATAAACCCATTTAGCTGGAGAAATATCTGACTATCTGTTTAAGGTCAACAGTTATCGGCTCTGGGCTGTGAAACTCTGAGCCTACATAGCGGTAGAGCCAGGAAGTAGACACAGACAAAATCTATATATATATAAGTCAAACAACCAGTCACTATGACACACACTGGGGCCAGCCAACCGGCCCAATGGGGGCGGGGACGGCTGACCAGACCCCACCCATGCATGAATTCGTGCACTGGGCCTCTAGTTAAGGTATAAAGGGATTCTGACTATGATAGAGGAGGTATTGGAGTAGGTTATCAAGACTTCTGGTTGCCTGTCAAGCTGGACCAAGGCAATTAGAGGCTTCTCACTCCATTCCCTGTCCTTGGGATGTATGTCCTTTCCACCATTCTCATACTAGTTGCTGTTTCAAGGATGAGAGAGTAGGTATTGCTGAGACAATCTATACTTAATATGTGACTAAACATTTTTAGGGCCTCCTATGAACTTTTAAGATTCTGGCAGGTAAGTGTGGAGATCTACTCATCTTGTGGCCACCTAAGACAAGCCTCAAGTTAGTTCCTTGCTTATCAAAGTTGCCACTTACCAACCAGGAGAGGTCTGCCTCTTTCTTTTGTCTCTCCCTGCCTGCCGTGTATGGGGGCTAGTTTTCAAACCAAAACAAGGTCTGTAGAAACTCTTTTTCTAATTAAGACAAGACAGTTTTGCATTATAAGACAAGGTATTTTCTTAAAGAAAAGGATTGACAGCAATCCTCCACAAAGCTATGAAGAAAATAGACATAGGAGTACAGGTGAAACATTGGAAACTAGGACAATATTGGGAAACAGAGCCAGTGTTATAATGATAGAATTCTAGATTTATTCTGAATGAAGCATAAAATTGTTTGAAATGTTGAGGTGTTTAACAAATTGGTGACTAGTTTATCTAAGGTGTTTTTTGATTTCTTTGTTTATAAAACTCCACTGAGCGAGTTCTATTAAATATAGTTGGAGTTGAGAAATGTAAACTTAAGTAGAACCAATTCTATCTCTGGTTAGTACTGTTACGATAGGGACCAACAGATGGTAGGCATCTGTAGCCCTAATGTGACCTACACCAGGGACTCTGCTTAAATTGGCACACGCAGAGGCGGTCCTTTGAATCTATCTGTATGCACACTTACTGGGTTTATCTTGTCAGGACAATATAAGATAGTGAAATAGCATGGGCCGCTGTCTCATTGCATTGAAACCAACCCCAAGGAATCTATGTAAGTGAGAGAGAAATGGAGAGCTCAAGAATTAAGAAAACAAAATAAACAGGAGAAACCATTAGGGAGGCTAAATTTTGTTTCAAGCTGGTGCAAGTGGAGAGAACTTCAGAGTAAGGAGGGCTGCAGAGTGGGGGTGAGAAGTTTCATAAGTGCTGCTTTGCCCCCGCCCCACACACATTTTTGGGAACCTAATGCTACTCTTTCACAAGAGAACTCTATGGCTAAAGCCAGACACAGATTCAATGAGCACCCATCGTAATATAAAGGAGGCACAAGCTCTGCTAATTGAGTTGATGAAAGCAGACTTTGGGGCTGGAATCATCTAAAGACTCGTTCACTCACATATATGATGGTCGATGCTGGCTGTCATCTGGTCCCTTAGATTGTATGATTGGCTGAAACACCAACATGTAGCCTGAGCTTTCACAGAAGATGGTAACTGGGTTCCAAGAGAGAGATCCATGAAGAAAGTGTATTCCCTCTTATAGTAGTTAGACATGATGTTTCATTGTATTTATTAAGTGACTCACAAAGTTCTGTTCAGGTTCAAGAGGTTGGGAAACAGATTTCAGCTCTTAATGGGTAAGTGACATGATTCTATGAGTACATAGAACTGAAATATTATTGTCAACATTTTTGGCAAATAAACTTGTCACATAAAATTATTTCTAAATAAAGGCCAGAAACTAGGCAACAAATGTCATCTGTATCAGGAGGTGAGATTGATGGAAGAAGGATTTTAATTTTAATTCAGGGGCAACAGTCTTCCAGAACTCTATTTAGACCAGGAGTTCAGACATGTCCTAAGAAAGAACTCATTTCAAGGAGAGAACAACAGACAGACAAACTTAGGTCGGGAATAAATCACTCCCCTCAGTGAATAAAAATGCTTTTGAATGGAATCTTATGGATTGTTCTTGTCAAGGATGACTCATGGATAAAGCATTTAAAAAATGAAAAAAAAGTTTATTTAAGATTACAAGACCAGCCTCTAAAAGGACCAATTCACAAACTTAAAAATACAGCATTTAAAGAAAAAAATCCCCATGAGATCACCAAGGTGATCATGTTTATTAGTCAGCTCTTGTCAATGTGCTGTGTAACAAACTACTACAAACCCTAATGGTTAACAAGCATTGAAGCTGGTCAGCTGAAGCTTGTTAGTTCTAGTTTGGATTTGGCTGAGGGCTCCAGGCTTCAGTATGGGCTCAAGTCTGCTCCACGTATCCCCTATCTCCTTGGTTCAGTGTGCTAGTTGGGGGATGTTCTTCTCAGGTGATGGCAGAAGCTCATGGGTGCGTGGATAAAGTTGTATCTCTCAAGGACTGGAGTCTAAACTGGCAAACTATCTCTTTCAACCCATTGGTCAAAACAAGACATGTGGCCATTCCCAACATCAATAGTGTGAGGAAGTAGACTCATTTTCAGTGGGTGGAGCTGCAAAGCCACATGTCCAAAAACAAGAATGGATGAAGGACTGTTCATGTTGGAAAACGGCAATTTTCCTCACATGATTTCCAATCCATAAACATTGTGATACATGCACGCACATACACACAAACATATGATTTTCAGAGATCATATTGTTTGTTTGTGAGTCAGCATCTTATGGGAAAGGTCACTTATTTTTTGAGACTAGAACTAGACAAGGAGACCCTTTAAAATTGGGGGTTATTTCTTATTTGTTTTTCCTGACTGTGAGATGTGATAGTCATTTTTATCCATGAAGGTAGCAGGGACCCTCTATTCCACATAAAAAACTCCCATCTAAATCCGACATGGGGAGGGGGTTGAGGTAGTATAACATAATATGAGGCCTGGATCAGGTTGTGAATTGTATGTTTATCAGGCAAAAGAGGTTGAATTTACCCTTTGAGAAGTCATCAGAAGGCTTGACTACATCAGATTTTAAGGAATCAGATTTAAGTTTTAGAAACCTGACTCTAATGACAATTGAAGAAAGACCAAATGTATCCTGATGCAAGGCAAGCAATGATAATTATTCTAAAAGAGTAACATAGCAATGGGAGAACAGAGAGATTAATCCCAACTGGGAAATTTGGGTAAGACCACTAAATAAAATGGAAGTCAAAAGGAACTTGATAAATTGAAAACAAGTGATGAGAGAGGAATGGCAATCAACGAAAAAGATAGGACATTCATTTATTCAGCAAATATTTATTGATTACTAATAGGTTCTGGGCACTCTATTAGGTATTGGGATATAATTTTGGACAGAACCAAAATTATTTTTCTACCATTGAGGAGTTTATATCTAGTGGAGATTTAGACACTAATCAGATGTTAACACAAATAAATTTGAAACTGCAACTGTAACAAGACCTGTGGAGGAGAGATACACAGTGCCAAGGGTCTCACAAGGAGTTTGTTCTGGGCAGGTCAGGGGGATCAGGAATTCTTTCATTAAGAAGCAATACAGAAGCCAAGGTCTGGAGGATTAGTAGGGGTTAATTAGGTGAAGAGAAGAGGCATGACATCTGACAGTATTGAGGGCTTACTATCGCCAGATGTTTTCTAATGCTTTACAGGTATAAAATATTTTCATTTGCAGAATAACTCTATAATATAGACTTTGTTATTTACATATTACAGATACTGAAACTGCAGTTCTCTGAGGGTTTAAGGTTATACAGCTAGTACATGGTGCACCTGGCATATGAATCCAGACGATGATTCCAATGCTCCAGTTCTCTCTGTTCTCATTATACCATCTCCCCAGGCAAGGAGGAGAACCCAGACAGAAGAATGACACATTCAAAGCTCTGGTGGAGGCATGTCTGGGACTGAAATGAGACATTGTGATGCAAGCAAAAGTAGCAAGGAATGAGGTGAGACAGCAAAGGCAGATAAAGGTCACTGATACAGGGCTTTGTAGTGCATGTGAGGTCTCTGTTGTTGTTATCAGCAACTGTAAGATTCTGAAGCATTTTAAGCAATGAGATTATATTTTAAATACTAGAGGCCCGGTGCATGAAATTTCATGCACTGGAGGGGGGGTCCCTCAGCCCAGCCTGCCCCCTCTCACAGTCTGGGAACCCTCAGGGGTGGGAGGCGACCCGGCAATCATGGGAAGGTGACAACCCATCACACCTCTGCTGCTGCCACTGCCGGCAGCACAAGCCTCAGCCAGCCCTGGTTACCTGAGCCTCGGGCGGCCCTGGGTGGCTGGGCAGCCACCATCTGAGGCTTGCCTGTGCTTTGGGCCGGCCCTGGGCAGCTGGGGGGCTGAGGGGACTGGGGGACTCCAGAGGCAGGCGCGTGGAGTGGCCGGGCCCACCTGGGGGCAGACCCAGCTTTGCTGCACACCTGCCGCCCCGACAAGGCTGAGGGGACTGGATGCCACCATCTTGTGGCTGTGGATGCTGTCATCTTTGAGGGTGGGGCAGTCAAGTAGCATATTCCCTCCTTATTGGCTGTGGGCGCTGCCATCTTTGCGATGGCATGAGGGTCAATTAGCATATTCCCTCTTTATTAGCTAGGATTCAGTTTGAAAATACTGTGGAGAGGGGAGGGATAAGCAAAGTAGATACAAATAGACCAACTTGGTGGCTATTGTAATATATTTTTGTCGAGCAAAAAGTGATGGTAGTTTATAAAAGACTGTTATTGCAAGAGATGGGCAGCTGTGGGTGGATCTTAGCTTTTTAGAACATTGCTTGCACTCTATGAATTGACTATCAGAGGGGCAGGGAAAGGGGAAGAGAGGTGTTAAGAATGACTTCTCTTAATGAAAAATAAAATTGCCATTTGACCCAGAAATACCACTTCTAGGGATATATCCCAAGAAAACAGAAACACCAATCAGAAAGGATATATGCACCCCTATGTTCATAGCAGCATAATTTACAATAGCTAAGATTTGGAAACAGCCTAAATGTCCATCAGCAGATGATTGGATTAGAAAACTGTGGTACATCTACACAATGGAATACTACACTGCTGTAAAAAAGAAGGAATTATTACCATTTGCAACAGCATGGATGGAACTGGAGAGCATTATGCTAAGTGAAATAAGCCAGTCAGTGAAAGAAAAATACCACATGATCTCACTCACTTGTGGAATATAAAGAACATTATAAACTGATGAACAAAAATAGATACAGAGGCAAAGAAGCATTGAACAGACTGTCAAACTACAGTGGGAAGGCTGGGGAGGGTTGGGGGGGGGAGGTAAGAGATCAACTGAACAACTTGTATGCATGCATATAAGCATAACCTCTGGATGCAAGACACTGTGGGGGGAGGAGGCCTTGTGCAGCGGGTAGGGGAGGCCGGGGGAAGGTCAATGGGGAAAAAAGAAGATATATGCACTACTATTCATATGTACTACTATTTGTAATACTTTAAACAATAAAATTAAAAAAACAACTAAAAATAAGTAAAAAATAAAACAAAAACAAAAAATGAATGACTTCTCTTTTTCTGGCTGTACAACTGGACACCTGGCACAGTGAGGAGAGGCTCATTTGATGGATTATTTTGGGGACTGGGCAAGGTCAGCTGTGGCAGGTTTGGGGACTGGAATACGGGAAAATGAGAAGCAGTCTAGGATCTAGAATGACTGTAGGAGGGAATGCCCTGCTTGTCTATGGTTTTTCCTCTTACTCTGCAGATTGATAGTTGCCAGTTGCCATGAAAATATAGAAGCAACAAAAAATAAGAAAATATATTGTCTTCTTCTGGCAGATAACATTAGATAGAGATAAGAATCACTTCATTAAGCCTACGTTTATTTTTAGACATATTGGATTTTCTGCTCTTGGTAACATAATCCAATGGTAGAAGAACCAGAAAGCTGAATAATGTGAACTAATTTTGAATCAAATATGAGTTATAATTTTTCATCAACTAGACATAGGGTTCTAGGATTAGATGGCATGGTATCTCAAAGTATTAAACATTCTGCTCTTTTTTCCTCCAAGCTCATAATGCATTCATATTGTCACAAACTACTTCATTATTTTTGTCCTTAAAAATAGCCATAGGACACATATGTAATACCTTAATCAATAAAGAAAAGAAAAAAGTTATAAAAGCAAAAAAAATAGCCATAGGAAAAGAACTTTTATTTATTTACAGGCAAATACTAATAGTATTTTCTTTCTAAAAAAGAGAAAATAAATCTTGCAAACTCTTTTTTTCTTTTTTTTTTTTTGTTATCAAAATCAGATTGATTCAAAGAAATGCCTTGCCTTAAAGGGCAGATGTTCTCTGTTGCAAAAATTTAATTAAGCATAAAAGTGCCATGAAATGCAACTGAACATTTTAAGCAAGGAGACTGGAATAGGAGCTTCAGGTGATAAACAGCATTCTAAACGTATTTCAAAGTGAGATTCAGACATAAAAGAAACTGCCTCACTAGAAGCTATTTTTGATTATGCTTTACTTTTGGTTCACTTGTAAGAGTTAATAAGGGTACTTAAACCCATAAATTTAATTTTGCTTTTATGCTCTATTCTTGAAACAGCAAATTATCATGAACTGTAAGACACACATGGAAGGTTATTTTCTAACTCTTGATTACATTCATTGTTAGAACTTCACAGTTCAATCAAAAACATGGTCTATGCAGTTTTTCAGTGAATCTGGGTCACATAGACAGACAACCAAGATGATTTGGTTCTCAACAATGCCATCTGACACCCTAGGGATTATTTCCAAAATGTGTAGAGGTATTCTAGACTTTTATAACCATTGGAGGACCTTTCAGGTGATTGATGGGTGGGCCAAGATGTTAATTATCTTGCTATCTACAGCACAGTTTTATAAAAAAATGTATCTTCCCATATATTGCACTGCACAACCACTGAATATTCTATTGGTCATTCATATAAATGAGAACCCCCTTTATAATTATCTGAGCCTAGAATGTAACTTGATTTTATGTTAGCACAATGTTTTATTTTTTTTCCTTTTTAGAGTTTTTAATATAACTGAATTTTTCAGAAATGCTATTTAATCCTATATAATAAAAGCCTAATATGCAAATCGATCAACCTACGGAACGACCGGTCACTATGATGTGCACTGACCACCAGGGGGCAGATGCTCAATGCAGGAGCTGCCCCCAGCCCGCAGGCCCCAGGCCAGCCAAGGCAGGTGCAAGCTGGGGTCCCCCGATTGCCCTGCCGGTCGCCCCACAGATCGGCCCTGATGACTGGCCAGGCCTAGGGACCTTACCCATGCATGGATTTCGTGCACCGGGCCCCTAGTGTACAGTAATGTATAATTGACCCTTAAACAACATGGGAGTTAGGGGTGCCAACCCCCACATAATTGAAAATCTGAACATAACTCCCCTTAAACTTATCTACAGTCAGCCCTCTGTATCCACAGGGAATTGGTTCAAGGATGCCCCAAAGATACCAAAAGCCACAAATGCTCAAGTCCCTTATATAAAAGCCCCTTATATAAAGTAGCATAGGAAAATAATACATATAGTCAGACCTCCATATCCACTGATTCCCAATCACAGATGTGAAACCCACAGATATGGAGGTTCAATAAATACTAAGTCCATGTATAAATGGACCCACATAGTTCAAAACCATGTTGTTCAAGGCTTAATTGTATATTGAAGAAAAAATTGTATACTGTCTTTTTTTTAATTTTACAAAAATGTGATTCCCACTGATAAATCATGCCATCAATGAGAATGCCTGCTGCTTGTAATAGATAAATTTGAGTAATACCCTCCAAAACTCATCAGGATGCTTTTACTGCTGTTGTCGCATTCACAGTGATTCTATCTATGTACAGGTGCCAACATTTGACTTCATTATGTCTTCCCAGGTAGTGGTAATATTGTAATGTAGCTGTGCCTGAGAACTTACATCACAAAATACCCATTAATTTGTTATATATTGTTTTCTGTTTAACATATATTTTTATATATTTGGTAATTATTAGTATAGAGAGTTTTATTATTTATGAAAATGTTCATTACAAAATATATGTTACAAAAGGAGATTGTTAGGTACAACAGAGTTAGTTGAGTTTGAACATCACTCAAACACATATGTAAATTATATAAATTATGAAAGGCCAAGAAAGGATATTTGAACCCATTGCAATTAAGGATAAGATTATGGGCAGTATAAACAAACACCTGAGATTTGAGTGTAGGTATTTGGTTTGAAAAGCATATTCAAGTAAAAAATACTTGAATTGTTTACATTAAACCATAATACATACATCAGAGTATTTTAAAGGTGAGAAAATATTTAGTAAATCATGCGTAAGCCTATAAGCATTTTTAAGTACAGACATTCAAGTTTCTACCATTAACTAGATAATGCATATACATTTGGTTTAGACACTTTCTCTGGCTTATTTCTAAAACAATTTACCTAGAGTTAAAATAAAATTGATTTTTAAAAATTAAGTGTTTAACATTATAAAATATTTAAAATGTTAACATTTATTTCATATATATACTATTGAGCACTTACAGTACATATTTTAATTCATATAGACATCACACACACACCAAAGACAATGTAGGCTCAGTCCTTTTAGCCAAATTGTCTGTCATGACTTAAATTTCTTATATACATTAAATATTTCAAATGTGCTGCCTAACCTAAAATATATTACGACATATGTAAGACAAAAATCTTCATTTCTTGTAACAAATCTTTCTTTAAATTAACCTTACTAATAATTTCAACTCAGACTTTGTTTTCCTGGAAGATTCAGGTGCCTGGACAATTAATTGAGCCAAATGGATTCTGAAATCTGAGCTGAAATATTATGTGAAATTCTGCCAAAGCTAATATTCAGACTTACACTTTGTAAAGTAATAGGTTATAATTATTTAAGAAAATATGCAGTTATTAACTCTCATACATTCAACATTTGTATAATCAACATTGATATAGTCAACGTGAGCACCCTTAAACTTCTTTTCTTACACTAAATTGACACTCTTTTTTAAAAAAATTATCTTTATTATAGAAAGTATTACAAATGTCCCATTTTTTCCCCATTGACCCCCTTCACCTCATACCACCCCTCCAGGCCTTCACCACACTATTGTCTGTGTTTCTGTGTACATGGGCTATGCATATAGCATATAAATTGCCCTGTTAATCAGTTAATCTCTCCCCACTCCATACCCTCCTCCTGCCTTCCCTCTGAGATTTGTCAGTCTGTTCCATACTTCTATTTCTATGGATCTATTTTGTTCATAAGTTTATTTTGTTCATTAGATTCTTTTCTTACACTAAAGTCACACGTTCAATATGTCAGCTGAACAATCAATTTTTCAAAATATTACACAGAGGTGACCAGCAAGTGTACATTCTTTCTAAGGGGTTCCTCCGCTTACCTGTTGTGAAATCATATGCAATTTACTTCACTCTGCTAAGTTTCCGTTTCAAATGCGATATTATAGCATCTCACAGTACTTCGGTATAAATGGACTGATGCATGCAAAAATGTTTTATACAATCCTAAAGTAAAATAGTGTTCATAAAATACAATATTCTGAATTTTATTTATTAGCAGCAACAAAGGTCATAATTATTTGGGAATTTTATTTTATTTGGCACTTATTTAAGAAAACACACATGAGGATGCCCTAGCTGGTTTTGCTCAATGGATAGAGCATCAGCCCATGGACGGAAGGGTCCTCGATTTGATTCCAGTCAAGGGTAGGTACCTTGGGGTGCATGTGGGAGGCAACCAATCTCTCTGCTCCTTTCCATTCTCTCTAAAAATCAATAGAAAAATCCTCAGGTGAGGATTAAAAAACAAACAAACAAAAACACATGAGGAATAACAAATAAGATGTTTCTATATTATTAAAAGTTTTAATCTAACAAAATTAAAATAATACAGACAAATCTGGAAATTACTGGTTGAAGTCTTGAAGTGCTGTGTCTATAACTGCACTGTCACGTTCTTTGAACCCAATCTCAATTTCACATACACCAAATTCATATGTGAAGGAAAATAAAGTTAAAAGTATAATGAAATATTAAGACTTTTGTTAAAGAAGGTTTTGAAAAATAACGTAATTTGTGATTTTATCATACTTTTCAGCTCTCAGAATGAAACTTTTCTCCTTATAAAAATGTTTTCACAGTGATTTTTTTTCATTTTTTTCAAGGAATACATGATATATGAAAATAAGAAATATATTATAAACTCTAGTTATTAATTTTCATTTTAATTTTATACTCATATCCTGCTTCAACAATCGAATTCTTTTGTCATTGGAGGGGATTGAGAGAACACAATGTGCGAATATTATTTCTTTAGTTCTTAACAAAAATTTTAAAAAGTAGTTATTAATGTAACTGTCTTCACATTAACTGACTTCCCTTCCAGATGACACACTGCATAGGAAACCCTATTCCTCCTAATCCTGTAGCATATATATTTCTAAAAATTCTGTATTTTATGCAATGTAAAACTTTTTCAAAGTTTTTAAAAATTTGTTTATCTATTCTTAATTTGCTTTTATCTTCCTGAAGGGTAAAGATGGCTTATTTTTAAAATCACTCTTATAGCTCAAAGTAGTACATTTTTCCCTAGAAGTTTGGTTCTACATGGCTTCCAGTGTGCCAAGTTTTACTTTATATTTGCATGTGCAAAGAGATTCTATTGAATATCTATTGAATCCTCATATATTGATACTAGAAATAGTTTAATTCTTCAGGTCAAAACTTTTACATGGCAATTAAAAATGTGGAAAAGATAGTAAATAATTATGTATTATCTGTTCATACTTTATGTGAAGAGACAAAATCAATTTGACTATGGTCCTATCCTATCTAATAAAAGAGTAATATGCAAATTGACCATCACTCCAACACACAAGATGGCTGCCCCCATGTGGACACAAGATGGCCGCCATAAGATGGCCGGCAGGGAAGGGCAGTTGGGAGGGACCAGGCCTGCAAGGGAGGACAGTTGGGGGGATCAGGCCTGCAGGGGAGGGCAGTTGGAGGGGACCAGGCAGGCAGGGGAGGGCAGTTGGGGGTGACCAGGCCAGTAGGGGAGGGCAGTTGGGGGCAACCAGGCCAGCAGGGAAGGGCAGTTGGGGGGGACCCAGGCCAGCAGGGGTGGGCAGTTAAGGGTGACCAGGCCAACAGGGGAGGGCAGTTAGGGGCAACCAGGCCGGCAGGGGAGGGCAGTTGGGGATGACCAGGCCAGCAGGGGAGAGCAGTTAGGGGTGATCGGGCCAGCAGGGGAGCAGTTAGGTGTTGATCAGGGTGGCAGGGGAGTGGTTAGGGGGTGATCAGGCTGGCAGGCAGAAGCAGTTAGGGGCAATCAGGCAGGCAGGCAGGTGAGCCGTTGGGAGCCAGCAGTCCTGGATTGTGAGAGGGATGTCCCAGATTGGAGAGGGTGAAGGCTGGGCTGAAAAACACACCCCCACCTCAACCCCCCATGCACAAATTTCATGCACCCGGCCTCTAGTTGGAAATAATATACCAGGTGGGGCAAAAGTAGGTTTATAGTTGTGAGTACATGAAATGCAGAGCTTATTCTTATATTATTTAATTATTGTATTATTTTCCATACAAACATCTGTAAAACTACTTTTGCTTCACCCTGTGTTTGGAAATAGAAAGTCAGTATTGTGTGGAAATTGCCGGCGGGAGGGGTGGGGCCGGAGAGGAGGGTGTAGGGGGGATAAATGGTGATGGAAGGAGACATTTGGGGTGGTGAACACTCGATACAGTGTACAGAGGATGTGCTGTGGAATTGTGTACCTAAAAACCGTATAATATTGTTAATTAGTGTCATATCAATAAATTCAATAAAAAGGAAATAAAAATGAAAATTAATGGTCAAAGTTTAATCAGTTAGCCAATTTCTAAGGGCTACAAGCAAATAGACTGACTTAAAATATAGAATATCTAACACAAATAGAATAACAAAAAATCAGAGACATTATCTATACCTGAAGGATGAATAGAAGAGATCACACTGAAGCTGTCATTGATAATATAGTGATGAAATGTTGGTAGGTTTTTCAGTGTACAGGAATGAGAAAATCTGTTTCACTGGTTCTAGTGTCAGGAAGTAACTTCTAGGTTTCATATTTTAAAGCATAATTGACTTAGGGAATGCTATAGAATGTACTATTTGTAAACTATTGGTATTTTTGTGGTAACAAAATTTTCTTGAAGAGGATACATTCCAACTTTTATCTACTTTCTTCCTGTCCATAAGTGTGTGGATGCTGGGAGCCAATGTGAGGATTCTGCCAAGCCTAGGCAAGTCCATTTCAATTTCAGGAACTGAGGATGCCACCACAGGTCATTCATGGACCCCTGGGCCCACTGCAAGAAGGACTTGAGGCAAAACTCCAGGTATCACTGACCACTGCTTGAGGCAATACTCCAGGTATCACTGACCACTGACCCTAAAATACATTTTAAGGGTTTCTATATATAAGTGCTAATTTAACACTGTTTCCTATTTCAAAATACCACAGTGGTCCACTAATCGAAGTGGGAAACTTTGATTAGTGGACCACTGTGGTATTTTGATCCTTTTTCAATGGGACCCAACATTTTTCCCCAGTTAAGAGGCTAGAAGTTCATGAACTAGCTTTACTGTGGAAACTAGATGAGAGGTTTTGACTCTCCATTGTGAACTTTTAAGTCTGGTTTCTGGGCTTGAGAAGTTCTGTTACACAGATCAGGTAGTATTTTAGAAGCAAACTGCTTATCTTTTTCATTCCTTGGAAAACCATAATCAATGAGCCATTGTCAGATCACAGGGTCAAAACATTCAAACAAAATGTCTGTTTTCTCCTGCCCATTCTGGAAATTATGCCTACATCCCTTCTGGTGGTTAACCACCGTCACTTGGCCAGGATCTCATTTAAAATCTGGGAGCATATCTCAAGAGTGACATATTTCACTTTCATCTTGGCCTACACAGACTAGTCCCACCGAGCTTTTCAAAGATACCGGCAGTCCCATCAACAACGTATTTCTCAATGTCTTAATGAAGGGAGATATGGTAGTTTGGGGAGGTGTTGAAGTCTCACAGATAAATTTACTGCAACATTCCTATATTATCAACATTTGGTTTTCTTTCTTTACATTATACTAAAGAAGTCCTGGTTTCTCAAGCACACCAAGCAAACTACTATGGCACTTCCAGCTGTTAGAACTAGCACATGAAATCCAGGATCTCTGGCAATGCACTCCTACTAGTAAATTCAACCTGATACAATGTCAAATTCCATCCACCTTAGCTTAACAGTCTTAGAGTCCATTCACATGTATATTCCTCAGGTTCCTGCCAGTATAAATTGGCATCACCTTGCAATTTCTTTGGAGTATAAGTCATCCCCCCCGTATCATGCTTTGTACTTGTCCCCTCAGAACATGATGAGATCTGGCTCTACTTGTTGGTCAGGTGGCATGAGGAATGGTGTGGACCTTGAGAACAACAGGCATTCCCTTTTAAGGAGGGACTGGAAAGCTAGGATTAAGACCTCCTGTGCGCCGAAACCGGTTTGGCTCAGTGGATAGAGCGTCGGCCTGTGGACTCAGGGGTCCCAGGTTCGATTCCGGTCAAGGGCATGTACCTTGGTTGCGGGCACATCCCCAGTGGGGGGTGTGCAGGAGGCAGCTGATCGATGTTTCTCTCTCATCGATGTTTCTAACTCTCTATCCCTCTCTCTTCCTCTCTGTGAAAAATCAATAAAATATATTTAAAAAAAAAAAAGACCTCCTGTGGAAGAACTGTTACCTTGTCTCAGTAACTTCTTTCTGGGCCTCTGAGCTCATGTGGGCATTTTTGGATCTTGGAAAGGGAATCTTAGAGCCTTGAGGTTCCAGTTGATCACCTAGATTAATAGTGACACCGACATTTTTTGAACCAAATTCTAAAAGGCTGACTCCACTGACATTGTCAAAGAAGATTTCTTCCTCCTTGCAACTAATTGGCTTTTAAATAGCTGTGTATGTTAAATTCGCCCACAGCTCTATTAAGAAAATGCTGAATCAAGAAATTGTTTGAATAAGAACAATGTAAAGGATGTCATTATAGAAGAATAATATAATTACTATTGACTAATATTCACATGGTGCCTAGTGAATTTAAAGCACTGAGGCAGGTTTGAAAAACTATATCAAAGATGCCTGGCTCAGGAACTGACTATGTGTGACTTTGGGCAAGTCATTTAATCTGACTCTTAAATTGTTTTATTTTTTTATGTCTCATGGGTAAACTAATACCACCTGACAACCCATGAGGCAGCCTTAAGGCTAAAATAAATGCAAAGTTGGCTTGAATGGTACACAACACAGGGCAAGAGTTTAAGGTTGAAAAATGTAAACATCTACAGACAAGAGTTATTCTTGTTATTTTCTGGTGCAGGAGGAAAATGGGGTTCATGTATGATTGTAGTAGTCATGTACTGATTTTATTTTATTTTTAAAAATACAGCTGCCTGTTTAAGCACATGGAAGTTTATTAGGATACTCTGTATACTTTTGTTGATATATGAATTACACATGATAAAATGTTAAATACCTAAAAATACAGGTGCTCTGAATTTTAGATGTTCTTCTGAACTCTAATATTTGTTGTTCTAAACACTTGTTAGACCACTTGCATGTAGATTAATAGCTGTACCTAAACTCCATGTCTTCAGAAAGGTTAAGGTTTGCCTGCGTGCTAGTCATTCACCTGTTCACATAGTTTTGGTTTAAACTTCTCCCTACTGTCATTTTAAGCAGATATTGTATTGAAACAATTCCTTTTCCTTAAGGGGCTCTAAAAAAACACACAAAAATTAATGCCTTTTTGATATGGCCATTATTTCATCTGTCCTAGGACAACATACAAGAAGTTGGAGTGTCTTACTTTTATAAGATCTGCTCATCACTGAACTATGGTGGCAATCCCAGCTACAGTGACAAACCCAAACCACTACCTGCATTTGGCAAGTGTCAATGGACTTCATTGTTTCTTATAGGCTTAGGAAAATATAAAATCAATTTAAGTAAATAATTTGTATTCCAACTGCAAGAATTATGAACCACAAGATTAGTAGTAGAACTGGGTACTGTCAGAAAAAGTTTTTCTGTTTTATCAATTTTTTATTTGTCTAAAATTTAGCAGCATTTGCTACATCAGGTCCAGGCTAGGATCAGAGTTTATAATTCAAATCAATGTGCCTAACATTTATGAAATTGAAATTCCATTTAATAAGTCAACTACTGATTTATCAGTAGTCTATTTAGTAAGACAACCCAACCATCAATATCATGTAGGAATTTGTAGAATCAGTTACTCTTCAGAAATGGTCACTTGTTTTTTGCTGTGAGTTCTGCAACAATATTTGGGTGTGAATAATTTGTGAGTCAACACAAATGTTGTGGTATGGGTAATTCAGAGAGAGAAAGTTTTGAAAGGAAGAAAACATGATCTAAGATAAAGGGCTACAACATGAAGCTGAAAAGAGGGTCAACCAGACAATCAGAAGATAGAATACAATATAGAATTACCTAGAAAGTGATGAGTATATGAAGGGAGGGGTCAAACAGCAAAGCTTTAGGAAAGTATCTAAAAAAAAAACCAACAACAATCCACAAACAAAGCCATAGAAATAAAATAAAAATCAAATAAGAAAGTAAATGAGTGTACTTCTGCCCTGGCTGCACACTAGCATCACTTGAGGAGCTTTAAAAATATACTAATTGATCAGAGCCGAGATTGAGCATAGTCTTTGAAACTTCCCAGGTGACTCATATGTTCTTCCAGGGTCAAAAAACTCTAAATTAAATGATGCTTTGAAGTCTATTTATAGGTCCTGACTTTTGAAAGATCAAAAATGTCGACTATGAATACCATCATATTAAATTTTATGTTAGTAACATTTTCAAAATATGTGTTTTCTGTGGAAGTCCTTAAGAAACAATTTGACTTATTAGAATGACAAAATCCCCAATGGCTTACATTTGGCTAAGTCTTTCACATCCTCTCATATTTTGATGAGAATGATATATTCTTTGAAATTAATGATGACTCTTGTTTACTCAAAATAGCTATGAAAGAGATTAAAGAAAAACATCACTCATTTCAGAAAGAACTCTTAAAAGGCTGTAGCTCCATTTCTTCAGGTTAATTTAAACAGCAGCTGCCTTGCTCTCTATTCTCCTTTTGAAATAAGTCATCAAAAATGTTTTTAGTATTTATATGATATGAAAACATCTGTTTTGTGTAGATAAAAATATAATTTCCCTCGATCTTCTTCCCTCAGGAAGTTTTCAGTTTGCCATAAATGCCAGGTGAAAGAAAAATGACCTCAGGAAAGTTTATTTTAAAATGTGTCCCAGGTCAGAATGCAGTCTAGTGTCTAGTGTCCATCCATCATGCCTGGATCAGTAGCATCAGTAACTGACCTCTCCTCATTCACTGCCCAAGCTTGTCTCTCTCTTCACATGGAACTCTCGGTGGGTGGGTCCTCCCCTCATTTACAATGACAACTTCTGAGGGAAGCATTATATTTCACAAATGCTTATCCTCCACTGTTTCGTAGGCCATTGTAGTTATGGAATAAATACTAATTGCATTAATTAAATAACCTCCCCACCCTCACCCTGCCCTATGTAAAGGAAAAGGCAGACCTCAACGAGGTGTTCCTGTATGAGTGATAACCCATGCAATAGGAAAGACCCCAGATTTTCAGGAAAGAAGAGGAATATTTCCTTTTAGAGTAGCAGCCGATGAAGTTTAATGCAGATTCTAAGTATCCAGCCAGTACAGCAGTTGCTGCTTGGCCAGTCCATTGCTTCTAAATTGTAACCGGTATAATTAATTAAAATGAGGATGAGTCTCAACAGAAGTCATGCAAGAACTAAACAGAAGCAGGGGCCAGTGAGCTTCAAGTCGCTAAAGTATGATCTGGAAATGTGCAAATCCAAGGAAACTGGGCAACTTTAAAAAGGCTGTGGATTTTTTTTTCCCAGCAAGAGTCCCTGACCCTTGGTTTTAGAAGATACTATTTCCAGAACTTCAGAGACATGTGGGTGGACTGAGTCATTCTCACTCCCTTCAAAGGTACTTCCTCTCCAGCCTCCCCCAACCCCCTTGAGCAATCTGCTACTTTATGTCCTGAGAATGCAATAATTTACTGAAAATGCTTCTAAAGAAAAACTCAAAAATCCAACCAGGCAGATAAACCCATTTTAAATCAGAATTTATTAATTTGCCTTACATTTGTATCTCTCAACTCTGCTTCCTTCTACCACTCTAAACTGGAAGGTCAAGAAAGTTGGATTAGGCAACACCCACAATGCCAGGCCATTTTTAGGGTTAAATTCTGCTGTGGGGTAAGAAGATGAATAAGGAAACATAATACATGGTGCCGAGTGCTCCTTTTTTATTAACAAAGATGGTTTCCCTTTTTGCAGTTTTCAAAAATGAGATATAATTCTAAGAGAGAATCTGAAAGTATTTGCATCTGCAAATCATACAGCCTCAACAACCCATAAAGCTCTGGGCTCCTTTCAAAAATATTTTTGAGATACCCCAGGAGATTCTCTGGACTGATAGGCCAGGATCAGGGACCACACTTTGCTGTCACAACTGTGCTGTCTTCTCTGCATCTGGAAGGTATGCTCTTTGAGCAGTTTTGTGTCAATTAATTAGATATTAATAGCAGAACACACATACTAGTCTCATTACTGCCCCTGGCTTTAACCAGGCTGCTGAGGGGCAGGGAAGAGGTGAGCTGCTGATATACCTGTGAAGACCTTAGGGGGTGTGAGAGGAGAAGCACATAGAACCTCCAACCTGGCATCTGACTGCTTGTTCCCAACTCCTGCTGTTCTGTTGTGCCAGACAAAGCCCTCCTCCTGCACCTGCCTCTCAGCATTTTTGTCCTTGTAACTCTCCTAGAAATAACTCATTGAATCAGAGACCGTGTGCCTTCCCAGCGACCTGCCTCTTATTACCTCCCTTAGAATACATTTTTAGGGAAAGCCAGGAAGATGTCCATTTAGATTCTGTTTTCGGGAAGATAAATTTGAGGAAGATAAATTGTGCTTCAATACTTGATAGACAATGGAGTTCATACTCCATTCCTGTACTATGATCTCTCTCATACTTTCATGCCAAGTATAATCTCCTGAATGCAGCTTCCTGGACAGAGTTTGAGGGTGAAGAACCTAAAGTGCCATTTTTCACTTATTTTCTTGGCAATTCCAATGCTGCTTATTTAGAAGTCTAGTGAAGAGTCAGAACACTCACTGTTTGCTAACTATGCTTTATCATGCCTCTTCCAAAGAATGTCAAATCCTCAGGCCAGCCTGTTGAAAAAAGAGCTGCTTTGTCAAAATATTTGTACATTAAATCAACTGCTAATGAAGACTGAGACTTGCCCTTTTTATCACAAACATATACGGTAAACTTGCAGTATCTTTGCCCTGAATGAAACCTGTAGGCTCTGGGTGGCATAGGAATGATAATACTGGGTGGTACAGGGATGATTGCACGGGGCCCTGTTTAGAAAAAGCGTGGTCTGGTTTTATTTTTGCACCAACTAAAATGACTTTTAGTTGGTAACTTTCATGAGTTACGTGGGCAAGTCAGCTCTGAGCTCAGTCTTCTGATCTATTATATGATTGGATTGAATCAGATGATGTCTTAGGTCCCTTCCAGCTTGACCACCTATGAATCAAAAAAGCTTTTTAGGTACTTAGTACATTCTCAATCACTGTCTATTAATTTTATGACAGGTTCTAGGAGAGATCTAGTTCCATTTTTCTTCTTAAAGACCTGGCCTGTTTATAAATGGTCATTCAACCATGATCATTCCTACTTTCATACAGAGATAGAGAGTTTTGTAAAATGTTTTCACATTTATAATCTCAAATGACCTGCTCAGGACATTTTTCTAAAAAAAAAGAAATCTGGAGCTCAGAACATTTTGATGTTTTTTCAAGGTCTTGAGGGTAATACATTGTTAAGCGGGGACTAGAACCCACATTTTTTTCTCACTTGAAGTCTAGTACAGTTTTTGCCTCACTATAATGAAATAATACTGAAACAGTAAAGGCCAGAATACAGTAATATCATCCAAATAGCGTAGACTGTGCTGTATGTATGTCTTTCATAAAGGAGGGAGTACTAATAAGTGGGTGGGGAAAGGTCACATTTTACTTTCTCTTAAAGGATACGGGAAAAGTCAATACTATTGCCATGATGAGAATTTTTGTAAATTACATCTATTCTTAAAGTACCACAGTCACCTATACATTTGCTTTTATGAACTAGACTTTATAGTAGTCTGATTGTTTTCCAGTTTTGAGTTGTTTTTCCCACCACTGATCTCCTTCATCTGTTTACCATTTCCTTTCTTTGGCCCTTGAAATAAATTATTAGTAACCTTGATAATGTTAATATCTGAAAAAGCCACAAATAGACTTCTCTGTGAGAAATACTAACTACAGTACTCTTCTCTGTACTAGAAAACAGACCCTAGTTATGGAATCAGATTAACTAGATGACTCTTTTTTTATATCTTTATTGTTGACAATATTACACTTGTCCCCAATTCTCCCCATTGACCTCTTCTAACCCACCTCCACCTCCCGACCCTAGATTACTCTTTAAGTCCCATCAAAGACTCAATGGAGGGAACTCTCTTAAATTGGCATGACTAAAATTACAAACTACCAGAGGGCAGGGATCAATGAGCAATTGATGACTTTATTTTTTTTGTTATTAATATTGACTCCTAATATGATCTATTATGCACCTATTCTGGAAATTTTAGTTGAATTAAATTTCACCAAATGAAAGACAGTAGCATTTGAAGTCTATGAAAGTGTTTAATATTTGGGGGTGGAAAAGGAGAGAAAAGAACAATTAATTTTTCCCTGTGAACTTTGTGTGAACCTTCTATAGTTAGGAGAGCAAATTGTACTCAAAACTTCATTGTCCAGGAAAGAAGCCTTTGTTTAAAGAACTAATGTAAATTCCAAGGTTTCAGCTTATTGAATTTAGTTCAATGGCTTGTGGCCAAAAATTTAATGAGGACTGAAACTACTGATATCTCCTGCCATTCAACTCTACCACTGGGACTACAGTTGATGAGAGAAAGAGTTGTCTTAAAATTCAAAACAGTTAATATATTCTATTTGCAACTTCCATCAAAATGAAGTCACCTTCATAACAATGACTTGTAGCAGAATTGTGTCCTCATTTGCCATTTTTAGCTGGGTTTTTCAGGGAAAATAAATCACTCTGTCCTCTTTCTCCTTTTACCTTACAGAGTCCTTTCCAAACTTCAGAGAAACAAGGATGAGAGCAAAGGAGGGAAGATCTTTGTAGTAGTTTGCAAAGTTAATTTTAGTGGTTTGCTTTGTGGATACTAGAAGGGCAAACTTAGAATCCTGTCTCACTGAGTATTTGATGAATAATTCTGAGTGAGCCAAACTAAGGGAAAGGATGAAAAATGAGAAGGCAAAAACCATATAGTTCTTTCTTTTTATATTTCCTTGTAAACAATAGATTGCTTTTTGGTTTTTCAGTGTCTACCATTTATTGAATATCAGATTAATACATTACTATGGTATGCCTAGGGTCTCTGAAAAACAAATTATGTGACTCCAAGTCCTTTCCATATGGAGTAGAAATATCTATAATAATAAAAGGGTAATATGCTATTTAGACCGGATTTCTTCCAGACTTTATTCCAGATGTCCTTCTGGATGAAGCCGGGGCTGGGGGGGGGAAGCCAGCCCAGGTCCCGGGTGCCTGCCAGTGGCTAGAGGACGGAAGCCTTGGTCCCAGGTGCCAGAGGGAAGCCGGTGCTGGCAGCCAGGGGAAGGAAGGCCTACTCTTGCACGAATTTTTGTGCATCGGGCCTCTAGCATCTATATAATGAGAATTGGGTTATTATAGCCATTGTGTGTGTGCATGCATATGTGCCTCTGTGTTTGTGTGTGTGTGTTTGTGTGTATTTATGTATACATATTTTCCTTCTGGGATCTTGATAAGAATCTTGGTGAATACAAATAACACTTATCAGGATTAAAAATGAGTAGGACTATCAGCAATCAACATCAAACACATGTAATTTTCTTTCTTTTTTGTTTTTTAGCGTAAGAACAATCAGGAAGCTGCTTTCCTTGCTCAGTGTCTTACAGAGTCTGGAAAGAATAAAACACTGGGAATAAAAATAGAAAATAAATTTGAACTAGACTTGGATTCTTCCAGCTTTTTGCCTAAGGATGTGTTTTTCATGCCAAGCAACACTAACTCTAGGCAAATTAATAGCAGCTTTTAATTTGAGTCTAAACTCTAGAGATGATGGTTCTATTTTTCACAAGTGAATACCTGAAGCTCAGGCTCTGATGCTTTAACAAAAAACATAGTTCAGCTGAAATAGACATTTACTGTATGTTACCAGGCAGGTGAATTTAATGCGAAACTCATTTCCATAATTAGGGCTATTGAGAGTGTCACTGTAATTATGGTTACTTTAAAAAAAAAGTTTCTTTCTAATTATCATCTGAAGGGTGGGTTCTCAGAGGATTAATGATAGCATTACCATTGCTGAGCCAGACCCAGGATTAAATAGACCAAACATCTGCTGCCGTGACAACTACCCAATGCACTTTACGGTGATATATTAGGTCAGGTCTTTATTGATTTGTCTTTAAAATCTATGCTTGCCTCAATTAGTTAGAAAGTTCTAGTAAAAGTGGACTTAAAGCCTGGATTAGTGGGAAAAATCTTTCAATTTCCCACTTTATTTTGCAAGTAGAAATGGAATTCTTATGCATGGCACAAGTAAATGCTAAAGCTTAACTTCATATGAATTTTATTTTAACTTTAATCATTTTTTATTTAACACTTTGGAGTGAAATTGGCTAGGAAGGAGAATTGACTTTTAAGCTTTTGAATTTTTATTGTGAAAAATATGAATTGACCTTGGGGAAATAGGAATTCCTTGGGGATAGCAGGTAGCCTTTTGTCTTTAAATTGTAGACTGAGCAGTAAGAAGTGAGGTGAACTGTCTCCATGCACATAGATATTGTGGGTCATATTAATTTGAACAGTAAATTTTTTAGGGGGTAGGACTGAGTTGGACAGATTCTTTAGGCTAATTCTGTTAATACGTAAATCTATTTTTGATAGGTAATAAAAAGACACAGCCCTAGCTGGTTTGGCTCAGTGGATAGAGTGTCAGCCTTTGGACTGCAGGGTCCCAGGTTTGATTCCAGTTAAGGGCACAGGAATAGGGTTGTGGGCTCAATCCTCAGTAGGAGGTGTGCAGGAGGCAGCCAATCAATGATTCTCTCTCATCATTGATGTTTCTATCTCTCACTCTCCCTTCCTCTCTGAAATCAATAAAAATATATTAAAAAAATAAAAAATAAAAACACAAATCTGACTATTCCAGGTTTATAAAAATAAAAAGGCATAAAATATCCACTGTTTATTTTTAAATATAGGTTGGAAAGAGCTGAACTCTATAAAGAATCTGGTTAATTGTCATGAGAATTTCTACCTAAAATATATATGTTTTTCCAATATGAGTTTATTTTATAATGACTGGTTCCAATAGTCTATCAAGATAGGTTTTACAAGGGATGTCCCAGTTAGCGGCAAGGTAATGAGCCAGTGGAAACCCTTGTGGGATTTTATGTGTTGAAAAAGTTTTTTAAGGATTTCCAATCCAACATGTAAGGAGCTAAAAAGTTGCCACTCCATTCTGACAACAAATACAAAGCTGAACGAACTGTAAAGTCGATAACTCCTCTTACATCCATCATAGATGTGAGATCACAGAGCAAATGGCTGATTCCAAAATTGGAGAGATAGGGCAGATGGATACAAAAAATCACAACTTATTGGTCAGAAATCCATGAGCAGCAGCCACCACGGAAACCAGCAGCAAGGTAGGAAAACCTGACCTGTAACTGATGAGCTGCTGGAGCCTTAGTGTGGACAAGCCTGAGAGATAAACATTCTAGCGGAACTGGGTCATGAGAGGGCTCCACACTTTTGTCTTCCCAGTGGATATTGAAAAAACTTCCACATGCATCCAGCAGAGGGAGCGGTAAAGAAACCATTTTGAAAATCCTCTAAAGTATTCTGTCCTTTACAAGGTCTGCCCTCAGGGGAAACTATTTCCCGCCCCCGCCCCCCCCCCCCCCCCCCCCCCCCCCCCCCCGTCCCAGCCTGACCTGCTGGCTTTTTATCAGAGCCTAACCTACTAGGGGGAATGCAAATATCCAACTCCAGTCCCTTGTATCCTTTAAGGGAGGAGAAAGAACAAACTGGGAAGCACTGGTGAAGTGTACAGTCCAGAGCACAGGCACCAAAAGACTGAGACCTACTCATAGGACAGAACACTTCCCTTCCCCTGTACCTTTCCATCACACCACTAGGTGCCTACTTACCTGGGTTCCTTTCACCCACTACCTCATGTCGAGATTTCAACAAAAAAATTACAAGGTACACTAACAGATAAAACATACAGTTTGAAAACCTGAACAAGGATCAGAACCAGTCAGCTATGGCAGACATGTTGGAATGATCTGAGAAGGAATTTAAGACACCTATGATTAATATGCTAAGTGTTCTAATGGAAAAAATAGACTACATGTAAGAATGAATGAATAATCTAACCAGAGCAATGAAAATGCTAAGAAAAAATGAAGAAGAAATGCTAAAGATAAAAAAAAATACTGTAAAAGCAACGAAGAATGGGCTCATTAGTAGACTGGACACAGTTGAGGGAAGACTCTCTGAACTTGAGGATATGACAATAGAAACGTCCAAAGCTGAAAATCAAAGAGAAAAAAAAAAAGAATGAAAAAGCATAACTGACTATCCAAGAATTGTGGGGCAGTTACAAAAGGATAAACATAGGTACAACTGGAATACCAGAAGAAGATGTAAGAGAGAAAGGAACGAAAGTCATATATATGTGAAGCAATAATGGCTGAGAATTTTCCAAAATTAATGTCAGATGCCAAAGCACAGACCAAGGAAACTCAGAGAACACCACCAAGATAAAGGTACAAAAACAAGACAAAACAAAACAAAACAAAACAAAAATGCTACACTTAGGCATATCATATTCAAACTTCAGAAAAATCAAAGCTAAAGGAAAAATCTCTAAAGAAACCAGAGGGGACAAAATACCTTGCCTATAGAGGAGCAAAGATAAGAATTACATATGACTGTTCTTCATAAACTATTCAAGGCAGAAGAGAGCGGAGTAAAATACCTACAGTGTTGAGAAAAAAAAGCCACCCACCCGAAGAGATGTACTCCTATAAGCACAGGAAGAGAATTCAACTCTTCAGTCTCTGGGATTTTGAACTCAGAGGGCCCTGCTAAGTCAGATTGTACAAACAAGAGGTTAAGTGACATAGGTCCAGCTTTTCATGCCTACTCTGCTGAAAATATTAAAGCTGTGAAGCTATACAGTTGGAAATATATTGAGTGTCAAAGTAAAAAATTCATGGTGTGTGTGTGTGTGGTGAGGGGGGGGCGGTGGGGGGTGTGTGCAAAAGTGATGGATTTTCTATAGCAACAGGGATAGAACCTACTGCTCATTAAAGGCTGGAAAGCAGGCCTCCCTAAGAGGCGAAAACAGAAGAAAAATTAGCTCGGAGGGCATACACAAACTTCATTCTGAGGTCTGCCTTCCCAGGTAGCAATATTTTAATAGACAAGAGAAAGCTCTAAATATAGCCAATAGATGTTCTCCATCTCTAGAGAAAATCAATAAATATTTTGAGGCCTAGTTGAGTGACTTACTCAGCATGACCCTAAGCTGGTTGTTAGAATGCTTACCACATGAGCACCCTTTCCATGAAAACACAAGCTGTATTACTTCTACCCTGCTCTCCAGTCTTCTGATGATGAAATTGAAACTATGCTACAGTATGCAAATTTCAAAAGAAAAAAAAGTATATATTTTTCTATTAAAGTATATATGTCAAAATTTATGTTGTTTTCTGTTAGAAAATAATTTGTCATATAATTTATATTTAAACTCTTACAACCAAGGGAAAAGAGTTAGCATTCTGTGTTTCTCAGAACCAAACTATAACACAGGGATTTCTGTGAAGGTAATTTATTAGGAAATGCTCCCAGAAAAAGACTGATTAACAGCATGGGGAATGAGCCAGGGAAAAAAAGAAAGGCACTCAGACCAGCCCACAGAGAATGGACTGGTCCAGTTCCCCAGGGTTTTTTTAAGAAAGTGTAGGTCACACCTCAGAGTTGTCCCAATGTCGCCATCTGAAATAGCAGACCCAGCACTGAACAATATTGCTGACCATCTTCTGCTAAGGGCCTATTTAATAATCCACTCACTTCACTCATTCTTCTTCAAGTAGCAGGAGACTACATTTGCTTTCTAATTTGTTGAAGTTGATATTGTAAATGGAAGAGGAGGACCTTCCTAAAATCTTGTCCATAAGGCAATTTAACCTTCTGTCGTGCTCACTTCCTTCATGGGTCTGTACAGTGTGACCCTGGTACTCCCTGCTTAGATTGTTCTCCCCCCAAACCACTGGGTTAAATTCCTGTCTCAGCTCCAGCATCATTTCTCTGCGGAAGCCTTGCTTTGTTGACTGGTTCCAATTCTTATTTTGTTTTCTCCCAGAACCATGTCTTAGTCTTCATTGCAGATTTTCTTTGTGTGATTATCTTATTAATGCTGGCCTCTCCCACTAGGTTGTAACTTCTATGCTTGCAAAGATTATACTCTTCATTATAGCTTCAGAGGGAAGAAGGAGTGGGGGGGGGGGCACACTAGTTGTAAACCAAATGATTTTGTATAAGGGCCTGACTATGAGAATGAATGATGTTTTAGGGTGCTTTCTCTCCCTAGCCCAGTGGGGGGCAGGTCTAAGTGCAGCAGCCACTTTTCAGACCACTCTGATTAAGGCAAATGTGCAGCACTAGAAAGAAGTTCAGGGGAACCTGACCTTTTCTGTCAGTCTGTTTATCACTAACCCTGATCCAGTAAATCCTTTTCACAGAAGCCACTTGACACAGTTAGGCAATGTTGAGTGACATCATTTTTTCTCTTCCCATGCATGTTTCTTATTCACATTTTTTTCTATTGATCACCTTTTCTCTTTACTTCATTACTCATCTATGTATCCATTCTTCTCTTTCTTTATCTCACCTTTTCTTCAACTTATGAAAATTTATTCATTCAACGAATTACTGAGTGCCTACTATGTGCTAAGCATTGTGCTGGGTGTGGAATGTATAGACATTACTTCAGCATAATTTTTATTTGTCAACAGGGGGAGACAAGTGTAAACAAAGAATTGAGATACGATGTTATTTTTCCTATATCAGAAGCATTTAGAGGGGAGATTGGTGCCACTCAGAAAGGAGTGGTCAATTCTACCTCTTTTGTGGGAAAAAAAAGAAAAAGAAATAAGAGATTTTTTTATACGTTTTCATAAAGGAGGTGATTAAATTGAGTTTTCTTTCTTTCTTAGTCTTGCCCAAGCATAAACATTTCAAGGGACTCCCCCAGCCCTTTTTTCCACAAGAATTTTGTTTCCTACTTAATAAAATATATCAACCCCATACTATGCTGGGCACCAGGCAGGACACTAGATAAAAAATTAGTTTCTGGGCCTGTGTTCATTATGTGTTACAAAACGTTTGGACAGCAAGAGATAGATGGCTGAAGAGAAAGACTCAAAAATAAGATTTTCCCACAAGTTGTTCCCAAGTGTAAGGGAAAGACCGTGCATGTGCTTAGTTAGCATTGACTCACGTGCTGTCATGTATGCTCATTTTGAAATGATTTTTAAGCTACCATAATAACAATAGTAACAACTGGGACCTATGAATTCTGAAAAGGGCCTTGTATGGTTTTAAACCCTTCACAAGTATTACTTCAGAAATATCAGGATATTTGGGGGAAGGTATCCAAAAAATAAAGATCTTCATTTTTGTCACTTATAGCTCTACAAAAACATAGAAGCTAAGTGTCTGCACTTACTAGGTTTTTCTGAGCCTATTGTTTAATGAGGAAGGAGGACCTGATTATGGTTTCGTCTTTGAGGAAATCACGTTGGGAAACATTACTAACCTTTACTACCCTTGGCAGATGCACACTGATATCCACCACTTTGGGTACAACTCACACACCCATCCTGGGGTACTATACAGGACAGCAGAGAGATACAGAAAACTGAACAAAAAACTTGGTGCTATTTCAATAAGTTATAAATGTGAATGAATAGGTGGTTCTGAAAATTGATGTTCTTAAGAATATCATAAATCAACATTTCTTTGGCTTTGAAAAGTTGTCTGGAGGAAATACATAATACTATTCATCTTTATTCATTTTTCAAGGACTGGAGGAGAGGCGATTTATAGGAGCCTAGAATATCATTTTTCTCTTTCTACTGTATTGGGATCTATTCAGATTCTGCTGGTGTCACAGTTCAGTAATTCTTGGAGAAGAGCCAGGAGAACCTGGGAGAATGACAACACTACATTTGTTTTGAAGATAAAAATGGAAATTATACCATCAACATTGAGCTGCAGGAATATAATTCATCATGAGAGAGTTATGCAGAGGTACTGGGCCTATTAATAGGATGCTCTTTAGGGATAAAGATTTTAGTAAAGCATTTAATGATTCAATTCAAAAAACAGATTTCAAAATACAGTGTCAGGCAAAAATGGTAATGTATATATAGTGCATCCATGCCATTTGAAGTCAGTTTTATACACTTAAGTTGCTGTTTTCTAATAAATTATTATCCATTTACCCTATTTTTTTTCTTCCAACCCTGTATGTCCACAATGGCATATCTATAGTAAAGCATAACCAATGGACGCAAGACACTGGCGGCGGGGGGGGGGGGGGGGAGGGGGGGGGGGAGGGGGGGAGGGGGGGCGCGGGGGGGGGTGAGAGCATGTGCTGGGGGCTAGGGGAGGCTGGGGGAAGGTCAATGGGGAAAAAAAGGAGACCTATGTACTGCTATTTGTAATACTTTAAACAATAAAATAACATTTAAAAAATAAAGTGAATTAAAATCACCTGGCCAAGCATAAACCTATGAACCAGGAGATCAAAGTGAGATGCCCAGTCAGGGCACATGCCCAGGTTGTGGGCTAGATCCCCAGTGGGAGGTGGGGGTGCAAGAGGGAGCCAATCAATGACTCTCATCATTGATGTTTCTATCTCTTCCTCTCCCTTCTTCTCTGAAATCAATACAAATATATTTAAAAAAATAAAGTCAATTAAAATGTATTTACACTAGCTTTATCTATATTGATATTTGTGACCTTTCCATGATGAAGGGCTAAGGCAAGAGTGATAAGAACATTTCCCTGGAGATTAGGAATCCTAAATTCTTGGTCCAGCTCCATCCCTAATAAGCTTTGTGACCTAATAAGCTTTGTGACTTTGGGTAAATCTTGTAATTTTATTAATCTTCAGTTTTCTCATCTATAAAATGAAGTTGGACCATATGATATTGAAAGTCCCTTCCATTTCTAAAATTATATTGTCCTGTCAGTTCTAATTTTTACTAATTTGGAGGAGCAATGAGATGTTGCTATGACACAGTGGATTACTTCTCACTGTTTTAACCTACTTGGCATGGGAAGTGACAGAAACTGGGTAAGAGATGCAGCTGAGGGAGCTTGGGCTCAAGTTAAAATCTTGGTTCCTCCATTATTAACTGTGTGACCTTACTCTACACTTCAATGTCCTCCGTTTGAAGATGGGGCTAATGGAAATGTCTAGTTCACACTATTAGTTTTAGTGATTAAATGAAATAGTGTATGTAAAACCCCAAAAAGAATACCTGCCACATATAAATGGCTCCATAAATGTCAGCCACTCTTATAAATACCCCGTAAGATTGTTGTGAGAATTAAGTAGATGATGAATATAAAGCTTTCATTCATCTGTGTGCTAAGTTCCTGGCACATAGAATCCTTCAAAAAGATGGGTAAGAGTCACTGAGGTTTTTTATTAAGACTCCTTCTGTTTCCCATTACATCGTATTTCTCACTGGGAAGGAATCTAGGCTAGGGGAACAGAACTTCGATTCTCTCTTCAAGTGCAGAAAGTGTCTATAAAATACCACACAGAAAAAGAACCAGAAGGGTTCAGCAGAGCCCACTGAATTTCTTTTAGACCCTTTGTTCAATAACTTGTCTCACAGGAAATGAAGGAAGTGAACTCATTCTAATTTAGAAGCTTTTGATGAGAGGAAATAAAATGATAGAAGAGGTGGAGTAGATATGAAGAAATAGTCTTTGAACATAACCTTAAAATTTTTTTTTTTAAAAGCTGAGTACCGCCGAGGCAGGTTTGGCTCAGTGGATAGAGCGTCGGCCTGCGGACTGAGAGGTCCCAGGTTTGATTCCGGTCAAGGGCATGTGCCTTGGTTGTGGGCACATCCCCAGTGGGGAGTGTGCAGGAGGCGGCTGATGGATGTTTCTCTCTCATGGATGTTTCTGGCTCTCTATCTCTCTCCCTTCTCTGTGAAAAATCAATAAAATATATTTTAAAAAAAAGCAAAAAAAAAAAAAAATCTGAGTACCTGGGGTTGACTGAATCTTACATTAATGAACAGTGTGACTAAGGAGATATCAGAAACACTAAATGCCACCCACATCCCTAAAAACTAGGAAAAGGGAGGTACTTGTTGAAATCTGATGGAGATATATATAAACTTTTAAAATATATTTTTATTGAGTTCAGAGAGGAAGGGAGAGGGAGAGATAGAAACATCAATGATAAGAGAGAATCATTGATCGGCTGCCTCCTGCATGCCCCCTACTGGGGATCGAGCCCACAACCCGGACATGTGTCCTTGACTGGAATCGAACCTGGGACCCTTCAGTCCACAGGCCGACACTCTATTCACTGAGCCAAACCAGCTAGCGCTGGCAATATATTGAGAAAGTTAAGAGAATGACTTCCATACATAAAGGGTCATATATAATATGGAATTTATTATTTCAAGAAGTGGTACTGTTATAAAATATTTTGGAGAAATGAGAAGGTCACAAGTAGTTATTAAAACTGGCTGAGATAGCCCAGCTAGCATGGCTCAGTCCTTGAGCATTGACATATGAACCCAGAGGTCACTGATCCAGTTCTTGAGCTCAATCATGCAGGAGGCAGCAGATCAATGATTCTCTCCATCATTGATGTTAAATCTCTCTCTCCATATCCCTTCCTCTCTGAAATCAATAGAAAAAATATTTTTTAAAAAAAGAATAGTTGAGATAAAGGGTGATATCATGGAAAAAACACACACACATGTTCTTAGAGGATTTCCCAGGGGCCTTTGGCAACAGGTCTACTCTGAATGGACTGAAAGTCTAATCCAGTATGGCCTTGCTCCAGCAACTGTGAGTTTTTCCCTTGTGATTTAAGTGGATCATTGATTTCTGCTAAATCTTTGAGCTTTTATTACAATTTAGAAAAATGTACATAGAAGAAAATTTTACAGCATTCTCCACTTTAACAAGTCAGTGTGTAACTTTCTCCCAGGGCATTCATGGTTAGGGTTATGAATTCAGTCCTCATGACACGCTAAAGCCATATTTTGCTTTTCTCTTAGATGTTGAATTCAGTTGCTCTCTCTGGGTAAATACTAGTTCTTAATAAACAAAGAAATCATAAACAATCAGGTTTCTTTAGCCATTTTGAAATGATGTTATTCTCCATCCCTTTAATTATCCAGCTTTTCAATAGTTTTAAAACAGTGGAACCCTCCATGAGGTCTGATCTGAGGCTTATGTGAAGCACACATCATTCTACTTACTTCCTGAATCACTAAGCTTTTATCTACAAGAATCTGTCTTTTCAGATATGTATCTTTTTGCACACTTCTTTACACCTTCGACCAATAAATTACTTAAAACTTGTCTTTATCTACTGTGTGTTCCCATTAATTTACCCATCTCACTATATTTTAAACCATGCACCTCAATTTATGTTTCCCTGTATGTTTGTTGGTACTCTCTTCCATTTAGCTATTTCATTATACTTTCTCATTACCACACTCTCTTTTATTGGATTTCTTTCTAAGAAAGAAGAGGGAGAAGCATTTTTGCTCCCCCTCCCACCTTTAATATAACCTCACTTAGGTTTTCTAATTTTTGGAGCCATGTTCAAAAGGTCACTATCTGGCAGGATCTCCAGGGACTATTCTAGAAATGGTGTGGGTTTTTTGTTTGTTTTTGTTTTTGTTTTTGGAGTAAATGTTCCGCTTTGGCTGTTTTCCATTAACTGTTTGCCATCTATGGAAACCGCTACTATTCATTCAAAACACTCACAGACTTTATTCTAGTAACTTTCTTTTGGGGGCGGGGGGGTGGGGTGTGTGGAGGAGAAGGGAGAGTTACCAGGTATTTTAAGCTTCCTTATAATCTAGTAAAAACAAACAAACAAACAAAAAAATGACCAAATAGGCTGTCCATATAGATTCACTTTGTGTGATCTGTGTCAAAAGAAAAAAAAATACTGAAAAAACAGCTCTTACTTATTTTCCGCAGCCTTTCAAAGCAATTTTGTTTTGATTTGTCAGCCTTCCCTTGGCTCCTAAATGGAACATCTCAGGCCGTGCAAACACCTTCTCAATGTTATTAGTTGAGATTATCCTTAGAGACAGATGTCTGATGTTCATGTTTCCCAGTAAGGTCTTTATAGACATAGAATAAGCAAACATGAATGTAGGTGATATGCAGGACCAAAATGCTGCCCACATTTGTTTGCTGAGTGAGCCTACCATTACTTGAAATTCTCAGAATTATAGTTATTGGCAAAATATTTTCTCCTGGCATCAATTAAAGGTTCAGATAACAAGTGACATAAAATGATTAGGAAATACTGTTAGCTTAATTGAAAATAATATTTGACTACCAGCTGTTGGTGCAGTTTCCCAACTTCCTTCAAAAATGCCTCTATTCATTTTTTATTCCTTTATTCATTTAATAAATACTTACTGAGTGCCTGACATGTGCCTCAGCTCTGTAATTCCTGCCCAAATTGAAAAAAGATTATACCACCACTCTAAACAGACACTGGGAGTCAATCTATTGACTAGAAATGGAAGAATTTCTATTATATGAAAGGATAATAAATGTATGCAGAAAAATGGAGTGGTCTGCACCTGTTACAACCTCTAACTTAAAGCAGCCCTGTCAACCTGAAAAACGGAAGCTATTTATTCTTCACTGCATGCCTGCCTTTGGGTCTAACTATGCTTTCCTAAAGTTGGGCAGCTGTCCATCATCAGTAAGGTACTTTTCTGTGTCCATTTAGAGCAGAATGCAGTTTGGGGATGCCAGACTGCTGAATCCTGGGAGGTAAGGTCCTCTTAGTGGGGGACAAAAGAACCTGGCCTATTATGATGTTATTAGTTGGAGGTTATGGGCTGGGGAGGCTCTCTCCAGTAGAGGCTCTGAACACTGGAGGCTGCTCTGGGAGCATTGATGTACTTCTTAGCATGTCAGATTTGTACTTCTTAGCATGTCAGCTTGCCTTTTAATTATTTACAAATACTATCTAATAAAAAGTAATATCTAATAATATCTAATAAAAATACTATCTAATCAAATACTATCTAATAAAAAGTAATATGCAAATTGACCACACCTCCACTACACCACAAGCCACGCCTACCAGCCAATAAGGAGCGAGTATGCATATCAACCCAACCAAGATGGCTGCGGCCACGGAGAGCAGGAGGCTTGAGTTGCCCCTGACAATGGAGGAAGCCAAGCTTTCCACCCGCTCTGGCCTGCCTTGGCCTCCGCTTAAGGCTACAAAGTTTCAATTATAGAAGATAAATAAATCCCAACAAAAATGGCTGCGGCCATGGAGCTGGAGAGAGCAGGAGACTTGGCTCCACTCAAGGCTACGAAGTTTCAATTATAGAAGATAAATAAATCCCAGATCCCAGGGCCTCCACTTGGGTCGCCAGAGGGCATGGCCAGCCTGCAGACCACCACAGGCCCCTCACCCAGGCCACCCCATGCCCCAAGGGGACCCCCACCCTGATCCGGGACACCCTTCAGGGCAAACCAGCTGGCCCCCACCCATGCAGCAGTCCTCTATCCTATCTAATAAAAGAGTAATGTGCAAATTAACCATCACTCCAACATACAAGATGGCTGCCCCCATGTAGTCAAAGATGGCTGCCCCCATGTGGACACAAGATGGCCACCACAATATGGCCAGCACAGGAGGGCAGTTGGGAGGGACCAGGCCTGCAAGGGAGGGCAGTTGGGGACGATCAAGCCTGCAGGGGAGGGCAGTTAGGGGTGACCAGGCCGGCAGAGGAGGGAAGTTGGAGGCGACTGAGGAAGGACAGTTGGGGGGGACCGAGGGAAGGGCAGTTGGGGGGGACCCAGGCCTGCTGGGGAGAGCTGTTGGCGGGGGGGGGGGAACAGGCGTACAGGGGAGGGCAGTTAGGGGTGACCAGGCCTGCAGGGGAGGGCAGTTAGGGGCAAACGGGCTGGCAGGAGAGCAGTTAGGTATCAATCAGACGGGCAGGGGAGTGGTTAGGGGGTGATCAGGCTGGCAGGCAGAGGCAGTTAGGGGCAATCAGGAAGGCAGGCAGGCGAGCAGTTGGAAGCCAGCAGTTCTGGATTGTGAGAGGGATGTCTGAGTGCCTGTTTAGGCCTGATTCTACTGGGATCGGGCCTAAACGGGCAGTCAGACATCCCTCGAGGGGTCCCAGATTGGAGAGGGTGCAGGCTGGGCTGAGGGACACACAACCCCGTGCACAAATTTTGTGCACCAGGCCTCTAGTAATAAATAATTAGTAAACACAGTTATTTTATCATCTATTTTGGATCATTCCAGTTACCTGACATGTGTCTGTTTCTATTTGTCCTTTCTCTGCTGGTTCTTACATGGTATCTCGCTTCCTTTTGTGTCTCATTTTCATTCACCATGTTTTGCTCAGTGTCCTTGAAAAATAAGTTTTGGTGATTTTCCATCCTAAGATGATGTGTTTTTTTTCTCTGGACAGGATGTGGGTTGGCTCCTTCCAGGTTCTAGGGATACTTCCAGTCAGGAACCAAGTTTTAACCAAGTTCACAGTTTGGAGTTCTCTGGACCATGAAGAATATGTTAACTGACCTGAAAACCTGTGTGAAGTTGGACTATGACCTTGTTTTTCAGGGCATTTTGTTTTTCTTCTTGTGTCAGTGACATGGTCTTTCCTGAGTTTCTATGGTGGGAAGTGAGGTATTTGGTTCTGGTTCACTCCTACCCTAATGGCTTCATCTGCCCTCTTTTCATTCAATGGGTTCTCTCTGGAAAATTTTATTCAGTTGTGTGACAACTATTAGTGACAATAAAATCTAAATTCATCTTCCTCTCTCTCTGAGTGCCAGACCGGTGTTTCTGACTGCTTTATGGACACTTCCATGCTGAGTTTATTGCTGTTCTCACTTATTTTCTCCCCATCCTACTTTTCTCACTTATAACATGTGCTCTTCCTGTATGACCAACTTGCTTACTACCTTCAGCATCTTGTTGTTACTATATTTTCCCATTGTAATATTTACATTTTTTTTCTTTGAAGAATTTTAGCTGCCGATGCCTTAATGTAGCTTCACATATATTGCTCATCATAGAACAACTTAATTGCATACTTGCCCTTGGAGAAGCACTCTTTTCTTCTCTACAACTCCATTACATTCTCTCTGCCCAGGAAACTGACCTTTATGGCCTATACCCTGTACCCACAGGGCTCTTGTGCTCTTATTTCTGCTGGGCTCAGCCAAAGGGAGGCCAAGGCAGAAGATGGCATATAGGAGGATAGTGAGGGCAGGTTATTATCCTATTCTTTCTCCTTGGGGTCACCATGGTTTCCTGCAGCACTCTCTTGAAGAGCACAGCTCCTGTTGGATGATGACATTCTTACACGTAGCCCCCTCTTACAGGCAGCTCCTCTGACAAGTGGTGTTCTGTGACAGGGGGCCACTCTTCTGGCCTATTTGAAAGACTATCTTCCCTTGCCCTTTAATCCTAGAGGGGTAAGAACTCCCAGATTACTCCACTATTCTTCTTGTTATCGCTGAAACCTCACACATTTGTGAACAATTCCTCTAACTCTCCTCAATAATGCCATTTAATTGGGCCATCTGAGTGACCCTGACTGATGCAGTAACACACAGAGCCCTCTAGATCTGATCTCATTCCTCATCTGCACACCTCACAACCTTTCATTAACTTCCCTATCCACATATCCAGCCACTAGGATATGCTGCTATATGCTGTTTTTGAGACCTGAATTGTTCTTTCACAATTCATTGCTGTTTATTGTGATTTTTCCATTCCTTGGAATCTTCCTCCTTCCTCCCCCCTTTTTCTTCTTCTTCTTCTTTTTATTTTTATTTTTTACCTTGTCTGAAAAAACTCTGTTCTACCATTTTAGACAAAAATCAACCATTACCTCCCTATGGTACATTGTATAATTGTCCAAATAATTGCTGCCCCTCCATCAAGGACCTTTCTATAGGTCCTATCCGTGGAACAGGATTATACGTCCCCTTCCATTAACAGCAGCTTGTCTATGTGACTTGTTTTAGTGCATGAAGTATAAGTGGACATAATGCCTTCAGTTTTCCTATCAGGAGCTTTAAGAACCATTGCGTGGCTCTGCCATCTTTCCTTTCCCTCTGCTGTGAAGATGGCAATGACTTTGATAGAGGTCCTCCTCCCACCTTGCTGCTCGGGCCAGAGCAGAGCTACATTTGATTCACCATAAACCAATGTGATGTGAATAAGGAAACTAACAAACAAAACCTCTCACAACAACTTAATTTTGAGGTTATTACTACAGCATAACTTGGGTTGAGCTGTTTTACTTCTTTCATAGTGAGAGTTATACAAATATTTTTCTTCAAGAATTTTTACCTTTCACTATTTTATAATAGTGTGAATAGGGTTTAATTAAGTTAACAAGGGATTTTAAAGTAAATTATTCATCCATGGGATATAACACTAAACATTAATTAAAAGTTATATTTGAAGAATATTTAATTATGAGGCCAAGTTCATGATATTTTATTAAAAGGAAAACACTTTACCAAATATTATATATCATATGATTCCATCTGTGTAAAAAGAAAATGAATTAAATATACACTTCTTTTTTGTAGTTTTCTACATTTTTAAAGTGCTGTATAATAGTCTTGCATCACTTTTATATTCAGAAATAAAATGTTATTTAAATATTATCTTTTTCTAATACCATCTCCAATTTTTCTAGATGAAACTTAATATTCTTTCCTCTTTGATTACATGCTATTATGAGATATTATATTTTTGCCCATAAATCTCTTCCCTTAGGAATTAAAAGACATACCTATCTCATAATATTATTGGGGTGATGAAAAGAGGTTATTAATGTAAATCACTTTATATAATGTCTTACATATAGTAACTACTCAGTAAGTACTGTTTTATGATCCTATTTTGGTGTTTTGGAAATTTAAAAAAATGAATATACTTTTTTGGGGGGAGACAAAAGTTAAGTGGCAGAATGACTTTTGGGCAATCAGTTATATCTATTGCCCTTAGAAAGTTGTCATCTTCTTGCATTTGAGTCCTCCTCTTTTCGTGTGGGAGGCTAAAGGCTGTGCCTATGAGATTTGAAAAACTTAAGTGGTTGAAAATCTTTTCTTTTTCTAAAAATGAGTATATGTCTTCCTTGAGTGCCATAAGCATTTTGGAGCCCAGATTCTGGAATACATACCTGTATTTCCTATTCCCAACATGTTCCTTTGGAAGGTACCCGTAGTGCAAAGGATATTGCAAATATACAATCCATGGGAGATGATTCAAAATGAATTTATTTTTGTTTTCAATTGTCTCTTAAAAATGTATTCAGAGAGGCTAGCTTTTCTTCCCCTGCAACTGGATTATTTTTTATCTGACTCATACATAATGGGTATTTTAAGTCTGAAAACACATTTTCAATTCAGAAAGTATCCGTGTTCAGCCCAAGACATTAATCAACTCTTCATTCTTCATTCAAAGGAGAGGCCTCTCCATTCTCTCTACCAGTTAAGTCTGGAGACCTGATTTGGCAGGTGGCCCAGTTTGGGGGAAGGGACTTTGTTTTCTCTTCTCAGCTCTGCACAGGCTAACTGGCTACTTTTTAGATACCACCAGGCGTGGGGAGTAGGAGGAAAGAAGAGGTCAATCGATAGCATAGAAAAGTGCTTTCTGTGTTGGTATCTGGTATCCTCTCAGGTTTTGTACTCTGCCTGGCAGAGGTTTAAAATGAATGTTTTCTACATACATGCTTATTCATATTTTCCTGGGCTTCATGCTGGGCTTCTCTAGACCATTTGCCATAACTTGGATGAGACCCTTAATTAGGCTGGTCCCATCTCCCCACTCTCTGCTTCTCTATGGTCCACCCCACATGCAGCATTTTGGTGGTAGAGTCCCCTCCCCTTCCAGGTGTCCTCTTGGGCCAGGTGGACTCTCCATGTGGCCCACATTTGGCCCCTGGGAAAGACCCAGACACAACTGACTTTAACATGGGTGGTAGTGTAATTGGTTAGCAAGCAGAATCCTGTCTTTAGTGTCCCTGAACTACAGGGAACTAATATTAGGTTCTCAAAGTGGGTTAGTTAAAGCTCTGTCCTCACTAGTCTTCCAATGAGAGGGTCCCAGCCTTCTCTATTTCAGGGGCTCTATTTCATAACTGAGATTTATCCAGGGATCTCTTAAAACTTCTTCTTCACATTCTAACCAGTTTTTAAAATTCTTAATCTAGCTGAGGGATCCCAAAGTGATAGAAATATTTGTTAAATATTTCCTTGTAAATTCTGCATTTTAGCCTGGTACTTCACTTTGGTATTCCAGGATTATTATATCTGGTGGCTAGGTGGACACTAAAGTGCTGATATAATTTCTATTAACTTCAGGAAATAGTGGAGCATGCAAGTAAGACATATGAGTAGAAAGAAGCAACACTCTGGCAAGTTGGAAAGCCAATGGGAGGAAGGATACTTAGTGATATTTAAGAACCCAGATCAACATGGATTTACACTGAGTGGCCAGATTATTATAATCTCTGAACGCATAATAATCTGGCCACTCAGTGTATATCCTATATAATAAAAGGCTAATATGCAAATTGTCCCCTCCACCAGGAGTTTGACCAGCAGGCAGACTGGCCAACCACCCATGTCTCCTCCCCCTGGCCAGACCCCACCCATGCATGAATTCATGCACCAGGCTACATATATATATATACACACACACACACATACACACACACACACACACACACACGCACACACACACTGAGTGGCCAGATTATTATGCATTCAGTGATCATAATAATCTGGCCACTCAGTATATATCTTACTAGTAGCTCTTCCAGTGACTAGCTGTAACTTTAGGCAAGTGACTCAACCTCAGGTTTTCATCTGTAAAACTAGAATAATAATAGTATCTATCTTATAGGCTGTTGTGAGGATTAAATGAGATAATGCATGTAAGGAACTCAGCAGTGTCTGGCATGTGGCATGGTACTAGGCCAGAACTGGTAATAAAGAAATAGGCCACACATACTATCAAAATATCATGCCCATGCCCACGTGGCTTTGTGATTTCAAAGCTCCTTGCGGCAGAATCCTAAAGGCTCTCTGCCTCCGATAGCCACCCTCTCCTCACAAGCTTTTCTGGTCCTGTCACCTGTGATTCCCATCACATAAAGTGAAGTGCTCCATGCAGTTTTCAGCCTAAGGTAATACCTGGGTATTGGTTTAGGCAGAGGCTGAGGATGGCTTTATTATCTCAAGACCATAATTTTCACGTGGATACAACTTTCGGAATGAGTTCTATATGCCCTGGCCCTTGCCTGTCTGGGCTGTAATCCATGTAATTCCCTTCTCATTCTTGATGCTAAAATGACCTTGGCTAACTTTTCCACTCTGCTTTTTTTTTCTCTTTTCATTCTGCACCACCAATAGGATGCTGTAGTGATTTGAGTAAGATGACAGCTTTGTCATTTGGAAAAAACTTTTTACATGGTTCCATAAGGCTCTTTCTAAAGTACAAAGCAATTTTGTCATTAAATCCTAAATGCTCTCTTTAGTTCCATTTCAAGATAGCTTTCCCAGAACCAGATGAAGGTCTTCAAAATGACTTCTGACAACTATGAAATGACAGTGGCATTCCTGCCACCATGTTGTTTGTAATCTACAGGAAAGGATGAAAGGCATTAAAAAGAGAATGTAACCACTTTCACTAGAGAATTGCTAATTTTGTAAGGTTATCAAACCCCCCAAATTAGCATTTAATTATTTCTTCAAAGGTTTTCACTATCCGATTTCTTTAAGCATACACTTTGGGGGCAGGGATTATAGTAGTTTCTTATCTCCAGATAATCAAGCCTAAACATCTGTTGACACTAAATTGCACCACCCTATATTCAGTTCAGTGGTATGGCAGAGTAGCTCATTTTTATATTTTAAAGACAGTGTCTGATAGTTAATGGATGTGATGGTTTATTTTTGTCTTATGCATTTGAGAAAATGCCTTTAAGCTATACTTTCCCTTCAACTATAGCTGATAGAAATGTGCATTTAAAAATTTACTTGCGTATTTTTAAAAATACAATTAAGATTAGTATCTGCATAATATACCAGGCTACTAGGAATTTTTCTTTTCAAGTGTTTTCATTATTTCATTGATGCTGTAGGGAAAGAACCTGGGCATCTGGGTGCCCTGCACTTGTCTTTGTTATCTGGCAATCTAATCCTGAAAAGCAAGTCTATGATGGCACTACTATCTTCACTGAATTTCATAGAGGAAGGTTAATAGGATTTATGGAATATTACCATCTTATATAGATCAGTGACTCTTATAAATTAACTAGTGGCCTGGTGCATGAAATTCATGCACTCGGGGTGGGGGGTCCTTCCCAGCCTGGCCTGTGCCCTGTCACAGTGCAGGAGCCACATGATCCATTGCCCAGAAGAGGTAGGCCCCACCCACCCATCCAGGGCTCCTTGATAGATCGCCCCAAAGAGATAGGCCAGAGCCGGGGGAGGCCTGCAGACCCCTGGCGCAGGCACACGGACGCTCCAGGGCCGGGCCACGGTGGAGGCCTCTCTGCCATGGCCCCGCCCCCACCCCCCGATGCTGCTAGTCCCTACCCACCTGCGCCTGCTGCACACACAGCCTGCTGATTGGTTGTTACTGTGATGGCATCCCAACCAATTTGCATATTACCCTATTATTAGTATAGATAATATTTGTTCACCTAATAAAATGCTTACCTCTGTTTTGTGTTATTAGTGTGTGAAATGACGCTAGAAGTCCCTGATGTACTGAGAATCTGATTTTATCCCTGAGGAACCCCACAGTTCTCATCTTATACTTGTGTGTCTCAGGCATGTGAGCTTCTTCAAATGACAAGAGGCATGCAAAGGGTTGCAAAATTGAGTGGGAGGTAACATAAGAACTAGCAAATTTTCTTTGAAGACACTAATATACTGTATTTTCTGGCGTATAAGACGACTGGGCATATAAGATTTTCCTGGGTTAAAAAGTCGTCTTATACACCAGAAAATACGGTATATACATATATATATATATATATTATATATATGGTATATATACCAGAAAAGCAGAGTTACCGTATTTTCCAGCATATAAGATGACTTTTTAACTCAGGAAAATCTTATACGCCCAGTCGTCTTATACGCCAGAAAATACGGTAATACTTAGAATGATTAAATAATTTTTCTCTATGATTTTGTTTCACAGCACTTTTACTATGATGTTCCTAGGTATATTTTTGTTATTGTTGTATTTACCATGCTTGAGTTGTATGATATGTTTTGAATCTGTGGCTTAAAGTTTTTCCTCATTTTTGAAAAATTCTCAGATAACATATCAGATATTGCTTCTGCCCCTTTTCTGGTATCTGTGATTCCTGAGACTCCAGTTATGTTCACACATCACCTTTTCATTGTGCCCCTCAGGTCTTACTCTTTTTTTAAAATTTCCAATCCCTTTCCTCTGTGTGCTCCAATCTGTATATCCAGTGCATTGATTCTTTCTTTAGCTGTATCCAATTTGATAAAAAGGAGACTTTTTCTGAAGATTGTTTGTTGAGCCCACATATCAGGCATGAATCTATGCACTGGGAGTGCATTAGTAAACAGACAAAAATCCCATCCTTTTTAAACTTACACTCTTGTGGAAGGAGACAGACTTTAAACAAAAATATAGTAAGTATGCAATGTAGTCTTATAGAAGGCATTAGGTACTATGGAGAAAATAGAGCAGGATGACTTCAGCAAGCCAGTTCTTATCGAGAAGTTGACATTTGAGCAAGGAGGTGAGAAAGTGAATGACAAGGTACAGCCAAAGACCCTATGGTTTTTAAAAAAATATATATTTTTATTGATTTCAGAGAGGAAAGGAGAGGGAGAGAGATATAGAAACATCAATGATGAGAGAGAATCATTGATTGGTCACCTCCTGCACTCCCCCCACTGGGGATCGAGCCCACAACCCAGGCATGTGCCCTTGACTGGAATTGAATCTGGGACCCTTTGGTCCACAGGCCAACACTTTACCCACTGAGCCAAACCAGCTAGGGCAACCCTATGTTTTAACAGAATCATTCTGGCTACTATTGAGACTGGATTGTAAGGAACAAGAGTGAGAAAAATAAAGTCATTTAGGGGCTATTGAAATGATTCTGGCTCCTACCAGGGTATTAGCAGAGGAGATGGTGAGAAGGGACTAGATTTGTGAAATAGTTTGATTGTGGGATCAACAGGATGTACAAGGACTAGATGTATAATGTGAGAGGAAAAGAGATGACAAGATTGACTACAGGCTTTTTTGCCAGTAGCTGAGATGGGGGATAGGTATGAAAGGAAGTCAAAAGTTTAGTTTGGGGCATAGCTATAAAACAGTCAATTGTCAATGTAATTAGGCAAACTATCACACTTTCAACCACTTAACCCAGTCTTATTTACTCATTTTCCTTATTTTATGTGTTGTTTACTACCTGCTTGTCCTATTAGGATGTGAGCGCCAAGAAAGCAGGCATCTTTTTCAACTTGAATACCAGTGGGTCCTAGAATATTGCTTGGCAAAAAAACATGTGCTCTATAAATATTTGTTTAATGAATCAATGAATGCATGTAATTTTCCAAATTTGCCAAGTGGGTAGATTAACATTTGAAGTGCCTAGTACTTGAGGATAGTTGTGAGGGCTAGATATTATGTAAAAACACATAGATTTTTCAAGCATAATATAGGCAAAAGTGCCTCTATATGTCTGTGACTTTTAAAATTAATATTGACATCTATGTGATGTGGGAAGCAGATAGAATAGTGATTAAAAGCCCAGGCTTTGGAACCAGAGAGAGAAAATTACTTAATTTCTCTGTGCCTCGATGCTGAAGTTAGCATGGAAAAACTAACTTCAGCATACAACAACTTGGGAATAATATTATCCATACATAATTTTTGTGATTATTCAATATAATTATGCTCATAAAGGGTATGGATGGCATAGTAAGTGCTCAAAAATCAGAGCTATTGTTATTATTCTGTCTCCTGGTTGAAATATCTGATAGTGAATATTCATAGTATTTTAAAAGGCCCTGTTATATCTTATCCTTTTTTTATATCTTCTGTGTAGACCTCACATCTTTTCCATTGCATTTTGTTTTGTCCATTTAATAGGCCTACCATTTTAATCAGCCTTATCTTCCAAGATTAGCTCTATACTGCACTTTTTTGGTTGATGATATTTTCCAAGGACTAAGGATTAGTGGGAAGGTGAATTAGGAGGAAAAGTAGCCAGATGAGTAAGGAATAAAATAGAGCAAAAGTCAATGACCTGATACTAAATTCAGGATTAGGGACTTTTATTCCAAAACCAGTAAACATGCTGGAAATTTTGTTTTAAGAAAAAAATGTTCTGTCCCTGTAAATGGTATTCTGGTGATCTCCCTAGTGGGACTCTAACCATTTCTCAGGTGCCGAGGAAGACGGAATACCAGGGCTGGGATGGTACACACAGCTAGGATGGTGGTGTTCCCAGTGGAGTCTGGCTCTGGGGCTTGTGGGTCTGTCTGTCTATTGTGTCCTGCATGGCAATGAAGTTGTCTAGATACAATGAGGTCAACTAAGGTGTGGTGGTTTTTTATACAACACTGCAGAGTGATGCAACAGATGGCATTATGCCAAAGTATAATGTTCCTACCCTGTGGCACTAGTGCCCTGAGCAGGGAGCACAGGAGGCAAGAACAAACACCAGCTTGCCCTATACTCATTAAAGATAAAAAAACAAAACAAAACAAAACTTGACAAGGAATATAGAGTTACAAGGTGCTACAAGGAGAGAATTTAACCTTCAACTCTTAATTTCCTGACATCTCCTGTCTTGGTATAGGTACTCAGTAATTCATGACCCCACTTGCTGGAAGCCAATTCCAGCATGTCAGCAGGGCTGAATCATCTGGAGATGGCTGGGGGCATTTCCTCAAACCTGAAGAGGATCCATTAAATTGATTGCTTGCTGCCAAACACCTAAGGGCATCTTAATCTACATGTTATTGCCTCCTACTGGCCAAACACCTGAACAGCCAAAGGCAGTTTCTCCAAAACCTGATAATCTGACAATGGATTGTGTATATGAAACCTGGCCCTTTGATGTGAATATCTACCTCGCCTTAGGACAAATTCTGTTAATAAAAAGCACGGGGTCCTGAGACAAGGAGAACTTAGTTCCTTTAGCTAAGCTCCTCTGACTCCCCATAATGCCTTTCAAAATTATGTTTCGTCTCTGGACTCTAATTTATGCACAGTGCCTTCTCCAAGTTCCTGAACCCTTCTAGATGCCGGATCAAGACCACTGGCACCCACTTGTTCTTTTCTTTGCTTCCTCTGACCCAAACATACCCCATTTTACTAAGGTAAAGGCATGTCATGTATGGGACCATTAATTTGGGCACAGAGGTAGTTGGCAGTCTGGCATTTCTACCATTTACACAGGACAGTGATGGGGGTTCCTGAGCTTATGTTGTTTGTCTGGAAGAGACAAAATGATCATTATGCTCACTCCTTCTAGGGAGCTGAATGTGGCCCACTTGGGATCATGAATGTGCTTAGAGTTCTGTGAATACTCTTAAATTATACACAGTGTTTTAATGTATAGGCATATTTGGATTTTTCTGGAGAGTTTAGACCTCTCTCTGATATTGCCTTGCACCCAGGCTCAGCATTTACACATGAGCAGGAGAGGGTTCTAGACTAAAGAAGGAAATGCCACTGCTGAAAAGAGCCAATGTTCTTCTCAGAACTCTCTTCCCTCTTTGTTGAGCCTTTGTTCTGATCCTCTACTGACTCCTCCCAGGAAGAGGCTTCTAAGCAACTTCCTGCTTATTTCCACAATGGTGTGGCTTGATCTTGGGAACATACACTCCTGTGTGTGGTCCCTTCCTTCCAACACTTCAGTGATTGATTATGGAGGTAATCCTCTCTCTCTTGACTTGCTTACTATATAGTTTTAAATATCATGATGGAAATAAGTTTGAATTGCACTTTTCTGTTCAGCTGTCTAGGATGGCCCTAATGAGGTGGAGGGCTGAAACGTTCAGGGCAGTTGACACCAGTTTGAGGTGGGCTGGTGATAGAGAGCCTGATGAAGTGAGAGGCCAGCTACCCACAGAGGGAACTACCAACGGAAAATAGATACCAGTGTCCCCTCTCCACACTTACCTTCTTTCACTGCATTTGTGTAACCCTTAAAAACCTGATTCCTTTTGGGGGGCAGTGATTCTCTCTTCACATCATTGAAATTGGAGGCTCAGAGAAACAGTGCCTCATTATCAAATCTCAGCCCAGAACTTATGCTTTTTGACCTTGAAGTACAGAATTTTATTAGAGCTGGGTTTCTTGCTGCTTAGGGGGGAAGAGCCTATGGAATTCACTTTTCTTTTCTGAGTTGGCACCACCTCTGGCTTTGGCCCATGCAGCCTCAGAAGTCCTCATCTACAGAAGAAGCCAGGGATAAATTCCTTTTGCAGGAAACTAGAAGCTGTTCTTCAGAGGAAGAGTCCAAGAAGCAGGCAGAGGAAGAATCATTGTTCTATCCATGCCTAGAAAGGGCAGGTGTTCAGCAGGACCATTAGATTTGTGTCTGACAGTTCCAGATTCCATTCATAGCTTGTCCATTTACTACTACCCAGTGACCTGAGCATTTTGCTTAACTCACCTGAGCCTCAGTTTATTTTCTTTCTTTTTTTGTTGAATTTTTTGGGATGACATAGGTTAATAAAAATTATATAGGTTTCAGGTGTATGATTCTACTATATATATATATATATATATATATATATATATATATATATATATATATATATATTATTGTGTATTCACCACCCCAACACAAGTAAAGTCTCCTTCCATCACTATTTACTCCTTGTTTACCCTCTTCTACCTCTCCCATCCCCTTTTCCCTCTAGTAATCACTATACTGTTGTCTATGTCTATGAGTTTTTGTTTGTTTGTTTTTCTTAATTTCTTTACCTTAGCCTCAGTTTCTTCATCTGTTAAATGAGAACAGCAATACTTCTCTTGTGGTTGAAAGTTTATCTGCCCAGCAGATAGTAGATGTTTGTGCAATCAATGTTAGCAATACTAATCATTACAATTCTTAATATCAATTATATTTATTACTTCTACTTGCAGTAGGATAGTTTAAGAACCATATTATTGCCTAATATATTTTATCTAATGCCTCAAAATATTCTCTTTATTTATAGGTTTCTACTTTAGAATATATCACTTATTTATTTAACCAGTAAATGCTGGCTACCGAATCTAAACTATTCCCAGCTACTGTTTAGTCTTCTTCTTCTTCTACTTTTTTTTTCATGGAATCTAAAAGCACTGGGAACATTGGTGTATTTATTAACTTATTTAATGATCAATTATTTCCCCACATCAAAATACAAGCTCTAAGGGAAATGGCTGTATAGCTTAGAATGTTACTGGTACACAGTAAATTCTTCAATAAATTTTTTTCAAATGAATGAATGGATGAAAAATAAAAAAGAAGTCCTTGCCAGTGTGGTTCAGTTGGTTGGAGTGTTGTCCTATACACTGAAAGGTTGCGGTTTGATTCCTGGTCAGGGTACATATCCAGGTTGCAGTCCAATCCCTGGTTAGGGCATGTGCGGGAGACAACCCATAGATGTTTCTCACATCAATGTCTCTCTCTCTCTCTGTTTCTCTCTCTCTCTCTTTCCTTCCTCTCTATAGAATCATTAAAAAGGAAAAAAAATAATTAAAGTAAAAAAGGAGAACCAATACATAAATGAATGAATAATGCAGGGCTTTAAGATAAGTATCATTGGTAAACAAAGGTAAATTTGATGGCTCCTTCTCCTAAGGATCTTGAAGTCTAGCAGCAGACATATGAGAATACATAAAAGTCTAACTGAGGGAATAAATGATACAGGCCGTAGAGGGAAATATAAAGTTCTATGGAAGGTTGAGGGAGAGAAAGATAACTTTCAACAGTTCAGAGAGCTTCATGGAGAAAGTGTCTTTGTGCTTAGATTTGAAGGGGGTGGGAGCTGTGGATTGAATGGGTGAAGGGCATTCCAGGTGGAGGGACAGCAGAAGTGAAGCCAGCAAGGGATATGGAAGGACACTCAGGGGTGGCAAATAAAACATGACTTTTGAGTAATGTCACCTTACCCCTCCCTATGCTAATTGCTGCCTTCATCCGCATTTGAAGCACATATTATTCCTACTGTAGGGTTGCCTGAATTTCTACATTTCCATCGAAGCTTTTCAAGACCACCTTAGACTCTTTGAAGTTTACCTGATATGAATTCTTATTGTTTCACCATTCATTTGGAACTCATATAGTATCTGTATTATTATTGACTAGAGGCCTGGTGCACAGATTCTTGCACTGGTGGGTACCTCGTCCTGGCCTGCAGGGATCGGGCTGAAACTGGCTCTCCAAAATCCCCCGAGGAGTCCCGGATTGCAAGAGCGCGGTTCTCAAGTGACATACCCCAGAATCGGGATCCCTCCTCTCCGGTACCGGGTGTGTCACCCTGAGAACAGCAGCTGCCAAGTCACCACAGCTCAGCAGCTCCTGCATTGAGCGTCTGCCCCCTGGTGGTCAGTGTATGTCATAGCTACCGGCCAGTTGGCTGGTCACTTAGGCTTTTATATATATAGACTAGTGGCTGGGTACACGAAATTTGTGCATGAGTGTTTCCCTCAGCCCAGCCTGCATCCTCTCTAATCGGGGACCCCTTGGGGGATGTCCAACTGCCGGTTTAGGTCCTGTGGGATCGGGCCTAAACTGGCAGTCGGGCATCCCTCTCGCAATCTGGGACCGCTGGCTCCTAACCGCTCACTTGCCTGCCTGCCTGCCTGCCTGCCTGATAGCCCCTAACTGCCTCTGCCTGCCTGCCTGGTTGCCCCTAACCCCTCTGTCTGCCTGCCTGAACTCCCCTAACTGCCTCTGCCTGCCTGGCTGATCACCCCTAACTGCCTATGCCTTGGCCCCCATCACCACGACTTTGTCCGGAAGGAAGTCAGATGTCCAGAAGATGGCCGGTCAAACCAGTCTAATTAGCATATTACCCTTTTAGTAGTATAGATAGATTATATAAGATAGGGTTGCTTAAATGGGGGGATAAAAGCCTTGTTTAGCAGGAGGAGATGCTCTTGGTAAACAAAAATACATATCCCTATATCTAGACTGATAGCCAGCCATATGTACTATACTGCCAAACTGGTCATTAAAAAATTGAACCACTTTCTTACACCTTACACCAAACAGCTCTTGCCCTTGAAACCCCTCCTCAACCCCCACCTTTGGTTCTGCCTTCACAGTTCCCCCAGATTAGGTTCTGATTGGTCAGTTTCTATTCTAGTCAGCATCAAAAGTTCCACCTCCTAGGCAGCCATTGGCTCCTCACAGTTCACCCAGATTTGGTTCTGATTGGTTGGTTTCTATGCCAGTTAGCATCAAAAGTTCTGCCTCCTAGGCAGCCATTGGCTGCTGGCAGTTCACCCAGATTTGGTTCTGATTGGTTGGTTCTATGTCAGTCAGCATCTCCAGGCCTATCTCCGGGCCTCATCAGAGAGGCAGGGCTGATCAGCAGCCCCTGCAGCTGCTGGCAAGGCCTAGAGAGAAAGAGAGGCATGGCTGTTGGCGAGGCCCAGAGAGAGAGAGAGGCAAGGGCTGATCAACAGCTGCCATGGAGGCTTCGGATCAGACCCTGCTTCTGTCTCCGGGCCTCTCTCCCAGCCTGATCCACAGCCCCCTTGGCAATCAGTGCTGGGTTGTGGCACCCACAGCTGTGACAGTCAGTGCTGGGTTTCAGGACTGACTTCTGGTGTTCAGTCATCCACTCGGTAGTTTTGGACGTTACGGACCCTAGCTCTTTATATATATAGATTGTTCTCCTATTGTATGTCCTATCAAAATAGACAGCTAACAAGCTCTTTGAAGGGCAGGAGACAGGGACCTATTCCTGTGAATTCCATCTGTGTATGTTTGCATATAATGATTGCTCAATAGATATTGTTTGGGTGACCTACTTAGCAAAGTAACTTAAAACAATCTTGCAGAAAGTCTTTATTTCAACTTCTGTGCAGAATTAATGCCTTAACTTCCATTCCATAAAAGTTTGGGTGGGCCTGAAGAGCAAGCTCCTTTAGAAATAGAATATTTTAGGGCTAAGAAGCGTCACTTGTGCATGATTTATTTTATGGATCATGAAACTGAAGGCCAAGGAACTTGGAGCTAGAGACTTATGATGATATTTTGGGTTTGAAAAGTTGAAAAGGTTTGTAAGACTTGGTGTTTTACATTAGCTCAGGGAAACTTCCTATGGGAAGCCAAAATACAAAGTCTCTAAGAAGCTCCTGAGTATAAAGTATGTACTCACAGATCCTCTAAACCAGTGGATTATTTTCGTTGCTACTTCATAACTGTAATTTTGCTACTGTTATGAATCGTAATGTAAATATCTGTGTTTTCCAATGGTCTTAGGCGACCTATCTAGCGGTTCTCAACCTGTGGGTTGCGACCCACAGGTTGAGAACTGCTGCTGTAGAGCCTAAGACCATCAGAAAACACAGATATTTACATTACGATTCATAACAGTAGCAAAATTACAGTTATGAAGTAGCAACGAAAATAATTTTATGGTTGGGCGTCACTACAACATGAGGAACTGTATTAAAGGGTCGCGGCACTATGAAGGTTGAGAACCACTGCTCTAAACAATGACTATTACTGAAATGAGTCTTTTGACTAGTAGATGACTATTTTTGGAGCTTGAAACTGGAAGAAAAATTTGGATCAGGGATCTGAGTCATTCCCTGTTATTCCAGTTAATTACCACAATCCTGCTTGAGGGAAACTATTGCTAAGTAATAAAAATAGATAAGGCCCAGAAAGGAATGTGGGTAACTGTTATGAAACCTGAAGTCATTTTAGGAACATAAATTATATGAAAAGGGAAATCTTACAGAAAAGGAAGTCTATAAAAAAATTAAAATACTATGATTTCCTTAAAGCCTACACTTAGAAGTAAATAAAAACAAAACATAATACCCTTGTTTATAATTCAAACATTTCTTACAATCCTAATAGATTATTATTAAATTTCTATTTGAAGGTTTTAAAAAATTGCTATATCATGACACTTTCAAGTGGAATAGGCTAATCTTACTCAGTAGAATCGAGGGAATAAAATCTCAGAACGTGAATTCTCTTCCACAGGGTAGTATTATTTATAATGGCAGCAGTTATGGATCAAGCAATTGGACTTTCAGAGTAAAAAATGAGCAGGTCAAATGATTTTTTTAAAGTCTTAGAGCTGTGAATAGTGATTAATTTAGTTACAGTTAGTCTGTGCTATGTGATAACAGTAACTTAACTGTTACTGTCACAATAACACTGTTGAACTTACTTGTTTTATTGCTTTTTTTCTCACCTTTTTTCACTCTATTCTTTTGCTTTACTTCTATCTTTCAATCTAACTTTACCTGCACTTGCATATGAATTTTTCTTTATTTTCCCTCTCTACTTTTTTTTTCTTACTCTTGTTGTTGTTGTTTTTATATCTCCTTTCTTGATCATCATTTATTTAATGGGGCATCATTTTTCACACCTTAAAATTTAGCATCAATCATTATCTATGCTTCTTAGTTTTGGCCTTTTGAATTTGTTGACTCTTTACTTTATGCCTATCACAGAACTTTGTGAGCATTTACCATGTCCTGGGGCTACAGGTGTTGGAGAGAGCTAAGAAGATACACACTTCATTTTCCCTGGCCTTGAACTGCCCTTAGGCTGCTGAGAGAGAATCAGGCTTGTAAGGAGATGTTATATGTCGGAATATCAAGTACTGTAATTCAAATAGGAACTTGGGCTGTGGGAGAGAAGAGAATGATGAACTAACTCTGCTTGGGGTGGGGAGGAAAGTTCTCTAGAAAAGAGTGTACTTGAGGGGAGCCTTAAACAAGGACAGGGGTGCAGGTGGAAAATAGAGAAGAGGGTTTTGGGTTTTACTTCTATTTAACCCTGAACTAATTCTTATCTATAATTGTTAGTGGCTTTGAGGAAAAGGTGTTTCCAGTGATAGGCACCTAAATCCTGTAGGGCCTTTCAGACTGGGAGAGAAGACTTCAGATAACTTCTGCCAAGAATAAGGGTTTTGGGTCCATGGCAGCTGCAGGGCATCATGAGGAGGCAGACAATTAACACAACATCCACTAAAGAAGAATTTTTCAATTTGTTTCAGAGAGATGTTAATAGACGAAAAATAGCATTCTATGGTCAAATAGTTCGAGAAACAGTGAGTTAAAAAATGTGATAAGCTGTATTCAGGACTATTCTAATATGCTAATATTCACCAATTTTTTTTTTTTCAAAAGGGCTACATTAAGAAGCGTTTTTCAAACTGATTTGACCTTGGGTACTCCCGCACCCAACACACTCACACAGACACACACACACACACACACAAACACACACACACACACAGGTTTGGAATTGAGCATTCCTCACACAAAACCCATGGTTTTTCCTCTAAACCAAGTCATTAGCACCTTTCTAACCATAAAAGTTATATTCTTTCCTCCCTGCTTCCTCTCCAGAGCCACTGCTCTAGGAAGATACTAATAGATCTTTGAGCTGTGGGCCTGCCTGCCTGCCACAGCCCAGAGCAGAGAGAATGGAGATAGACCTGGTATGACTTCTTCCGAAGGCTCACTCCTAAGCACTAGCCACTTACAAGTTGTGTAACCCCAAGCAATCCTCATACCTTCTCTGAACTGCTGCTTCCTTCGCTCCCACTTCATCCCTGGCAGTTAAGGGGTTGCAGGTGTTGCTAATAAACCTTGGAGATTGTACCTGTGCCAACTTTATTTGAATTTGGGTGGGGAGCTAGATCTTTCAGAGACAAAAGAAGAAATCTTCTAGAGGTAGTTTTTTAAGCATTTTGTCTGACAGGAAGAAGCTGGTTTAGAATTAAATGGGTAAATCAATGTCACAGAGTCTGTTTTATCTATCGAGCCTCTGTATGAAATTTAGTTTCCCAAACTCTGCTCTAGAAAGAATGCTCAGGATGGACTAGAGAGTCAAAAAAGGGCGTAGAAACCAATTAGTACTTACCCTTCAGAAAAAGGGCATTTGGAGGGTAAATCTTGTGTCTTCTGAGTAAAAATGGAAGGAGAGATGAACTAAACAAACAAAGGAAGACCTTTGGCTTTTGGGTGGGGGGGAATGCAGACCATTTAAATTATTTAATGCAATTTACATCACTAAATTTTTTATGTATGGCACCTATGACCTTCATTACATTATGTCTCAGCAAGATAAGCTATTAGAAAAAGAACTCAGTGAGGAGTGAATGTTTATAAGAATTCTTAATTGCGAAGAAGCACAAGGGTCTTTGCTTTGAGGAAAAGGGTTAATGAGGGATTGTTCTGTGTTTTCTTGAGAGTCTTAAAGTAAACCTGTATTGCATTTGTCACATCCTCCTAGCTATATAGGGGTCAATCTGCAAACCCTTGGTTGGGTCCAGCTTTGGAAATGGGAAGCCCAGAGTCAGGACCAAGGGGTTCAAATTGAAATAAGATAAACTGAGAGAAATAAATGCGAATGGAATGCTGGCTTCTACTCTTCGTCACTCTGTGAAATATCTGTAGTTACACAGGGCAAGGAATTCTTGAGAATCCAAGACATTACAGAATTTGTTCACTAAATATCATTTAAAGCATGAAAGAAAGCGATTTCATCAACTTTCTTCAGTTTTGTACTCTATAACCTACCCTCAAAAACTTCTACATTTCTTAGTTGCCATAATCACATCCTGATTGTGACCAGGCCAATAGAACTCAAATGTGTTCCCCTGAAAAGCATGAATCAAGTACTGGGTTTTCTGAGAACTGTGTGTATAATGGGGTTAGGGGAGGAGGGAGGAGTAGTATTTGGGAGACATTGCCTAATCGGTCAAGGAATATTGGTGATGGTGGGGGGGCACTGTAATGACTTTAAGGCTAGTTGTGAGCTTCATGGAAGCATCCCTAGTGCCCTTAACGACACAGTAAGACAAGGGATATTTCCAAAGCCACCAACCCAGCAGTTACAAAGACCACTCTGGGTTGGTGGGAAGCCCAGCTCCCTTTCACTTGTCCCCAACTTCTTTAGTTCTAACCACAGACCCTCACATCTGCACAGCTCTAGTTGAGTGGTAAGGAATGTAAGGAGCTAGCCTTCTTGGGGACTGGAGATGCTGAATTTATTTTTCTTTTTTTACCTTAGTGATATTGGAAGTAGAGTCCAAAGTGGGATTCAGGAACCAGATAGATCTGAAGTGAACACTTCCACACGGTGGAAGACTGACTGGCTATGCAGGGTTTGATCACTGACAGCAGCAGGAACTGAGTAGAGATCACAAATTGCTGTTGGTGAACTTTGATGATGTGTTATATAAACATCCAGCTTTCTACTAAGTTGGCATAGGGCAATTCTATCAAAATGTAAGACAAGAGGACCAATTTTAGTCATTTGATTGTTGCAAAGATAGGAAAGAAAATTGTTCACATAAGAAAGAGTGTCATCTAGAGGCCCTGCCTGGAATTACACTTCAGTCTCAAGAATCATCTTTCAGGGCGACCTTGAGCCTCTGAAATTGTGGTGTTCATGATGGATAATAAGAGAAAGGGAGCAGTAGGCACAGCCATATGGTAACAGAGTCAGGTATTATGAGGACTAACTTGTGTTGGCACAGAGTGACAGTCTAGACCATATCAATTCCTAAATAATGCCCTTTGCCTGTCTTTGCAGGGATGCTTACAGTCAGTGGAGAGCTTTTATACTCTGGTGGTTTGCTTCTAGGCTTTAGCCTTTTTCTTTTTCTTTTTCTTTTTTAATATATTTTATTGATTTTTTACAGAGAGGAAGGGAGAGGGATAGAAAGCTAGAAACATCGATGAGAGAGAAACATCGACCAGCTGCCTCCTGCACACCCCCTACCGGGATGTGCCCGCAACCAAGGTACATGCCCTTGACCGGAATCGAACCTGGGACCTTTCAGTCCGCAGGCCGACGCTCTATCCACTGAGCCTGAGCCAAACCGGTTTTGGCTAGCCTTTTTCTTTAACAGAATTAAAATGCTTAGAAATTATATTCCTTCTTTCCTGTTGTGTTAGGAAAAGCAAATTGTTGAGGTGATACATGTTTTTAAAAAGCCCTAAAAGGAGAAATTGTAGAAAATAAAGAACAACATGGGAACTCCAAAACCATCTCTAATTTTGCTTGACACATCTAATTGTATTAATTTATAGGCCATGTTCCTGAGGATTGCTCCCCCCCCCCCCCCCCGGCCATCTTGAGTCATACTATTCATTAGTATCAAACAAACAAAATATTTTCCAACTTAGCGTTGATATTCACTCTCCAATGTGCAGGCCCACAATGAGCCATAGGTTTTGATAAGTGAGCAAAAAGAGGTTTGAAGTGGTCCAGCTGGTGTGACTCCATGGTTGAGCACCAAATTATGAACCAGGAAGTCACGGTTTGATTCCGGGGTAGGGCACATACCCAAGTTGCGGGCTCAATCTCACACATCGCTAGTGCTGGGCATGGAGGAGGCAGCTGGTCAATGATTCTCTCTCATTGATGTTTCTATATCTCTCTTCCTCTCCCTTCCTCTCTGAAATAAAAAAAAAATATATATATATATATATACATATACATATATACATATATATAAAGAGGTTTGAAGTCAACACAACATATCAAAATTATCATGCTACATGTGTGATAGGATTTTCTTAGAAAACAAAGTAACATATGGGTTATGATTTCACTGGACATTAGTGACCGAGGTGGAAGCCACTCCCAAAGAAACTAGTGAAGTTGGCAACAGATTGTGGAGTCTAGAGTCGCCGACTTAGAAACTAATTCTAAAATAAATTGCTTCCCTGCAATGGAGAAAATGGGTATACACATGTTTGTGTCTAATGTCTGTAGTATTAGATTTTTTTATTGTGAAATCTGTACAAACTCCTTTGTTCTTTAGATAAAGTTTGGTCTTACCATAGATGTTTCTGGATTCTGCTAAAATAGGTGAGCTACAGAGAAGCAGTGCAAACTTCAAAATCTTGAGTGATAATATTTTTAGAATTTGTTTAAGATAATCCACACCCCTTGAGATGGTGATTATTGGTATTCAGCTTACTAATGACACATAAAAAATTATGGTGTCATTTGTCTCCAAACTTCAGCAGTCAGCTATAAAACCACAGAGTTTGTTTGCCTCATTCTTTCAGTTAATTAAAAAGAAGATTTTTTTATAGCCTCAAGTGTGATATAATTTATAATAGGCCCTTCTCCCTCCTGTTTTTAATTACCATCTTTGCATGGCGTTTTTGGACCTTTTCCCTTTAAGGACTACTTATGCATAGTTTCCTGAGACCAGCTCTAAGGCTGCTAATAGGAAATAAAGAAGTTTTATGTATTTTAGGCATCTTCAGCTAAGCAGAATGGAATTGCCTCATTGGGGTTTATTTCCCTTCTTTTATCCCCAATGGTAGGGAAAATCTTCCCTACCAAATAATGGTTTTCTTTTCAAAATATGTTATTGAAACAGGAATTTTTGGGGTAAAATAGGACAGGTTTAGGAAATATTAGAAATTTAGGAAATGTAGGGGACCATGGAGGAAGCACAGGGCTGCAGAGCAGCAGAAGGTATATTTCCATAGAATGGGGGAGCTGGAAAGCTGAAACAGGTACATTTTCATAGAATGAGGAAGCTGGGGACAGCAAAAGGTCTATATTTACAAAATAAGGAGAAGGAAGCCCTTCATTCAGAAGGAGAAGAAGAAAGCCCAAAGGGAATAGGAAAACAATAAGGAAGGAGTGGGGGGGGGGGAGGGGGGAGAGAACCTCACATGTCCCATGTGAGACTCTACCTTTGAGCCCAGGAGTTACTATAGTAACCAGACTAAGGGAATAGTGACCAATCAGAGGGGATATCAAGGCACCAGAATGTGAAGCCTTTATAAGCCATAGGGAAAAGAAACTCAGTGGGACCCTTTCCCGTGCCCTACATGGGAGTCCATTCTGTGGACTCTTTCCCTCTCCCCATGTGGGAATCTGTACTTGTTCTTCAATAAAGTTCCACCTCTGCTGTACTACTTTCTGTCCGTGGATTCATTCTTCGATTCTGGTGGACAAAGAATCCGGGTTCCAGTCCAAAATTTCCGTATCATTATTATGAAAGTTTAGGAACATTGAAATGAGAGCCCAGATATAAGTTAAAATTCTCCTGTCACTCCGGCTATTACATAGAGAAGGCAGAAACTTCAGGGCATTACAGTGCTCTGCACAGAGCTCTGGACATTGCTAATCCATTAAATAAACAAGTGAATGGATTATTTAGTTTACTGAACCATATAATGAGAAGAACTATAAATGACATAATTCATGGGGGATGGAGAAAGAAAAAGCAAACAGCAAAACATTTTGGAAATATAGAAGTTCAAATAGTTGCAAGTCTGGAGTAAATTTCTTAGTGTTAGTTTTGCTCAAAGAGTGTTAAACAGGTATGTGCAGAGGTAGGTTCTGCCACAGGTTGTGCCATGGGCTCCCCTGTTAATTCAAGCTTAGAGGTAGAGCTGGGGAGAGCTTTCAGAGCAGAGAATATAGCACAGTCAGCTCAGGATATAGGAATGCAACCCTTTAATATTTATATGCTTTCTTCTTTATCCCTTCCTTCCTTTAAAATGAAGAAGGGATCCAAAATGGCAGAGGAATTTGCTCTGAGTCCTCATAGCAGTATCTCAAAGCACTCATAAATAAGAAAGTATATAAATCTTAAAGTGATAAATGCATCTGATTAGTTTTTCATTTAAAAAATTAAGGTAATGTTGCCCACTTTGCAAGTTAATCTGGGGAGCAAGCAGAAATGTTACATTTTCATGTAATCAGCACAATCTACAGATATTATTATTTTTATTTTAGAGATAAAAGAAATTACTCAGACACTTCTAAGTTGTGGATCAAATCACAATGTTACAGAGATTCGGATCAATCAAACAATGCAGGAGAGTTTGGAGAGACATACTTTAATCACCGCGGTGGGCTTAGAGAAAATGAATTCAAATTCTAAGCAAGGCTACAAGCACAACTTCCCTTTTTATTAAGGAGCCAACCCGATGTGCACTTAGTAGTTATCTCGCTGCTGGCCTTGAAAACAAGACAGTTCTATCCAATTAAAAAGTACACCTGGCATGGCATTGATATTATGGGCATATCTTGTCTCTGCCCTACAAGGTCAGACAGCTAAGTTTATCTTCCTCATTATTCAAGCAGGCTAAAGCAGGCTAGAAAGCAAAGTTATTTTTTTTTAGAATAAGAGTCTGTCTAAAACAACAGCAGAGAATTCTAAACAGTAGTTTTTAGTTTTTACAAAATAGGGGTTTGCCTTCTCACCACCCCCCCCCCACCCCACCCCACCCCCCCTTGTCCCACAAGCTTTTTTAGCCTTATGGTACAATAACCACGGGATGTTATGGTCGAAACTCTTTTACTGCTTCCTGCTGTAAAGGAGCGCCGTCCAAAGGGTTAACATCCGTTTCTTCCTCTTGGAGAGGTTTGTAGGGAATTCTTCTGGCTTGTAGGACCGTGTGAACTTTAAAGGCATCTAGACGGGATGAGATAAAGTGAGTTAACAGATTTAGAAGACATGGTCCTAGGGTTATGGCTATGAGTAGCATTAACAGTGGTCCTGTCAATGGAAGGAGCCATTTTCAGACTCCCCCCCATGCAGCCCAGGTCTCAGATAACTCCTGTTTTATTTTTGAAGCTCGATTAGCTAGTTTCTTGGCCCCATTCCTTACAATACCAGACTGGTTAGCATAAAAACAGCATTCTTCCTCAAGGAACAGGCACAGCCCCCCTTTCTCCGCTGTGAGAAGGTCTAGTCCTCTTCGATTCTGGAGAGTAACAGCTGCCAGTGAGTCAATCTGATCCTGTACTGCAACAATACCTTGAGCTATTTCCTCTAAACTGTCAGCAAGGTCTTTGGATAGACTCTGATAGTAGGAGAGGGAAGTTGCCAGTCCCCCTATTCCAGTGCTAACCCCTGCTGAAATGCCAAGTGTTATAAGGAGGGGGATTAGCTGGACTGCCCTTAAGGGGCAGAGTGTAGACCTGTGAGTGGTCGAGATTAAGAGAGTTCAGTGACAGTGGAAGAATTAGCCTTAGCTTCATCGTGTTCCTTTGCTGTGTAGGGAGCAGTGAATTTATGGTGCCTCTGTGTTCCAGCAAGGGCAGAGGAGTTCTCCTCCTGGGACTCGCCTCGGGTTCTGGCGGCACTCATAAGAAGGCAAAATGAGAATTATTAGAAAGATAAAAACAATAATTATCCAGAAATACCAGAGCATTTCCAATTTAAGAAAAGATAAGAAAGATTAGTGTAAGGAAGAATTCAGCAGGGCATTTCTGAATCCCTTGGAGCAGGTTGATCAGCCAGGTCTGTTGTTTTCTTGAGGGTGAGCCGCAGGGGGTGGTTCTGGTCAGAGGTCACCTTCCACTCAGGCTGGACGTCGCTCGACTGGTGTGCTGCTTTCACCCGAGAGTGGTGAATCCAGTTGTTCAGTCCTGCAACCTTGAGAGCTGTGGGAGTGGTTAGTATGACTGGGTAGGGTCCCTTCCAAATTGGCTTAAGGGGCTCTTTTTTTCCAGTCTTTTACCCAAACCTGGTCTCCAGGTTTATAAGGATGTACAGCTGTTCCTAGAGAGATGGGTAGTCGGTCAGTAACCCATCTGTGGATCTCAAAGACAGTTTTTCCAAGTCCTTGTAGTTGCTTCTGGATTTCTAAGTTTCCTATTTCCCCCAAATCTCCCTTTGGCCGAATTAAGGGAGGGGGTCTACCATATAGAATTTCAAAGGGAGGGAAACCTACCCTGGCCCTTGGGGCATAGCAGGAGTACAAGAGGCAAGATATCTGTCCAGGGTAAGGTTGTCTCTTGGCATAGCTTAGCCATAGCCTGCTTTAGAGTCCGGTTCATGCGCTTTACTTTCCCTGAACTCTGAGGCCTGTAAGCTGTATGTAGGTTCCATCTAATTCCTAAAGCCTTAGTTACCTGTTGTCCTATTTCTGCTACAAAGGCTGGGCCATTATCAGACCCTATGGTCAGAGGCATTCCATACCAAGGAATTATGTCCTTCAGCAATGCCTTAGTGACTTCTCTTGCCTTTTCAGTGCGAGTGGGATATGCCTCAACCCAGCCTGAAAAGGTACAAACAAAGACTAGTAGGTATTTATTTCCTCTGCTAGGCCCTATTTCTGTAAAATCTACTTCTAAGTCCTCAAAGGGAGCTTGCCCACAGCGCCGAACTCCTATCGATCTCACAGGACCCTGTTTGGCATTGTTCTGTGTACAGAGGAGGCAACGCTGAGAAACTGAGGCACACAAGGAGGGAAGACGGGCAATTAGGTAATATATGCCTGACAAAGTTTCTAGAGCAGTCTTTCCTAAATGAGTAAGTTCATGCTGCTGGAGGACTACCTTATGGGCTAACTGTTCTGGGAGACCCTATGATCTGGGAGTATCTACCTTATGGGCTAACTGTTCTGGGAGACCCTATGATCTGGGAGTATCTACCAACCTTCTTTTGTTCTTTTGCCCCCTTCTTGCTGAGCCCATTCCTCCTCCTGCGAAGTGTACCTTGGAGGTTCAGGTAATTTGGGGGCCAACATGATCCGTGCCGGTGCTGCTTGTTCTTTAGCAGCCAGCTTGGCTGCGGCGTCAGCACGCTGGTTTCCTTCTGACACTGAGTCTTTCCCTTTCTGATGACCTTTGCAATGAATGACAACTATTTCTTTAGGCTCCCAAACTGCTTCTAGTAACTTTAAAATCTCATTTTGATTTTTGATTCCTTTTCCTCCTGCCATCAGAAGCCCCCTTTCCTTGTATATAGCCCCATGAATATGCAGGGTAGCGAAGGCATAGCGTGAATCAGTGTAGATGTTGGCACGCTTATCCTTACTGAGTTCTAAGGCTCTGGTGAGGGCCCAAAGTTCTGCCCTCTGCGCTGACCATCCTTCAGGCAGGGCCTGTGCTTCAGTTGTCTCATAGTCTGATACCACTGCACACCCAGCTCGTCTTTTTCCTTCATCTAAGAAGCTACTGCCACCTGTGAACAATACCAAGTCTGGGTTTGGCAGGGGCCTATCCGTTAGATCTGGCCGGCTGGAGTAAACCTCCTCTAGGACTTCCAGGCAATCATGCTCAGGGGCCCCCTCAGCAATGGGTAGAAAGGTGGCAGGATTAAGAGTTCTTACTGCTTCTAATTGTACCCGAGGATTCTCAATTAACAATCCGTGGTATTGAGTCATCTGAGCATGAGTTAGCCAGTGCTGCCCTTTAGCTTCCATTAAAGTAATAACAGAATGAGGTACTTTTACATTTAAGTTTTGTCCCAGGGTAAGCTTATCTGCTTCTTTGATTAATAATGCCGTGGCTGCAAGGGCCCTGAGACACGGGGGGCACCCGGAGGCAACTGGGTCAATGTGCTTGGAGAGATAGGCTACTGGTCTTTGCCAAGGTCCAAACTCTTGGGTTAGAACTCCTAGGGCTACCCCGTTGTTCTCATGGACGAAGAGATTAAAGTCCCGTGTCACATCTGGTAACCCAAGTGCTGGGGCCTCAGTAAGCTTTGCCTTTATGCTGATGAAGGCTTTCTCCTGCTCGGGGCCCCATACAATGGGTGCCTTCTCTTCCCCTTTTAAAGCTTCATAGAGGGGCTTGGCCAGATCTGAAAACCCTGGGATCCAGATTCAACAGAACCCTGCTGCTCCCAGGAATTCCCGAATCTGCCGCCGGGTGCTGGAGACTGGGATGGCACATACTGCCTGCTTTCTTTCAGTCCCTAGCCTTCGTTTCCCTTGGATGATTCGGAAGCCTAGATACTTGATTTCCTTCTGACAAATCTGTGCCTTTTTCTTGGACACTCTATAACCTGTTTCAGTTAACAGTCTCAGGAGGGCTCGTGTCCCTTCCCAGCACTGAGCTCGTGTGGAGCTAGCCAGTAGGAGGTCGTCTACATATTGGAGTAGAACACACCCCAAGTCCTGTCCTGGGAACTTGGATAAATCAGATGCTAGTGCTCCACTAAAGAGAGTGGGGAGTTTTTAAATCCTTGTGGAAGTCTGGTCCAGGTGAACTGCTCCTTGGCTCCCATATTTGGGTTTTCCCACTCAAAAGCAAAAAGCAGCTGGCTGATGGGGGCTAATCGGAGGCAGAAAAAGGCATCTTTCAGATCTAGGCATGTAAACCATTCCGCTTCTGATGGAATAAGTCCTAGAAGTGTGTAGGGGTTAGGCAGTGTCACGTGCAAGGTTGTAACAGCCTCATTAACAGCCTGTAAACCCTGTACCGGGCGGTAGTCATTAGTCCCAGGCTTTTTGACAGGCAAGAGGGGTGTATTCCATGGTGACTGGCATCTTTTAAGGAGTCCCCACTGAAGTAGCCAGTCTAAGTGGACCTGAATTCCTAGGAGTGCCTCCCGTGGAATTGGATATTGTCGGATTTTGACAGGCTGTGCCCCAGGCTTTAAGTCAATTAGTATCGGGGCATGGTCTTTGGCCAGGCCAGGGGGATTTCCTTCTGCCCAGACCAGTGGGAATTCTTCCTCTAATTCAGGCTCTAAAGGTGAGGCCTTTGACTGAGGGGCAGAAAGTCTCCATTCTTCCTCCCGGGGCACTGCTAAGGACAGGATCATTGGAGAAGTCTCATCACTCAGGCGAAGCTGTGCTGAGCCATTTGGAGCAACGGTGATTTCTGCCCCCATTTTGGCTAAAAGGTCCCTACCCATCAGAGGTACTGGACAGTCTGGCAAGTACAGGAATTCATGAATTACTCGGTGGCCGCCAAGTTGGCATCGGCGAGGCCGGCAGAATGGTCTACGGATCTGGTCCCCAGTAGCTCCAATAATGGTGACCTCCTTTCCTGAGAGAGACTCTACTTTCCGAGTGACTACTGAGTGCTCCGCTCCCATATCAACTATAAAGTCCACAGTCTGGCCCCCAATTTTCATTCTGACCATGGGCTCATGGGGGCCCAGCTGAAAAGAGCCCGGTTTGTCCTAGTCAGAGTCAGCTGCTGCCAGCCCAATAAGGTCTGCTTCAGGTGGTTCTGATTGATAGCGACTGGGTGGAAAAGGGGGCCCTATTTTCTTGCTCTGCCGTTTGGGACATTCATTCCTTCCAGTGCCCTGTCTCCTTACAATAGGCACATTGGTCCCATCTCAGACTTGCTCTTCCTTTCCCTCCTGATCTGTCTTCTTGCTTCCCTTTTTGTGCTGTCTGGGAGCCCGAACCTCTGAAAGCCGCTGCTATCACATTGGCCCTTCTTTGCATTCTCTTTTCTTCCTCCATTTTTGCTGCCCTGGCTCGGTTGATGAAAACCTTGTTGGCTATCTCTAGCAGTTCACTAGCATTTTTTCCTGCAAACCCTTCCAACTTCTGTAATTTTCTCCTGATATCAGGCTGGGCTTGGCCTACAAAAGCAGCATTTACCATGGTTTGAGTGTCCAGGGCCTCAGGGATAAAGGGAGTGTAGTTCTGGTATGCCTCACACAGTCTCTCATAGAAAGCTGCTGGACTTTCATCAGGCTTCTGGAAAACCTCAACGATTTTAGCCATATTGGTGGGCTTCTTGGCTCTGGCCCTGACCCCCTGGAGGAAAGCCAGCCGATACCTTTCTAGCCTGGTCTTTCCGTCTTCTGAGTCCGGGGACCAATTAGGTTCCTCATCGGGGAGGGCCTCCCTTGCCCATCTGTCTGTGTCTCATGTCCCTGCGGGGGCCTGGGTCTGGAGCCACTTCCAAGCCTCTGTCATTACTCTCATGCGCTCCTCAGTGTTAAAAAATGCAAAAAGGAGCTGCTTGCAGTGTATCCAGGTGGGCTTCTGGGTCTGGAAGATCATTTCTAGGAGATCTACCATGGCCTGAGGTTTTTCAGAATAAGCTGGGGTGTGTTGCTTCTAATTCAGAATGTCACTTGTGGTAGAGGGCTGATAGTAATAGACTGGCCTTTCTTCCTGTAAGGTCTCATCTTTACCAATCACTTGGGCACCCCGAATCTCCCTGAGAGGCATCTGATGTGCTGGCTGTTGTTTGGGCCCTTGATCGGCTGAATGCAAGCGCTGCCCAACTGGCTCTGGAGAGCCTGGTGGAGGGGAGATGGAGGGAGGCGGTTTTTCCAGACTTCCCTGACCTTCCAGGCTAGCATTGGGGTGGGCACTTGGTGCTGCCTGTGGTTCATATGGAGGTGGTAACACTGGTGGAACTTCCTCGGGGGGTCCTGTAGAATAGGGGGTTGAACTTCCTTCTGAGGGACCTGCTCCTGCCCTGCCTGCCTCTCCTTAGCCTGCACCTGCCCTGCCTGCCTCTCCTTAGCCTGCTCCTGCCTTGCCTGCCTCTTCACTCCTACTACTAAAACCTTACTCTGTCCCTTCTTACACACACAGAACCGGACACAAGGCGGCAAGGTTTGAGCAATTTCTAACCAGCTGTCTATGTAGGGAAACTGATCTGGGTGTCCAGGATCTCCTGTGACTACATTCCACACCGCCCTGACCAATCCTTCATCTAAAGAGCCTTCTGAGGGCCAGCCAACCCCGAAGGCTGGCCATTCCACTTCACAGAATTTCCTCAATGTTTCAGACTTCATTTTAATTCCATAATCTCCATTAAATCCCTTTTTAAAATTTTTCAACATGCAATTGAGAACAGTGGGTTTTTCTCTGTCCCGACCCCATGATGATCGGTGGCGAGAGACAGACAAGGGAGGGGGTGACCTGTTTTCACAGATCTTCACTCAGATGCCCGCCTGGCCGTGTCTCTTGGGAGCTTAGATTCGTCTTAGCTAAGGTGCACCCATATAAACCCCGGGCCTGGTCACCTCCATGTGGGGGTGAGTCACCATTATGCCATATGACGAATCGTGGAACCGCAGGTTGGGGCCCACTCGGACTCCGTAACCGAAGTCGTGGAGCCACACAAAAGAGAGGAGAGGGCAGGCCCTCTCCCTCCACACTCACACACTTTCACCAGACATTCACTCAGAGTTTAAACAACAATCCACCCAATTCCTGATTAATTTGCCTGAGGAAGCCGAATGGCTTCCGGGGAGGTGATCAAGCTCCCCCTTCCGCTCACTTGGAGTGGGCTGAACTGACGGGGCTCCTACCTTACCAATTCTGTCGACAGGTCCAGAAGTGTATGTCCTCTCTCTCCAGATGCTGGCTGGGTCCTGGGCTGAGCTCTGGGAGCGCCCAGAGTCCCCCGGTTTAACTCTGCTAATTCAGCAGAGCGGCGCCTCCTGGAGGCCTGTCCCACGCCCCCGGACCCCTAACCCCGTCCACTTACCAGAGGCTAAAGAGCCAAGCATGGGTTGGTTTTCCCAGCCAATGCACCAAATGATGTTACAGAGATTCGGATCAATCAAACAATGCAGGAGAGTTTGGAGAGACACACTTTAATCACCACGGTGGGCTTAGAGAAAATGAATTCAAATTCTAAGCAAGGCTACAAGCACAACTTCCCTTTTTATTAAGGAGCCAACCCTATGTGCACTTAGTGGTTATCTTGCTGCTGGCCTTGAAAACAACACAGTTCTATCCAGTTAAAAAGTACACCTGGCATGGCATTGAGATTATGGGCATATCTTGTCTCTGCCCTATAAGGTCAGACAGCTAAGTTTATCTTCCTCATTATTCAAGCAGGCTAAAGCAGGCTTGAAAGCAAAGTTATTTTTTTTTAGAATAAGAGTCTGTCTAAAACAACAGCAGAGAATTCCAAACAGTAGTTGTTATAAAATAGGGGTTTACCTTCTCAACAACATTGTGATTATTTCTTGTTTGTACTTTAGTATTTTTCACCACTTGTGAAGAAATCTAAAAACAAATTAAATACTTTAAAGAAAGAAATTACTTAGTAAATGACAGAATTAAAAGTCAAATTTGACTTTGACTACCTGCAAAGTCCCGATTCATGACTGAGGAGACACATGTGAGCAAACCTGGAATACTTTCACTTTCTTCCTCTTTGGGAAGGTAAAATTAAGTTAAGACTTCACCTTGCCTGAGTTTTGCCAATAGATTCACCTATGATGGGAAGAGTCATTGGTCTCTTTTCTCTTTCCAGCAAATCTTTAGGACACATGTGCCCTGAGGCAGCCTTCACTTCCAAAGGCACTTTCTTGCCTTCACATGAGAATACAGTTGCCTTTATTCTCAATGGTTTTATGAATAAAATTATCTTCATGTTTCTATCAGGCTATCTTCTGTCATCATGGTACCAACACTCCATGTTTACCCTAACTATGTGGTTCTAACATCAAATAAAATATATCTGAGATCTGCCTTATACCTAGATTTTAGAAAGATGCACTATGAATGTCAGTCTGTACACACTATTATAATAAATTCAAGGGTTTGAAGGGAAGAAACTCTGGTAATAAAGGTTTTGTCTTGCCCAAATTGCAACATTTTTTAACATAAATTTTGCATCAGTTTGTCAATATCTGACAAAAAAAAAAGGGCAACTGGAATTTTGACAGGAATTACACTAAATCTATAAATCAACTTAAGGATTGTTGTCATCTTAAACAATTTTTTTTCCCAGTGTACAAGACTTTTACTTGTTTTATTTTTTACCTACTTATTTTTTAGTTGCTATTGAAAATTAAATTGCTTTCTTAATTTTATTTTTGGGTTGTTCATTGATACTATATAGAAATACAATTGATTCTTGTATATTGATTTTAAAATCTTGTAACCTTGTTGAACTCAATTACAATCTCAAATCCAATCTCACTACTTGTAATAATCTATTCATATTTGCTATTTCTTCTTGAGTCAGTAGTTTGTGTCTTTCTGGGAATTTGTGTATTTCATATAGAATATCTAATTGGCTGGCATACAATTATTTATAGTATTTCTTTTTTATCATTTTTATTTATAAAAGGACAATAGTATGACTACTCTTACATTAAAACTATTTTTCTATTTCATTTTTGCAATTTGAGTCTTTTCTCTTTTTTTCTTGATCAGTCAATACCAAACAGATTTTACAATCCATGAGTGGGTTTCAATCTTCATTTGAAAAGCGTGACCTTGGGCACATTGAATAATCTGTCTGGCCCTCTATTCCCCCTCTGAAACATGAGGGCCCCTTAAGGGCCTTTCAAGTTCTAACATTTTAAGATTCTATTGGATTTCATTCCACATGATTGTGAGTTTCTTATTACATTTTTTCCAAGATGGAGTCCTATTTAGGTAACTGGTAAATCTCGAACAGTTATTCCCATAAAGTAAATTCCCTGCCAGGATCATCATCATTACTTGGGAACTATTTAGAAATGCTAATTTTCTGATCTACTGAATCAGAGCTCTGAGCAGGGGTGGTGGAATGGTGGTGGGGGAAGCCCAACAATTTGTGTTTTTTACAAGTCCTCCAAGTGATTCTGATACATGGTGAGTCCTGCGAAACATCCGTCTAGGACAACCATCCTCCCTGAAACAAACAGGCTCCCTATATGTCTAGTCTTATAATTTGAGTGTTTCTGTTTCCACAATTCTTCCTCCCATCTCCTCTTCCATCTTTTTCTTAGGGAAAATCAGTTTCTACAATATTTTTACTAGGATGATGTAGCAGAGCACTTCAGATAGACTAGAAAGCAAATCCATTCATTCCTGGCCTAATATGTACAGAGTCTTTGCAGAGATATGTCAGGGGTCTTGGGGAACAAGTCCAGTTTAGAGAAGAATTTTTGTGCCCTCCAGTAGAAAAGATCACAGTCGTTCTTCTCTCCCAGCACTTGTTCATACCTTGCGTCCGAATGCATGCATTGGCATGCTGGGCTGCATGGTTGCTGTTTTGCATAGATATATGATGTAAGAATTGTTCCTTTTTTATTTTCAGAACCTTTTTAATTTTTGTCAACTTAAGTCTTGGCAGCATAGGTATTACCACTTCCTTGGGTCATAAAAAGCCCCTTAAGATGTCTATGAGGTAAGTAGGTTCTCTAGACTAGTGCACACTTGTGATAGATTTCTGGAGAGTGAGATTTAACTAAGACATGTTTATATTTCTCTGTATATTAATCTCAATTTCACTTCTTTGCTTATAGAATATAAGTGAAATTTTTATACTTAACAGTCCTAAACAGCTAAGGGAAATTGATTGTATTTAGCTCACAATTATTTTTTTGATAAGGAAGTATACTTTATTCTGTGAATTTAGCCATTTTGATTTATTTAAAGCTATTTTTCTATTTCCACAGCCCTATGGCATTATTGTGTAGTTGAAAAGTCAAGAGACTTAGATTCTAAAGTGAAAACTAGAAAATGGTAAATTAACAACTAACTTCCACTCTTGAATAAATCACAAATCATCTTTGACTTTTAATTTCTTTATCTATGAGATATAGATAATGCTCTCTCAAACCTGCTCACAGCATTTTAGTTGGAGTTTAATTAGCTAGTTGAACATATACAGTGCCTCCTATTAAACTAGCAATAGGGATAAAACAAAATTGGAGGATTCCTGCCCTATTGGGGTATATATTCTTACTGGCATATAATTTTAAAAAGTAAAAAAAGAAAAGAAAAAGATTCAATTCCAGGTAGAAGGAAGAGTAAACCCAAATCTCTGAGTTAGGGGTGATCCTGGTGTGTTCAAGGACCAGAAAGGGTCCAGAGTGCCTGGACTGGAGCTACATGTGGGGAGAGGTCATGTTTGGTCTTGAGGCCATTGTTAGGATCTTGGGTTTTACTCTAAGTGAGATGGGAGCCATTAAAGAGTTTAGAACAGAGGAGTGATAGGATCTGATTAATTTTTAAAACAATCACTCTGACTTTTTGTTAAAGAACAAACCAGTGGGTACAAAGGTGGAAGGAAGAGGCCAGTTAGAAGGATGATGTTGGTTTTCTGCAGAAAAGTAGCCAAGAAGATGGTGAGAAGTGGGTCAGATTATTGACATAATGTTGAAGGTAGATTAAACAGGTGTTGCTAATGGATTGGATGTATAATTTGAGAGAAAGACAGGAATCAAGGAATTGAACAAGCAACCTTTCAGTGCAGAAGGTGATGCCCAGCCAAGCTACACTGGCCAGGGCAGGAAAAAGAAAATTACTAAAATTATATCAGAGGTTGCCTCTGCGAAAGAACCAGAATTGGAGCTTGGGTACCAAGGGAGCTATTAGGAAATCTGTTATCAGTTTCAAGATGGTGGTGGATTAAATGGAAGCTACACTGACTTTCTCTCAGGACCAAACTGGAATTACAACTGAAATATAGAAAAACCCTCCTGAATAACCATATGAAGAATAGGTGGTGAGAACACTTATAACCATGGATGTCAAATGCAGACGACATAGAGACTTGAAGGAAGTATAGAGGCACAAGAGAGCTGGTCAGGCTCCCACGGGCAGCAACTGAAGTTCCGGAGAGATATCACAGCTGCAGGGAGTTCCCACTGAGAACTTTGGGGTCTAAACCCCAAGCTAAACTCCCTGGCCCAGAGCACCAGAACTGACAAAGGTGCCCACATAACCTCTGTCTGTGAAAAATAGCGGGGTTTTTGTCTGCCAGGGAGAGATGACTAGAAATACTGGTACCCTCTTAAAGGGTCAACAAACAAAATTTTGTGTGCAGCCACCCACCTTGCGCTCTGGAAGAGGAAGGGCAGAGTGGATTAGATGTGTGAGGAGAATCCAGAGTTGGTTGCTCTGGGAATAGAGCTCAGAGGGCAGCTGCCTGGAATCCGGTGCTGAGTCATTCACCTATATTGCAGAACAAGCATGTCAAACTCAAAGGCTAACACAGGCCAAATAAATAAGGTTTAAGTTTATGTG